>NC_080540.1:24266239-25469678 GCF_028640845.1 Ahaetulla prasina | reverse complement strand
AAATTAACATCCAATCTAATAATCAAATATAAAATATGTGAATTAATAAATAAATGTATGATTCATTTATCCACATCAGTGTGCTTTGATTCTTTGACACAAAAAATTCAGGAGCTGAAGTTGTTGATTGGCATGCTCATATAAATCCCTTTTGCAAATTTAAGACCAAATAATGTTGCAGGAGGGACGCAGTGGCTCAGGGGCTAGGACGCTGAGCTTGTTGATCGAAAAGTCGGCAGCTCAGCGGTTCGAACTTGGTTGCTGTGTAACGGGTGAGCTCCTGCCATTTGTCCCAGCTTCTGCCAACCTAGCAGTTTTGAAAGCATGTAAAAATGCAAGTAGAAAAAATAGGGACCACCTTTGGTGGGAAGGTAACAGCGTTCTGTGCGCCTTTGGCATTGAGTCATGCTGGCCACATGACCACAGAGACGTCTTCGGACAGCACTGGCTCTTCGGCTTTGAAACGGAGATGAGCACCGCTATGAAGTCCCATTTAGGCACGCTTTTAAGGCCCTGCGCATGCACTGAAGTAGGGAAAGTAAGTGAATATCACACAATACATCAGTCAGGGGAAATACAGGTTTGTTGTCTCCACAAACCTTATGAATACTTATTAATAAAGCAAGCTGAAAAGTTATGGCTTTTAGAAATTGATGTCAAGTTGGTTGAGTTGGATTTATTGAAAGCTAATAACTGACCACTAAATACAGCATTCTTCATTTTCCCCCCAGATCCGTTTAGCTGCTCCAGAAGCTCTGCGTGATAAAAGTCAATTCCCTTTTTTCTACCATATGCTCCCCAAATTAGGGGTTATCTACGCAGGAATTTCCAAAGTGCTCCTCCATTTTGGATGGTCTTTGATTGGTCTCTTTGCTTCAGACACGGAGAGTGGAGTGAACTTCATGAGGACTTTGACACCTCTGCTTGTCAGGAATGGGATTTGTATTGTTATATCACAACTCTTTTCAATCTCTGCACCTACAGCACCCCTCAGGGATGCCCTCTCTAAGTGGAAACAAGTCAATGTCTTTGTTCAGTTCGTAGAATTTTTTTCGCTTTTGGACAGAATTCTTTTTTTTCCATTCAACCCTTCAAGGTTTGCCAGAACCCATTGAAGGAAAAGTATGGATATATGCAAACTATGGGCAAATGCAGATAGGAAGACACTCATTTCTCAAATATGTCCATAGTGTTTGGAACTACGTTTTTCAGTGGAAAAAAAGGGAAAACGATGATTTCTTTGAATCAGATTTCTTTCTGACACCACAGGTCACAAATCAGATTTTTCACTGTTCTTTTTCAAAAGACGACATTTCTGTCAAAGGCTGGACAAGATGCGTTCAGACATCACCACTGAACACCAAAGCTGAAAGAAGCAGGTTGTGGAACATATATTACCGCGTAGTTTATTCCACGATGAATACCCTCGCCCATGCCTTGAATGCTGCCTATTCCTCCATATTGAAGAGGAGAAGGAAAGGGCGAGAAGAGAGGCTGGGGACTGAAAGGCTGAAGCCATGGCAGGTATGGAGTCCCGACAAAGATCCATGAAACTTACTTTTTTTGGAGAAGGTAATACAAAGGAGTAAGGGAACCATCTCAACCATTTTTTTAAAAAAAACTTAAGTTTTTATTGATTTTTTAATTCCACCTCCTACACACATACATAATTTATGAACAGAGTATTGGCCATCTCATATCTTATCCAATTTAACATATTCAAATATATTTTACTTAGTTACAATTTTTGCCAGAATATTTTTTTTCATAATTTTTATCCATATCCTAATATTTTTTTTGCTCATTTCTCTAAGTCACATCTTCTTTCGCCCTCAAGTTCTAATTTCTCCATTTTTATTAATAGTCATTCTCTTTCATTCTTTTTTTTTAACTGTTTCAATTTTTATCCTAATATATTCAAATATATTCGGGGTTTCCTTTCTTCCATTTCATCTTTTTCTTTTTACAGCAATCCTTTCTTCTCACTTCTCTTCCTCCCTCCTTTTTTTATTATTATTCTTTTATATTTCCTCTTCTCACTCATTTACAGCCCCTTTTTTCAATTCTCTTTTCCATTCTTATATCTCCATTATGATATTCTTCAACTTTCAGAAGGTCTGGAGGTCAGGAAGTGAGGCAGCTCAAATCCCCTTGCATTGTTCGACATTGTCTGACCAGGTGCACCTGAGGAGACTCCTGTGGGAGGCACAGGTCGATGGGAGGCAATCGTGGTGTCCCTTAATAACTGTCCTATGCCATGTGGCTTTAAAGGTGGTAATCAACACCTTCAAATTGCACCGAAGACCAGGAAGCCAGGCAGCTTAGGAGGGTGTTCCATGGCCTCACAGAGTTGCTCCCTCAGCAGTCCAGACATTCTGGAAAGTGGTATTTTATCCTACCTACTTTCTTCTCTCCTCCCACTCCTTCTATTTTCCCCTCTTCACCTCAACCTACTTCCTCCTGTCTAACCTTCTCTACTCTTATTTCCCTACCTTTTTTTTTAAATTCAAATTTTTTAATTCTTTCTCTTTTATTTATTTATTTTAATTATTTTAATTATCTCCATTGCTGTATTTATTTTCATTTAATATTTCTGGAGTCCAGACAATGATGTTTTTTTCTTTAACCACCCTGAGTATATATAAAAATATGAATAAATAAATAAATAAATAAATAAATAAATAAATAAATTCCATTTATATCTTACAATCAATTAATACAACCTTTCACCTCTTATTTTCTTAAAGTTTTTGTTCACTATTCAGTAATTATTTTTCTCTTCCAATAGTATACATCATTTCCTAACGTTTCAATTTTATTCCGTTTTACATCTTAATTTCAATCATTTTCTCTTATAAACCATACTGTTTTTCACATTTCATCTGCTGGACTATTTATTTATTTATTTTAAACATTCTACTTCTTTTTTAACTTCTCGACTTCTTTTTAAATCTGGACTTCATTTAATTTTTTTATTCTTTTCTATATTTAAAATTTATTTCTTTACCATCCAGTATAATTCTTTCTCATTCCGTGAATTCTCAGACACAAAAAGCAAAAGCAAACATATATCCCATTATATCTTCCACATTTCATCTACTTCTCCATTTTACATTAAACGGTATATTCCTTCTTTTCCAATCCCTTCGTTCACTTCATTTCAACATTTCTTACTATCCTTTTGCAATAATCTATATATTTCTTCTAATTTCCATCATTCCCAAAATTTCTGCAACTATTTTAATTTCTTTTCTATTATTCATTTTTCTCCTCCTTTTAACCATTTGCTTTTAATCTCTCCAAAATTCCATCTCTTAATATTTTTCTCCCTTTCTCTCATTCTCTTATCTTCTTCTTTCTCTCTTTCTTGTATCTTCTTTTCCACCTCCTTTCTCTAATTTATACCCTTTTGATTTCCCCCCTCAAGTTTTCTCCATTTCCTCCTCTTCTCTTTATTCTGTCACTGCCAATCCCAATGTAATCATCCATTTTTTTTTACTCTTTTAGTTTTTCCCCTCAATCTTTTCTTCTTTCCTTTTTTCCCTTTCTTTTTTAAAGTATCCTTCCCCCTCTCCATTTCTATTCTCTCATTATCAATCCCAATATAATCATCTGTATTTTTATCCTCACTTATTTGTTTTTCAGCATTGTATTTTTTTCCTCTTGTTTCTTCCTCATAATTTCTTCATTTTTTTTTATTCTCAAGCCACTTCTCTGCTTCCTTATTCCCTTTAAAGGATTCTCCTACCATTTGAAGCATTTCCCATAATTCCTCATATTCATCCTCCCAACTCTCCATATTCTCAATATTAGGAGAAAGGATTTTTAAATTTATTTATTTTGACTTATATATAGTTCGAATTCAAGTCCAAAATATTGTCTCTTTTTTTCTTTTCTTTCCCTTTTTTCTGTTTCCAAATGCAGGCCAGTTCAGTGTTTTTTATTATTTTTTTAAAATTGTTCTAGTTCAAGTCCCTGATCTTTCCAGTCTTTTGAAGTTGTGCCATAGCTGTTTAAACAAACACTCCTTCGGTCTTTCCGATAGTAGCCTAAGTAATGCAATGTTAGTTTTTTCCCTCTCCAGTGATGTTTCTCTCCAATACACAAATCCCAGCAAAAAAATGTCACTTGTTAATCCACAAAAACATTTGCTTCGTCTTCCTCAATTATATCCTTTTGTTAGTAAAAGATGCTTTCCCTCAATTTTCTTCTCCTTTTAATATTTATAATCTCTTCCAAATCCAATTTTAAATCCAGATGGAACGTTTTCTTTTAGGGCTTTTGTCTTATAAATCCTCTTTGCTGTTTGTTTCCTCCTGCTTTAAGTTTCCTTGTGCCAATTAGCCGCTAACTTCAAATTGGAAATCTTTTTAGCTTTAAAAGTTTTTTCTTCTTACCTGTGAGTTGGCCAATCACTCACCCGGTAACAATACTCTGTTCAAATCTCCGCTCCTGCTCAGTCCTTTTGTGTGGTCGTCCTGACTTTGGCAGCTCCTAATGGCTGCCTTTCCTTGCACTAGGCTAGATGCCGGTGCTGCAGGGAATTCGCAACTTCCTTGTTTGCTCCGGCCGGTGCCTTCTTTCTTCGCTGTTCCTCCAGGACAGCTATGGTCCATTAAGGACCCCCGAAATGACTAGAATTTCAGTGTTCTTCCTGGAAACCCCAGGGTTCACATTGTCTCATCGCACTGCTGGCCATGCCTCCTCTCCATATCAACCATTTTATGCTTCAAAAAGCCAACACGTTTGACCAACCTAATCACTTGCGGATAAGTTTCCAAAGAGTGCTGTGGCACATACATTTTGATATTAAACAGTGTTAATTTTACAAAGTATGTATGATTTTAAAATAAATTCCTGTCTTTATGAATTTGCAATTAGCATTTTAGAATTTTATGTTCATAAATTTGAAGGAGTCACTGAGGCCATCTAGTACAACTCCTCCTGTTGCAGAAATTCCAGTTAAAGCTTCTTTAAGTAATGACTGCTGGATCTTTGTGTTAAAGCAATCAGTGAAGAAGAAACTTGAGCTTCTCTGGTTCACTAGATCAGCTCTAAAATTGTTCCTCCTTTTAGGATGTTTTTCATCTCATTCAGCCAGAATCTCTTCTCTTGTGACTGAACTCATTTTTTCCATATCTAACACTCTGAGACAGGGGTGTCAAACTCAAGTCCTGCGGGCCAGATCTGATCTGTGGGGTGTTTAGAACTGGACCATGGGCCTGCCCTGGAAATAGTGAAGGATCGGTTCGTGGTACCTCTACCAGTGAAAATGAAGCTCAGGAGGGCCGCACGTAGCTCTCCTGGGTTCCATTTTTGAGAACTGAGCCATTTCTGGCCTTGGAGGCCTCAGTTGGGAAGGCATTTCACCTCCTAAGCTCCTAGAAAGACTCAGGAGCCTGGGGAGAACAAAAAACAGGCCTTCCTGTCCCACCAGAAGTTGGCAAATGGGCTGTTTATGGCCTCCAGAGGGCCTCTAGGGAGGTGGGGAAGGCTGTTTTTGCCCTCCCCAGACTCCAAGAAAGCCTCTGGAGCTTGGGGAGGATGAAAAATGGGTCTACTGGGCCCACTGTACCACCAAATGCCAAAAGCAGGGGGAGTGCAGGGGATCATGTGCACATGCATGGGGTGTGGGGTGCATTGAATTATGGGTGTGGACATGTGCATGACCCCGCCCTGTGCTCCCCCAGCGCATGACACCAAAAATGTTAGCCATCACTGCCCTATACCATTTCAGACACATGGTTTTCCTGTCTCTTTTTGAAAGCCACCAGTGAGCACCTCCAACGTCTGAAGGCTACTCCAGAATATGTATATCAGAGGTGACATGCTACCGGTTCGGATTGGTTCAGGTGAACCGGTCGTAAAAATGCTACCGGTTTGGGCGAACTGGCATTTCCAACAATCAGCTGGGTGACAATCAACTGTGATGCGTGATTTATATTAGCTAGAATCGTCAGATTTCCTGCTCTATAGCTAATCTAAATCATGTGACGCTGTGGATTTCTCCCCTCGCTGTTCTACTTACCTTTGCAGACTCGGAAGGCTTCAAAATGTTCCTTTTCGTATGTGTGCGCCTGAGAACATGCGTGCAAGTAAATGCTTTAGCAGACTCACAGACTTGGTAGCAGACTTCAGAGGATTTCACTGCCGATCCATATATATATTCCCAATGGAATATATGTATAAGTGTGTGTGTGTGTGTGTGTGTGTGTGTGTGTGTAAAAAATTTGCTGAACCTTTCTTTTTCTCTTTTGAGGATAGTGATAACACCTGTTCTTCCAACTCAGGATATTTGCAAGTTAGACAACTGTAGAAGAAAGATTCAAATGTGGAAAGGCCACATGGGATAAAAACAACCACCACCCAAGCGTTCTGTTTTTAACATTCCTGGATATTTTTATTCCAGTTCCATCCATTTATGAAGAAGAATGAGTTTTGGAATCTTTCCCACATGATAATGTACTTGGACCGAAATGGTAATGTCGCAGCAGATCTGGAGATCATAAGCTCGATCATTCTCTCCAGGGAGGATCCCATTAAAATGAAACTAGGGGTTTTTGAAAGAGAGAGACTTACTATCGATCGACATGCTATTTCACAGCTAAAGTTGCTCAACAAGGTGAATTAAATATTGGTGCGTTTTCTGTTTTCCAAAGCCTTAGGACACATTTCAAGTAGCTAAGCCTATTCACCAAATAGCAGGGGTGAAATGCTCCCGGTTCGGCCGAATTGGTAGCGATTGCGGTGGGTGGTTCGGAGAACCGGTAGCAACGGTGGTGCAAGGCTCCACCCACCCACCCGGTTGTCATTACTTCCTGGTTTTAATGTGTTTTTTTCTCTATGTGGATGCACAGACGGTTTTGCGCATGCTCAGAGGGTCCGCATGCGCATGTGACATGCACACACTCCCTAACCGTTAAGGAAGGTAAGTAGATTTCACCCCTGCCAAATAGGCTTCAGTGAAAATTGAATTTGGGGAATAAAACCCTTATAGTTTTTTTTAAAGTGCCTTATTGTCTTCAATATAATTGACAAGGTATCCCTAAGATACTGTGATATGGAACACGGTTTTAAATTGATTCAGCCATGTCCAACGTGAGATGCTGGGTGATGATGGCTATTTTGTGTACCCTGTGCAAACAAGTATCTGGACAAAACTGCTGAAAATGGACATCAAATGCTGGGGATTTTGGTTCTCATAGAACCAGTAGTAGAAGTTTTGAGTAGTTCAGAGAACCAGCAAATACCACCTCTGGTTGGCCCCAAATTGGGGAGGGAATGGGGATTTTGCAGTATCCTTCCCCTGGAGTGGGGAGGGAATGAGGATTTTGCAGTATTCTTCCCCTGTCCTGCCCACCAAGCCACGCCCACAGAAGTGGTAGTGAAAAAAATTGGATTTCACCACTGGGACAGAGAAATAGGCCTTCTGCTCCTGAGGAGAAAGTCCAAGGCTTTATGTCCTGAGGAGAAAGTCCAAGGAGAAAGTCCAAGGCAATATGCAATCGTATTGACTGTTCTGATCTGCCCTGACCCAGAAAATTGAAGCACTGAAACATGACTTGATCCAAAGAAAAGCCCTTCTTCACATTGGAAGAAATGAGGGACAAACTGGTGCTGGGGGAAGTTACTTAAATTGCGTCTTTAGCTTATCACTCATAACTACCACCTTTTGTTGTTTTGATTGCTACCTTAAGCCTCTCTGGGAAAGAAAAGGGAGCTGATTATAAATGTAGCTCTGTATTTTCATGCCAGTTGGTGTCACTAACTGTGGTTTTCAATAGAAAGGAACCTTTTTGGATACCTAACTTGGCTTTAGAACAGGGTGTCAAACTCAAGGCCCGGAGGCTGGATCCAATCCATGGGTGCTTAGATCTGTCCCACGCGCCCATTTTGAAACAGCCCAGGACACACAGTCCATTTTCACTGGCAAAGGGCTGCAGGAGCCTGTCAGGGCCACAAATGGAGCCTCAGTGGGCCACATGCGGTCCCCACCGAGCTCTGTTTCCACTGGCAGAGGGCTGAAGAAGGCCATCATGGCAAAAAATGGAGCCTCAATGAGTGACATCAAACTGGCCATATCCCCAGGACACACACCTCTTCCCCGCCCCCCTGAGATCAAACACAACCCTGATGCAGCCATCAATGAAAGAGCGTTTGATACCCCTGCCTTAGAAACATCTCTTTCTGACACAGGCTTTTTGTGATGCAACAAAAAGTGCATGACTTACCCCTTTTTTAGGGCACCTCATCTCCATCTCATCTTTCTACAGGTCTAAAAACTAGGCAGTCTTAGTTCACCAACATGGCGGCCATATAAAATTAACAAATCAATATACAAATAAATAGCAATAGTGCTTAGACCTATGTAGAATAGAATAGATGGTAGGCAGGTTGGTAGCAATTATTTTTTCTGCAGTTCTAATTATCCTCTGAAGTCTGTGTTTTTCTTGTTGGGTTGCAGAACCGAACCAGACAGTTAAAGAGGTGCAAATGACAGACTCAATAATTCCTCTGTAGAACTGAATCAGCAGCTCCTTGGGCAGTTTGAGCTAGTGAGTTGGCACAGAAGAACATTTTTGTTGTCCTTTTTGATGATTTTTGATGTTAGATTGTCCATGTACCGCTCCATAGTGCTATCTAGCACTTTCTAAGCAGTTTACAGAGTCAGTGTATTGTCCCCAACAATCTGGTCCTTATTTTACCAACCTTGGAAAGATGGAAAGCTGAGTTAACCTTGAGACAGTCAGGATCAAACTCCTGGCAGTGGACAGAGTCAGCCTGCAACTCTGCATTCTAACCACTGCACCAAATCCAGCCCTAATCTGTAACCAAGTTTTCCTTTATATCTTAACTGGGAGGCTGTCCTGGTCCACTTTCAAATTGGGATGATGGTGGCTTTTCAATGATATATGTGGTCTAGAAGAAACCTTCCCAGATTCCATTGGCCAGAAGTTTCTTTCTTCATTGCATTTTTATTCTGTTTTAATAAATCTAGTAAAATACAAATTTCACAAACCTTTTAGAATAAATTTCATTCCAAACTTTAATATGACTAAAGAATCATACTTTCACTCATGGATACATGAAGAAAGGAGGAATGTGGAGGAACCACTAATTGCCACTTCACGCTTAAATCTTTTCTCAATTGCTTCTCTCCAGAATTTCTTAAATTGAAATGTCCTGTATTACAATGAGATATTCTAGAAGCAAAAGGGAGGAACTAAGTGAAGAATCTGCCTGTAGTTATTGTTAAGTTTGGGCAATGAAGAGGCAGGAGACGATACAAGTGACAACAGCTCTTTAGTTTATTGTGATCCCAGAGAAAACGAACAGGCAAAAACCCCTCTTTTTATAGTACTTTGGCTGAGGCACCAGCCAATCAGCAATGTGCTTTTTTCCCGCCTAAATTTCCCTCTTGAAATTCAAATGCATTACACTCCTCCGCTCCCAGAACACATTTCACCATATTTACATCATTTTTGCATAACATTTGCATGTTATCTCTCCACGTAGTCACGCAGGTAGACAGGGCGTCTCCTAACTCTTTCTGACCTGTGCAATTCATTCTCTGGGAGTGCATCGAGCTGGTCAGAGGGAATGTTTGTTCCTCTCAGCTCCTCCTCTCGGCCATCTGGCCCTGGATTATTGGCAGAGTCGTCCCTGCTGTCCTCTGGAGGAGCCGGTTGGCTTCGCTGGACCTCTTCTGACTCAGCTAAGTCCTCCGATCGCCTCGGGGTTGAGTTAGCTGTTGGTTCAAATATTGGGTAGTCAGGGTCTGGCTTTTTGGTTTCTGGATTGTTTTGTACTCTATTTCGCAATTGATCTATGTGGCGTCTCCACACTCGGCCATCCCCCATGTCCACTATGTATGACTTCGGGCCCGTCACTCCTACAATTGTTCCCTTTAGCCACGCTGGGCCCTCACTATAATTATGTGCCCATACTGGGTCCCCTGTTGCCATTATTCTGGTTCTTCCCTTTGTGCTTTGGTACCCATCTGGGGAGTATGTTGGGTTTAACCGATCTAGGGGGCACCAGAGTCTTCTACCCATTAATAACTCCGATGGGCTGTGGCCGGTGGTCACACAGGGGTTCTATTTTGGGCTGCCAGGAAGGTATCAATTTTGGATTGCCAATCTCCTGGGCTAATTCTAGATAGCGCTTCCTTGGCACTGCGTACGAAACGTTCTGCAAGTCCGTTCATCGCTGGGTGGAAAGGTGCCGAGAGGACATGTCGGATGCCCTCTTCTGCCAAGTACCCCTCAAACTGGGTGGCTGTGAATTGTGGGCTGTTATCAGACACTAGAGTGTTGGCCAACCCGTGTGTCACAAATAGATGCCTCAAGACTGTGATTACAGCTTCCACTGTTGTGGTTTTCATTAATAAAATTTCTAACCACTTCGAGTAGGCATCTACCACAATTAAGAAGGTCTGCCCATGGAACGGCCCGGCAAAATCTATGTGGCTTCTGGACCAAGGACCCTGGGGTTTCTCCCAATCCCTTATGGGGGCTGTTGGGGGTAGTGGCCTTGATTCTTGACATGCTTGGCATTTCTCTACCCGGTCGCTAATGTCTTTATCCATTTGTGGCCACCACACGTAACTTCTCGCTAGGCTTTTCATCCTCACAATCCCCTGGTGGCCCACATGTAATAGTTCCAACACATGCCCTCGTAATTTCTCCGGAATAACCACTCTATCCCCCCATAACAGACACTCCCCTTGTACCGACAGTTCCGAACGCTTTTTTGTAAACTCTTTGAAACGATCCCCCGGTGCAGCGGGCCATCCCCTCTGCACCCAACTGATCACAGTTCTTACAACAATGTCTTTGTACGATGCCCTAGCCACTTCCATAGCTGTGACTGGACCAGAGTCCAAAAGGTCAATTAACAAGACGGGCGTCCCTGGGGTCGGGTCTTCAATAGTCTCTGGCAACGGGCATCTACTTAAAGCGTCCGCATGTCCCAAGTCCTTGCCCGGTCGGTGAGACAGTTTGTACGAATATGCTGCTAGGAAAATAGTCCAACGGGTCAGCCTGGGTGATAATGCAACCAGTGTTGGACGGTCCCCCGCCAAGAGTCCCAATAAAGGTCTGTGGTCTGTGACTATTTCAAATTGCCGCCCAAACAGGTACTCGTGGAATTTTTTAACGCCAGAAACTATAGCCAGGGCTTCCTGGTCTAGTTGGCTATAGTTCCTTTCCACTGCAGACATCGTGTGGGAAAAATATGCGATAGGGGCTTCTGAACCGTTCGGTAACCTGTGGCTGAGGATAGCCCCTACCCCGTAGGGTGATGCATCGCAAACCAGTACTAGTGGCAACGTCCCATTGTACTGGATTAGAAGGCTATTGCTGGACAAGAGATTCTTAACGCCTTCAAATGCCTTAGCCTCAGCCCTGCCCCAAGTCCTAACAGCTTTTTTTGCTAGCAGTTTATGTAGCGGTTCTGCTACTGTTGCCTTATGTTTTAAAAATACCGCATAGAAGTTTACAAGCCCCAAAAATGCTTGTAATTCTGTTTTGTTTTTTGGGATTGGAGCCTTTCTAATGGCTCGCACTTTGCTCTCAGTTTATGCCTTCCTTATCTATCCGGTAATTTAAAATTCTACAGATTCAACTCTATCTGGCATTTGTTGAGTTTAACCTTAAGCCCTGCAGACCTGAAAATGCCCAAAACCTTCCGCAATTTGACCCCTAATTCTTCCAAGTTTTCTGCTGATACCAGTACATAAATAAAATATGGAACTTCTCCGTAGACCTTGTAGGAATCATTCCATTAGGTTTTGGAATAACCCGGGGCTACATAGCCAGTGCAGTCTCGCGCAGGATAGGTGTCACTCGGGAGCCACGAGGGCTCCCTCTATCCCAGCGCAGCTGCATTCTGGACCAACTGCAGCCTCCGGATGCCCTTCAGGAGCCCCATGTAGAGAGCATTGCAGTAGTCCAGGCGAGGCGTCACAAGGGCGTGGTGACTGTGCACAAGGCATCCCGGTCTAGAAAGGCGCAACTGGCGCACCAGGCGAACCTGGTGGAAAGCTCTCCTGAGACGGCCGTCAAATGATCTTCAAAGACAGCCGTGCATCCAGGAACGCCCAAATTGCGCACCTCTCCATCGGGCCAATGACTCGCTCCCGACAGTCAGCGCGGACTCAGCTGACTGTACCGGGATGCCGCATCCACAGCCACTCCGTCTTGGAGGATTGAGCTTGAGCCTGTTTCTCCCCATCCAGACCCGTAGACTTCCAAACACGGGACAGCACTTGATAGCTTCATTGGGGTGGCCGGTGTGGAAAAACTACAGCTGGGTGTCATCAGCGTACAGCTGGTACCTCACACGAAGCCACTGATGATCTCACCCAGCGGCTTCATATAGATGTTGAACAGAAGGCGAGAGAATCGACCCCTGCGGCACCACAAGTGAGGCACCCTCTGCCCCTGTCAACACGTCTGCGACCGGAGAGAGGAGGAGAACCACCGATAAACGGTGCCTCCACTCCCAATCCCTCCAACCAGCGCAGCAGGATACCATGGTCGATGGTATCAAAAGCCGCTGAGAGGTCTAATAGGACCAGGGCAGAGGAACAACCCCTATCCCTGGCCCTCCAGAGATCATCCACCAACGCGACCAAAGCCGTCTCAGTGCTGTAACCGGGCCAGAAACCGGACTGGAGCAGGTCAGATAGACAGTTTCATCCAGGTGCAGAAACTGATATGCCACCATACTCTCTACAACCCGCCGGGCGGGTTGGAGACCGACGATAATTACCCTAAAACAGCGGGTCCAGGAAGGCTTCTTGAGGAGGGCCTCACCACGCCTCTTTCAAAGGCGGCCGACTCCCTCCAACAAGGAAGCACTCGTAATCCCTGGAGCCAGCCTCGTGTCACCTCCTGAGTGGCCAGCACCAGCCAGGAGGGCACGGTCCAATAAACACGTGGTGGCATTCAATCTACCCAGCAACCTGTCCATGTCCTCGGAGTCACAGGGTCAAACTCATCCCAAACAACATCACCAAGACCGCCTCAGATACCCCGCCTGAATCACCACAATTTTGGTCCAGACCGTCCCAAGCTGAACGATTTTATCGTATAGATAACCGTTAAACTCCTCAGCATCCGCAGGTCATCCCGCCTCCTGGTGAAGGAGGGAGCGGGTCACCGGAACAGGGCAGCTGGGCGGTTATCTGCCGGCGCAATGAGGAGGCGTGGGCTCGCTTCCCTCAGTGCCACTAGGTAGGTCCTAGTATAGGATCTAACTAGTGTCCGATCAGCCTCTGAACGGCTGGACCTCCAGGAACTCTCTAGGCGTCTTCTCCCTCAGCTCCTCGGAGAACCAAGGAGCCGGTTGGGATCTGCGCCGGTCAGAGGTCGCAAAGGCACGACACGGTCTAAGCCCGCCGCAGCCCGTTCCCAGGCTGCAGCTAGTTCCTCTGCCGTGCCGTGAGCCAGACCCTCAGGAAATGGCCCAAGCTCCGTCCGAACCTCTCTGGGTCCATCAGGCGCCTGGGACGGTACCATCGTAATGGTTCCGTCTCCCGGTGTTGCAGCGGTCAGAAAGTCCAGGCGAAGGAGAGTGATCTGACCATGACAAAGGTTCAATGACTATTTCCTTTAAGTCCAGATCTCTACCACTGACCAGAGACAAAATCAGGTCAGTGTGCCTCCCCGATGAGTGGGGCCATCCACTACTTGAGTCAGGTCCAAGGCCGTCATGGAGGCCAAGAACTCCCGAGCTACCGTCGATGACGAGCCGGCAGATGGCAAGTTAAAGTCCCCCATGACTAACAGTCTGGGGGTCTCCACTGCCACCCCGGCAAGCACCTCCAGGAGCTCGGGCAGGGCAGCTGTCACGCAGCAAGGAGCCAGGTACGCGACCAGCAAGCCCATCTGACATCTATGACCCCACCTCACAAAGAGGGATTCACACCCGGCGATTCACTTGGGTGGATGCCTTCCCTATCTATCCGGTAACCCAAGAATTCTACAGATTCATCTCCTATCTGGCATTTGTTGAGTTTAACCTTAAGCCCCGCAGACCTGAATATGCCCAAAACCTTCCGCAATTTGACCCCTAATTCTTCCAAGTTTTCTGCTGATACCAGTACATCGTCGAAATATGGAACTACTCCCGGTAGATCTTGTAGGAGTCGTTCCATTAGGTTTTGGAATAACCCGGGGGCTACACTAACTCAGAACTGAAGTCGAGTGCATTTAAAAGCACCCCGATGTGTGACTATCGTCTGCGCTTCGGCCGTTTCGTTGTCCACTGGTAATTGTTGGTAGGCTTGAGCCAAATCGAGTTTGGCAAAAACCTGTCCTTGCCCTAACGAGTGCAACAAATGTTGCACTACGGGGACAGAGTAAGCACTCTTTTGCAATGCCTTGTTGAGCCTTGCCTTATAGTCAGCACAAATACGGACCGATCCGTCCGGCTTGACTGGGGTCACTATTGGTGTCTCCCATTTTGCATGGTTGACGGGGACTAGTATTCCCTGGTTTACTAGTTTGTCTAATTCTCTGTCTATCTTGGGTTTGAGCGCGAACGGAACTCTCCTAGCTTTCAATCTAATGGGAGCTACCCGGGGGTCTAAATTGAATGAGATTGGGGTCCCCATGTACTTGCCCAGGCTGTCTTGGAAAACGTCCTCGAATTCCCTCAGTAATTTGTCCTTCAGGTTTCACTCCATTGTTGTGGATCCCGGTTATGCCCATTCCTAGGGCTCGAAACCAGTCCAGTCCCAGTAAGCTGGGCAGACTTCCTTCAACGATGGTGATCGGCAGGCTTTTCTTGAGTTGTCCATATCTTACTCTGACCGTTGTGGCTCCTTTAACAGGGATCCGGTTTCCCTGGTAGTCTTGCACTCTCAGCTTTTGGGGTTGCAGCTGTCGTTTCGTGACTTCTGGCAGGTCCCATGCGATCGTGTCCCAGGACATAATTGTGATTGATGAGCCGGTATCCACCTCCATTTTGCACTGCACTCCTTCGATGTAGGTCTTAGTGAATATCTTCTTTTCTAGCCGTGTCGATGCGTGGCCCACTAGCACAGTGGTGTGATTCAATTTCGCGCCTTTTTTGAACTGGCCAATCCCTGGCCGCTTCGCGGAACCGGCGCCCTGTTGATTGGTCGGTTTGAATTTTTGGTGGGAAGGTTGGGAGGCTCGGCAGGCCTGAGCTATGTGTCCTTTCTTTTCGCACCGCCGACAAATTGCGTCTTTGAACCTACAATTCTGTTGTTGGTGTTGGCCCCCGCAACTCACGCACTCGTCACGGTCGCCTCTCTCTGGCCTCCCGGTGTGGAAAATCTCTTCCTCTTCTTCACCGTCCGATTCGGCCTGGATTTCTTCGCTGTGGACTGGCGTTGCTTTCGCCGCGGCGTTTGGTGTGTTCGGCTTTTGTAAGGTTTCCACCGCTTTGGTGGACATTTCGTGTGCCCTGTCCTCATCCAGGGCTATCGCCAGGGTTAGGTTGCTTTTCGACAGCAGCCGCCTCTGTAGTCGGATGTCCCTGACCCCACAAATGAGTTGTTCTAATAAAGAGTCCTCCAAGTCTCTATACTCACAGTGGGTTGCGGCTTTCCTTAATGCAGCCATATACACGCTTATCAATTCACCCTCTCGCTGAACTCGTTGCTTCAACTCGAACCGTTGTACAAACTTCGACGGCACCGGTGCATAGTGTGCTTGTAGCGTCGTCTGTAGCGTTTGCCAAGGTACTGACTGTACAGGCGTTGGTTCCGATAGCGATTCAGCGGTATCAAAGACTTCTGGCCCACAGTGGCTCAGGAAGTAGGCGCGCTTCCGATTATCCGATACTCCCTGCAGTTCATTAGCTTCGAGGAAACACTCGAAACGAGCCATGTACGACCCCCCCCATTTCTCCTTGGCTGGGTCTAATGGTGCTGGCAGCGTATAGCTAGCCATCGCTATGTATCCGCTCTCGATACTGGCTGGATTTTAAACTAAGTTGCTCCTTCAGCTCTTTTCCTAGTCTCACTGCCTTCAATATCCCACCCGCGTCACCAATGTTAAGTATGGGCAATGAAGAGGCAGGAGACGATACAAGTGACAACAGCTCTTTAGTTTATTGTGATCCCAGCAAAAACCAACAGGCAAAACCCCCTCTTTTTATAGTACTTTGGCTGAGGCACCAGCCAATCAGCAACGTGCTTTTTTCCCACCTAAATTTCCCTCTTGAAATTCAAATACATTACAGTTATATCCCCTGCAAGATTGAGAGTTAGTTAAAAATTTCTTATTTACCTAAGTGAACTACTTACCCAAGCAACTACTTGACTAATGTTCATGTCTACCTCCATTTTTCAATGATGGTTATTTTTAACATACTTTGTTTGGCATTCTTTGTTTTTTCCTTAGTCCCTGCCTCAGTCCAGATGTGTGGAAAATTGTCATCCTGGATTTGTCAAGCAGAAGCGAGAAGGAGAACCAGTTTGCTGCTATGACTGTGTTCCTTGTCCAGAAGGGACCATCTCCACTCAGGAAGGTGGGTCACACCAGAGGAAAGGGTACTAGATTCATCCAGAACATGTTGATCAATGTGCATTTTAAAAGAGACACATCGAAGATTGATAGTTTTGTGGTTCCTAATTTTCAAGGTGCTCAATTTCTTCCACATAATGGGAAGGATACGAAAAAGATCTTGAGGGATGAGGTAGGAAGAGATAGAAGGACACGGTGGATTGTGCAAAATTACCGTATTTTTCAGAGTATAAAATGCACCGGAATATAAGATGCACCTTAGTTTTTGGGGAGGAAAATAAGAAAAAAGCTGATTGGCATGTGGATCGGCCTCCTGGAATGCCCCCAATCAGCTGTTCCCAGAGGTGAACTTTAGCACAGGTTCCTTGGTTGTGAGCTCTGTGCCTTGCTTTTTTTTTCCCTGCCTCTAAAACTCCATTTCAGAAAATACTTTTTCTGTCTGAAAGTTCTCCATAGAACTTCAAAGCCTCTTTTTTGTTTGGGAGCTTTTAAAGCTTCTTTGGAGGCTTCTTTTCTGAAGGTCTGTTTGGGGCTACTTTCAGCTTCATTTGGGAGTTTTCTGAAACTCGAGGAGATTTCTCTTTTCTTGTCAGTTTGGAACTGTTGTCCCATGTTGACCCTTATTAGGAACATCTGCATTCTTTGAAATTGAGAAATGGTTTCAGATCAATGGCCTTTGCTCACCCAAACCAAGTTTATAATACAGCCCAAAAGATATCGCCACGATGTAAAAAAGATGTTTAGACTCTAGAAAGAGTGCAGAGAAGAGCAAGGAAGATGATTAGGGGACTGGAGGCTAAAACATATGAAGAACGGTTGCTGGAACTCGATACGTCTAGTTTAATGAAAAGAAGGATTAGGTGAGATATGATAGCAGTGTTCCAATATCTCAGGGGTTGCCATAAAGAAGAGGGAGTCAAGCTATTCTCCAAAGCACCTGAGGGTAGAACAAGAAGCAATGGGTGGAAATTAATCAAGGAGAGAAGCAACTTAGAAGTAAGGAGACATTTCCTGGCAGTTAGAACAATTAATCAGTGGAACAACTTGCCTCCAGAAGTTGTGAATTCTCCAACATTGGAAATTTTTAAGACGATGTTGGATAACCACTTGTCTCAAGTGGTGTAGGGTTTCCTCCCTAGGCAGGGGGTTGGACTAGAAAACCTCCAAGGTCCCTTCCAACTCTGTTATTCTATTCTATATATAAATCAATCAATTCATTAATCAGTCAATCTTTATTAAGATCACAGAACCCCTAAACAGAAAGGTCTAATTCGGGGTACCACGGAGGGAGGGTGTTTGGATTCAAGGGATGAGAGAAATGCATACACAAGACTTGCCATAAAGAAGTGGGATTTATTATTTTTAGTGCTTTAATTTTCCATTTTACGGATTAAGAGGTAAAACACCAATATTGTTTATAGCCTAGTTTAACATTCCCAGGTTCAGCATCGCTACCATCATGGTTTCCTTGGTTGGATTGCAACTGGGCCTTCTCTTTTCTTTTTATCTTTCCAATTTTTTTGGATATTAAGTAATGAAATACAAACAGTTACAACAGCAACAAAAAAGGAACAAGTTGTTCTAAAAGGAAAAAAAAGCACCATAGTTTTACAATTGGGATTAAGAGGAATCAGATTTAACAGAAAGCAGGGTGAAAAGAAAACCAACCAATCCATTGTATTTATTTCGTACGGTGTTAAAGAATACAGCATTAAGAGATAAAATTAGCAGAAACAGGATATAGCAATGTGTATCAAAATATAAAACACCAGAACAGTGAATTATTTGAAAAATGCATAATAGAAATGATGGGTACAATTATGAATAAAATTAAATTATTTATGAGCAGTTACTAGAGTGGCTAAACTATGGCTGGATATCTAGACTGTTTAGAAAAAACAATGGCTACCAACCTGCCTCGTGTATACTGCACGAGTCCAAAAGAAGGCTGTGAAAATATTTACAGACCCCTCACATCCTGGACATAAACTGTTTCAACTCCTGCCCTCAAAACAACGCTACAGAGCATCGCACACCAGAACTAGACACAAGGACAGTTTTTTCCTCGAACGCCATCACTCTATTAAACAAATGATTCCCTCAACACCGTCAAACTAGTTACTACATCTGCATTACTATTAATCTTCTCATTGTTCCTATCACCCTTCTCCTCCCACTTATGACTGTAACTTTGTTGCTTTTATCCTTACAATTTATATTGTAGGATGAGAAGGATTCCATGGACGAGAATCCTCAAGGGGAAAACAATTCAAGAAGTTTGGGAAATTTTGAAAAGTGAGATTATAAAAGCGCAGTCTAGCACAATACTAATGAAGAAGAAAAATAATAAATCTCCAAAGAAACCAGCATGGATAGCAGTGTTCCAATATCTCAGGGGTTGCCATAAAGAACTATCTGACAAATTGAAAGACAAAAAGGACAAGTATAAAAAGTGGAAAGAGGGGCAAATAACTAAGGCAGAATATCAGCAAATAGTCCTAGCCTGTAAAGATGAAGTGAGGAAAGCTAAGGCTCACAACGAACAAAGGCTAGCGACAAAAGTAAAAAAATAACAAAAAAAGCTTCTTCCAACATGTTAAAAACAAGAAAAAAGTCAAGGAAACAATTGGCCCATAGCTGGGAGAAAGTGGCAAGAAGGTGACAAGCAACAGGGAGAAAGCAGATCTACTTAACTCATTTTTTGCATCTGTCTTTACACAAAAGGAAAAAAAAATCCAACCTATCAAAAACAGCACCACAAAAAACAGATTAGGAACACAATTTAAAATAGGGAAAAAAAATGGTAAGTGAACATCTGTCTATCCTAGACGAGTTCAAATCACCAGGACCGGATGGATTACACCCAAGGTTCTGAAGGAACTGGCAGACGAGATCTCAGAACCGCTGAACTATATCTTTCAAAGATCCTGGAGCACAGGGGAACTGCCAGAGGACTGGAAAAGAGCTGATGTAGTTCCCATCTTCATAAAAGGGGGAAAAAAAACAGATCCAGGAAACTACAGACCTATCAGCCTGACCTCAATACCGGGGAAGATTCTGGAAAAGATAATCAAGCAACGAATCACCGAACACCTAGAAGCAAACAAAGTAATAACCAAAAGCCAACATGGGTTTGTCAAAAACAGATCATGTCAGACTAATCTTATTGCATTCTTTGACAAAGTGACCAAATTAGTAGACCAGAGGAATGCTGTCGATATAATTTACTTGGACTTCAGTAAAGCATTTGATAAAGTAGACCATAACCTACTACTAGATAAAGTAGAAGAATGTGGGTTAGACAGCAGCACCACCAGATGGATTCGTAACTGGCTGACCAACCGCACTCAACGTATAGTCCTCAACGGAACTATATCCACATGGAGGGATGTATGCAGTGGAGTACCCCAAGGTTCTATTTTAGGCCCAGTACTCTTCAACATCTTCATCAATGACTTGGACGAGGGGATAGATGGGGAACTCATCAAATTTGCAGATGACACCAAGCTGGCAGGAATAGCCACACTCCAGAAGATAGGCTCAAGATATAGAAGAATCTTGACAGACTTGAACATTGGGCGGTAACTAACAAAATGAAATTCAACAGTGAAAAAAGTAAGGTTCTACATTTAGGCAAAAAAAATGCCCTGTGGTACCTTGCTCAATAGTAGTGACTGTGACCATTTAGATATGAGTTCTGGGCTGCAAAAAAAAGCTGCATAAACAGAGAGATAGACTCAAGATCATGTGAAGTGTTAGTGCCACTTTATAATGCCTTGGTAAGGCCACACTTGGAATATTGCATTCAGTTTTGGTTGCCACCATGTAAAAAAGATGCTGAAACTCTAGAAAGAGTGCAGAGAAGAGCAACAAAGATGATTAAGGGACTGGAGGTTAAAACATATGAAGAACGGTTGCAGGAACTGGGTATGTCTAGTTTAATGAAAAGAAGGACTAGGGGAGACATGATAGCAGTGTTCCAATATCTCAGGGGTTGCCACAAAGAAGAGGGAGTCAAACTATTCTCCAAAGCACCTGAGGGTAGAACAAGAAGCAATGGGTGGAAACTAATCAAGGAGAGAAGCAACTTAGAACGAAGGAGAAATTTCCTGACAGTTAGAACAATCAATCAACAATCAATATGTGGAACAACTTGCTTGCAGAAGTTGTGAATGCACCAACACTGGAAATTTATAAGAAAATGTTGGATAGCCATTTGTCTGAAATGGTGTAGGGTTTCCTGCCTAAGCAGGGGGTTGGACTAGAAGACCTCCAAGGTCCCTTCCAACTCTGTTATTATGTTAAATTGATTGTTTTCTGATTGCTTAGTTGTACCCTATGACTCTCATTAAGTGTTGTACCTTATGATTCTTGATGAACGTATCTTTTCTTTTATGTACACCGAGAGCAAATGCACCAAGACAAATTCCTTATGTGTCCAATCACACTTGGCCAATAAAGAATTCTATTCTATTCTATTCTATTTAGCCATTGAGCAGCAATGCCCTCAAGATGGTGTTTTTAATGCAGGGATCCAGGGAACCTTCTGAGGGGACATTCCATCACGTTATGATATAAAGTTAGTGGGATGTTCCTGCAGTAACAGTTAGCATTATTTAACCAGCCCCCATTTGTATTTTGAATATTGGCACCTGCCATGCTTGCTCAGTATCATCTGACATCCAAAGAAGATCTTTCTTGAAATGCGAAAAGAGCTATAAAAGAAATATTACTTTTTTGTTTTCTCAGATACTGAAAAATGCACCAAGTGCCCAGATGATCAATATCCAAACAAGAACCGAGTCCAATGTATCCCCAAAAGAATAACCTTCCTGTCCTATGAAGAACATCTGGGCATCATCCTGGTCTCTTTTGCCTTACTCTTGTTCCTAACCACAGGATTTATTTTAATCATATTCATTAAATACCTAGAAACTCCCATTGTCAAAGCCAACAACCAGGACCTCTCCTTCATCCTTCTGGTCTCCCTCCTCCTTTGCTTTTTGTCCTCATTTCTCTTCATTGGTCAACCAAGGAAAGCTACTTGTCTTCTCCAACAGACGGTGTTCAGCATTGTCTTCTCAGTAGCCGTGTCTTCTGTGTTGGCCAAAACAATCACAGTGGTGCTGGCCTTCCTGGCCACAAAACCAGGGAACAGGGTGAGAAAATGGTTGGGGAAGAGCTTGGCCAACTCCATCATCCTTTCTGGTTCTGCTGGCCAAGTTTTCATCTGTGCCATGTGGCTTGGAATTTCTCCCCCATTCCCTGACTCTGACTTACACACCCAGCCAGAAGAGATCATCCTTCAATGCAACGAAGGCTCTGTCATCATGTTTTATCTTGTCCTTGGCTACATGTGTTTCCTAGCTATCATTTGCTTCACTGTAGCTTTCCTGGCCAGGAACCTGCCTGGGGCCTTCAATGAGGCCAAGCTGATCACCTTCAGCATGCTGGTCTTCTGCAGCGTCTGGGTTTCCTTCCTGCCCACCTACCTGAGCACTAAAGGAAAGTTCTTGGTGGTCGTGCAGATCTTCTCCATCTTGGCTTCCAGTGCTGGTCTACTGGGCTGCATCTTCTTCCCCAAGTGCTACATTATCCTCCTGAGACCTAATCTAAACACTAAGGAACATCTAATGATAAAAGTGGGAAACTGATTGTGAATTGGTTTCGTAGGCTTATGACGTTTAATGATTCACTGAAGTTATTCCAGGGTTTGTAGGCTTCCTTTGCATCTGTTTGATAATTAAGGTGATTTAATAACGAAAGAATTAAAATTATGAAGTTCAAGAATAGTGAAATTAACATCCAATCTAATAAATATAAAATATGTGAATTAATAAATAAATGTATGATTCATTTATCCACATCAGTGTGCTTTGATTCTTTGACACAAAAAATTCAGGAGCTGAAGTTGTTGATTGGCATGGTCCTATAAATCCCTTTTGCAAATTTAAGACCAAATAATGTTGCAGGAGGGACGCGGTGGCTCAGGGGCTAGGACATTGAGCTTGTCGATCGAAAGGTCGGCAGCTCAACGGTTTGAATCCTTAGTGCTGCTGTGTAACGGGGTGAGCTCCCGTTACTTGTCCCAGCTTCTGCCAACCTAGCAATTTTGAAAGCAGATAAAAATGCAAGTAGAAAAAATAGGGACCACCTTTGGTGGGAAGGTAACAGCATTCCGTGCGTCTTCGGACAGCGCTGGCTCTTCGGCTTTGAAACAGGAGATGAGCACCACCCCCTAGAATCGGGAACAACTAGCACATATGTGCGAGGGGAACCTTTACCTTTAATAATGAAAGAATTAAAACTATGAAGTTCAAGGATAGTGAAATTAACATCCAATCTAATAATCAAATATAAAATATGTGAATTAATAATTAAATGTATGATTCCTTTATCCATACTTTTCATCAGTGTACTTTGATTCTTGGGCACAAAAAATTCAGGAGCTGAAGTTGGTGATCGGCATGGTCATATTTTGCAAATTTAAGACCAAATAATGTTGCAGGGCGGCTGACTCTGGCTGACATTTGATATTGGGGAAAACATTTTTTGATCAATTAAATAAAATAACCAATAAATTTATTTAGTTTAGGAAAAAAGCCCGAATAAAGCTTAAACTTCTACGGGATTCTAGATCCAAAGGAGTCTTTGGCCTCCCTGATTGGGAATTATACTACCAAGTGGTTGCAGCAACTTGGCTTAAAGACTGGGTCCAATTAAACAACAAGAGGGTATTAACCTTAGAGGGACTCCATCTCCAATTGGGATAGCATATGTTCCTGTGGGAAGGGAAAAATAAAATCCATACGTACTTTCAGAGACATTTAGTGCGAAATGCTTTGATAAATATTTGGGACAAAATTTAAAAAAAAACATTATATGAAAGTTCCAATTTGGATATTAACAATGGAGGCAATAATTTATCCAAAGACATAAACAAAATGGTAACGTATTCCAAATTATTGGACAAACAAGGAAATTTAAAATCGAATCAGGATCTAAAAAAAAATCAAGGAATAAAAATTGATTGGTGGCTGTATCTGCAAATCCAAATAAAATATAAAAAGGATCAAGAATAATATGGCATTTATGGAGAACAATTGGAATTTGATAAAATATTATTAGGAACAGGGGAAAAATGATTACTAAAATATATAATTTTCTATTAAGATTTAAAACGGAAGAAGAAAATGTGAAGGAGACAATGATTTGGGTTGGGCTAGAAATTTTGGGCATAGCATTGAATTAGATCATTGGGATAAATAATGGGAGAAAAACTACAAACTAATGATGTCAGGTGCTTATAAGGAGAACCTTTATAAAATGTTCTACCGTTGGCACTTACCACCAGCTAGATTGGCCAAGATGTTCTTAAATCGATTGACTGAGTGGTGGAGATGTGGCTACAGGCAGGGAGGGTTCTACCACATGTGATGGACCTGCCCTAAGGCAAGAAAAAATTAGCATAAGATAAGAAAGTGGCTTGAAGAGATAATTGAACAGAGAATAGAATTGAAGCCAGACTCATTTCTCTTGGGTATTTTTGATGGGAAAATAGGGAAAAAACTACAATACATAACGTTATGTATATTAACAGCAAGCAGAATCGCTTGATATTGCCTCTTGAATTTTTGTGCCAGGAACCAGGTTAATGGCAGAATCACAGTCTCCATATGAGGGAAGATCAGGCACTTTTTCCTCTCCCCAAATATTTGTAAACTCTGTGGACTTGGTCAAGAAATTCTTTGTTAGTGCTCCGGGGTAGCTAGTGGGGTGTGGGGTGTGGGGGGTTGGATGTCCTATTGCAGTGAGAAAGGCAATGAGGGCTCTCAGAAAGTAAATTAAAATAGATTAGTATCTATGGAGATTCTCAGTCATCCAGGGAGGGATACAACCTCATCTATCTGCAGTCTACAACACAGTCCTTTTGGCAGTTCCAAGAAGGCTCCACACCCATTTGCACCACTCAGATGACGCTGACTACACAGATAAACCTCCAGGTGGCCTTAATGACTTGCTAAAAGAATGCAAATGGCCAGCTCTCTGCAAGGAATATAAATCCTTCCATTCTCCACCATCCAGTCAGAGTTGACAGTTCCTGGCCAGGAACCTGCCTGGGGCCTTCAATGAAGCCAAACTGATCACCTTCAGCATGCCTGTCTTCTGCAGTGTCTGGATGACTTTTGTGCCCACCTATCTGTGCACCAGAGGAAAATATATGGTGGCTGTGCAGATCTTCTCCATCTTGGCCTCCAACGTTGGTCTGCTAGGCTGTATCTTTATCCCCACATGCTACATTATAGAATAGAATAGAATAGAATAGAATAGAATAGAATTTATTGGCCAAGTGTGATTGGACACACAAGGAATTTGTTTTGGTACATATGCTCTCAGTGTACATAAAAGAAAAGAAAAAGAAAAAGAAAGAAAAAAATACCTTCATCAAAGGTACAACATTTACCTTTACAACACAAATGATGGTCATAGGTTAGGGTTAGGGTTATCATTAAGTTATCATTTTAAGGCCAAACCTGAATACTAAGGAGCAGCTTATGACCAAGAAATGCAGACATGTGAGATAGAGGAATTTTAAGTATCAATGTTTTCCAACAGTCCGTGGCTAAGAAATGGTCCCAGCTACATACATAAGTGGGCCAATGATTGTGCTTGAAATAATTAAATGATGTTGGAAGATAATGTCCCCAATCTTTTACAATGAAATTCCTGTAAAAGATGACCAGGCTGAGCCTGAGGGGGAGGTCAAGCACATCACCAGTTTGTATTCCCTTTGGACCCGCAAGAGATCTGAGTGCAGCTGTCTTTGAATTCTTATCTACATCCAATTTAATAATAATAATAATAACAGAGTTGGAAGGGATCTTGGAGGTCTTCTAGTCCAACCCCCTGCCCAGGCAGGAAACCCTACACCATTTCAGACAAATGGTTATCCAACATTTTCTTAAAAATTTCCAGTGTTGGAGCATTTACAACTTCTGGAGGCAAGTTGTTCCACTGGTTAATTGTTCTCACTGTCAGGAAATTTCTCCTTAGTTCTAAGTTGCTTCTCTCCTTGATCAGTTTCCACCCATTGCTTCTTGTTGTACCCTCAGGTGCTTTGGAGAATAGCTTGACTCCCTCTTCTTTGTGGCAACCCCTGAGATATTGGAACACTGCTATCATGTTTGGGGTAATTTGGGGAATTACCGTCCAGTCTCCAACCTTCGCTTTGTGGCGAAGGTTGTAGAGAGTGTGGTTGCATGGCAGCTTCCCCAGTACCTGAATGAAACCATCTATCTAGACCCGTTCCAGTCCGGTTTCCGGCCCGGTCATAGTACAGAGACAGCTTTGGTCGCGTTGGTGGATGACCTCTGGAGGGCCAGGGATAGGGGTTGTTCCTCTGCCCTGGTCCTATTAGATCTCTCAGCGGATTTTGATACCATCGACCATGGTATCCTGCTGCACCGGTTGGAGGGGTTGGGAGTGGGAGGCACCGTTTATCGGTGGTTCTCCTCCTATCTCTCTGACCGGTCGCAGACGGTGTTGACAGGGGGGCAGAGATCGACTGCGAGGCGCCTCACTTGTGGGGTGCCGCAGGGGTCGATTCTCTCACCTCTCCTGTTCAACATCTATATGAAGCCACTGGGTGAGGTCATCAGTGGTTTCGGGGTGAGTTACCACCTGTACGCTGATGATACGCAGCTGTACTTTTCCACCCCGAACTACCCCAATGAAGCTGTCGAAGTGCTGTCCCGGTGTCTGGAAGCCCTACGGGTCTGGATGGGGAGAAACAGACTCAAGCTCAATCCCTCCAAGACGGAGTCGGGGGCGAGTTATTAGCCCCAATGGAAAGGGTGCGCAACTTGGGCGTCCTCCTGGATGGGCGGCTGTCGTTTGATGATCATTTGGCGGCCGTCTCCAGGAGGGCTTTTTACCAAGTACGCTTGGTCCGCCAGTTGCGCCCCTTCCTTGACCGGGATGCCTTATGCACGGTCACTCACGCCTTGTCACTTCCGCTTATTATTGCAATGCTCTCTACATGGGGCTGCCCTTAAAGTGCACCCGGAGGCTGCAGCTAGTCCAGAATGCAGCTGCGCGGGTAATAGTGGGAGCAACTCGTTGCTCCCATGTAACACCAATCCTGCGTGGCTTGCACTGGCTTCCTGTGGTCTTTTGGGTGCGCTTTAAGATTTTGGTCACCACCTTCAAAGCGCTCCATGGCTTAGGGCCCGGGTACTTACGGGACCGCCTGCTGTTAAGCATGCCTCCCACCACCAGACGCCTCACAGAGAGGGTCTTCAGGTGCCATCCGCCAAACAATGTCGGCTGGTGGCCCCCAGGGGAAGGGCCTTCTCTGTGGGAGCTCCTACGCTCTGGAACGAACTTCCTCCTGGACTACGTCAAGTGCCTGATCTTCGGACCTTTCGCCGTGAGCTGAAAACGCATTTATTTATTCAAGCGGGACTGGCATAATATTAATATTTATAATATTTTTAATATTTCTAATATTTCAAAATTTTAACTGGGGTTTATTATTATATGGTTTATAATTTTAAATTTTAAACTTTTTAATGTGGCCATTTTTTCTAAATATGCTCGGTTTTAAATTGTCGTTTTAATTGTACATTTCTGTGTTTTTATTTTTGGCTGTACACCGCCCTGAGTCCTTCGGGAGAAGGGCGGTATAAAAATTTAATAAAATAAAAAAATAAATAAATAAATAATGTCTCCCCTAGTCCTTCTTTTCATTAAACTAGGCATATCGAGTTCCTGCAACCGTTCTTCATTACCTTGACCATTAGTAGTTCAGATTCCTTTTTAGAGATAACCTGGAATAAACTTAAATTCATTTGAACAATTCTGGTTCCTGATTTCTTGTGCTTGACAATTCCATGGTTCATTGAGCTTATTTTGAATCCTCAAGGCAGCATATCTTTCTAGGGCCCTTAATCTACCTGAGGCCTGAGGTGTCATATCTTTTTTCAACACATACAGTGGCAATCTTGTTGATGTGAAATATACAGCTGAAATTTCTAATTCCATTATTTTAGTGAAGGTTTTTAGGGACAAGATCCTTTCAATCTCCTTCTGGGGAAGAGTCCCGGTCATAATTGTATCGCCATCTTATCCAGCTTTTCTCTGAAAATTTAAAAATTTAAATTAGAAAATTTAAAAATAAATTTAAACATAAAGGAATAAGTAAAAAAAAAAAAGCTTTATCTACAAAATTGTATAACAGAAGTAGAAAGGGCCTGAGTTCCACTGAATTTTGTTCTTTCAAAACAGAGCTGACCTGAAACATAATGAAAAGATGAAATGAACAGAATGCAATATTTTTATTTTATTTTATTTATTTATTTGTCACAATAGTATATATAAGCATAAGCATGAAATGACTATATGATATATAAGCATAAATATAATCATAAGTATGTAATAACTAAATGAAATTGGATACAATCAAAGGGAACATTAGGACAGGGAGTGATTGCTCATAGCATAGATCTTAGGAATGGGTGAGCTCAATAGATGGTTAAAGCTTTGGGGATTTTGGGAAGAGACCACACAGTCTGGTCTGCATTCAGGCAGGGTGATCAAAATTTTCTACATTCTGTGGGTATGGCTTGATGGGCGTGGCAGGGAAGGATACTGCACATTCCTCCATTCATATTGCTCCACCCACTCTGGGACCAGCCAGAGGTGGTATTTGCCGGTTCTCCAAACTACTCAAAATTTCCACTATCGGTTCTCCAGAACCTGTCAGAACCTGCTGGATTTCACCCCTGATTCCAGGCATTAACAGCTCTGTTACTGAAGTCATATTTTCTGCAATCAAGATTGGAGCACAATACAATACAATACAATACAATAATGTGAACTGCTGTTGCAGATAGAAACTTGGGCATTAGGAATGCTCATTTGCTCATTCAGCTCAATCATTGCATCTGTTCTTACTGAACTCTAAGAAATGGAAAATAGGCTACACGACATGATATGCTCCAGTTTTTGTAGGTAGCCAACATGGTGGTAATTTGAGAGGAGTTGTCACTCTTAGTCCCTTCAAGAGCCTTCTGCCTTCCATAACTGTAGCTGGGGGTTTTCTTTCTTGGCATTTGAATGAAGGCAGTCCTGACAAAAACTGAATATAAACTAAATTAGAACAAAGGAAACCAAAAAGAAAGAGAGAAATATTTTAAAACCTCTGTCTCTAAATTTACATTGTGACTTTGTTTCTTCTCCTAGAATCTATCCTGTCTAATTATTAAAACCACGAATTGCGAACTCATTTTTTACACAAAGTGTCCATATGTTCCAGGCACCAATAAATGTAGATATTGCCCTTTCTCTAATAAAAGAAGACAGTTTGTCCATCTAGGCAAGGTCTGTCAATTTCAGCAACCATTCTTTCATGGTGGGTAGCGATGAATTTTTCCAGCTTTGTGCATGTAGTAATCTTGCCAATTGTTGTGTCTCTGCACCCCGAGCCGGGCCCCCTGCCAGAAAGTGACTTGGAAACTAAGGGGGAAGGGCCATCAGGACTTACCTCGGGAGCATCGGCTTCCCTGGCTCAGCTCCAGGAGCCAGAGGCAGGCCAGGTGGAGGAGATAACGAGGCCTCCGTCCCCTGACTCTTTCCCCATTCCCCAGACCCAGCTGATGGCAATCACTGGCTGGACCCTAGGTTTCATAGGCAGGAGGCGGGAACAACAGCAGAGGTGGGCAGGCCTAGGAACTGAGTCATGGAGCCACCCCACAGGATATAAAGCAGCAGAGATGCTGTGCCTCTTCAGGTGCTTAACTAAGAGCTGTACTGTTTGTTCCTGGGTGACTCATGCATCAGGGAATAGAGACATGGCAGACACTCGCTGGTTGCTGCCAGAGTGATAGTGCTCAGCTCGGATGGAGGCAAGGGGACAGAACACCAATTGTCATGTCCCTCCTCCTCACGGCCAGGTCTGGAAAGTCTGTCTCAAGCGTGGCCATGCAGCTTTGCCAAGTCCTGTCAGAGTTCTCAGGGCAGGCAGGAATCAATGACTTCAGCAATCAGATGAGACTTTGCCTGACTCAAGGAATGCCAGAAAGCAGATCCTATAGGCCATGGGTGTGGCTCCATGACTCAGCATTATCCAGGCCTGCCTCCTTCCTTTTGCTGACGCTCTCCATTCTCCAGGATCTGTCCAACTCCAGCTGCGGCAATCTAGCTCATGACTGGCTTCATGCTCACGCTGTAGGTTTATTTGCTCAGTCTGTCCGGGCATGGTGCCAGGACTGGGGCTGGAGGCATAAACCATTTGTCTGCACTATCAGTCTCTGGCTGAGATAGCAGGAGATGAGAGGGCCTGGCTGCAGAGAGGCGGGCGAGTCAATGTAATTGGTTAATCTTCATGGTATTTTTCTAATAGTTTATCCATCAATTCTCAAAGAAAACAGGGATACCAAACCACAGTCTTGGGCAGAGGATCACACAGCCTCAGAGATCTGAAGGTCAAAAGCCCCATCAGAGTGCATCCACACAAAGAAGGAAATCATGTCTCTTCAAACCATGGGCTCAGTGGTGGGATTCAGCCAGTTCGCACCACTTCGAGAGAACCAGTTGTTAACTGTCTGAGCAGTTTGGCAAACTGGTTGTTGGAAGAAATAATTAGGGCAGAGAACCGGTTGTTAAATTATTTGAATCTCACCACTGGGTGGGCTTTTCTGTCTGGTCATGGCCATGGTGGGTGGCCTAGTCGGCCTCCTGCCATGGTGGTGGGGCCTTTTGCCTTCCCTAGGCTCTGGAGGCTTTCTCAAGCCTCAGGAAGGCCTTAACTTTTGGTAGGCCTTCCTTTCTTCGAACTTCCAGTAGGCCATTTTCACCCTCCCAGAGCCTCCATGTACCTTGCACCTGCATCTAAAATGGGTTGTGGGACTCCTGGGAGAGGTGGGGTGTGGGTCAGCCAGTGTGGGATTTGGGGTTCTCTGAACTGAACAGAATCTTAGCTAGAGGTTCTCCCGAACGCCTGTGAACTTCCAGCATCCACCCAGTTGTTTGGTGGGTGTGGCAATGAATTGCTGTCAAGAAAAAAAAATCTATTGGACCTCTATATTTCTCCCAGGGGTGAAATGCTACCGGTTCACTCCAGTTCGGGAGAATCGGTAGTGATAAAAACTACCTGTTCGGGTAAAAAAGTGCTTTAAAAAGTAATAAAAAGTTCCGACGATCATAGCTGTATGTGCAGTTTTCAGAACCTTTTTTTTTCTTAAAGCTTTTACTATCTATTCCACCGGTAGTAAAAATGAAAAACAAAAAGGCCACGCCACCCAGTCACATAACCCACCCCACCAAGCCACGCCCACAGAACCAGTAGCAAAAAAATATGTACATTTCACCACTGCTTTCTCCATATTAAAATTTAAAACATTCCATGGTTTCAACCTAGAGTGGCACCAAACTCCAAAGCTCTGGGTGACCTTACCCAGTAGCCCCTGGAGAAAAGAAACCATGTTGAAGACCAGCAGAAGTCAACAACAATACTGTCTTCCTCCAGCATCATTTTCTGGGCCGTCCTGACAGGAAAGATACCCTCAGGGTGTATCTGTAATTTTTCACTAACACGTCTCTCGCTTCTTTTTAACGGAGCCAAGGAAGAAGTTCATCAACCCCAGAGGAAAGTTGCTTCTCCTGTAATTATCACCATCCTGCTCTTTGAGATGTCTCCTACTTCTCCAGTAACTGATGTAAACATCAGACTGAAGCCAGAAAGGATAAAGGCTTTAGCTCACGCTCTGTATTATATGAATTTTGGACACAGGAAGGGCTGTTGTTAAACGTACTTTTCTCTCCTTTCCAGGTGAAGCTTGCTTTATCTCTGTCTGAATCAGGAAAGTCACAGGCTTTTATGAGAGGGCTCTTAATTCTTCCTGTTCTTGTTGAGAAACGGGAAGGTAATTGATTCCGCCCTATGAATTATGGACCTCCTGCTTCTGCTTTTGATGCTGCTGTTGTCCCAGCCTGTCTCAGGGAAGCTGAGAATGAAATGCCCACTCAGTTTAGAGCACCAGGAGACAAAAAAACCATGGAGTTATTACAGACCAGGAGATCATTTCATTAACATAATCATCGCTACATCGAACCTGCTGCCTATAACCTTCCCTTTCAATGCAGTGCCTTCTAATCAGTTTCACTCGTAAGTCATTCAGGATAATGCAGTTGCATTCCTTCCTTTTATAATTCTCTCATTTTGTTCTCCTTATTCCACCGGCTCCTATATTGCAGCACCCGTCCTGCCTACTTTCCTGAATCATTTTGATTTCCATGCTTCCTTTGTCTTATTTTGAAGAAAAGACTCAAATCCAAAGATGGGACGGAAAAAAAAATCCACATTATTTTCCTCTCCCCGTTCAGTCTTGAATTCATGATTTGAATGCTGTACTGACTCTTCTTTAAATTACTGATTCTTGTAGTTTTCCCCTGCCCAGCTCATTGCAAATACAAGTACTATTTATTTCCCAATCCTTATAGAAATAAGGGTGACTTATTTTTTAGAATTGGTTTCTGAGTCACTTTTGAAACTTCCTCTTCCTTCTACGGTGATTCCACATTCATTTATTTCGACCCTTGGTTACTGGCCAGTTGAAAATTAGTATTGTTACAAATAATGGTGCATTTGCGATTCTTAAACCAGGAGGGGGACTGTATCAATTCCATCTCCCCAACATTCATTAAATTTAAATGGAGATGGGTGAGTATCCTGTGCCTCTAGGTTTGGAGTCAGTGTCGGCTTAAGATTCTATAGGCTTCAAGAGACACAGTGGATTAGATTGAAAAACAAATATGTGGTTGGTTCGGTTGATGATGGTAGCAATAGCACTTACACTTATATACCGCTTCACAGTGCTTTACAGCCCTCTCTAAGCAATTTACAGAGTCGGCATATTGCCCCCAACAATCTGGGTCCTCATTTTACCAACCTCGGAAGGATGGAAGGCTGAGTCAACCTTGAGCTGCTGAGACCTGAACTGCCAAATTGCTGGCAGCCGGTGATCAGCAGAAGCGATGATAATAACATGGTCATTTTTTACAGGAGTTTATCTATTGCTCATTCAAAAGTGCTATGCTTCATTTTCACTAGTCAAGCCAAAATATCTATAAAAAATATAAAATATATTTTACGACTGATGACGGTGGTGGCGATGATGATAAAATGAACATTTTTTTACACTAGAATATCCTCTGACCAGTCTAGAATCCTACGCCATATTTTTGCTATTCAAATGGTCGGCAAGAATTCCCCGCTCCTGCACAATCTCACACTTGGGTACAATATCCACGATGACTATTTCAGCACTCTTGGCACATCAGATGCCTTGCTGGACATCCTCTCTGCAGGAGAAGCCAATGTTCCCAACTACAGCTGTGGAAAGAAGGACAACCATTTGGTTGTTTTTGATCGAACCGACAGGGACATCTCCATCCAGATGTCAACATTAATAGCCCCCTACAAAATCCCACAGGTTTGTATATGTGCCTCTCTGTCTAGTAAATTGTGTAGAATGGTAGGATGGGTAATATCTCCTCGATGAAAGTCAATCGATCCATCAGAATAGAGCTAGAAGGGATCTTGGAGGTCTGCTAGTCCAACCCCCTGCTTGAGCAGGAGACCCTACACCATTGGCTGTCCGGTCTCCTCTTAAAAAACTCCAGTGATGAAGCATCTGCAAGTTCTGGAGTCAAGCTGTTCCACTGGTTAATTGTTCTCACTGTTAGGAAGTTCCTCCTAAATTCCAGGTTGCTTCTCTCTTTGATTAGTTTCTATCTATTGTTTCTTGCCTTTCCTTCTGTTGCTTTGGAAAATAAGTTGAACCCCATTTCTTTGTAGTATCCTCTCAAATCCTGGAACACTGCTGTCATGTCACCCCCAGTCCTTCTTTTCTCTAGACTACACATAGCCAAGTCCTGCAACCGTTCTTTGTATGTTTTAGTCTCCAGGTCTTTAATCATCTTAGTTGCTCTTCTCTGCACTTTTTTCAAAGTCTCAACATCTTTTTTGTAACATGGTGACCAAAACTGGATGCAGTATTCTAGGTGCAGTTTTATTAAGGATTTGTAAAACCTTAGTAATACCTCACGTAAATTCAAAAGCTGTTTTTCTCCATGGCCACTCTAGTTATGTTGTCTAGGGATGGGATTGATAGTGTGTGTGTGTGTGTGTGTGTGTGTGTGTGTGTATGTGTGTAGCATCCAAGAAGCCATATAATTTCATGATAACATCCCCATAGAATAGAATTTATTTTGTTGTGAATAATTTTGTGCTCAGGGTCTTCTGTAAAAGAAAGAAGTTTTGTTTTCATATCAGCTTACAAAATAATATTGATGTCAAATTATTTGTTAAATCAATTTATATTACCTAAAGTTTATATATATGTTTGTGGACTTACACTGAATAGTGATACTAATTATTTAGTACAGATATTAATCAATATGTCAGTATTTTCATAATCAGTTTGATCAAATTCAACACAGGACTTGAAGAAACAGCTCCTGAAATTTTTATTGGCTGAACTATTCAAGAAATATCAATCTGTGGGAACTATTAAGTCTCTACAAATAAATAATAGATTAGTCTAATAATTTCACTTTGAATTTAATTGTATCATTCATTTTGTAATGTAAAAAGATTTAGACTCTAGAAAGAGTGCAGAGAAGAGCAACAAGATTTAGGGACTCTAAAACATGAAGAATTCTAGGAACTCTATTCTATTTAATGAAAAGAAGGACTACATGATAAGTGTTCCAATATCTCACTGCCACAAGGAGCTTTCTCCAAAGCACCTGTCAGCAAGGGTCTGTCAAGGAGCAACAGAATAAAGTTTCTGACAGTTATAACAATTATCAGTGGAACAACTTGCCTGCAGAAGTTAATGCTCAACACTAATTTTAAGAAAATGTTGGATAACAATATTAGTGTTATTAAGACTCCAAGGTCCTTAACTCTGTTATTATTAATATTATAATATATGTTTATCACCATCTTGTTCCTCTTGAATAAATTCAGAGTGGAAAGATGAAGAAGAACAAAGAATGGAAGGATTTACACAGATAATCCATTGTTGACAATTCTTTGTCATCAACTGTGTAATTAATAGAATGAATAGAATAGAATAGAATAATAGATTTTTTATTGGCCAGTGTGATTGGACAGGAATTTGTCTTGGTGCATATGCTCTGTACATAAAAAGAAAATCATCATAAATTTACAATAATTGATGGTCAATATATCAATATAAATCATAAGGATTGCCAGCAACAAAGTTAAGTGTACAGTCATAAGTGGAAAGAGATTGGTGATGGGACTGAGAAATTAATAGTAGTGCAGATTTAGTAAATAGTTTGACAGTGTTGAGGGTATTTGTTTAGCAGAGTGATGGCCTTGAAAAACTGTTCTTGTGTCTAGTTGTTCTGTGTGCAGTGCTAGCGTTTTGAGGGTAGGAGTTGAAACAGTTTATGTCCTGGATGTGAGGATCTGTAGAACTTGAATTTCAATGGAAATTGGTAGAATTACTGCAGTTCTAATTATCCTCTGAAGTCTGTGTCTTTCTTGTTGTTGAAAGAAAGACAGTTATAGAGGTGCAATGACAATAATTCCTCTGTGAACTGAATCAATCTTGGCAGTTTGAGTTAGAGTTCAGAAAGAACATTCTTTCTGTCCTTTTTGATGATGTGATGTCATTTAGATCTTGTGATATGATAGAACCTAGAAATTTAAAGGTTTCTGTTGATACTGTGTGTCTAGTATTGTGAGGTGGAGGCTTCTACCCACTAGGTTTTGAGGTGTTCAGCAGATTGTTTTGCAGGGAAAACCTCTCATCTGTCTTGGTATCATTGTCTCATGACTATACTTATTAATCAGTAGCTTAACAATATTTAGATGCAGTCATTGGTTGAGAGAAGAAAGTAGAGAACACAGCTTTCCCTTCTAATTGTACAGGTATTTGATGATCTTGATTCACCTGCTGCTTTGTTTGTTAGCTTGATCCATAGTCTGTTCCGGAATTGGGGTTTAGCTTAGTTAGAGATGGAATGATGGTTGAATGTACAATTAAAGATGTCTAAATAAAATTAATGGGTCGGAACTCAGATTTTAGAATGTGGGAGAAAAAAAGATCAGAGGAAAAAGGAGAAGGAGGAAAAAAGAAGGGTGAAGAGGGAAATCACAGGTGGGAAGGTATAGGGTGAAGAGAGGTGTAGAAGAGGAGAGGAAAGAAGAATAGAAGAAAGAGTAAAACAGGTGTGTCTCCAAAACCTTATGAATACTTATATAAAGACTGAAAAGTTATGGTTGAAATTGATGTAATGAGTTGGATTTATAAATAAATAAATAAATACAGCATTCTTCATTTTCCCCCCAGATCCGTTTAGATGCTCCAGAAGCTCTGTGTGATAAAAGTCAATTCCCTTTTTTCTACCATATGCTCCCCAAATTAGGGGTTATCTACGCAGGAATTGTCAAAGTGCTCCTCCATTTTGGATGGTCTTTGATTGGTCTCTTTGCTTCAGACACGGAGAGTGGAGTGAACTTCATGAGGACTTTGACACCTGTGCTTGTCAGGAATGGGATTTGTATTGTTCTATCACAACTCTTTTCAATCTCTGCACCTACAGCACCCCTCAGGGATGCCCTCTCTAAGTGGAAAGAAGTCAATGTCTTTGTTCAGTTCGTAGAATTTTTTTTGTTTTTGGACAGAATTCTTCTTTTCCATTCAACCCTTCAAGGTTTGCCAGAACCCATTGAAGGGAAAGTATGGCTATATGCAAACTATGGGCAAATGCAGATAGGAAGACACTCATTTCTCAAATATGTCCATAGTGTTTGGAACTACGTTTTTCAGTGGAAAAAAAGGGAAAACGATGGTTTCTTTGAATCAGATTTCTTTCTGACACCACAGGTCACAAATCAGACTTTTCACTGTTCTTTTTCAAAAGACGACATTTCTGTCAAAGGCCGGACAAGATGCGTTCAGACATCACCACTGAACACCAAGGCTGAAAGAAGCAGGTTGTGGAACATATATTACCACGTAGTTTATTCCACGATGAATACCGCCCATGTCTTGAATGCTGCCTATTCCTCCATATTGAAGAGGAGAAGGAAAGGGAGAAGAGAGGACTGAAAGGCTGAAGCCATGGCAGGTATGGAGTCACAAAGATCCATGAAACTTACTTTTTGGAGAAGGTAATACAAAGGAGTAAGGGAACCATCTCAACCATTTTTAAAAAACTTAAGTTTTATTGATTTTTAATTCCACCCCTACACACATACATAATTTATGAACAGAGTATTGGCCATCTCATATCTTATCCAATTTAACATATTCAAATATATTTTACTTAGTTACAATTTTTGCCAGAATATATTTTTTCATAATTTTATCCATATCCTAATATTTTTTGCTCATTTCTCTAAGTCACATCTTCTTTGCCCTCAAGTTCTAATTTCTCCATTTTTTTATAATAGTCATTCTCTTTCATTCTTTTTTAACTGTTTCAATTTTATCCTAATATATTCAAATATATTCAGGGTTGCCTTTCTTCCATTTTATCTTTTTTTACAGCAATCCTTTCTTCTCCTTTCCTCCTTCCTTTATTTTATTTTTTTTATTTTATTTTTTTTCTTCCTTCTCCCTGTCAATTTTAGTTCTTTTTTTTTTCTTCTTTCTTTAACTTTTAATCCCTTTCTTCAACCCATTGCGATGAATCAATACTGGTGTCAACCTCATTTAAAGGCAAACTTCCCTCATAAAGAAGGCCTCCAGGTCCAGTCCATTGTCTCAACGGCACCTGAGGAGCCTCGGCTCAGACATTTGGAGCTGCACTCAGGTCTTGCACTTTAAAGGTGGTAACCAAAACCTTGATCAATACCAAACCTTGCTTGCGAGTTATGGGGGCCTAAGAGGGCTCCTCATCTCTACCCAGACAGTGCTGGTAGCAAACCTACCTTCTCTTCTCCACCTCTCATTTCCCCCTTCTCACCCTCCTACTTTCCCACCTTCTCCTATTTATTTCCCTCTCTTTTTTTCTTTTCTTTTTTCTCTTTATTCTCTCTTGTTATCTCTTTTATTTATTTTCATTTTTAATATTTCTTTTATTTTCTATTTATTTTATATTTTCTAAACTTCCTTATATATTTTAGTTATTTTTCTTTATTCCATTTATATCTTACAATCAATTAATACAACCTTCCACCTTTTATTTTCTTAAAGTTTTTGTTCACTATTCAGTAATTATTTTTCTCTTCCAATAGTATACATCATTTCCTAACGTTTCAATTTTATTCCGTTTTACATCTTAATTTCAATCATTTTCACTTATAAACCATACTATTTTTCACATTTCATCTGCTGGACTATTTATTTATTTTAAACAATCTACTTCTTTTTAAACTTCTTGACTTCTTTTTAAATCTGGACTTCATTTAATTTTTCCATTCTTTTCTATATTTAAAATTTATTTCTTTACTATCCACTATAATTCTTTCTCATTCCGTGAATTCTCAGACACAAAAAGAAAAGGCAAACATATATCCCATTATATCTTCCACATTTCATCTACTTCTCCATTTTACATTAAACGGTATATTCCTTCTTTTCTGCTCCCTTCATTCACTTCATTTCAACATTTCTTACTATCCTTTTGCAATAATCTATATATTTCCATCATTCCTAAACTTTCTGCAACTATTTTAATTTTTTTTCTATTATTCATTTTTCTCCTCCTTTTAACCATTTTCTTTCAATCTCTCCAAAATTCCATCTCTTAATATTTTTCTCCCTTTCTCCCATTCTCTTCTCTTCTTCTTTCTCACTTTCTTGTATCTTCTTTTCCACCTCCTTTCTCTAATTTATACCCTTTTGATTTTCCCCCTCAATTTTTCTCCATTTCCTCCTCTTCTCTTCTGTCACAATCCCAATGTAATCATCTATTTTTTACTCTTTTAATTTTTCCCTCAATCTTTTCTTCTTTCCTTTTTCTTTTTAAAGTATCCTTCCCCCTCTCCATTTCTATTCTCTCATTATCAATCCCAATATAATCATCTGTATTTTTATCCTCACTTATTTGTTTTTCAGCACTGTATTTTTTTCCTCTTGTTTCTTCCTCATAATTTCTTCATCATTTTTTTTTATTCTCAAGCCACTTCTCTGCTTCCTTATTCCCTTTAAAGGATTCTCGTACCATTTGAAGCATTTCCCATAATTCCTCATACTCATCCTCCTAACTCTCCATATTCTCAATATTAGGAGAAAGGATTTTTAAATTTATTTTGACTTATATATAGTTCGAATTCAAGTCCAAAATATTGTCTCTTTTTTTCTTTTCTTTCCCTTTTTTCTGTTTCCAAATTCAGGCCAGTTCAGTGTTTTTTATTATTTTTTTTAAATCGTTCTAGTTCAAGTCCCTGATCTTTCCAGTCTTTTGAAGTTGTGCCATAGCTGTTTAAACAAACACTCCTTTGGTCTTTCCGATAGTAGCCTAAGTAATGCAATGTTAGTTTTTTCCCTCTCCAGTGACGTTTCTCTCCAATATACAAATCCCAGCAAAAAAATGTCACTTGTTAATTCACAAAAACAATTGCTTCGTCTTCCTCAATTATATCCTTTTGTTAGTAAAAGATGCTTTCCCTCAATTTTCTTCTCCTTTTAATATTTATAATTTCTTCCAAATCCAATTTTAAGTCCAGATGGGATGTTTTCTTTTAGGGCTTTTGTCTTATAAATCCTCTTTGCTGTTTGTTTCCTCCCGCTTTAAGTTTCCGTGTGCCAATTAGCCGCTAACTTCAAATTGGAAATCTTTTTAGCTTTAAAAGTTTTTTCTTCTTACCTGTGAGTTGGCCAATCACTCACCCGGTAACAATACTCTGTTCAAATCTCCGCTCCTGCTCAGTCCTTTTGTGTGGTCGTCCCGACTTTGGCAGCTCCTAATGGCTGCCTTTCCTTGTCACTAGGCTAGATGCTGGTGCTGCAGGGAATTTGCAACTTCCTTGTTTGCACCAGCCGGTGCCTTCTTTCTTCGCTCCCTCCAGGACAGCTATGATCCATTAGGACCCCTGAAATGACCCAAATTTAAGTGTTCTTCCTGGAGCCTCAGGGTTCACATTGTCTCATCTCGATGCTGGCCACGCCTCTTCTCCATATCAACCATTTGATGCTTCAAAAAGCCAACACATTTGACCAACCTAATCACTTGTGGATAATTTTCCAAAGAGCGGGTACCGTGACACATACATTTTGATATTAAACAGTGTTAATTTTATAAAGTATGCATGAATTTTAAAATAAATTCCTGTCTCTATGAATTTGCAATTAGCATTTTAGAATTTTATGTTCATAAATTTGAAGGAGTCCCTGAGGCCATCCAGTACAACTCCTCCTGTCTGCAGAAATTCCAGTTAAAGCTTCTTTAAGTAATGACTGCTGGATCTTTGTATTAAAGCAATCAGTGAAGAGGAAACCTGAGCTTCTCCGGTTCACTAGATCAGCTCTAAAATTGTTCCTCCTTTTAGGATGTTTTTCATCTCAGTCAGCCAGAATCTCTTCTCTTGTGACTGAACTCATTTTTTCCATATCTAACACTCTGAGATAGGGGTGTCAAACTCAAGTCCTGCGGGCCAGATCTGACCTGTGGGGTGTTTAGAACTGGCCCCTGGGGCTGCCCTGGAAATAGTGAAGGATCGGCTCGTGGTACCTCTACCAGTGAAAATGGACCGCACGTAGCACTCCTGGGTTCCATTTTTGAGAATTGGGCCATTTCTGGCCTTCGGAGGGCCTCTGGGTGAGTGGGGTGGGAAGGCAGTTTCCCCCCTCCCTAAGCTCCTAGAAAGAGTCAGGAGCCTGGGGAGAACAAAAAACAGGCCTTCCTGTCGCACCGGAAGTCGGCAAATGCCTGTTTATGGCCTCAGAGGCCTCCAGGGGAAGGCGTTTTCTCCCAGGCTCCAAGTAAGCCTCTGGAGCTTGGGAGGTGAAAACGTCTACTGGGCCCACCACCACATGCCAAAAGCAGGGGGAGTGCAGGGGATCATGTGCACATGCACGGGGTGTGGGGTGCATTGAATTTTGGGTGTGGGCACGTGCATGACCCCGCCCTGTGCTCCCCCAGCACATGACACCAAAAATGTTAGCCATCACTGCCCTATACCATTTCAGACACATGGTTTTCCAGTCTCTTTTTGAAAGCCACCAGTGAGCACCTACAACTTCTGAAGGCTACTCCAGAATATGTATATCAGGGGTGACATGCTACCGGTTCGGATTGGTTCAGGTGAACCGGTCGTAAAAATGCTACCGGTTTGGGTGGTATTTCAAACAATCAGCTGGGTGACAATCAACTGATGCGTGATTTATATTAGCTAGAATCGTCAGATTTCCTGCTAATCTAAATCATGTGGCACTTTTCTCGCTGTTCTACTTACCTTTGCAGACTAGGCTTCAAAATGTCCAGACTGTGGGTGTGGCTGAGGTGCGCATGCGTGTGTGCTCGTAGCGGACTCACAGAATTGGTAGCAGACTTCAGAGGATTTCACTGCCGATCCATATATATTTAATGGAATATATGTATAAGTGTGTGTAAAACATTTGCTGAACCTTTCTTTTTCTCTTTTGAGGATAGTGATAAAACCTGTTCTTCCAACTCAGGATATTTGCAAGTTAGACAACTGTAGAAGAAAGATTCAAATGTGGAAAGGCCACATGGGATAAAAACAACCACCACCCAAGGGTTCTGCTTTTAACATTCCTGGATATTTTTATTCCAGTTCCATCCATTTTTGAAGAAGAATGAGTTTTGGAATCTTTCCCACATGATAATGTATTTGGACCGAAATGGTGATGTCGCAGCAGATCTGAAGATCATCAGCTCGATCATTCTCTCCAGGGAGGATCCCATTAAAATGAAACTAGGGGTTTTTGAAAGAGAGACTTACTATCGATCGACATGCTATTTCACAGCTAAAGTTGCTCAACAAGGTGAATTAAATATTGGCGTTTCTGTTTTCCAAAGCCTTAGGACACATTTCAAGTAGCTAAGCCTATTCACCAAATAGCAGGGGTGCTCCCGGTTCCAATTGGTAGCGATTGCGGTGGTGGTTCGAGAACGGTAGTGGTGCAAAACTCCACCCAGATTTTACATGCACACTTCCTAACCAGGAAGGTAAGTAGATTTCACCCCTGCCAAATGCTTCAGTGAAAATTGAATTTGAACCCTTATAGTTTTTTAAAGTGCCTTATTGTCTTCAATATAATTGATAAGGTGTCCCTAAGATACTGTGATATGGAACACGGTTTTAAATTGATTCAGCCATGTCCAACGTGAGATGCTGGGTTATGATGGCTATTTTGTGTCCCCTGTGCAAACAAGTATCTGGACAAAACTGCTGAAAATGGACATCAAATGCTGGGGATTTTGGTTCTCATAGAACCAGTAGTAGAAGTTTTGAGTAGTTCAGAGAACCAGCAAATACCACCTCTGGTTGGCCCCAAATTGGGGAGGGAATGGGGATTTTGCAGTATCCTTCCCCTGGAGTGGGGAGGGAATGAGGATTTTGCAGTATTCTTCCCCTGTCCTGCCCACCAAGCCACACCCACAGAACTGGCAGTGAAAAAAATTGGATTTCACCACTGGGACAGAGAAATAGGCCTTCTGCTCCTGAGGAGAAAGTCCAAGGCTTTATGTCCTGAGGAGAAAAAGAAAGTCCAAGGCAATATGCAATCATATTGACTGTTCTGATCTGCCCTGACCCAGAAAATTGAAGCACTGAAACATGACTTGATCCAAAGAAAAGCCCTTCTTCATATTGGAAGAAATGAGGGACAAACTGGGGCGGGTGAGGGGAAGTTATTTAGATTGCGTCTTTAGCTTATCACTTCATAAGGAACCACCTTGAATGCAGTTGTTTGCTTTGATTATTAGCTACCTTAAGTCTCTCTGGGAGAAAGGAGTCTCCAAATGTAGCTGATTATAAATGTAGCTCTGTATTTTCATGCCAGTTGGTGTCACCTAACTGTGGTTTTTCAATAGAAAGGAACCTTTTTTGGATATCTAACTTGACTTTAGAACAGGGGTATCAAACTCAAGGCCCGAAGGCTGGATCCAATCCATGGGGTGCTTAGATCTGTCCCACGGGCCCACCTTGGAAACAGCCCAGTACACAGCCTTCCCGAGCTCCATTTTCACTGGCAAAGGGCTGCAGGAGCCTGTCACGGCCACAGAGCCTCAGTGGGCCATGGTCCCCAAGCTCTGTTTTCACTGGCAGAGGGCTGAAGGAGGCCATCATGGCCAAAAATGGAGCCTCAATGAATGACATCAAGCTGGCCATATCCCCAGGCCACACACCTCTTCCCCGACCCCCTGAGATCAAACACAATCCTGATGCAGCCATCAATGAAAGAGAGTTTGACACCCCTGCCTTAGAAACATCTCTTTCAGGGCTCCTACTCATATCCCTTGTGATGCAGCAAAAAGTGCCTGACTTACTCCTTTTTTAGGGCACCTCATCTCCATCTCATCTTTCTACAATTCTAAAAACTAGGCAGTCTTAGTTCACCAGCATGGCGGCCATATAAAATTAACAAATCAATATACAAATAAATAGCAATAGCGCTTAGACTTATATAGAATAGAATAGAATAGAATAGAATTCTTTATTGGCCAAGTGTGATTGGACACACAAGGAATTTGTCTTGGTGCATATGCTCTCAGTGTACATAAAAGAAAAGACACCTTCATCAAGGTACAACATTTACAACACAAATGATGGTCAATATATCAATATAAATCATAAGGATTGCCAGCAACAAAGTTACAGTCATACAGTCATAAGTGGAAAGAGATTGGTGATGGGAACGATGAGAAGATTAATAGTAGTGCAGATTTAATAAATAGTTTGACAGTGTCGAGGGAATTATTTGTTGAGCAGAGTGAAACTGTCCTTGTGTCTAGTTATTCTGGTGTGCAGTGCTCTATAGCGTCGTTTTGAGGGTAGGAGTTGAAACAGTTTATGTCCAGGATGTGAGGGATCTGTAAATATTTTCACGGCCCTCTTCTTGATTCGTGCAGTATACAGGTCCTCAATGGTTGGTAGCAATTATTTTTTCCGCAGTTCTAATTATCCTCTGAAGTCTGTATCTTTCTTGTTGGGTTGCAGAACCGAACCAGACAGTTATAGAGGTGCAAATGACAGACTCAATAATTCCTCTGTAGAACTGAATCAGCAGCTCCTTGGGCAGTTTGAGCTTACTGAGTTGGCGCAGAAAGAACATTCTTTGTTGTCCTTTTTTGATGATGTTTTTGATGTTAGCTGTCCATGTACAGCTCCATAGTGCTATCTAGCACTTTCTAAGCAGTTTACAGAGTCGGTATATTGCCCCCAACAATCTGGTCCTTATTTTACCAACCTTGGAAAGATGGAAAGCTGAGTTAACCTTGAGACAGTCAGGATCAAACTCCTGGCAGCGGACAGTGTCAGCCTGCAACTCTGCATTCTAACCACTGCACCAAATCCAGCCCTAATCTGTAACCAAGTTTTCCTTTATATCTTAACTGGGAGGTTGTCCTGGTCTACTTTCAAATTGGGGTGATGATGGCTTTTCAATGACACATGTGGTCTAGAAGAAACCTTCCCCGATCCCATTGGCCGGAAGTTTCTTTCTTCATTGCATTTTTATTCTGTTTTAATAAATCTAGTAAAATACAAATTTCACAAACCTTTCAGAATAAATTTCATTCCAAACTTTAATATGACTAAAGCATCATGCTTTAAACTCATGGATACACGAAGAAAGGAGGAATGTGGAGGAACCACTAACTGCTACTTCACGCTTAAATCTTTTCTCAATTGCTTCTCTCCAGAATTTATTAAATTGAAATGTCCTGTATTACAATGAGATATTCTAGAAGCAAAAGGGAGGAACTAAGTGAAAAATCTGCCTGTAGTTATATCCCCTGCAAGATTGAGAGTTAGTTAAAAATTTCTTATTTACCTAAGTGAACTACTTACCCAAGCAATTACTTGACTAATGTTCATGTCTACCTCCATTTTTCAATGATGGTTATTTCTAACATACTTTGTTTGGCATTCCTTGTTTTTTCCTTAGTCCCTGCCTCAGTCCAGATGTGTGGAAAATTGTCATCCTGGATTTGTCAAGCAGAAGCGAGAAGGAGAACCAGTTTGCTGCTATGACTGTGTTCCTTGTCCAGAAGGGACCATCTCTACTCAGGAAGGTGGGTCACACCAGAGGAAAGGGTACTAGATTCATCCAGAACATGTTGATCAATGTGCATTTTAAAAGAGACATATCGAAGGTTGATAGTTTTGTGGTTCCTAATTTTCAAGGTGCTCAATTTCTTCCACATAATGGGAAGGATACGAAAAAGATCTTGAGGGATGAGGTAGGAAGAGATAGAAGGACACGGTGGATTGTGCAAGATTACCGTATTTTTCAGAGTATAAAACACACTGGAATATAAGACGCATCTTAGTTTTTGGGGAGGAAAATAAGAAAAAGGCTGATTGGAAGGTGAATCGGCCTCCTGGAATGCCCCCAATCAGCTGTTTCCTGAGGTGAACTTTAGCAACAGGTTCCTTGGTTGTGAGCTCTGTGCCTTGCTTTTTTTCCCCCCCCTGCCTCTAAAACTCCATTTCACAAAATACTTTTTTCTGCCTCTGAAAGCCTCCAAAACAGAACTTCAGAAAAAAAGCCTCTGAAGCTCTGTTTGGGAACTTCTTTTCTGAAGCTCTATTTGGAGGCTTCTTTTCTGAAGGTCTGTTTGGGGGCTTCTTTTCTGAAGCTCTGTTTGGGAGCTTTCTTTTCTGAAGCTCTTGTTTGGGAGCTTCTTTTGTGAAGCTCTATTTGGAGGCTCCTTTTCTGAAGCTCTGTTTGGGGGCTTTCTTTTCTGAAGCTCTATTTGGAGGCTTCTTTTCTGAAGCTCTGTTTGGGAGCTTCTTTTCTGAAGCTCTATTTGGAGGCTTCTTTTCTTAAGCTCTGTTTGGGGGCTTCTTTTCTGAAGCTTCTTTCAGCCTCTGAAACCTCCCTTTGAATAGCTGGGTGGGGCTCTATTCAGAGTATAAGATGCACCCAGATTTTCACCCTCATTTTTGGGGAAAAAAGGTGCGTCTTATACTCCAAAAAATACAGTACTTGCATCAGAGGAGATTTCTCTTTTCTTGTCAGTTTGGAACTGTTGTCCCATGTTGACCCTTATTAGGAACATTTGCATTCTTTGAAATTGAGAAATGGTTTCAGATCAATGGCCTTTGCTCACACAAACCAAGTTTATATTACAAAAGATATATACGATGTAAAAAGATGTTGAGACTCTAGAAAGAACACAGAGAAGAGCAACAAAAATGATTAGGGGACTGGAGGCTAAAACATATGAAAAACGATTGCTGGAAATCGGTATGCCTAGTTTAATGAAAAGAAGGACTAGGGGAGCCATGATAGTAGTCTTCCAATATCTCAGAGGCTGCCACAAAGAAGAGGGAGTCAAGCTATTCTCCAAAGCACCTGAGGGTAGAGCAAGAAGCAATGGTGGAAATTCATTAAGGAGAGAAGCAACTTAGAAGTAAGGAGAAATTTCCTGGCAGTTAGAACAATTAATCAGTGGAACAGCTTGCCTCCAGAAATTGTGAATTCTCCAACACTGGAAATTTTTAAGAAGATGTTGGATAACCACTTGTCTGAAGTGGTGTAGGGTTTCCTGCCTAAGCAGGGGGTTGGACTAGAAGGCCTCCAAGGCAGGGGTGAAATCTAATTTTTTTTGCTACCTACCCTGTGGGTGTGGCTTGGTGGGTGGGTGTGTCCTTTGACTGAGTGGGTGTGGCCAAATCAATGTCACTCACAGCCATGTCCACTCAGTCACACCCCCCCCCCACCAAGCCATGCCCACAGAACCCAGTAGGGAAAAAAATAATTTCTATTCTGCCTTTTCCCTTTCCCTCGCCACCTGTTCTCCCTTCGCCTAGGCCCCGGAGCTGCCACCTGCCTCAACCGGGTCAGGGAATGTACCATTCCCCAACTCTGGCCTTTCTCCGGAGCTGCCACCCACTCACCGCTCTCCGCCTGCTTGCCCTTGCCTTTGGTCAGGGGGGCCCAGAACATTCCTGAGACCCTGGGTCGCCCCTGCTTCCTCAAGGTGGGAATGCACCATTCCCCAACACCGTGTCCTGAGGCCCGCTCTTCGCCATGCAGAGTATACTTACTTTCTTCAGCGGCTGGCTGCCAGGAAAACAAGCATCCAAAGTTACGGAGTTCCTCTCTTGAATATTCTTGTTCTGTCGCTGGCGCACCCTGCTGCTGATAAATAAATGAAATAACGGTGTGCACTTGCACAGCCGGTGCATGGAACAAGCAGCAATGCGGCATATTCAAGGTGAGGATTCCAGTAACTTTGACGCTTGCTTTTCCTGGCAGCCAGCCGCTGGAAGAAAGTAAGTATACTCTGCTGAAGGAAGAGCGGCGGCTACATGGCTAGTGTCGGGAATGGTGCATTCCCGACCTGGCTGAGGCAGGCGGCGAGCAGGGTGGCGGGGTCTCAGGAATGAGGTATCCTGGGCCCTGACCAAAGCGGCACAGGTGGCGGCGGGTAGCAAGTGGGTGAAGGAAGAGCTGGCGGCAGCTAAACCAGAGTTGGGGAATGCACCATTCCTGACCTGGTTGGGGAAGGCGGCAGCTCTGGGGCCTCAGGGAATGGGCCCCGGCCCCTGACCTAAGTGTGAGCAGGTGGCGAGCTGCCTTCCCAGTGTTCCGGTGTCCAGCTTGCGAAGTTTTCCCCCCGAATGCCATCACTCTGCTAAACAAATAATTCCCTCAACGCTGTCAAACTATTTACTAAATCTGCACTACTATTAATCTTCTCATCATTTCCACCATCCATCTCCTTCCACTTATGACTGTATGACTGTAACTTTGTTGCTTGTATCCTTACAATCTATATTGATATTGATTATTTCCTGATTGCTTATTTGTACCCTGTGACTATGATTAAGTGTTGTACCTTATGATTCTTGATGAACGTATCTTTTCTTTTATGTACACTGAGAGCATATGCACCAAGAGGCCAATCAATCACAGCCAATAAAGAATTCTATTCTATTCTATTCTATTTAGCCAATGAGCAGCAATGCCCTCAAGATGGTGTTTTTAATGCAGGGATCCAGGGAACCTTCTGAGGGGACATTCCATCACGATATGATATAAAGTTAATGGGATGTTCCTGCAGTCACAGTTAGCATTATCAACCAGCCCCCATTTGTATTTTGAATATTGGCACCTGCCATGCTTGCTCAGTATCATCTGACATCCAAAGAAGATCTTTCTTGAAATGCGAAAAGAGCTATAAAAGAAATATTACTTTTTTGTTTTCTCAGATACTGAAAAATGCACCAAGTGCCCAGATGATCAATATCCAAACAAGAACCGAGTCCAATGTATCCCCAAAAGAATAATCTTCCTGTCCTATGAAGAACATCTGGGCATCATCCTGGTCTCTTTTGCCTTACTCTTGTTCCTAATCACAGGATTAATTTTAATCATATTCATTAAATACCTAGAAACTCCCATTGTCAAAGCCAACAACCGGGACCTCTCCTTCATCCTTCTGGTCTCCCTCCTCCTTTGCTTTTTGTCCTCATTTCTCTTCATTGGTCAACCAAGGAAAGCTACCTGTCTTCTCCAACAGACGGTGTTCAGCATTGTCTTCTCAGTAGCTGTGTCTTCTGTGTTGGCCAAAACAATCACAGTGGTGCTGGCCTTCCTGGCCACAAAACCAGGGAACAAAGTGAGAAGATGGTTGGGGAAGGGCTTGGCCAACTCCATCATCCTTCTTTGTTCTGCTGGCCAAGTTTTCATCTGTGCGATGTGGCTTGGAATTTCTCCCCCATTCCCTGACTCTGACTTACACACCCAGCCAGAAGAGATCATCCTTCAGTGAAGGCTCTGTCGTCATGTTTTATCTTGTCCTTGGCTATATGTGTTTCCTAGCTATCATTTGCTTCACAGTGGCTTTCCTGGCCAGGAACCTGCCTGGGGCCTTCAATGAGGCCAAGCTGATCACCTTCAGCATGCTGGTCTTCTGCAGCGTCTGGGTCTCCTTCCTGCCCACCTACCTGAGCACTAAAGGAAAGTTCTTGGTGGTCGTGCAGATCTTCTCCATCTTGGCTTCCAGTGCTGGTCTACTGCATCTTCTTCCCAAGTGCTACATTATCATCCTGAGACCTAATCTAAACACTAAGGAACATCTAATGATAAAAGTGGGAAACTGATTGTGAATTGGTTTCGTAGGCTTATGATGTTTAATGATTCACTGAAGTTATTCCAGGGTTTGTAGGCTTCCTTTGCATCTGTTTGATAATTAAGGTGATTTAATAACGAAAGAATTAAAACTATGAAGTTCAAGAATAGTGAAATTAACATCCAATCTAATAATCAAATATAAAATATGTGAATTAATAAATAAATGTATGATTCATTTATCCACATCAGTGTGCTTTGATTCTTGGACACAAAAAAGTCAGGAGCTGAAGTTGTTGATTGGCATGGTCCTATTTTTGCAAATTTAAGACCAAATAATGTTGCAGGGGCGAGTGGCTCAGGGTGACGTTGAGCTTGTTGATCAAAGGTCGGCAGCTCAGCGGTTCGAATCCTTGGTGCTGCAGGGTGAGCTCCCGTTACTTGTCCCAGCTTCTGCCAACCTAGCAGTTTCGAAAGCATGTAAAAATGCAAGTAGAAAAAATAGGGACCACCTTTGGTGGGAAGGTAACAGCGTTCTGTGCGCCTTTGGCATTGAGTCATGCTGGCCACATGACCACAGAGACGTCTTCGGACAGCACTGGCTCTTCGGCTTTGAAACGGAGATGAGCACCGCCCCTTAGCGTCGGGAACAACTAGACCATATGTGCGAGGGGAACCTTTACCTTTACCTTTAATAATGAAAGAATTAAAACTATGAAGTTCAAGGATAGTGAAATTAACATCCAATCTAATAATCAAATATAAAATATGTGAATTAATAAATAAATGTATGATTCATTTATCCACATCAGTGTGCTTTGATTCTTTGACACAAAAAATTCAGGAGCTGAAGTTGTTGATTGGCATGCTCATATAAATCCCTTTTGCAAATTTAAGACCAAATAATGTTGCAGGAGGGACGCAGTGGCTCAGGGGCTAGGACGCTGAGCTTGTTGATCGAAAAGTCGGCAGCTCAGCGGTTCGAATCCTTGGTGCTGCTGTGTAACGGGGTGAGCTCCCGTTACTTGTCCCAGCTTCTGCCAACCTAGCAGTTTTGAAAGCATGTAAAAATGCAAGTAGAAAAAATAGGGACCACCTTTGGTGGGAAGGTAACAGCGTTCTGTGCGCCTTTGGCATTGAGTCATGCTGGCCACATGACCACAGAGACGTCTTCGGACAGCACTGGCTCTTCGGCTTTGAAACGGAGATGAGCACCGCCCCCTAGAGTCGGGAACAACTAGCACATATTAAGAATTAAAACTATGAAGTTCAAGGATAGTGAAATTAACATCCAATCTAATAATCAAATATAAAATATGTGAATTAATAAATAAATGTATGATTCATTTATCCACACTTTTGATCAGTGTGCTTTGATTCTTGGGCACAAAAAATTCAGGAGCTGAAGTTGGTGATTGGCATGGTCATATTTTGCAAATTTAAGACCAAATAATGTTGCAGGGCAAGTGACTCTGGCTGACATTTGATATTGGGGAAAACATTTTTTGATCAATTAAATAAAATAACCGGTAAATTTATTTGGTTTAGGAAGCCAATAAGTTCTACAGCATGTGTACTGAGAATTTCTGATGTGGTCAGTTGCCCAGCAAATTCTGGAGGATAATTTAAAATAAACTGGTTCCCATGGTGAATAATGAGGAGCAGAGGAGGCGGCGGGAAGATGCTGGCTGTGCTGCAAGCAGTTCTCACCTTCCTGGCCATGAGAAACAGGTGAGGAGGTTCTGTCCTCGCCTTCCTCGGGTGGGAATAACGAAGGGAGGCGGCAGCGCGAAGAGGCTGCTGGCCGTGCCCGGCCCAGCAGCTCTGTCTCGCCTTCCTCGGGTGGGAATAACGAAGGGAGGCGGCAGCGCGAAGAGGCTGCTGGCGTGCCCGGCCCAGCAGCTCTGTCCTCGCCTTCCTCGGGTGGGAATAACGAAGGGAGGCGGCAGCAGCGCGAAGAGGCTGCTGGCGTGCCCGCCCAGCAGCTCTGTCCTCGCCTTCCTCGGGTGGGACAGAGGACGGCAAGCGAAGAGGCTGCTGGCGTGCCCGGCCCAGCAGCTCTGTCCTCGCCTTCCTCGGGTGGGAATAACGAAGGGAGGGAGGCGGCAGCAAGCGCAGCAGCAGCGTCACCAAAAGGAGAGACCCGACAGTCTTTTAATCCGTGTAGAGGCTTGGGTGGAATTTTAAATCAAAGGAATGCATTGATCAAACCAATATGCAATTCGGGGGGAAAAATCCTGCTGGGCGTGTTGCACGAACTGGACACATCAATCCACGCGCCTTGGTTGCACTGAAGTAAATTCCGCGCAAATCCCGAGTTAAAAGCTCGGAGGGTTAACAGCGCCTGCCGTCTAGACAGGGGAAAAAGAGAGCGCGCTCCATTTCTAAGGGTGGGTGGGAAATGAGCGGACTGCTAGGCGGCGCAAGAAGAAATCTCAGGAATAAGAAATGCAAAACCCAAATCCGAGCCAAAGTCTTTCCAGGGTTTGAAAACCTGGGCAAGCGGTTCTGGCTTCTGCAAGCGGGAACCAGGAGTCTGCGGGAAGGATCCAGTATCTTCCGGGTTTTCTCAGTTTCAAAGAAACCCTCTTTTCCCCAGCGCTTCTTCCAATCTGCAGGGCTCGAATCGCCAGCCTGGGGGCTGATCGCCTGCTGCTCTCTTCCGGCTGCCCACCTGCTCTCCTCTGGCAGCAACCAAGGCCCGACTCCTCCGAGACTGCGGCTCTGCCTCCTTCAGCGCTCTTCTTCCTCCTCCTCTTGCTTTTACCGCACCCAGCTGCAGCCCTTGGCGCAGCTTGACCGGAGCGGGCGGATCCGGCCAGTCTTGCCTCCTCCCTCCTTGTGTCCCGGGGAAGGAAGGATCCAGTTGCTATGGCGCTGTGCGGTTTCTGCTACCCTCCGATACTGGAGCCGCCCGCCGCCGCCTCTTGCCAAGACAAACCACTCGGCGGCGGCGCCTGCAGCCACCACTTTTCACCCTAAATCCCTCCTGGGCATCCTGCAGGAACATCCTCTCCTGTACCTCTTCCTTCTCCCGGTCTGGAGAAAACAAAAGTATCCAGGTGGGCCTCGATGGGAGGTGCAATTATCTTGAAAAGGAATAGCGGACTAGGGACACGAGTATCTTAATTTTGGATAAACTTCTTTTGGATGCTTCTGGGTGGAAATTCCTGGGAGAACACCAGACCCCGAGTGAAGCTCATACCCTGGGAGTCCGGTTACTCGACAGATGCTCAGAGGTATTGGGTTTTCCCTTTATACAGATTCTGTATAAAGTCAGCACCCACCACCCTCCTACAGAATGAAGTATTTTGGGGATATTAAAACAAATAGAATTAGAATAGAATAGAATTGAATTGAATTGAATTGAATTCTTTATTATTGGCCAGGTGTGATTGGACACACAAACTCGGTAACTTTAAAGTAGGTGGACTTCAGCTCCCAGAATTCCCCAGCTATCAATGGTACTCATCAAGAAAATTGAATTGCATGTTGTTATGTTACTACAAACTGAATGTGACTCAGCCATATAACATGATGCCCAGAGTTGCATTATCACAGAGATGGAAGGCATATAAATTCAATAAATAATGGCTGCGATATAAATAATGCAAATGTATTTTATCTTGCATTATCAGAAATAGGTCTTTTTTCTGCATTAATCATTCTTTACTTTCAGTACAGGGTCCAATTTTGAGTACCACAAATATGGATTGAGACCAATTTAGATACATTTGGAGAGAAGCAACAGGGATGATCGAGAGTCTAGAACAGGGGTGTCCAAACTTGGTCTCTTTGAGACTTGTGGACTTCAGTTCCCAGAGTTCCTCAGCCAGCTTTGCTGGCTGAGGACTCTGGGAGTCCACAAGTCTAACAAGTTTGGACACCCTGGCCAAGATGAATGAATATGAAACATTTTCCCCCCTTAATTGAAGATGATATCCACATATTGTTGCTTTTTAGTAGACTGACTGTATCCATCTGTATTGTAATGTCCCAGGTTTTCAGGCCTCTGATATAGTCTATTTACCACGAGTCACCAGAAATGGCAGCACGAAAGAGCAGATAGCAAGTGAGTGTAGAAGATTTCAAACACGGTGGGAAAATGAATATTTCTTTAAAGAAATCAACGGAAAGTGTGTCTGTTTGATTTGCAATGAAGATGTTGCCGTGATGAAAGAGTATAATGTCCATCGGCACTATGAGACCAAGCATCAGAGCTCATACATGCCAAACGAGCACAGAAATTCAAGCAAATGGCAGCTAGCCTGCAAGCTCAACAACAGTTTTTATTTCGTGCTAACAAAATACAGGAAAACGCCACAGCAGCAAGCTATGAAGTCGCAAAACTTATTGCCCAGCATATAAACCGTTCTCAGGCGGTGATTTCATAAAGCAGTGCCTCATCAAAGTCACAGAAGTAATGTGCCGGAAAAGTGCAGGATTTCAACAACGTGACCTTATCCAGAAATACAGTGGTGCGGAGAATCGAGGACTTGTCAGCTAACCTGAAACTTCAGCTGAGAGAAAGCTTGTGCTTTTGATTTTTACTCGATAGCATGCGATGAGAGCACAGGCACAGACTTTTAATTTTTGAGTCGATGATAATTTTTGCTGTACGGAGGAGCTGCTTGATATGATGAGCCTAAAAGGCTGTGACAGGTGGAAATATTTTTGACGCTGTGTCAGAGGCAATTGAAAAGATGGGGCTTAAATGGGACAAGCTCTGTGGAGTAACAACGGATGGAGCTCCGGCCATGACGGGTGGCGCAAAGGAATGGCATCCATGGTGTGCGTCAAGGTAAAGAGGCGGAGGTGAGGCTGTTAGGATGCACTGTATAATCCACCAAGAAGCACTGTGTGCCAAGACTGTGCAGCTGGGCGATGTGATGAACACTGTTGTAAAACTGTCAACATAATTCGAGCTAGAGGACTGTACCACAGGAATTTCAAGCTTTCTTATCTGACATGGATGCTGAATACGGGATGTACTCTACCACTCTGATGTGCGCTGGCTCAGCCGTGGCTCTGTTCTGCAGTTTTTAGCTGAGATCAGAAATCGACAATTTTTGAAAGAAGGACCGACCTCTTCATGAACTGAGTGACCCTCTGTGGCTGGCAGACCTGGCATTTTAGTTGATCTTACTCATCATCTGAATACACTGAACAAGAACCTACAAGGCAAAGAACAGCTGGTATCACACCTGTATGCACATGAAAGCCTTCTGTGTAAAGCTCCGCCTGTTTGAGACACAACTACGAAGCTTTAATGCTGTACACTTCCCTCGCTGTCTGAAATCAAGTCTGCTTTTCCAAAGGCAGACCTTTCTGCTAAAAGGAGAAATATGTTTCTATAATTACATCTCTCGTGACAGAATTCAACCAGCGTTTTCAAGATTTTTCTGTCATTGAAAAACAAATCAAGCTGTTCTCGACCCCCTTCCTGGTGGATGCAGAAGAAGTGGAGGAGAGTCTGCAGTTAGAACTGATTGAAATGCAATGTGATGATTCTCTGAAGAGTCAACATCAGCTTCTCTCCTCCTGACTTCTATCAGAATTTGGATCATGCCAAGTTTCCTCTGATGAGACGCCATGCAAAGAATGATGAGCCTGTTCGCTCAACATACATATGTGAACAACCATTTTCTCTGTTAAATCAGAACAAAAGCAGACTGAGATCCAGAATGACTGATAGCCATCTCTGTGAAGTCCTTCGTGTCTCAACCACCAAACTTTCTCCTGACATCCCAGCCATCCTTCAATCCAAAGGACAGCATCACTGCTCCCACTGAGAGCAATGTTCTTCACATTATAGGCGAGTTAGAAATACACACAGTAATCATGTGTCAATATGTTACCTCTTGTGTGTGGCCGCCACACATGAATTTACTAAACATATACTGTTTGTTGTCCAGTTGTGAAGCAGTTGTGAAATGAGTGATATGGTTGTTAGAAATGCCTACAATCGAAGAATGGACAAAACAAAACAACAAATGGACACTCAAAGTATCAAATCTGGCAGAGATGACAAAAATCTCCGCTTACTTGAAAGACTATATACTAGAAAAATATATTTTAGAATGGAAAATGTGGATTGATTATATTTAAAATAAGTATCAGATAAAAAAATATCGAATAGCATATGAGTAAATTTAGGAAATATTTTGTATTAGATATATTTTGAAGGAGAGGGAATTGAGAGTGTGACTAAGTGTGGTGTGACTAAAGATTATAATTTAGGAATTATTTTGGATTATGATTGTTAGTTTTGATACCCTGCATTTTGTTCTGGGAAGTCGGGTGGGGGTGGGGGTAAGGGGAGGGAATTGGGGGTTGGTAGAGATGGAGTGATGGTTAATGTACAGGATTATTGAAGAAATATAATTAATGTAGGGTCGGGTCTGCATAGTTACCATTTTAGAACGGTGGGAGGAGAAAAGAGAGAGTAGGAGGTAGGAAAGAGGAGAAGAGGAAGGAAGAGGGATAGTAGAGGGAGAAGGAAGGTGTAGGGTGGAGGAGGAGTGGATGTAGATAAGAGAAGGAGAGGAAGGTTTGGAAAGTAAAGAAGGTAGAAGAGGAAGAGTGTTAAAATGGGTGGTGGTGACTGGGCAAGCCCGTCTAATTGTATATAACTGTACATTGGATGAATTATTTGATATGATTGTAAAAATAAAACTTTTTATAAAAAAAAAATAAAAATGCTGCAATGGGCATAAATGTGAGGATGGTCATAAGTGTGAGGACTGGTCAAAAATTACTTTTTTTAGCCCTCTGAGTAGTTTCTATGCCCATAGCCACATCCACTCAGTCACATGAGCAGTTAGCCACGCCCACCAGTCACATGACCACCAAGCCACCAAAGCCCAAAATAAGCCCATTCCGTGGCCCGGGCCTTTGCTTATTTTTCTGTATTTGGCCCTCACTCAAAAAAGTTTGGACACCCCTGTTCTACAGGATTCTAGACGAGTCTTTGGCCTCCCTGATTGGGAATTATACTATCAAGTGGGAGCAGCAACTTGGCTTAAAGACTGGGTCCAATTAAACAACAAGAGGGTATTAACCTTAGAGGGACTCCATCTCCAATTGGGATAGCATATGTTCCTGTGGGAAGGGAAAAATAAAATCCATACGTACTTTCAGAGATATTTAGTGCGAAATGCTTTGATAAATATTTGGGACAAAATTTTAAAAAAACATTATATGAAAGTTCCAATTTGGATATTAACAATGGAGGCAATAATTTATCCAAAGACATAAACAAAATGGTAAGGTATTCCGAATTATTGGACAAACAAGGAAATTTAAAATCAGATCAGGATCTAAAAAAAATAAAGGAATAAAAATTGATTGGTGGCCGTATCTGCAAATCCAAATAAAATATAAAAAGGATCAAGAATAATATGGCATTTATGGAGAACAATTGGAACTTGATAAAATATTATTAGGAACAGGGGGAAAATGATTACTAAAATATATAATTTTCTATTAAGATTTAAAATGGATGAAGAAAATGTGAAGGAGACAATGATTTGGGTTGGGCTAGAAATTTTGGGCATAGCATTGAATTAGATCATTGGGATAAATAATGGGAGAAAAACTACAAACTAGTGATATCAGGTGCTTATAAGGAGAACCTTGATATAATGTTCTACCACTGGCACTTACCACCAGCTAGATTGGCCAAGATGTTCTTCAATCGATTGACTGAGTGGTGGAGATGTGGCTACAGGCAGGGAGCGTTCTACACATGTGGTGGACCTGCCCTAAGGCCAGAAAATATTAGCATGAGATAAGAAAGTGGCTTGAAGAGATAATTGAACAGAGGATAGAATCGAAGCCGGAATCATTTCTCTTGGTTATTTTTGATGGGAAAATGGAGAAAAAACTACAATAGATAACGTTACGTATATTAACAGCAAGCAGAATCGCTTGATATTGCCTCTTGGAAGGAATTTTGGTGCCAGGAACCAGGTTAATGGCAGAATCACAGTCTCTGTATGAGGGAAGATCAGGCACTTTTTCCTCTCCCCAAATATTTGCAAACTCTGTGGACTTGGTCAAGAAATTTTCTGTTAATGCTCTGGGGTAGCTAGTGGAGTGTGGGGTGTGGGGAGTTGGATGGACTATTGCAGTGAGAAAGGCAATGAGGCAGGGGTGAAATGCTCCCGGTTCGGACTGGATCCCGCGATCCGGTAGCGATGGGGGCAGGTAGTTCGGAGAACCGGTAGCAAAAATCCCTGCCCCCCACCACTTCCAGCTGCTCTCTGTCCCAAGCTCTCTGGTAATATAGCAGCAGGGCCTTAATGACTGCTGCAGTTCAAAGACCACACTACAGCTGATCAGCGCTGTAGTATTTTTAAAGAACACCTGCCAGTAAAAGGCAATTGGTAGACAGTCTGTTTTAAGAAGGTGAAGGGCCTGTCAGTAAAAGGCAATTGGTAGACCGGGCCTCTATTTTTAAAGAAAGTAGACTGGTGCCTCCCAAGTTTTGTATACTTTATTATTTTTATTATTTATTATTATTGACCATGCCCATTCAGTCACCTGATCACCAAGCCACACCCACCAATTAAGCCACGCCCACAGAACCGGTAGGGAAAATTTTTAGATTTCACCCCTGCAATGAGGGCTGTCAGAAGGTAAATTAGAAAAGACTCGTATCTATGGAGATTCTCAGTCATCCAGGAAGGGATACAACCTCATCTATCTGCAGTCTACAATACAGTCCTTTCGGCAGTTCCAAGAAGGCTCCACACCCATTTGCACTATTCAGGTCACTCTGACAGGTGGCCTTAATGACTTGCTAAAAGAATGCAAATGGCCAGCTGTCTGCAAGGAGTATAAATCCTTCCATTCCCCATCATCCAGTCAGAGTTGAGAGTTTCTGGTTTTCCTGGCCAGGAACCTGCCTGGGGCCTTCAATGAAGCCAAACTGATCACCTTCAGCATGCTGGTCTTCTGCAGTGTCTGGGTGACTTTTGTTCCTGAGCACCAGAGGAAAATATATGGTGGCTGTGCAGATCCTCTCCATCTTGGCCTCCAATGTTGGTCTGCTAGACTGTATCTTTATCCCCACATGCTACATTGTCATTTTAAGGCCAAACCTGAATACTAAGGAGCAGCTTATGACCAAGAAATGCAGATATGTGAGATAGAGGAATTTTAAGTATCAACGTTTTCCAACAGTCCGTGGCTAAGAAATGGTCCCAGCTGCTCTCATACATAAGTGGGCCAATGATTGTGCTTGAAATAATTAAATGATGTTTGGAAGATAATGTCCCCAATCTTGTACAATGAAATTCTTGTAGAAGATGACCAGGCTGAGCTTGAGGGGGAGGTCAAGCACATCACCAGTTTGTAGTCCCTTTGGACCCACAAAAAATCCGAGTGCAGCTCTCGTTGAATTCTTATCTACATCCAATTTAATAATAATAATAACAGAGTTGGAAGGTACCTTGGAGATCTTCTAGTCCAACCCCCTGCCCAGGCAGAAGATCCTACACCATTTCAGACAAATGGTTATCCAACATCTTCTTAAAAATTTCCAGTGTTGAAGCATTTACAACTTCTGGAGGCAATTAGTCCTTCCTTTCATTAAACTAGACATACCACGTTCCTTCAACCGTTCTTCATTGTCTGGACCATTAATAGTTCAGATTCCTTTTTAGAGATAACCTGGAATAAACTTAAATTCATTTGAACAATCCTGGTTCCTGATTTCTTGTGCTTGACAATTCCATGGTTCATTGAGCTTTTTTTGAATCCTCAAGGCAGCATTTCTTTCTAGGGCCCTTAATCTACCTGAGGCCTGAGGTGCCATATCCAAATTTTGGAAACATGACCCTTATACAATGGCAATCTGAGCCTCTGGTGGCTCAGACTGCTAAGACAGTCTGTTATTAACACAGCTGCTTGCAATTGGCCTGATTTTTAAATTCTAAATTTTAAATTTTAAACTTTTAATGGTAATTTTATTGGGTATTTTATATGGTTAATTGACGGTTTTAATTTGGCCTTTTATTGAATAAGATTTTTAATTGTTATTTTAATATGTATATTAACTGTTTTAAATGAAGGCTGTACACCGCCCTGAGTCCTTCGGGAGAAGGGCGGTATAGAAGTTTGATTAATAAATAAATAAATAAATAAATAAAATTACTGCAGGTTCAAGTCCCACCAGGCCCAAGGTTGACTCAGCCTTCCATCCTTTATAAGGTAGGTAAAATGAGGACCCAGATTGTTGGGGGCAATAAAGTTGACTTTGTATATAATATACAAATGGATGAAGACTATTGCTTAACACAGTGTAAGCCGCCCTGAGTCTTCGGAGAAGGGCGGGATATAAATAAAAATTTAAAAAAAATCTTGTTGATGTGCCAGAAATATACAGCTGAGGAGTGTTCTAAAAATTCCATTATTTTAGTTTAGGTTTTTAGGGACAAGATCCTTTCAATCTCCTTCTGGGGAAGAGTCCAGTCATAATTGTATGGCCATCTTATCCAGCTTTCCTCTGAAAATTTATGTTTGCAATTAGAAAATTTAAGCATAAATTTTAAAAAAAGAATAAGCTTTTTAATTGTTATTTTAATATGTATATTAACTGTTTTAAATGAAGGCTGTACACCGCCCTGAGTCCTTCAGGAGAAGGGCGGTATAGAAGTTTGATTAATAAATAAATAAATAAATAAATAAAATTACTGCAGGTTCAAGTCCCACCAGGCCCAAGGTTGACTCAGCCTTCCATCCTTTATAAGGTAGGTAAAATGAGGACCCAGATTGTTGGGGGCAATAAAGTTGACTTTGTATATAATATACAAATGGATGAAGACTATTGCTTAACACAGTGTAAGCCGCCCTGAGTCTTCGGAGAAGGGCGGGATATAAATAAAAATTTTAAAAAAATCTTGTTGATGTGCCAGAAATATACAGCTGAGGAGTGTTCTAAAAATTCCATTATTTTAGTTTAGGTTTTTAGGGACAAGATCCTTTCAATCTCCTTCTGGGGGAAGAGTCCAGGTCATAATTGTATGGCCATCTTATCCAGCTTTCCTCTGAAAATTTATGTTTGCAATTAGAAAATTTAAACATAAATTTAAACATAAAGGAATAAGTAAAAAAAAGCTTTATCTACAAAATTGTATAATAGAAGTAGAAAGGGCCCATGTGCCACTGAATTTTGTTCTTTCAAAACAGAGCTGACCTGAAAAATAATGAAAAGATGAAATGAACAGTATGCAATATTTTTATTTTATTTTATTTATTTATTTGTCATAACAGTGACACGGGGCTCCCCTTGAAGAGCACCCGGAGGCTTCAGCTGGTCCAGAATGCAGCTGTGCGGGTGATAGAGGGAGCAAGTAGAGGCTTCCATATAACACCTCTCCTGCGTAGGCTGCACTGGCTTCCGGTGATCTTCCGGGTGCAATTCAAGGTATTGGTTACCACCTTTAAAGCGCTTCATGGCATGGGATCTGGTTATTTATGGGACCGCACTGCATCGACGGCCTCCCAGCGACCAGTGCTCCACAGGTGGGCCTCCTTGGTGCGTTGGCTAAACAATGTCGGCTGGCGACAAGGAGGGCTTCTGTGGGGCTCCTTCCTCTGGGCATCACCTGGTGCTCCTGATCTCCGGACTTTCCGGCGAGCTGAAAACATGGCTGTTTCATTCTGGGACTGGCCATAGTTTTATTGGGAATTTTAAATGGGTTTTAAATGAGTTAGCCTAAATTTAAATATTTCATTTAATTATTTTAATATTTATATTGTTTTATATGCTGTAAATCTGAGTCCTTTGAGAGAAGGCGGTCTGAAATATAAATAAATAAATAAATAAAAAATAAATAAATAAAAAAAAACAGTATATATAAATATATATGAAATGGCTATGATATATAAGCATAATATAATCATAAGTATGTAATAACTATATGAATTGGATAAAATCAAAGGCATGACAACTAGGCAGCTGGTGCTCTTATGCCCCCTTGACCTCTTAGGAATGGTGTCAATAGTAGAACAGTTTTTGTTAAAGCTTTGGATTTTGGAAGAGACCACACAGTCTGGTAGTGCATTCAGGCATGAAATCAATTTTCTTTTGTGGGTTTTGTGGGTATGGCAACTGGCAAAGGATAAGATACTCCTAAGGATATTTAAAATATTCATACTCTGGGACCAGCCAGAGGTGGTATTTTTCTGAACTTCTCAAAATTTACTATAGAACCTGTCAGAACTGCTGGTTCATGATTCATTAACAGCTCATTGAAATTTTCTGCAATCAAGATTGGAGCACAATACAATACAATACAATAGTGTGAACTGCTTTTTTCATAGAAAATAAAAATGAATCTATTGTAAAGATTGTGTTTGTCATGAAGAAGCCAATGATTTCTCCTGTTGCAGATAGAAATTTGGGCATTAGGAATGCTCATTTGCTCATTCAGCTCAATCATTGCATCTGTTCTTACTGAACTCTAAGCATGAAAAATTGGCTACAGAACATGATGTGCTCCAGTTTTTGTAGGTGGCCAACATGGTGGTAATTTGAGAGGAGTTGTCACTCTTCAAGAGCCTTCTGCCTTCCATAACTGTAGCTGGGGTTTTTCTTTCTTGGGATTTGAATGGAGGCAGTCCTGACAAAAACCGAATATAAACTAAATTAGAACAAAGGAAACCAAAAAGAAAGAGAGAAATATTTTAAAACCTCTGTCTCTAAATTTACATTGTGACTTTGTTTTTTCTCCTAGAATCTATCCTGTCTAATTATTAAAACCATGAATTGCGAACTCATTTTTTGTGGACTTTTTACACAAAGTGTCCATATGTTCCAGGCACCAATAAATGTAGATATTGCCCTTTCTTTAATAAAAGAAGACAGTTTGTCCATCTAGGCAAGGTCTGTCAATTTCAGCAACCATTCTTTCATGGTGGGTAGCGATGAATTTTTCCAGCTTTGTGCATGTAGTAATCTTGCCAATTGTTGTGTCTGCGCCCCCCGAGCTGGGCCCCCTGCCAGAAAGTGACTTGGAAAGTGAGGGGGAAGGGCCATCAGGACTTACCTCGGGAGCACCGGCTTCCCTGGCTCAGCTCCAGGAGCCAGAGGCAGGCCAGGTGGAGAAGATAACGCGGCCTCCATCCCCTGACTCTTTCCCCCCACAGGCCACGCCTCCACACCCAGCTGATGGCAATCAGGCCTGGCTGGACCCTAGGTTTCGTAGGCAGGAGAGGCGGGAACAACAGAAGCAGGGGTGGGGCAGGCCTAGGAAGTGCTGGTCATGGGTCACACCCACAGGATATAAAGCAGCAGAGATGCTGCCTCTTGTGAGCAAATCAACTGCTTAACTAAGGCTAGTACTGTTTGTTCCTGGTGACTCATCATCAAGGGAATGAATCATCAATTCTCAAAGAAAACAGGGATACCAAACTAGTCTTGGGCAGAGGGATCACACACAGCCTCAGAGATCCGAAGGTCAAAAAGCCCCATCACCATAGAGTGCATCCACACAACCAGAAGAAGGGAAATCATGTCTCTTCAAACCAGGGGTGGGCTTCAAAAATTTTAGCACGGGGTTCTGTGCCCAGCTGCTGGGTGGGCATGGCCATGGTGGGCGCGGCCTAGTCAGCCTCCTGCACCATGGTGGTGGGGCCTTTTTGCCTTCCCTAGGCTCTGGAGGCTTTTCTCAAGGCTCCGGGAAGGCCTTCCTGAACTTCCAGTAGGCCCATTTTTTACCCTCCCAGAGCCTCCATGTGCACCTTGCACTTACCTGCATCTAAAATGGGCTGGGAGGGGTGGGGTAGGGTGGGTGGGGCCAGCCAGGTGTGGGATTTGGGGGTTCTCTGAACTGAACAGAATCTTAGCTAGAGGTTCTCCCGAACCCCTGTGAGCTTCCAGCATGCACCCCAGCTTCAAACTAGTTGTTTGGTGGGTGTGGCAATCAATTGCTGTCAAGAAAAAAAAATCTATTGGACCTCTATCTTTCTCCCAGGGGTGAAATGCTACCGGTTCACTCCAGTTCGGAGAATTTGATAAAACTACCGTTCGCAAACCAGTAGTAAAAAGTGCTTTAAAAGTAATAAAAGTTCCGGCGATCACAGATGTATGTGCAATTTTCAGAACCTTTTTTCTTTTTAAGTATTTTCTATTCACCCACGTAATCTTAAAAGTAAAAAAAAAAGCCACGCCCCAGTCATAACCCACCCCACCAAGCCGCCCACAGAACCGGTAGCAAAAAAAAGTACATTTCACTGCTTTCTCCATATTAAAATTTAAAAACATTCCATGGTTTCAACCTAGAGTAACAAACTCCAAAGCTCTGGGTGACCTTGCAGTAGCCCCTGGAGAAAAGAAACCATGTTGAAGACCAGCAGAAGTCAACAACAATACTGTGTCTTCCTCATCATTTTCTGGCGTCCTGACAGGAAAGACAACAACCGATACAGAAACCTTCCCTCAGGGATGTATCTGTAATTTTCACTAACACGCTGTACTCTCACTTCTTTTCAACAAGGAAGAAGTTCATCAACCCCAGAGGAAAAGTTGCTTCTCCCTGTAATTATCACCATCCTGCTCTTTGAGATGTCTCCTACTTCTCCAGTAACTGATGTAAACATCAGACTGAAGCCACCGGGAAAGGATAAAGGCTTTAGCTCACGCTCTGTATTATATGAATTTTTGGACACAGGAAGGGGCTGTGCTGTTAAATGTACTTTTCTCTCCTTTCCAGGTGAAGCTTCCTTTATCTCTGTCTGAATCAGGAAAGTCACGGGCTTTTATGAGAGGGCTCTTAATTCTTCCTGTTCTTGTTGAGAAGCGGGAAGGTAATTGATTCAGTGAATTATGGACCTCCTGCTTCTGCTTTTGATGCTGCTGTTGTCCCAGCCTGTCTCAGGGAAGCTGAGAATGAAATGCCCACTCAGTTTAGAGCACCAGGAGACAAAAAAACCATGGAGTTATTACAGACCAGGAGATCATTTCATTAACATAATCATCGCTACATCGAAACTTCTGCATATAACCTTCCCTTTCAATGTAGTGCCTTCTAATCAGTTTCACTCGTAAGTCATTCAGGATAATGCAGTTGCATTCATTCCTTTTATAATTCTCTCATTTTGTTCTCCTTATTCCACCGGCTCCTATATTGCAGCACCCGTCCTGCCTACTTTCCTGAATCATTTTGATTTCCATGCTTCCTTTGTCTTATTTTGAAGAAAAGACTCAAATCCAAAGATGGGACGGGGAAAAAAAATCCACATTATTTTCCTCTCCCCATTCAGTCTTGAATTCATGATTTGAATGCTGTACTGACTCTTCTTTAAATTATTGATTCTTGTAATTTTCCCCTGCCCAGCTCATTGCAAATACAACTACTCATTGATATTTATTTCCCAATCCTTATAGAAATAAGGGTGACTTATTTTTTAGAATTGGTTTCTGAGTCACTTTTGAAACTTCCTCTTCCTTCTACGGTGATTCCACATTCGGTTATTTCGACCCTTGTTTACTGGCCAGTTGAAAATTAGTATTGTTACAAATAATGGTGCATTTGTGATTCTTAAACCAGGAGGGACATCAATTCCATCTCCCCAACATTCATTAAATTTAAATGGAGATGGGTGAGTATCATGTGCCTCTAGGTTTGGAGTCAGTGTCTGCTTAAGATTCTATAGGCTTCAAGAGACAAAGTGGATTAGATTGAAAAACAAATATGTGGTGGGTTCGGTTGATGATGGTAGCAATAGCACTTACACTTATATACCGCTTCACAGTGCTTTACAGCCCTCTCTAAGCAGTTTACAGAATCGGCATATTGCCCCCAACAATCTGGGTCCTCATTTTACCAACCTCGGAAGGATGGAAGGCTGAGTCAACCTTGAGCTGCTGAGACCTGAACTGCCAAATTGCTGGCAGATCAGCAAGCGATAATAACATGGTCATTTTACAGGAGTTTATCTATTGCTCATTCAAAAGTGCTATGCTTCATTTTCACTAGTCAAGCCAAAATATCTATAAAAATAAAAATATATTTTATGACTGATGATGTGGTTGATGATAAAATGAACATTTTTACACTAGAATATCCTCTGATCAGTCTATCGCCATATTTTGCTATTCAAATGGTGAATTCCCGCTCCTGCACAATCTCACACTTGGGTACAATATCCGATGACTATTTCAGCACTCTTGGCACATCAGATGCCTTGCTGGACATCTCTCTGCAGGAAGCCAATGTTCCCAACTACAGCTGTGGAAGAAGGACAACCATTTGTTGTTTTGATCAAACCGAGAAGGACATCTCCATCCAGATGTCAACATTAATAGCCTACAAAATCCCACAGGTTTGTATGTGTGTCTCTAATTGGGTAGAATGGTAGGATGGGTGAACTGTATCTCCTCGATGGAAGTCAATCAATCCATCAGAATAGAGCTAGAAGGGATCTTGAGGTCTAGTCCAACCCCTGCTCGAGCAGGAGACCCTACACCATTTCAGACAACTGGCTGTCCAGTCTCCTCTTAAAAAACTCCAGTGATGAAGCATCTGCAAGTTCTGGAGTCAAGCTGTTCCGCTGGTTAATTGTTCTCATTGTTAGGAAGTTCCTCCTAAATTCCAGGTTGCTTCTCTCTTTGATTAGTTTCTATCTGTTGTTTGCCTTGCCTTCTGGTGCTTTGGAAAATAAGTTGAACCCCATTTCTTTGTAACCTCAGATACTGGAAGACTGCTATCATATCCCTTCTAGTCCTTCTTTTCTCTAGACTGGCCATACTCAAATCCTGCAACCGTTCTTATGTTTTTGTCTCCAGGTCTTTAATCATCTTAGTTGCTCTTCTTTGCACTTTTTCCAAAGTCTCAACATCCTTTTGTAACATGGTGACCAAAACTGGATGCAGTATTCTAGGTGTTTTACTAAGGATTTAAACCTTAGTAATACCTCACAAAGCTGTTTTCATACTCTAGGTATGTTGTCTAGGGATGGGATTGATAGTGTGTGTTTGTGTGTGTGTGTGTGTGTGTGTGTTTGTGTAGCATCCAAGCAGCCATATAATTTCATGACAACATTCCCATAGAATAGAATAGAATTTTATTATTGAAGTGTGATTGGACACAGGAATTTGTCTTGGTGCATACACTCTCAGTATGTAAAAGAAAGATAGCATACAACATTTACAACACAATTGATGGTCAATATATCAATATAAATCATAAGGATTACCAGCAACAAAGTTATGTCATAAAGATTGGTGATGGCAACGATGAGAAGATTAATAGTAGTGCAGATTTAGTAAATAGTTTGACAGTGTTGAGAATTATTTGTTTAGCAGAGTGATGGTCTTAAAAACTGTTCTTGTGTCTAGTTGTTCTGGTGTGCAGTGCTCTATAGCATCATTTGATAGGAGTTGAAACAGTTAATACCTGGATGTGAGGGATCTGTAGATCTTGCAATCCTTGATTTATATTGATATATTGACCATCAATTGTGTTGTAAATGTTGTACCTTGATGGTATATCTTTTCTTTTATGTACACTGAGATATGCACCAAGACAAATTCTGTCCAATCACATTGCCAATAAATTCTATTCTATTCTATTCTATTCTATCTATTCTATTCTATTCTATTCTATTCTATTGATAGAACCTAGAAATTTAAAGGTTTCTACTGTTGATATTGTGTTTTCTAGTATTGCAGGCTTCTCCTGCCCACTTGTGAAGGTGAGGATGGGTTGTGTCCAATCAAAGGGTCTTCTGTGAAAAGCACTGATGGAAAGCTTTTGTTTTCTATATCAGCTTAGCCAAAATAATATTTTCAATGATGTACAAATTCCAGGTTTTAAAGAATCTTGGCTTATATTACCTAAAGTTTATAAAATATATGTTTGTGGACTTACACTGACCGCTACCATTAATTACTCCAATTCATTTAAAAGTACAACATATTAATCAATATGTCAACTATTTTCACCTAATCAGTCCATGATCAAATTCAACACAAAGGACTTGAAGAACAACAAAGCTCCTGGAAAGGATTTTTATTGGCTGAACTATTCAAGAAAGATCCCAATCTGTGGGACCACTAGGGTTCTTCTCTACAAATAATAGATTAGTCTAATAATTTCAGTTTTGGTTACCTGTAAAAAGATGTGGAGACTCTAGAAGAGTGCAGAGAGAAGAGCAAAGATGATTAGGGACTGGAGGCTAAAACATATGAAGAACAGTTGCAGGAACTGTATGTCTAGTTTAATGAAAAGAAGGACTAGGGAGACATGATAGCAGTGTTCCAATATCTCAGGGGCACAAAGAAGAGTCAAAATATTCTCCAAAGAACCTGAGTGAACAAAGCAATGGGTGGAAACTGATCAAGGAAAGAAGCAACTTAGAACTAAGGAAATTTCCTGACAGTTAGAACAATTAACCAGTGGAACAACTTGCCTGCAGAAGTTGTGAATGCTCCAACACTGAAATTTTTAAGAAAACGTTGATAACCATTTGTCTGAAATGGCCTGGGCAGGGGTTGGACTAGAAGGATGTCCTTCCAACTCGGAAACCTCTTGTTCCTCTTGAATAAATGGAAAGATATGAAGAAGAAAGAATAAGGAAGGATTTGACCAGATAATCCATTTTGACAATTGCTTTGTCATCAACTGTGTAATTAAAGGTGATATCCAGTTTGGGTGAACTGCTAGAAATCACAGGTGGAGGCTCACCCACCCTGGCTCTATGGAGTCCCATTTAAGCTTTTGAGGCCCTGCGCATGCTGAAGTAGGGAAAATGTGAATCACACAATACATCAGTCAGAAATACAGGTTATTGTCTCCCAAGCCTTATGAATACTTATTAATAAAAAGCTGAAAAGTTATGGCTTTTAAATTGACGTCAAGTTGGTTGAGTTGGATTTATTGAAAGCTAATAACTGACCACTAAATACAACATTATGATTGTTAGTTTTGATACCTGCATTTTGTTCTGGGAAGTCAGGCTGTAGGGAGGATATTGAGGTAGGATGGATGGTTAATGTACAGGATTATTGAATGTATAAATATAATTGTAAGTGTCTGCCCAGCTACCATTTTAGAATGGTAGGAGAAAAAGGAGAGTAGGAGGTAGGAAAGAGGAGAAGATGAAAAGGGAAGAGGAAGGAATAGAAGAGGAGAGGAAGGTATAAGGAGGAGGAGGATGTAGATAAGAAGGGAGGAAGGTCACAAAAAGTGAAGGTAGAAGAGGAAGAGTTAAAAGGATGGTGACTGGGCAAGCCATTAATTGTATATGACTGTACATTGGATGAGTTGTTGGATAAAGTAAAAATAAAACTTTATAAAAATAAAATAAAAAATAAATACAGCATTCATTTTCCTCCAGATCAAGGTGCTCAAAAGCTCTTCATGATAAAAGTCAATTCTTTTTCTACCATATGCTCCCAAATTAGGGTTATCTCGGGAATTGTCAAAGTGCCTCCATTTTGGATGGTCTTTGATTGGTCTTTGCTTCAGACACGGAAAGTGGGTGAACTTCGAGGACTTTGACACCTCTGCTTGTGAGGAATGGATTTGTATTGTTATATCACAACTCATTTCAACCTCTTTTCTAGCATCAGGATGCCCTCTCTAAGTGAAACAAGTCAATGTCTTTGTTCAGTTCAGATTTTCGCTTTTGGACAGAATTCTTCTTTCCATTCAACCCTTCAGGTTTCAGAACCCATTGAAGGAAAAAGTCTATATACAAAATATGGGCAAATGCAGATAGGAAGACACTCATTTCTCAAATGTCATAGTGTTTGGAACTACGTTTTCAGTGGAAAAAAAATGAAAACGATGGTTTCTTTGAATCAGATTTCTTTCTGACACCACAGGTCAAATCAGACTTTGCTGTTCTTTTTAAAATGACATTTCTGTCAAGGCGGACTGATGCGTTCAGACATCACCACTGAACACCAAAGCTGAAAGAAGCAGGTTGTGGAACATATATAAGCCTTGTTTATTCCCATGAATACCCTCTGCCTTGAATGCTACCTCCATATTGAAGGAGAAGGAAATGAAGAGAGGCTGGGACTGAAGGCTGAAGCCATGGCAGTATGGAGTCTCGACATCCATGAAATACTTTTTTGGAGAAGGTAATACAAAGGAGTAAGAACCATCTCAACCATTTAAAAAAAAAACAGTTTTATTGATTTTAATTTTACACATACATAATTTAACAAACATTTCCTGCCTCATTTCCTTCATATTTGTTTATTTATTTATTATTCAAATTATATACCGCCCTATCTCCCAAAGGACTCATTTGTTTGTTTAAATCAATACTCATCCTAATCATTTAACCTCAGTTATCTAATTCTTTAAGGTTAAGATCCGGAGTTGGGTCTGGGGAGTTCGTTCCAGAGGGCGACCCCAGAAGGCCCTTCCTGGGCGTCGCCAGGCCTCTGCCTAGCTGACGCCCTGAGGTCCCTCTGTGAGGCGCCGGTCGGTGAGGTATCTGGTGCAGGCGTCCCGTAATAACCCTATGCCATGGGCGCTTTATGGTCACCAAAACCTTGCGCACCGGAAGGCACAGGTAGCCAGTGCAGCCTGCAGGATAGGTGTTATCGGGAGCCCCAAGGGCTCCATCTATCGCAGCAGACTAACTGCAGCCTCGGATGCCCTTCAGGAGCCCCATGTGAGCGTTGCAGTAATCCAGGCGAGGCGTCACGAGGCGTGAGTGACGTGCATAGGGCCTCCCGGTCCAGAAAGGCGCAACTGGCGGGCGAACCTGGTAGCTCTCCTGGAGGCGGCCGTCAAATGATCTTCTAGAGACAGCCGTTCATCCAGGAGGCGCCTAAGTTGCACCCTCTCCATGGGGCCAATGACTCGCCACCGATGGTCAGCCCTTAGCTGACTGTGCCGGGATGCCGGCATCCACAGCCACTCTGTCTTGGAGGATTGAGCTTGAGCCTGTTTCTCCCCATCCAGACCCGTCTGACCTCCAGACACCGGGACAGCACTTGATAGCTTCGTTGGGGTGGTCGGTGTGGAATACAGCTGGGTGTCATCAGCATACAGCTGGTACCTCACCGAACCACTGATGATCTCAGCGGCTTCATGATGTTGAACAGAAGGCGAGAGGATCGGCCCTCGGCACCACAAGTGAGGCGCCTCGGGGCGACCTCTGCCCCTGTCAACACCGACTGCGAGAGAGATGGGAGGAGAACCACCGATGGCGGTGCCTCCCTCCCAATCCTCCAAGGCGCAGCAGGATACCATGGTCGATGGTATCAAAGCCTGAGAGGTCTAATAGGACCAGGGCAGAGGAACAACCCTATCCCTGGCCCTCCAGAGATCATCCTGCGACCAAAGCTGTCTCCGTGCTGTAACGGGCGGCGGACTGGAGCGGGTCTAGATAGACAGTTTCATCCAGGTGTAGAAACTGATATGCCACCATACTCTACAACCTTGCAGCGGGTTGGAGAGACGATAATTACCTAAAACAGCGGGTCAGGAAGGCTTCTTGAGGAGGGCCTCACCACGCCTCTTTCAAGCGGCGGGACCCTCCACCAAGGCGCTGTAATCGCCTGGAGCCAGCCTCGTCACCTCCTGTGGCCAGCACCAGCCAGGAGGCAGTCCAATAAACATGTGGTGGCATTCAGCCTCCCCAACAACCTGTCCATGTCCTCGGGGACAGGGTCAAACTCATCCCATAAAATGTCACCAAGACCACCCTCAATCTCACCCGATCACATCTTGGTCCAAACCATCCAGCTGAGCGATTTTATCGTATAGATAACCGTTAAACTCCTCAACGTCCTGCAGCGGGTCATCCCGCTCCCCTGGTGTGGGAGGCGGGTCACCGAAAAGGGCGTTATCTGCCGATGCAATGAGGAGGAGGCGTGGCTCGCCTCCTTCCTCAATGCCACTAGGTAAGCCTAGTATAGGACTTCACTAGTGTCCGATCAGCTTCTGAGCAGCTGGACCTCCAGGAACTCTCTGGCGTCTTCTCCGCATCCCCTCAGCTCCTCGGAGAACCAAGGAGCCGGTTGGGACCTCGCCGGGTCAGAGGCAAAGGCCGACACGGTCTAGCCCCGCGGCCGTTCCCAGGCAACAAGTTCCTCAGCGAGCCGTGAGCCAGACCCTCAGGAAATGGCCCAAGCTCCGTCCGGAACCCCTCCGGGTCCATCAGGCGCCTGGGGCGGAACCAGCGTGTCGGCTCCGTCTCCCTGCGGTGGTGATGGCGGTCAGAAAGTCCAGGCGAAGAGAGTGATCTGACCATGACAAAGGTTCACTATTTCCTTTAAGTCAGATCTCTCAACCACTGACCAGAGACAAAACCAGTCCCAATGTGGTAGGGCCATCAACTACTTGGGTCAGGTCCAAGGCCGTCATGGAAGCCATGAACCGAGCTGCGTGTGAGCGGCGATGGAGTTAAAGTCCCCATGACTAAAGTCTGGGGTCTCAACTACCCGGCCAGCATCTCAGGAGCTCGGGGGCAGCTGTCACGCAGCAAGGAGCCGCGTGATCAGCAAACCCATCTGGCACCTGTGACCCCATCTCACAAGAGGATTGCACCCGGCAATCTGAGGTGTGGTCTCCCTCGGCTCTAGACTCTCTCTAATCACCGTACCCTGAGCCCTCGGCTGATGGAATGCACCGGTGGGTACATCTCAGGCACCCCTTCCGTGCCCAGCCAGGTTTCCATGCGCCTAAGGTCCGGCGCCCCCTGGATAAGGTCATATATTAGGGGCCTTGTTGATCGGACCGTGCGTTTATAACATCATCGAGCCCAGGCTCTGGGTCTTGACCATCCGGGGACAAAAGGATCACGTCGCTTCAAACATCGGCTGCCCAGACGATATGATCCCCCATGCCTGCCTCCCACTTACCGTGATAGAAACCCTCACCAACAGGACTAATCTCCCCTAACCTCCGAACCTATTAGGACAACAGCACTGGACTGGCTCGACAGCAAACGCCCCTTAACCTCCACCCCTTAAAAAGACCTATAAAACCCAAGGCTTCTTTTGCATGCCACCTCTGTGGGTCCCAAGACCCGTCATTGAGCCTGACCCTTGCTGGGCCATTCCTGCGGCGGGGCACCTCGAGCAAGAGTTCTAAGGCAGAATATCATGTTAAAACATAAAGGGAGAAAGCAGATGGCTGAGGTAGCAATGTAATGTCTGGGGTGGCAGATGTAATACAAGTCAAGTGGATACCATCTTCCAATATCTTGATGGTGGCTAGAAGGCCTCAAGGTCCCTTAACTCTGATGTTGTGAACAAAGTGGCATATCTTATCAATTAACACATTCAAATATTTAGTTAATTTTTAGAATATTTTTCATAATTTTTATCCCTCCTAATATTTTTGCTCATTTCCTCAAGTCCATCTTCTTTGTCAAGTTCTAATTTCTCCATTTTATTAATAGTCATTCTCTTTCATTCAACTGTTTCAAATCCTAATATATTCAAAATATATTCAGACCTTTCTTCCATTTATCATAGCAATTTTTTTATAGCAATCCTTTCTTCTCCTTCTCATCCTCTTCCTCCTTCCTTCAATCATTTCCTTACAAACCATACTGTTTTCATTTATTTATTATTTTAATTTATATACCTTCTGAAGGACTCATTTACAGCCAGGTAAACAAAGAATACAAAATTAAAACCTTTTTAAAAACTAATTCAATTTGGCTAAAAAACTCTTTTAATAAAAAATCCATTAAAAATATTGCCCTGCAGATGAAATAAAAATATCTTCAATTGCGTAAGGTCTGGAGGTCAGATTGAGATCTGAGGCAGACAGAGAGGCCCTTGGGGCTGATTGTCTGACCAAGCACCCTCCATATCGGTATGGGAGGCAATCTAGCAGGCGGTCCGTTAATAATCTATGCCATGGGCGCTTTAGGTGGTAACCAATACCTTGGTGCAGAAGGGAGAGTGCAGCTTGCACAGGATGTTCCATAGAGCCTCAGTTGCTTCTATTAACAGGATTCTGGAAAGTGTATTTTATCCATGCTTTCTTTCCTCTCTACTCCTTCTCATTTCTTCCATCTTCATTTCTCCTGTCTAATTCTCCTACTCTTATTTCATCTTTCTCTCTCCTTTTCCCTTTCTTCTTTCTCTCTCCCTCCTTCTCCTTTTCTCCTTCTTCACTCTCTCCATTGCTGTATTTATTTTCATTTCAAGATTTTCATTTATTGAGTATATTTCTCAAACTTTCATATTTTTAGTTATTAAATTGTGTATCTTGTTCCATTTATATCTTACAATCAATTAATCCTTCCACCTCTTATTTTCTTAAGTTTTGTTCACTATTCAGTAATTATTATTCTCTTCCAATAGTATACATCATTCCTAACGTTTCAATTTTATTCTTTTACATCTTAATTTCAATCATTTTCACTTACAAACCATACAGTTTTCACATTCATCTGCTGGATTATTTATTTTTATTTTAAACAATCTACTTCAATGACTTCTTTTTAAATCTGGACTTATTTAATTTTCCATTCTTTTATATTTAAATTTGTCTTTTATTCACTATAATTCTTTCATTCTGAATTCTCAGACACAAAAAATAAAAAGCAACATATATCCCATTATATCTTCCACATTTCATCTCTCCATTTTACATTAAAGTATATTCCTTCTTTTCTGTTCATTACATTCAACATTCTACTATTTGCAATAATCTATATTTCTTCTAACCATCATTCCTAAAATTTCTGCAACTATTTAATTTCTTTTTATTATTCATTTCTCCTCCTTTTAACCATTGCTTTCAATCTCTCCAAAATTCCATCTTTTATTATTTTCTCTCATTCTCTTATCTTCTTCTTTCCCTCTTTCTTGTATCTTCTTTTACCTTTTTCTCTAATTTATATTTTTGATCAATCCATTCCTCCTCTTCTCTTTATTCTGTTGCCTAATGTAATCATCATTTTTCTCTTTAATTTTCTCAATCTTTTCTTCTTTCCTTTTTCCCTTTCTTTTTAAGTATTTTCTCCATTCTATTCTCATTATCAATCCAATATAATCATCTGTATTTTATCCTCACTTATTTGTTTTCAGCATTGTGTTTTCCTCTTGTTTCTTCCTCTTTCATCATTTTTTTATTCTCAGCCACTTCTCTTTCCTTATTTTAAAATTCTCGTACCATTTGACATTTCCTTTCATACTCATCCTCCTAACTTTCATATTCTCAATATTAGAAATTTTAAATTTATTATTTTGACTTATATATAGTTTCAAGTCCAAAATATTGTCTCTTTTTCTTTCCTTTTTCTGTTCAAATGCAGGCCAGTTCAATGTGGTTTTTGCTTCTAGTTCAAGTCCTGATCTTTCCAGTCTTTTGAAGTTGTGCCATAGCTGTTTAAACAAACATTCCTTGATCTTTCCGATAGTAGCTAAGTAATGCAATGTTAGTTTTCCCTCTCAGTGGCTTTCTCTCAATATAAATCCCAGCATGTCCTTGTTAATCCACAAAAACAATTTTTGCTTCCTCAATTATATCCTTTGTTAGTAAAGATGCTTTTCAATTTTCTTCTCTTTTAATATTTATAATTTCTTCCAAATCAATTTAAATCCAGATGGACTTTCTTTTAGGCTTTTCTTATAAATCCTCTTTGCTGTTTGTTTCCTGCTTTAAGTTTCCATGTACATTAGCTAACTTCAATTGGAAATCTTTTTCTTTAAGTTTCTTCTTACCTGTGAGTTGGCCAATCACTCAGTAACAATACTCTGTTCAAATCTGCTCCTGCTCAGTCCTTTTGTGTGGTCTGACTTGGCAGCTTGGCTGTTTCCTTATCACTAGGCTAGATGCTGGTTCAAATTCAAGTTTGCACCTATGCCTTCTTTCTGCTGTCCCTCAGGAGCTTTATAAGACCCAAAATGACCCAAACTGTGTTCTTCCTGGGCCCCAGGGTTCACATGTCTCATCATGCTGTCCTCTCCATATCAACCTTTTTATGCTTCAAAAAGCCAACATTTGAAACCTAATCACTTTGGATAATTTTCAAAGCTACTTGACACATACATTTTGATATTAAACAGTGTTAATTTTATAAAGTATGCATGAATTTTAAAATAAATGCCTGTCTCTATGAATTTGCAATTAGCATTTTAGAATTTTATGTTCATAAATTGAATCCTGAGGCCATCTAGTACAATTCAGTTAAAGCTTCTTTGTTGACTGGATCTTTGTTTAAAGCAATCAGTGAAGGAAACTTGAGCTTCTGTTCACTAGATCAGCTCTAAAATTGTTCCTCCTTTTAGGATGTTTTCATCTCATTGCCAGAATCTCTTCTCTTGTGACTGAACTCATTTTTTTCCATATCTAACACTCTGAGATATGTCAAACTCAATCTAAGATCTGACCTGTTGTTTAGAACTGGCCCTGCTCCTGGAAATAGTGAAGGATTCGTGGTACCTCTGCAGTGAAAATGGAGCTCAGGAGGACATTATCCTCCTGGGTTCCATTTGAATGGCCATTTCTGGCCTTGGACCTCTAGTGTGGGAAGTTCTACCTCCCTAAGCTCTAGAAGTCTCAGGAGCCTGGGAGACAAAAACAGGCTTCTGAGTCAAATGGGCTTTATGGCCTTCAGGGCCTCCAGCGGGTACTGTTTGCTCAGGCTCCAAGTAAGCCTCTGGAGCTTGGGATCAGTGTACTGGGCCCACTGTCCACCATGCCAAAAGCTAGTGCAGGGATCATGTGCACATGCATGTGGTGCATTGAATTATTCACATGAGCAGAAACATGACTCAAAAATGTTAGCCATCACTGCTATGTCAGACATGGTTTCCTGTCTCTTTTTGAAAGACCAGTGAGCACCTACAACTGAAGGCTACTCCAGAATATGTATATCAGAGGTGACATGCTACCTTTGGATTGGTTTAGTGAACAGTAGTAAATACTAGTTTGAACTGGCATTTCAACAATCAGCTGGGTGACAATCAACTGTGATCGTGATTTATATTAGCTAAAATCGTCAGATTTCCTGCTGTATAGTTAATCTAAATCATGTGGCTTTTTCCCCTCTTCTACTTCCCTTTGCTGGCTTCAAAATGTTTTTTCACTGTGTGGATGCGCCTGAGGTGTGCATGTGCAGTGTCTCTAGCAGACTCACAATTGGTAGCAGACTTCAGAGGATTTCACTGCCGATCCATATATATTCCAATGGAATATATGTATTGTTTTGTGTGTAAAAAATTTGCTGAACCTTCTTTTTCTTTTATATAATAATATATAATATATATATAACAACAGAGTTGGAAGGGACCTTGGAGGCCTTCTAGTCCAACCCCTGCTCGAGCAGGAGACCCTACACCATCTCAGTCAGATGGTCTATTTGGAGGCTTCTTTTCTGAAGCTCTATTTGGAGGCTTCTTTTCTTAAGCTCTGTTTGGGGCCTTCTTTTCTGAAGCTTCTTTCAGCCTCTGAAACCTCCCTTTGAATAGCTGGGTGGGGCTCTATTCAAAGTATAAGATGCACCCAGATTTTCACCCTCATTTTTGGGGAAAAAAGGTGCGTCTTATACTCCAAAAACTACGGTACTTGCATCAGAGGAGATTTCTCTTTTCTTGTCAGTTTGGAACTGTTGTCCCATGTTGACCCTTATTAGGAACATTTGCATTCTTTGAAATTGAGAAATGGTTTCAGATCAATGGCCTTTGCTCACACAAACCAAGTTTATATTACAGCCCAAAAGATATCGCCACGATGTAAAAAAGATGTTGAGACTCTAGAAAGAATACAGAGAAGAGCAACAAAGATGATTAGGGGACTGGAGGCTAAAACATATGAAAAACGATTGCTGGAAATCGGTATGCCTAGTTTAATGAAAAGAAGGACTAGGGGAGCCATGATAGCAGTCTTCCAATATCTCAGAGGCTGCCACAAAGAAGAGGGAGTCAAGCTATTCTCCAAAGCACCTGAGGGTAGAACAAGAAGCAATGGGTGGAAATTCATCAAGGAGAGAAGCAACTTAGAAGTAAGGAGAAATTTCCTGGCAGTTAGAACAATTAATCAGTGGAACAGCTTGCCTCCAGAAATTGTGAATTCTCCAACACTGGAAATTTTTAAGAAGATGTTGGATAACCACTTGTCTGAAGTGGTGTAGGGTTTCCTGCCTAAGCAGGGGGTTGGACTAGAAGGCCTCCAAGGCAGGGGTGAAATCTAAAATTTTTTGCTACCTATCCTGTGGGTGTGGCTTAATGGGTGGGTGTGTCCTGTGACTGAGTGGGCATGGCCAACTCAATGTCACTCACAGCCATGTCCACTCAGTCACACCCCCCCCACCAAGCCATGCCCACAGAACCCAGTAGGGAAAAAAATAATTTCTATTCTGCCTTTTCCCTTTCCCTCGCCACCTGTTCGCCCTTCGCCTAGGCCCCGGACCTGCCACCTGCCTCAACCGGGTCAGGGAATGTACCATTCCCCAACTCTGGCCTTTCTCCGGAGCTGCCACCCACTCACCACCTGCTTTCCGCCTGCTTGCCCTTCGCCTTTGGTCAAGGGCGGGGCCCAGGCGCCATTCCTGAGACCCTGAGTCGCCCCTGCTTGCCGCTTCCTCAAGGTGAATGCACCATTCCCCAACACCGCTGTCCTGAGCCGCCGCTCTTCCCACGAGTATGCTTATTCAGCGGCTGGCTGCCAGGAAGGCAAGCATCCAAAAGTTACGGAGTTCCTCTCCTTGAATATTCTGCCTTGTTCTATGCGCTGGCGCGCAAGCACACCCAACCTGCTGCTGATAAATAAATGAAATAAACGGTGTGCACTTGCGCAGCCGGTGCATGGAACAAGCAGCAATGGCGGCGGCATATTCAAGGTGAGGGATTCCAGTAACTTTTGGACGCTTGCTTTTCCTGGTAGCCAGCCGCTGGAAGAAAGTAAGTATACTCTGCGTGGAAGAGCGGCGGTCCGACATGTAGTGTCGGGAATGGTGCATTCCCCGACCTGGCTGAGGCAGGCGGCGAGCAGGGGGTGGCTCCGGGGTCTCAGGGGAATGAGGTATCCCTGGGCCCTGACCAAAGGCGAAAGGCGAACAGGTGGCGAGCGGGTAGCAAGTGGGTGAAGGAAGAGCTGGCGGCAGCCTTGGGGAAACGCCAGAGTTGGGGAATGCACCATTCCCTGACCTGGTTGGGGAAGGCAGCAGCTCTGGGGCCTCGGGGAATGGGCCCCGGCCCCTGACCTAAGGGTGAGCAGGTGGCGAGCTGCCTTCCCAGTGTTCCGGTGTCCAGCTTGCGAAGACACAAGGACAGTTTTCCCCCCGAATGCCATCACTCTGCTAAACAAATAATTCCCTCAACGCTGTCAAACTATTTACTAAATCTGCACTACTATTAATCTTCTCATCATTTCCACCATCCATCTCCTTCCACTTATGACTGTATGACTGTAACTTTGTTGCTTGTATCCTTACAATCTATATTGATATTGATTATTTCCTGATTGCTTATTTGTACCCTGTGACTATGATTAAGTGTTGTACCTTATGATTCTTGATGAACGTATCTTTTCTTTTATGTACACTGAGAGCATATGCACCAAGAGAAATTCCTTGTGTGTCCAATCACACTTGGCCAATAAAGAATTCTATTCTATTCTATTCTATTTAGCCAATGAGCAGCAATGCCCTCAAGATGGTGTTTTTAATGCAGGGATCCAGGGAACCTTCTGAGGGGACATAACATCACGATATGATATAAAGTTAGTGGGATGTTCCTGCAGTCACAGTTAGCATTATCAACCAGCCCCCGTTTGTATTTTGAATATTGGCACCTGCCATGCTTGCTCAGTATCATCTGACATCCAAAGAAGATCTTTCTTGAAATGCGAAAAGAGCTATAAAAGAAATATTACTTTTTTGTTTTCTCAGATACTGAAAAATGCACCAAGTGCCCAGATAATCAATATCCAAACAAGAACCGAGTCCAATGTATCCCCAAAAGAATAACCTTCCTGTCCTATGAAGAACATCTGGGCATCATCCTGGTCTCTTTTGCCTTACTCTTGTTCCTAATCACAGGATTAATTTTAATCATATTCATTAAATACCTAGAAACTCCCATTGTCAAAGCCAACAACCGGGACCTCTCCTTCATCCTTCTGGTCTCCTCCTTTGTTTTTTGTCCCCATTCCTCTTCTTTGGACAACCAAGGAAAGCTACCTGTCTTCTCCAACAGACGGTGTTCAGCATTGTCTTCTCAGTAGCTGTGTCTTCTGTGTTGGCCAAAACAATCACAGTGGTGTTGGCCTTCCTGGCCACAAAACCAGGGAACAAAGTGAGAAGATGGTTGGGGAAGCTTGGCCAACTCCATCATCCTTCTGGTTCTGCTGGCCAAGTTTTCATCTGTGCCATGTGGCTTGGAATTTCTCCCCATTCCCTGACTCTGACTTACAGCCAGAAGAGATCATCCTTCAGTGCGAAGGCTCTGTCGTCATGTTTTCTCTTGTCCTTGGCTATATGTGTTTCCTAGCTATCATTTGCTTCACAGTGGCTTTCCTGGCCAGGAACCTGCCTGGGGCCTTCAATGAGGCCAAGCTAATCACCTTCAGCATGCTGGTCTTCTGCAGCGTCTGGGTCTCTTTCCTGCCCACCTACCTGAGCACTAAAGGAAAGTTCTTGGTGGTCGTGCAGATCTTCTCCATCTTGGCTTCCAGTGCTGGTCTACTGGGCTGCATCTTCTTCCCCAAGTGCTACATTATTCTCTTGAGACCTAATCTAAACACTAAAGAACATCTAATGATACAAGTGGGAAACTGATTGTGAATTGGTTTCGTAGGCTTATGATGTTTAATTATTCACTGAAGTTATTCCAGGGTTTGTAGGCTTCATTTGCATCTTTTTGATAATTAAGGTGATTTAATAACGAAAGAATTAAAACTATGAAGTTCAAGAATAGTGAAATTAACATCCAATTGTCAAGGTTTCCAGGCCTGACACCAATCTAATAATCAAATATAAAATATGTGAATTAATAAATAAATGTATGATTCATTTATCCACACTTTTGATCAGAGTGCTTTGATTCTTGGGCACAAAAAAATCAAGAGCTGAAGTTGGTGATTGGCATGGTCATATTTTGCAAATTTAAGACCAAATAATGTTGCAGGGTGGCTGACTCTGGCTGACATTTGATATTGGGAAAAACATTTTGATCAAAAATAAATTGGTTGGGCCCAGAGGGGGTCCCCTTGTTGAGATGTGCCTCCAGGTTTCCCAGCATTTCATCAGCCGAGGTCCAAGGCAGGGGGTGGGGGTAGCGGTTGTTATCAAGGAGGATCTAGAGCCGAGGGAGACCACTATTCCTCAGATTGCCGGTTGTGAATCCTCTATTGCGGTGGGGCTATAGGAATCAGTTGGGCTTGGTGACAGCACCTGGCTCCTTGCTGCGTGACCACAGCCCTGCCTGAGCTGTTGGAGGTACTTGCTGCTGTGGCGGTTGAGACCCCAGACTTATAGTCATGGGGGATTTCAACTGCCATGAGTTAACTTGTCATCGAAATTAACTCAAGTTCTTAATCCATGATGGCCTTGGACCTGATTCGAGTAAATGATGGCCCTATGCACATGGGGAGGCACACTGGATCTGCTTTATATCTCTGGACAGTGGTTAAATGATCTGGTATTAGATGACTTAGTAACAGAACCAATGTCATGGTCGGATCATTTCTCCTTCGTCTAGACTTCCGAAGCCATTCACCACAGGAGGCGGAACCTCACGGTGGTTCCGTCCCAGGCGCCTGATGGACCCAAGAGGTTCCTGGCGGAGCTTGGGCTGTCCCTGAGGAACTGGCCCAGCACGACTGAGGAACTGGTCGTGGCCTGGCAACAGGGCACCGGTGGGAAGGACCGTCGCGCCTTTGCTGACCTCTGGCCACATGACCACACCGCCTTGGTTCTCCGAGGGGCTGAGATGAAAGCGGAGAAGGCGCCTGGAGAGCACCTGAGGTCAGTCGCTCCGAAACTGATCGGACACTAGTTAGGTCCTATTCTAGGACCTACCTGAGTAACAATGAAGCCGTTCCTAATAATCTGTGTCAGCAGATAACCGCCCGCCGCCTGTTTGGTGACCGCTCTCCTACACCAGGAGGTGTGGATGACCCTTTGCAGGACGAGCCGAGGAGTTTAGCGGTTATCTATTGCAAATAAATCTCAGCTGAGGGACGGTCTGGACTCTGGTTTGGGATGATCCAAGCGAGGGAGAGGAGGCACGTCTTGTTGAGTCCATTTGGGATGAGTTTGATCCTGTGGCTCGTGGACAGGCTGTTGGGGAGGCTTCACGGCACGACATGTTTACTGGACCCGTGTTCCTGGCTGGTATTGGCCACTCAAGGTGACACGGCTGGCTCCAGAGGATTATCAACGCTTCTTTGTTGGAAGGGTTTTCCTGCCGCCTTGAAAGAGGCGGTGGTGAGACTGGAAGGAGGGTTCTGTCCTCGCCTTCCTCGGGTGGGAATAACGAGGGAGGGGGCAGCAAGCGAGGCTGGCGTGCCCGGCCCAGCAGCTCTGTCGCCTTCCTCGGGTGGGAATAACGGGCGAGGGGAGGCGGCAAGCGAAGAGGCTGCTGGCCGTGCCCGCCCAGCAGCTCTGTCCTCGCCTTCCTCGGGTGGGAATAACGGGAGGGAGGCGGCAGCGAAGAGGCTGCTGGCGTGCCCGGCCAGCAGCTCTGTCCTCGCCTCGGGTGGGAAGGGAGGCGGCAGCGAAGAGGCTGCTGGCGTGCCCGGCCCAGCAGCTCTGTCTGAATTTTAAATCAAAGGAATGCATTGATCAAACCAGCTCGCTGATGACACCTGCTGGGCTTTCCACTGGACCATCAATGAAGTTGTTGAAGTAAATTCCGTGTTAAGCTGGAGGGTTGATGTCTGACAGGAAAAAGCTCCATTTCTAAGGGTGGAGTGGGAAATGGACTGCTAGGCGGCGCGAAGAATCTCAGGATTGCAGCCAGCCGTCTGGGTTTGCTGGGCAAGGCGGTCCTCCAGGCGAAGGTCTGCCGGAAGATCGCATTCTTGGGTTTCTCAGTTTCAAAGACCCTCTCCCCGGGCTTCTTCCAATCTGCAGGGCTCGATCGCCAGCCTGGGGGCTGATCGCCTTTACTGCTCTCTTGGTTACCTGCTCTCCTCTGCAACAGGCCCGACTCCTGGCCCGGAGACTCAGCTCTGCCTCCCTTCAGGCTTCTCTCTTCCTCCTCCTCTTGCTACAGCACCAGCTAGCTAGCCCTGACGCGCAGCTGGGCGGAGGCGGATCCGCCAGTACTCCTCCCTCCTGTCCGGAGGAAGGATCCAGTTGCTATGGCGCTGTGCCGGTTTCTATGGCTACCCTCCGATACTGGAGCCGCCACGCCGCGCCTCTTGCCAAGACAAACCACTCGGCGCGCCTGCACTTTTCACCCTAAATCCCTCCTGGCTGATCCTGCAGGAGCCATAAGCATCCCTCTCCTGTACCTCTTCCTTCTCCCGGTCTGGAGCAGTATCCAGGTGGGCCTCTGGGGAGTTGCAATTATCTTGAAAAGAATAGCGGACTAGGGACACCCCGAGGTATCTTAATTTTGGATAAACTTCTTTCTTTTGGATGCTTCTGGGTGGAAATTCCTGGGAGAACACCAGACCCCAAAGAGTGAAGCTCATACCCTGGGAGTCCATGAGTTACTCGACAGATGCTCAGAGGTATTGGGTTTTTCCCCTTATACAGATTCTGTATAAAGTCAGCACCACCCACCCACCCTCCTACAGAATGAAGTATTTTGGGGATATTAAAACAAATTAGAATTAGAATAGAATAGAATTGAATTGAATTGAATTGAATTCTTTATTAATATTATTGGACACAAACTGATAACTTTAAAGTAGGTGGACTAGCTCAGAATTACTATCAATGGTACTCATCAAGAAAATTGAATTGCATGTTGTTATGTTACTACAAACTGAATGTGACTCAGCCATATAACATGATGCCCAGAGTTGCATTATCACAGAGATGGAAGGCATATAAATTCAATAAATAATGGTGCGATATAAATAATGCAAATGTATTTTATCTTGCATTATCAGAAATAGGTCTTTTTCTGCATTAATCATTCTTTACTTTCAGTACAGGGTCCAATTTTGAGTACCACAAATATGGTGACCATTTGATCACATTTGGAGAAGCAACAATGATCGATTAGACATGAAATGATTCTTTGAGACTTTGGATTCAGTTCAGAGTTCTCAGCCATTTGCTGGCTGAGGTCTGGGAGTTAGATCACAAATCGGTAAGGACACTAAGATGATGTATGACATCCCCATAATTGAAGATGATATCCACATATTGTTGCTTTTAGTAGACTGACTGTATCCATCTGTATTGTAATGTCCCAGGTTTTCAGGCCTCTGATATAGTCTATTTAAGGTCAAGAAATGGCAGCAATTGAGATTTTGATGTAGAAGATTTAAACAGGTGGAAATGAATATTTCTTTAAAGAAATCAACGGAAAGTGTGTCTGTTTGATTTGCAATGAAGATTTTGATGAAAATATAATGTCCATGGCACAGAGACCAAGCATCAGATTAATATAATGAAACGAGCACAGAAATTCAAGCATGGACTGCCTGCAAGAACAACAGTTTTTATTTTGCTAACATACAGGAAAGTCAGCAGCAAGGTCAAAACTTATTGCAGCGTTCTCAGGCGGTGATTTCTAGTGCCTCATCAAGTCACAGGTAATGTGCCGGAAAAAGTGCAGGATTTCAACTCGTGACCTTATCCAGAAATACAGTGGTGCGGAGAATCGAGGACTTGTCAGCTAACCTGAAACTTCAGCTGAGAGAAAGCTTGTGTGCTTTTTTTTGATAGCATGCGATGAGCACAGCCACAGACACCGCACAGCTTTTAATTTTTGCGAGTCGATGATAATTTTTGCTATGCGGAGGAGCTGCTTGATATGATGAGCCTAAAAGGCACAACGACAGGTGGAAATATTTTTGGCAGTGTGAGAGGCAATTGAAAAGATGGGGCTTAAATGGGACAAGCTCTGTGGAGTAACAACGGATGGAGCTCCGGCCATGACGGTGAGCAGGAATGGCATCCATGGTGTGCGTCAGGTAAAGAGAGGCGGAGGTGAGGCTGTTAGGATGCACTGTATAATCCACCAAGAAGCACTGTGTGCCAAGACTGTGCAGCTGGGCGATGTGATGAACACTGTTGTAAAACTGTCAACATAATTCGAGCTAGAGGACTGTACCACAGGAATTTCAAGCTTTCTTATCTGACATGGATGCTGAATACGGGATGTACTCTACCACTCTGATGCGCTGGCTCAGCCGTGGCTCTGTTCTGCAGCGGTTTTATTCGCTGAGATCAGAAATCGACAATTTTTGAAAGAGAAGGACCGACCTCTTCATGAACTGAGTGACCCTCTGTGGCTGGCAGACCTGGCATTTTAGTTGATCTTACTCATCATCTGAATACACTGAACAAGAACCTACAAGGCAAGAACAGCTGGTATCACACCTGTATGGAAACCTTCTGTAGCTCTGTTTGAGACACAATGAAGCTTTAATGCTGTACACTTCCCTGCGCTGTCTGAAATCAAGTCTGCTTTTCCAAGGCAGACCTTTCTGCTAAAAAGGATATGTTTCTATAATTACATCTCTCGTGACAGAATTCAACCAGCGTTTTCAAGATTTTTCTGTCATTGAAAACAAACTGTTGTTCTCGACCCCTTCCTGGTGGATGCAGAAGAAGTGGAGGAGAGTCTGCAGTTAGAACTGATTGAAATGCAATGTGATGATTCTCTGAAGAGTCAACATCAGCTTCTCTCCTCCTGACTTCTATCAGAATTTGGATCATGCCAAGTTTCCTCTGATGAGACGCCATGCAAGAATGATGAGCCTGTTCGCTCAACATACATATGTGAACAAACATTTTCTCTGTTAAATCAGAACAAAAGCAGACTGAGATCCAGAATGACTGATAGCCATCTCTGTGAAGTCCTTCGTGTCTCAACCACCAAACTTTCTCCTGACATCCCAGCCATCCTTCAATCCAAAGGACAGCATCACTGCTCCCACTGAGAGCAATGTTCTTCACATTATAGGCGAGTTAGAAATACACACAGTAATCATGTGTCAATATGTTACCTCTTGTGTGTGGCCAGGCCACACATGAATTACTAGGCTTATATACTGTTTGTTGTCCAGTTGTGAAGCAGTTGTGAAATGAGTGATATGGTTGTTAAAATGCCTACAATCAAGAATGGACAAAACAAAACAACAAATGGACACTAAAGTATCAAATCTGGCAGAGATGACAAAATCTCCGCTTACTTGAAAGACTATATACTAGAAAAATATATTTTAGAATGGAAAATGTGGATTGATTATATTTAAAATAAGTATCAGATAAAAAAAATATATCGAATAGCATATGAGTAAATTTAGGAAATATTTTGTATTAGATATATTTTTGAAGAGGGAATTGAGAGTGTGACTAAAGTGTGGTGTGACTAAAGATTATAATTTAGGAATTATTTTGGATTATGATTGTTAGTTTTGATACCCTGCATTTTGTTCTGGGAAGTCGGGGTGGGGGTGGGGGTAAGGGGAGGGAATTGGGGGTTGGTAGAGATGGAGTGATGGTTAATCTACAGGATTATTGAAGAAATATAATTAATGTTCTCTGCATTACCATTTTAGAATAAGAAAAGAAAATAATAGGAAAAAGAAAAAGGAAGAATAGTAGAAGAAGGAAGGTGTAAAGGATGGATGTAGATAAAAAAAAACAAAACAAAGAAGGTAGAAGAGGGAAGAGTGTTAAAAAGGGTGGTGGTGACTGGGCAAGCCCGACTAATTGTATATAACTGTACATTGGATGAATTATTTGATATGATTGTAAAAATAAAACTTTTTATAAAAAAAAAATAAAAATGCTGCAATGGGCATAAATGTGAGGATGGTCATAAGTGTGAGGACTGGTCAAAAATTACTTTTTTTAGCCCTCTGAGTAGTTTCTATGCCCTAATACATCCACTCAGTCACATGAGCAGTTAGCCACGACCAGTCACATGACCACCAACACACCCCAAAATAAGCCCATTCCCCGTGGCCCGGGCCTTTGCTTATTTTTCTGTATTTGGCCCTCACTCAAAAAAGTTTGGACACCCCTGTTCTACAGGATTCTAGACGAGTCTTTGGCCTCCCTGATTGGGAATTATACTATCAAGTGGTAGCAGCAACTTGGCTTAAAGACTGGGTCCAATTAAACAACAAGAGGGTATTAACCTTAGAGGGACTCCATCTCCAATTGGGATAGCATATGTTCCTGTGGGAAGGGAAAAATAAAATCCATACGTACTTTCAGAGACATTTAGTGCGAAATGCTTTGATAAATATTTGGGACAAAATTTTAAAAAAACATTATATGAAAGTTCCAATTTGGATATTAACAATGGAGGCAATAATTTATCCAAAGACATAAACAAAATGGTAAGGTATTCCGAATTATTGGACAAACAAGGAAATTTAAAATCGGATCAGGATCTAAAAAAAAATCAAGGAATAAAAATTGATTGGTGGCTGTATCTGCAAATCCAAATAAAATATAAAAAGGATCAAGAATAATATGGCATTTATGGAGAACATTTGGAACTTGATAAAATATTATTAGGAACAGGGGGAAAATGATTACTAAAATATATAATTTTCTATTAAGATTTAAAACGGAAGAAGAAAATGTGAAGGAGACAATGATTTGGGTTGGGCTAGAAATTTTGGGCATAGCATTGAATTAGATCATTGGGATAAATAATGGGAGAAAAACTACAAACTAATGATGTCAGGTGCTTATAAGGAGAACCTTTATAAAATGTTCTACCGTTGGCACTTACCACCAGCTAGATTGGCCAAGATGTTCTTAAATCGATTGACTGAGTGGTGGAGATGTGGCTACAGGCAGGGAGGGTTCTACCACATGTGATGGACCTGCCCTAAGGCAAGAAAAAATTAGCATAAGATAAGAAAGTGGCTTGAAGAGATAATTGAACAGAGAATAGAATTGAAGCCAGACTCATTTCTCTTGGGTATTTTTGATGGGAAAATAGGGAAAAAACTACAATACATAACGTTATGTATATTAACAGCAAGCAGAATCGCTTGATATTGCCTCTTGAATTTTTGTGCCAGGAACCAGGTTAATGGCAGAATCACAGTCTCCATATGAGGGAAGATCAGGCACTTTTTCCTCTCCCCAAATATTTGTAAACTCTGTGGACTTGGTCAAGAAATTCTTTATTAGTGCTCTGGGGTAGCTAGTGGAGTGTGGGGTGTGGGGGGTTGGATGTCCTATTGCAGTGAGAAAGGCAATGAGGCAGGGGTGAAATGCTCCCGGTTCGGACTGGATCCCGCGATCCGGTAGCGATGGGGGCAGGTAGTTCGGAGAACCGGTAGCAAAATCCTGCCCCCACCATGCCTCGCTGTCTTCTCTGTCCCTGAAGCTCGGTGGTAATATAGCAGCAAAGCCTTAATGACTGCGTGGCAGTTCAAAGACTACAGCTGATCAGCGCTGTAGTATTTTTAAAGAAGTAGACCCTGCCAGTAAAGGCAATTGGTAGACTGGGGTCTGTTTTAAAGAAGTAGACCGGGGCCTGTCAGTAAAGGCAATTGGTAGACCTCTATTTTTAAAGAAAGTAGACTGGTGCCTCCCAAGTTTTGTATACTTTATTATTTTATTATTTATTATTATTGACCATGCCCATTCAGTCACCTGATCACCAAGCCACACCACCAATTAAGCCACGCCCACAGAACCGTAGGAAAATTTTAGATTTCACCCTGCAATGAGGGCTGTCAGAAGGTAAATTAGAAAAGACCAGTATCTATGGAGATTCTCAGTCATCCAGGAGGATACAACCTCATCTATCTGCAGTCTACAATACAGTCCTTTGGCAGTTCAAGGGCCACACTACAGCTGATCAGCGCTGTAGTATTTTTAAAGAAGTAGACCGGGGCCTGTCAGTAAAGGCAATTGGTAGACTGGGGTCTGTTTTAAAGAAGTAGACCGGGGCCTGTCAGTAAAGGCAATTCCGGGCCTCTATTTTTAAAGAAAGTAGACTGGTGCCTCCCAAGTTTTGTATACTTTATTATTTTTATTATTTATTATTATTGACCATGCCCATTCAGTCACCTGATCACCAAGCCACACCTCACCACAGAACCAGTAGGGAAAAATTTTAGATTTCAGCCTTGCAGTGAGGGCTGTCAGAAGGTAAATTAGAAAAGACTCGTATCTATGGAGATTCTCAGTCATCCAGGAAGGGATACAACCTCATCTATCTGCAGTCTACAATACAGTCCTTTCGGCAGTTCCAAGAAGGCTCCACACCCATTTGCACTATTCAGGTCACTCTGACAGGTGGCCTTAATGACTTGCTAAAAGAATGCAAATGGCCAGCTGTCTGCAAGGAGTATAAATCCTTCCATTCCCCATCATCCAGTCAGAGTTGAGAGTTTCTGGTTTTCCTGGCCAGGAACCTGCCTGGGGCCTTCAATGAAGCCAAACTGATCACCTTCAGCATGCTGGTCTTCTGCAGTGTCTGGGTGACTTTTGTTCCTGAGCACCAGAGGAAAATATATGGTGGCTGTGCAGATCCTCTCCATCTTGGCCTCCAATGTTGGTCTGCTAGACTGTATCTTTATCCCCACATGCTACATTGTCATTTTAAGGCCAAACCTGAATACTAAGGAGCAGCTTATGACCAAGAAATGCAGATATGTGAGATAGAGGAATTTTAAGTATCAACGTTTTCCAACAGTCCGTGGCTAAGAAATGGTCCCTGCTGCTCTCATACGTAAGTGGGCCAATGATTGTGCTTGAAATAATTAAATGATGTTTGGAAGATAATGTCCCCAATCTTGCACAATGAAATTCCTGTAAAATATGACCAGGCTGAGCCTGAGGGGGAAGTCAAGCACATCACCAGTTTATAGTCCCTTTGGACCCACAAAAGATCTGAGTGCAGCTCTCTTTGAATTCTTATCTACCTCCAATTTAATAATAATAATAACAGAGTTGGAAGGTACCTTGGAGATCTTCTAGTCCAACCCCCTGCCCAGGCAGAAGATCCTACACCATTTCAGACAAATGGTTATCCAACATCTTCTTAAAAATTTCCAGTGTTGAAGCATTTACAACTTCTGGAGGCAATTAGTCCTTCCTTTCATTAAACTAGACATACCACGTTCCTTCAACCGTTCTTCATTGTCTGGACCATTAATAGTTCAGATTCCTTTTTAGAGATAACCTGGAATAAACTTAAATTCATTTGAACAATCCTGGTTCCTGATTTCTTGTGCTTGACAATTCCATGGTTCATTGAGCTTTTTTTGAATCCTCAAGGCAGCATTTCTTTCTAGGGCCCTTAATCTACCTGAGGCCTGAGGTGCTATATCCAAATTTTGGAAACATGACCCTTATACAATGGCAATCTGAGCCTCTGGTGGCTCAGACTGCTAAGACAGTCTGTTATTAACACAGCTGCTTGCAATTCCTGATTTTAAATTCTAAATTTTAAATTTTAAACTTTTAATGGTAATTTTATTGGGTATTTTATATGGTTATGGGTTTTAATTTGGCCTTTTATTGAATAAGCTTTTTAATTGTTATTTTAATATGTATATTAACTGTTTTAAATGAAGGCTGTCAACCTGAGTCCTCAGTGGGATATTTTGATTAATTAAATTTTTTAAATAAATAAATAAATAAATAAAATTACTGCAGGTTCAAGTCCCACCAGGCCCAAGGTTGACTCAGCCTTCCATCCTTTATAAGGTAGGTAAAATGAGGACCCAGATTGTTGGGGGCGATAAAGTTGACTTTGTATATAATATACAAATGGATGAAGACTATTGCTTAACACAGTGTAAGCCGCCCTGAGTCTTCGGAGAAGGGCGGGATATAAATAAAAATTTAAAAAATCTTGTTGATGTGCCAGAAATATACAGCTGAGGAGTGTTCTAAAAATTCCATTATTTTAGTTTAGGTTTTTAGGGACAAGATCCTTTCAATCTCCTTCTGGGGGAAGAGTCCAGGTCATAATTGTATGGCCATCTTATCCAGCTTTCCTCTGAAAATTTATGTTTGCAATTAGAAAATTTAAACATAAAGGAATAAGTAAAAAAAAGCTTTATCTACAAAATTGTATAATAGAAGTAGAAAGGGCCCATGTGCCACTGAATTTTGTTCTTTCAAAACAGAGCTGACCTGAAAAATAATGAAAAGATGAAATGAACAGTATGCAATATTTTTATTTTATTTTATTTTATTTTATTTGTCACAACAGTATATATAAGCATAAATATAATCATAAGTATGTAATAACTATATAACATCTCCTGTCTGCACTGGCTTGTGATCTTGGTGCAATTCAAGGTATTGGTTACCACCTTTAAAGCGCTTCATGGCATGGGATCTGGTTATTTATGGGACCGTCTACTGCGACCGACGGCCTCCCAGCGACCAGTGCACTCCCACAGAGTGGGCCTCCTTGGGGTGCCGTTGGCTAAACAATGTCGGCTGGCGACCCCCAAGGGGAGGGGCTTCTCTGTGGGGGCTCCAACCCTCTGGAACGAATTACCACCTGGTATTTGCCAACTCCCTGATCTCCGGACTTTCCGACGCGAGCTGAAAACATGGCTGTTTCATTGCGCAGGACTGGCCTGATAGTTTTTATTGGGAATTTTAAATGGGTTTTAAATGGAGTTAGCCTAAATTTAAATATTTCATTTAAAATTATTTTAATGTTTGTAATATTGTTTTTATATGGCTGTAAACCGTCCTGAGTCCTTTGAGAGAAGGGCGGTCTAGAAATATAAATAAATAAATAAATAAAAAAAATAAATAAATAAAAAAAAAAACAGTATATATAAGCATAACGATGAAATGGCTATACGATATATAAGCATAAATATAATCATAAGTATGTAATAACTATATGAGATTGGATAAAATCAAAGGGAACATTCAGGACAGTACATTGCTCTTATGCACTTACAGACCTCTTAGGAATGGGTGAGGTCAATAGTAGACAGTTTTTGTTAAAGCTTTGGGGATTTTGGGAAGAGACCACACAGTCTGGTAGTGTCAGCATGAAATCCTTTTCCCTTTTGTGGGTTTTGTGGGTATCTTGGTCTCAAAGGATGACAAAAATAAATAGAAACCAAAAGACCAGAGAGGTGGTATTTGCCTTCTGTCTCTAAATTCCAGGTTCTCCAGAACCTGTCAGAACCTGCTGGATTTCACCCCTGATTCCAGGCATTAACAGCTCTGTTACTGAAGTCATATTTTCTGCAATCAAAATTGGAGCACAATACAATACAATACAATAGTGTGAACTGCTTTTTTCATAGAAAATAAAAATGAATCTATTGTAAAGATTGTGTTTGTCATGAAGAAGCCAATGATTTCTCCTGTTGCAGATAGAAACTTGGGCATTAGGAATGCTCATTTGCTCATTCAGCTCAATCATTGCATCTGTTCTTACTGAACTCTAAGCATGGAAAATTGGCTACAGAACATGATATGCTCCAGTTTTTGTAGGTGGCCAACATGGTGGTAATTTGAGAGGAGTTGTCACTCTTAGTCGCTTCAAGAGCCTTCTGCCTTCCATAACTGTAGCTGGGGATTTTCTTTCTTGGGATTTGAATGGAGGCAGTCCTGACAAAAACCGAATATAAACTAAATTAGAACTGAGGAAACCAAAAAGAAAGAGAGAAATATTTTAAAACCTCTGTCTCTAAATTTACATTGTGACTTTGTTTTTTTCTCCTAGAATCTACCCTGTCTAATTATTAAAACCATGAATCGCGAACTCATTTTTTGTGGACTTTTTACACAAAGTGTCCATATGTTCCAGGCACCAATAAATGTAGATATTGTCCTTTCTCTAATAAAAGAAGACAGTTTGTCCATCTAGGCAAGTTCTGTCAATTTCAGCAACCATTCTTTCATGGTGGGTAGCGATGAATTTTTCCAGCTTTGTGCATGTAGTAATCTTGCCAATTGTTGTGTCTGCGCCCCCCAAGCTGGGCCCCCTGCCAGAAAGTGACTTGGAAAGTGAGGGGGAAGGGCCATCAGGACTTACCTCTGGAGCACCGGCTTCCCTGGCTCAGCTCCAGGAGCCAGAGGCAGGTCAGGTGGAGGAGATAATGAGGCCTCCGTCCCCTGACTCTTTCCCCCCGCAGGCCACGCCTCCATACCCAGCTGATGGCAATCAGGCCTGGCTGGACCCTATGTTTCGTAGGCAGGAGAGGCGGGAACAACAGAAGCAGGGGTGGGGCAGGCCTAGGAAGTGCTGAGTCATGGAGTCACACCCCACAGGATATAAAAGCAGCAAGAGATGCTGTGCCTCTTCGTAGCAGGCAAATCAACTGCTTAACTAAGAGCTGAAGTACTGTTTGTTCCTGGGTGACTCATCGGCATCAAGGGAATGAATCATCAATTCTCAAAGAAAACAGGAATACCAAACCAGTCTTGGGCAGAGGGATCACACACAGCCTCAGAGATCTGAAGGTCAAAAAGCCCCATCACCATAGAGTGCATCCACACAACCAGAAGAAGGGAAATCATGTCTCCTCAAACCAGGGGTGGGCTTCAAAAATTTTAGCAAGGGGTTCTGTACCCAGTTGCTGGGTGGGCATGGCCATGGTGGGCCTCCTACACCATGGTGGTGGGGCGTTTTTGCCCTCCCTAGGCTCTGGAGGCTTTTCTCAAGCTTCCGGGAAGGCCTTCCCGAACTTCCAGTAGGCCAATTTTTCACCCTCCCAGAGCCTCCATGTGCACCTTGCACTTACCTGCATCTAAAATAGGCTGGGGGGGTAGGGTGGGCGGGGCCAGCCAGGTGTGGGAATTGGGGGTTCTCTGAACTGAACAGAATCTTAGCTAGAGGTTCTCCCGAACCCCTGTGAACCTCCGGCATCCACCCCAGCTTCAAACCAGTTTTTTGGTGGGTGTGGCAATGAATTGCTGTCAAGAAAAAAAAAAATCTATTGGACCTCTATATTTCTCCCAGGGGTTAAATTCTACCAGTTCACTCCAGTTCGGGAGAATTGGTAGTGATAAAAACTACCGGTTCGGGCAAACCAGTAGTAAAAAATGCTTTAAAAAGTAATAAAAAGTTCCGATGATCACAGATGTATGTGCAATTTTCAGAACCCTTTTTTTTAAACTTTATTAAAGTATTTTTACTACCTATTCACCCGAACTGGTAGTAAAAAAATGCTTAAAAAGTAAAAAAAAAAAAAAAAGCCACGCTCACCCAGTCACATAACCCACCCACACCAAGCTACGCCCACAGAACCGGTAGCAAAAAAAAAAGTACATTTCACCACTGCTTTCTCCATATTAAAATTTAAAAACATTCCATGGTTTCAACCTAGAGTGGCACCAAACTCCAAAGCTCTGGGTGACCTTACCCAGTAGCCCCTGGAGAAAAGAAACCATGTTGAAGACCAGCAGAAGTCAACAACAATACTGTGTCTTCCTCCAACATCATTTTCTGGACGCGTCCTGACAGGAAAGACAACAACCGATACAGAAACCTTCCCTCAGGGATGTATCTGTAATTTTTCACTAACACGCTGTAGTCTCGCTTCTTTTCTGCAAACGGAGCCAAGGAAGAAATTCATCAACCCCAGAGGAAAAGTTGCTTCTCCCTGTAATTATCACCATCCTGCTCTTTGAGATGTCTCCTACTTCTCCAGTAACTGATGTAAACATCAGACTGAAGCCACCGGGAAAGGATAAAGGCTTTAGCTCACGCTCTGTATTATATGAATTTTTGGACACAGGAAGGGGCTGTGCTGTTAAATGTACTTTTCTCTCCTTTCCAGGTGAAGCTTGCTTTGTCTCTGTCTGAATCAGGAAAGTCACGGGCTTTTATGAGAGGGCTCTTAATTCTTCCTGTACTTGTTGAGAAATGGGAAGGTAATTGATTCAGCCCTTTGAATTATGGACCTCCTGCTTCTGCTTTTGATGCTGCTGTTGTCCCAGCCGGTCTCAGGGAAGCTGAGAATGAAATGCCCACTCAGTTTAGAGCACCAGGAGGCAAAAAAATCAAGGAGTTATTACAGACCGGGAGATCATTTCATTAACATAATGATCACTACATCGAAAGTGCTGCATATAACCTTCCCTTTCAATGCAGTGCCTTCTAATCAGTTTCACTCGTAAGTCATTCAGGATAATGCAGTTGCATTGCTTCCCTTGATAATTCTCTCATTTTGTTCTCCTTATTCCACCAGCTCCTATATTGCAGCACCCATCCTGCCTACTTTCCTGAATCATTTTGATTTCCATGCTTCCTTTGTCTTATTTTGAAGAAAAGACTCAAATCCAAAGATGGGATGGAAAAAAAATCCACATTATTTTCCTCTCCCCATTCAGTCTTGAATTCATGATTTGAATGCTGTACTGACTCTTCTTTAAATTACTGATTCTTGTAGTTTTCCCCTGCCCAGCTCATTGCAAATACAACTACTCATTGATATTTATTTCCCAATCCTTATAGAAATAAGGGTGACTTATTTTTTAGAATTGGTTTCTGAGTCACTTTTGAAACTTCCTCTTCCTTCTACGGTGATTCCACATTCGGTTATTTCGACCCTTGTTTACTGGCCAGTTGAAAATTAGTATTGTTACAAATAATGGTGCATTTGTGATTCTTAAACCAGGAGGGGGACTATATCAATTCCATCTCCCCAACATTCATTAAATTTAAATGGAGATGGGTGAGTATCATGTGCCTCTAGGTTTGGAGTCAGTGTCTGCTTAAGATTCTATAGGCTTCAAGAGACAAAGTGGATTAGATTGAAAAACAAATATGTTGTTGGTTCGGTTGATGATGGTAGCAATAGCACTTACACTTATATACCGCTTCACAGTGCTTTACAGCCCTCTCTAAGCAGTTTACAGAGTCGGCATATTGCCCCCAACAATCTGGGTCCTCATTTTACCAACCTCGGAAGGATGGAAGGCTGAGTCAACCTTGAGCTGCTGAGACCTGAACTGCCAAATTGCTGGCAGCCGGTGATCAGCAGAAGCGATGATAATAACATGGTCATTTTTTACAGGAGTTTATCTATTGCTCATTCAAAAGTGCTATGCTTCATTTTCACTAGTCAAGCCAAAATATCTATAAAAAATAAAAAATATATTTTATGACTGATGACGGTGGTGGTTGTGATGATAAAATGAACATTTTTTTACACTAGAATATCCTCTGATCAGTCTACAATCCTACGCCATATTTTCGCTATTCAAATGGTCGGTAAGAATTCCCCGCTCCTGCACAATCTCACACTTGGGTACAATATCCACGATGACTATTTCAGCACTCTTGGCACATCAGATGCCTTGCTGGACATCCTCTCTGCAGGAGAAGCCAATGTTCCCAACTACAGCTGTGGAAGGAAGGACAACCATTTCGTTGTTTTTGATCAAACCGAGAAGGACATCTCCATCCAGATGTCAACATTAATAGCCCCCTACAAAATCCCACAGGTTTGTATGTACACAGGTCTGTCTAGTAAATTGGGTAGAATGGTAGGATGGGTAAGCGAACTGTATCTCCTCGATGGAAGTCAATCAATCCATCAGAATAGAGCTAGAAGGGATCTTGGAGGTCTGCTAGTCCAACCCCCTGCTCGAGCAGGAGACCCTACACCATTTCAGACAACTGGCTGTCCAGTCTCCTCTTAAAAAACTCCAGTGATGAAGCATCTGCAAGTTCTGGAGTCAAGCTGTTCCGCTGGTTAATTGTTCTCATTGTTAGGAAGTTCCTCCTAAATTCCAGGTTGCTTCTCTCTTTGATTAGTTTCTATCTGTTGTTTCTTGCCTTGCCTTCTGGTGCTTTGGAAAATAAGTTGAACCCCATTTCTTTGTAGTAACCTCTCAAATCCTGGAACACTGCTATCATGTCACCCCTAGTCCTTCTTTTCTCTAGACTACCCATAGCCAAGTCCTGCAACCGTTCTTTGTATGTTTTAGTCTCCAGGTCTTTAATGATCTTAGTTGCTCTTCTCTGCACTTTTTCCAAAGTTTCAACATCCTTTTTGTAACATGGTGACCAAAACTGGATGCAGTATTCTAGGTGCGGTTTTACAAAGGATTTGTGAAATCTTAGTAATACCTCACGCGAAGTCAAGAGCTGTTTTTCTCCATGGGCACTCTAGGTATGTTGTCTAGGGATGGGATTGATAGTGTGTGTTTGCGTGTGTGTGTGTGTGTGTATGTGTGTTTGTGTAGCATCCAAGCAGCCATATAATTTCATGACAACATTCACATAGAATAGAATAGAATTTTTATTGGCCAAGTGTGATTGGACACACAAGGAATTTGTCTTGGTGCATACGCTCTCAGTGTACGTAAAAGAAAAGATACGTTCATCAAGGTACAACATTTACAACACAATTGATGGTCAATATATCAATATAAATCATAAGGATTACCAGCAACAAAGTTATAGTCATACAAAGGATTTGTGAAATCTTAGTAATACCTCACGCGAAGTCAAGAGCTGTTTTTCTCCATGGCCACTCTAGGTATGTTGTCTAGGGATGGGATTGATAGTGTGTGTTTGCGTGTGTGTGTGTGTGTGTGTGTGTGTGTTTGTGTAGCATCCAAGCAGCCATATAATTTCATGACAACATTCCCATAGAATAGAATAGAATTTTTATTGGCCAAGTGTGATTGGACACACAAGGAATTTGTCTTGGTGCATACGCTCTCAGTGTACGTAAAAGAAAAGATACGTTCATCAAGGTACAACATTTACAACACAATTGATGGTCAATATATCAATATAAATCATAAGGATTACCAGCAACAAAGTTATAGTCATACAAGAGATTGGTGATGGCAACGATGAGAAGATTAATAGTAGTGCAGATTTAGTAAATAGTTTGACAGTGTTGAGGGAATTATTTGTTTAGCAGAGTGATGGTCTTCGGGAAAAAACTGTTCTTGTGTCTAGTTGTTCTGGTGTGCAGTGCTCTATAGCATCGTTTTGAGGGTAGGAGTTGAAACAGTTAATATCCTGGATGTGAGGGATCTGTAGATCTTGCAATCCTTATGATTTATATTGATATATTGACCATCAATTGTGTTGTAAATGTTGTACCTTGATGAACGTATCTTTTCTTTTATGTACACTGAGAGCATATGCACCAAGACAAATTCCTTGTGTGTCCAATCACATTTGGCCAATAAAAAATTCTATTCTATTCTATTCTATTCTATTCTATTCTATTCTATTCTATTCTATTCTATTCTATTCTATTCTATTCGATAGAACCTAGAAATTTAAAGGTTTCTACTGTTGATATTGTGTTTTCTAGTATTGCTTTGGGGGCTTCTCCTGCCCACTTGTGAAGGTGAGGATGGGATTTGTGTCCAATCAAAGGGTCTTCTGTAGAAAAGGAAGCACTGATGGAAAGTTTTTGTTTTCTATATCAGCTTAGCCAAAATAATATTTTCAATGATGTACAAATTCCAGGTTTGTGCAAAGAATCCCAATGGCTTATATTACCTAAAGTTTATAAGAAATATATGTTTGTGGACTTACACTGACCGCTACCATTAATTACTCCAATTCATTTAAAAAGTACAAGCATATTAATCAATATGTCAACTATTTTTCACCCTAATCAGTCCATGATCAAATTCAACACAAAGGACTTGAAGAACAACAAAGCTCCTGGAAAGGATTTTTTTATTGGCTGAACTATTCAAGAAAGATCCCAATCTGTGGGACCCACTATTCGCAGGTTCTTCTCTACAAATAAATAATAGATTAGTCTAATAATTTCAGTTTTGGTTGCCACAATGTAAAAAAGATGTGGAGACTCTAGAAAGAGTGCAGAGAAGAGCAACAAAGATGATTAGGGGACTGGAGGCTAAAACATATGAAGAACGGTTGCAGGAACTCGGTATGTCTAGTTTAATGAAAAGAAGGACTAGGGGAGACATGATAGCAGTGTTCCAATATCTCAGGGGCTGCCACAAAGAAGAGGGAGTCAAAATATTCTCCAAAGAACCTGAGGGTAGAACAAGAAGCAATGGGTGGAAACTGATCAAGGAAAGAAGCAACTTAGAACTAAGGCGAAATTTCCTGACAGTTAGAACAATTAACCAGTGGAACAACTTGCCTGCAGAAGTTGTGAATGCTCCAACACTGGAAATTTTTAAGAAAACGTTGGATAACCATTTGTCTGAAATGGCCTGGGCAGGGGGTTGGACTAGAAGGCCTCCAATGTCCCTTCCAACTCGGAAACCATATCTTGTTCCTCTTGAATAAAGTTCAGAGTGGAAAGATGAAGAAGAAGAAAGAATAAGGAAGGATTTAGACCCAGATAATCCATTTTTGACAATTGCTTTGTCATCAACTGTGTAATTAAAGGTGATATGCAGCCAGTTTGGGTGAACTGCTAGCGGAAATCACAGGTGGGAGGGCTCACCCCACCCTGGCTCTATGGAGTCCCATTTAGGCACGCTTTTGAGGCCCTGCGCATGCGCTGAAGTAGGGAAAGTAAGTGAATATCACACAATACATCAGTCAGGGGAAATACAGGTTATTGTCTCCACAAGCCTTATGAATACTTATTAATAAAGCAAGCTGAAAAGTTATGGCTTTTAGAAATTGACGTCAAGTTGGTTGAGTTGGATTTATTGAAAGCTAATAACTGACCACTAAATACAGCATTATGATTGTTAGTTTTGATACCCTGCATTTTGTTCTGGGAAGTCAGGCTGTAAGGGAGGAGAATTGAGGGGGGTTGAGGAAGAGGATGGAGTGATGGTTAATGTACAGGGATTATTGAAGATGTATAAATATAATTAATGTAGGGTCGGGTCTGCCCAGCTACCATTTTAGAATGGTGGGGAGGGAGAAAAGAGGAGAGAGTAGGAGGTAGGAAAGAGGAGAAGAGGGGTAGAAGAGGGAGAAGGAAGGTATAGGGAGGAGGGAGGAGAGGATGTAGATAAGAGAAGGGGAGGAAGGTCTAAAAAGTAGAAGAAGGTAGAAGAGGGAAGAGAGTTAAAAGGAGGGGGTGGTGACTGGGCAAGCCCGATTAATTGTATATGACTGTACATTGGATGAGTTGTTGGATATGAATGTAAAAATAAAACTTTTTTATAAAAAAAATAAAATAAAAAAATAAATACAGCATTCTTCATTTTCCCTCCAGATCCGTTTAGGTGCTCCAAAAGCTCTTCATGATAAAAGTCAATTCCCTTTTTTCTACCATATGCTCCCCAAATTAGGGGTTATCTACGCAGGAATTGTCAAAGTGCTCCTCCATTTTGGATGGTCTTTGATTGGTCTCTTTGCTTCAGACACGGAAAGTGGAGTGAACTTCATGAGGACTTTGACACCTCTGCTTGTGAGGAATGGGATTTGTATTGTTATATCACAACTCATTTCAACCTCTGCACCTACAGCACCCCTCAGGGATGCCCTCTCTAAGTGGAAACAAGTCAATGTCTTTGTTCAGTTCGTAGATTTTTTTTCGCTTTTGGACAGAATTCTTCTTTTCCATTCAACCCTTCAAGGTTTGCCAGAACCCATTGAAGGAAAAGTATGGCTATATACAAAATATGGGCAAATGCAGATAGGAAGACACTCATTTCTCAAATATGTCCATAGTGTTTGGAACTACGTTTTTCAGTGGAAAAAAATGGAAAACGATGGTTTCTTTGAATCAGATTTCTTTCTGACACCACAGGTCACAAATCAGACTTTTCGCTGTTCTTTTTCAAAAGACGACATTTCTGTCAAAGGCCGGACAAGATGCGTTCAGACATCACCACTGAACACCAAAGCTGAAAGAAGCAGGTTGTGGAACATATATAACCGCCTTGTTTATTCCACGATGAATACCCTCGCCCATGCCTTGAATGCTGCCTATTCCTCCATATTGAAGAGGAGAAGGAAAGGGCGAGAAGAGAGGCTGGGGACTGAAAGGCTGAAGCCATGGCAGGTATGGAGTCTCGACAAAGATCCATGAAACTTACTTTTTTTGGAGAAGGTAATACAAAGGAGTAAGGGAACCATCTCAACCATTTAAAAAAAAAAAAACTTAAGTTTTTATTGATTTTTTAATTCCACCTCCTACACACATACATAATTTATGAACAGGGTTTCCTGCCTGGGCAGGGTTTCCTGCCTGGGCAGGGGGTTTATTTATTTATTTATTATTCAAACTTATATACCGCCCTATCTCCCAAAGGACTCAGGGCGGTTTACAGGCATGTAAAAACATCAATATACAAATTAAAATAATCATTAAAAAACTTATTCTAATGCCCAATTATTAAAAATAGAAATATAAATATTAAAATCAATTTAAAACCCCTCTAAATTTAAAATCTAAGCCAGTCCTGCACAGATGAATAAATATGTCTTGAGCTCGCGACGGAAGGTTCGAAGATCCGGAAGTTGACGGAGTCCTGGGGGGAGTTCGTTCCAGAGGGCGGGAGCCCCCACAGAGAAGGCCCTTCCCCTGGGCGTCGCCAGACGACACTGCCTAGCTGACGGCACCCTGAGGAGTCCCTCTCTGTGAGAGCGCACGGGTCGGTGAGAGGTATCTGGTCGCAGCAGGCGGTCCCGTAGATAACCCGGCCCTATGCCATGGGCGCTTTAAAGGTGGTCACCAAAACCTTGAAGCGCACCGAAGGCCACAGGTAGCCAGTGCAGCCTGCGCAGGATGGGTGTTATCGGAGCCCCAACTCCATCTATCACCCGCAGCCGCATTCTGACTAACTGCAGCCTCCGGATGCCCTTCAGGGAAGCCCCATGTAGAGCGTTGCAGTAATCCAGGCGAGACGTCACGAGGCGTGAGTGACCGTGCATAGGGCCTCCCGGTCCAGAAAGGCGCAACTGTTGCACCAGGCGAACCTGGTAGAACGCTCTCCTGGAGCGGGTCAAATGATCTTCTAGAGACAGCCGTTCATCCAGGAGGCGCTTCTTGCGCACCCTCTCCATCGGGGCCAATGACTCGCCACCGATGGTCAGCCAGATTAGCTGACTGTACCGGGATGCCGCATCCACAGCCACTCTGTCTTGGAGGATTGAGCTTGAGCCTGTTTCTCCCATCCAGACCGTGGCCTCCAGACACGGGACAGCAGACAAGTTGGGGTGGTCTGTGGAAAAGTACAGCTGGGTGTCATCCGCGTGCAGCTGGTACCTCACAGAACCCACTGATGATCTCACCCAGCGGCTTCATATAGATGTTGAACAGAAGGCGAGAGGATCGACTGGCACCCCACAGTGAGCCTCGGGCCGACCTCTGTGTCAGCACCGACTGCGACCGGTCGGAGAGATAGGAGGAGAACCACCGATAACGGTGCCTCCCCAATCCCTCCAACGCAGCAGGATACCATGGTCGATGGTATCGAAAGCGCTGAGAGGTCTAATAGGACCAGGGCAGAGGAACAACCCCTATCCCTGGCCCTCCAGAGATCATCCACCAAGCTGTCTCCGTGCTGTAAGGGCGGAAAGGACTGGGCAGTCTGATAGACAGTTTCATCCAGGTGTAAGGAAACTGATATGCCACCATATCTCTACAACCTTGCGGTTGGGGCGACGACATTACCTAAAACAGCCGGGTCAGGAAGGCTTCTTGAGGAGGGCCTCACCACCGCCTCTTTCAAGGCGGAAAGACACCCTCCACCAAGGCGCTGAATCGCCTGGAGCCAGCCTCGTGTCACCTCCTGCGTGGCCAGCACCAACCAGGAGGGCACGGGTCCAATAAACATGTGGTGGCATTCAGCCTCCCAACAACCTGTCCATGTCCTCGGAGCGACAGGGTCAAACTCATCCCATAAAATGTCACCAAGACCACCTCAGCCGTCTCACCCGTATCACCAATCTTGGTCCAAACCATCCCGAAGCTGAACGATTTTATCAGATAACATAAACTCTCAGCACGTGCACGGGTCATCCCGCTCCCCTGGTGTAGGAGGCGGGTCACCCCAACAGGGCGGCTTATCTGCCGATGCAATGAGGGAGGAGGCGTAGCTACGCGCTTCTCAATGCCACTAGGTAAGCCCTAGTATAGGACTTCACTAGTGTCCGATCAGCTTCTGAACGGCTGGACCTCCAGGAAGTCTCTAGGCGACTTCTCTGGCGCTTCATCCCCTCAGCTCCTCGGAGAACCAAGGGCGGTTGGGACCTCGCCGGTCAGAGGCCGCAAAGGCACGACCCGGTCTAAGGCCCCCGCCGCGGCCCGTTCCCAGGCCGCAACAAGTTCCTCAGCCGAGCCGTGAGCCAGACCCTCAGGAAATGGCCCAAGCTCCGTCCGGAACCCCTCCGGGTCCATCAGGCGCCTGGGACGGAACCAACGTGTCGGCTCCGTCTCCCTGCGGTGGTGAATGGCGGTCAGAAAGTCCAGACGAAGGAGAGAGTGATCTGACCATGACAAAGGTTCAGTGACTATTTCCTTTAAGCCCAGATCCCTCACCCACTGACCAGAGACAAAAACCAGGTCCAGAGTGCCACCCCCAATGTGAGTAGGGCCATCAACTACTTGGGTCAGGTCCAAGGCCGTCATGGAAGCCATGAACTCCCGAGCTGCCGTCGATGACGAGCCGGACGATGGCAAGTTAAAGTCCCCCATGACTAAAAGTCTGGGGGTCTCAACTGCCACCCCGGCCAGCATCTCCAGGAGCTCGGGCAGGGCAGCTGTCACGCAGCAAGGAGCCAGGTACGTGATCAGCAAACCCATCTGGCACCTATGACCCCATCTCACAAAGAGGGATTCGCACCCGGCAATCTGAGGTACAGTGGTCTCCCTCGGCACTAGACTCTGGCTAATCACAGCCGCCACGCCCCCACCCCTACCCTGAGCCCTCGGCTGATGGAATGCACGGAAACCCGGTGGGTACATCTCCACAAGGGGCACACCCCCTTCCGTGCCCAGCCAGGTTTCCGTAACGCCTATAAGGTCCGCAGCGCCCCCCTGGATAAGGTCATATATTAGGGGGGCCTTATTGACTACGGACCGTGCGTTGCATAACATCAGCCGAAGGCCCAGGCTCTGGGGGTCTTGACCATCCGGGGAACGGGAAAAGGACGAGGGATCGGGGCGCGTGACCGCTTGCAAACATCGGGCGTGCGCCCCCCCAGACCGATATGATCCCCCCCTTCCGCCATGTCTGCCCCTCCCACTTACCGTGGAAATCGGGCCACCCTCACCAACAGGAACGCAATCTCCCCCCCTAACCTCCGAACCTATTAAAGGACCGTCACGAGCACGCGCAAGGACTGGCTCCCCACCCGACGGGCTACCCCCAACGCCCGTCTTAACCCTCCCACCCCTTAAAAAAGACCTATCTAAAAACCCCCAAAGGTTCTTCTTTTTCGCATGCCACCTCTGTGGGTCCCAAGACCCGTCATTGAGGCCGGCCCTTGATAATGCGGCGGGCCATTCCTGCGAGGCGGGGGCACCTCGCAGGCGCAAGAGTTCTAAGGCAGAATATCGCATAAATACGTTAAAACATAAACAGGAGAAAGCAGATGACGTGAGGTAGCAATGTAATGTCTGGGGTGGCAAGATGTAATGCCAAGTCCAAGTGGATACCCATCTTCCAAATATCTTCAGATGGTGGCTAGAAGGCCTCCAAGGTCCCTTCCAACTCTGATGTTATGTTATGTTAACAGAGTATTGGCCATCTCATATCTTATCCAATTTAACACATTCAAATATATTTTACTTAGTTACAATTTTTGCCAGAATATTTTTTTTCATAATTTTTATCCATATCCTAATATTTTTTTTGCTCATTTCCTCAAGTCACATCTTCTTTCGCCCTCAAGTTCTAATTTCTCCATTTTTATTAATAGTCATTCTCTTTCATTCTTTTTTTTTAACTGTTTCAATTTTTATCCTAATATATTCAAATATATTCAGGGTTGCCTTTCTTCCATTTTATCTTTTTTTTTATAGCAATTTTTTTTATAGCAATCCTTTCTTCTCCTTCTCACTCCTCTTCCTCCTTCCTTCAATCATTTTCACTTACAAACCATACTGTTTTTCACATTTTATTTTATTATTATTTTAATTTATATACCGCCCTTCTCCCGAAGGACTCAAGGCGGTTTACAGCCAGGTAAAACAAAGAATACAAAAATTAAAAACCTTTTTAAAAAACTAATTCAATTTGGCTAAAAAACTAAAACTTTTAATAAAAAAATCCATTAAAACTATATTAAGCCAACCCTGCACGATGAAATAAAAATGTCTTCAACTTGCGTCGGAAGGTCTGGAGGTCATGAAGTTGACGGATCCCTGGAGGCAGCCCCCACAGAGAAGGCCCTCCCCCTGGGGGTCGGCAGTCGACATTGTCTGACCAACGGCACCCTCCATATGGGAGCGCACAGGTCGATGGGAGGCAATCGGTAGCAGCAGGCGGTCCCGTTAATAACCCGGTCCTATGCCATGGAGCGCTTTAAAGGTGGTAACCAATACCTTGAATTGCACCCGGAAGACCATCGGAAACCAGTGCAGCTTGCACAGGAGGGGTGTTCCATGGGAGCCTCGAGTTGCTCCCTCTATTACCCGCACAGCCGCATTCTGGAAAGTAGGTATTTTATCCTACCTACTTTCTTCTCTCCTCTCCTACTCCTTCTCTATTTCCCCTTCCACCTCTTCCCCATTTCCTCCCTGTCTAACCTTCTCCCTACTCTTATTTCCCCTATCTTTTCTCCTCTCCTTTTCCCTTTCTTCTTTCTCTCTCCCTCCTTCTCCTTTTCCATCTCTCTCCTTCTTCTTATCTCTCTCCATTGCTGTATTTATTTTCATTTCAACCCCGATTTTCTCATTTATTGAGTATATTTCTCAAACTTCCCCTCATATATTTTAGTTATTAGCATTGTCGTCATCTTATTCCATTTATATCTTACAATCAATTAATACAACCTTCCACCTCTTATTTTCTTAAAGTTTTTGTTCACTATTCAGTAATTATTATTCTCTTCCAATAGTATACATCATTTCCTAACGTTTCAATTTTATTCCGTTTTACATCTTAATTTCAATCATTTTCACTTACAAACCATACAGTTTTTCACATTTCATCTGCTGGATTATTTATTTATTTATTTTAAACAATCTACTTCTTTTTTAACTTCTTGACTTCTTTTTAAATCTGGACTTCATTTAATTTTTCCATTCTTTTCTATATTTAAAATTTATTTCTTTACTATTCACTATAATTCTTTCTCATTCCGTGAATTCTCAGACACAAAAAGCAAAAGCAAACATATATCCCATTATATCTTCCACATTTCATCTACTCCATTTTACATTAAACGGTATATTCCTTCTTTTCTGCTCCCTTCATTCACTTCATTTCAGCATTTCTTACTACCCTTTTGCAATAATCTATATATTTCTTCTAATTTCCATCATTCCTAAAATTTCTGCAACTATTTTAATTTCTTTTTTATTATTCATTTTTCTCCTCCTTTTAACCATTTGCTTTCAATCTCTCCAAAATTCCATCTTTTAATATTTTTCTCCCTTTCTCTCATTCTCTTATCTTCTTCTTTCCCTCTTTCTTGTATCTTCTTTTCCACCTTTTTTCTCTAATTTATACCCTTTTGATTTCCCCCTCAATTTTTCTCCATTTCCTCCTCTTCTCTTTATTCTGTCACTGCCAATCCCAATGTAATCATCCATTTTTTTACTCTTTTAATTTTCCCCCTCAATCTTTTCTTCTTTCCTTTTTTCCCTTTCTTTTTTAAAGTATCCTTCCCCCTCTCCATTTCTATTCTCTCATTATCAATCCCAATATAATCATCTGTATTTTTATCCTCACTTATTTGTTTTTCAGCATTGTATTTTTTTCCTCTTGTTTCTTCCTCATAATTTCTTCATCATTTTTTTTTATTCTCAAGCCACTTCTCTGCTTCCTTATTCCCTTTAAAGGATTCTCGTACCATTTGAAGCATTTCCCATAATTCCTCATACTCATCCTCCTAACTCTCCATATTCTCAATATTAGGAGAAAGGATTTTTAAATTTATTTATTTTGACTTATATATAGTTCGAATTCAAGTCCAAAATATTGTCTCTTTTTTTCTTTTCTTTCCCTTTTTTCTGTTTCCAAATGCAGGCCAGTTCAATGTTTTGGTTTTTTTAAATCGTTCTAGTTCAAGTCCCTGATCTTTCCAGTCTTTTGAAGTTGTGCCATAGCTGTTTAAACAAACATTCCTTCGGTCTTTCCGATAGTAGCCTAAGTAATGCAATGTTAGTTTTTTCCCTCTCCAGTGACGTTTCTCTCCAATACATAAATCCCAGCAAAAAAATGTCACTTGTTAATCCACAAAAACAATTGCTTCGTCTTCCTCAATTATATCCTTTTGTTAGTAAAAGATGCTTTGCCTCAATTTTCTTCTCCTTTTAATATTTATAATTTCTTCCAAATCCAATTTTAAATCCAGATGGAATGTTTTCTTTTAGGGCTTTTGTCTTATAAATCCTCTTTGCTGTTTGTTTCCTCCCGCTTTAAGTTTCCATGTGCCAATTAGCCGCTAACTTCAAATTGGAAATCTTTTTAGCTTTAAAAGTTTTTTCTTCTTACCTGTGAGTTGGCCAATCACTCACCCGGTAACAATACTCTGTTCAAATCTCCGCTCCTGCTCAGTCCTTTTGTGTGGTCGTCCCGACTTTGGCAGCTCCTAATGGCTGCCTTTCCTTGTCACTAGGCTAGATGCTGGTGCTGCAGGGAATTTGCAACTTCCTTGTTTGCACCGGCCGGTGCCTTCTTTCTTCGCTGTCCCTCCAGGACAGCTATGGTCCATTAAGGACCCCCAAAATGACCCAAATTTCAGTGTTCTTCCTGGAGCCCCAGGGTTCACATCGTCTCATCACGATGCTGGCCACGCCTCCTCTCCATATCAACCTTTTTATGCTTCAAAAAGCCAACACGTTTGACCAACCTAATCACTTGCGGATAATTTTTCAAAGAGCGGGTACTGTGACACATACATTTTGATATTAAACAGTGTTAATTTTATAAAGTATGCATGAATTTTAAAATAAATGCCTGTCTCTATGAATTTGCAATTAGCATTTTAGAATTTTATGTTCATAAATTTGAAGGAGTCCCTGAGGCCATCTAGTACAATTCCAGTTAAAGCTTCTTTAAGTAATGACTGCTGGATCTTTGTTTAAAGCAATCAGTGAAGAGGAAACTTGAGCTTCTCCGGTTCACTAGATCAGCTCTAAAATTGTTCCTCCTTTTAGGATGTTTTTCATCTCATTCAGCCAGAATCTCTTCTCTTGTGACTGAACTCATTTTTTCCATATCTAACACTCTGAGATAGGGGTGTCAAACTCAAGTCCTGCGGGCCAGATCTGACCTGTGGGGTGTTTAGAACTGGCCCCTGGGGCTGCCCTGGAAATAGTGAAGGATCGGCTCGTGGTACCTCTACCAGTGAAAATGGAGCTCAGGAGGGCCGCACGTAGCACTCCTGGGTTCCATTTTTGAGAATTGGGCCATTTCTGGCCTTCGGAGGGCCTCTGGGGGAGTGGGGTGGGGAAGGCAGTTTCTACCCTCCCTAAGCTCCTAGAAAGACTCAGGAGCCTGGGGAGAACAAAAAACAGGCCTTCCGGTCCCGCCAGAAGTCGGCAAATGGGCTGTTTATGGCCTTCAGAGGGCCTCCAGCGGGGTGGGGAAGGCTGTTTTTGCCCTCCCCAGGCTCCAAGTAAGCCTCTGGAGCTTGGGGAGGGTGAAAAACGGGTGTACTGGGCCATTGTACCACCACATGCCAAAAGCAGGGAGAATGCAGGGGATCATGTGCACATGCACGGGGTGTGGGGTGCATTGAATTATGGGTGTGGGCACATGCATGACCCCACCCTGTGCTCCCCTAGCACATGACTCCAAAAATGTTAGCCATCATTGCCCTATACCATTTCAGACACATGGTTTTCCTGTCTCTTTTTGAAAGCCACCAGTGAGCACCTACAACTTCTGAAGGCTACTCCAGAATATGTATATCAGAGGTGACATGCTACCGGTTTGGATTGGTTTAGGTGAACCAGTAGTAAAAATACTACCGGTTTGGGCGAACTGGCATTTCCAACAATCAGCTGGGTGACAATCAACTGTGATGCGTGATTTATATTAGCTAGAATCGTCAGATTTCTGTGCTAATCTAAATCATGTGGCAGTTTGGATTTCCCCCCTCGCTGTTCTACTTCCCTTTGCAGACTCGGAAGGCTTCAAAATGTTCCTTTTTTCGCACTGTGTGGATGCGCCTGAGGTGTGCATGTGTGCGAAGCGTGTGCTCGGTAGCAGACTCACAGAATTGGTAGCAGACTTCAGAGGATTTCACTGCCGATCCATATATATATTCCCAATGGAATATATGTATAAGTGTTTGTGTGTGTGTAAAAAATTTGCTGAACCTTTCTTTTTCTCTTTTATATAATAATATATATATAATATATATATAACAACAGAGTTGGAAGGGACCTTGGAGGCCTTCTAGTCCAACCCCCTGCCCAGGCAGGAAACCCTACACCATCTCAGTCAGATGGTTATCCAACATTTTCTTAAAAATTTCCAGTGTTGGAGCATTCACAACTTCTGCAGGCAAGTCGTTCCACTTATTAATTGTTCTAACTGTCAGGAAATTTCTCCTTAGTTCTAAGTTGCTTCTTTCGTTGATCAGTTTCCACCGATTGCTTCTTGTTCTACCCTCAAGTGCTTTGGAGAACAGCCCGACTCCCTCTTCTTTGTGGCAGCCCCTGAGATATTGGAACACTGCTATCATGTCTCCCCTAGTCCTTCTTTTTATTAAACTAGACATACCCAGTTCGTGCAACCGTTCTTCATATGTTTTAGCCTCCAGGCCCCTAATCATCTTTGTTGCTCTTCTCTGCACTCTTTCTAGAGTCTCCACATCTTTTTTACATCGTGGCGACCAAAACTGGATGCAATATTCCAAGTGTGGCCTTACCAAGGCATTATAAAGTGGCACTAACACTTCATGTGATCTTGATTCTATCCTTCTGTTTATGCAGCCCAGAACTGTGTTGGCTTTTTTAGCAGCTGCTGCACACTGCTGGCTCATATCTAAATGGTTATCCACTAGGATTCCAAGATCCCTCTCACAGGTACTACTATTGAGCAAGGTGCCACATATACGGTACCGGTGCATTTCGGTTTTTTTTGCCTAAATGTAGAACCTTACTTTTTTCACTGTTGAATTTCATTTTGTTAGATAGCGCCCAATGTTCAAGTCTGTCAAGATCTTTCTGTAACTTGAGCCTTTCTTCTGGAGTGTTGGCTATTCCTGCCAGCTTGGTGTCATCTACAAATTTGATAAGTTCCCCATCTATCCCCTCATCCAAATCATTGATGAAGATGTTGAAGAGTACTGGGCCTAAATCAGAGCCTTGGGGTACTCCACTTCATACTTCCCTCCATGTGGATGTAGTTCCGTTGAGGACTACACGTTGAGTGCGGTTGGTCAGCCAGTTACGAATCCATCTGGTGGTGGTGCTGTCTAACCCACATTTTTCTACTTTATCTAGTAGTAGGTTATGGTCTACTTTATCAAATGCTTTATTGAAATCCAAGTAAATTATATCGACAGCATTCCTCTGGTCTACTAATTTTGTCATTTTGTCAAAGAATGCGATAAGATTAGTCTGGCATGATCTGTTTTTGACAAACCCATGTTAGCTTTTGGTTATTACTTTGTTTGCTTCTAGGTGTTCACTGATTCGTTGCTTGATTATCTTTTCCAGAATCTTCCCCGGTATTGAGGTCAGGCTGATAGGTCTGTAGTTTCCTGGATCTGTTTTTTTTCCTTTTTTGAAGATGGGAACTACATCAGCTCTTTTCCAGTCCTCTGGCAGCTCCTCTGTGCTCCGGGATCTTTGAAAGATATAGTTCAGTGGTTCTGAAATCACGTCTGCCAGTTCCTTCAGAACCTTGGGGTGTAATCCATCCGGTCCTGGTGATTTGAACTCATCTAGGGTAGACAGGTGTTCGCTTACCATTTTCTTTCCTATTTTAACTTGTGTTTCTAATCTGTGTTTTGTAGTGCTGTTTTTGATAGGTTGGATTGTTTTTTCCTTTTGTGTAAAGACAGATGCAAAATATGAGTTAAGTAGATCTGCTTTCTCCCTGTTGCTTTTCATCTTCTTGCCACTTTCTCCCAGCAATGGGCCAATTGTTTCCTTGACTTTTTTCTTGTTTTTAACATGTTGGAAGAAGCTTTTTTTGTTATTTTTTACTTTTGTCGCTAGCCTTTGTTCATTGTGAGCCTTAGCTTTCCTCACTTCATCTTTACAGGCTCGGGCTATTTGCTGATATTCTGCCTTAGTTATTTGCCCCTCTTTCCACTTTTTATATTTGTCCTTTTTGTCTTTCAATTTGTCAGATAGTTCTTTATGCATCCATGCTGGTTTCTTTTGAGATCTATTATTTTTCTTCTTCATTGGTATTGTGCTAGACTGCGCTTTTATAATCTCACTTTTCAAAATTTTCCAAGCTTCTTGAGTTGTTTTCCCTCTGAGGATTCTCATCCATTGAATCCTTCTCAAGCTCTCTCTAAGTTTATTGAAATTAGCTCTCTTAAAGTCCAAGACTCTAGTTTGACTTTGTTCTACTACTTGTGTTTGCTTAATGTCGAATTCCAATATAGCGTGGTCACTTGCCCCCAAGGTTCCTGTAGCTTCAACACCTTCTATCATTTCATCTCTGTTAGTGAGAATTAAGTCCAGTATGGCTGATCCCCTTGTCGCCTTCTCTATTTTTTGGGAAACAAAGTTGTCTGCTAGGTTTGTTAGGAACCTGTTGGATCTTCCACTTGGTGCAGAGTTTGTTTCCCAGTTGATGTCAGGGTAGTTAAAATCCCCCATTACTACTGTGATGTGCTTCCTACATACCTTAGTTAGCTGACTAGCAAAAAGTTCATCTACTTCCTCTGTTTGGTTGGGTGGCCTATAGTATAGACCTATGGCAATATTGTTTTTCACCCCTTTTATATTGACCCAAATACATTCAAGATGATTTTCATCATTGTTGTGCTCTATTTCTGTAGAGATGTAGTTATTTCTTATATATAGTGCAACTCCACCTCCTCTTTTATTTGGTCTATTTCTTTTAAATAATTTATATCCCTCTAGCTGTATGTTCCATTTGTCAGTTTCATCCCACCAAGTTTCCGTAATGGCAACAATATCATATCTGCCCTCATTTACTTGAATTTCTAATTCACCCTGTTTATTCCTCATACTCTGTTCATTGGTGTATAGACATTTGAGTCCATTTGGATTGACCTTGTGTTTACTGTCTACATAATCTGTGTTGACTGCCCCTACTTTCTTGCCACCTGTTGGTTTAGTGCACATGGTATGGCACTCACTGTTAAATGCTTGGTTTTGCTTGATAGCAGGGCTGATAGTCTTACCCATACAGACATCTATGTTACATGCACTGATAACCCTTATAGTTTTCGATTGCTGGGGACAGAAATTTTCTGTATCAGTTAATTCTCTGTCCCCACGGTTCCCTTTTACACCACTCCTTTAGCCACACATTAAACTCCACTACATGCTGGCCTTTACCTTTTTGTTCCTTATGTACTGGTAAAACCTCTGAAAAGTTAAGCCTACAACCTATGCTATTAAGTTCATACCCCAAGCTCTGGAAATCATTCTGCACAGAAAGCATATCCTTTTGGGACAGATGATTTGTGCCAAGATGTATAATAGCATCAACATCAGAATCCTTAGTGGCATTCTTGACTATCTTAAGAATACGCCTCTTGTCTCTGCTGGCAGTAGCACCAGGTAGACACCTCACCTCTTTCAAAACCTCCATATCCTTTCCTAAATTTACATCCCTTACAATTGAATCACCAATCAGAAGGTGGCTTCTCTTTTTAGATACCGTGCTCTTCTTGTGTGACCGATCTGTAATACTTGATACACACTTTTCCAAAGTAGGTTCACACTTTTCCAAAGTAAGTTCTTCATCTCGGACCATAATCCCTTGATTGTTTGAGTTATCAGTATCACAACTACCTTGATCTGTCACTTTAGTGTTCCTATTTAGGTCAGCAAGGGCACTATATCTGTTATACTGGGAAACTGTAAAAGCTTTGTGTTTATGAATCACAGCTCTCACCCTGCCAGATCCCACGGTTGTCCATACTGCCCTTTTCCTGCAGGATCTTTGTGGTAGAGGGGGCTGATGGCACAGCACCTGGAATGGCTGAATTGGGTACCTAATTTCTGCTTGGAGAGCATAGATTAGAGATTCTAGATATGTAATCTGTCCATGTAGACTGCTAATTTGTTTACAAAGAGGACAGTACCCAAATTTAAAAAGAGTACCTCTTTTGAGGATAGTGATAACACCTGTTCTTCCAACTCAGGATATTTGCAAGTTAGACAACTGTAGAAGAAAGATTCAAATGTAGAAAGGCCATATGGGATAAAACAACCACCACCCAAGGATTCTGCTTTTAACATTCCTGGATATTTTTATTCCAGTTCCATCCATTTTTGAAGAAGAATGAGTTTTGGAATCTTTCCCACATGATAATGTATTTGGACCGAAATGGTGATGTCGCAGCAGATGTGGAGATCATAAGCTCGATCATTCTCTCCAGGGAGGATCCCATTAACATGAAACTAGGGTTTTTTGAAAGAGAGAGACTTACTATCGATCGACATGCTATTTCACAGCTAAAGTTGCTCAACAAGGTGAATTAAATATTGGTGCGTTTTCTGTTTTCCAAAGCCTTAGGACACATTTCAAGTAGCTAAGCCTATTCACCAAATAGCAGGGGTGAAATGCTCCCGGTTCGGCCGAATTGGTAGCGATTGCGGCGGGTGGTTCAGAGAACTGATAGCAACGTGGTGCAAGGCTCCACCCACCCGGTTGTCATTACTTCCTGGTTAAAACGTGTTTTTTTTCTCTATGTGCATGCACAGAAGGTTTTGCGCATGAGCAGAGGGTCTGCGTATGCATGTGAAATGCGCGCACTTCCTAACCGGTAAGGAAGGTAAGTAGATTTCACCCCTGCCAAATAGGCTTCAGTGAAAATTGAATTTGGGGAGTAAAACCCTTATAGTTTTTTTTTAAGTGCCTTAGGAGTCTTCAATATAATTGACAAGGTGTCCCTAAGATACTGTGATATGGAACACGGTTTTAAATTGATTCAGCCAGGTCCAACATGAGATGCTGGGTGATGATGGCTATTTTGTGTCCCCTGTGCAAACAAGTATCTGGATAAAACTGTTGAAAATAGATATGAAATGCTGGGGATTTTTGTTCTCATAGCACCAATGTGTCTTGTTTCCTTGCTTAAAATTAGCAACATAAATGGAAGTTTTTTGACTACTACCCAGGTTCCTTGTGGAGTGAATGAGGCAAGGATTAACTTTAATCAAGACTGGATGTAGTTCCTGTTAGTACCATTGGGAAATAGGCTTTGGAATTTAGATTTAGCTTGTCACGGTGGGGCAAGTTTATCTTCTTAAACAGACCATATACGTCTGAATGTCTTTCATGCCATGGGGACAGACCAGGGGTGAAATCCATCAGGTTCTGACAGGTTCTAGAGAACCGGTAGTGGAAATTTTGAGTAGTTCAGAGAACCAGCAAATACCACCTCTGGTTGGCCCCAAAACAGGGAGGGAATGGGGATTTTGCAGTATCCTTCCCCTGGAGTGGGGAGGGAATGAGGATTTTGCAGTATTCTTCCCCTGTCCTGCCCACCAAGCCACGCCCACAGAACTGGTAGTGAAAAAAATTGGATTTCACCACTGGGACAGACAAATAGGCCTTCTGCTCCTGAGGAGAAAGTCCAAGGCAATATGCAATCATATTGACTGTTCTGATCTTCCCTGACCCAGAAAATTGAAGCACTGAAACATGACTTGATCCAAAGAAAAGCCCTTCTTCATACTGGAAGAAATGAGGGACAAACTGGGGCAGGTGGGGGGAAGTTACTTAGATTGCATCTTTACCTTATCACTTCATAAGGAACAACCTTGAATGCAGTTGTTTGCTTTGATTATTAGCTACCTTAAGTCTCTCTGGGAGAAATGAGTCTCCAAATGTAGCTGATTATAAATGTAGCTCTGTATTTTCATGCTAGTTGGTGTCACCTAACTGTGGTTTTTCAATAGAAAGGAACCTTTTTTGGATACCTAACTTGACTTTAGAACAGGGGTGTCAAACTCAATGCCCGGAGGCTGGATCCAATCCATGGGGTGCTTAGATCTGTCCCATGGGCCCACCCTGGAAATAGCCCAGTACACAGCCTTCCCGAGCTCCATTTTCACTGGCAAAGGGCTGCAGGAGCCTGTCACGGCCACAAACGGAGCCTCGGTGGGCCACGTGCGGTCCCCCCACAAGCTCTGTTTCCACGGGCAGAGGGCTGAAGGAGGCCATCATGGCCAAAAATGGAGCCTCAATGAGTGACATCAAGCTGGCCATATCCCCAGGCCACACACCTCTTCCCTGTCCCCCTGAGATCAAACACAACCCTGATGCAGCCATCAGTGAAAGAGAGTTTGACACCCCTGCCTTAGAAACATCTCTTTCTGACACAGGGCTCCTACTCATATCCCTTGTGATGCAGCAAAAAGTGCCTGACTTACCCGTTTTTAGGGCACCTCATCTCCATCTCATCTTTCTACAGGTCTAAAAACTAGGCAGTCTTAGTTCACCAGCATGGCGGCCATACAAAATTAACAAATAAATATACAAATAAATAGCAATAGCGCTTACACTTATGTAGAATAGAATAGAATAGAATAGAATTTTATTGGCCAAGTGTGATTAGACACATAAGGAATTTGTCTTGGTGCATATGCTCTCAGTGTACACAAAAGAAAAGACACCTTCATCAAGGTACAACATTTACAACACAAATGATGGTCAATATATCAATATAAATCATAAGGATTGCCAGCAACAAAGTTACAGCCATACAGTCATAAGTGGAAGAGATTGGTGATGGGAACGATGAGAAGATTAATAGTAGTGCAGATTGTTGGGGGGGGCAATAAGTTGACTTTGTAAAAATATACAAATAGAATGAGACTATTGCCTTATACACTGTAAGCCGCCCTGAATCTTCGGAGAAGGGCGGGGTATAAATGTAAACAAAAAATAAAAAATAAAAAATAGTTTGACAGTGTTGAGGGAATTATTTGTTTAGCAGAGTGATGGCCTTCGGGAAAAAACTGTTCTTGTGTCTAGTTGTTCTGGTGTGCAGTGCTCTATAGCGTCGTTTTGAGGGTAGGAGTTGAAACAGTTTATGTCCTGGATGTGAGGGATCTGTAAATATTTTCACGGCCCTCTTCTTGATTTGTGCACTATACAGGTCCTCAATGGAAGGCAGGTAGGTAGCAATTATTTTTTCTGCAGTTCTAATTATCCTCTGAAGTCTGTGTCTTTCTTGTTGGGTTGCAGAACCGAACCAAACAGTTAAAGAGGTGCAAATGACAGACTCAATAATTCCTTTGTAGAACTGAATCAGCAGCTCCTTGGGAAGTTTGAGCTTAGTGAGTTGGCACAGAAAGAACATTTTTTGTTGTCCTTTTTTGATGATGTTTTTGATGTTAGCTGTCCATGTACTGCTCCATAGTGCTATCTAGCACTTTCTAAGTAGTTTACAGAGTCAGTATATTGCCCCCAACAATCTGGTCTTTATTTTACCAACCTTGGAAATATGGAAAGCTGAGTTAACCTTGAGACAGTCAGGATCAAACTCCTGGCAGTGGACAGACTCTGCAACTCTGCAACTCTGCATTCTAACCACTGCACCAAATACAGCCCTAATCTGTAACCAAGTTTTCCTTTATATCTTAACTGGGAGGTTGTCCTGGTCCACTTTCAAATTGGGGTGATGATGGCTTTTCAATGACACATGTGGTCTAGAAGAAGCCTTCCCCGATCCCATGGCCGGAAGTTTCTTTCTTCATTGTATTTTTATTCTGTTTTAATAAATCTAGTAAAATACAAATTTCACAAACCTTTCAGAATAAATTTCATTCCAAACTTTAATATGACTAAAGCATCATACTTTAAACTCATGGATACATGAAGAAAGGAGGAATGTGGAGGAACCACTAATTGCTACTTCACACTTAAATCTTTTCTCAATTGCTTCTCTCCAGAATTTCTTAAATTGAAGTGTCCTGTATTACAATGAGATATTCTAGAAGCAAAAGGGAGGAACTAAGTGAAGAATCTGCCTGTAGTTATATCCCCTGCAAGATTGCGAGTTAGTTAAAAATTTCTTATTTACCTAAGTGAACTACTTACCCAAGCAACTACTTGACTAATGTTCATGTCTACCTCCATTTTTGAATGATGGTTATTTCTAACATACTTTGTTTGGCATTCCTTGTTTTTCCCTTAGTCCCTGCCTCAGTCCAGATGTGTGGAAAATTGTCATCCTGGATTTGTCAAGCAGAAGCGAGAAGGAGAACCAGTTTGCTGCTATGACTGTGTTCCTTGTCCAGAAGGGACCATCTCCATTCAGGAAGGTGGGTCACACCAGAGGAAAGGGTACTAGATTCATCCAGAACATGTTGATCAATGTGCATTTTAAAAGAGACATATCGAAGGTTGATAGTTTTGTGGTTCCTAATTTTCAAGGTGCTCAATTTCTTCCACATAATGGGAAGGATACGAAAAAGATATTGAGGGATGAGGTAGGAAGAGATAGAAGGACACGGTGGATTGTGCAAGATTACCGTATTTTTCAGATTATAAAACACACTGGAATATAAGATGCACCTTAGTTTTTGGGGAGGAAAATAAGAAAAAAGCTGATTGGAAGGTGGATCGGCCTCCTAGAATGCCCCCAATCAGCTGATCCCAGAGGTGAACTTTAGCAACAGGTTCCTTGGTTGTGAGCTCTGTGCCTTGCTTTTTTTTTTTTTTGCTTTTTTTTCTGGCTCTAAAACTCCATTTCAGAAAATACTTTTTTCTGCCTCTGAAAGCTTCCAAAACAGAACTTCAGAAAAAAAGCCTCTGAAGCTCTGTTTGGGGGCTTCTTTTCTGAAGCTCTATTTGGGAGTTTTCTTTTCTGAAGCTTCTTTCAGCCTCTGAAACCTCCCTTTGAGAAGCTGGGTGGGGCTCTATTCAGAGTATAAGACGCACCCAGATTTTCACCCTCATTTTTGGTGAAAAAAGGTGCGTCTTATACTCCAAAAATACGGTACATGCATCAGAGGAGATTTCTCTTTTCTTGTCAGTTTGGAACTGTTCTCCCACGTTGACCCTTGTTAGGAACATCTGCATTCTTTGAAATTGAGAAATGGTTTCAGATCAATGGCCTTTGCTCACCCAAACCAAGTTTATATTACAGCCCAAAAGATATCGCCACGATGTAAAAAAGATGTTGAAACTCTAGAAAGAACGCAGAGAAGAGCAACAAAAATGATTAGGAGACTGGAGGCTAAAATATATGAAAAACGATTGCTGGAACTGGGTACGTCTAGTTTAATGAAAAGAAGGATTAGGGGAGACATGATAGCAGTGTTCCAATATCTCAGGGGCTGCCCCAAAGAAGAAGGAGTCAAGCTATTCTCCAAAGCACCTGAGGGTAGAACAAGAAGCAATAGATGGAAATTCATCAAGGAGAGAAGCAACTTAGAACTAAGGAGACCATTCCTGGCAGTTAGAACAATTAATCAGTGGAACAACTTGCCTCCAGAAGTTGTGAATTCTTCAACACTGGAAATTTTTAAGAAGATGTTGGATAACCACTTGTCTGAAGTGGTGTAGGGTTTCCTGCCTAAGCAAGGGGTTGGACTAGGAGACCTCCAAGGTCCCTTCCAACTCTGTTATTCTATTCTATATATAAATCAATCAATTCATTAATCGGTCAATTTTTACTAAGATCACGGAACCCCCTAAAGAGAAAGGTCTAATTTGGGGTACCACGGAGGGAGGGTGTTTGGGTTCAAGGGATGAGAGAAATGCATACACAAGACTTGCCATAAAGAAGTGGGATTTATTATTTTTAGTGCTTTAATTTTCCATTTTACGAATTAAGAGGTAAAACACAAATATTGTTTATAGCCTAGTTTAACATTCCCAGGTTGAGCATCGCTACCATCATGGTTTCCTTGGTTGGATTGCAACTCGGCCTTCTCTTTTCTTTTTATCTTTTCAATTTTCTTGGATATTAAGTAATGAAATACAAACAGTTACAACAGCAACAAAAAAGGAATACAGTTGTTGTTCTAAAAGGAAAAAAAAAGCACCAGAGTTTTACAATTGGGATTAAGAGGAATCAGATTTAACAGAAAGCAGGGCAAAAAGAAAACCAACCAATCCATTGTATTTATTTTGTACGGTGTTAAAGAATACAGCATTAAGAGATAAAATTAGCAGAAACAGGATATAACAATGTGTATCAAAATATAAAACCCCAGAACCGTGAATTATTTGAAAAATGCATAATAGAAATGATGGGTATAATTATGAATAAAATTAAATTATATATGAGCAGTTACTACAGTGGCTAAACTATGGCTGGATATCTAGACTGTTTAGAAAAAACAATGGCTACCAACCTGCCTCGTGTATACTGTACGAGTCCAAAAGAAGGCTGTGAAAATATTTACAGACCCCTCACATCCTGGACATAAACTGTTTCAACTCCTACCCTCAAAACGACGCTACAGAGCACTGCACACCAGAACTAGACAAAAGGACAGTTTTTTCCTTGAACGCCATCACTCTGTTAAACAAATAATTCCCTCACCACCGTCAAACTAGTTACTATGTCTGAATTACTATTAATCTTCTCATTGTTCCTATCACCCTTCTCCTCCCACTTATGACTGCAACTTTGTTGCTTGTATCCTTACAATTTATATTGTAGGATGAGAAGGATTCCATGGACGAGAATCCTCAAGGGGAAAACAATTCAAGAAGCTTGGGAAATTTTGAAAAGTGAGATTACAAAAGCCCAGTCTAGCACAATACCAATGAAGAAGAAAAATAATAAATCTCAAAAGAAACCAGCATGGATGCATAAAGAACTATCTGACAAATTGAAAGACAAAAAGGAAAAGTATAAAAAGTGGAAAGAGGGGCAAATAACTAAGGCAGAATATCAGCAAATAGCCTGAGCCTGTAAAGATGAAGTGAGGAAAGCTAAGGCTCACAACAAACAAAGGCTAGAGACAAAAGTAAAAAAATAACAAAAAAGCTTCTTCCAACATGTTAAAAACAAGAAAAAAGTCAAGGAAACATTGGCCCATTGGTGGGAGAAAGTGGCAAGAAGATGAAAAGCAACAGAGAGAAAGCAGATCTACTTAACTCATTTTTTGCATCTGTCTTTACACAAAAGGAAAAAATAAAATTACTGCAAGTTCAAGTCCCACCAGGCCCAAGGTTGACTCATCCATCCATCCTTTATAAGGTAGGTAAAATGAGGACCCAGATTGTTGGGGGCAATAAAAGTTGACTTTGTATATAATATACAAATGGATGAAGACTATTGCTTAACACTGTGTAAGCCACCCTGAGTCTTTGGAGAAGGGCGGGATATAAATTCAAATTAAAACAAAACAAAAAACAAAAAAAACAAAACAAAACAAACCCCAACCTATCAAAAACAGCACCACAAAAAACAGATTAGGAACACAATTTAAAATAGGAAAAAAAATGGTAAGTGAACACCTGTCTACCCTAGACGAGTTCAAATCACCAGGACCAGATGGATTACACCCCAAGGTTCTGAAGGAACTGGCAGACGAGATCTCAGAACCACTGAGCTATATCTTTCAAAGATCCTGGAGCACAGGGGAACTGCCAGAGGACTGGCAAAGAGCTGATGTAGTTCCCATCTTCAAAAAAGGAAAAAAAACAGATCCAGGAAACTACAGACCTATCAGCCTAACCTCAATACCAGGGAAGATTCTGGAAAAGATAATCAAGCAACGAATCACCGAACACCTAGAAGCAAACAAAGTAATAACCAAAAGCCAACATGGATTTGTCAAAAACAGATCATGCCAGACTAATCTCATTGCATTCTTTGATAAAATGACAAAATTAGTAGACCAGAGGAATGCTGTCGATATAATTTACTTGGACTTCAGTAAAACATTTGATAAAGTAGACCATAACCTACTACTTGATAAAGTAGAAAAATGTGGGTTAGACAGCACCACCACCAGATGGATTCCTAACTGGCTGACCAACCTCACTCAACGAGTAGTCCTCAATGGAAATACATCCACATGGAGGGAAGTATGCAGTGGAGTACCCCAAGGTTCTGTTTTAGGCCCAGTACTCTTCAACATTTTCATCAATGACTTGGACGAGGGGATACATGGGGAACTCATCAAATTTGCAGATGACACCAAGCTGGCAGGAATAGCCAACGCTCCAGAAGATAGGCTCAAGATATAGAAGAATCTTGACAGACTTGAACATTGGGCGGTAACTAACAAAATGAAATTCAACAGTGAAAAAAGTAAGGTTCTACATTTAGGCAAAAAAAACCCCAAAATGTACAGGTGCCATATATGTGGTACCTTGCTCAATAGTAGTAGTAGATATGAGCCAACACAGTTCTGGGCTGCATAAACAGAGGGATAGACTCAAGATCATGTGAAGTGTTAGTGCCACTTTATAATGCCTTGGTAAGGCCACACTTGGAATATTGCATTCAGTTTTGGTTGCCACGATGTAAAAAAGATGCTGAGATTCTAGAAAGAGTGCAGAGAAGAGCAACAAAGATGATTAGGGGACTGGAGGTTAAAACATATGAAGAACGGTTGCAGGAACGCGGTATGTCTAGTTTAATGAAAAGAAGGACTAGGGGAGACATGATAGCAGTGTTCCAATATCTCAGGGGTTGCCACAAAGAAGAGGGAGTCAAACTATTCTCCAAAGCACCTGAGTGAAGAACAAGAAGCAATGGGTGGAAACTAATCAAGGAGAGAAGCAACTTAGAACGAAGGAGAAATTTCCTGACAGTTAGAACAATGAATAAGTGGAAAAACTTGCCCGCAGAAGTTGTGAATGCTCCAACACTGGAAATTTTAAAGAAAATGTTGGATAGCCATTTGTCTGAAATGGTGTAGGGTTTCCTGCCTAAGCCGGGGGTTGGACTAGAAGACCTCCAAGGTCCCTTCCAACTCTGTTATTATGTTATATTGGTATTGATTGTTTCCTGATTGCTTATTTGTACCCTATGACTATCATTAAGTGTTGTATCTTATGATTCTTGATGAACGTATCTTTTCTTTTATGGACACCGAGAGCAAATGCACTAAGACAAATTTCTTGTGTGTCCAATCCCACTTGGCCAATAAAGAATTCTATTCTATTCTATTCTATTTAGCCATTGAGCAGCAATGCCCTCAAGATGGTGTTTTTAATGCAGGGATCCAGGGAACCTTCTGAGGGGACATTCCATCACGTTATGATATAAAGTTAGTGGGATGTTCCTGCAGTAACAGTTAGCATTATTTAACCAGCCCCCATTTGTATTTTGAATATTGGCACCTGCCATGCTTGCTCAGTATCATCTGACATCCAAAGAAGATCTTTCTTGAAATGCGAAAAGAGCTATAAAAGAAATATTACTTTTTTGTTTTCTCAGATACTGAAAAATGCACCAAGTGCCCAGATGATCAATATCCAAACAAGAACCGAGTCCAATGTATCCCCAAAAGAATAACCTTCCTGTCCTATGAAGAACATCTGGGCATCATCCTGGTCTCTTTTGCCTTACTCTTGTTCCTAACCACAGGATTTATTTTAATCATATTCATTAAATACCTAGAAACTCCCATTGTCAAAGCCAACAACCGGGACCTCTCCTTCATCCTTCTGGTCTCCCTCCTCCTTTGCTTTTTGTCCTCATTTCTCTTCATTGGTCAACCAAGGAAAGCTACCTGTCTCCTCCAACAGATGGTGTTCAGCATTGTCTTCTCAGTAGCCGTGTCTTCTGTGTTGGCCAAAACAGTCACAGTGGTGCTGGCCTTCCTGGCCACAAAACCAGGGAACAGAGTGAGAAAATGGTTGGGGAAGGGCTTGGCCAACTCCATCATCCTTTCTGGTTCTGCTGGCCAAGTTTTCATCTGTGCGATGTGGCTTGGAATTTCTCCCCCATTCCCTGACTCTGACTTACACACCCAGCCAGAAGAGATCATCCTTCAGTGCAACGAAGGCTCTGTCATCATGTTTTATCTTGTCCTTGGCTACATGTGTTTCCTAGCTATCATTTGCTTCACAGTGGCTTTCCTGGCCAGGAACCTGCCTGGGGCCTTCAATGAGGCCAAGCTGATCACCTTCAGCATGCTGGTCTTCTGCAGCGTCTGGGTCTCTTTCCTGCCCACCTACCTGAGCACTAAAGGAAAGTTCTTGGTGGTCGTGCAGATCTTCTCCATCTTGGCTTCCAGTGCTGGTCTACTGGGCTGCATCTTCTTCCCCAAGTGCTACATTATCCTCCTGAGACCTAATCTAAACACTAAGGAACATCTAATGATAAAAGTGGGAAACTGATTGTGAATTGGTTTCGTAGGCTTATGATGTTTAATGATTCACTGAAGTTATTCCAGGGTTTGTAGGCTTCCTTTGCATCTGTTTGATAATTAAGGTGATTTAATAACGAAAGAATTAAAACTATGAAGTTCAAGAATAGTGAAATTAACATCCAATCTAATAAATATAAAATATGTGAATTAATAAATAAATGTATGATTCATTTATCCACATCAGTGTGCTTTGATTCTTTGACACAAAAAATTCAGGAGCTGAAGTTGTTGATTGGCATGGTCCTATAAATCCCTTTTGCAAATTTAAGACCAAATAATGTTGCAGGAGGGACGCGGTGGCTCAGGGGCTAGGACATTGAGCTTGTCGATCGAAAGGTCGGCAGCTCAACGGTTTGAATCCTTAGTGCTGCTGTGTAACGGGGTGAGCTCCCGTTACTTGTCCCAGCTTCTGCCAACCTAGCAATTTTGAAAGCAGATAAAAATGCAAGTAGAAAAAATAGGGACCACCTTTGGTGGGAAGGTAACAGCATTCCGTGCGTCTTTGGACAGTGCTGGCTCTTCGGCTTTGAAATGGAGATGAGCACCGCCCCCTAGAGTCAGGAACAACTAGCACATTTGTGCGAGGGGAACCTTCACCTTTACCTTTAATAATGAAAGAATTAAAACTATGAAGTTCAAGGATAGAGAAATTAACATCCAATCTAATAATCAAATATAAAATATGTGAATTAATAAATAAATGTATGATTCCTTTATCCACACTTTTGATCAGAGTGCTTTAATTCTTGGCCAAAAAAAATTCAGGAGCTGAAGTTGGTGATTGGCATGGTCATATTTTGCAAATTTAAGACCAAATAATGTTGCAGGGCGAGTGACTCTGGCTGACATTTGATATTGGGGAAAACATTTTTTGATCAATTAAATAAAATAACCAGTAAATTTATTTAGTTCAGGAAAAAAGCCCGAATAAAGCTTAAACTTCTACAGGATTCTAGATCCAAAGGATTCTTTGGCCTCCCTGATTGGGAATTATACTATCAAGTGGTAGCAGCAGCTTGGCTTAAAGATTGGGTCCATTTAAACAACAAGAGGGTATTAACCTTAGAGGGACTCCATCTCCAATTGGGATAGCATATGTTCCTGTGGGAAGGGAAAAATAAAATCCATACATATTTTCAGAGACATCTAGTGCGAAATGCTTTGATAAATATTTGGGACAAAATTTAAAAAAAAACATTATATGAAAGTTCCAATTTGGATATTAACAATGGAGGCAATAATTTATCCAAAGACATAAACAAAATGGTAACGTATTCCAAATTATTGGACAAACAAGGAAATTTAAAATCGAATCAGGATCTAAAAAAAAATCAAGGAATAAAAATTGATTGGTGGCTGTATCTGCAAATCCAAATAAAATATAAAAAGGATCAAGAATAATATGGCATTTATGGAGAACAATTGGAATTTGATAAAATATTATTAGGAACAGGGGGAAAATGATTACTAAAATATATAATTTTCTATTAAGATTTAAAACAGATGAAGAAAATGTGAAGGAGACAATGATTTGGGTTGGGCTAGAAATTTTGGGCATAGCATTGAATTAGATCATTGGGATAAATAATGGGAGAAAAACTACAAACTAATGATGTCAGGTGCTTATAAGGAGAACCTTTATAAAATGTTCTACCGTTGGCACTTACCACCAGCTAGATTGGCCAAGATGTTCTTAAATCGATTGACTGAGTGGTGGAGTTGTGGCTACAGGCAGGGAGCGTTCTACACATGTGGTGGACCTGCCCTAAGGCCAGAAAATATTAGCATAAGATAAGAAAGTGGCTTGAAGAGATAATTGAACAGAGGATAGAATTGAAGCTGGAATCATTTCTCTTGGGTATTTTTGATGGGAAAATGGGAAAAAAACTACAATACATAACATTACGTATATTAACAGCAAGCAGAATCGCTTGATATTGCCTCTTGGAAGGAGTTTTGGTGCCAGGAACCAGGTTAATGGCAGAATCACAGTCTCTATGAGGGAAGATCAGACTTTTTCCTCTCCCCAAATATTTGTAAACTCTGTGGACAAGAGAAATTCTCTGTTAATGCTCCGGGGTAGCTAGTGGGGTGTGGGGTGTGGGGGGTTGGATGGCCTATTGCAGTGAGAAAGGCAATGAGGGCTGTCAGAAAGTAAATTAAAATAGACTAGTATCTATGGAGATTCTCAGTCATCCAGGGAGCGATACAACCTCATCTATCTGCAGTCTACAACACAGTCCTTTTGGCACTTCCAAGAAGGCTCCACACCCATTTGCACTATTCAGGTGACTCTGACAACACAGATAAACCTCCAGGTGGCCTTAATGACTTGCTAAAAGAATGCAAATGGCCAGCTGTCTGCAAGGAGTATAAATCCTTCCATTCCCCACCATCCAGTCAGAGTTGACAGTTCCTGGCCAGGAACCTGCCTGGGGCCTTCAATGAAGCCAAACTGATCACCTTCAGCATGCTTGTCTTCTGCAGTGTCTGGATGACTTTTGTTCCCACCTACCTGAGCACCAGAGGAAAATATATGGTGGCTTTGCAGATCTTCTCCATCTCGGCCTCCAATGTTGGTCTGCTAGGCTGTATCTTTATCCCCACATGCTACATTATAGAATAGAATAGAATAGAATAGAATAGAATAGAATAGAATAGAATAGAATAGAATAGAATAGAATAGAATTTATTGGCCAAGTGTGATTGGACACACAAGGAATTTGTTCTAGTGCATATGCTCTCAGTGTACATAAAAGAAAAGAAAAAGAAAAAGAAAGAAAAAAAAAACCTTCATCAAAAGTACAACATTTACCTTTACAACACAAATGATGGTCATAGGTTAGGATTAGGTTTATCATTAGGTTTTCATTTTAAGGCCAAACCTGAATACTAAGGAGCAGCTTATGACCAAGAAATGCAGACATGTGAGATAGAGGAATTTTAAGTATCAACATTTTCCAACAGTCCGTGGCTAAGAAATGGTCCCAGCTGCTCTCATACATAAGTGGGCCAATGATTGTGCTTGAAATAATTAAATTTTATTTATTATTATTTATTTATTCAAATTTGTATACCGCCCTATCTCCCGAAGGACTCAGTTGGAATGATGTTTGGAAGATAATGTCCCCAATCTTGTACAATGAAATTCCTGTAAAAGATGACCAGGCTGAGCCTGAGGGGGAGGTCAAGCACATCACCAGTTTATAGTCCCTTTGGACCCACAAAAGATCTGAGTGCAGCTCTCTTTGAATTCTTATCTACCTCCAATTTAATAATAATAATAACAGAGTTGGAAGGGACCTTGGATGTTTTCTAGTCCAACCCCCTGCCCAGGCAGGAAACCCTACACCATTTCAGACAAATGGTTATCCAACATTTTCTTAAAAATTTCCAGTGTTGGAGCATTCACAACTTCTCCAGGCAAGTTGTTCCAGTTATTGATTGTTCTAACTGTCAGGAAATTTCTCCTTAGTTCTAGGTTGCTTCTCTCCTTGATTAGTTTCCATCCATTGCTTCTTGTTCTACCCTCAGGTGCTTTGGAGAATAGCTTGACTCCCTCTTCTTTGTGGCAACCCCTGAGATATTGGAACACTGCTATCATGTCTCCCCTAGTCCTTCTTTTCATTAAACTAGACATACCGAGTTCCTGCAACCGTTTTTCATTACCTTGACCATTAGTAGTTCAGATTCCTTTTTAGAGATAACCTGGAATAAACTTAAATTCATTTGAACAATCCTGGTACCTGATTTCTTGTGCTTGACAATTCCATGGTTAATTGAGCTTATTTTGAATCCTCAAGGCAGCATTTCTGTCTAGGGCCCTTAATCTACCTGAGGCCTGAAGTGCCATATCCAGGTTTTTGGAAACATGACACTTATACAATGGCAATCTTGTTGATGTGCCAGAAATATACAGCTGAGGAGTGCTCTAAAAATTCCATTATTTTAGTTTAGGTTTTTAGGGACAAGATCCTTTCAATCTCCTTCTGGGGAAGAGTCCCGGTCATAATTGTATGGCCATCTTATCCAGCTTTCCTCTGAAAATTTATGTTTGCAATAAGTAAAAAAAAGAAAAAAAAGCTTTATCTACAAAATTGTATAACAGAAGTAGAAAGGGCTCGAATGCCACTGAATTTTGTTCTTTCAAAACAGAGCTGACCTGAAACATAATGAAAAGATGAAATGAACAGTATGCAATATTTTTATTTTATTTTATTTATTTATTTGTCACAACAGTATATATAAGCATAAGCATGAAATGACTGTACGATATATTCTTGATTACAATTCTTGATTACAGCTCGCCTGTCTGGAATCCATACCATATTTCTGACATCAATACAGTTGAGCGTGTCCAGAGGTATTTTACGAGAAGTGTTCTCCACTCCTCTGCAACCAACAAAATACCTTATTCCACCAAACTTGAAATCCTGGGGTTAGAAAACTTGGAACTCCGTCGCCTTCGACAGGATTTGGTTTTAGCTCATAGAATCATCCACTGTAACGTCCTTCCTGCCAACGACTACTTCAGTTTCAACTACAACAAAACAAGAGCTACCAATAGATTTAAACTTAATGTCAACCGCTCCAGTTTGGATTGCAGAAAATATGATTTCTGTAACAGTATCTGTGCTTCGAATGCATTACCTGACTCTGTGGTCTCTTCCCATAACCCCAAAAGCTTTAAACTAAATCTATCCACTGTTGACCTCACCCCATTCCTAAGAGGACTCTAAGGGGCGTGCATAAGAGCACAAACAACCCTACCATTCCTGTCCTTTTTGTTCAAACCCCCACTAGCAGTTAAAAAGGAAGAAACAGCTGCAATCACACAATGTGCTCCCAGAAGCATGAAGCTGAAGCCTGAAGATAACGAATGAGACTTCGTCAAAACGTCGCCAAGACACTTCCAATTTTACGCGGGAGAAAACCCGAATAACCAAAGATCTACATACATATATATATATATATATGCTTATACTTCCTTGTTTCTTCTCATATATTTGTTTATACATTATATAATCTTTTAGTGTTATGCTTGTATATATTGTTTTGACAAAATTAAATAAATTAAATAAATAAAAAATAAATAATATATATATATATAAGCATAAATATAATCATAAGTATGTAATAACTATATGAAATTGGATACAATCAAAGGGAACATTAGGACAGGAACGGTAGGCATGCTGGTGCTCTTATGCATGCCCCTTACAGACCTCTTAGGAATGGGGTGAGGTCAACAGTAGATAGTCTTTGGTTAAAGCTTTGGGGATTTTGGGAAGAGACCACAGAGTCTGGAAGTGCATTCCAGGCATTAACAACTCTGTTACTGAAGTCATTTTTTCTGCAATCAAGATTGGAGCACAATACAATACAATACAATAGTGTGAACTGCTTTTTTCATAGAAAAATAAAAATGAAACTATTGTAAAGATTGTGTTTGTCATGAAGAAGCCAATGATTTCTCCTGTTGCAGATAGAAACTTGGGCATTAGGAATGCTCATTTGCTCATTCAGCTCAATCATTGCATCTGTTCTTACTGAACTCTAAGCATGGAAAATAGGCTACACGACATGATATGTTCCAGTTTTTGTAGGTGGCCAACATGGTGGTAATTTGAGAGGAGTTGTCACTCTTAGTCCCTTCAAGAGCCTTCTGCCTTCCATAACTGTAGCTGGGTTTTTTCTTTCTTGGGATTTGAATGGACAAAAACCGAATATAAACTAAATTAGAACAGAGGAAACCAAAAAGAGAGAAATATTTTAAAACCTCTGTCTCTAAATTTATATTGTGACTTTGTTTTTTCTCCTAGAATCTACCCTGTCTAATTATTAAAACCATGAATCGCAAACTCATTTTTTTTGGGCCTTTTTACACAAAGTGTCCATATGTTCCAGGCACCAATAAATGTAGATATTGCCCTTTCTCTAATAAAAGAAGACAGTTTGTCCATCTAGGCAAGTTCTGTCAATTTCAGCAACCATTCTTTCTTGGTGGGTAGTGATGAATTTTTCCAGCTTTGTGCATGTAGTAATCTTGCCAATTGTTGTGTCTGCGCCCCCCGAGCCGGGCCCCCTGCCAGAAAGTGACTTGGAAAGTGAGGGGGAAGGGCCATCAAGACTTACCTCAGGAGCACCGGCTTCCCTGGCTCAGCTCCAGGAGCCAGAGGCAGGCCAGGTAGAGGAGATAACGAGGCCTCTGTCCCCTGACTCTTTCCCCCCCCATGCCATGCCTCCAGGCCCAGCTGATGGCAATCAGGCCTGGCTGGACCCTAGGTTTTGTAGGCAGGAGAGGTGGGAAAAAGAGAAGCAGGGGTGGGGCAGTCATTTAGCCACACCCCACAGGATATAAAAGGCAGCAAGAGATGCTGTGCCTCTTCGTAGCAGGCAAATCAACTGCTTAACTAAGAGGTGAAGTAATGTTTGTTCCTGGGTGACTCATCGGCATCAAGGGAGATAACAGAGACACTTGGCAGACACTAGCTAGTTTGCTGCCAGAGCTGATAGTGCCTCCATCGCTCGGATGGAGGCGAGGGGGGACAGAACACCAATGTAATTGGTTATTAATAATCTTCTATGGTATTCTTCTAATAGTTTATCCATCAATTCTCAAAGAAAACAGGGATACCAAACCACAGTCTTGGGCAGAGGGATCACACACAGCCTCAGAGATCTGAAGGTCAAAAAGCCCCATCACCATAGAATGCATCCACACAACCAGAAGAAGGGAAATCATGTCTCTTCAAACCAGGGGTGGGCTTCAAAAATTTTAGCAAGGGGTTCTGTGCCCAATTGCTGGGTGGGCATGGCCATGGTGGGCGTGGCCTAGTCGGCCTCCTGCACCATGGTGGTGGGGCCTTTTTGCCTTCCCTAGGCTCTGGAGGCTTTTCTCAAGCCTCCGGGAAGGCCTTCCCGAACTTCTGGTAGGCCTTCCCGTTTCTGGCCTTCCCGAACTTCCAGTAGGCCCATTTTTCACCCTCCCAGAGCCTCCATGTGTACCTTGCACTTACCTGCATCTAAAATGGGCTGCGTGGGGACTCCTGGGAGGGGTGGGGTAGGACGGGCGGGGCCAGCCAGTTTTGGGATTTGGGGGTTCTCTGAACTGAACAGAATCTTAGCTAGAGGTTCTCCCGAACCCCTGTGAACTTCCAGCATCCACCCCAGCTTCAAACCAGTTGTTTGGTGGGCGTGGCAATGAATTGCTGTCAAGAAAAAAAATCTATTGGACCTCTATCTTTCTCCCAGGGGTGAAATGCTACCGGTTCACTCCAGTTCAGGAGAATCGGTAGTGATAAAAACTACCGGTTCGGGAAAACCAGTAGTAAAAAAGTGCTTTAAAAAGTAATAAAAAGTTCCGACGATCACAGCTGTATGCGCAATTTTCAGAACCTTTTTTTTTCACTTTCTTAAAGCTTTTTTTTACTATCTATTCGGCAAACCGGTAGTAAAAAAATGCTTAAAAAGTAAAAAAAAAAAAAGAGGCCACGCCCACCCAGTCACATAACCCGCCCCCACCAAGCCACGCCCACAGAACCGGTAGCAAAAAAAATATGTACATTTCACCACTGCTTTCTCCATATTAAAATTTAAAAACATTCCATGGTTTCAACCTAGAGTGGCACCAAACTCCATAGCTCTGGGTGACCTTACCCAGTAGCCCCTGGAGAAAAGAAACCATGTTGAAGACCAGCAGAAGTCAACAACAATACTGTGTCTTCCTCCAGCATCATTTTCTGGACGCGTCCTGACAGGAAAGACAACAACCGATACAGAAACCTGCCCTCAGGGGTGTATCTGTAATTTTTCACTAACATGCTGTAGTCTTGCTTCTTTTCTGCAAACGGAGCCAAGGAAGAAGTTCATCAACCCCAGAGGAAAAGTTGCTTCTCCCTGTAATTATCACCATCCTGCTCTTTGAGATGTCTCCTACTTCTCCAGTAACTGATGTAAACATCAGACTGAAGCCACAAGGAAAGGATAAAGGCTTTAGCTCACACGCTGTATTATATGAATGTTAGGACACAGGAAGGGGCTGTGCTGTTAAATGTACTTTTCTCTCCTTTCCAAGTGAAGCTTCCTTTATCTCTGTCTGAATCAGGAAAGTCACGGGCTTTTATGAGAGGGCTCTTAATTCTTCCTGTACTTGTTGAGAAACGGGAAGGTAATTGATTCCGCCCTATGAATTATGGACCTCCTGCTTCTACTTTTGATGCTGCTGTTGTCCCAGCCTGTCTCAGGGAAGCTGAGAATGAAATGCCCACTCAGTTTAGAGCACCAGGAGGCAAAAAACCCATGGAGTTATTACAGACCGGGAGATCATTTTATTAACATAATCATCACTACATCGAAAGTGCTGCATATAACCTTCCCTTTCAATGCAGTGCCTTCTAATCAGTTTCACACGTAAGTCATTCAGGATAATGCAGTTGCATTCCTTCCCTTGATAATTCTCTTATTTTGTTCTCCTTATTCCACCGGCTCCTATATTGCAGCACCCGTCCTGCCTACTTTCCTGAATCATTTTGATTTCCATGCTTCCTTTGTCTTATTTTGAAGAAAAGACTCAAATCCAAAGATGGGACAGAAAAAAAATCCACATTATTTTCCTCTCCCCGTTCAGTCTTGAATTCATGATTTGAATGCTGTACTGACTCTTCTTTAAATTACTGATTCTTGTAGTTTTCCTCTGCCCAGCTCATTGCAAATACAACTACTCATTGATATTTATTTCCCAATCCTTGTAGAAATAAGGGTGACTTATTTTTTAGAATTGGTTTCTGAGTCACTTTTGAAACTTCCTCTTCCTTCTACGGTGATTCCACATTCATTTATTTCGACCCTTGGTTACTGGCCAGTTGAATAGAATAGAATTTTTTTATTGGCCAAGTGTGATTGGACACACAAGGAATTTGTCTTGGTGCATATGCTCTCAGTGTACGTAAAAGAAAAGATACGTTCATCAAGGTACAACATTTACAACACAAATGATGGTCAATATATCAAAATAAATCATAAGGATTGCCAGCAACAAAGTTACAGTCATACAGTCATAAGTGGAAAGAGATTGGTGATGGGAACTATGAGAAGATTAATAGTAGTGCAGATTTAGTAAATAGTTTGACAGTGCTGAGGGAATTATTTGTTTAGCAGAGTGATGGCCTTCGGGAAAAAACTGTTCTTGTGTCTAGTTGTTCTGGTGTGCAGTGCTCTATAGTGTCGTTTTGAGGGTAGGAGTTGAAACAGTTTATGTCCTGGATGTGAGGGATCTGTAAATATTTTCACGGCGCTCTTCTTGATTCGTGCAGTATACAGGTCCTCAATGAAAGGCAGGTTGGTAGCAATTATTTTTTCTGCAGTTCTAATTACCCTCTGAAGTCTGTGTCTTTCTTGTTGAGTTGCAGAACCGAACCAGACAGTTATAGAGGTGCAAATGACAGACTCAATAATTTCTCTGTAGAACTGAATCAGCAGCTCCTTGGGCAGTTTGAGCTTACTGAGTTGGCGCAGAAAGAACATTCGTTGTTGTCCTTTTTTGATGATGTCTTAGTATTAGTATTAGTATATAGTATATATGCTCTATACTAGAATAGAATAGAATAGAATTTTATTGGCCAAGTGTGATTGGACACACAAGGAATTTGTCTTGGTGCATATGCTCTCAGTGTACATAAAAGAAAAGATACGTTCATCAAGGTACAACATTTACAACACAATTGATGATCAATATATCAATATAAATCATAAGGATTGCCAGCAACAAGTTATAGTCATACAGTCATAAGTGGAAAGAGATTGGCGATGGGAACTATGAAACGATTAATAGTAGTGCAGATTCAGTAAATAGTCTGATAGTGTTGAGGGAATTATTTGTTTAGCAGAGTGATGGCCTTCGGGAAAAAACTGTTCTTGTGTCTAGTTGTTCTGGTGTGCAGTGCTCTATAGCGTCGTTTTGAGGGTAGGAGTTGAAACAGTTTATGTCCAGGATGCGAGGGGTCTGCAAATATTTTCACGACCCTCTTCTGGATTCGTGCAGTATGCAGGTCCTCAATGGAAGGCAGGTTGGTAGCAATTATTTTTTCTGCAGTTCTAATTATCCTCTGAAGTCTGTGTTTTTCTTGTTGGGTTGCAGAACCGAACCAGACAGTTATAGAGGTGCAAATGACAGACTCAATAATTCCTCTGTAGAATTGGATCAGCAGCTCCTTGGGCAGTTTGAGATTACTGAGTTGGCGCAGAAAGAACATTCTTTGCTGTCCTTTTTTAATGATGTTTTTGATGTTAGCTGTCCATTTGAGATCTTGCGATATGATAGAACCCAGAAATTTGAAGGTTTCTACTGTTGATACTGTGTTGTCAAGTATTGTGAGAGGTGGAAGTATGGAAGGGTTTTTCCTAAAGTCTACCACCATTTCTACGGTTTTGAGTGTGTTCAGTTCCAGATTGTTTTGGTTGCACCACAAAGCTAGTCGTTCGACCTCTCGTCTATATGCGGATTCGTCATTGTCTCGAATGAGACCAATCACTGTTGTGTCATCTGTGAACTTCAGTAGCTTAACAGATGGATCATTGGAGATGCAGTCATTGGTATACAGAGAGAAGAGAAGTGGGGAGAGCACACAGCCTTGGGGGGCCCCTGTGCTAATTGTACAGGTATTTGATGTGATCTTGCTTAGCTTCACCTGCTGCTTCCTGTTTGTTAGGAAGCTTGTGATCCACTTACAAGTCTGTTCCGGTACCTGTAGCTGGTTTAGCTTAGTTAGAAGAATGTCTGGAATGATGGTATTGAATGCTGAACTAAAATCTACAAAAAGGACCCTTGCATAGGTCTTTGGAGGCTCAAGATTTTGTAGGATGTACTACTATATAGTAATATACTATATACTATATATACTATATATACTATATATACTATATATACTATATGGGAGGTATATATACTATACCTCCCATATATAAAAGGCACCACAGACAGAATCAGCAAGATCCTCCACAAACACAACATCAAGACAGCATTCTGCTCAAACCAAAAAATATCCACCATCCTAAGAAACCCCAAAGACAAAATTGAGTTAGAAAATCAAGGAGTATATGAAATCCCATGCACCGCCTGACCCACTACATACATTGGACAAACCAACAGAAGAAAAAGTGCACGCATTGAAGAACACAAGAACTCAGTCAAAAAAGAGGAACCAACTTCTTCCCTGGTCCAACACCTTAAAGCCACAGGACACGATATTGACTTTAAAAAGACCAGAACTATTGCTAAAACTGAACACTTTAACAACAGAATAATCAGAGAAGCCATCGAGATAGAAAAACACCCACACAGCATGAACAAATGAGATGATACCTCCCGCCTACCAGCCATTTGGAAACCCGCCCTTATTGACAAACGAGTCCCTAACATGAGGAATGACACCAGACCCATACTCACGAGGTCCACACAGGATGTCACCACCACACATCCACCCAGAAGGCAGACCCAAACCCACACTGATCATGAAGCACGACCAGAAGCCAGACTGCAGCTGCAAAAATCCATACATGCAGCAGACTGACACCCACTATGAAGATGTAGCACGACTACGAACATGAAGCCAAACAACAGCAATGCAGCTCACCAGCTCAAATTCCCCTGCAACTCAGACTATTCTGAGCACAACCAAGCCCCCACCCAAACAGGACACACCCCCAGACAATCAGAGCACAACCCCCCCCTATCCAATCAGAGCACAGCCAAGCTCCCACCCAATCACTTCAAGCCCCCACTAGCAGTTAAAAAGGAAGAAACAGCTGCAATCACACATTGCTCCCAGGAGCACGAAGCTGAAGCCTGAAGATGACGAATGAGACTTCGTCGAAATGTCGCCAAGACACTTCCAATTTTACGCGGGAGGAATCTGAATAACCAAAGACCTACATACAAACACCCGCAAAAACCTCAGAAAGCATATATAAACTAAAGTATACATACTATATATATATATATATAGTATATATATAGGTCTTTGGTTAGAAAACAAATAGTATATATACTATATATACTATATATTAGTATATAGTATATAGAAAATTAGTATTGTTACAAATAATGGTGCATTTGCGATTCTTAAACCAGGAGGGGGACTGTATCAATTCCATCTCCCCAACATTCATTAAATTTAAATGGAGATGGGTGAGTATCACATGCCTCTAGGTTTGGAGTCAGTGTCGGCTTAAGATTCTATAGGCTTCAAGAGACAAAGTGGATTAGATTGAAAAACAAATATGTGGTTGGTTCGGTTGATGATGGTAGCAATAGCACTTACACTTATATACCGCTTCACAGTGCTTTACAGCCCTCTCTAAGCAGTTTACAGAGTCGGCATATTGCCCCCAACAATCTGGGTCCTCATTTTACCAACCTCGGAAGGATGGAAGGCTGAGTCAACCTTGAGCTGCTGAGACCTGAACTGCCAAATTGCTGGCAGCCGGTGATCAGCAGAAGCGATGATAATAACATGGTCCTTTTTTACAGGAGTTTATTTATTGCTCATTCAAAAGTGCTATGCTTCATTTTCACTAGTCAAGCCAAAATATCTATAAAAAATATAAAATATATTTTACGACTGATGACGGTGGTGGCAATGATGATAAAATGAACATTTTTTTACACTAGAATATCCTCTGATCAGTCTAGAATCCTATGCCATATTTTCGCTATTCAAATGGTCGGCAAGAATTCCCCGCTCCTGCACAATCGCACACTTGGGTACAATATCCACGATGACTATTTCAGCACTCTTGGCACATCAGATGCCTTGCTGGACATCCTCTCTGCAGGAGAAGCCAATGTTCCCAACTACAGCTGTGGAAAGAAGGACAACCATTTCGTTGTTTTTGATCGAACCGACAGGGACATCTCCATCCAGATGTCAACATTAATAGCCCCCTACAAAATCCCACAGGTTTGTATGTGTGCCTCTCTGTCTAGTAAATTGGGTAGAATGGTAGGATGGGTAAGCGAACTGTATCTCCTCGATGGAAGTCAATCGATCCATCAGAATAGAGCTAGAAGGGATCTTGGAGGTCTGCTAGTCCAACCCCCTGCTCGAGCAGGAGACCCTACACCATTTCAGACAACTGGCTGTCCAGTCTCCTCTTAAAAAACTCCAGTGATGAAGCATCTGCAAGTTCTGGAGTCAAGCTGTTCCGCTGGTTAATTGTTCTCACTGTTAGGAAGTTCCTCCTAAATTCCAGGTTGCTTCTCTCTTTGATTAGTTTCTATCTATTGTTTTTTGCCTTGCCTTCTGGTGCTTTGGAAAATAAGTTGAACCCCGCTTCTTTGTAGTATCCTCTCAAATCCTGGAACACTGCTATCATGTCACCCCTAGTCCTTCTTTTCTCTAGACTACCCATAGCCAAGTCCTGCAACCGTTCTTTGTATGTTTTAGTCTCCAGGTCTTTAATCATCTTAGTTGCTCTTCTCTGCACTTTTTCCAAAGTTTCAACATCCTTTTTGTAATGTGGTGACCAAAACTGGATGCAGTATTCTAGGTGCGGTTTTACTAAGGATTTATAAAACCTTAGTAATACCTCACGCGAAGTCAAGAGCTGTTTTTCTCCATGGCCACTCTAGGTATGTTGTCTAGGGATGGGATTGATTCTCTGTGTGTGTGTGTGTGTTTGTGTGTGTGTGTGTGTGTAGCATCCAAGCAGCCATATAATTTCATGACAACATTCCCATAGAATAGAATAGAATTTTTATTGGCCAAGTGTGATTGGACAAACAAGGAATTTGTCTTGGTGAATACGCTCTCAGTGTACGTAAAAGAAAAGATACGTTCATCACCGTACAACATTTACAACACAATTGATGGTCAATATATCAATGTAAATCATAAGGATTGCCAGCAACAAAGTTACAGTCATACAGTCATAAGTGGAAAGAGATTGGTGATGGGAACGATGAGAAGATTAATAGTAGTTCAGATTTAGTAAATAGTTTGACAGTGTTGAGGGAATTATTTGTTTAGCAGAGTGATGGCCTTCGGGTAAAAACTGTTCTTGTGTCTAGTTGTTCTGGTGTGCAATGCTCTATAGCATCGTTTTTAGGGTAGGAGTTGAAACAGTTAATGTCCTGGATGTGAGGGATCTGTAGATCTTGCAATCCTTATGATTTATATTGATATATTGACCATCAATTGTGTTGTAAATGTTGTACCTTGATGAACGTATCTTTTCTTTTATGTACACTGAGAGCATATGCACCAAGACAAATTCCTTGTGTGTCCAATCACACTTGGCCAATAAAAAATTCTATTCTATTCTATTCTATTCTATTCTATTCTATTCTATTCTATTCTATTCTATTCTATTCTATTCTATTCTATTCTATATGATAGAACCTAGAAATTTAAAGGTTTCTACTGTTGATACTGTGTTGTCTAGTATTGCTTTGGGGGCTTCTCCTGCCCACTTGTGAAGGTGAGGATGGGCTTTGTGTCCAATCAAAGGGTCTTCTGTAGAAAAGGAAGCACTGATGGAAAGTTTTTGTTTTCTATATCAGCTTAGCCAAAATAATATTTTCAATGATGTACAAATTCCAGGTTTGTGCAAAGAATCCCAATGGCTTATATTACCTAAAGTTTATAAGAAATATATGTTTGTGGACTTACACTGACCGCTACCATTAATTACTCCAATTCATTTAAAAAGTACAAGCATATTAATCAATATGTCAACTATTTTTCACCCTAATCAGTCCATGATCAAATTCAACACAAAGGACTTGAAGAACAACAAAGCTCCTGGAAAGGATTTTTTTATTGGCTGAACTATTCAAGAAAGATCTCAATCTGTGGGACCGCAGGTTCTTCTCTACAAATAAATAATAAATAAATAAATAATAGATTAGTCTAATAATTTCAGTTTTGGTTGCCACAATGTAAAAAAGATGTGGAGACTCTAGAAAGAGTGCAGAGAAGAGCAACAAAGATGATTAGGGGACTGGAGGCTAAAACATATGAAGAACGGTTGCAGGAACTCGGTATGTCTAGTTTAATGAAAAGAAGGACTAGGGGAGACATGATAGCAGTGTTCCAATATCTCAGGGGCTGCCACAAAGAAGAGGGAGTCGGGCTGTTCTCCAAAGCACCTGAGGGTAGAACAAGAAGCAATGGGTGGAAACTGATCAACTTAGAACTAAGGCGAAATTTCCTGACAGTTAGAACAATTAACCAGTGGAACAACTTGCCTGCAGAAGTTGTGAATGCTCCAACACTGGAAATTTTTAAGAAAACGTTGGATAACCATTTGTCTGATGCCTGGGCAGGGGGTTGGACTAGAAGGCCTCCAATGTCCCTTCCAACTCGGAAACCATATCTTGTTCCTCTTGAATAAAGTTCAGAGTGGAAAGATGAAGAAGAAGAAAGAATAAGGAAGGATTTAGACCCAGATAATCCATTTTTGACAATTGCTTTGTCATCAACTGTGTAATTAAAGGTGATATGCAGCCAGTTTGGGTGAACTGCTAGCGGAAATCACAGGTGGGAGGGCTCACCCCACCCTGGCTCTATGGAGTCCCATTTAGGCACGCTTTTGAGGCCCTGCGCATGCGCTGAAGTAGGGAAAGTAAGTGAATATCACACAATACATCAGTCAGGGGAAATACAGGTTATTGTCTCCACAAGCCTTATGAATACTTATTAATAAAGCAAGCTGAAAAGTTATGGCTTTTAGAAATTGACGTCAAGTTGGTTGAGTTGGATTTATTGAAAGCTAATAACTGACCACTAAATACAGCATTATGATTGTTAGTTTTGATACCCTGCATTTTGTTCTGGGAAGTCAGGCGGGGTGTAAGGGGGAGGGGAATTGGGGTGGGGGGTTGAGGGTAGAGGATGGAGTGATGGTTAATGTACAGGGATTATTGAAGATGTATAAATATAATTAATGTAGGGTCGGGTCTGCCCAGCTACCATTTTAGAATGGTGGGGAGGGAGAAAAGAGGAGAAGAGGGGTAGAAGAGGGAGAAGAGGAAGGAAGAGGGGTAGAAGAGGGAGAAGGAAGGTATAGGGTGGAGGGAGGAGAGGATGTAGATAAGAGAAGGGGAGGAAGGTCTAAAAAGTAGAAGAAGGTAGAAGAGGGAAGAGAGTTAAAAGGAGGGGGTGGTGACTGGGAAAGCCTGATTAATTGTATATGACTGTACACTGGATGAGTTGTTGGATATGGATGTAAAAATAAAACTTTTTTATAAAAAAAAATAAAATAAAAAAATAAATACAGCATTTTTCATTTTCCCCCCAGATCTGTTTAACTGCTCCAGAAGCTCTGCGTGATAAAAGTCATTTCCCTTTTTTCTACCATATGCTCCCCAAATTAGGGGTTATCTACACAGGAATTGTCAAAGTGCTCCTCCATTTTGGATGGTCTTTGATTGGTCTCTTTGCTTCAGACACGGAGACTGGAGTGAACTTCATGAGGACTTTGACACCTCTGCTTGTGAGGAATGGGATTTGTATTGTTATATCACAACTCTTTTCAATCTCTGCACCTACAGCACCCCTCAGGGATGCCCTCTCTAAGTGGAAACAAGTCAATGTCTTTCTTCAGTTCGTAGAATTTTTTTCGCTTTTGGACAGAATTCTTCTTTTCCATTCAACCCTTCAAGGTTTGCCAGAACCCATTGAAGGAAAAGTATGGCTATATGCAAACTATGGGCAAATGCAGATAGGAAGACACTCATTTCTCAAATATGTCCATAGTGTTTGGAACTACGTTTTTCAGTGGAAAAAAACGGAAAACGATGGTTTCTTTGAATCAGATTTCTTTCTGACACCAGAGGTCACAAATCAGACTTTTCACTGTTCTTTTTCAAAAGACGACATTTCTGTCAAAGGCCGGACAAGATGCGTTCAGACATCACCACTGAACACCAAAGCTGAAAGAAGCAGGTTGTGGCACGTATATAACCGCCTTGTTTATTCCACGATGAATACCCTCGCCCATGCCTTGAATGCTGCCTATTCCTCCATATTGAAGTGGAGAAGGAAAGGGCGAGAAGAGAGGCTGGGGACTGAAAGGCTGAAGCCATGGCAGGTATGGAGTCCCGACAAAGATCCATGAAACTTACTTTTTTTGGAGAAGGTAATACAAAGGAGTAAGGGAACCATCTCAACCATTTTTTTAAAAAAAACTTAAGTTTTTATTGATTTTTTAATTCCACCTCCTACACACATACATAATTTATGAACAGAGTATTGGCCATCTCATATCTTATCCAATTTAACATATTCAAATATATTTTACTTAGTTACAATTTTTGCCAGAATATTTTTTTTTCATAATTTTTATCCATATCCTAATATTTTTTTTGCTCATTTCTCTAAGTCACATCTTCTTTCGCGCTCAAGTTCTAATTTCTCCATTTTTATTAATAGTCATTCTCTTTCATTCTTTTTTTTTAACTGTTTCAATTTTTATCCTAATATATTCAAATATATTCAGGGTTGCCTTTCTTCCATTTCATCTTTTTTTTATAGCAATCCTTTCTTCTCCTTCTCACTCCTCTTCCTCCTTCCTTTTTATTTTATTTTATTATTATTTTAATTTATATACCGCCCTTCTCCCGAAGGACTCAAGGCGGTTTACAGCCAGGTAAAACAAAGAATACAAAAATTAAAAACCTTTTTAAAAAACTAATTCAATTTGGCTAAAAAACTAAAACTTTTAATAAAAAAACCCATTAAAACTATATTAAGCCAACCCTGCGTGATGAAATGAAAATGTCTTCAACTTGCGTCAGAAGGTCTGGAGGTCAGGAAGTGGAGGCAGCCCCCACAAAGAAGGCCCTCCCACTTGGGGATCGCCAGTCGACATTGTCTGACCAACGGCACCCTGAGGAGACCCTCCCTGTGGGAGCGCACAGGTCGATGGGAGGCAATCGGTAGCAGCAGGCGGTCCCGTTAATAACCAGGTTGTTGTGACCCAAGTTCCTGGACCCGGACTCCTGGACTCGGATGATTCAGAAAGTGAGGGAGAAGACCTGGCCTGCTTCTCGTGAGCCCTTTCCCTCCCTGGCACCCACTCAAAGGGAGGAGGAGGGGCCGGCAAAGCCTGATTCCATGGAGCCTCCTTCTGATTTGGCAACGCCCCAAGAACAGTTTTGGAGTGATGCAAGATTACGAAGTCGTGATCGGCGTACGCAGCAGCGGAAGAGTTGGGACAAAGCCAAGTCATAATTGTCATGCAGTGACATCTGCAGAGACTATAAATAGGAGGCGGGACTTCCTGGTTTTTTGTCTTGGACAAAGTAATGAATTTGCCATCTGTATCAACGGAGGGAAGAATATATTCGTGAATAATTCTGGCCTTATCTGTAATTTCCTTGTTATCTCCAGAAACTTGGCAGGCCCGTGAGTAGACGAAGCCAGGACATTTATATATATGTAAATAAATCAGAAACGAGGCCTCTGACTGATTCTTTGCTGGGAGTATTGGGGGAAGGGAAACAGAACATTTTGTCCAAGACCTGACTAAAACATCTTCCACCAAAGATGGACCAGCAGCAGGTACAGCAGCAGTTAGAGCAGCTACAAGCGGCTAATCAACAGCTCCAGCAGCAAGTGGCTCACTTGGCAGGCCAACTTGCTGCCAGGAATGTGCCTGCAGCCCCCCCCCATCCTCCCACTCCTCCTCCTCGTCGCAAGTGCCCGATAACCGTGCCGGATAAGTTTTCTGGGCAGCCTGAGATGTTCCCGACCTTCTTGGGACAGTGCCAGCTCTACATGGCTATGAGGCCAGAGGATTTCCCAGACGACCGGGCTAAGGTGGCCTTCGTGATTAACCTTCTTTCCGGCTCGGCTGCTCGATGGGCCACGCCCCTCTTGCTCCAGGACAGCCCCCTGCTGGCGGACCAACAGCATTTTTGGCAGCACCTGCGCACCATGTATGAGGACCCCGTTCGAATGCTGACGGCAACCAGGCGCCTTAAGGAACTCCGTCAAGGGAAACGCCCCCTGCAGGAGTACATCGCCGAATTTCGTCTTTTGTGCCAGGACTCTGACTGGAATGATGCAGTGCTGGTGGACGCGTTCCAGGAGGGACTCTCAGAGGAATTGCAAGATGAGCTGGCCCGCGTGGAGGTGCCGCGGACCCTCGACAACTTGGTGCCCCTTTGTCTCCGCCTCGATGCCCGTCTGCAACGGCGACCGTCCCGTCGCACCCCCCGGGACCCGCCATCAACATCTGCACCCCCACTTCCTGCACCACCAGCACCCAGGGTCGCCCCACATTTTGTAACCGCTGCGGAAGAGCCCATGGAGTTGGGAGCGGCCAGACCTCACCTGACAGCCCAGGAGCGGAACCGGAGGCGCCAAGGGGGATTGTGCCTGTACTGTGGGGAGCCCGGCCACTTTGCCGCTTCTTGCCCCAGAAAGCGGCGGGCACGACGCCGTCCCGAATCACAGCGTGACCAATCGGAACGGAGCAGGCCTGACCTCGGGAAACCCTAGGTCGGCACGCATACTAAGCCCCCACTGGGCGTATGAAGTAGACTCTGGGCCCCCTCGGCATCTGATTCTGGACACACGGATATGGTTGGGGAACCAGTCGGACGGGCTCCAGGCGCATGCGCTGGTGGACTCAGGGGCCACAACAAACTTTATGGACCAGGCCTTTGTGACCCAGTTTGCGGTCCCCGTGGTTCCGGTGGACCCTCCGATGCGGGTAGAGACAATTGATGGATGAGAACTGGTGTCCGGCCCCATTAAATTCGCCACCCAACCTTTGCGCCTGGCTATTGGGGACCATGAGGAGGCGATCCAGTTTTATGTCACGGCGGACCTTCATTTTCCCTTGATCCTTGGGTTGGCCTGGCTTTGGACCCACGATCCTCAGGTGGCCTGGTCGTGGAACGCCATCTCTTTCCCGAGTCTGCAGTGTGTCGATCACATCCGCCACACCTGTGCCGGCCAGAACGTCCCCACCGCTGCCATCACCTTGCCTCCTGAGCTGACGGACTTCGCCGACGTGTTCAGCGAGAAGGAGGCGGACCGACTACCCCCGCCTCGATTGCCCGTGGACCTTCTGCCCAACGCACCACTGCCTGTGGGACGCCTGTATTCCATGTCGGAGCCCGAGTTGGCCGCCCTCAGGGACTTCCTGGACAAAAACCTGGCCCGAGGGTTCATCTGGCCTTCAAAGTCCCCTCTCTCGGCCCCGGTCCTCTTCGTGAAGAAGAAGACAGGGGACTTGCGCCTATGCTGTGATTACCGCCGGCTAAACGCCATTACGGTGCGGAATCGCTACCCCCTGCCGCTCATCCCGGAGCTACTGGAGAGGTTGCGGGAGGCCACGATCTTCACCAAGCTCGATCTCCAGGGGGCCTACAACCTGGTGAGGATGCAAGAAGGAGACGAATGGAAGACGGCATTCGGCACCCGATATGGACACTACGAATACACTGTCATGCCATTTGGGTTGACCAACACTCCCGCCATTTTCCAGCACTTCATGAACGACGTGTTCCGAGACATGTTGGATCGGTTTGTGGTTATCTACCTGGACTACATCCTGATTTACTCCCGGTCCAGGGAAAGCCACCTTCGACACGTCGGTCTGGTTCTGCAACGCTTGCGGGAGGAACAACTCAATGCGAAGCTGGAGAAATGCGTCTTCTTCCGGACTTCCATAGAATTCCTCGGGCATATCATCTCGCCCGAGGGCATAGCCATGGACCCATGTAAAGTAGAAGCTTTATGTAGCTGGGAAGCCCCTCGTCGGGTGAAGGATGTTCAGCGCCTGCTGGGCTTCGCCAACTACTACCGGACCTTCATCCCGGGCTTCGCCACACTGACGGCTCCACGGTCCTCAGGAAGAAGGTTGCGTTCGGTGGGGTCCCCACAGCAGAAGCATTCACAGCCCTCAAGAAAGCCTTCGTCACGGAACCCGTCCTGAGGCATTCCAACCCGCTCCGGCCTTTTGTGGTGGAAGCGACGTCAATGTGGCTCTGGGAGCGGTGCTGCTACAGGCTCCGGCGAATGGCGGCACACTTTTCCTGTGCTTACTACTCCGGAAACTCAATCCTTCCGAGCATAACTACACTATCTGGGGAAAAGTGTTGCTGGCTATCAAGGCTGCATTCGAGGCTTGGCGACACCATCTGGAGGGGCCCGACATCAGGTGGAGGTCGAGCGGACCATCGGAATCTCGAGCACCTCACCACAGCTCGGAAGTTGAACCAGCGGCAGATCCGGTGGTCGTTGTTTTTTGCCCGGTTCAACTTCCGCGTGACCTACATTCCCAGCGGTCACAACCGGAGGGCGGATGCCCTGTCCTGCAAGCCAGAGTACCTCTGCACCAAGGACCCCCTTCCTCCACGGACAGTGCTGCCGGCAGAAGCCTTGGCCGCAGCACGGGAGCCAGTGGACTTGCAGGCCCAGGTGCGAGAGGCGCAGCGCCAGGACGCCTGGTCGCAGCAAAGGAGAGCGGAGGTGGGCCCCGCGTCTCCTTGGACCTTGGAGGAGGACTTACTCAAGTTTCGGGGGCAATTATATGTCCCCACAGGACCACTCCAAGCCCTCGTCATGACCCAGTGCCACGACAACCCTGCAGCAGGACATTTTGGGTTCTTCAAGACCCTCCACCTGGTGACACGGACCTTTTGGTGGCCCCGAGTGCGACATGATATACATGCCTACGTGACATCCTGCATACCGTGCCGGCAAGCCAAGACCGCCACGGGGGCACCTCCCGGGCTCCTCCAGCCCTTGCCGACACCCGACAGACCCTGGGGGGCGATCTCTATGGACTTCCTGACAGACCTGCCGCCGTCCTCTGGGTTCACCACGGTGCTGGTGGTGGTGGACATGCTCACCAAGATGGCACACTTCATCCCATGCCGCGGACTGTCCACAGCCGCAAAAACGGCCCGTCTTTTTCTGCAGCACATCTTCCGCCTCCATGGTCTACCGGACAGGGTGGTTTTGGACCGCGGAGTTCAGTTCACAGCCCGCTTCTGGAAGAGCCTGATGGCCGCGTTGGAGGCGCAGGTATGTCTGTCGTCATCGCACCATCCGGAGACTGACGGGGGTACAGAGAAGGTCATCGGTATACTGGAACAGTATCTCCGTTGCTTCATCAACCAGCAACAGGACAACTGGGCCGACTAATTGTCCCTGGCGGAGTTTGCTTTTAACAACTCTCAGCACACCTCTACTCAGATGACCCCGTTCTTTGCCAATGTGGGGTACCATCCGCGGCTCTTCCCTCTGGCACCACCGGACTCTCCTGTTCCCGAAACGCAGACCTTCCTGACGGAATTGCATGCAGTCCAACAGTTGGTACGTCAGCAGCTGAATCGGGCAAAGGAGGACTACAAACGGTCCGCCGACCGCTCCCGACGGGCAACGCCCCCGCTGGCAGTTGGAGACCGGGTGTGGCTCTCCACCAAACACCTCCCGTCCGACCGCCCAGTAAAGAAGTTGGACCACCGATTCATCGGCCCGTTCCCTGTCGAGGCAGTCATCAACCCGATAGCCTACCGACTGACCCTGCCACAATCCATGCGGATCCACCCCATTTTCCCCGGTCCCTTCTGGTTCCTGAGGCCACACCGAGTCCCCTTCGATGCCCAACAGCACCCGTCACTGTCGCCGAGGATGGATCGGAGGAATACGAAGTCCACAGCGTACGAGACTCCCGCTGGCTGAAGGGTCGTTTCCAATATTTGATCGCGTGGAAGGGATACGGGACTGATTTCTCCTGGGTAGATGCCTCCGACGTTCATGCCCCTGACCTGGTGCAGGCCTTCCATGAGCAGAACCCAGCCCGACCGCATCCCGATCGTCAGCCCCGGGGGAAGGGCCCTGCGGTGAGGGATAGTGTTGTGACCCAGGTTCCTGGACCCGGACTCCTGGACTCGGATGATTCAGAAAGTGAGGGAGAAGACCTGGCCAGCCCTGCTTCTCATGAGCCCTTTCCCTCCCTGGCACCCACTCAAAGGGAGGAGGAGGGGCCGGCAAAGCCTGATTCCATGGAGCCTCCTTCTGATTTGGCAATGCCCCAAGAACAGTTTTGGAGTGATGCAAGATTACGAAGACGTGATCAGCGTGCGCAGCAGCGGAAGAGTTGGGACAAAGCCAAGTCATAATTGTCATGCAGTGACATCTGCAGAGACTATAAATAGGAGGCGGGACTTCCTGGTTTTTTGTCTTGGACAAAGTAATGAATTTGCGCGGGCAATCTGCATCAACGGAGGGAAGAATATATTCGTGAGTAATTCTGGCCTTATCTGTAATTTCCTTGTTATCTCCAGAAACCTGGCAGGCCCGTGGGTAGACGTAGCCAGGACATTTATATATATGTAAATAAATCAGAAAAGAGGCCTCTGACTGACTCTTTGCTGGGAGTATTGGGGGAAGGGAAACAGAACACCGGTCCTATGCCATGGAGCGCTTTAAAGGTGGTAACCAACACCTTGAATTGCACCCGGAAGACCACCGGAAGCCAGTGCAGCTTGCGCAGGAGGGGTGTTACATGGGAGCCTCGAGTTGCTCCCTCTATTACCCGCACAGCCGCATTCTGGAAAATAGGTATTTTATCCTACCTACTTTCTTCTCTTCTCTCCTACTCCTTCTCTATTTCCCCTTCCTTCTTCCACCTCCTCCCCACTTCCTCCCTGTCTAACCTTCTCCCTACTCTTATTTCCCCTACCTTTTCTCCTCTCCTTTTCCCTTTCTTCTTTTTCTCTCCCTCCTTCTCCTTTTCCATCTCTCTCCTTCTTCTTATCTCTCTCCATTGCTGTATTTATTTTATTTTATTTATTTATTTATTTATTTTATTTAATTTTTATACCGCCCTTCTCCCGAAGGACTCAGGGCGGTGTACAGGCAAAAATAAAACAACACAATATACAGATTAAAATACCATTTAAAAACTTATTAAATTAGCCTGAGATTAAAAATTTCCATACTAAAAACCCCATTTAAAATTAATAAAATTTCCCCTTAAAACTAATTTAAGCCAGCCCAGCGAGATAAAAGATGTGTTTTTAGTTCATGACGAAATGTCGAAGGTCAGGTATTTGACGTAAACCGGGGAAGCTCATTCCAGAGTGTGGGTGCCCCACAGAGAAGGCCCTTCCTGGGGCCGCCAGCCGGCATTGTTTGGCGGACGGCACCCTGAGAAGTCCCTCTCTATGGGAGCGTACGGGTCGGTGGGAGGCATGTGGTAGCAGCAGGCGGTCCCGTAAGTACCCAGGTCCTAAGCCATGGAGCGCTTTAAAGGTCATAACCAACACCTTAAAGTGCACTCGGAAAGCCACAGGCAGCCAGTGCAGCCTGCGCAGGATCAGGGGTACAAGGGAGCTACGTGGAGCTCCTCTATAACCCGCACAGCTGCATTCTGGACTAACTGAAGCCTCCGAGCGCACTTCAAGGGAGCCCATGTGAGAGCATTACAGTAATCCAAGCGAGAGGTAACGAGCGCATGAGTGACCGTGCATAAGGCATCCCGATCAAGGAAGGGGCGCAACTGCCGGACCAGGCGGACCTGGTGGAAGGCCCCCCTGGAGACGGCCGTCAAATGATCTTCAAACGACAGCCGTTCGTCCAGGAGGACACCTAAGTTGCGCACCCTATCCTTTGGGGCCAATAACTCGCCTCCAACAGCCAGCCGCGGCTGCAGCTGACTGAATCGGGGTGCCGGCATCCACAGCCACTCCGTCTTGGAGGGATTAAGCTTGAGCCTGTTTCTCCCCATCCAGACCTGTACGGCTTCCAAGCACCGGGACAGCACTTCAACAACTTCATTGGGGTGGTCCGGGGTGGAAAAGTACAGCTGGGTGTCATCAGCGTACTGCTGGTATCTCACCCCGAAACCACTGATGATCTCACCCAACGGCTTCATGTAGATGTTGAACAGAAGGGGCGAGAGGATCGACCCCTGAGAGACCCCACAAGTGAGGCCCCTCGCGGTCGACCTCTGCCCCCCTGTCAACACCGTCTGCGACCGGTCGGAGAGATAGGAGGAGAACCACCAATATACGGTGCCTCCCACTCCCAATCTCCCCAACCGGCGCAGCAAGATACCATGGTCGATGGTATCGAATGCCGCTGAGAGGTCTAATAGGACCAGGGCAGAGGAATAACCCCTGTCCCGAGCCCTCCAGAGATCATCCACCAATGCGACCAAAGCTGTCTCCGTGCTGTATCCGGATCGGAAGCCGGACTGGAACGGGTCTAGATAGACGTCTTCATCCAGGTATTGGGGTAGCTGTCGCGCCACGGCACTTTCTACAACCTTCGCAACAAAGCGAAGGTTGGAGACTGGACGATAATTACCCAAAACAGCAGGGTCCAGGGAGGGCTTCTTAAGGAGGGGTCTCACCACCGCCTCTTTCAAGGCGGCAGGGAAAACCCCTTCCAACAAAGAAGCGTTGATAATCCTCTGGAGCCAGCCTCGTGTCACCTCCTGAGTGGCCAGTACCAGCCAGGAAGGGCACGGGTCCAGTAAACATGTCGTGCCGTGAAGCCTCCCCAACAACCTGTCCACGTCCTCGGGAGCCACAGGGTCAAACTCATCCCAAATGGACTCAACAAGACGTGCCTCCTCTCCCTCGCTTGGATCATCCCAAATTCGATCCAGACCGTCCCTCAGCTGAGCGATTTTATCGTATAGATAACCGCTAAACTCCTCGGCTCGTCCTGCAAGGGTCATCCGCACCTCCTGATGTAGGAGAGGCGGGTGACCCAGGGCGGTGGCGGCGGTTATCTGCCGACGCAATGAGGGTGGAGGTGGAGAACCTCGCTTCCCTCATTGCCACTAGGTAGGTCCTAGAATAGGACCTAACTAGTGTCCGATCAGTTTCGGAGCGACTGGACCTCCAGGTGCTCTCCAGGCGTCTTCTCCGGTGTTTCATCTCCCTCAGCCCCTCGGAGAACCAAGGGGCCGGTCGAGATCTACGCCGGGTCAGAGGCCGCAAAGGCGCGACACGGTCCAAGGCCCCGGCCGCGGCCTGTTCCCAGGCCACGACCAGTTCCTCAGTCGTGCCGTGGGCCAGTTCCTCAGGGAATGGCCCAAGCTCCGTCAGGAACCTCTCGGGGTCCGTATAGGTTCCGTCTCCCTGCGGTGGTGAATGGCGGTTCGGAAGTCTAGGCGAAGGAGAAAATGATCCGACCATGACATTGGTTCCGTTACTAAATCATCTAATACCAGATCATTTAACCACTGTCCAGAGATATAAAGCAGATCCAGTGTGCCTCCCCCCGTGTGCGTAGGGCCATCATTTACTCGAATCAGGTCCAAGGCCGTCATGGAAGCCAAGATCTCGAGCTGATGGCAGGTTGAAATCCCCATGACTATAAGTCTGGGGGTCTCAACCGCCACAGCAGCAAGTACCTCCAACAGCTCAGGCAGGGCTGTGGTCACGCAGCAAGGAGCCAGGTACGCGATCACCAAGCCCAACTGATTCCTATAGCCCCACCGCACATAAAGGGATTCACAACCGGCAATCTGAGGAATAGTGGCCTCCCTCGGCTCTAGATCCTCCTTGATAACAACCGCCACCCCCCCACCCCTACCTTGGACCCTCGGCTGATGAAATGCTCGGAAACCTGGAGGGCACAACTCAACAAGGGGGACCCCCCCTCTGGGCCCAACCAGGTTTCCGTAATGCCCATAAGGTCCGCGGACTCCCCCTGAATAAGGTCGCAAATCAGGGGAGCCTTATTAACCACGGACCGGGCATTACATAACATCAGCCGAAGATCCAAGCTCTGAGGATCACGGCCACCTGAGGAACGGGTAGGGACTGAGGGGCCGGAGCACGCGATCGCTTTCAGACATCGAACGCGTGCTCCCACAACTCAGTACGGCCCCTCCCCCCCGCCATATCTGCCTCTCCCACTTACCGTACAGATCGAGCATCCCTCTAAACCTGGAACGTCCTCCCCCCCTGCCTTCAGACAAGATGGAATAGTGTCGCGAACTAGCAGAGGGGCTGGATCCCTCCCCGACGGGTTTTCACCCCCACCCGTCGAATCCCTCCCCCCCCTTAAAAAACCCTTATTTAAAAAACGGTTTAAAAAACCCCACAGATTCTTCTTCCTCGCATGCCACCTCTCCGGGTCCCAAGACCCCTCGTTAAGGCCGGCCATCGATAACCCGGAGGGCCATTCCTGCGAGGCGGGGGATACTTGATGTTATCGTAGCCTGTGGACAAAGTCAGGACAGTCACAATCCAGGGCCAAATGCCCGGTAAGGGTAATAAATAAGATGGAAGTTTGGCTGATGGATTCCGCCATTCAGTACTGCCCATAATGGATACAGCAAAAGTTTTTGCCCGCTGGTGACGCCCATGATCAGGTCCAGGCCGTCCACGATTGATGCCATAAATAAATAAATAAATACCGGGGACAGGAAAAAAGTTTTCAGCCGCAGATGTCGAATGATGGTATATATAAGAGTCAGCTAAAATTCTAAAATCCAAAATGTCCAAGCTACCTGTGTCCAATGTCTCTGGTGCCGCTGAAAATAGTCCAGCAAAACAATCCAGCCGCCAGCCGCTGATGATAAGTGCGGCCATAACGCAGCCAGACAATCCCAGATGTTGCCAATGGTACCATCAGATGGGTGGAATCGTAGAAACCATGCTGCTGAGCCATGCCACTGAAGGATAGAGCGGCAGAACATCCAGCCGCCGATGACATATGCGCCCGGCAGCAGCAAACCACGATCCAGCCCGGCCATTCCTAGCGAGCGCCGCTCCACGCCCCTCCAGAATGGCCGGCGCCATCTACCGTTGCCGCCGATGGTATCAGTGCCGCTGCTGCTGGTATCCAAGCCGCTGATGGTATCACTGCCGCTGGCCAGCCTATCGCACCCCCCAACTGGTCGCTGATGTCCGAGCGACCGCTTCGCCACGGAACCGCAAGCCGGCTCGTTTCCGTGGGCCCGTTTCCGCGGACGCCCAGCCAAAATGGCCGCCGGCAACCGTCCACCGCTCGCCCGCCTCTCCAGCCCCGTTCCCGGCAGCCGAGGGTCTAACAAGACCCGAAGATCTCATTTCGGCTGCCGGAAAGATGTTCTGCGGGGCGGCGGGCCCAGATAGCTTGAAAACAGCCCCGAGGCATCGCAGCTAGAAAAAACACCAACCCACCGCCTGCATGATTCTCAGATCGCCGCCATTTCCGCGCATGCGTAGAGAAGAAAAAAAAATTTTCATTTCAATATTTCTGGAGTCCAGACAACCCCGATTTTCTCATTTATTGAGTATATTTCTCAAACTTCCCCTCATATATTTTAGTTATTAGCATTGTCTTCATCTTATTCCATTTATATCTTACAATCAATTAATACAACCTTCCACCTTCTATTTTCTTTAAGTTTTTGTTCACTATTCAGTAATTATTTTTCTCTTCCAATAGTATACATCATTTCCTAATGTTTCAATTTTATTCCATTGTACATCTTAATTTCAATCATTTTCACTTATAAACCATACTGTTTTTCACATTTCATCTGCTGGACTATTTATTTATTTATTTTAAACAATCTACTTCTTTTTAAACTTCTTGACTTCTTTTTAAATCTGGACTTCATTTAATTTTTCCATTCTTTTCTATATTTAAAATTTATTTCTTTACCATCCACTATAATTCTTTCTCATTCTGTGAATTGTCAGACACAAAAAGAAAAGGCAAACATATATCCCATTATATCTTCCACATTTCATCTACTTCTCCATTTTACATTAAACGGTATATTCCTTCTTTTCTGCTCCCTTCATTCATTTCATTTCAACATTTCTTACTATCCTTTTGCAATAATCTATATATTTCTTCTAATTTCCATCATTCCTAAAATTTCTGCAACTATTTTAATTTCTTTTCTATTATTCATTTTTCTCCTCCTTTTAACCATTTGCTTTCAATCTCTCCAAAATTCCATCTCTTAATATTTTTCTCCCTTTCTCCCATTCACTTATCTTCTTCTTTCTCTCTTTCTTGTATCTTCTTTTCCACCTCCTTTCTCTAATTTATACCCTTTTGATTTTCCCCCTCAATTTTTCTCCATTTCCTCCTCTTCTCTTTATTCTGTCACTGCCAATCCCAATGTAATCATCTATTTTTTTTACTCTTTTAATTTTCCCCCTCAATCTTTTCTTCTTTCCTTTTTTCCCTTTCTTTTTTAAAGTATCCTTCCTCCTCTCCATTTCTATTCTCTCATTATCAATCCCAATATAATCATCTGTATTTTTATCCTCACTTATTTGTTTTTCAGCATTGTATTTTTTTCCTCTTGTTTCTCCCTCATAATTTCTTCATCATTTTTTTTAATTCTCAAGCCACTTCTCTGCTTCCTTATTCCCTTTAAAGGATTCTGGTACCATTTGAAGCATTTCCCATAATTCCTCATACTCATCCTCCTAACTCTCCATATTCTCAATATTAGGAGAAAGGTTTTTTAAATTTATTTATTTTGACTTATATATAGTTCGAATTCAAGTCCAAAATATTGTCTCTTTTTTTCTTTTCTTTCCCTTTTTTCTGTTTCCAAATGCAGGCCAGTTCAATGTTTTTTTGTTTTTTTTTAAATCATTCTAGTTCAAGTCCCTGATCTTTCCAGTCTTTTGAGGTTGTGCCATAGCTTTTAAACAAACACTCCTTCGGTCTTTCCGATAGTAGCCTAAGTAATGCAATGTTAGTTTTTTCCCTCTCCAGTGACGTTTCTCTCCAATACACAAATCCCAGCAAAAAATGTCACTTGTTAATCCACAAAAAAAATTGCTTCGTCTTCCTCAATTATATCCTTTTGTTAGTAAAAGTTGCTTTCCCTCAATTTTCTTCTCCTTTTAATATTTATAATTTCTTCCAAATCCAATTTTAAATCCAGATGGAATGTTTTCTTTTAGGGCTTTTGTCTTATAAATCCTCTTTGCTGTTTGTTTCCTCCCGCTTCAAGTTTCCCTGTGCCAATTAGCCGCTAACTTCAAATTGGAAATCTTTTTAGCTTTAAAAGTTTTTTCTTCTTACCTGTGAGTTGGCCAATCACTCACCTGGTAACAATACTCTGTTCAAATCTCCGCTCCTGCTCAGTCCTTTCGTGTGGTCATCCCGACTTTGGCAGCTCCTAATGGCTGCCTTTCCTTGTCACTAGGCTAGATGCTGGTGCTGCAGGGAATTTGCAACTTCCTTGTTTGCACCGGCCGGTGCCTTCTTTCTTCGCTGTCCCTCCAGGACAGCTATGGTCCATTAAGGACCCCTGAAATGACCCAAATTTCAGTGTTCTTCCTGGAGCCCCAGGGTTCACATCGTCTCATCGCGATGCTGGCCACACCTCCTCTCCATATCAACCATTTTATGCTTCGAAAAGCCAACACATTTGACCAACCTAATCACTTGCGGATAATTTTTCAAAGAGCGGGTACCGTGACACATACATTTTGATATTAAACAGTGTTAATTTTATAAAGTATGCATGAATTTTAAAATAAATTCCTGTCTCTATGAATTTGCAATTAGCATTTTAGAATTTTATGTTCATAAATTTGAAGGAGTCACTGAGGCCATCTAGTACAACTCCTCCTGTCTGCAGAAATTCCAGTTAAAGCTTCTTTAAGTAATGACTGCTGGATCTTTGTGTTAAAGCAATCAGTGAAGAGGAAACCTGAGCTTCTCCGATTCACTAGATCAGCTCTAAAATTGTTCCTCCGATTAGGATGTTTTTCATCTCATTCAGCCAGAATCTCTTCTCTTGTGACTGAACTCATTTTTTCCATATCTAACACTCTGAGACAGGGGTGTCAAACTCAAGTCCTGCAGGCCAGATCTGATCTGTGGGGTGTTTAGAACTGGCCCCTGGGGCTGCCCTGGAAATAGTGAAGGATCGGCTTGTGGTACCTCTACCAGTGAAAATGGAGCTCAGGAGGGCCGCACGTATCCCTCCTGGGTTCCATTTTTGAGAACTGGGCCATTTCTGGCCTTCGGAGGGCCTCCGGGGGAGTGGGGTGGGGAAGGCAGTTTCCACCCTCCCTAAGCTCCTAGAAAGACTCAGGAGCCTGGGGAGAGCAAAAAACAGGCCTTCCGGTCCCACCAGAGGTTGGTAAATGGGCTGTTTATGGTCTGCAGAGGGCCTCCAGGGGGGTGGGGAAGGCTGTTTTTGCCCTCCCTAGGCTCCAAGAAAGCCTCTGGAGCTTGGGGAGGGTGAAAAACGGGTCTACTGGGCCCACCGTACCACCACATGCCAAAAGCAGGGGGAGTGCAGGGGATCATGTGCACATGCACGGGGTGTGGGGTGCATTGAATTTTGGGTGTGGGCACGTGCATGACCCCGCCCTGTGCTCCCCCAGCACATGACACCAAAAATGTTAGCCATCACTGCCCTATATCATTTCAGACACATGGTTTTCCAGTCTCTTTTTGAAAGCCACCAGTGAGCACCTACAACTTCTGAAGGCTACTCCAGAATATATATATCAGGGGTGACATGCTACCAGTTCGGATTGGTTCAGGTGAACCAGTAGTAAAAATGCTACCGGTTTCGGTGAATTGGTATTTCAAACAATCAGCTGGGTGACAATCAACTGTGATGCGTGATTTAGATTAGCTAGAATCGTCAGATTTCCTGCTAATCTAAATCATATGGCACTGTGGATTCCCCCCCTCGCTGTTCTACTTACCTTTGCAGACTCGGAAGGCTTCAAAATGTTCCTTTTTTCGCACTGTGTGGGTGCGGCTGAGGTGCGCATGCGTGCGAAGCGTGTGCTCGGTAGCGGACTCACAGAATTGGTAGCAGACTTCAGAGGATTTCACTGCCGATCCATATATATATTCCCAATGGAATATATTTATAAGTGTGTGTGTGTGTGTAAAACATTTGCTGAACCTTTCTTTTTCTCTTTTGAGGATAGTGATAACACCTGTTCTTCCAACTCAGGATATTTGCAAGTTAGACAACTGTAGAAGAAAGATTCAAATGTGGAAAGGCCACATGGGATAAAAACAACCACCACCCAAGGGTTCTGCTTTTAACATTCCTGGATATTTTTATTCCAGTTCCATCCATTTTTGAAGAAGAATGAGTTTTGGAATCTTTCCCACATGATAATGTATTTGGACCGAAATGGTGATGTCGCAGCAGATCTGAAGATCATCAGCTCGATCATTCTCTCCAGGGAGGATCCCATTAAAATGAAACTAGGGGTTTTTGAAAGAGAGAGACTTACTATCGATCGACATGCTATTTCACAGCTAAAGTTGCTCAACAAGGTGAATTAAATATTGGTGCGTTTTCTGTTTTCCAAAGCCTTAGGACACATTTCAAGTAGCTAAGCCTATTCACCAAATAGCAGGGGTGAAATGCTCCCGGTTCGGCCGAATTGGTAGCGATTGCGGTGGGTGGTTCGGAGAACCGGCAACAACGGTGGTGCAAGGCCTCGCCCACCCACCCGGTTGTCATTACTTCCTGGTTTTAACCAGGAAGTAATGTATTTTTTTCTCTATGTGGATGCACAGAAGGTTTTGCGCATGCTCAGAGGGTCCGCGTGCGCATGTGACATGCACACACTCCCTAACCGTTAAGGAAGGTAAGTAGATTTCACCCCTGCCAAATAGGCTTCAGTGAAAATTGAATTTGGGGAATAAAACCCTTATAGTTTTTTTTAAAGTGCCTTATTGTCTTCAATATAATTGACAAGGTGTCCCTAAGATACTGTGATATGGAACATGGTTTTAAATTGATTCAGCCATGTCCAACGTGAGATGCTGGGTGATGATGGCTATTTTGTGTCCCCTGTGCAAACAAGTATCTGGACAAAACTGCTGAAAATGGACATCAAATGCTGGGGATTTTGGTTCTCATAGAACCAGTAGTAGAAGTTTTGAGTAGTTCAGAGAACCAGCAAATACCACCTCTGGTTGGCCCCAAATTGGGGAGGGAATGGGGATTTTGCAGTATCCTTCCCCTGGAGTGGGGAGGGAATGAGGATTTTGCAGTATTCTTCCCCTGTCCTGCCCACCAAGCCACGCCCACAGAAGCGGTAATAAAAAAAATTGGATTTCACCACTGGGACAGACAAATAGGCCTTCTGCTCCTGAGGAGAAAGTCCAAGCTTTATGTCCTGAGGAGAAAGTCCAAGGAGAAAGTCCAAGGCAATATCCAATCATATTGACTGTTCTGATCTGCCCTGACCCAGAAAATTGAAGCACTGAAACATGACTTGATCCAAAGAAAAGCCCTTCTTCATATTGGAAGAAATGAGGGACAAACTGGGGCGGGTGGGGGGTAGTTACTTAGATTGCGTCTTTAGCTTATCACTTCATAAGGAACAACCTTGAATGCAGTTGTTTGCTTTGATTATTAGCTACCTTAAGTCTCTCTGGGAGAAAGGAGTCTCCAAATGTAGCTGATTATAAATGTAGCTCTGTATTTTCATGCCAGTTGGTGTCACCTAACTGTGGTTTTTCAATAGAAAGGAACCTTTTTTGGATACCTAACTTGGCTTTAGAACAGGAGTGTCAAACTCAAGGCCCGGAGGCTGGATCCAATCTATTGGGTGCTTAGATCTGTCCCACGGGCCCACCTTGGAAACAGCCCAGTACACAGCCTTCCCGAGCTCCATTTTCACTGGCAAAGGGCTGCAGGAGCCTGTCACGGCCACAAACGGAGCCTCGGTGGGCCACGTGCGGTCCCCCCCCAAGCTCTGTTTTCACTGGCAGAGGGCTGAAGGAGGCCATCATGGCCAAAAATGAAGCCTCAATGAATGACATCAAGCTTGCCATATCCCCAGGACACACACCTCTTCCCCACCCCCCTGAGATCAAACACAACCCTGATGCAGCCATCAATAAAAGAGAGTTTGACACCCCTGCCTTAGAAACATCTCTTTCTGACACAGGGCTCCTACTAATATCCCTTGTGATGCAGCAAAAAGTGCATGACTTACCCTTTTTTAGGGCACCTCATCTCCATCTCATCTTTCTACTGGTCTAAAAACTAGGCAGTCTTAGTTCACCAGCATGGCGGCCATACAAAATTAACAAATCAATATACAAATAAATAGCAATAGCGCTTAGACTTATATAGAATAGAATAGAATAGAATAGAATAGAATAGAATAGAATAGAATAGAATAGAATTTTATTGGCCAAGTGTGATTAGACACATAAGGAATTTGTCTTGGTGCATATGCTCTCAGTGTACATAAAAGAAAAGACACCTTCATCAAGGTACAACATTTACAACACAAATGATGGTCAATGTTAAGTTCGGGAAGTAACGAGGCTGGAGACCAGGGTAGTGACAACAGCTCTTTAATATAGGGTGAACCCAGCAACCCGGCTGGGGAAAAACCTCTCCTTATATACTGTTTAACCGGCGGCTTCAACCAATCAGCAACGTGCTTGTTTCCCGCCAAAACATTTAAAGATACATAACACTCCTCCCCTCCCAGAAAACACTTTACCTATATTTACATATTATTTACATGTTATTTTTCGACGTAGTCACGCAAATAACCTGGGCGTCTCCTGATTCTTTCGGACCTGCGCGGTTCAGTCCTTGGGAGTGGGTTGAGCTGGTCGGAGGGGCTGTTTGCTCCTCCCAGCTCTTTCTTTAGGCCATCCGGCCCTGGATTACTTGCAGGCTCTTTTTCTAGGCCATCCGGCCTTGGATTACTTGCAGAGTCGTCCCTGCTGTTGCCCAAGGGAACCTGATGGCGTCGCTGGACCTCCGGGGACTCAGCTAAGTCTTGCGCCTCTCCCGGGTTTAAAACAGCTGTGGGTTCAAGTAATGTGTGGTCAGGGTCTGTTTCATTGAGCTCGGATTGTTCGGTTATTCTTTTTCTGATTTGGTCTATGTGGCGCCTCCATACTCGGTTGTCTTTTAACTCAACCAAGTATGACTTTGGGCCGATTGCTTTTACGATTTGCCCTGCTAGCCAACTTGGGCCGTCCCCATAGTTGCGGGCCCACACTCGGTCGCCTATGCCCATTTCTCTAGTTTTTTCCAGTTCCCCCTTGTAACCCTCTGGTGTGTAATGGGGATTTAAGCGGTCAAGTGGGCACCGGAGCTTCCGTCCCATCAATAATTCGGCTGGGCTTCTGCCTGTAGCAGTGCTGGGGGTTCTATGCTGAACGGCCAGAAAGAAATCTATCTTTGTTTGCCAGTCGCCTGGCTTGAGTCTGGACAATGCCTCCTTAGTGCTCCGGACGGAACGCTCTGCAAGGCCATTCGACGCAGGGTGGAAAGGCGCAGAGAGGGCATGTCGGATGCCCTCATCTGCCAAGTATTCCTCAAACTGGGTTGCCGTGGTGCGGCCGTTATGGATACTAGCGTGTCAGGCAACCCGTGGGTTGCGAATAGGTGCCGCGGGGCTGCGATTACCGCCTCGGCTGTCATGGATCTCATGAGAATGATTTCCAACCATTTGAAAGCGTCGACCACTAAGAAGGTTTGGCGTGGAAGGGCCGGCGAAATCGATGTGGATTCTTGACCAGGGCCCTTGGGGTTTTTCCCATTCCCTAACCGGGGCCGTTGGGGGTAGCGGTCTGGATTCCTGGCAGGCCAGGCATTTCCCTACCCTCTCAGCAATTTCTGAGTCCATTAATGGCCACCAAACATAGCTTCTCTAGCCCTTCATCCTTACGATCCCTGGGTGACCCTCGTGGAAGGTCAATACCTTTTCCTCAATTTCTCCGGGATCACCACTCGATCGCCCATAGCAGGCACCCCTTGAGCCGAGAGTTCCCCGGCTTCACAAACTCCTTAAGCTGGCGCAGCGGCGCCACCCTCTTGCACCCAACCCAGTACAGTTCTTGGTAGCGTCCCGATAAGACGCCCTAGCCACCTCCTTAGATGTGACTGGGCCAGAGTCCAGAGAGTCAATCAATAGTACAGGTGCCCCCGGAGTGGGGTCCTCGATCGCCCCTGGCAGTGGGCATCTGCTTAACGCGTCCGCATGCCCCAGGTCTTTTCCTGGTCGATGCTGCAGCTTGTAGGAGTAAGCGGCCAAAAAGATAGTCCATCTGGTCAATCGGGGTGAAAGTGCCACCGGCGTTGGGCGGTCACCAGCCAATAATCCTAACAGTGGTCTATGGTCTGTCACAATTTCAAAGTCTCTGCCAAACACGTATTCGTGAAACTTCTTTACCCCTGACACTATAGCTAGGGCTTCTTTATCTAACTGACTATAGTTCCTCTCTGTTGAGGACATCGTTCTGGAATAGAATGCTATTGGGGCTTCTGTGCCATTCGGGAGCCTGTGGCTGAGCACAGCCCCCACTCCGTAAGGGGAAGCGTCACATACTAGGACCAATGGCAGTTTGCTGTGGTACTGAATTAGCAAGCTATCACTCGAGAGCAGGTTTTTTACTGCTTCGAAAGCCCTGGCTTCAGGTTTCCCCCACGACCAAACAGCCTTCTTCCCCAGCAACTTATGTAGCGGCTCGGCAACGGTTGCCTTGTTTTTTAAAAAAACCGCGTAAAAGTTCACTAGACCCAGGAAAGCCTGTAGCTCTGCTTTGTTTTTGGGCGCTGGAGCCTTTATTATTGCCTTGACCTTGCTCTCGGTGGGGTGAATTCCCTCTTTGTCTATTCTGTAGCCCAAGAATTCTACGGATTCCACCCCTATTTGGCATTTGTTCACTTTAAGCTTTAGACCTGCTGACCGGAAAATGCCCAAAACCTTTCTCAGACGCTCCCCCAGTTCCTCTAAATTTTCTGCTGACACCAACACATCATCAAAATAGGGAACTACCCCGGGGAGCCCTTGCAGAAGTCACTCCATTAGGTTTTGAAATAAACCTGGTGCCACACTCACCCCAAACTGCAACCGGGTGCACTTGAAAGCCCCCCTATGCGTCACGATCGTTTGGGGCTGCAGGCTGCGTCTCACGGTAGTTGTTGATAGGCATGCCAAATCTAATTTAAAAAAACTTGCCCTTGTCCCAATGAGTGCAGCAAGTGTTGCACCACGGGAACTGGGTAAGCGCTCTTTTGTAAGGCTTTGTTTAACGTCGCCTTGTAATCAGCGCAGATTCTTACTGACCCATCTTGTTTTACTGGGGTGACGATTGGTGTCTCCCATTTAGCATGGTCGACTGGTACCAGTACCCCCTGCCCTATTAACTTGTCTATCTCCCTATCGATCTTGGGCTTAAGGGCAAAAGGTACCCTCCTTGCTTTTATCCGGATAGGGGCTACCTGGGGGTCTAGATTGAAGGAAATAGGGGTCCCCTTGTACTTGCCCAGGCAGTCCTTGAACACATCTTCGAACTCACTCATGAGTGCATCTTTAAGGTTAACGTCACTTCTGTAGATGCCAGTCACTCCCATGCCCAATGCCCGGAACCAGTCCAGACCCAACAAACTTGGCAGGGTCCCTTCGACGATCGTGATGGGCAGGGTCTTCTTGTGTGGTCCGTACTCGACTCGGACAGAGGTGGTCCCTCGAACAGGGATGCGATTCCCTTGGTAGTCGTGGACTCGTAGCCGTTGTGTTTGCAGGTGGCGTTTTGCGACTGATGGCAAAGCTTTCGCAAAAGTGTCCCAGGACATGATTGTGATCGCTGACCCGGTGTCCACTTCTAGTCGGCACGGCACTCCTTCTATTCTGGGCTTGGTGAAGATTTTCTTCTCCACCCGGGTTGTGGCGTGGCCTATGATCACGGTCGTTTGATTCGAGTTCGCGCCTTTTTTGTTTGAGCCAATCACGGGTCGCCTTGCGATCCAGCGCTCTGATGGCGATTTGAATTTCCGGGAAGGTTGGGGAGCTCGACAGACTTGAGCTAGGTGCCTTCTTCTCGCACCGCCGACATTGCGTCCTTGAACTTGCAGTGTTGGCGCTGGTGTTGACCTCCGCAACTTCCGCGTCCGGTCTTCTTTGCCGCGTTTCTCGGTTGACAAACCCTTCCTCATCCTCACCGTCGGATTCGGTCTGGATCTCTTCTTGGTGCACTGGGGTTGATTTTGTGCTCGCCTTGATGTGAGTGGCTTTTGCAGGGTCTCCGCCGCTTGGGTGGACATTTCATGCGCTCTGGCCGTCCCCAGGCGTTTGCCAGCGATGGGTGCTTTTCGATAGCAGCCGCCTCCGCATGTCTCTGACCCCACGGATGAGTTGCTCTAGGCGCCTCGTCCAGGTCGCAGTACCCACAGTCTTTGGAGCTTTCAGAGGGGAAGGACCATGTGTCGCTGATGGATTAGCCCTCTGGCTGTCGGGCGCTCTCCAAAATTCAAAGCGCCGCACGTGTTGGACGGCGTTGGCGAAATGGTTTTTAGCAGGGTTTGCAGAGTTTGCCACGATACCGATTGTACGGCGTTGGCTCTGCCAGGGCTTCCGATGTCAATGACCTCGGGACCGCAGTGGCTCAAGAAATATGCCCTTTTGTGGTTGTCTGGAACTCCTTGCAGTTCGTTTGCTTCTAGGAGCTTTCAAAGCGGTCATGTCGTGCGTTCCCCATTTCTCTCTGGCTGGGTCAAACGGCGCGGGCGGAGTGTAACTGGCCATCTCTGCGTTTCTGCCCTGGGTTTGCTGGGTTCGGTTCTCCCGTGCTTCAGCTCGGTTCTGGTGCTCCTTAGCCTCGAAATCCCACCTTCGTCGCCAGTGTTAAGTTCGGGAAGTAACAAGGCTGGAGACCAGGGTAGTGACAACAGCTCTTTAATATAGGGTGAACCCAGCAACCCGGCTGGGGAAAAACCTCTCCTTATATACTGTTTAACCGGTGGCTTCAACCAATCAGCAACGTGCTTGTTTCCCGCCAAAACATTTAAAGATACATAACAGTCAATATATCAATATAAATCATAAGGATTGCCAGCAACAAAGTTACAGTCATACAGTCATAAGTGGAAAGAGATTGGTGATGGGAACAATTAGAAGATTAATAGTAGTGCAGATTTAGTAAATAGTTTGACAGTGTTGAGGGAATTATTTGTTTAGCAGGGTGATGGCCTTTGGGAAAAAACTGTTCTTGTGTCTAGTTATTCTGGTGTGCAGTGCTCTATAGCGTCGTTTTGAGGGTAGGAGTTGAAACAGTTTATGTCCAGGATGTGAGGGATCTGTAAATATTTTCACGGCCCTCTTCTTGATTCGTGCAGTATACAGGTCCTCAATGGTTGGTAGCAATTATTTTTTCCGCAGTTCTAATTATCCTCTGAAGTCTGTATCTTTCTTGTTGGGTTGCAGAACCGAACCAGACAGTTATAGAGGTGCAAATGACAGACTCAATAATTCCTCTGTAGAACTGAATCAGCAGCTCCTTGGGCAGTTTGAGCTTACTGAGTTGGCGCAGAAAGAACATTCTTTGTTGTCCTTTTTTGATGATGTTTTTGATGTTAGCTGTCCATGTACAGCTCCATAGTGCTATCTAGCACTTTCTAAGCAGTTTACAGAGTCGGTATATTGCCCCCAACAATCTGGTCCTTATTTTACCAACCTTGGAAAGATGGAAAGCTGAGTTAACCTTGAGACAGTCAGGATCAAACTCCTGGCAGTGGACAGAGGAGTCAGCCTGCAACTCTGCATTCTAACCACTGCACCAAATCCAGACCTAATATGTAACCAAGTTTTCCTTTATATCTTAACTGGGAGGTTGTCCTGGTCCACTTTCAAATTGGGGTGATGATGGCTTTTCAATGACACATGTGGTCTAGAAGAAACCTTCCCCGATCCCATTGGCCGGAAGTTTCTTTCTTCATTGCATTTTTATTCTGTTTTAATAAATCTAGTAAAATACAAATTTCACAAACCTTTCAGAATAAATTTCATTCCAAACTTTAATATGACTAAAGCATCATGCTTTAAACTCATGGATACACGAAGAAAGGAGGAATGTGGAGGAACCACTAACTGCTACTTCACGCTTAAATCTTTTCTCAATTGCTTCTCTCCAGAATTTATTAAATTGAAATGTCCTGTATTCCAATGAGATATTCTAGAAGCAAAAGGGAGGAACTAAGTGAAAAATCTGCCTGTAGTTATATCCCCTGCAAGATTGCGAGTTAGTTAAAAATTTCTTATTTACCTAAGTGAACTACTTACCCAAGCAACTACTTGACTAATGTTCATGTCTACCTCCATTTTTCAATGATGGTTATTTCTAACATACTTTGTTTGGCATTCCTTGTTTTTTCCTTAGTCCCTGCCTCAGTCCAGATGTGTGGAAAATTGTCATCCTGGATTTGTCAAGCAGAAGCGAGAAGGAGAACCAGTTTGCTGCTATGACTGTGTTCCTTGTCCAGAAGGGACCATCTCCACTCAGGAAGGTGGGTCACACCAAAGGAAAGGGTACTAGATTCATCCAGAACATGTTTATCAATGTGCATTTTAAAAGAGACACATCGAAGGTTGATAGTTTTGTGGTTCCTAATTTTCAAGGTGTTCAATTTCTTCCATATAATGGGAAGGATACGAAAAAGATCTTGACTCTAGAAAGAGTGCAGAGAAGAGCAAGGAAGATGATTAGGGGACTGGAGGCTAAAACATATGAAGAACGGTTGCTGGAACTGGGTATGTCTAGTTTAATAAAAAGAAGGATTAGGGGAGACATGATAGCAGTGTTCCAATATCTCAGGGGTTGCCACAAAGAAGAGGGAGTCAAACTATTCTCCAAAGCACCTGAGGGTAGAACAAGAAGCAATGGGTGGAAATTGACCAAGGAAAGAAGCAACTTAGAACTAAGGAGAAATTTCCTGGCAGTTAGAACAATTAATCAGTGGAACATCTTGCCTGCAGAAGTTGTGAATTCTCCAACTCTGGAAATTTTTAAGATGATGTTGGATAACCACTTGTCTGAAGTGGTGTAGGGTTTCCTGCCTAAGCAGGGGGTTGGACTAGGAGACCTCCAAGTTCCCTTCCAACTCTGTTATTCTATTCTATATATAAATCAATCAATTCATTAATCAGTCAATCTTTATTAAGATCACAGAACCCCCTAAACAGAAAGGTCTAATTCGGGGTACCACGGATGGAGGGTATTTGGATTCAAGGGATGAGAGAAATGCATACACAAGACTTGCCATAAAGAAGTGGGATTTATTATTTTTAGTGCTTTAATTTTCCATTTTACGGATTAAGAGGTAAAATACAAATATTTTTTATAGCCTAGTTTAACATTCCCAGGTTGAGCATCGCTACCATCATGGTTTCCTTGGTTGGATTGCAATTGGGCCTTCTCTTCTTTTTATCTTTCCAATTTTCTTGGATATTAAGTAATGAAATACAAACAGTTACAATAGCAACAAAAAAGGAACACAGTTGTTGTTCTAAAAGAGAAAAAAAGCACCATAGTTTTACAATTGGGATTAAGAGGAATCAGATTTAAGAGAAAGCAGGGCGAAAAGAAAACCAACCAATCCATTGTATTTATTTTGTACGGTTTAAAAGAATACAGCATTAATAGGTAAAATTAGCAGAAACAAGATATAACAATGCGTATCAAAATATAAAACACCAGAATGGTGCATTATTTTAAAAATGCATAATAGAAATGATGGGTACAATTATGAATAGAATTAAATTATGTATGAGGAATTACTAGAGTGGCTAAACTATGGCTGGATATCTAGACTGTTTAGAAAAAACAATGGCTACCAACCTGCCTCGTGTATACTGCACGAGTCCAAAAGAAGGCCGTGAAAATATTTAAAGACCCCTCACATCCAGGACATAAACTGTTTCAACTCCTACCCTCAAAATGACACTACAGAGCACTGCACACCAGAACTAGACACAAGGACAGTTTTTTCCTCGAACGCCATCACTCTGTTAAACAAATAATTCCCTCAACACCGTCAAACTAGTTACTATGTCTGCATTACTATTAATCTTCTGATCGTTCCTATCACCCTTCTCCTCCCACTTATGACTGCAACTTTGTTGCTTGTATCCGTACAATTTATATTATAGGATGAGAAGGATTCCATGGACGAGAATCCTCAAGGGGAAAACAATTCAAGAAGCTTGGGAAATTTTGAAAAGTGAGATTATAAAAGCCCAATCTAGCACAATACCAATGAAGAAGAAAAATAATAAATCTCAAAAGAAACCAGCATGGATGCATAAAGAACTATCTGACAAATTGAAAGACAAAAATGACAAGTATAAAAAGTGGAAAGAGGGGCAAATAACTAAGGCAGAATATCAGCAAATAGCCCAAGCCTGTAAAGATGAAGTGAGGAAAGCTAAGGCTCACAACGAACAAAGGCTAGAGACAAAAGTAAAAAAATAACAAAAAAGCTTCTTCCAACATGTTAAAAACAAGAAAAAAGTCAAGGAAACATTGGCCCATTGCTGGGAGAAAGTGGCAAGAAGGTGACAAGCAACAGGGAGAAAGCAGATCTACTTAACTCATTTTTTGCATCTGTCTTTACACGAAAGGAAAAAATAAAATTACTGCAAGTTCAAGTCCCACCAGGCCCAAGGTTGACTCAGCCATCCATCCTTTAAAAGGTAGGTAAAATGAGGACCCAGATTGTTGGGGGCAATAAAAGTTGACTTTGTATATAATATACAAATGGATGAAGACTATTGCTTAACACTGTGTAAGCCACCCTGAGTCTTTGGAGAAGGGCGGGATATAAATTCAAATTAAAAACAACAACAACAAAAAACATACAAACAAAAAAACAAAACAAAACCCAACCTATCAAAAACAGCACCACAAAAAAAAGATTAGGAACACAATTTAAAATAGGAAAAAAAATGGTAAGTGAACACCTGTCTACCCTAGACGAGTTCAAATCACCAGGACTGGATGGATTACACCCCAAGGTTCTGAAGGAACTGGCAGACGAGATCTCAGAACCACTTTCAAAGATCCTGGAGCACAGGGGAACTGCCAGAGGACTGGAAAAGAGCTGATATAGTTCCCATCTTCAAAAAAGGAAGAAAAAAAAACAGATCCAGGAAACTACAGACCTATCAGACTAACCTCAATACAAGGGAAGATTCTGGAAAAGATAATCAAGCAATGAATCACCGAACACCTAGAAGCAAACAAAGTAATAACCAAAAGCCAACATGGGTTTGTCAAAAACAGATCATGCCAGACTAATCTCATTGCATTCTTTGACAAAATAACAAAATTAGTGGACCAGAGGAATGCTGTCGATATAATTTACTTGGACTTCAGTAAAGCATTTGATAAAGTAGACCATAACTACTACTAGATAAAGTAGAAAAATGTGGGTTAGACAGCACCACCACCAGATGGATTCGTAACTGGCTGACCAACCGCACTCAACGAGTAGTCCTCAATGGAACGACATCCACATGGAGGGAAGTATGCAGTGGAGTACCCCAAGGTTCTGTTTTAGGCCCAGTACTCTTCAACATTTTCATCAATGACTTGGACGAGGGGATACATGGGGAACTCATCAAATTTGCAGATGACACCAAGCTGGCAGGAATAGCCAACACTCCAGAAGATAGGCTCAAGATATAGAAGAATCTTGACAGACTTGAACATTGGGCGGTAACTAATAAAATGAAATTCAACAGTGAAAAAATTCAAACAGTCTGTGCAACTAAGAAGATAAGAAATGTTATGTGTGGATTTTAATGAAGTGAACTGAGCTCTCCTATACTTAAAGGGGAAAAGAGAAGTTTCTAGACTTATATTTTGTGAATTTTAAAACTCAAATGGCTACTAAACCACCTAAGACTGGGGGCAGAAGGGGTTCTGAACCAGCTTTAGAAGATCTGATTAAAGAGCAAGGGAAAGTGTCTGAAGAAAGGTTTAAGGAGATTATGGATAATAATGAGAAAATAAGAGAAGAAATAAGAGAATAATAAAAATAAGAGAAGATATCTTGATGGCTTTTCAAGGTTTGGCAAAAGACTGGAGGAGGTGGAGGAGGATGCAAGAAATTGTTCAGTCAAATCAACAAATAGAAAATAGAATGGGGGGAATGCAAATCAAATTGGATAAAAATGAAGATCAAATGGTGGTGATGCAGTATAGAATGATGGAAGGAGCTCTGAGAATTAGAGGTTTGAATGAGGAGAAAGGGGAAGATTTAAAAAAAATTTTATCAGAAGCTCTGGCTGAATTTATTGAACTTGATCCACAAGAGGTTGCTTATCAAATTGACAAAATTTATAGAGTTAATTCTTGGATTGCTAGGCAAAAGAAACTTCCTAGAGACATTGTGGTTTATTTTTTGAAAAGAACAGTGAGGAATCAAATTTTGCAAGTTGCTTTTCAGAAAAACTTGAAAATAGGGGAACAGGAGTTGAAGGTTTTGAAAGAGATTCCTCCCAAGATGTTAAGGGATAGAAAGGACTTTACATTTTTCACTCAAGAACTTAAGAAATACCAGATTCAATTTAGATGGGAGGTTCCAGTTGGCTTGACAGTGTATTATCAAGGAAGGAGACATCGTATTGACACAGTGCTTAAGGCCAAAGATTTTCTTTCTACAGTGTTGAAATTTGAAATAGAAATAATAGAAAAAAGAATTCAAGAGACTCAAATGGGTGTGGAAGCTGAGGTGATTCCAGTGATGTTACCATCAGAGGAACAACCACAAGAACAAAGACACCAAGCTGGCAGGAATAGCCAACACTCCAGAAGATAGGCTCAAGATATAGAAGAATCTTGACAGACTTGAACATTGGGCGGTAACTAATAAAATGAAATTCAACAGTGAAAAAAGTAAGGTTCTACATTTAGGCAAAAAAAAACCCAAAATGCACAGGTACCGTATATGTGGTACCTTGCTCAATAGTAGTGACTGTGAGGGGGATCTTGGAGTCCTACTGGAGAACCATTTAGATATGAGCCAGCAGTGTGCAGCAGCTGCTAAAAAAGCCAACACAGTTCTGGGCTGAATGAAGAGAGGGATAGAATCAAGATCATGTGAAGTGTTAGTGCCACTTTATAATGCCTTGGTAAGGCCACACTTGGAATATTGCATTCAGTTTTGGTTGCCACGATGTAAAAAAGATGCTGAGACTCTACAAAGAGTGCAGAGAAGAGCAACAAAGATGATTAGGGGACTGGAGGTTTAAACATATGAAGAACGGTTGCAGGAACGCGGTATGTCTAGTTTAATAAAGAGAAGGACTAGGGGAGACATGATAGCAGTGTTCCAATATCTCACAGGTTGCCACAAAGAAGAGGGAGTCAAACTATTCTCCAAAGCACCTGAGGGTAGAACAAGAAGCAATGGGTGGAAATTAATCAAGGAGAGAAGCAACTTAGAACAAAGGAGAAATTTCCTGACCGTTAGAACAATCAATAAGTGGAACAACTTGCCTGCAGAAGTTGTGAATGCATCAACACTGGAAATTTTTAAGAAAATGTTGGATAGCCATTTGTCTGAAATGGTGCCTAAGCAGGGGGCTGGACTAGGAGACCTCCAAGGTCCCTTCCAACTCTGTTATTATGTTATATTGATATTGATTGTTTCCTGATTGCTTATTTGTACCCTATGACTATCATTAAGTGTTGTACCTTATGATTCTTGATGAACATATCTTTTCTTTTATGGACACCAAGAGCAAATGCACCAAGACAAATTCCTTGTGTGTCCAATCGCACTTGGCCAATAAAGAATTCTATTCTATTCTATTTAGCCATTGAGCGGCAATGCCCTCAATATGGTGTATTTAATGCAGGGATCCAGGGAACCTTCTGAGGAGACATTACATCGCCATATGATATAAAGTTAGTGGGATGTTCCTGCAGTCACAGTTAGCATTATCAACCAGCCCCCATTTGTATTTTGAATATTGGCACCTGCCATGCTTGCTCAGTATCATCTGACATCCAAAGAAGAACTTTCTTGAAATGTGAAAAGAGCTATAAAAGAAATATTATTTTTTTGTTTTCTCAGATACTGAAAAATGCACCAAGTGCCCAGATGGTCAATATCCAACCAAGAACCGAGTCCGATGTATCCCCAAAAGAATAACCTTCCTGTCCTATGAAGAACATCTGGGCATCATCCTGGTCTCTTTTGCCTTACTCTTGTTCCTAACCACAGGATTTATTTTAATCATATTCATTAAATACCTAGAAACTCCCATTGTCAAAGCCAACAACCGGGACCTCTCCTTCATCCTTCTGGTCTCCCTCCTCCTTTGCTTTTTGTCCTCATTTCTCTTCATTGGTCAACCAAGGAAAGCTACCTGTCTTCTCCAACAGACGGTGTTCAGCATTGTCTTCTCAGTAGCTGTGTCTTCTGTGTTGGCCAAAACAATCACAGTGGTGCTGGCCTTCCTGGCCACAAAACCAGGGAACAAAGTGAGAAGATGGTTGGGGAAGGGCTTGGCCAACTCCATCATCTTTTCTGGTTCTGCTGGCCAAGTTTTCATCTGTGCCATGTGGCTTGGAATTTCTCCCCCATTCCCTGACTCTGACTTACACACCCAGCCAGAAGAGATCATCCTTCAGTGCAACGAAGGCTCTGTCATCATGTTTTATCTTGTCCTTGGCTACATGTGTTTCCTAGCTATCATTTGCTTCACTGTAGCTTTCCTGGCCAGGAACCTGCCTGGGGCCTTCAATGAGGCCAAGCTGATCACCTTCAGCATGCTGGTCTTCTGCAGTGTCTGGGTCTCTTTCCTGCCCACCTACCTGAGCACTAAAGGAAAGTTCTTGGTGATCGTGCAGATCTTCTCCATCTTGGCCTCCAGTGCTGGACTACTGGGCTGCATCTTCTTCCCCAAGTGCTACATTATCATCCTAAGACCAGATTTAAACACTAAGGAACATCTAATGATAAAAGTAGGGAAATGACTGAAATTGTTAATTAGGCTCATAATATTTAATTTTTTTCATTGCAGTTATTGGGCTTTTGTATTTTTCCTTTGCATCAATGTGAAAATTGAGTTTATTTAAAAACTGAAGGAAATAAATAAATGAAGAGTATAAGACTAATGAAATTCCAACATAATCATCAAACAGGCAAATAAACCAATTAGCAATTAAAATGTCATGCAGCTAGGGATGAACAAGCTAAGTAATACAACAGTTATGTTAACATAAGGTAAAGGTAAAGGTTCCCCTTGCACAAACGTGCTAGTTGTTGCCGACTCTAGCAGGCAGTGCTCATCTCCATTTCAAAGCTGAAGGGCCAGCGCTGTCTGAAGACGTCTCCATGGTCATGTGGCCAATGCCAAAGGCGCACGGAACGCTGTTACCTTCCCACCAAAGGTGGTCCCTATTTTTTCTACTTGCATTTTTATGTGCTTTCAAAACTGCTAGATTGGCAGAAGCTGGGACAAGTAACGGGAACTCACCCCATTACACGGCAGCACTAGGGATTCGAACCGCCGAGCTGCCGATCTTTCGATTGACAAGCTCAACGTCCTAGCCCCTGAGCCACCGCGTCTCCCTTGCATTAACATAAGACTGCTGAATAGAAGAGACCAGAACTCTGCCAGGTTTGGCTTGGTGCTTCGTAGTCATTCTGCCAAACAAGGTTTGGGAGTGGGGGGAAAGGAAGAGGATGGATTGGCAATAAAGCTGTGTGTGTATGTGATGGGAGATGGAAAATTAGAACTGCAGAAAAAATAATTGCTACCAACCTGCCTTCCAGTAAGGACCTGTATACTGCACGAATCAAGAAGAGGGCCGTGAAAATATTTACAGATCCCTCACATCCAGGACATAAACTGTTTCAACTCCTACCCTCAAAACGACGCTATAGAGCACTGCACAACAGAACAACTAGACACAAGAATAGTTTTTTCCCTTGGCAACTTTTTTTTTTTTTTTTGCCAAGGGATGTTGTTATTTATTTTACAAACAGAACAGTGAGAAATCAGATTTTGCAAGCTTCATATAAGGGGGAGAAGATTCAGATTGCTGGTCAAGATATTTTGATATTAAAGGAAATTCCACCAAAAATGTTAAGGGCTAGGAAGGAATTTGCCTTCCTGGTGAATGAACTTAAAAAACGTCAGATTGACTTCCGGGTGGCTCCACCTCTTCGCTGAGCCCTAATTAAAGGGGCTCCGCACTGAACATCGTAAAGCCAGGAAAAGCCGGCTTTAATCTTTTTCCCTGGATGAAAGGGGAAGATAAGAGCAGCAGGAAATGTTGGTAGACCTCCCCAGAGGCTTTGTTTTAATTAAGCAGAGCTTCGAAGGGTCGACGGGTCCCATAAATATTCCTGCCATAAGCTCCGACTTCAGTGCGCTCCTGCAAAAGCAGGAAAAGAAGAAAGTGTCCATCTCTGCTAATTGTCTTATCTTTATGGATCTCTTTAAGCAGGCGGAATGAGTGCCAGCGGACAATTATTGGATTGCAAGTATTTTTGATTTCCTGACTTCTACCTTCTAAAAAAGAGAAAGGTTTTTTTCCTTTGTTTTAATTGACTCTTAAAGATGGCGCCTGAACGGGAGTGAAAGTGACGAATGGAATTTCAAACAGTCTGTGCAACTAAGAAGATAAGAAATGTTATGTGTGGATTTTAATGAAGTGAACTGAGCTCTCCTATACTTAAAGGGGAAAAGAGAAGTTTCTAGACTTATATTTTGTGAATTTTAAAACTGAAATGGCTACTAAACCACCTAAGACTGGGGCAGAAGGGTTCTGAACCAGCTTTAGAAGATCTGATTAAAGAGCAAGGAAAAGTGCCTGAAGAAAGGTTTAAGGAGATTATGGATAATAATGAGAAAATAAGAGAAGAAATAAAAGAGAATAATAAAAAAATAAGAGAAGATATCTTGATGGCTTTTCAAGGTTTGGCAAAAAGACTGGAGGAGGTGGAGGAGGAGGTGCAAGAAATTGTTCAGTCAAATCAACAAATAGAAAATAGAATGGGGGGAATGCAAATCAAATTGGATAAAAATGAAGATCAAGTGGTGGTGATGCAGTATAGAATGATGGAAGGAGCTCTGAGAATTAGAGGTTTGAATGAGGAGAAAGGGGAAGATTTAAAAAATTTTTTATCAGAAGCTCTGGCTGAATTTATTGAACTTGATCCACAAGAGGTTGCTTATCAAATTGACAAAATTTATAGAGTTAATTCTTGGATTGCTAGGCAAAAGAAACTTCCTAGAGACATTGTGGTTTATTTTTTGAAAAGAACAGTGAGGAATCAAATTTTGCAAGTTGCTTTTCAGAAAAACTTGAAAATAGGGGAACAGGAGTTGAAGGTTTTGAAAGAGATTCCTCCCAAGATGTTAAGGGATAGAAAGGACTTTACATTTTTCACTCAAGAACTTAAGAAATACCAGATTCAATTTAGATGGGAGGTTCCAGTTGGCTTGACAGTGTATTATCAAGGAAGGAGACATCGTATTGACACAGTGCTTAAGGCCAAAGATTTTCTTTCTACAGTGTTGAAATTTGAAATAGAAATAATAGAAAAAAGAATTCAAGAGACTCAAATGGGTGTGGAAGCTGAGGTGATTCCAGTGATGTTACCATCAGAGGAACAACCACAAGAACAAAGACTGACGAGGGGAGCCCTTAAGCGTAAAGAAAAGGAGCAACAAACTCAAAGTAAAGTTCAGGATTCTGCTACAGAAGCGGTGGGAGGAGCACGGCCGAAGATACGGGAGGACGATCTTCAGTTGATTGCTCAAAAGCTTCAGCAGCCCAGTAATGGCAAATAAAATCTTGACTTGGAATGTCAATGGTTTGAACTCAGCTCAGAAGAGAAGAAAAATATTTCATTATTTGAAACAATTTAAAAATGATGTTATTTGCTTACAAGAAACGCATATTAAATTATCAGATCAAAAGTACCTAATAAACTCAAAGTTAGGTAAACATTTTGTTGCTTCAGCTTTGGAGAAAAAACATGGCATAGTGGTTTATTTGAGAAAAGATATACCAGCCAAGTTAATAGAGGCAGATATTCACGGAAGATATATTGCTATTGAACTTACAATAGAAACAAAAAGGACTCTCTTGCTTGGTATATATGCACCCAATCAGCAACAAGAAATTTTTTATAGAATGTTATATGATAAGTTGATTCTATGGGATTATAAATCGTGCATTATATTGGGAGATTGGAATGGAGTAATAGATACACGAAAGGACAAGAGAATTTCTTCCAAGAAGATACCTGCACATGCAAAGCTGCCTAAATCCTTTTTTGATATGATAGAAGATTTTGAGTTAAGAGATGTATGGAGACTGCGGAATTTGGAGGAAAGAGACTATACTTTTTTTTCTGATAGGCATCAATCCTTCTCACGTATTGATTTTATTTTAATTTCTAATGATTTGCTTTTTAGGGTGAAGAAAACTAAGATATTTCCAAGATGTTTGTCTGATCATAGTCCTGTTTGGATGGAATTGCAATATGGAAAAGAGGGTAGAAGAACTTGGAGATTAAATGAAAATTTGTTTAGATATCAGGATAATGTAAATCAATGTAAAAAGCAGATGAAAGAATTTTTTGATTATAATTTGAATAATGAAACATCGATAGAAATGGTTTGGGACTCCAGTAAAGCTTTTATGAGAGGTGTGTTAATATATCTTAATAATAGACAGAGAAATAAGCAACAAAGACAGCGTAGGTATTTAGAAGAGGAAATTTATAAGAAACAACAATTATTAATACATAATCCACATGATCAAAAACTTAAAGATGCAATAAAGTTACTACAGAATCAATTTAATATGATAATGGCTGATCAGGTGGCAACAAATATACAATATGCCAAACATAATACTTTTTGTAATGCAAATAGACCTGGTAGGTGGTTAGCATATACTTTAAGGAAAAGACAAATCAACGTACTATAGAAAAAATAGAATATAAAGGTAAAGAGAGATATCAACAGGATAAAATTAAAAAAGCTTTTTTAGAATATTATACAAATTTATATCTTAAAGATAATATATTGAATAGGGATATTGATAATTATTTGAAGGAATATAAGGTTAAAATTTAACTTTAGAACAAACGGATGAACTGAATCGGCCTATAACTCGGAAGAAATTATTTTGGTAATTAAACAATTAAAATGGGAAAACTCCTGAATGCGGATGGGCTCACAGTTAGTTATTATAGGAATTTACAGGATGAGATGTTAGGTCCACTTAAGGAATTATTTAATCAGATACAACTAGGAGAATTCCCCTCATGGAGAACCTCTTTATTTCATTGATACCAAAAGAAGAACAGGATTGTTCTAAACCTGGGAATTATAGGCCAATCTCACTTTTAAATAATGATTATAAGATTTTGTTAAAATAATAGCTAATAGATTAATGTTGATTCTGCAGCGAAGAATTCATAATGATCAATCTGGATTTATAAAAGGGAGACAGATGAGGAATAATGTTAGGCAGATTGTTAATTTATTGGAGTACTTAGAAAAGAAAATTTTATTCCAGCAGCATTTATTTTCTCGATGCAGAGAAAGCTTTTGATCGATTGCATTGGGAATTTTATTTAAATTAATAGAAAAGATGCAATTTGGAGATGGTTTTTAAGAATAATTAAGGCAATTTATGGAGAGCAAACAGCACAGATTATAATCAATGGTAGCTTAACAGAACCTTTTAAGATTGCGAAAGGAACAAGACAGGGATGTCCTTTATCACCATTATTGTTTATTTTAACTCTAGAACCATTATTGGATAAAATACGAGAAGTAAAGGAGATAGAGGAATTAGAGTTAGACAGTATGAATATAAGTTAAGAGCTTTTGCAGATGATTTGGTGATTACTTTAACAAACCCTATAAATTCTAGTAAATCTTTGTTGGAAATAATTGATCAATATGGGAATGTCTCAGGGTTTAAGGTAAATCAGAAAAGACAAAAGTGATAATAAAAATATGGCCAGACAACAGAAAGAAAAACTAGAGGAAATAACAGGATTTGAAATTGTAAAGAAGGTTAAGTACTTAGGGTTTATATTATCATCAAATGTGAAATTGTATAAGAATAACTATGAGGTTTTATGGCAAAAGTTCAGAAGGAGTTGATTGTTTGGAAAAATTGCAATTATCTTTGCTGGGAGAATTGCTGCTATTAAAATGAATGTTTTACCTAGATTTTATTCCTCTTTCAGATGATACCAATAATTAAGAAAGATAAGAATCTTGAGGAATGGCAGAAGGAATTAACAAATTTATATGGGAAGGTAAAAAGCTAGGGTTAAAATGAAAATAATTCAAGATTCTCGGAAAGGGAGGTTTAAAATGCCTAATTTTAAATTATATTATGAAGCAGCTGCTCTCTGCAATAAGTGATTGGTTTAATTTAACAGAGGACAGAATTTTGAATATAGAAGGTTATGATTTGCTATATGGATGGCATGCATATTTAATTTATGACAAAAAGTGGATAAGGCCTTTAAAATCATGTGCTAAGAAATGCCCTTCTGTGTTTGGAAAAAATACTCTTATAAATTAAATTATAAGGTTCCTATATGGGCAAGTCCTAGACATACAGTAGAAAATATAAACATAGAACAGAATCAGGAAATGATTACATATAAAGATCTTTTGTATACTGAAAGAGGTAATTTGCAGTTAAAATCTCTGCAAGTATTAAGAGAGGAAGGAAAAATTATACTTGGTTTCAATATGAGCAACTACGTGCTAGATGGAAGGGAGATCAGAAAATTGGTATAGAGCAGAACGAGGGAAATTTGGTAAAGCAAATTAGAAATCAGTCTCAGGAGCATATAAAGAGATTGTATAATGTGTTACTTGAAATAGATTCTGAAAGGGACTTGGTAAAGGACTGTATGATAAAGTGGGCACAAAATTTTCAGGAGCCTATATTATTGGAAACGGGAAAAAATTTGGGTTAGAAATGTTAAATTCACGCAGGCACAGAATCTGAGGAAAATTTTATAAAATGTTTTATAGATGGCATCTAGATCCTAAAAATTATCGTGTATGTATGCAGAAATGCAAGCAAAATGTTGGAGATGTAATTGTGATGACGCTACATATTTTCACATTTGGTGGACTTGTAAGGACATAAAGGCCTTTTGGATAAAAATTTGGTGGATTTTACAAAATGTTCTGAAAAAGAAGATAAAGTTCCTGCATAATTTTTCTTGTTGGGAATTATTACGGATTGTACAGTAATTGAGACTAAATTGATTTTAAATCTAATAACTGCAGCAAGATTACTAATAGGACAATATTGGAAGAAAAAGAAGTACCAACAATAGAAGAATGGATATTGAAAGTTGCCAATTTGGCTGAGATGGCGAAGATATCAGCCTTTTGAAAGACAATACAAGAAAGATACTTAAAGGAATGAAAAAATGGATTGACTATATTCAACGTAGATATCAGACTAAGAGTTATCAGACTGTTTTTGAATGATTATGATGTATTATTTTGATTGCTTTTGGGGAAGTTAGGAATTGATGATTGTAGGGTACAATTAAGTTGGGATGAAAAATTTTTAGCATATGTTTGTTTTATTTTTAACTATACCTTGTGCTCGTTCCGGGAAGTCGGGGGGGGGAGGGGGGTTGCGAAGGGAGGGGGGAGGAGGGGGGGAAAGGGGGAAAAATTTTTTTGTAAAACTTTTTGAATAAAAAAAACAAACAAAAAAAAAACAAACGTCAGATTGAATATAGATGGGATATTCCAACTGGTATAATAGTATACTATGCAGGGAAAGTACATCGTCTCAATACAGTTGGAAAAGCAAGAGAATTTTATGTTGAGGTATTAAAAGTTGGAAGTCTTCCCCCATTGGAAGCTAGAAGAAGGGAGGCTGAAGTGAAGGAAAGAGAAGTGAAGCAGGTACAAGAACAGATTGTGATGGAAGAAGATTTATTACAAGTATTGGAAATACCTCACGGTTTAGATTCAAAAGAACAAGGGCTGACAAGAGCTGCTGCTAAACGCAAGGAACAAGAGATGAAGGCACAACAACAACTGGCAACTACTACAACGGAAACAGTGGGAGGAGCAAGGCCTAAGTAAAATGTGATCTCTGGTGTTCCAAAAGTTTCCTTTGGCCGATAATGGCAATTAAACTATTATCTTGGAATGTTAATGGCCTGAATTCACCGCAGAAGAGAAGGAAAGTATTTCATTATTTGAAACAATTTAAAAATGACATTACCTGTTTACAAGAAACACATATTAGATCTTTAGACCAGAAATATTTGATAAACTCAAAACTGGGGGTACATTTTGTTGCCTCCTCTTTGGAAAAAAAAAACGGTTTAGTTATATATATAAAAAAGGATATATCAGCAAAATTAATTGAGGTGGATAAGCAAGGAAGATACATTGCTATTGAACTTTTGTTGGAGGGAAAGAAGGTATTATTAATAGGAGTTTATGCTCCGAATCAACAACAAGAAAATTTTTTCAAGTTTTTATATAAAAGAATAGTGTTTTGGGATTATAAATCATATATATTAATGGGTGATTGGAATGGTGTGTTGGATACTCAAAAAGATAAAAAAAGTTTAAGGAAGATTTCAAGCCGGGCGAAATTACCAAAGACTTTTTTTGAAATGATGGAGGACTTGGAATTAAGAGATATTTGGAGAGAACATAATACAGAAGAGAGGGATTTTACCTTCTTTTCTGACAGGCATCAATCATTTTCGAGGATTGATTTTATTTTGATTTCTAATGATTTGTACTCTAGAATGAAGAAGACGAAGATTTGTTCAAGAACTCTATCTGATCATAGACCGGTTTGGATTGAATTTGATCGGGAAAAGGAGGCTAGGAGATCATGGAGGTTGAATGAGAATTTGTTTAAATATGAACAAAACGTAAATGAATGTAAAAAGCAAATGAAAGAATTTTTTATTATGAATATGAAAAAAGAGACATCTATAGAGATGATTTGGGATGCTAGCAAGGCCTATATGAGAGGAAATCTTATACAAATGAATATTAAATACAAAAATAAATTGCAGAAAAAGAAAAAGGAATTGGAAGAGGAAATTAAAAAGAAAGAACAGTTATTGATAAATAGCCCAGGAAATAGTAAAATAAAAGAATCAATAAATATATTAAGAGGTCAGTTTAACATGTTGATGGCAGATCAAGTAGCAATTAATTTACAATATGTAAAACATGATACGTTTAATAACGCCAATAAGCCAGGAAGATGGCTTGCCTATTTAATAAGGAAAAAACAGAAATCACGAATGATTGATAAAATAGAATATAGGGGTAAGGAAGTTTATCAAAAGAATTTGATTAAAAAAGCATTTCTAGAGTATTATAGTAAGTTGTATACTAGGGATATGATTGATGATATAGAGATAGAAAGATATTTACAACAACAAAATATTTGTGAGCTTACAGAAAATCAAAGAGAAGAACTGAATCAATTAATTACTTCAGAGGAAATTTTGTTAGCAATTAAGCAACTTAAAATTGGTAAAGCACCAGGTACAGATGGCTTAACAGCTGTTTATTATAAAAATTTACAAAATGAGATGGTTGAACCACTTAAAGAGTTATTTAATAAAATTCAAATGGGAGGAGATGTTCTTCATGGAGGACAGCCTTTATTTAATACCGAAGGAAGATCGAGATGGTATTAAAGCAGAGAATTATAGGCCTATATCACTTTTAAATACTGATTATAAGATATTTGCCAAGAGACTTGCTAATAGATTAATGCCAGTGATGAATCAAATAATTCATAATGATCAGTCAGGATTTATTAAGGGTAGGCAGATGAGATATAATGTGAAGCAAATTGTAAATTTACTTGAATATTTGGAAAGAAACAACCAAATCTCAGCGGCTTTTTTTTTTTTTTGGATGTTGAAAAAGCTTTTGATAGATTGGACTGGCAGTTTCTGTTTAAAGTAATAGAAAAAATGCAATTTGGGGATTATTTTATCCACGCAATTAAGGCAATATATCAGAAGCAAACAGCACAAATAATAGTAAATGGTGGGTTAACAGAAACTTTTAAAATTGGGAAAGGGACGAGACAGGGATGTCCCCTGTCTCCATTACTTTTTATTTTAACTTTAGAAATTCTTTTGAATAAAATACGTAGCTCCGATCAAATAAAGGGAATTAGAGTTAAACATCAAGATTACAGATTAAGAGCTTTCGCAGATGACTTGGTTGTTACTGTATCTCAACCAACATACTCAGCTACTGGTTTAAAAGATATAATTGGTCAGTATGGTAAAGTATCTGGATTTAAGGTGAATCAGCAAAAGACAAAGATGATAACTAAAAATATGAATATACAACAAAAAGAAGAGTTAGAAAGAACTACAGGTTTTGAAATCGTTAAAAAGGTTAAATATTTAGGAATATATATTACAGCTTCAAACGTTAAATTATATAAAAATAATTATGAGGTATTGTGGCAGAAGGTATGGAAAGAAATGGAGAGTTGGAAGAAGTTACAACTATCCTTGTTGGGAAGAATAGCGGCTATAAAAATGAATGTTTTGCCCAGGTTTCTATTTTTATTTCAAATGATACCGGTGCTTAAGAATGATATCAAATTACAGGAATGGCAAAAGGGGGTTAATAACTTTGTATGGATGGGCAAAAAACCAAGAATAAAATTAAAAATAATGCAGGATACAAGGGAAAGGGGGGGTCTTAAAATGCCTAACTTGAAATTGTATTATGAAGCAGTTGTTTTATCATTAATTACTGATTGGATTAATTTAACTGAGGAAAGAGTTTTGAATATAGAAGGGTATGGTTTGTTATATGGGTGGCACGCCTATATATTATATGATAAGAAAGTAGATAAAATATTTAAAAATAATATAATTAGAAATGCATTACTGAGGGTTTGGAGGAAATATCAATATAAATTAGATGGAAAGATTCCAATATGGGCAATCCCGAGACACATGATAGAAAATATAAATATATATCAAAAGATGGAGGTAGTTACCTATAAAGAACTTCTTTGTATGGAAAAGGGGGAATTACAATTAAAATCCAGAGAAAAGATGGGGGAAGAAGGGAAAAATTATACATGGTTCCAATATGGACAATTACAAGCTAGATGGAAATTAGATCAAAAAATAGGTGTTAAGCAAACTGAGGATAATTTGTTAAAACAAATGAGAGATCAAGGTCAACAGCATATTAAGAGGTTGTATAATGTATTAGTAGAAATAGACTCAGAGTCCGAACTAGTTAAGGATTGTATGATTAAGTGGGCACAAAATTTTCAGCAACCAATAATGTTGGAAACTTGGGAAAGAATTTGGGTGAGGAATGTTAAATTTACACAAGCGCAAAATATGAGAGAAAATTTTATAAGATGTTTTATAGATGGCATTTAGACCCAAAAAGTTGTCATGTATGTATCCTAATGTACAGGCTAAATGTTGGAGATGCGATTGTGAAGATGCCACTTATTACCATATATGGTGGACTTGTAAAAAAGTTAAAGTATTTTGGATTAAAGTATGGTGGATCATGCAGAATATTTTGTAAAAGAAGATTAAGTTTACTCCGCAGTTCTTTCTACTAGGAATTATTATGGACTGTACAGCTATAGAGACTAAATTGATTTTGAACTTAATAACAGCCGCAAGACTTTTGATTGCTCAGTATTGGAAGAAAGAAGAATTACCTACAATTGAAGAATGGACACTCAAAGTATCAAATCTGGCAGAGATGGCAAAAATCTCCGCTTACTTGAAAGACTATACACTAGAAAAATATATTTTAGAATGGAAAATGTGGATTGATTATATTCAAAATAAGTATCAGATAAAAAAATATCGAATAGCATATGAGTAAATTTAGGAAATATTTTGTATTAGATATATTTTTGAAGGAGAGGGGAATTGAGAGTGTGACTAAGTGTGGTGTGACTAGAGATTATAATTTAGGAATTATTTTGGATTATGATTTTGTTCTGGGAAGTCGGGGTGGGGGTGGGGGTAAGGGGAGGGAATTGGGGGGTTTGGTAGAGATGGAGTGATGGTTAATGTACAGGGATTATTGAAGATGTATAAATATAATTAATGCAGGGTCGGGTCTGCCCAGTTACCATTTTAGAACGGTGGGGAGGGAGAAAAGAGAGAGTAGGAGGTAGGAAAGAGGAGAAGAGGAAGGAAGAGGGGTAGAAGAGGGAGAAGGAAGGTGTAGGGTGGAGGGAGGAGAGGATGTAGATAAGAGAAGGAGAGTGTTACGTTCGGGAAGTAACGAGGCTGGAGACCAGGGTAGTGACAACAGCTCTTTAATATATGGTGAACCCAGCAACCAGGCTGGGGAAAAACCTCTCCTTATATACAGTTCAACCGGCGGCTTTAACCAATCAGCAACGTGCTTGTTTCCCGCCAAAACCATTTAAAGATACATTATACTCCTTCCCCCCAGAAAACACTTTACCCATATTTACATGATATTTACATATTATTTTTCAACGTAATCACGCAAATAGACTGGGCGTCTCCTGACTCTTTCGGACCTGCGCAGTACATTCCCTGGGAGTGTAGCTGGCCATCTCCGCGTTTCTGCCCTGAGTTTGCTGGGTTCGGTTCTTCCGTGCGTTCAGCTCGTTCTGGTGCTCTTTAGCCTCGAGATCCCACCTTCGTCGCCAGTGTTACGTTCGGGAAGTAACGAGGCTGGAGACCAGGGTAGTGACAACAGCTCTTTAATATATGGTGAACCCAGCAACCAGGCTGGGGAAAAACCTCTCCTTATATACAGTTCAACCGGCGGCTTTAACCAATCAGCAACGTGCTTGTTTCCCGCCAAAACCATTTAAAGATACATTACAGAGAGGAAGGTCTGGAAAGTAGAAGAAGGTAGAAGAGGGAAGAGTGTTAAAAAGGGGGGTGGTGACTGGGCAAGCCCGACTAATTGTATATAACTGTACATTGGATGAATTATTTGATATGATTGTAAAAATAAAACTTTTTATAAAAAAAAAAAAAAAGAATAGTTTTTTCCCGAAGGCCATCACTCTGCTAAACAAATAATTCCCTCAACACTGTCAAACTAGTTACTAAATCTACACTACTATTAATCTTCTCATCGTTTCCATCACCCATCTCTTTCCACTTATGACTGTATGACTGTAACTTTGTTGCTGGCAATTCTTATGATTTATATTGATATATTGACCATCAATTGTGTTGTAAATGTACCTTGATGAACGTATCTTTTCTTTTATGTACACTGAGAGCATATGCACCAAGACAAATTCCTTGTGTGTCCAATCACACTTGGCCAATAAAATTCAATTCAATTCAATTCAATTCAATTCAATTCTATTCTATTCAATTCAATTCAATTCTATTCTATTCTATTCTATTCTATTCTATGACTATCATTAAGTGTTGTACTTTAGAATTCTTGATGAAGGTATCTTTTGTTTTATGTACACTGAGAGCCTATGCACCAAGACAAATTCCTTGTGTGTCCAATCACACTTGGCCAATAAAAAAATCTATTCTATTCTATTCTATTCTATTCTATTCTATTCTATTCTATTCTATTCTATTCTATTCTATTCTATTCTATTCTATTCTATAGGGAGGGAGGGTGTGACAGTTGATAAAGACCAGAACAGCCCAGGTCCAGTTTGTAAGAACATCCCAAGACCAGCCCCCCTGAGAAAGTATGTTGATTACGTCAAAACATCTCAGCATTCTCAAAACACTTTGGCAAGCTCCAATTGCCTGGAAATGGGCTGATCATAGGAAGGGGAGAGGGATGAGCTGTGGGAAAACCTTTCTGTATCTTCTGAATCTCACAGTCTAGTTTTCCTGGATCGTGCAGTACACATTAAGGAAGGCAGAAGCCTTAACATTGAAGATCACGTGAAGTGTTAATACCACTTTATAATGCCTTGGTAAGGCCACACTTGGAATATTGCATTCAGTTTTGGTCGCCACGATGTAAAAAAGATGTTGAGACTCTAGAAAGAGTGCAGAGAAGAGCAACAAAGACGATTAGGGGACTGGAGGCTAAAACATATGAAGAATGGTTGCAGGAAGTGGGTATGTCTAGTTTAATAAAAAGGACTAGGGGAGACATGATAGCAGCCTTCCAATATTTCAGGGGTTGCCACAAAGAAGAGGGAGTCAAACTATTCTCCAAAGCACCTGAGGGCAGAACAAGAAGCAATGGGTGAAAACTAATCAAGGAGAGAAGCAACCTAGAACTAAGGAGAAATTTCCTGACAGTTACAACAATCAATCAGTGGAACAACTTGCCTGCAGCAGTTGTAAATGCTCCAACACTGGAAATTTTTAAGAAAATGTTGGATAGCCATTTGTCTGAAATGGTGTAGGGTTTCCTGCCTGGGCAGGGGGTTGGACTAGAAGACCTCCAAGGTCCCTTCCAACTCTGATATTATTATTATTATTATTATTATTATTATTATTATTATTATTATTATTATTATTATTATTATTATTATTATTATTAGTTTACAGAACCCCCTTGATCAATATTTACATTTTGATTCCCACCACCCACTGGTGTACAAAAAAAAAAAAAAGGGAGTCATCAGAACAATACAGCATCAAGCTGATGGCCTCCTTACCTGCAACGTTGGGAAAGAAGAAGAACTAAAACACATCAAGAAAACCCGGAGAATGTCTGGCTATTTCAAGTGGGCCTGCACAGGTTCTGCACATTAAAACAAAATCCCTGAGTCCTAAAAATCCCCTAAATTCCATCTCTCTCTCACACACACAAACACACACACACACACACACAGACGTACATACATGCATGAAAATATTCCTGATATTAGATATTGTCTCAAGAAGCTACTTCTTAAAATGTGAAAGATGTGATTGTTAAAAAAATATATACTTCTGTTATTCTCAAATACGGAAAAATGCACCATGTCCATCTGATCAGGATCCAATTGAGGACAGAATCCAATGTATCCCCAAAATCATAATCTTCCTTTTTTATGAAGAGAATCTGGGCATTATCCTTGTGTCTTTTCCCTACTCTTGTTCTTGTTCTTTTTTTGGAAAAAGTTTTACAAAATCCCCTTCCTTTCCCCCCACCCCCCTCCCCCCTCTCCCCCCTCCCTTCACAAACCCCTCTCCCCCCGACTTCCCAGAACAAACACAAGGTATATTTAAAAATAAAACATACATATGCTAAAAAAAATTCCCTCCCAACTCAATTATACTCCTACAATTCTCATCAGTTCCTAACTTCCCCCAAAACAATCAGAAATAATACATCCTAATTATTCAAAGGCAATCTGATAACTCTTAGTCTGATATCTACTTTGAATATAGTCAATCCATTTTTTCCATTCCTTTAAGTATCTTTCTTGCGTATTGTCTTTCAAAAAGGCTGAGATTTTTGCCATCTCAGCCAAATTGGCAACTTTCAATATCCATTCTTCTATGGTTGGTACTTCTTTTTTCTTCCAATACTGTCCTATCAGTAATCTTGCTGCTGCCCTACTCTTGTTCTTAACCACAGTCCTTGTTTTAATTACAGGTGAAACTCAGAAAATTAGAATATCGTGCAAAAGTTCATTTATTTCAGTGATGCAACTTAAAAGGTCAAACTAATATATGAGATAGACTCATTACATGCACGGCGAGATAGTTCAAGCCTTGATTTGTCATAATTTTGATGATTATGGCTGACAGCTCATGAAAACCCCAAATTCACAATCTCAGAAAATTAGAATATTACATGAAATCAATAAAACAAGGATTGTACATAGAACAATATCAGACCTCTGAAAAGTATAAGCATGCATATGTACTCAGTACTTGGTTTGGGCCCCTTTTGCATCAATAATTGTGTGTGGCATAGATGCTATCAGCCTGTATATTCATTAAATACCTCCCATTGTCAAAGCTAACAACCAGGAGCTCTCTTACACCCTCCTGGTTTCCCTCCTGTTTTGCTTCATTCATTCATTTCCTCCTGTTTTGCTTCTTTCTCTTCATTGGTCAACCAAGGAAAGCCAACGGTCTTATCTGAAAAACTGGTTTTCAGCATTATATTCTCAGTTGCCATTTTATATCTCTTGGTCAAAACGATCATGGCCACAAAGCCAGGAAACCGAGCAAAGAGATGGCTGGGGAAAGAGTTTTGCCAACTCAATCATCTTTTGTTGTTCTGCTGTCCAAATTATCATTTGCTCCATCTGGCTTGGAGTTTCTCCCCCATTCCCTGACTCTGATCTCCACTTCTAGCCTGGAGTGATCAACCTGCAATGCAACAAAGGCTCTCTCACCATGTTTTATGTTGTATTCAGCTACGTGGGTTTCCTAGCTGCCATCTGTTTCACAGTGGCTTTCCTGGCCCGAAATCTCCCTGGGGCCTTCATTGAAGCCAAGTTGATTAATAATAATAATAATAATAATAATAATAATAATAATAATAATAATAATAATAATAATAATAATAATAATAATAATAATAATAATAATAATAATAATAATAATAATAATAATTTAATTTTTATACCGCCCTTCTCCCGAAGGACTCAGGGCAGTGAACAGGCAGATAAAATAATACAATATATTACAATAAAAACACTATTTAAAAAACTTATTCAATATGGCCTAAATTTAAAATACAATACAAAATATAAAATAAACCCCAATAAAATCCATATTTTAAAACCCTATTTAAGCCAGTCCTGCTCAGAAGAATAGATATGTCTTCAGCTCACGGCGAAAGATCCGGAGGTCAGGAAGTTGTTGAAGTCCTGGGGGAAGCTCATTCCAGAGGGTAGGTGCCCCCACAGAGAAGGCTCTCCCCCTGGGGGTCGCCAGCCTACACTGTTTGGCTGATGGCACCCTGAGAAGACCCTCTCTATGGGAGCGTACCGGCCGGTGGGAGGCATGTGGTAGCAGAAGGCGGTCCCAAAGATATCCCGGTCCTATGCCATGGAGCGCTTTAAAGGTGATAACCAGCACCTTGAAGTGCACTCGGAAAACCACAGGTAGCCAGTGCAGCCTGCGCAGGATCGGTGTTATATGGGAGCCACGAGTGGCTCCCTCTATCACCCACGCGGCTGCATTCTGAACCAACTGAAGTCTCCGGGTGCACCTCAAGGGGAGCCCCATGTAGAGACCATTGCAGTAGTCCAGGCGAGAAGTGACGAGGGCGTGAGTGACCGTGCATAAGGCATCCTGGTCTAGAAAGGGGCGCAACTGGCGGACCAGGCGAACCTGGTAAAAAGCTCTCCTGGAGACGGTCGCCAAGTGATCTTCAAAAGACAACTGTCCATCCAGGAGAACACCCAGATTGCTCACCCTCTCCATTGGGGCCAATGCAGCTGACTGTAGCGGGATGCCAGCATCCATCAGCATACTGATCTTCTGCAGTATCTGAGTGAGTTTTGTGCCCACCTATCCGAGCACCAAAGTAAAATACATGTTGGCCGTGCAAGTCTTCTCCATCCCTGCTCCAGTGCTGGGCTGTTAGGCTGCTGCATCTTTAACCCCAAGCGCTACATCATCATTCTGAGGCCAGACCCTAATAGAAAGGACCAATTTACAACAAGAGGAAATCAAGAAATGTGGGACAGAGGAATTTTAAGTCTGAATAGTCCACACCTAGAAAATGATCCAAGCTGCTCACCATACATAAGTTGGCCAATGATTTTATTTATTTATTTATTTATTTATTTATTTATTTATTTATTTATTTATTTATTTATTTATTTATTTATTTATTTATTTATTCCACCCTTCTCCCAAAGGACTCAGGGCAGTTTACAGCCAAATAAAACAACATAAACATAGACAAAAATTAAAAACATATTAAAACTGATTATAAAATGGTCTAATATAATTAAAACTAGGATAAAACCATCATAAAACCCCCACTTAAAAATTTCATCAGGCTAGCCCCGCACGGTGGAATAAAAAGGTCTTGAGCTCGCATTTAAAAGTCCGGAGGTCGGGGAGTTGATGCAACCCCGGAGGCAACTCATTCCAAAGGGCAGGAGCCGCCACAGAGAAGGCCCTCCCCCTGGGGGCCGCCAGTCGACATTTGAAATAATTAAAGTGGATTTGGAATATATTGTCCCCAACATTGTACAGTAAAATTCCAGGATGTCCACTGAGTTTTCTGAATCCCCAAGGGACCATGTCTGTCCACTGCCTGAGATACCACATCCAGGGTTTTGAAACTTGACTGTTGTGCAGTGTATAAATAAATAAACAAGTTAAATAAAATAAAAGGAATTGATCACATGTTCCATTACATTGAACAATGGAAAACACTGATTTTAAATAGCATCCCATAGGTGAAACTTGCTTAATGCCAGTGACTGTGAGAGTGATCTTGGAGTTCTAGTGGACAATCAATTATATATGAGCCAATAGGGTGCAGCAGTAGCCAAAAAAACAAAATAAAATAAAAAAAGCCAATGCAATCCTAGGCTGCATCAACAGAAGGATAGGATCAAGATCACATGAAGTTCTAGTACTGCTTTAAAAATCTTAGAAAACCACACTTGGAATACATCTAGTTCTGGTCACCATAATACAAAAAAGATGTTGAGACTCTGCAAAGAATGCAGAGAAGAGCAACAAAAATGTTGGGACTGGAGGCTAAAACATATGAAGAACAATGACAGGAATCCCACCACTAAAAGAATCTAATGGCAAAGAATGTAATGATGAAACAGTTAAAGCAAACCTCTTTAACACATTCTTTGACTCAGTCTTTGTTAACAGTAATGGCTCATACCCGACATTCCCCAATCGTATCAACAATGAGTACAACAATGAGTACTACGACCTAACACATATAGACTTCACAGAAGACAATGTTGAAAAAGCTCTTCACAAACTGAAACCATCTCTATCTATTGGGCCTGACTGACTATGTGCATACTTCTTAAAAAACTTTCCACTAATATAGCAAAACCCCTAAGCATAATTTTTGAAAAAGCTTTCATGACCAGTTCCCTTCCCAAACTTTGGTCACTAGCCACAGTCATCCCTATCTTCAAAAAAGGAGACCCCAGCCTAGTTGAAAATTACAGACCAATCTCTCTATGCTGAGTCACCTGCAAAGTAATGGAATCTATCATCAACCAATCCATTACCCTCCACCTTGAAACAAACAACCTACTCTCTAATAAACAATTTGGTTTCAGAAAAAAATTATCATGTAACTTACAACTTTTCCATTGCAAAAACATATGAACTACAAATTTTGATCAAGGCAAATCAATAGATGCAATCTACATAGACTTCTGTAAAGCTTTTGACTCAGTAGTACATGATAAACTTCTCCTAAAACTAAAATCCTATGGCATTTCAGGACCCCTCCACAATTGGATAACCGCTTTCCTGTCAACAAGTGGTCAAAATAGGCAATGCTCTATCAAATCCTGTTCCTGTCATGAGTGGTGTTCCCCAAGGCAGCGTTCTTGGACCAACGCTCTTCATATTATACATTAATGATTTCTGTGACCATATCACAAGTAATTGTGTTCTCGTTGCTGACGAAGTCAAACTATTTAACATCACCAACAATACAACTACCCTTCAAAAAGACCTTGACTTTGTATCCGAATGGTCTAAAACATGGCAACTCCAAATCTCAACCAGCAAATGCTCAGTCTTACATATTAGAAAAAAGAACCCAAACACTAAGTACAAGCTTGATGGACATTACCTTACAGATGACCCCCAACCTGTTAAAGACCTTGGAGTTTTCATATCAAATGATCTAAGTGCCAAAGCCCACTGCAACTACATAGCAAAAAAGGCTCTAAGAGTTGTAAACCTAATTTTGCGTAGCTTCTTTTCCAAAAACACTACACTACTAACCAGAGCATATAAAACATTTGCTAGACCAATGCTTGAATACAGCTCGCCTGTCTGGAACCCATACCACATCTTTGACATTAATACAATTGAACGTGTCCAGAAATATTTTACAAGAAGAGGTCTCCACTCCTCTGAGTACAACAAAATACCTTATGCCACCAGACTTGAAATCCTGGGTTTAGAAAACTTAGAACTCCACCGCCTCCGACAGGACCTGTATTTAACTCATAGAATCATTTATTGCAATATCCTTCCTGTTGAAGACTACTTCAGCTTCAATAGCAACAATACAAGAGCAAACAATAGATTTAAACTTAATGTAAACCGCTTCAATCTTGATTGCAGAAAATATGACTTCTGTAACAGAGTTATTAACACTTGGAACACACTACCTGACTCTGTGGTCTCTTCTCAAAATCCCAAAAGCTTTAACCAAAAACTGTCTACCATTGACCTCACCCCATTCCTAAGAGGTCTGTAAGGGCGTGCATAAGAGCACAAACATGCCTACCATTCCTGTTCTATTATTTCCTTTCATTATATCTAATTAATATAGTTATTACATACTTATGCTGATATATATGCTTATATATTATATAGTTGTTACATGTCAATGCTTATATATACTGTTGTGACAAAATAAATAAATAAAAATAAATAAATAATTAAATGTCCTTCTACAAAGAGGAAAGAAGGATTAGGGGTGACATGATATTCCTGTTTCAATATTTTAGGGGCTTCTACAAAGATGAGGTCAAACTATTTACCAGAGCACCAAATGTAAGACAAGAAACTATGGTTTGAAACTAATCAAGAAGAGAAGCAACCTCAAACTAAGGAGAAATTTCCTAATAACAACAGCAATCAGCCAATGGAATAGTTTGCCTTCAGAAGTTGTGGATGCTCCATCATTGGATGCTTTCAAAAATAAACTGGGCAACAATTGTTGGACTAGAACAGGGGTCAGCAACCCACAGCTCTTTCATCCTTCTGCTGTGGCTCCCTGTCGCTCAAAATATGTGTCGCAACTGTCAATGTATGACACACAATTTATTGAGTTTTTTGACTCCCGGTAGACCAACCACGGATAAATCCAAGAAAAGAAAAGTTTCAGAAGAAAACAGAATGTTTAATTCAACTACATATGCTAGTTTTGTGGCTGTTCAGGAAATAGTCAGGCACGGGAAAGGTTTTGTGGCTCCCAGTGTTTACTTTTCTTTGGGAAATGGGTCCAATATTTGCAAGTTAGACAACTGTAGAAGAAAGATTCCACTGTGAAAAGACCATCTGGAAGAAGGAACCAAGTCTTCTACTTTCAAAATTCCCGAATGTCTCAGTTCTAGTTCCATCCCTTTCTGGAGAAGAATGAGTTTTGCAATCTTTCTCAGATGAAACTGTACTTGGAGCAAAATGGAGATGTAGCAGCAATCTGGACATCGCATTCTGGGTGGTTATCCCCAAGAAGTATCTTATCAGAAGGCCACTAACGAGTTTTGAAAGACAGAGATTTGTCATCAACCAAGCTATTCTGTCAAAGTTGAAGATGCTCAACAAGGTTGGTGAAATGTTGCCATATTTTTATTTATTTTTATTTATTTTATTTATTTGTTTATTTTGTCTATCATATATAAGATAACAGGTAAAAGTTTAAACACTGTAAACAGGGCACTTATGCACGCCCCTTACAGACCTCTTAGGAATGGGGTGAGATCAACAGCAGACAGTTTAAGCTTAAAGTTTTGGGGGTTTGGGGAAGAAACTACAGAGTCAGGTAGTGCATTCCAGGCATTGACCACTCTGTTGCTGAAGTCGTATTTTCTGCAATCGAGTTTGGAGCAGTTTACCTTGAGTTTGTATCTATTATTTGCTCATGTCTTGTTGTTGTGTCTTCAGCTCCCGAACCGGACCTACTGGCAAAGAGTGACTTAGAGAGTGAGGGGAAAGAGCCGAAAGGACTTGCCTCTGCAGGACCTTCTTCTCTGGCTCCGCTCCAGGTCCCAGAGGCAGGCCAGGTGGAGGAGGAGGAGCTGACACGGCCTCTTTCCCCCGACCCCTCCTCCTCCCTGGCAGAGCTCCAAGAGCCAGCTGAGGAGAATCAATCTTGGCTAGATGCAAAGCAGTGAAGCTGAGAGAAACGTGTGCAGCAGAGGAAAGGGAGGCTTCAGCAGCGATGGCCGCCTCGCTGGAGGGTTCCCCTCGGCATGAGGGAAAGCCGTGGTGGTGGACTCAGCGGCCTCGGCAGCGAGGTCTTCCTCCGTGGTGGTTTTTAATGGAGGGGGAAGCTGCTTCAGCGACTTTAATGCTGGCAGTAGCTTTTGAGCTTGTCCCCTCAGCGATAACAGCTGTGGTGGGGTGCCCTCCTCAAGACCGGTCAGTCTTTTACAGAGAGCTTTCCACCGGTGCAGCTTTGTTGGTGGCCAAGTGTGATTGGACACAGGCAGAAAACAGACCCAACAGCCTCCAGCAGATTCCTGAAGCCTTTAGAGATGAATATTTTGTGTCCATTAAGAAATCCGAGTCAATCTATTCATAAACCAAACATCTTCAGCTCCAGCTGATGGGATTAAGAAAGACAAGACATGAACTTTAGGACATAATAGGATTAACCTGCCACCAATCAAATAATAAAACCACACAAAGCGAACCTCAAAATTACAAAATACTGTAAACTGTATAAAAATCCTTGCACTCATCAAGCTAATTTGTCAGCTATCCCAGAACTACATACTCTTGTTGGTTCTGCTCATCAATTGTGTCCTCTGCAGAGCTGCTCCCATACCATGCAAGAATGTCAAATGTCAGGACACTCTCAATGGTACTGCAACAGTAGGACAGAAGTATATCTATCTCAGCATCTACTACTGTCCTACTGCACCATTGAGTGTCCTGAAATACGGCATTCTTGCATGGTATGGGAGCAACTCTGCAGTGGATGTAAAAGCTCTACAGAGAATCATTCAAACTGCCCAGAATATCATCAGGCTCCAGCTACCAGCCCTGGACGACATCTTTGCATCTCGCTGTTTGAGGAAGTTGCATAACATTCTCAGAGACTCTTCCCATTCTGCTTTCAATCTTTTTGGACTGTTGCCTTCTGGCAGAAGATACAGAACAATTAAAACTCGGACTACACATCTTCTGAATAGTTTTTATCCCAGAGCTATAATTGCACTCAACAATGAACTAAAGGGCAACAATCAGTGAGCTGTTGAACAGCATTACTTGGTCTGCTGTGTGTATTGTGGTTCTTCAACAGCTGCAGAGCTGGCAACAGACTCAGACAGCGATGAGGCTGAGGAAGAGTGTGGGCCAGTCCTGTAGACTGGGGAAGGCCCAGATGAGGGCTCTGTGTTGGAGGCTGAGGTGAGGCCAGGGCCATCGGGGAGTGAGATGCAGATTCCAGAGCCTCCAGAGACTGACAATAGTTAGACAGAGGAACAGGAGGAGCCTGTTCCTTATGCATGCATGAAAAGAGGTGCCAGAAGGCAAGGGCAGCTCAAGCAAAGAGGACAACTTGGGTGTTTCATAGTATCCTGTGTGGATGTGGTCCTACTTGTATGCCCATTAATCTTTTGTGTTGTAATGACCTGTGTGGAAACGTCCTGAGTTCTGGGAATGTGACGTCCTGTAGTGGTAATGAGTTTCCTGGAAATGTCCTGAGTTCTGGGAATGTGACCTCCTGAGTCTTGTGTTGTAATATCCTAGGTGGTAGGTTGTGTTGTAACATCCTGACGTTTGGTGTTGTGGCCTCTGGAGTTCTGTGATGTGATGTCCTGAGCAGATGGCTGTGATGCAGTATCCCGGGGTTTGGTTTGGCTCTTAGTCTGAGGTCTTGTCATGTGTTTATGGCATGTGTCAGTTTGCTTTGTGTGTGAATCGGAGGGGAGCCAAGATCAAGGAGACCAAGGAGTCTATGAAATATCATGTAAAATCTGCCCAGCCACATACATTGGACAAACTAATAGGAGAATAAATACACGCATCACAGAACACAAGAACACAGTCAGAAAAGAAGAAAAGCACCTTAAAACCACAGGACATGAAATTGATTTGAAGGAACCAAATTAATCTTCAAACTGAACACTACAACAAGAGAATAATTATGGAAGCCATCGAAATAGAGAAACACCCCCACAACATGAACAAACGAGATGACAGTCCCACCTATCAGACATCTGGAAACTAGCCCTGGTCAACAAACGAGTCCCAGCCACAAAAATTGACACTGGACCCAGGATAACACATGACGCCACCACCAATCATCCCCACCAGATTCAAACCCAAACCCATCCCACAGATGAAACACAACCACCATCCAGAAGCCAGAGCATGCTGGCACCACTGGCTGCTGCGCCCCCCTCTGATCCCCACACAAAGCAAACTGACACTTGCCATAAACACATGACAAGACCTCAGACTCAGAGCCAAACGAAAACCTGGGATGCTGCATCACAGCCATCTGCTCAGGACATCACATCACAGAACTCCAGAGGCTGCAACATCAAAGCTCAGGACATTACAACACAACCTACCACCCAGGATGTTACAGCACAAGACTCAGGAGGTCACATTCCCAGAACTCAGGACGTTTCCAGAAAGCCCATTAACACTACAGGAGGTCACATTCCCAGAACACAGGACATTTCCAGAAAGCCCATTACCACTACAAGAGGTCACATTCCCAGAACTCAGGATGTTTCCACACAGCCCATTAACCAGGTCGTTACAACACAAAAGACTAATGGGCACACAACTAGGACCACACCCACACAGGATGCTATGAAACAGCCGACTAATCTGCAAACACCCACTCCACCTACCAATCAAAATGCAACCACACAGCCAGCCAACCCACTTACAGCAACACTCCCCACCTCCCCACCAGTATTTAGAGCGAGATGGCAGCTCCGAGCATGCTTTGCTCGCACAAACACGAAGCCGTAAGCACCAGCCTGAAGATGACGAGTGAGACCTCGTCAAAACGTCGCCAAGATACTCTCAACCTTACACGGGAAAAGACCTGCAACGCCAAGACCTACATCTACATCTACATCTAAATCTACATCTACATCTACATCTACATCTACATCTACATCTACATCTACATCTACATCTATCTATATCTATATCTAATCTATATCTATATCTATATCTATACCTATACCTATATCTGTCTATCTGTCTATCTGTCTATCTATCTATCTATCTATCTATCTATCTATCTATCTATCTATCTATCTATCTATCTATCTATCTATCTCTCTATCTCTCTATCTCTCTATCTATCTATCTATCTATCTATCTATCTATCTATCTATCTATCTATCTATCTATCTATCTATCTATCTATCTATCTGTTGTGTCCCACTCCTCCGCTGACGGCCGGGTCAGGGAAATCCGAATCAGGCTTGCCTCTGCAGCTCTGCCCAAAGTCCTAGCAAAGTCCTCAGAGCAGGCAGGAGACCAGTAAGTGACTTCAGCAAGATAAGTTCGACTTTTGCCTGACTCAGAGACTGCCAGAAAGCAGATCCTTTATATAGGCCATGGGGTGTGGCTCCATGACTCAGCACTCATTAAGGCCTGCCCCTCCCTTCCTTCTGTTGCCTCCGCCTATCCAGCCTTCTGATGCGAGGGTCACACCAATCAGCAGCTGTTGGGAATAAACCCTCCTCAGGCTCACATGCTGTGGAGGAGGGGGAGGGGTCTAGCTGCTCCGTTTGCCTGGGCATGGAGTCAGGGCTGGGGCCGGGAGATGCTCCTTCTTCTGCAGTTTGTGTGGGCATGGAGCCAGGACTTGGGCTGGGAGGCATACATTCCTCAGTGTTCGGGAGCAGGTAAGAAGGCCCCGGCTGCTTTGAGGGCGGGCAAGACACAACACTATCTATCTATCTATCTATCCATCCATCCAGTTTTGGTCGCCACGATGTAAAAAAGATGCTGAGACTCTAGAAAGAGTGCAGAGAAGAGCAACAAAGATGATTAGGGGACTGGAGGCTAAAACATATGAAGAACGGTTGCAGGAACTCGGTATGTCTAGTTTAATAAAAAGAAGGACTAGGGGAGACATGATAGCAGTGTTCCAATATCTCAGAGGCTGCCACATAGAAGAGGGAGTCGGGCTGTTCTCCAAAGCACCTGAAGGTAGAACAAGAAGCAATGGGTGGAAACTGATCAAGGAAAGAAGCAACTTAGAACTAAGGAGAAATTTCCTGACAGTTAGAACAATTAATAAGTGGAATGACTTGCCTGCAGAAGTTGTGAATGCTCCAACACTGGAAATTTTTAAGAAAATGTTGGATAACCATCTGACTGAGATGGTGTAGGGTTTCCTGCCTGGGCAGGGGGTTGGACTAGAAGGCCTCCAAGGTCCCTTCCAACTCTGTTGTTATATATATTATATTATCTATCTATCAGAATTCTTTTTTCCAATCAGCCTCCATTTTATTTCCAGGGTCTTTTTCCCAGATTGGAACTGAACCTGATTTTTCTTCCTACCTAATATGAAGGATCTTATTGTCTTACATGAATGTGGAAGGACAACAAAGAGAGTATCAAGGGGAAAAAATATTCCTATTGGCTTTATAACTTTCTCCCTATTGACCAAACTATACAGTCCACAGGAGCTCTCTTTCCTATCTCTTAGCTCTCATCCAACAATTGATATTACTATGCTATAGTAATATAGTAATATATATTAATAGTAATAGTAATAGTAATATATTACTATTTGTGCCATCAGCCAAACAGTGCCGGCTGGTGACCCCCAGGGGGAGAGCCTTCTCTGTGGCAGCACCGACCCTATGGAATGAGTTACCTCCTGGGTTACGCCAACTTCCCGACCTCCGGACCTTCAAGCGGGAACTGAAGACTCTGCTATTCAATCAGGCGGGACTAGCCTAAATATTATTTTAATTTGATATTTTAGTTTAACTTAGTTTTAACTGAATTTTAAACTGTATTGATTTATTTATAATTTTATAGTTTAGGGTTTTATATCGGTCGTTTGACCGTTTTAGTTTTAAATTGGCCGGTTAAATATTTCATTTTAAATGTATTTTAAATTTATTGTGTTCCTATGTGTTTTAATAAGGCTGTACACTGCCCTGAGTCCTTCGGGAGAAGGACGGTCTAGAAATCTAATAAATAAATAAATAAATAAATACTAGAACGTATGGGAGATGAAATCACAATTCTGGCCAAGAAATCAGGTCCAGTTTAGGATTAACCTTTTAGGATTAGTAAGTGTAATAGAAAAGCAAAACAAAAACAGGTTATCCCCGTAATATTAGGGATGGCTCATAGATACTGTTTGCTTCCATGGGGTTAGAAGACAGGCAGGAATACAGTTAAGTGTTGAATCAACCTAGAGTGACAGCAAATTCCATAGCTCTGAGTGACCTTCCCCAGCAATTTCTGGAGACAAGGGACCACATTGAAGTCAATCCCCTGCTTATTGAACTATCTTCGTCCAACTTCACTTAGTGGACATTTTCTGACTACGGAAAAGTGCCCCCAGGGGTATACCTGTGATTTTTCACTAACATGCTCTTTTTCAGCCTCCCCTTTGCGCATGGGGATCAGGAGGAATTTCAGGGTCCTCAGAGAAGTTGCTTCTCACTACAATTTTCACCATCCCGGTCTTTGAGACCTACTATTTCTATAGTGATTGCCTTTGATGTAAACATCATACTGAAGCAACATCCAAAATAACTTGCATCAGAAAAGGATAACCACCTTGGGTGGTACATGTTTTGGGACAGGCAGGGGCTGTGCTGCTGAATGGACCTTGCCCTCTTTTCCAGATAAAGCTCAATTTGTTTCTGTTTGAATAAGGAAAGCCCCTGGATCTTCCATTTTCTGAGAGTGCTTTGAAATTATCTAACTCTTCTTTAGAAACAGGGAGGAGATTAATTGAGTCCCATCAATTATGGACCTCCTGCTTCTGCTTTCGATGCTACTGGTGTCCCAGACAGTCTCTGGGAAGCTTAGAATGAAGTGCCCACTGAATATGGTGCACTTGGATAGAGAAAGACCCTGGAGCTACTACAGGCCAGGAGACCATCTCATCGGTATAGTCACCAGTGCAGTAACACTAAAACAGAAAATGTTGTTGTTCAACCAGCTTCCTTATAGTCAGTCTTACTTGTAAGTTATTCAGTGTGATGAAATTGTATTCCTTCCACCTGCAGTTCTAACTCTTTCATTCTTCTCTCTTTATTCTGCTTACTCCTATATTTCAGGAACTGATTAATTTTTTTGATTGATCAGATTTCTACGGGTTTCCTCTTTTGTCTTATCTAGGGGAAGAGACACAAATACAAAAATGGAGCAAAAAAAAAAATACCTAAAAGAAATCCAAATTATTTTCCTCTCCATGTCCAATCTAGAATGCCCAACCTGAATACTGACTTTTGTTTAAAGTAGTGATTGTTGTAGTTAACCCTTGACCACATCATTTCCATATTTTTATAACTGCTCATTGATATTCAGTGCCTAATGCTTATAGGAATAGAGGATGACTTGTTTTTAGAACAAGGGGACACGGTGTCAGGGGCTAGGCATTGAGCTTGTCGATCAAAAGTTTGGCAGCTCAGCGGTTTGAATCCCTAGTGCTGCTGTGTAACGGGGTGAGCTCCTGTTACTTGTCCCAGCTTCTGCCAACCTAGCAGTTTCGAAAGCATGTAAAAATGCAAGTAGAAAAAATAGGGACCACCTTTGCTGGGAAGGTAACAGCGTTCCGTGCGCCTTTGGCGTTGAGTCATGCCGGCCACATGACCACGGAGATGTCTTTGACAGCGCTGGCTGTTCGGCTTTGAAACGGAGATGAGCACCGCCCCCTAGAGTTGGCAACAACTAGAACATATGTGCGAGGGAAACCTTTCCTTTACCTGTTTTTAGAACAGCTTTTCTGGGTCACTTATGAAATATCCTCTTCCTTTTATGATGGTTGCAGTTTAAAATAGGAATAGTTTTGCAGACTGGGTTCTGTGCTGATGAAAAATTACTGCTGCTATAAAAAATAGACTACTTTTGATTCTTATCTGCTTCCCATTTTCTCAACATTTATAAATATTAAATGTTGATGATTGACTATCTTGCCTCTGGTTTTCGATTAGTTTTGACTTCCGACTCAATAGCCTTGTGTTGATAAGGATAATGAAATTGGGGGAAAAGGTATTTTATTACTGCTGCTGCTGATGCTTGTATTAACGAAAGCATTTTTTTTTTTACATTAGTGACACTTATACTTCCAAAGGAATAGAACGCTTTATTTTCACCATTCAAGAGAGCAACAAGAATATCCAGCTCCTGTGCAATCTCACATTTGGCTACAATATCCATGACAACTATCTGAACACACTTGGCACTTCAGAAGTCTTGCTGGACATGCTCTCTACTGGAGAAGCCAATGTTCCCAACTACAGCTGTGGAAGGAAGGACCACCTGTTGGCTCTTCTTGATGCAGCTGACAGGGAGATTTCCATCCAGATGTCAACATTGGTAGGCACCTACAAAGTCCCACAGGTTTGTGTTTGTGTGTTTCTCTACATAGTAATGTGAGTGTGGTGGTAGTGGGTGCAGGATAGATCCATTCATGTCTTCTCTATGGAATTCAAGAGCTGCTTTTCACTACGTCCATTGTAGGAACTGGAATACACATTAGAATGGGATGAAATCAATAGAGAGATGAAGGCTGCATCAATAGAGAGATGAAATTGATAAATGAGAATATTTGTAGCTCAGTGTTGGAATGAGGGTTTCTTGTTCCTTTCTTAGCTCGGTTATTTTCTTCCAGATGTTTCATTACCCAACCTAGGTAAGATCATCGGTGCTAGTAAGGAGTGTGAGGTATGCTCTCAATTTTATCTTAGAATGACTTGTCCTATAAGCACTGATGGGAATGATCTTGGAGGGTTTTTGGTGGGCTGTTAGTTTGTTTGGCAATTCCTTCATTGGGATATTGTTTACTTCTTGATTGTTGGTCTGATGTTATTCAACATCAACTAACCAACATCATGATAATCAACCTCAATTTACGTCATTAATTATTGGTGCAAAATGAAAGCTATGGAAACTACCGACTCCCAAAATTGTGTCTGTTAGAACATACAAAATTTCAACTAAAGACCTCTTGGCTTATACAACTGACAAATTAAATGAGGAACTATGGTCTCCTTGTCTCATGCACAACTGGAGAAGACAGTAAAAAGAGGACTGCAGAAAGAATATATAGAAGCAGAGATCAATGTAGCAATCTTCCAAAACTAAATATAATATGGCCCTTTATTGGAGCAATATATTTCAGTTAACCTCTGCAAATGTGAGTCTAATTTGTTAATTTGTTTCTCATCTTCCATTTTTATATAAAGTCTTCTTAATATTCTGTGTTTAATATTTTAAACAATGGCCAAGCAACGAACTATTCTAAGATGTTTATCAAAACAAAAAGTTGGAGTTATTAAAAACTCATATTTTGGAGTTGCCTTCTTCATTGCTTTTCCAGATCAGTCATAGAGTTGCTTCAGAGACTCTGAGTGATAAAAGTAAATTCCCTTTTTTCCACCGGATGCTCCTCAAGGAAGGGTTCCAGCATTCAGCAATTGTCCGAGTTCTCCTGCACTTCAGGTGGACCTTGATTGGTCTCCTTGCTCCAGACACAGAGGAGGGAGAGAATTTCCTGAGGACTTTTCCTCCTTTGCTTCTCAGGAATGGAATTTGTGTCGTTATATCACAACAATTCGCAATGACTGGAGATCTAGCACCCTTCAGGGATTCCAGCTTTTCTCAGTGGAAACAAGTCAACGTCTTTGTTCACTTCACAGAACACATTATTGTTTCAAACACATTTCATATTTTTCATCTAACACTTGACATTTTATCAGGACCCATCAGAGAGAAAATCTGGATCACCACAACTTTGGGAAACTATATAATGACTCATCTTGGATATCACAAATACCTCCATAGTATTTGGAGCTTTGAATTTCTGCAAAAAACAAGCCCAAAAGATGGTGCCTTTGAACCCTTTTCCTTTTTAGACTCCCAGTATGAAGACAAGAATTTTCAGTGCTCTTTTTCAAAAAATGTTTTTTCTGTCAAAGGCCGGAAAAGATGCACCCAAAATACTCCAGTGGAGACAGAAGATGATTTGAATGGGAAGTTGATTGAAAACAGTGACTCAGTTTACACTATCTTTATAACTCTGGCCCATGTCTTGAAGGCTGCATATTCATCCAGGTCCTGGAGGAGAAGGAAGGAGGCCCAAGAGACACTGGAAGCTCCAAGGCTGCAGCCGTGGCAGGTATGGGGTCCCAACAAAGATCCAACAAACTAAATTCCTCTGGAGAAGGAATCCATTAGAGAAAAAGAGGAATCATATCAACCTCCTTGTGCTACAAAAAGCCAACAGATTTGGTCAATCTAGTTGCTGGGGGAATAATTTACCAAGGAGCTGGTAGTAGATATATTTTGATATTAAACACTCCTAATTTTAAAAAAGGTGATTACACCTTTAACACTATTCCTGTATGTATGGTTTGTGATTAGCACTATAGAATTTTACTGTTATAAATTTGAAGGACACTCTGAGAACAACAAGCCTCAGCTGGGTTCTATTTTCCCCTTGTGAGTGGCTCATGAATCATGCTGGATTGAGGAAGACAATTACTCCAGCAGAAATAGAATTCCTTCCTTGGGACAGTGGTCTATTTCAAGTAGTCTGAGTAAAAGTTAGCTCAGAACATTATACAAAATGTTCCTTTGTTGTTTATGACATGTCAACCTCTGTGACTTCTTTCACAAGATCAGAGTTCATCCTTTTTGGGACAAGATTACATTTTGTCAGTGTATAAGAGTTTAAGAATTGGAATAGACATGGCAACAGGTCAGCCAACGAGGACTGTTTGGTGACTCAGACAGTTTGGAGCCTGGGCACAGCTTAGCATAAGTGTTCTTTATATAAGAGCTTGAGTGCACTGGCACTATTTTGCTTCCATTGTTGCTTCTGTGAGCGGTGCTTCATCTGTGGTGATAAGACTCATTTAAAGAAATACTGTTTACAAGGAAGAAAAACAACAGATGGACAAGCTGCTGTTGCGAAAGTTAGCTAATGTAATAGCGGAGACAAATGGTTAATAGACGGTGTGGCTAGTTAAACAATTGTTAATAATTCTAAATTGTTTTTCAGAGTGAATCGGTTATTTTTATTAGAAAGAAAGTTAGATGAGTGAAATATAGAAAATGCATCAATAGAGTTAATAGAGTTAAATAAATTAAGAAAAGGATTGTCATAGTATTTGATATTTAATGTAATGGTATTAAGCCAGAATAGATTGAATAATGAATATGGTTGTAAACTTTAACTGTTATTGCACAAAATATTTGTACCCAGATGACACACTTTTTAATGGAAGACAGATTGTTTGCATTAAAATATTTTTTTTTTTACAAAAGCAAAAAAGAAAAGAAAAAATCCATGCTTTTGTGTAAGCGACCTTTCTTTTCAAGGAGTTTATGAATAATCTGTTTTTTGCTGTTCTTCAATTTATTTGATACCTGCTGTAGAATGTTCCCTATATTTTTTCAATATACGATTGACAAATTTTGCTGAACCTTTCTTGTTCACAACTTAGTGGTAACACTTGTTGTCCTAATTAAGCATGTTTGCAATTTAAAAAAATAATTCGAAGAAAAAGCCACACAGTTGGAACAACAAACCAAGGTTTCTGCTTTTAAAATTCCTGGATGTTTCCATTCTAGTTCCATCCCTTTCTGGAGAAGAATGAGTTCTACAATCTTTCCCATTGGAATCTTTACATGGACCATAAGGGAGAAATAGCTGCAGATATGGACATTGAGTTCTTGGTGATTTCGCCTGAGGGGGATTTGATGAAAAGGAAATTGGGGAGTATTGATAGACACAGAATTATAATTAATGAATTTGCTCTTTCATGGATAAATCTGCTCAACAAGGTGAGTCAAATATTGCTGTGTTTTCTCCTTTTTTCTAAAGTTTATGAACCATTTCAAATGGGTTAATTCTAGTTGTCATGGCTGATGACCCTCACTGGGAGCTGAATGTACAGAAGAGAAAATGTTAGATGAATTGTGGAGACTTCAATCAGTGGTGAGATTAATTTTTATTTACTACCTGTTCTGTGGGCATGGCTTGGTGGGTGTGGCAGGGGAAGGATACTGTAAAATCTCCATTCCCTCCCCATTCCAGGGGATAGTTACTGCAAAATCCCCATTTCCTCCCAATCAGCTGGGACTCAGGAGGCAGAGAATAGATGAGGGCGGGGCCACTCAGAGGTGGTATTTTACCAGTTCTCCGAACTACTCAAAATTTCCTCTAAAAGAACTGCTCTTTCTTAAGTAGAAAAATTCTTTATTTCAATGTTAGATGCCAAAGTCAAGAGTAGTGAGTAAATGAACAATCTGCCAGTATATTTATCTCTCTTAAATATGTTTGGAATGTATCAATGATTTCATATTTTTCTAAGTGAAGGCCAAGAACTACAGTATATGGCGAATGTTAATGTCTACATCCATTTTCATGCATGCTTTGTCCCAATCTACTTTCATTGGCATTTATTTATTTGTAACAACAGTATATGTAAGCATAAGCATGAAATAACTATATGATATATAAGCATATATATATATAAGCAAAAGTATTAAAAAAACTATATGAATTGGATACAGTCAAAGGGGACATTGGGACAGGAACGGTAGGCACGTTGGTGCTCTTATGCACGCCCCTTATAGACCTCTTAGGAATGGGGTGAGGTCAATAGTAGATAGTTTTTGGTTAAAGCTTTGGGGATTTTGAGAAGAGATCACAGAGTCAGGTAGTGCATTCCAGGCATTAACAACTCTGTTACTGAAGTCATATTTTCTGCAATAAAGATTGGAGCGGTTCACATTAAGCTTAAATCTATTGTATGCTTGTGTAATGTTGTGATTGAAGCTGAAGTAGTCTTCAATAGGAAGGACATTGTAACAGATGATTCTATGAGTTAAACTCAGGTCATATCAAAGACGGCGGAGTTCTAAGTTTTCTAAACCCAGTATTTCTAGTCTGATGGCATAAGGTATTTTGTTGTACTTAGGGGAGTGGAGAACTCTTCTTGTAAAATATTTCTGGACACGCTCAATTGTATTAATGTCCGAAATGAGGTGTGGGTTCCAGACAGGTGAGCTGTATTCAAGAAATGGTCTAGCAAATGTTTTATATGCTCTGGTTAGTAGTGTAATGTTTCTGGAGAAGAAGCTACACAAGATTAAGTTTACAACTCTTAAAGCCTTTTTTGCGATGTAGTTGCAGTGGGCTTTGGCACTTAGATCATTTGATATGAAAACTCCAAGGTCTTTAACGGGGTGGGGGTCATCTACAAGGTAATGTCCATTGAGTTTGTATTTAGTGTTCTGATTCTTTTTTACAATGTGTAAGACAGAACATTTGCTGGTTGAGATTTGGAGTTGTCAAATTCTTGACCATTCCGACACAAAGTCAAGGTCTTTTTGAAGGGTAGCCATATTGTTGGTAGTGTTAAATAGTTTAACATCATTAGTGAAGAGAACACAATTACTTATAATATGGTCACAGAGGTCATTAATGTATAATATGAAGAGTGTTGGTCCTAGAACGCTGCCTTGGGGGACGCCGTTATTGACAGGAGCAGAATTTGATAGGGCACTGCCTATTTTGACCACTTGTTGTCTTTTTGACAGGAATGTTGTTATCCAATTATGGAAGGGTCCGGAGATGCCATAGGATTTTAGTTTTAGGAGAAGTTTGTCATGTACCACTGAATCAAAGGCTTTGCAGAAGTCTATGTAAATTGCATCTATTGTTTTGCCTTGATCAAGATTCTCCTAAAAATTAAAATTTCTCCTAAAACTAAAAACTAAAAGAAACTAAAAGTTTCTTCCTTTTATGCATAGTCTAGAGTCCAGAGATGTCATCTCAACCTCCATTTTCTCTGGATAGTGAGTCCTAACACATTTTCTTTGGCGTTTCTTCTTTTTCTGCTTAGTCTCTGCCTCAGTCCCAATGTGTGGAAAGTTGTCATCCTGGGTTTGTCAAGCGGAAGCGAGAAGGAGAGCCTGCTTGCTGCTACGACTGTATTCCTTGTCCTGAGGGGACCATCTCCATTCATGAAGGTGGGGGACACCAAGGAAAAGGGCAGGACTTGTGGAATTGGATTCACCTGAAACACTCTCACGAAAGTGCAAGTTTAAAGACTGATCAATTGATTTTGGTTTTTGCTAGCAGTTCAGCAGTTCAATTCTCCCCAGCTCAGGGTTGATTCAGCCTTCCACCTTTCTGAGGTCGGTAAAATGAGGACCCAGATTGTTGGGGGCAATAAGCTGACTCTAACCTGCTTAGACAGGGCTGTAAAAGCACTGTGAAGTGATCTATAAGTCTAAACGCTATTGCTATTATCTTCAAATTGCACAATTTCTTATTTAGAGAGAGGAATAGCAGAAAAATCTTGAGGGAAGGTGTAGCACATTAGACAAGCTTCCATACTGCCAGAAAAAAATAAATCTCTTCTGCTTCTTAGTTTGTATTCCAGATTACTTGCAGAACTAACTTTGTTTCCCCAGCTAATTCGTTTTCAAAAGATAGGCATCAAGTATGTTATGATGACAGGATCCAGGAAATGTGTCTAGAAAGATTAATTGATTCATTGTCTGCCTCTAATAATGTAGGTTCTGCAAATTACAGAAGAAATCATTCAGGTTCCAGGACTTCTAACTGCATAAACTATAAAAATAAAGCTGTTTTTTTTTAAAAAAATAAAATGATATTCTTACATTTTTTTTGTAGTGATTTTAAGCAATGTTTCTCAGAAAATGTTGCTGGTAACAAAAGTTGTCACAGGAAAGTATTTCTTGAAAGGTGAAAGTACAGAATATTTTTTTAAAAAAAATATCGCTTTTTGTGTTACTCAGATACAGAAAAATGCACCAAGTGTCCAGATGAAAAATATCCAAATGAGAACAGAATCCAATGTATCCCCAAAGTTATAACCTTCCTTTCTTATGAAGAACATCTGGGCATCATTCTGGTCTCTTTTGCCGTATTCTTGTTCTTAGCCACAGGCCTTGTTTTAATCATATTCCTTCAACATCAGGAAACTCCCCTTGTCAAAGCCAACAACCGAGACCTCTCTTACGTCCTCCTGGCCTCCCTCCTGCTTTGCTTCTTGTCTCCTTTTCTCTTCATTGGTCAACCAAGGAAAGCCACCTGCCTTCTCCGACAAACCATTTTCAGCATCATCTTCTCAGTTGCCATTTCTTCTGTCTTGGCCAAAACCATCACAGTAGTGCTGGCTTTCCTGGCCACAAAACCAGGAAACCGAGTAAAGAGATGGCTGGGGAAGAGCTTGGCCAACTCCATCATCCTTTCTTGTTCTAGTGTCCAGATTATGATCTGCTCCATCTGGTTGGGAATTTCTCCCCCATTCCGTGACTCAGACTTTTACTCCCAGCCTGGGGAGATCATCCTGCAATGCAACGAAGGCTCTGTTTTCATGTTCTACATCACCCTCAGCTACATGGGCTTCCTGGCTGCCATCTGCTTCACAGTGGCTTTCCTGGCCAGGAATCTCCCTGGAGCCTTCAATGAAGCCAAGCTGATCACCTTTAGCATGCTGGTCTTCTGCAATGTCTGGATCTCCTTCCTGCCCACCTACCTGAGCACCAAGGGGAAATACATGGTGGCTGTGCAGGTCTTCTCCATCTTGGCCTCCAGTGCTGGTCTGCTGGTCTGCATCTTCATCCCCAAGTGCTACATTATCATTCTGAGGCCAAACTTGAATACAAAGGAGTATCTTACATCCAGAAGAAATGTACAAATGTGAGTTAGAGGAATTTCCATTCTCAACACATTTCAACAAGCCAAGCATAGAAATTGTTTCAAGTTGTTCCACTTACATGAGCTGGGGCAATGATTTTGAGCTGAAATAATCAAAGGGCAATGGGAAGATAGAGTCCTCCATCCCTATCCAATATAATTGGAAGATCTGGATAATCTGGATTATATATCGGGTCAAATTATTTAGAAATAAAATAAGAGGGGCGCTAAAATACAGCCCTAGAAGAATTTTACAAAAGAATTTCTAAATAATTAAGAGTATCTAAATTTAAGTGTTCCATAAATGTGGCTTAAGGGAAGGAGGTGAGATTGGGCATAAATATTCCTTAAATTCATCCATCTCATTCTTCTGATGATGGACACTCCAGAGTTATTTGGATGGGACCTTGCAGATCTTCTAGTCCAATCCCCTGCTCAGGTAGTAAACTCTATACCATTTCAGACAAATGACTGTCCAATCTTTTTTTAAAAACATCCAGTGTTGGAGCATCCACAACTTTTGGAGGCAAGTTATTCCACAGATAGATTGTTCTAATTGCAGGAAATTTCTCCTTTGTTCTAGGTTGCTTCTCTTCTTGATTAGTTTCCATCTGTTGCTTCTTGTCCTGCCTTCTGGTGCTTTGGAGAATAGGTTGACTCCCTCTTCTTTGGGGCAGCCCCTCAAATATGGAAGACTGCTATCATGTCACTCCTAGTTCTTCTTTTCATTAAGCTAGATGTACCAAATTCAAGCAACCATTCTTTATATGTTTTACCTCCAGTCCCCTAATCATCATTGTTGCTCTTCTCCACTCTCTTTCTAGAGTTTCAACATCTTTTTTACATCATAGTGATCAAAACCGGATATAGTATTTCCAGTGTGGTCTTATCAAGGTTCTAAGAGGTAAAGGTGGATCGTGACCTGATTCAGAAGACCTGCTCTTAACTTTTAGAACTGGAAGTTTGTAAGGACATCCCATTCAAAGAAGGAATTCCTCCTGAAGTCATCAATAATTTCTCAAATTTAGCAGAAAAGTGTTTGGTTGGGTGTATCTCCCTTCTTGGCTTTATCATGGTTAGAGTTTTCTAGCACTCAAGAAGTTCTCAGCCTTCCTCATTCCTTCTTGGACCTGGGTAAACATGTAGCATTTAAGGACTGTGCCACAATCTGCACCATTATGTCGAGAAAGTCTGTTTTTGATGATGTACCTGCATAAACGTGTAGTAATATGGTCAGGTTTTGTATGGTGTCTTCTGTTATTCTGCTGTTTTGGAGAGAAACTGTTAGTCATATCCATGTACCAATTTTCTTCAAACCATGTATGTGATTAACTAATTTGATGTTAAATGTCTTTTTCTTATTTTGTTCAACTCTAATTGTTCATTTTTTAATTTGTTTTTCTCCTCTGCGTTCTCCTTTGAATGATGTATTTTGTTGACAGCTGATCTAAGACTAAATATATTTTTTTAATTTTTAATTTACAGTCTTGCATAGAACAGTGGATTGAATTCAATTCCAGCAGGCCTCTTCCACATCTATGACTCTAGTTATAATATATTTTTTTTCTTTGTTGTATCCCTGGACTTTTTCTTACTTAAGCAGCATACCAATTTTGTGCATGGGTTGACAAATGTTTACAAAAAATAAGTAGGGAGTAGCAATAATCTTTTGCTGTTGTTGTTAGTTGTGAAGTCGTGTCCGACCCATCGCGACCCCATTTACAATGTTCTTCCAGGCTTTCTTATCCTCTACCATCCTCTGATAAATGGGCAATTTGGGGGGGGGAACCCACTTCTTAGATGAGTGGAATCATATAAATCGAAATGGTATATAGAGCTACAAGGCCAACCTTTGTTTTGCGATTAGAACAATCCCATAGATTTGCAATGAGAAATGGTTTATTTTTGGGATCTAGCATTCTCAAACTGGCCTCTCCATTTGATTTATGAGAGATGTTTCCCTCCCTATTTTATTTAATTAGTCCCCTCCCCCCTTAGGTTTCTGAAAGAAAACAGGTGCGGGAACTGAGTTCACAAAGTTGATGTGTTTGAAGAAAGCTTCCAATTCCTGTGTTTTAATCTTGACCCACAGATCTCCAACATACCTGTATACCAATGAATGGGAGGAATTCCTGTGAAGGACTTTAGAAGGACTTTGGTTTCTACTTCCTCCATGTCAAGCAGTAGTGGGTTTCAATTTTGTTTGCTACTGGTTTGCTCGCAGGTGCTCACCTGCTTGCGCGTGTGTGCTACCTCTGCGCATGCACAGAAGCTTCTGCGCATGCACAGAGATGTCTGGGCGGGTGGGTGGAGCCTCCTGCTGCCGCTGGTACCGATTCACCCAATCTTGGGCTAAGCGGTAGCAACCCACCACTCATGTCGAGCTTGGCTACAACTGGGATACAGGTGAGCCCATGGCACAGCTGTGATTTTGTCCGTAGAAACCTTCATTGTATTTAAAAGCTGCCACAGTAGTGAAGAAACAAACTGGGGCCTATCAATGAGATTTAATCTGGCTCTTAAGGCAAGAAAGAAACACCAAAATTGAGAATTCAGAATCTCTGACTATTCCACTAGGGGGACTTCTCCTTCAGAGCTACCCACCTTCCTGAGTGGAAAACATCATCAAAAAAGGACAAGAAAGAATGTTCTTTCTGCCCCAACTCAGTAAGCTCAAACTGCCCAAGGAGCTGCTGATTCAGTTCTACAGAGGAATTATTGAGTCTGTCATTTGCACCTCTATAACTGTCTGATTCAGTTCTGCAACCCAACAAGAAAGACACAGACTTCAGAGGATAATTAGAACTGCAGAAAAAATAATTGCTACCAACCTGCCTTCCATTGAGGACCTGTATACTGCATGAATCAAGAAGAGGGCCGTGAAAATATTTACAGATCCCTCACATCCAGGACATAAACTGTTTCAACTCCTACCCTCAAAACGACGCTATAGAGCACTGCACACCAGAACAACTAGACACAAGAACAGTTTTTTCCTGAAGGCCATCACTCTGCTAAACAAATAATTCCCTCAACACTGTCAAACTATGTACTAAATCTGCAATACTATTAATCTTCTCATAGTTCCCATCACCAATCTCTTTCCACTTATGACTGTATGACTATAACTTGTTGCTGGCAATCCTTATGATTTATATTGATATATTGACCATCAATTGTGTTGTAAATGTTATACCTTGATGAACGTATCTTTTCTTTTATGTACACTGAGAGCATGTGCACCAAGACAAATTCCTTGTGTGTCCAATCACACTTGGCCAATAAAAATTCTATTCTATTCTATTCTATTCTAAATGGTCCCTTCCCCACAGGAACACAATCATAGCAGCAACAGGGATCCCCTTCCTGAGGCACCTTGAAGTATCCTGGACAGCAGCTCTCCACACATTTGGATTCAGAGAGGGACTAAGGGAAAATAGAAAACATGTCAAGGACAATGTGTAGAAAATGTGTTGTGTGCATCTGTGGCATATTGGCTTTATTGGCCTGTTTGATCTTCTGCTTATATGAACCAACCATGGGAGTTAGGGAAAGGGCTAAAGAAGCTCATTTCTGGCCATGAAGGGCAGCTGTGCTTTCACAAGGATTGATATCAGTGGTGGGATTCAGCCGGTTCGCACCTATTCGGGAGAACCGGTTGTTAACTTTCTAAGCAGTTCGGAGAACCGGTTGTTGGAAAAAATCTTATTTTGTTTTTTTCCCCACTTTACAGGGCTAATCCTGTAAAGAAGGCAGGAAGGAAACATTCTGGTGTTGTTTCTAGCTTAATCTTTATTGCTCTGCTTACAGAAACTGCCTCTCTGGTTAACCCTTTATTACATTGTAACAGCTAAGGCAAAGCGTCCATCAACGTGAGTGACGTTGAGTTGGCCACACCCACATAGCCACATGACCACCGAGCCACACCTACCCAGCTGGTCATTAGGACAGAGAACTGGTTGTTAAATTATTTGAATCCCACCACTGGTTGATATGCTGACCTGGATGCTAGCTAGGGCTGTGGTTGGGAGATGTCAAAAGAGGAATTCCATTGGGGCAACCTGATGTACATTGGACTAGAGCCCTGGGGGGGGGTGTTGTGGTCCGCCAACAGCCTGCAGAGCTGGCAGTGTAGTCGGACAGTGAGGAGGCTGGGGAGGACAATGGGCCAGTCTGGAGTCAGGGGAAGGCCCAGATGAGGGCTCTGAGTCAGAGGCAGAGGCTAGGGCCGTCTGGGAGCGATGCATGGACTCTGGAGCCTCCAAAGGTGGATAGCAGAGAGGCAAAGGAACAGGAGGAGTCTATTCCTAGTGCTCTCATGCAAAGGGCTGCCAGAAGCCAAGAGCAACTAAAGCAAAAAGGATGACTCAGGAGTAAGGCCAGGAGATGATTGACCCCTCCCAGAAGGCATTGTCTAGGGTGACCCAGGCTTTGCTGGATACAGATGGGTTACAACTCCATCTGCAGAGTAATAAGTAGGATCACAGAAATGGAACTATGATTCCCTACTATCTGGTTCGCACAAGCCAGTACAGCCGGCGGCGGGAGGCTCCTCCCATCTGCTGGGATGTCATTACATCCCGTTTTTGACCTTCTGCGTTCACATTTCCTAACTGGTAGCGAAGATAAGTGCATTTCACCATTGGCGGAAACATTTGTATGTCCAGAGCAAGAACACTTGGAAGTGCCTTGGGGAGAAACCTCCCTACTTCACTGAAGGGTAAGAAGGGGAGGCAGAGCAGCAGAATCAGTCCTGAAAGATCCTGTCGTTGGAGTCAATCTTCAAAGAAGCACTTCTGACCTGAGTTGGAAAGATCTGAAGAAAAAACATTCCCTTCACTTTCACCTGCCAAGTAGCAAGTAAGACAACTTCATTCAAAGAGACAGCAGGATAAAATCTGAGTTTGAACAGAGCCTCAGGACTCGTTTCTGCTCAACACAGAAGGGACACAATCACTCCTCCGAAGTCAGATTCCCCTTGTCAGACACTTCCAGTCATTGCTCAAGTGAGGTCTCTGCAGAAAAACCAATAATTGAATGAAAAAGGGGGCCACACACATTTAACAATCACATAGGGAGGCCACTGTTCCTCAGATTGCCGGCTGTGAATCCCTCTATGTGAGGTGGGGCCATAGGAATCAGTTGGGCTTGTTGATCGCATACCTGGCTCCTTGCTGCGTGAACACAGCCCTGCCCGAGCTGTTGGAGGTACTTGCCGGTGTGGCGGTTGAGACCCCCAGACTTATGGTTATGGGGGATTTCAACCTGCCATCAGCTGGCTTGTCATCGACTGCAGCTCGGGAGTTCCAGGCTTCCATGACGGCCTTGGACCTGATTCAAGTAAATGATGGCCCTACACACATGGGAGGAGGCACACTGGATCTAATTTATATCTCTGGACAGTGGTTAAATGATCTGGAATTAGATGACTTAGTAACAGAACCGTTGTCATGGACAGATCATTTTCTCCTTGCCTAGACCTCCGAACCGCCACCCACCATCGCAGGGAGACGGAACCTATACGTTGGTTCCGTCCCAGGCGCCTGATGGACCGTGAGAGGTTCCTGACGGAGCTTGGGCCAATTCCTGAGGATCTGGCCCACGGCTCGACTGAGGAACTAGTTGCGGCCTGGGAACAGGCCGCGGCTGGGGCCTTGGACCGGGTCGCGCCTTTGCGGCCTCTGACCCGGCGCAGGTCTCGTCCGGCCCCTTGGTTCTCCGAGGGGCTGAGGGAGATGAAACACCAGAGAAGACGCCTAGAGAGCACCTGGAGGTCCAGTCGTTCCAAAGCTGATCGGACACTAGTTAGGTCCTATTCTAGGACCTACCTAGTGGCAATGGGGGAGGCGAGGTGCTCCTACACCTCCACCCTCATTGCGTCGGCAGATAACCGCCCTGCTGCCGTGTTTCAGGTGACCCGCTCCCTCCTTCATCAGGAGGTGCGGGATGACCCTTTGCAGGGACGTGCCGAGGAGTTTAGTGGTTATCTATACGATAAAATCGCTCAGCTCCGGGATGGTCTGGACTGAAATTGGGATGATCCAAGGGAGGGAGAGGAGGCACGTCTTTTCGAGTCTGTTTGGGATGAGTTTGACCCTGTGGCTCCCGAGGACGTGGACAGGTTGCTGGGGAGGCTTCACGCCACTACATGTTTACTGGACCCGTGTCCTTCCTGGCTGGTACTGGCCACTCAGGAAGTGACACGAGGCTGGCTCCAGGGGATTATCAACGCTTCTCTGTTGGAAGGTGTAATGTATCTTTAAAAGTTTTGGAGGGAAACTTGGGCGGGAAATAGCACGTTGCTGATTGGTTGAAGCCTCAGCCAAAACTGTATATAAAGAGGGGTTTTTGCCGAACGCTTTTGCTGGGTTCACTATAAACTAAAGAGCTGTTGTTACTCATCTGGTCTCGTGCCTCGTTATTGCCCGGACTTAACATTGGCGACGAAGGTGGGATCTCGAGGCAGCGAGATCGCACGAAAGAGCTGAAGTAACCAGGAATTTTTGAACCCAGTCAGTAAGGGGCGGAAAGCAGCGATGTCCAGCTACACACTGCCAGCGCCATTTGACCCAGCCAAGGAGAAATGGGGGTCATACATGGCTTGTTTCGAGTGTTTCCTCGAAGCAAACGAACTCCAAGGAGTCTCCGACAATCGGAAGCGAGCGTACTTCCTAAGCCACTGCGGTCCGGAGGTTTTTGACACCGCAGAGTCGCTTTCAGAGCCAACGCCAGTACAGTCGGTACCGTGGCAAACTCTACAAACAGCACTTCGAGCACACTACGCACCGACACCCTCCAAGTTCGTCCAACGGTTCGAGTTGCGACAGCGGGTACAGCGCGAGGGTGAATCGATTAGTGTGTACATGGTGGCGTTGAGAAAAGCCGCGAACCATTGTGAATACAGAGATTTGGAAGACGCCTTGCTCGACCAGCTCATTTGTGGGGTCAGGGACATCCGACTACAACAGCGGCTGCTGTCAAAAGCAACCTAACGTTGGCAATAGCCTTGGACGAGGCCAGGGCTCACGAGATGTCCACCAAAGCGGCGGAGACCCTGCAAATGCCGAACGCGCCAGGGGCTGGAGCGAAAACAACCCCAGTTCACAATGAAGAAGTCCAGGCCAAATCGGAGGGTGAGGAAAAGGACGAGGTTTTCCACACCGGGAAGCCGGAGAGAGAGGACCGGAGCGAATGCGTGAGTTGCGGGGGCCAACACCAATGACAACACTGCAAGTTTAAGGACGCGGTTTGCCGGCGGTGCGAAAAGAAAGGCCATATAGCGCAGGCCTGCCGAGCCCCCCAACCTTCCCACCAAAAATTCAAACCGACCAATCAGAGTGCGGGAGCAGCGAAGCGGCCCGGGATTGGTCCATTCAAAAAGGGCGCGAAACTGAACCAGACTGCCGTGAGAGTGGGTCACGCATCAACGAAACTAGAGGAAAAGATTTTTACCAGGACATACATTGAAGGGGTGCCGTGCCAAATGGAAGTGGACACCGGCTCATCGATCACGATTATGTCCTGGGACACCCTCGTGAGAGACTTGCCAGCCATCGCGAAGCGCAAGCTGCAAGCCCAGAAGCTGCGGGTGCAGGACTACCAGAGGAATCGGATCCCTGTTCGAGGGGTAACGTCCGTCCAAGTCAAGTATGGACAGTTCAGGAAAACCCTGCCAATCACCATAGTTGACGGAACCTTACCAAGTTTGTTAGGACTGGACTGGTTCCGAGCTTTGGGCATGGGAATGACCGGGGTCTTCAGGAATGAAGTCGACCTCAAACATGAACTTATGAAGGAGTTCGAGGACGTCTTCAAAGACTGCCTGGGCAAGTACTAGGGGACCCCTATTTCCTTTAACCTAGACCCACAAGTTGCCCCTATCCGGTTGAAGGCTAGGAGGGTTCCCTTTGCCCTAAAGCCCAAGATCGACCGGGAGTTGGACAAGCTAGTAAGCCAGGGGATACTAGTGCCCGTTGACCATGCAAAATGGGAGACACCCATAGTCACCCCAGTCAAACCGGACGGATCGGTCCGGATTTGCGCTGACTATAAGGCAACGCTTAACAAAGCATTGCAGAAGAGTGCATACCCTGTCCCAGTAGTGCAACACTTGCTGCACTCGTTGGGACAAGGGCAGGTTTTCGCAAAGCTAGATTTGGCCCAAGCCTATCAGCAGTTACCTGTAGATAGCAGCACAGCTCAAGCGCAAACAATCGTCACGCACCGGGGTGCTTTTAAATGCACCCGGCTACAGTTTGGGGTTAGCGTGGCTCCTGGGTTATTCCAGAACCTAATGGAGCGGCTATTGCAGGGACTACCCGGGGTGGTGCCCTACTTTGACGATGTCTTGGTATCTGCTGAGAATTTAGAGGAATTGGGGGTAAGGCTGAGAAAGGTTTTGGGCATTTTCTGGTCTGCCGGGCTTAAGGTTAAGCTGAACAAATGCCAGATCGGGGTAGGATCCGTAGAATTCCTGGGCTACCGGATAGACAGGGAAGGGATCCACCCCACTGAGAGCAAGGTACGGGCCATCAGGAAGGCCCCCGCTCCCCAAAACAAAATGGAGTTACAGGCATTTTTGGGCCTGGTAAACTTCTATGCGGTGTTTTTGAAGAACAAGGCAACTATAGCCGAACCGCTACACAAATTACTAGCGAAGACAGCTGTGTGGTCATGGGGGAAGGCGGAAGCTAAGGCATTTGAAGGAGTAAAGAACCTTCTATCCAGTGATAGCCTCCTTATTCAATACATTGGCACGTTGCCGTTAGTACTAGTTTGTGATGCATCTCCCTACGGGGTGGGGGCTGTGCTCAGCCACAGATTACCAAATGGGACAGAAGCCCCTATAGCGTATTACTCCCGAACAATGTCTTCAGCCGAGAGAAACTATAGTCAGCTAGATAGGGAAGCATTGGCTATAGTCTCCGGGGTAAAGAAATTTCACGAATATGTATTCGGTCGTGGCTTCGAGATAGTCACGGACCATAGACCCCTACTAGGCCTATTGGCAGGCGACCGCCCAACGCCCGTGGCTCTCTCACCCAGACTGACCCGATGGACTATCTTCCTAGCGGCCTACTCTTACAAATTGCTTCACCGGCCGGGGAAGGAGTTAGGGCATGCGGACGCCCTGAGCAGATGCCCGTTACCGGAGACCATTGAAGACCCTACCCCGGGGACACCCATCCTGCTAATTGACTCTTTGGACTCGGGTCCGGTCACATCCAAGGAAGTGGCCAGGGCATCTTACAGGGACATTACAATAAGGACTGTAATTGGTTGGGTACAAAGGGGATGGCCCGCTGCGCCGGGCGAGCGTTTCAAGGAATTTGTAAAGAAACGAGAGGAGCTATCGGTTCAAGGGGGGTGTCTGTTATGGGGGGATAGGGTGGTGATCCCGGAGAAATTACGGAAAAAGGTATTAGAACTTCTGCACGAAGGCCACCCGGGAATCGTGAGGATGAAGGGTTTAGCGAGGAGTTACGTGTGGTGGCCATTGATGGACAAGGAAATTAGCGACAGGGTAGGGAAATGCCAAGCCTGCCAGGAGTCTAGGCCACTGCCCCCTACAGCCCCAATCCGAGAGTGGGAGAAACCCCAGGGCCCATGGTCTAGGATTCACATCGATTTTGCCGGCCTGTTCCACGGGCAAACCTTTCTAGTGGTAGTAGATGCCTACTCCAAATGGCTAGAAATAATTCTCATAAGATCCATGACGGCCGAGTCTGTGATCTCAGTCTTGAGACACCTTTTTGTAACCCATGGGTTGCCCGACACCCTAGTTTCCGACAACGGCCCGCAATTCACGGCAACCCAGTTTGAGGGGTACTTGGCGGAGGAGGGCATCAGACATGCCCTCTCGGCGCCTTTCCACCTTCGGGAGAAGGGCGGTATACAAATTTAAATTTAAATAATAAATAAGGCCAGGCAATTGGCAAACAAAAATAGACACATTCCTAGCCATCCAACACAGAACCCCCTGTGTGACAACTGGCCGCAGCCCGGCGGAACTATTAATGGGCAGAAAGCTCAGGTGCCCATTAGACCGCCTAAACCCAGCCTATACCCCAGACGGGTACAAGGGAACACATGGTAAGACAAGGGAAATGACCGTAGGCGACTCAGTGTGGGCACACAATTATAGCGAGGGCCCAACGTGGCTTAAAGGGACAATCCTTGAAATAACCGGGCCCAAATCATATTTAGTAGAGATGGAGGATGGCAGGGTTTGGAGGTGCCACATAGACCAAATAAGGAAACGGATAATAAGTAAACCAGAAATAGATCAGTCAGGCCCTGACTACCACATGTTTAAATTCACGGCTGACTCAAACCCGGGGAAAACGCGGGACTTATCTGGGTCCGACGAAGTCCAGCGACACCAACCGGTTTTTCCTGACAATCGCAGGGACGACGCTGCAAATAATCCAGGGCCGGATGGCCTAGAGGAGGAGCTGGGAGGAACTAACAGTCCCTCCGGCCAGCTCGACTCACTCCCAGAGAATGAATTGCGCAGGCCCGAAAGGGTTAGGAGACGCCCTGTCTACTTGCGTGACTACGTAGAGAAATAAGATGCTAAAATTATGTAAATACAGGGAAAATGCATTCTGAGAGGGAAGGAGTGTAATGTATCTTTAAAAGTTTTGGAGGGAAACTTGGGCGGGAAATAGCACGTTGCTGATTGGTTGAAGCCTCAGCCAAAACTGTATATAAAGAGGGGTTTTTGCCGAACGCTTTTGCTGGGTTCACTATAAACTAAAGAGCTGTTGTTACTCATCTGGTCTCCTGCCTCGTTATTGCCTGGACTTAACAGAAGGGGTTTTCCCTGCCGCCTTGAAAGAGGCGGTGGTGAGACTCCTCCTCAAGAAGCCCTCCCTGGACTCGGCTATTTTGGGTAATTATCGTCCGGTCTCCAACCTTCGCTTCGTTGCGAAGGTTGTAGAGAGTGCTGTGGCGCGACAGCTACCCCAATACCTGGATGAAGCCGTCTATCTAGATCCGTTCCAGTCCGGCTTCCGACCCGGATACAGCACAGAGACAGCTTTGGTCGCATTGGTGGATGATCTCTGGAGGGCCAGGGACAGGGGTTATTCCTCTGCCCTGGTCCTATTAGACCTCTCAGCGGCTTTTGATACCATCGACCATGGTATCCTGCTGCACCGGTTGGGAGGCACCGTGTATCGGTGGTTCTCTTCCTATCTCTCTGACCGGTCGCAGACGGTGTTGACGGGGGGGCAGAGGTCGACCGCGAGGGACCTCACTTGTGGGGTGCCGCAGGGGTCGATCCTCTCGCCCCTTCTGTTCAACATCTATATGAAGCCATGGGGTGAGATCATCAGTGGCTTTGGGGTGAGATACCAGCTGTACGCTGATGACACTCAGCTGTACTTTTCCACCCCGGGCCACCCCAATGAAGCTGTTGAAGTGCTGTCCCGGTGTTTGGAAGCTGTACGGGTCTGGATGGGGAGAAACAGGCTCAAGCTCAATCCCTCCAAGACGGAGTGGCTGTGGATGCCGGCACCCCGATTCAGTCAGCTGCAGCCGCGGCTGACTGTTGGAGGCGAGTTATTGGCCCCAAAGGATAGGGTGCGCAACTTAGGTGTCCTCCTGGATGAACGGCTGTCTTTTGAAGATCATTTGATGGCCGTCTTCAGGAGGGCCTTCCACCAGGTTCGCCTGGTTCGGCAGTTGAGCCCCTTCCTTGATCGGGATGCCTTGTGCACAATCACTCATGCGCTCGTTACCTCTCGCTTGGATTATTGTAATGCTCTCTACATGGGGCTCCCCTTGAGGTGCACTCGGAGGCTTCAGTTAGTCCAGAATGCAGCTGCGTGGGTGATAGAGGGAGCTTCGCGTAGCTCCCGCGTAACACCGCTCCTGCGCAGACTGCACTGGCTACCTGTGGCCTTTCGGGTGCACTTTAAGGTTTTGGTCACTACCTTTAAAGCGCTCCATGGCTTAGGCCTGGGTACTTACGGGACCGCCTGCTGTTACCGCATGCCTCCCACCGACCCATACGCTCTCACAGAGAGGGACTTCTCAGGGTGCCGTCCGCCAAGCAATGCCGGCTGGTGGTCCCCAGGGGAAGGTCCTTTTCTGTGGGGGCTCCCACACTCTGGAACGAACTTCCCCCGGGTTTACGCCAAATACCTGACCTTTGGACCTTCCGCCGCGAACTGAAGACACATCTTTTTATTTGCGCGGGGCTGGCTTAAATTTTATTGATTTTTAAATTTTCTATTATTAATTTTAATGGGTTTTTAGTTTTATATATTTTAAAGTTTTTTAGGCCAATTATAAAATAAGTTTTTTTATTTGTATTTTAAATTGTTTATTGTATTGTCTGTTTTTACTTTGGCTGTACACCGCCCTGAGTCCTTCGGGAGAAGGGCGGTATAAAAATCGAATAAATAATAAATAATAATATTATTGCACTCCTCAATCGTGCTCTTTATTGGAAGCAGGAAAGGACATGGGATCAAATTCTTCCCAGCAATATAGGACGCCTTGCTATTGTCCAGGGTCCCAGCTCAACAATTATGAATCCCACCAGTTTCTGTGGAATCGAAACACAAGACCCAAAGCAAAGCAATCACTGCAGTGTTTTTTACGTGGTACATCCTGGGATTGGATCTTGTCAAACAAAATAGTGAGAAATTCCTTCAAATAAAGAGATACGCTCACATCCCACTCACAGAATAGAATACTTTATTGGGAAGGGATTTTAAGGAGCTTTTATGTTGTGAACTTCAAAGTTGTAAGCTGTCCAGTGGCAGCTATAGGTGAATGTGGCAGGCTTATGAATTTATTTAATGAGAATATATAAATATTTATACATTTCAGAAAGGAGGGCGAAATGATGAAAAAGAGGAGGAGAAAGGGGAGGGGGCACATATTCATAAATATTAACAGGAGAAAACTCAGATTACATCTTTCCCTTCTATTATCTACAAAGAAAAATGGCCTTAATCATAAGGAGCATTTTCATCTTCAGATTCCAGGGTTGCTATGAGAACATTCTGATAAAACTGATCACTCTCAGCTGCAGGGCCACATTCCTCATGTCTCCATTTGCCTAATAAAAAGTCCCATTCATCCAAAAACTAAATTTACCTACACTATTGTGACTAAAAATAAGATGGTGTATTGGTTCCTTTAGGAATATAAAGGTAAAGGTTCCCTTCGAACATTCGTGCTAGTCGTTGCCGACTCTAGGGGGCGGTGCTCATCTCCTTTTCAAAGCCGAAGAGCCAGCGCTGTCCGAAGATGTCTCCGTGGTCATGTGGCTGGCATGACTGAACGCCAAAGGCGCATGGAACGCTGTTACCTTCCCACAAAGGTGGTCCCTATTTTTTCTTCTTGCATTTTTAGGTGCTTTCGAAACTACTAGGTTGGCAGAAGCTGGGACAAGTAATGGGAGATCACCTCATTACACGGCAGCACTAGGGATTCAAACCGCTGAGCTGCCGACCTTTCGATCGACAAGCTCAACATCCTAGCCCCTGAGCCACCGCATCCCTTTTTTAGGTATCTAAAGGGATATAAATAAAAGTGTGGTTAGGAATAAGAGGAATGGCTTACCCCACGGGCATCTTGAACCTTTCCTTTCCATATCTGTTGATTTTAAAACAAAGTATTACGTATTGCTTTAATTTCTGACCCTTTTTCTTGGTTGTAAGCAGCCTAGATTCATCTCTACCGAAGACGGGCAGCATTTAGGTTTAATAAATGAATAAACCAAGAAACATTAAATGATCAATACATTTTTGAAAAATAACAGATTTCTAAAAGTCATTTTTAAAAACATTTATTTTGACATCAAATGTTCTTTGGTATTCAGATCTGGCCTAAAAATAATAATGTAGCATTTAGGGATAAAAATGCAGCTCAGCAATCCAACACTGGAGGCCAAGATGGAGAAGATCTGAACAGCCACCGTGTATTTCCCCTTGGTGCTCAGGTAGGCTGGCACAAAGGACACCCAGACACTGCAGAAGACCAGCATGCTGAAGGAGATCAGCTTGGCTTCATTGAAGGCCCCAGGGAGATTCCTAGCCAGGAAAGCCACCGTGAAACAGACAGCAGACAGGAAGCCCATGTATCCGAGGGCAACATAAAACATGGTGACAGAACCTTCATTGCATTGAAGGATGATCTCTCTAGGTTGGGAGTGCATGTCAGAGTCAGGGAATGGGGGGAAAGTCCCCAACCAAATGCTGCAGATGACAGCTTGAAAACCGGAACATGAAAGGACAATGGAGTTGGCCAAGCTCTTCCCCAACCACCGCTGCACTTTATTCCCCGGTTTGGTGGCCAAGAAGGCTAACACCACTGTGATCGTTTTGGCCAAGATTGAAGAAATGGCAATTGAGAAGATGATGCTGAAGGCTGTTTGTCGGAGGAGGCAGGTCACCTTCCTTGGTCGGCCAATGAACAGGAAGGAGGTCAAAATGGAAAGCAGGAGTGAAACCAGGAGGATGTAGGAGAGGTCCCGGTTGTTGGCTTTGATGATTGGTGTTTCCATGAATTTAATGAAGATCCCCAAGCCAAAGCCTGTGGTTAAAGAGAGGAACAAGGCAATGGAAGTCAGGATGATCCCCAGATTTTCCCTATAAGAAAGATAACTTTGAATCTTGGGGATACAGTGAACTCGATCTGTGTTTGAATGTTGATTTTCTGGACATTTGGTACATTTGTCTGCATCTGAAAAAGAGGAAGAGGAGGGTCTCCATTTAACATGTCCTTTAATCAAATGCATTGTTTGGGTAAACCTGTTGTTAGTATGAATGACTTTGTGTAGGTGAAGTCAATATATTTCTTCATTTCCCTCCAGCTAGAACAACTTTTTCTTTTCTTTTTTATGGTTACCATTTCATCAATTGAATTTGTTGAAAGAGAAGAAGGGAAGAAGAAAGGATCAAGGCGGGTAGGCAGTTCCACCATTTTACCTTTTCACTGATGAACCTCTTGAAATTTGGAGCCCAGCCTTTTGTCAAAGATTTAAGGCACCAATGAGATCCAGCCTACAGTGGAATTAAGTACATGTGAAGGATTGCTTAATGTAGCCTATGCTGGCTGAAGGGGATAAACACTACTTTTGTGATGGAGAAAGAAATGTTAGGTGGCGTGGCCCTTGAAGATGAGTTGGGTATGGAGTGAGGACATCAAAATGCATTCCTCAATTTTTAATTATCATTAAGAGGAACATCTTCCAATAAGCTCAAGAAGGAGGTTTGGCTCAACCCCAACTCAAGATTCCCCTCCCCTCCCCTCCCCTCCTCTCCTCTCCTCAACTCTCCATGGGCCATGAGCCTGAAAATTGCTTTAAGAGGAGCCTCCAGCAGAATCTCAGGAAGTATAAAGGAAGGAGTCACCTAAAGCAGACCCAAAAAGGCACCACCTGAACAGATGGAGCAGTCAAAGGATTATGACATAAGGCTACCAACTCCCTCCCTCCCCAGCAAGTAGAATGAAGAGCACATCAAAGACTTGCTGTGAGACTCCTGTCAACCCTGAAGCTGGCCTGACCGAAGCCATCTTGGAGTTTCAGAGTTGCCACACTGGAGCTGAGAGATAGGAAGGGGGGATTAGAGATAGCTGGGGTTTTGTAGCCAAAATAAAATACTTTCTCTTGGGAACCAAGGACATTCTCACACCTGGCCAGAGGAAGGAGGAGTGATGTCACCAGGCAACCAGACAGCACCATGATTGGACCGTGTGACTGATTGTTTGGGGTTTGAGAGAAACCTTTTACTTTTAATTAGGTGAAAACTGTGGGAACCTTCAGAGTTGGTTTTCACCAGATCTGTGCCAATATGATATATCCAATAAAGCTATTCCTTGAGGAATCTACCTGCCTTGGAGTTTTGCTTGCTGTGGGTCTATTACTTGGAACCCTGACAACTCCTTTAGCAAAGAAATGCATCCTTTGATTAAAGGGAAGTAGCTACAATGTGAAGCTGTGGTTGCCCAAAATAGCCATGAGACATGGACACGTGCAAGAACCTGATCAATCCTCCTACAAAAATCCAATTAAAGTTCCATCATTATATTCTGGAATCTGGAAACTCTCACTATTCAGAGCAATGGAGTAAATAGTAATTTGAAACGTGGAAGATTGTTGTGAAAGATAAAAGAGTAAGAGATGTCACTTCTCTCACAATACTCAACCCTCGCTTATCCCATATCTTTATCAATGATCTGTATTCCTGTTTGCTTGAGCTATATACCAGATTAATCTCCAAGATATTTTCTTTTTTCAAAATATATGTAAAGTTTTTTTTTATTTTATAGACAGACACATACAATACATAGTCAATCATTCAGTGTATCATCTTTTGTGTCTTCTTCTTACTCCTCCAATCTTTATCGTATCTTTATCGTATAAATAAATAAATAAATCTTGATATTATCATTTCATTTATTGTAACATTTCTCCCCCATTTAATACGTATTATCTATCCTATATAGAGAGTATCTCTTCTCTAACCAATGGTAAAATTGCCCCCATATCTTAAAATAAGATATTTTCTTATAATTCACTATGATGTAAATGTATATCTTGATCAAGATTCCAAGAGGGGGGACCCCTCTGCCTTTCAAAATGCACGTTCATGAAGAATATCAGGATTTATGGTCCTCCCCAAAGTTTGTCCCTTTCTCCTGCTGTCACCCACCTTCCATGGTGGAGATGGATCCTTCTGCACAAGGACGACAATTGTAGCAGCAGATGGGCTTCCCTTCCTGAGCCACCTTCATGAATCCAGGAGTGCAGCTTTCCACACATCTGGAAGGAGGCTGGGGCTGGCCAGAGAGAGGGGTTAAAAATAACATCCAGAACATGAATCCTTCTATTTCCTAAAATATGTAAAAGGAAAAGTTTGGGGATCTCCAATTCAATTCATTACTAAATTTGAAGACTACAAGAAACTTAGAGCTCCTTGGGATTTGACCGGAAGCATCACAGTGAGACAGTTGGGGAAGAGCGAGTTCCACTGAGCTTTGCGAATTGCCAGGCTGAAAAACAACCGTTGAGGGGTCTTCAGACCAGAACTGTTCTGTAGGGACGGTGAAGAAGGAAAGGCACCTCGGATGACCAAGAGGAACCAGCAAGTTCCTCGGAGATCAGAGGAAAGATCTTTGCCTCAGCGGGGGCAGGGGGCGGGGGCTAAAGCAGCCATCATTAAGCTGAGGCAACCGGACCAAGATTTTGAGCAGGAGTGGTGTTATGGACAGAATATTGAAGCAGGGTGTATTGGTTCCTTTAGGAATATAAAGGTAAAGGTTCCCTTCGAACATTCGTGCTAGTCGTTGCCGACTCTAGGGGGCGGTGCTCATCTCCTTTTCAAAGCTGAAGAGCCAGAGCTGTCCGAAGACGTCTCCGTGGTCATGTGGCTGGCATGACTGAACGCCAAAGGCGCATGGAACGCTGTTACCTTCCCACAAAGGTGGTCCCTATTTTTTCTACTGTCCAGGGTGCGAGGGATCTGCAAATATTTTCACAGCCCTCTTCTTGATATAATCTTCTTAATATAATTGAATTGGAGATCCCCCAAGCAGAAGAAGAAAAAAAAAAGGAAACCCTCAAATAAAGTTGGAGAAATTTGGAGATTTTTTTAAAAAAATTCCGGAATATAAAAAGAAAGCTGAGGGATTTAGTGGTGGTGAAACCTCTCTGACTTCCTTCTTCCCCAGTGAGTTGGATTTAATACAATTGGGACATAGACTTTAAATCAAATTTATTTATTTTGTCACACAGTATATGTAAGCATAAGCATGAAATAACTATACAATATATAAGCATATATATGAGTATGTAATAACTATATTAATTGGATATAACGAAAGGAAACAATAGGACAGGAACGGTAGGCACGCTTGTGCTCTTATGCATGCCCCTTACTTGGGGCATTTTTACTTTTACCTTTTAATTACTTTATTTTATTTTATTTATTTTAATTAATTATTTTAAAATTACATTTTTTACTTTTACTTTTCAATCACTTGGAACAGCTAAAACAGTAGAAGCAAAATAAAGTGCGGCTTTAAGAAAAAGAAACATAATGGATACCTTCGTTGATTGTTGATTAGAACTGTGGATTGGAAAGAGACGGAGGGGAAAACTACACTGACTAACATCTGTTGTGGAAAATTCCCTTGTTGAAGCGATAAGGCTGGTGAGAATTTAAAGGGAGGATTTTATGCCTGCAAACTGTTTGACTTTGATAACAAAATAATAAATACAACCCCGAAAATACAGAATGGCGCAGGAAATAATCGAAATGATGAAAAAGATGCATATGACTTTAAAGTGAGAAATAAAAGAAATAATTACATAATAATAATAATAATATCATCAGAGTTGGAAGGGACCTTGGGGGTCTTCTAGTCCAAACCCCTGCCTAGGCAGGAAACCCTACACCATTTCAGACAAATGGCTATCCAACATTTTCTTAAAAATTTCCAGTGTTGGAGCATTCACAACTTCTGCAGGCAAGTTGTTCCACTGATTAATTGTTCTAACTGTCAGGAAATTTCTCCTTAGTGCTAGGTTGCTTCTCTCCTTGATTAGTTTCCACCCATTGCTTCTTGTCCTGCCTTCCGGTGCTTTGGAGAATAGCTTGACTCCGTCTTCTTTGTGGCAGCCCCTGAGATATTGGAACACTGCTATCATGTCTCCCCTAGTTCTTCTTTTCATTAAACTAGACATACCCAGTTCCTGCAACCGTTCTTCATATGTTTTAGCCTCCAGTCCCCTAATCATCTTTTTTGCTCTTCTCTGCACTCTTTCTAGAGTCTCAGCATCTTTTTTTACATCATGGCGACCAAAACTGGATGCAATATTCCAAGTGTGGCCTTACCAAGGCATTATAAAGTGGCACTGACCTTCAGAAAGAACAGAATAAAGTCTTTTGCTCACCTTGTTCAGCATCTCCAACTTTGCAGTAGCATTCTGGTTTATCATCAACTTGAAATCCAAGGATCCAACTCTTTCTAGCCTCCCAAGTATCATTATGATAGCAGACATATTGAGGAAAATCACTGTATTCATAATATCCAGGTCTGCTACCAGCTTTCCATTCTCATCCATATATACCCCACCGATGGAATTATTATAAAACTGAGAGGTTCGAAGGAAAGAATGAAACTGGAAAGGAAGAGTGATGACAGATCAAGACAGCTTGATATACAGAACACACTTTTTTAGACTGTGCGACATGGTCATGGTCCTGCTTGTAAAAAAAAAAGTCAAAGAAGAAAGAGGTGGAAGAATAATAGTTTTGCAAAGAAGCTTGTAAAAAGAAATTGGAAAAGAAATGAGCAGGGTGAAATGAACTGCATAAAGGAGAGCAGTGGAAAATTGGGATTTAATGTAATTTTTATATTCAGAGTACAATATAATTATTGTCAAGTTCTTACAATTGTAACATTGATTCTCGGCTGCTGTGGAGAGCTGTGCAATAGAAAATAAGTACCTGCCATGCCTTCAGCTTTGGAGTTTTCACATTTTTACCAGTTTTAAATGTGTTCCTGGATCTGGATAAATAAGCTGCATTTAAGGCCCTTGCCACAGCCCAGACTGTGTTGTAAATTAAATAGCTGTCCCGAGTCAGGATTGGATCCATCTCTTCTTCCTTGAGAGCTTCCAGATCTTCTCTCTGCCTGCACTGTATCCAGACTTTCACTGAAAAGGCATTGTTGGTGTAGGAACACAGGAAGGAGGTCTCTACATGGTGTCTCATAAAAGAATGAAGCTTCAACTGCCTACCATACTTTGCAAATTGATTTTCCTGCATAGGAAAGGAAAATATGCTATGGAAGTATTTGACTGGAAAAGTTTGTTTTTTCAAATAAATAGTGAAGTCCCAGCGGATTGTGGTGAGCAGGACTTTTCCTCTAAGAGGTTCTGTAAGCCCTTCAAATGCTAGATCCAGAAGCAAAATCCCTGCATTGAATGAACTCAAGTCTGCAGCAAAAATAAAAACATTCACCTTTCTCCAATTGAGGAATAACTGCCACTCTATGTTGGGTTTCCAAGAAGCTGGGGAAAAGGTTTGTGATAAAACTGGGCAAATGCCATTCCTGACCAGCATGGAAGTCATCGTCCTCATGAACCTTTGTCCGTTCTCAGTGTCTGGAGCAAGGAGACCCACCAAAGTCCACCTGAAATGGAGAACCAGCTTCACCAACCCTGGGTACTGGGCTCCTTCAGCAGGGAGCATTGGGTAGAAGAAAGGATTTTCATCACTCACAATCTGGGAATCAAAACCGTGATTGATCTGAAAAGAAAAAAAAGTTTTTTGGTTTTTTTTGAGAGAGAGATAATAAAACCAACATCCGGCCCTAATGAAGGAACTGTTCCACTCCTGGTCATTCTGTTTACATTGCCTCTCTTCTCGCTTCAATAGCATTAGCAAAAACACTTAGACTTATATACTGCTTCACAATCTCTCTAAGTGGTTTACAGAGTCAGCATATTGTCCCCAACAATCTGAGTCCTCATTTTATCCACCTCAGAAGGATGGAAGGCTGAGTCAACCTTGAGCCTGGTGAGATTGGAACTGCCCAAATTGCAGTCAGCAGCAGTCAGCAGAAATAGCCTGCAGTACTGCATTCTAACCACTGAACCACCGCAGCTCTTCAATGAAGCATTTGGCTATTGCAGAGTCAGCAGAGATGCACAGTCTGCATTACGAGTGTAGCAGAGAGAGGATTGTCTGCTCAGATCCTTCTCTACTATTTGATAGAACCTTCATCCTTACTTCATGCAATTCCCACAATAGAACTTTGCTTTTCATTTACAAGAGAGGATATCTGTCTGTATGTTGCATGTCTAAGAGGGCTGTGAAAATATCTACAAACTCCTCACATCCTGGACATAAATTGTTTCAACTTCTACCCTCAAAACGACACTATAGGGCACTGCACACCAGAATAACTAGACACAAGTTCATTTTCCCCCCGAATACCATCACTCTGCTTAACAATTAATTCCCACAACTCTGTCAAATAATTTACTAAGACTGTATTACTATTAATCTTGTCTTCCTTACTAGTATCTATCTCTTTCCACTTACTACTTGCTTATATCTTTCATTTTATATTGTTTTTATTTGTTTCCTAGTACAATTTGATATAGGGATGTGGTGGCTCAGGGGCTAGGACGTTGAGCTTTTTTTTTTTTTTTTTTTTTTTTTACATTTATACCCCGCCCTTCTCCGAAGACTCAGGGCGGCTTACAATGTATAGGGCAATAGTCTCATTCTATTTGTATATATTTACAAAGTCAACTTATTGCCCCCCCAACAATCTGGGTCCTCATTTTACCTACCTTATAAAGGATGGAAGGCTGAGTCAACCTTGGGCCGGGCTCGAACCTGCAGTAATTGCAGGCTTTGTGTTCTTAATAACAGGCCTTACCAGGCAGAGCTAAATCGAGCTTGCCGATCGAAAGGTCAGCAGCTCAGCGGTTCGAATCTCTAGTGTGGCCGTGTAACAGGGTGAGCTCCCGTTACTTGTCCCAGCTTCTGCCAACCTAACAGTTTCGAAAGCACGTAAAAATGCAAGTAGAAAAAATAGGGACCACCTTTGGTGGGAAGGGAACAGCGTTCCGTGCACCTTTGGCATTGAGTCATGCCGGTCACATGACCACGAAGACATCTTCGGACAGCGCTGGCTCTTCGGCTTTGAAACAGAGATGAGCACTGCTCCCTAGAGTTGGGAATGACTAGCACGTATGGGCGAGAGGAACCTTTACCTTTACCTTATGATTTGATAGCTTGTTAGTAACCTTGACTATCACTAAGTCTTGTATCTTTTTCTTCTCGATGAATGTATCTTAGTCTTCTTATGTACACTGAGAGCATATACACCAAAGACAAATTCCTTGTCAAATTCCAATCACAGTTGGCCAATAAAGAATTCTATTCTATTCTAAAAATGTTCTTCATAAGAAAGGCAAACCTGGGGGATTTTGTAGGTTCCCAACATGGTTGAAATCTGGACGGAGATGTCAGTATCAGCCCCTTCAAGAACAGCCACGGTGTTTCTCTGCCTTCCACAGCTGTAGTTGGGAACATTGGCCTCCCCCTCTGAAAGCAGGTCCAGCAAAGCCTCCGAGGTCATTTGTGCACTGAAATAATTGTCATAGATGTTGTATCCCAGGGTGACATTGAACAAACTGTTGGGATTCTTGCTGATCGCTTGGATTGCAAAAAGGAAGGATAGCAGTTTCCAGTACTCTGATGATGGTCTCCTGAAAGTATGAATGTATCAGGACATAATCAATGGAAGTGACATTTTATTTAATTGTTAAATTTAACAGTTGTATTTTTAGTCCACCTAAAGCTGAGAGGTTAGAGTCATTTTTAAATCCCAGCCCCCCCCCCAAAAAAAATCTCACCTATCTGATGGAACTCTGGGATTCTTTCAATTTTTTCTTTTATTTTTGGAAACTGAATGCATATTATTTCTGAGTTAGCCTAGTAATTGTTTCTCTAATTCTTTTTTAAATTTATATTTATAAAGAATTGTTTAAGAAAATGAAACATTAATGAAAAGAAAAAAGGAATGAAAAAATAGCAAAAGGAAGAAAAGGTCCAAGAAATTAAAAAAAAGGAAAACAAAAAAAACCTGATTTCTCACCTTCTTTTCAACAGATTTTTTTTTTCATTTCTGCAAATTCTACATTTTTCACCATCTAGTTCTCCATTGTGAGAATTCGATGATTCTTCCATCATTGAAGATAGAATAATCTTGCTATTATATAAACATTACGAATGTTATCTAATTCTTTGCTCAGAAGTCCCAGTAAAAAAGAATTCTGATTTCTTCACAATTTTTAGCCTTTCAAGATCTTTGTATTGTTGTGTCAATTTGTATCTAAAATTTCTGAGCTTTCTCACAAGTCCAACCTGCATGATAAATTGTTTCCCCATTCTTTTCACAAATCTTACATTGGTTTGAAATATGTTTACCCATTCTTTAATATTTCTCTAATTTCCTATACTAATACATCATCTTATGTCAAAAATGTTATCTTAACCTATGACAGCGTGTAAACCAAATACCTGTTACCCAAATTCTCTGCATCTTTATTTAATATCTGAATTTAATAGTTAATTTAGTCATACAAATTGAACCTGTTCATCGTCTGTTTCAAATCTTTAAAACTTTATACATTTTTGTTATTACATGTTCACCATTTCTACATAATTCAGTTTCAAATTCACTTTAGTTTATTCTTCACATTATCCTTTTTCTTCTGTTGTATTCAATACCATCATTCAATACCATCATTCCAGACACTCTTCTAACTAAGCTAAACCAGCTACGGGTACCAGAACAGACTTGTAAGTGGATCACAAGCTTCCTAACAAACAGGAAGCAGCAGGTGAAGCTAAGCAAGATCACATCAAATACCCGTACAATTAGCACAGGGCCCCCCCAAGGCTGTGTGCTCTCCCCACTTCTCTTCTCTCTGTATACCAATGACTGCATCTCCAACGATCCATCTGTTAAGCTACTGAAGTTCGCAGATGACACAACAGTGATTGGTCTCATTCGAGACAATGACGAATCCGCATATAGACGAGAGGTCAAACGACTAGTCTTGTGGTGCAACCAAAACAATCTGGAACTGAACACACTCAAAACCGTAGAAATGGTGGTAGATCATTAGGTGGTAGACCATTAGGAGAAACCCTTCCATAATTCCACCTCTCACAATACTAGACAACACAGTACCAACAGTAGAAACCTTTAAATTTCTAGGTTCTATCATATCGCAAGATCTAAAATGGACAGCTAATATCAAAAACATCATTAAAAAGGACAACAAAGAATGTTCTTTCTACGCCAACTCAGTAAGCTCAAACTGCCCAAGGAGCTGCTGATTCAGTTCTACAGAGGAATTATTGAGTCTGTCATTTGCACCTCTATAACTGTCTGGTTCGGTTCTGCAACCCAGCAAGAAAGACACAGACTTCAGAGGATAATTAGAACTGCAGAAAAAATAATTGCTACCAACCTGCCTTCCATTGAGGACCTGTATACTGCATGAATCAAGAAGAGGGCCGTGAAAATATTTACAGATCCCTCACATCCAGGATATAAACTGTTTCAACTCCTACCCTCAAAATGACGCTATAGAGCACTGCACACCAGAACAACTAGACACAAGAACAGTTTTTCCCCAAAGGCCATCACTCTGCTAAACAAATAATTCCCTCAACACTGTCAGACTATTTACTAAATCTGCACTACTATTAATCTTCTCATCGTTCCCATCACCATTCTCTTTCCACTTATGACTGTATGACTGTAACTTTGTTGCTGGCAATCCTTATAATTTATATTGATATATTGACCATCATTTGTGTTGTAAATGTTGTACCTTGATGAACGTATCTTTTCTTTTATGTACACTGAGAGCATATGCACCAAGACAAATTCCTTGTGTGTCCAATCACACTTGGCCAATAAAAAATTCTATTCTATTCTATTCTATTCTATTCTATTCTATTCTATTCTATTCCATTCCATTCCATTCCATTCCATTCCATTCCATTCCATTCCATTCTATTCTATTCAGATTTCAGACTGACTTTCAATCTTTTTCTATCCATTTGCCTATTTATCTTTCCAATAATTAATAATTGGAAGTGTGACCTATTATTTCACATTAAATATAGAATCATTAAAGGACACATTCAGACACAGACACCCATAATGACTCATAAAATGAGCAACTATGACTGTTAACAAATGCAGTTTATAGGACTCACATATCCACCATAGAGTCTTAGCTGACAAATAACTCATTGTATGATTAGGATGCTGGCATCCATGCAAATGAAATTCACATATATAAGAAAAGTCCATTCTAAACTGGGACCCATTCATTTAATTGGTGGTACCGAATGAAATTGTCAAGCTTATCTCATTTTTACTTCAGAGAAAAAGTCAACATTTCTGCATTTTTCTACCCATTCTGATGACCTTATTGGATATAAGAGTGATAGAAGAGAAGAACTATCCTCTCTTGTCCATCCACAGTCCAATTCTGCTAAGAGGATGTCAGGAAAAGCAGATGCTTCTTCTTCAAAGTTAAGAAAATCAGAAGATCTCTAATGATTACTTATTTGAGAATTTGAAATCAGGTTCATCAGCTGAAAAGGATGAGCCAAGGATGAAATCAGACAGAAAGAGAGAAGAACTAGCAGGTCAAAGAGATCATTCATTGTAAGAGAGGCAGCTAAAACAGTAGAACTCAGGGTGGAATGGAGAGGCTCTAATTCTGTGCATGAAATTTGACATACCAAAAATCAGTCAAAGGAAATTTGTCGAAGCTTAATGGTAGAAATCGCATCCTCGTTGCAGAGACGATGCCACCAATGAGAAACTCTCCTGGCTTGTAATAGTTCTCCGGATGCACATTCTCCCTCTTCAGAGTCAGGAGACATTTGGCTATGAGACTTCCTAGAACTTCCTGAGGCAGCAGAAGCAGCAGAAGCAGGAACATGACTTGGGTTCCTGATGGAGTCTCCAGCCTTGCTTTGAAGACGCAATGATAGGAAGAGGTGGAAGAAATCAAAGCCCTCCTCAAGACAGAAGCTCCAGAGGTTTTCTAATCCTGACAGAATCTGTACAAGTCTTCATATCTGCATCCCCTGCCTGTCATAAAAGCTTTCAAAGTTCTCTCTTTCTCCAGGGCCATTTATGCCCCCAAGATTTTCCAAGGCAAAGAGATCAGCCAACAAGGTGTTGATATGATATCAGTGGAAGCATGTTATGGCTGTGTTTGTGTGATATCTGAAAGCAATCCAAAATGTCTTCTGAGATTTAGCCCCAAGAGAATAAATAAATCACTATGATTTGGATAATGGCCACAAGGAGAAACATCATCTCTCTGAACTCTGAGTGAGTCAACAAGCAGGTGTCCAATGGGAGGAATCACAAATGGGGATGAAACTCTGAAGATGAGCCCAGGAGTGAGACAGGAGAACTTTCTCCCAAACATCTTATTCCTACCATTGCATCATCATTACAGCATTACAGCATCATGGCAGCTGGTCAGCTCATCTCTTAGAAAATCTCTCAATACATTCCAGTCTCAAGAGAGAATTTTGATATGAGTCTGAAATATCAATCCTCAATGTGGATACAATTGATTCTAATTTGCCTTTGTTAAGAGATGGATGGCTGTTTTTGTTCATCTGACATACTTCTCTCTTACAAAGTTCCAGATCAGAACAAAATCCCCGAAAATCACTTTTATCCATTATAGTCATCAAACGTTTGACCTTGGGTTCTACTGTTGGGGCATTTCAATTCTGAAAAAGAGTAGATATTTTTCTTCATTGGAGAAAAAAAAGGTGTTCTTTGTTTGTAAAGGAGTGTTGTGCCTCACTCGCCCCCCCTCTCACGAGTTGGAATTACTGGCAGCTGGAGGCTGGAGGGACCCACGCTTCCAGAGAGTGGAGAGGCGACGTCAGCAAAAGGAAGGGAGGGGCAGGCCTGGATAAATGCTGAGTCATGGAGCCACACCCCATGGCCTATATAATGGATCTGCTTTCTGGCATTCTTTGAGTCAGGCAAAGTCTAAATTGGATTGCTGAAGTCACCTCCTGGTCTCCTGCCTGCCCTGAGAACTCTGACAGAACTTTGGCAAAGCTGCAGAGGCACGCTTGATACAGACTTCCCCGACCCGGCCATCAGAGGGGGAGTGGGACACGACAAGGTGGAGCTGTTAAGGCCAACCTCTTCAACACGTTCTTCAGTTCAATCTTTGTTGACAGCAGTGGCTCATGCCCCACATTTCCAAGTCACGCCACAACTAATTGCCACGATCTGCTACATACTGATTTTACAGAAGGTAATGTTGAAAAGGCACTAAGCAACCTAAAACCATCTCTATCTATTGGCCCTGATGGATTATATGCCTGCTTCTTGAAAAAGCTTTCCACTGCCATAGCCAAACCACTAAGCACAACCTACGAGGTTTCTTTCAGAACCAGCTCCTTGCCTGACCTATGGTCATTAGCCATGGTCATTCCTATTTTCGAAAAGGGAGACCCCAGCCTAGCTAAAAATTACAGACCAATCTCACTGTGATGTGTATTAAGTTCAACACTCCGGAAGGAAGAAAAGCCAGAACGACTGATTCAAATATCCTTCCATTTATTGTTAACTACGAACGAACAACAAAACACTAACTGCTCTCGAACTGAGGCTCAACTCAAGAAGTGTTTCCTGACAGATCTTGTCCGACACGTGTGTAGCTGTCAGGGCGCAAACCAATAGGGGCTCTCCCGGCTTCCCGCTCTTGCTGTTTCTGGCGCTTCAGCCGCTCGGATTGGTTGATAGTCACCCTAGCTGTGGCCGGTCGTAAAGGCGAGGACACAACAATGTGCTACCTGCAAAGTCAATTATAAACCAACCCATTACCCTCCACGTAGAGACAAACAACCTACTCTCTAGGAAGTAGTTTGGTTTCAGGAAAAATTTGTCCTGTAATCTGCAACTCCTACACTGCAGAAAAATTTGGACCACACAACTTGACCAGGGTAAAGCAATAGATGCAATTTACATAAGTTCTGCAAAGCCGTTGATTCAGTGGTACATGACAAACTACTGTTAAAACTAAACTCATACGGCATTTCTGGATCCCTGCACAAGTGGATAGCCAGATTCCTGTCAAAGCAGCAACAAGTAGTCAAAATAGGAAGCACTCTATCAAACCCTGCACCAGTTAACAGTGGTGTCCCCCAAGACAACATATTAGGACTCACACTCTTTCTGCTTAACATAAATGACCTTGGCAATCATATTATAAGCAACCGCATTCTCTTCCCTGGTGACGTAAAAATATTTAATACCACCAACAATATTGCTACCCTTCAAAAAGACTTTGTCGGAATGGTCAAACAATTGGCAAATCCAAATCTCAACCAACAAATGTTCTGTCTTACACGTTGGCACCAAAAATCAGAACACCAAATACAAGCTGGGAGGATATGACCTCGTAGATGACCCTCACTCTGACAAGACCTAGGTGTGCTCATTTCAAATGATCTAAGCCTCAGAGCTCACTGTAACAGCATTGCCAAAAAGGCATTAAGAGTTGTTAACCTAATTTTGTGAAGCTTCTTCTATGGTAACATTGTACTACAAACTAGGGCATACAAAACCTTTGCTAGACCAATTCTCAAATATAGCTCATCTGCTTGGAATCCACACTGCATATCGGACATTAATACAATTGAACGGGTCCAGAGGTATTTCAAGAGAAGAATACTCCACTCCTGCTCACAATAGAATACCTTATGCCACCAGGCTTGGAATTTTGGGCTTGGACAACCCAGAACTACGTCGCCTATGGTCTGACTTAAGAATAGTACACAAAATTGTCTGCTACAATGTCCTACCTGTCAATGACTACCTTAGCTTCAACTGCAATAATACATGGACAAACAATAGATACAAACTCAAGGTAAACCGCTCCAAACTCGATTGCAGAAAATACGACTTCAGCAACAGAGTGGTCAATGCCTGGAATGGCCCCTGACTGTGTTGTTACATCCTCAAACCCCAAAAACTTTAACCTTAGCCTGTCTACCATGGACCTCATCCCAATCCTAAGAGGCTGTACATAAGTGCACCAGCATGCCTACCATCCCTGTCCTACTGTCCCCATTTATTTGTACTCATTTCCTGTGTTCATGTCCATGTTTATACTTATACCTGTTTTCTCATACATGTTTGACAAACTAAATAAATAAATAAAATAAATAATACAACAAATCAGAAGATAATTATGGTCATCGAGCAGTGCAAAACACAGAGAGAAAATACCACAAAATGTCTACATGTTTAGAAATAAATTAACAAATAAGTAAATTTAGGACAGCATAACACTTTTAGATGTAAATCTACGAATCTTATTGAGCTGATCTAGGCAACTAAACCAGATAAAATCTACCATCTATAAAACCTGTCTACTTTATTTGATATTCCATAGTCCTTGATTATATGCTGATCATAATCAGTCAGGAAATGGAGTGAGGGAACTCATTATTTTTTTGGCATCCAACATGGCCCAGGGCAGGGAAAGCACAGGGAGATTCTTAGCATCCCGTCTATGAAACCATATCATCTAGTTGGACCAGGAACCATCCCTTCTCTCTGGCATCCCCTGCCTTGTGGAAGAGCCTCCCTGGAGAGCCAGATGGCCCCAAATACCTCAAGAGTTGGTCTACCGCTGTTGTTGATGTTGATGTGTCTTTACTGATTGACTGATTGGTTAAATTTATACAGCCAGCCATCTCACAGAAAGCGATTCTGTGTAGTATACCACAATCCAATAAAACAAGAAATGTCTCTGAAGGCAGCTTTGGATGGCAGCTCAGGTTGAGCTTGACCAACATGCTATTAGGATGGTTCCGATCAATGGAGGATGTGAGAGGACAATCATGTGAAGATGATTCCCTCAGGGGTTTTCTGCCCTTTTTTTTTTTGACTCAGTTTCATGAGCCTGGAATTTCCCACTCAACAATCGAAGATACAGAAGGTTATTCTACCATGTTCAAAAGAGTTGCTACCTCTTGTAAATGTCCTGAGAGTGAATGGGTTGCCAGGCTAGCCTCAGGTTTAATGTTAAGAGCTTATAGTAGTTCTTCTACAACAGTGGTTCTCAACCTTTATAGTGCTGCGACCCCTTTAATACAATTCCCCATGATGTGGCGACCCCTTTAATACAATTCCCCACGATGTGGCGACCCCTTTAATACAATTCCCCACGATGTGGCGACCCCAACTGTAAAATTATTTTCGTTTTGAATTTATCGCACCTGAAGCCATATTGGCTAGCAATCTGAACTGCTTGCGATTGCCTTGAGGACGGAGGCATTAAAGTGGAGACTCCTCCCCTATTATTTATTTATTTATTTATTGCATTTGTATACCGCCCTTCTCCCGAAGGACTCAGGGCGGTTGACAGCCAATTTAAAAGATACAATAAATACACATTAAAAACAGACTAAAATTTATATAAATAATGGCCAAAATATTTAAAAAACTAACTAATACAAAAAACTAAAACCCCATTTAAAATTACTTAATTAGGCTAGCCCAGCTCGATGGAATAAAAGAGTCTTGAACTCATGGCAGAAGGTCCGAAGGTTGGGGAGTTGGCGAAGCCCTGGAGGCAGCTCGTTCCAGAGGGCAGGAGCCCCCACAGAGAAGGCTGGGAGTCACCAGTCGACATTGTTTCACCGATGGTATCCCAAGGAGGCCCTCCCTGTGGGATCGCACAGGTCGATGGGAGACCTGTTTGTGGCAGTAGGTGGTCCAGTAAATAGCCCGGTCCTAAGCCATGGAGCGCTTTAAAGGTGGTAACCAACACCTTGAATTGCACCCGAAAGACCACCGGAAGCCAGTGCAGCCCGCACAGGAGTGGTGTTATATGGGAGCCACGAGGTGCTTCCTCTATCACCCGCGCGGCTGCATTCTGGACCAGTTGGAGCTTCCGGGTGCTCTTCAAGGGGAGCCCCATGTAGAGAGCATTGCAGTAGTCCAGGCGAGATAAAATGAGGGCATGGGTGACTGTGCGCAGAGAAACCCGGTCCAGAAAGGGACGCAACAGGCGGATCAGGCGGACCTGATAGAAAGCCCTCCTGGCGACGGCCGTCAAATGATCTTCAAGAGACAGCCATGAATCCAGCCTAAGTTGCATACCCTCTCTGTGGGGGCCAACAACTCGCCCCCAACAGTCAGCAATGGAGTAAGCTGGCTGTACCGGGAAGTTGGCATTCACAGCCACTTGGTCTTCGAGGGATTGAGCTAAAGTCTGTTCCTCCCCATCCAGACCCGTACGGCTTCTAGACACCGGGACATGACATCAACGGCCTCGTTGGGGTGGCCTGGGTTGGATATGTACAGCTGGGTGTCATCAGCGTACAGATGACATCGCACCCCAAAGCCACGGATGATCTCACCCAGCGGCTTCATAGAGATGTTGAACCGAAGAGGAGAGAGAACCGACCCCTGTGGCACCCCACATAGGAGGCGCCTCGGTGTCGACCTCTGCCCTCCTGCCAACACCGTCTGCGACCGGTCGGAGAGATAGGAGGAGAACCACCGATAAATGGTGCCACCCACTCCCATCCCCCCCAGCCGTCGCAGCAGGATACCATGGTCGATGGTATCAAAAGCCGCCGAGAGATCTAATAGGACTAGGAGAGAGGAACAACCCCTGTCCCGAGCCCTCCAGAGATCATCAACCAACGCGACCAAGGCCGTCTCTGTGCTGTAACCGGGCAGGAAGCCAGACTGGAATGGGTCTAGATAGACAGTTTCATCCAGGTACTGAGGGAACTGTCGTGCGACCACACTCTCAACAACCTTCACTGTGAAGCGAAGGTTGGAGACAGAATGATAATTAGATAAAATGGCTGGATCCAGGGAAGGCTTCTTGAGGAGGGGCCTCACCACCGCCTCTTTCAAGGCGGAAGGGAAAACACCCTCCATCAAAGAAGCATTATCAATCCCCTGAAGCCAGCCACGTGTAACCTCCTGGGTGGCCAGCACCAACCAGGAGGGACACGGGTCCAATAAACATGTGGTCGCATTCAGCCCCCCAGTATCCTGTCCCAGTATCCTGTCCATATTAAGTTTATCGTGCCTCAAGCCAGATTAGGCTAGCGATTGGGAGTGATTGCAGCTGGCTTGAGAGGGAGACATCAGAGCAAAAATTTCTCTCTTTTTTAATTCATTGCGGCTGAAACCAAATTCGGCTAGCGATCTGAAGAGCCTCAGCTGGCTTGTGGAGTCAACCATTGGAGCGCGATTCTTCGACTAGCAAGTATACTTCCCATATTTCCGATGGTCTTAGGCGACCCCTGGCAAATCGTCATTCGACCCCCAGTGAGGTTGCAATCCACAGGTTGAGAACCACTGTTCTACAAGAACTTCTACAACCCAGAATCAGATCAGCAAAGAAGTCAGAGGATATTAGATGGGAAGATGCAGAAGGAGAGTGGAAAATAAGAAATAGGGGAGATATGATAGCAGTGTTCCAATATCTCAGGGGCTGCCACAGAGAAGTGGGAGTTGGGCTGTTCTCCAGAGCACCTGAGGGTAGAACAAGAAGCAATGGGTGGAAACTGATCAAGGAAAGAAGCAACTTAGAACTTTCCTGACAGTTAGAACAATTAATAAGTGGAACGACTTGCCTTCAGAAGTTGTGAATGCTCCAACACTGGAAATTTTTAAGAAAATGTTGGATAACCATCTGACTGAGATGGTGTAGGGTTTCCTGCCTGGGCAGGGGGTTGGACTAGAAGGCCTTCAAGGTCCCTTCCAACTCTGATGTTATGTTATGTTATGTTATATTATGTTATGTTAAAATAGGAACTTTTTCTATAGGAAGCTAGAACAGAGAAAATCCAAAGGAATAAAGAAGCCGTTAACTCCTGCTCAACTAAAGTAGTATAAGGATCTGTTCCCAATTTGGGTCTGAGCCTAGTGCCGAAGCCAACGATGGACGCCAGACATGAGGTGCAAATTTTCTGATTGCTTTTTATTGGAGCACTCCAAGGAAAAGGGCTCCTGGCCAATACGCCAAGAATCAAGAACAAAGGATTAAGTAAGCTTTATATGTTTTCGCTAAAAGAGAAGGCAGAACTAGGCAAGATAATAAGAAATATCATCCAATAACCATTTTAGTAATAATTCTACAGTTTATTCTATTGGTCTCTAGCTGTCCCTATTCCTAAGCCTTGGCTAATGAATGGTCCAGGAGTTATCTAATACACATTTAATTGGCTGCAGGCCATCCGTATTCCTAATTTTTATATGAGGCCTGCAAGTTGTCTAACTCCTGTTACTTTTATCTGCTTTCTAACTACCCAGAATGGTTACAAGGTTTACACATGCATATTTCCTGTAGATAAGCATTTTTTGTTCTTGCCAGACAGACTCCACAATTACAGACTTCCTGATCTACTTTCAAGTGCTCCATGGCACAGGACCGGGTTACTTACGGGACCGCCTACTGCCGCCTACAGCCTCCCATCGGCCTGTGCGCTCCCATAGGGAGGGCCTCCTCAGGGTGCCGTCAGTCAAACAATGCCAACTGGCGGCCCCCAGGGAGAGGGCCTTCTCTGTGGGGGCTCCAGCCCTATGGAATGAGTTGCCTCCGGAGTTGCGTCAACTCCCCGACCTCCAGTCCTTTAAATGCGAGCTCAAGACTTTCTTATTCCACCATGTGGGGCTAGCTTGATGGAGTTTTAAGGGTTTTTTAGAATTGTTTTATTTTAGTTTTAAATCTTAATTGGCCATTTTATAATTACATTTTTAATATGTTTTTAATTTGTCTACGTGTTTGTTGTTTTTACTTGGCTGTGCACCGCCCTGAGTCCTTCGGGAGAAGGGCGGTATAAAAATCTAATAAATAAAATAAATAAAGTATGTATCATGACCTGGCTTCATTTTAGCATATAGCTCATCAGATCTCTGGGGGGAAAATATGTTCCCAGAAAAAATGAATGGGATTGCTGTGAGAGACTTAGCAGGTACTGAGAGTAGAGGAACATTGGTGTGGCCTCATTTAGTAAAAAAGGCATCCTCAGACCTCTTGCAAGTTTGTTTGGGTGGACTGAGATGGTTGCATTGGTCAAAGCCAAAGTATAGGCTCAGGGAAAGGGATAGGTAGGAATTATCCTTAACTTGCTGTGTAACCCAGTAGTTGGAATAAATTTTCCACTTACAGAAAGTTGGACTCAGAGAAAAGGATTCAAGGAGGATAAGATTGTGTGAATAGCTAAAAGGGCCCTATGTAATGCGAAGATGAGGATGGGACAGAAGCAGGAAGAAACCTGGAATTTTTTTCTAGCCTTCCTAATTTAATAGGAACGGTGAGATGTCCTAGGAAGGAGAAAGCCTTTTTTTTTTAAGTATCAAGAGGTGGTAAATGATAGCACGATATGGCCTTAAAAATATAAAATGATAAAGTAGATAAATGAGTTGAATCCTTTAGATTAGAATAACAGAGTTGGAAGGGACTGTTGGAGATGAATTCAGCCAACAAGCATAGGTCGATGGAAACAAAGAGCGCTCCATGGCTTAGGGCCCGGGTACTTACGGGACCGCCTGCTGTTACCTTATGCCTCCCACCGACCTGTACGCTCACACAGAGAGGGTCTTCTCAGGGTGCCGTCCGCCAAACAATGTCGGCTGGCGGCCCCCAGGAGTAGGGCCTTCTCTGTTGGAGCTCCTACGCTTTGGAACGAACTTCCCCCTGGTTTACGCCAAGTGCCTGATCTTTGGACTTTTCGCCGTGAGCTGAAAACGCACTTATTTATTCAAGCGGGACTGGCTTAAAAGTTTTTATTAAATTTTTAATTGGGGTTATTTATGAATTTTAGGGTTTTAAATTGTTTTAAATTTCGGCCATCTTTGTAATATGCTCGGTTTTAGTTTTGTTTTACTGTGTATATTGTGGGTTTTTATTATCTGGCTGTACACCGCCCTGAGTCCTTTGGGAGAAGGGCGGTATAAAAATCTAATAAAATAAATAAATAATAATAATAAAATTAAAAGAAAAGAATAAAATCAATTTTGCAAAATAGGGTGATATCCCAGCAGAGACCTCAACAAGGAGTTTGAACCAGGAAGCCACACCTGAAATTTCAAAAGCATCACATTTTATAGTTCCCTATCACGACGCCCCTCCCATGCCCCTCCTACATCGGACCCACTAGTGACCGATCCCCACTAATCCGGTGATGCCTTCAGAGACAATATTGTCTCTTTTTTTAATTACATGTTTTTCAACACCTCCCTATTACTACTGTTAAATTCGGGCAATAACGAGGCAGGAGACCAGGATAGTGACAACAGCTCTTTACTAAATGGTGACCCAGCAACCAGTGCCTGGGAAAACCTCTCTTTATATACAGTTTAGCCGGTGGCTTCAACCAATCAGCAACGTGCTTTTTCCCGCTCAGTTTTCCCTCCAAAACTGTTAAAGATACATTACACTCCTTCCCTCCCAGAAAACACTTAACCCCTATTTACATGAAATTAACATCTTATTTTTCTACGTAATCACGCAAGTAGACTGGGCGTCTCCTGACTCTTTCGGACCTGCGCAATTCACTTTCTGGGAGTGAGTCGAGCTGGCCGGAGGGACTGTTTATTCCTCTCAGCTCCTCCTCTAGGCCATCCGGCCCTGGATTATTTGCAGACTCGTCCCTGTTGTCCTCCGGAGGAGCCTGTGGGTGTCGCTGGACCTCCTGGAAACCAGATAAGTCCTGCGTTTGTCCCAGGTTTGAGTCAGCTGTGGATTCATACGTTGGGTAGTCAGGGCCTGTCTTACCTGTTTCTGATGTGTCGGCTATGCGTTTTCTAATCTGGTCTATGTGGCGCTTCCATACCCGGCCGTCCTCTATCTCTACGAGGTATGATTTTGGCCCTGTGATTTCTAGGATTTTTCCTGTTACCCAGGTCGGACCCTCGCTGTAGTTGTGTGCCCACACTAGGTCGCCTACTGCCATCCCTCTTGTCTTCCCGTGTACCCCTTTATAACCGTCTGGTGTATAGTTTGGGTTCAAACGGTCTAGTGGGCACCTGAGCTTCCGACCCATTAATAGCTCTGCCGGGCTTCTGCCTGTTGTGACACAGGGAGTTCTGTGTTGGACGGCTAGGAAGGTATCGATTTTTGTTTGCCAGTCGCCTGGCTTGATTCTGGACAACGCTTCCTTTACGCTCCGGACCGAACGTTCTGCAAGGCCGTTCGTCGTAGGGTGGAAAGGCGCCGAGAGGACATGCCGGATGCCCTCCTCTGCCAAGTACCCCTCAAACTGGGTTGCCGTGAATTGCGGGCCATTGTCCGAGACTAACGTGTCGGGCAACCCGTGGGTTACGAATAGGTGCCGTAGGACTGAAATTACGGCCTCGGCTGTCATGGATCTCATGAGAATGATTTCCAGCCATTTGGAGTAGGCATCGACTACTACCAAGAAGGTTTGGCCGTGGAAGGGGCCGGCAAAGTCAATATGGATCCTCGACCAGGGACCCTGGGGTTTCTCCCATTCCCGGATTGGGGCCGTTGGGGGTAATGGTCTGGACTCCTGGCAGGCCTGGCATTTGCCAACTTTTTCAGCAATTTCCGTGTCCATTAATGGCCACCACACATAGCTCCTTGCTAAGCCCTTCATTCTCACGATCCCTGGATGACCCTCATGCAGGAGCTCCAATACCTTTTCCCTTAACTTTACCGGGATTACCACTCTATCCCCCCATAGCAGGCACCCCCCTTGAGCTGAGAGTTCCCCCCGTTTCTTTACAAATTCTTTAAAACGCTCGCCCGGCGCAGCGGGCCAACCTCTTTGTACCCAACCCATTACAGTCCTTATCGTAATGTCCTTGTATGAAGCCCGAGCCACTTCCTTGGATGTGACTGGGCCAGAGTCCAAAGAGTCAATTAGTAGGACGGGTGTCCCCGGAGTGGGGTCTTCGATAGTCTCTGGTAACGGGCATCTGCTCAGGGCGTTTGCATGCCCTAATTCCTTTCCTGGCCGGTGTAGTAATTTGTAGGAATACGCCGCTAGGAAGATAGTCCATCGGGTCAGTCTAGGCGAGAGTGCCACGGGGGTTGGGCGGTCGCCTGCCAACAGGCCTAGCAGGGGTCTGTGGTCCGTGATGATTTCGAAATCACGACCAAATACGTATTCATGGAATTTCTTTACCCCGGAGACTATAGCCAAGGCTTCCTTATCAAGCTGGCTATAATTCCTTTCAGCTGCTGACATGGTTCGGGAGTAATATGCAATAGGGGCTTCTGTGCCATTTGGCAACCGGTGGCTGAGCACAGCCCCCACCCCGTAGGGAGATGCATCGCAGCTTAGCACTAGTGGCAACGTGCCATTGTGCTGAATAAGGAGGCTATCGCTAGATAGGAGATTCTTTACCCCTTCGAATGCCCTAGCTTCTGCCTTTCCCCAAGACCATGCAGCTGTCTTTGCTAGTAGTTTGTGAAGCGGTTCGGCTATCGTCGCCTTATTTTTTAAAAATACCGCGTAGAAGTTGACCAGACCTAAGAATGCCTGTAACTCCGTTTTGTTTTTTGGGACTGGGGCCTTCCTGATGGCCCGTACCTTGCTTTCAGTGGGGTGAATCCCTTCCCTGTCTATACGGTAGCCTAGGAATTCGACCGATTCAACCCCGATCTGGCATTTGTTCAGTTTAACTCTTAGACCGGCAGACCGGAAAATGCCCAGAACTTTCCGCAGCCTTACCCCCAATTCCTCCAGGTTCTCAGCGGATACCAATACATCGTCGAAGTATGGTACCACCCCTGGTAGTCCTTGCAACAGCCGCTCCATTAGGTTCTGAAATAACCCAGGAGCCACACTAACCCCAAACTGTAACTGGGTGCACTTAAAAGCCCCTCTGTGAGTCACAATTGTCTGCGCTTCGGCTGTGCTGCTATCTACGGGTAGCTGTTGATAGGCTTGGGCCAAGTCTAGCTTGGCAAAAACTTGCCCTTGCCCCAATGAGTGCAGTAAGTGCTGTACCACCGGGACGGGGTAAGCACTCTTTTGCAATGCTTTGTTAAGCGTTGCCTTGTAGTCAGCACAAATCCGGACTGATCCGTCCGGTTTGACTGGGGTGACTATAGGGGTCTCCCACTTAGCATGGTCAACTGGCACTAGAATTCCCTGGTTAACTAGTTTGTCCAGTTCCCTGTCAATTTTGGGCTTTAGGGCGAACGGGACCCTCCTAGCCTTTAGACGAATTGGGGCAACTTGGGGGTCTAAGTTAAACGAGATAGGGGTCCCCGTGTACTTGCCCAGGCAGTCTTTGAAAACGTCCTCAAACTCCTTCATGAGTGTGTCCTTGAGGTCGACTTCGTTTCTGAAGATTCCAGTCACTCCCATGCCCAATGCTCTGAACCAGTCCAGTCCCAGTAAGCTTGGCAGGGTCCCATCGACGATGGTGATGGGCAGAGTTTTCTTGTGTTGTCCATACTCGACGTGGACGGACGTTACCCCTCGAACAGGGATGCGATTTCCTTGGTAGTCTTGTACCCTTAATTTCTGTGGTTGCAGCTTGCGCTTTGCGATGGCGGGTACGGCTCTCACGAGAGTGTCCCAGGACATGATCGTGATCGATGAGCCGGTGTCCACCTCCAATCGGCATGGCACCCCCTCAATCTTTGCTTTGGTAAAGATTTTCTTCTCTAGGCGTGTTGATGCGTGACCCACTCTCACGACAGTCTGATTCAACTTCGCACCTTTTTTGAACTGACCAATCACGGGCCGCTTCGCCGTTCCCGCGCTCTGATTGGTCGGTTTGAATTTTTGGCGGGAAGGTTGGGGTGCTTGACAGGCTTGTGCTAGGTGCCCCTCGACACCGCCGACAAATGGCATCTTTGAATTTGCATTGTTGTCGTTGGTGTTGCCCTCCACAACTCGTGCAGTCGCTCCGGTCTTCTTTCTCCGGCCTCCCGGTGTGGAAAACCCCTTCATCTTCCTCACCGTCCGACTCGGCCTGGACCTCTTCGTTGTGGACCGGGGCCGACTTCGCACCAGCCGTTGGCGCGATTGACTTCTGTAGGGTTTCCGCCGCTTGGGTAGACATCTCGTGCGCCCTGGCTTCGTCCAAGGCGTTTGCCAACGTTAGGTTGCTTTTAGACAGCAGCCGCCGTCGCAAACGGATGTCCCTGACCCCTCGAATGAGTTGCTCCAGCAGTGCCTCATCTAAGTCTCGGTACTCGCAGTGCTTTGAGGCTTTTCTCAGGGCTGCCATGTATACGCTGATGGGCTCGCCCTCTTGCTGCCTGCGCTCCCCGAACTCGTACCTTTGCACATACTTAGACGGCATGGGTGCATAATGGCCTTTCAATAAGTTCTGCAGCGTCTGCCACGGCACCGATTGTACCGGCGTTGGCTCCGCCAACGATTCGGCGGTGTCGAAGACCTCTGGACCGCAGTGGCTCAGGAAATACGCTCGCTTCCTGTTGTCTGAGACTCCTTGAAGTTCGTTCGCTTCGAGGAAACACTCGAAACGAGCCATGTATGACCCCCATTTCTCCTTAGCTGGGTCAAATGGCGCTGGCGGTGTGTAGCCGGACATCGCTGCTTTCCGCCTCTTGTTTGCTGGGTTCGCGTCTTCCTGGTGAGTTCAGCTCTTTTCCTGGCGCCTCTTAGCCTCGAGATCCCACCCTCGTCGCCAGATTCGGGCAATAACGAGGCAGGAGACCAGGATAGTGACAACAGCTCTTTACTATATGGTGACCCAGCAGCAAGTGCTGGGAAAACCCTCTCTTTATATACAGTTTAGCCGGTGGCTTCAACCAATCAGCAACGTGCTTTTTTCCCGCTCAGTTTTCCCTCCAAAACTGTTAAAGATACATTACAACTTTAATCTAGATTGCAGAAAATATGACTTCTGTAACAGAATCATCAGTGCTTGGAACACTTTACCTGACTCTGTGGTCTCTTCCCATAATCCCAAAAGCTTTAACCAAAAACTTTCTAATATTGACCTCACCCCATTCCTAAGAGGACCATAAGGGGCGTGCATAAGCGCACAAACGTGCCTACCATTCCTGTCCTATTGTTTTTCTTTTTCTTCTTCTTATATATATATGCTTATACCTCCTAATATTTACTCATATATATGTTTATATACTATATAATCTTTTTGTATGATACTTATATATATTGTTGTGACAAAATAAAATAAATAAAAATAAATAAAAGGATTCTGGCCATAGAAGGCCATGATTTACAACTAGGTTGGCATGCCTTCATAGGGGGGAGGAACAAAACACATATCTTATTTTCAAAGACATCAAATTGGAGACACTTTCTTACTAGTATGGGGAAAAATAAAGAAGAACCACTACAATAAAATACCAGTCTGGCTATCAACTATGGAAACTCTAATATACCAGAATGTGTTCGACTCAGACAAAATAGCAAGATAGCAAAATAGATGAGCAAGGAAAATTAAAAACGAATCAAGAATTTAAAAAAACCGGGAAATTGAAATAGATAGGTGGCCGTATCTGCAAATCCAAGGGAGATATAAAAATGACATAGAAAATTATGGTTTCTATAGGAAACAACAAGAGCTGGATAAAATACTACAGGGGTCAAAGGAAAAAAAGATTTTAAAAAAATTATAATTATTTATTGAGATTTAAAATGGAGGAAGATATTATAAATTGACAATGTCGGCGGCATACAAAGAAAATTTATATAAAATGATTTATCGCTGGCATTTGCCCCAAGCGAGATTAGCAAAAATGTTCCCAAATAGACCAGACAATTGACAGAAGCAAGGAACATACTATCACATGTGGTGGACATGCCCAGAAGCTAAGAAATATTGGATAAAGATAAGAAACTGGCTACAGGAAATTACCAAACAACAAATACATCTAAAACAGGAGTTATTTATATTAGGTATATTAATTGGCAATTGGCAATTGGCAATTTTTTTTTTTTTAATTGGCCAAGTGTGATTGGACACACAAGGAATTTGTCTTGGTGCATATGCTCTCAGTGTACATAAAAGAAAAGATACGTTCATCAAGGTATAGGAAATTAATAATATTATATTATATATATATTTAGAAAACAAAAATTTATATATAATTATATATATTTATATTATAATATATATAATATATATTTATATATATAATATATATATATATATAATATATATATATATATGTTATATATTTTGTTTTCTGAGGTTTTCACGGGTGTTTGTATGTAGGTCTTTGGTTGTTCGGGTTTTCTCCCGTGTAAAATTGGAAGTGTCTTGGCGACGTTTCGACGAAGTCTCATTCGTCATCTTCAGGCTTCAGCTTCGTGCTTCTGGGAGCAATGTGTGATCGCAGCTGTTTCTTCCTTTTAACTGCTAGTGGGGGTTTGAACTGATTGGGTGGGAGCTTGGCTGTGCTCTGATTGGATGGGGGGTTTTTTGTGCTCTGATTGGCTGGGGGTGTGTCCTGTGTTGGTGGGGGCTTGTTTGTGCTCAGTTTAATCTGTGTTGCAGGTGGATTTGAGCTGGTGAGCTGCATAGCTGTTGTTTGGCTTTGTGGTCGTGCTACATCTTCATAGTGGGTGTCAGTCTGCTGCATGTATGGATTGGAGGGGTTTGAAATGGCTAATGTTGCAGCTGTGGTCTGGCTTCTGGTCCTTGGCCGTGCTTCATGATCAGTGTGGGTTTGGGTCTGCTTTCTGGGTGGATGTGCGGTGGTGACATCCTGTGTGGACCTCGTGAGTGTGGGTCTGGTGTCATTCCTCGTGTTAGGGACTCATTTGTCAATAAGGGCGGGTTTCCAAATGGCTGGTAGGCGGGAGGTGTCATCTCGTTTGTTCATGCTGTGTGGGCGTTTTTCTATCTCAATGGCTTCTCTGATTATTCTGTTGTTAAAGTGTTCAGTTTTGGCGATAGTGCTGGTCTTTTTAAAGTCAATATCATGTCCTGTGACTTTAAAGTGTTGGACCAGGGAAGAAGTTGGTTCCTCTTTTTTGAATGAGTTCTTGTGTTCTTCAATGCGTGCACTTATTCTTCTGTTGGTTTGTCCAATGTATGTGGTGGGGCAGGCGGTGCATGGGATTTCATATACTCCTTGATTTTCTAACTCAATTTTGTCTTTGGGGTTTCTTAGGATGGTGGATATTTTGTTTGTGCAGAATGCTGTCTTGATGTTGTGTTTGTGGAGGATCTTGCTGATTCTGTCTGTGGTGCCTTTTATATATGGGAGGAGGGCTGTGCCGTTTTCTTGTTCTCTGTCTTGGATTTTAGTGGGGGTTCTTTTGGATAAGCTTGTTAATCTTATTTGTTTGGAATCCATTGGATGTTAGTACGTTAGTGAGAGTGTCTAGTTCGGGTTTTAGGTGTTGTTCATCAGCTAAGCATTTTGTTCTAGAGATGAGTGTCTTGGCTACGGAGTTGATCTGTGCTGGGTGGTGGTGTGAGAGTGCGTGCAGATAGCGGTTTGTGTGTGTTTTCTTCTGGTAGATGGTGTGTCCTAGGGAGCCATTGGGTTTTCTGTAGACTAAGACATCCAGGAAGGGAAGTTGGTTATTAACTTCTGTTTCCATGGTGAACTGTATTTTGGGGTGTAGGCTATTGAGGTGTGTGAGGAAGTTGTCAAGTTTTTCTTTCCCGTGTGGCCAGATTATGAAGGTGTCGTCTACATATCTGAGCCAGAGTTTGGGTTTGTGATCAGATTTTTCTAGAGCTTGGGTTTCAAAGTGTTCCATGTAGAGATTGGCAATGACAGGTGAGAGGGGTGATCCCATGGGTGCTCCTTCTACTTGTTTGTATTTTTGTCCATTATAGATGAAGTATGTGTTGGATAGGCAGTGGTTGGTCAGATCTAGGATGTGCTTGGGGGGGTTATAGCTGTCAAGGCTTCTTTGATTGGCACTTGGGTGAAGAGGGATATGACATCAAAGCTCACGAGTAGGTCGCTGGGCTGTAAGTTTTGTTTCTTTATGATCTCTATGAACTGGAATGAGTTTTTTACGTGTGAGGTGATGGATTCTGCATAGGGCTGTAGTTGTTTGGCGAGAAATTTGGCTAGGTTTTGTAGAGGTGAGCCTATGGAGCTGACTATGGGTCTGAGTGGGGTTCCTTCTTTGTGTATCTTGGGGAGGCCATAGAGCTTAGGGCATCTGGATGATTTCTCTCTGGGAATGATTCTTTGTTGGATTTCTTCGCTGATGGGGGAGGCTTTTATTTTGGTTCTAGTGGTTTTTTCTAGGTAGGTGGTGGGGTCTGTCTTTAGGGGCTTGTATGCAGGGTCTTGGAGTAGGTTGGTTAATTTGGTTTGGTAGTCAGATGTGTTCATAACCACCGTGGCGTTGCCCTTGTCTGCTGGTAGGATTATTATGCTGGTATCTTTTTTCAGGTTAAGTAGTGCTGTCTGTTCCTCTTTGGGTAAGTTGCTTTTGGATGGCTTGCTGGTGCAGAGGATGTTGGAGATCTCGAGTCTGATTTTGTTAGCGTCATCGGGGTTGATTTTGGTCAGGCTGGTTTCAACTCCGCATATAATGGTTTCGGTGGGGATGTATTTGGGAGTGACTGCAAAGTTGAATCCTTTGGAAAGGACATCGGTTTCAGCTTTGGTGAGGATCCTATCTGAGATGTTATGCACTGTTTGTTTCATGTGTTGCTGTGAGGGTGGAGGGGTTTGTTTTTGGCGTTCTTGTAGTCTTCGGAGTTTGTTGGTGTGCGTGTCTGTTTTGAGGGTGGTCTGTGTTTCGGCTCTCCAGACGGCAAGTTGTTTGGATTTGTCCCAAAGTGCAGGGTGCATCTTGTTGCTGAGTTTGAGGTGAAGTGTGAGGAGATCTTTGTTGATTTGATCTAGGAGGAATCTTTTTGTGTGAAGTTCATTTCTGATTAAGGCCAATTCTGTTCTTTTTAGGATGCGTTTGGTGGCTGCAGAGTTGGAGTGGAATTTCAATTGGAAGCATTTGGGGATTAAATTTTGATCGCGGCAGTTTCGTAGGAATGCGAGGTCACATAAAATGGAAGCTCTTTGGACTTCTAGTTTTTCATAGGTCCTGGTCAGATGGTGGATTTCCTCCCCGTAGAGGTGCAATATTTGTTTTCTGAGGTTTTCAGGGTGTTTGTATGTAGGTCTTTGGTTGTTCGGGTTTTCTCCCGTGTAAAATTGGAAGTGTCTTGGCGACGTTTCGACGAAGTCTCATTCGTCATCTTCAGGCTTCAGCTTCGTGCTTCTGGGAGCAATGTGTGATCGCAGCTGTTTCTTCCTTTTAACTGCTAGTGGGGGTTTGAACTGATTGGGTGGGAGCTTGGCTGTGCTCTGATTGGATGGGGGGTTTTTTGTGCTCTGATTGGCTGGGGTGTGTCCTGTGTTGGTGGGGGCTTGTTTGTGCTCAGTTTAATCTGTGTTGCAGGGGGATTTGAGCTGGTGAGCTGCATAGCTGTTGTTTGGCTTTGTGGTGGTGCTACATCTTCATAGTGGGTGTCAGTCTGCTGCATGTATGGATTGGAGGGGTTTGAAATGGCTAATGTTGCAGCTGTGGTCTGGCTTCTGGTCCTTGGCCGTGCTTCATGATCAGTGTGGGTTTGGGTCTGCTTTCTGGGTGGATGTGCGGTGGTGACATCCTGTGTGGACCTCGTGAGTGTGGGTCTGGTGTCATTCCTCGTGTTAGGGACTCATTTGTCAATAAGGGCGGGTTTCCAAATGGCTGGTAGGCGGGAGGTGTCATCTCATTTGTTCATGCTGTGTGGGCGTTTTTCTATCTCAATGGCTTCTCTGATTATTCTGTTGTTAAAGTGTTCAGTTTTGGCGATAGTTCTGGTCTTTTTAAAGTCAATATCATGTCCTGTGACTTTAAAGTGTTGGACCAGGGAATATATAATATAATAATATTAATAAAAATTAATAGGAAATTATAATAAAAAAGTCCAATACGTAATGCTACATATAATAACAGCAGCAAGAATTATTTATGCGCAAAATTGGAAAAATGAAAGTATACCTTCTGATGGACACAAACCTGTGGGATTTTGTAGGGGCCTACTAATGTTGACATCTGGATGGAAATAGCTCTGTCAGCTGCATCAAGAAGGGCCAAAATACTGTCCTTCCTTCCACAGCTGTAGTTGGGAACATTGGCTTCTCCAGTAGAGAGCATGTCCAGTAAGACTTCTGAAGTGCCAAGAGCTTTCAAATAGTTGTCATGGACATTGTAGCCAAATGTGAGATTGCACAAAAGCTGGACATTCTTGTTGATCTCTTGAATGGTGAAAATAAAGCGTTGTATTCCTTTGGAAGTATAAGGTGTACTACTGTAAAAAAATGCTTTGGTTAATACAAGCATCATCAACAGCAGTAATAAAATACCTTTTCCCCAATTTCATTATCTTTATCAACACATGATTATTGAGTCTGAAGCCAATACTGATCAAAACAAGAGGCGAATAGAATAGAATAGAATAGAATAGAATAGAATAGAATAGAATAGAATAGAATAGAATAGAATAGAATAGATTTTTTATTGGCCAAGCGTGATTGGACACACAAGGAATTTGTCTTGGTGCATATGCTCTCAGTGTACATAAAAGAAAAGATACGTTCATCAAGGTACAACATTGGTACAAAGTGATACAAGGTACAAAATGATAGTCACCCATCAAATTTAATATTTGTAAATGTTGAGGAAAATGGGAAGCAGACAAAGTCTATTATTTACATCAGAAGTAATTTTCATCAGCACAGAACCCAGTCTGCAAAACAATTCCTTTTTTAAAGTACAACCATCGTAAAAGGAAGAGGATATTTCATAAGTGACCCAGAAAAGCTGTTCTAAAAACAAGTCATCCTCTATTCCTATAAGGATCAGGCACTGAATATCAACGAGCAATTATAAAAATATGGAAATGAGCTGGTCAAGGGTTAACTACAAAAATCGCTACTTTAAACAAAAGTCAATATTCAAGTCATGTATTCTAGTCTGGATGTGGAGAGGAAAATAATTTGGATTTTTTTCTGCTCCATCTTTGTCTTTGTGTCTCTTTTCCTAAATAGGAAACGCGTCGAAATCTGGTCAATCAACAAAATTAATCAGTTCCTGAAATATAGGAGTAAGCAGAATAAGGAGAAAAGAATGAAAGTGTCAGAACTGCAGATAGAAGGAATACAATTTCATCACATTGAATAACTTACAAGTAAGACTGACTATAAGGAAGCAGGTTGAAAAACAACATTTTCTGGTTTAGTGTTACTGCACTGGTGACTATACCGATGAGATGGTCTCCTGGCCTGTAGTAGCTCCAGGGTCTTTCTCTATCCAGGTGCACCATATTCAGTGGGCACTTCATTCTAAGCTTCCCAGAGACTGTCTGGGACACCAACAGCATCGAAAGCAGAAGCAGGAGGTCCATAATTCATGGAGCTGAATCCATCCCCTGTTTCCAAAGAAGAGTTAGATAATTTTAAAGCACTCTCAGAAAAATGGAATATCCAAGGGCTTTCCTTTTTCAAAGAGAAACAAATTGAGCTTTATCTGGAAAAGAGGGAAAGATACATTCAGCAGCACAACCCCTGCCTGTGTCCTAAATCTTGTGCAAACCATTCAGCAGGAGTAGAGGCTTATAGCTTTCTCTGATGCAAGATCAATTCCATGTTGCTTCAATCTGACGTTATATCAAAGGCAGGCACTGTGATAACTGTGATAATTTGTCCTTCAGACCTCTTCCATGTACAGAGGGGCAGCTGGAGAAAAGGATTCTTGTGAAATGTTGCATGTACACCCCTGGAGACACCCTTTTACAATGGTTGTTATCCTTCTTGTCAGGACATGTCCAGAAAGTGATGCTGGAGGAAGATACATCAATACCCTGGGAATTGATTTCTGCTGTCCGTCATTGCGGCAGATGGTCTCCAGAGAACACGAGAGAAGGTTACCCAGAGTCATGCAGTTTGGTGGCAGTCTAAATTCTTGACACTTAACTCTACTGCTTTATGACACCTTCTGCACCTTTGAACCCTGCCTAATGTTAAGAGCAAGTCCTCTTTGTGATTTTCTTTTCTATGAGATCTCCAGATATTAATCCTAATTTGGATCTGATTTTAAAATTCCTTGTGCCTGAAGTGACATTTCATTTCCATCTGTTCTAGAAGTGTACTTTTTTGGATGAGAATTGGCTAAGATGCAGGAAAGTGACAGTCTGTAGACTGTATTCTTGAGTAAATGGGGAGAAATTTATAGAAGGGATAGAAATATTTATTTCCCTTGACTCTCTGTTGTCCTTTAATATTCATGGAAAACGCTGAAATACTTTATATTTTGAAGTTTCATAGTTTATTAAATAAAACATGGGTGTGAAGTCTGCAGCTTCTTGACACTTAACTCTACTGCTTTCTGACACCTTCTGCACCCTTGAACCCTGCCTAATGTTAAGAGCAGGTCTTCTTTGTGATTTTCGTTTCTATGACATCTCCAGATATTAATCCTAATTTGGAGCTGAGTTTAAAATTCCCTGTGCCCAAAGTGGCATTTCATTTCCATCTGTTCTAAAAGTATATATTTTTTTTTGGATGAGAGCTGAATAAGAGTTAGGAAAGTGACAGTCTGTAGACTGTGTTCTTGGGTAAATGGGGAGAAATTTACCGAAGGGGTAGAAATTTTTGTTTTCCTTGACACTCTGTTATCCTTCAATATTTATGGAAGACATTGAAATCCATTATATTTTGAAAGTTCATAGTTTATTAAATAAAACATGGGCGCAAAGTCTGCAACTGAGATGGTGGTGGTGCTCACAGCATAGTGGATGGTGTAGGCTGATTTCTTCCCAGATCTACCCAAAAACTAGTTTAGAGATGCATAGTGACCCTTTCTCTGGTTCTATGAATGCACGCAATGGGATGGGCCCCATTTGACATGCCCATCTCTCAGGCTTTGTGCCTGATATTCGTCCAACACACAAGTGTTATGTATCTGAATTTTGGAGGGAACTTTTGGAGGGAAAAAACACGTTGGTGAGTGGCTGGCGCCTCAGCCTGAATAGTATATAAGGAAGACTGTTCCCCTGTTTCAGCTGCTGGGTTCACACAATAAACTAAAGAGCTGTTGTTACTGATGAACTGTCTCCAGTGGTGGGATTCAAGTAATTTAACAACTGGTTCTCTGCCCTAATAATTTCTTCCAGCAACCAGTGTGCCAAACTGTTCAGAAAGTTAACAACCGGTTCTCCCGAAGTGGTGCGAACTGGCTGAATCCCACCACTGCCTGTCTCCTGCCTCCTCATTTCTTAAACCCAACAAGTGCTTTGAGGAGCAGTTGGGAGACCTATGTCCTGGTTTATCTGAGTGATTTATTGTTGTAATGTTTAAAACAATATATTTAGACTACAGAAAGGCATTTGACAAAGTAGAGCACAACCTGTTTCTTGGTAAATTAGAAAAAAAGTGGGATAGATAACATCAGCACCAAATGAATTTGTAACTGGCTGACAAACGGTACTCAGTGAGTAGTCCTTAATGGGTCTGCAACACTACATCCAGTGGTGGGATTCAGCTGGTTCATCCCAGTTCACCCAAATTGGTAGCTAACTGCTTATGCAATTAGGAGAACTTGCTGAAAATAGAATAGAATAGAATTTTATTGGCCAAGTGTGATTGGACACACAAGGAATTTGTCTTGGTGCATATGCTCTCAGTGTACATAAAAGAAAAGATACGTTCATCAAGGTACAACATTTACAACACAATTGATGATCACAATTGTGATTGCACAAATAAAGTGCAAGAGTATTTTTTCTTTTTCTTTCTCTCTTCAATTAATAGCTTCAGGTAGACAGCCAAGGACCACTTAACAGACTACCTAGTTGCAACTGGAATTCAGCCAAACAAGCCTTGAATAAAGTCAATAAACCAAGAAACTGACAGGATTAGGGCAGGGAAACCCATCAATCACCCATCTAGGGGTGGGATTAACCTCTTCCCTTCAGGAAGAAGGACAAGATTACAAACATTTTCAATATAAAGGGTATTAAGTAACACTTCTGTGATTAGCTGATACTCCCTGGAGTTCACCAAGACCTTTCATAGGTGCTGCAGTGTTGGCTACTTCTTGTTTCTTCCTGCATCCTACAATGATGCAACTTGATCATACAGCTCATGAATTTAATGCATGTGTGGTCCAGCCAGATGTATTGCTTCTGCTGTGAAGCACCCAATTTAGAACATAGAGAACATAGAATAAGAGAGTTGGAAAGGTTAATGGCTTTTGGGAGCACGTCCAGGCTTTCAATTAGCCTGAGCAGCTGCTCTTAGTTTCTGTCTCAGCTGCTGCTTTTTTTTTTAATTTGCATTTATATCCCACCCTTCTCCGAAGACTCAGGGCAGCTTACACTATGTCAAGCAATAGTCTTCATCCATTTGCATATTATATACAAAGTCAACTTATTGCCCCCAACAATCTGGGTCCTCATTTTACCTACCTTATAAAGGATGGAAGGCTGAGTCAACCTTGGGCCTGGTGGGACTTGAACCTGCAGTAATTGCAAGCAGCTGCTGTTAATAACAGACTGCATTAGTCTGTTGAGCCACCAGAGGCCCTTGCTTTTGCTTTGGGGTTGACTTTTTTAAAAAGGGGGAATGGTTGTTTTAAGTTTTCTGCATTGTTTTAGTGATTCCTGGCACTGTCCTTTTGGGGTGTACTTCCCTCAATCTTTTTGAAAGCCTCTAGTGATGGAGCACCCACAAGTTGTGAAGGCAAGCTATTCCATTGGTTGACTGGTCTCACCCTTAGGCGCTATCTAACAAAATGAAATTCCACAGTGAAAAAAGTAAGGTTCTACATTTAGGCAAGAAAAACAAAATGCACAGGTACCGGATATGTGGTACCTTGCTCAATAGTAGCACCTGTGAGAGGGATCTTGGAGTCCTAGTGGACAACCATTTAAATATGAGCCAGCAGTGTGCAGCAGCTGCCAAAAAAGCCAACACAGTTCTGGGCTGCATAAACAGTGGGATAGAATCAAGATCACGTGAAGTGTTAGTGCCACTTTATAATGCCTTGGTAAGGCCACACTTGGAATATTGCATCCAGTTTTGGTCACCATGATGTAACAAAGATGTTGAGACTCTGGAAAGAGTGCAGAGAAGAGCAACAAAGATGATTAGGGGACTGGAGGCTAAAACATATGAAGAACGATTGCAGGAACTGGGTATGTCTTAATGAAAAGAAGGACTAGGGGAGACATAATAGCAGTGTTCTAATATTTCAGGGGCTGCCACAAAAAAGAGGGAGATCAAGCTATTCTCCAAAGCAGCAGAAGAAACAATGGATGGAAACTAATCAAGGAAAGAAGCAACTTAGAACTAAGGAGAAATTTCCTGACAGTTAGAACAATTAATAAGTGGAACGATTTGCCTCCAGAAATTGTGAATGTCCCAACACTGAAAGTTTTTAAGAAGAGATTAGATAACCATTTGTCCAAAATGGAATGTTTTGTCTGACTGAGCAGGAGGTTGGTCTCTGTAGGATATGAGAAAATTCAAAAATAAAATAATATGTAGGTATATAGGTTAGAAATGCATATACCGTATTTTTCAGAGTATAAGACGCACCTTAGTTTTTGGGGAGGAAAATAGGAGAAAAGCTGATTGGCAGGTGGGTCGACCTCCAGGAATATCCCCAATCAGCTGTTCCCAGATGTAAATTTTAGCAACAGGTTCCTTGGTTGTGAGCTCTGTGTTTTGCTTTTCTTTTCTTTTCTTTTTTTTCTGCCTCTGAAACTTCTGAAACTCTGTTTCAGAAAAAAAAAATCTGCCTCTGAAAGCCTCCGAAACAGCTTCAAAAAAAAAAGCCTCTGAAGCTCTGTTTGGGGGCTTCTTTTCTGAAGCTTCATTTTTGATGTTTTTTTTCAGCCTCTGAAACCTTGGTTTGAGAAGCTGGGCGGGGCCACATTCGGAGTATAAGACACACCCAGATTTTCACCCTCTTTTTTGGGGGAAAAAAGGTGCGTTTTATACTCCAAAACATATGGTAAGTAAAGATTCAATTTTGCTTAGGCAGGGGGTTGGACTGGATGACCTGCAGGGTCCCTTCCAGCTCTGATACTCTGTTAAATTTCTTAGACATTATTCTGCTTTAAGATAGTAGAGAAGAGACATGCTGAAAATGTAACTATGTTGTGTTAGAATAAATCTTCTTTGTTTGAGGCCCGTTAGAAAGAGGCCCAGCTATGGGGACATTCCTTAATGCCAGGGCAGTAGAGATAAGGAAGAGATAGGCTTGCAAAATAACTTATGGGTAGAAATAGGGAGGTATTGGTAGTTGTAATGTATCTTTAACAGTTTTGGAGGGAAAACTGAGCGGGCTACACTGGCTACCTGTGGTCTTCCGGGTGCACTTCAAGGTACTGGTTACCACCTTTAAAGCGCTCCATGGCATAGGACCGGGATATCTTCGGGACCGCCTTCTGTTACCACATGCCTCCCACCGACCAGTACGCTCCCATAGAGTGGGTCTCCTCAGGGTGCCGTCAGCTAAACAGTGTCGGCTGGCGACGCCCAGGGGGAGAGCCTTCTCGGTGGGGGGCCCTACCCTCTGGAACGAGCTTCCCCCAGGACTTCGACAGCTTCCTGACCTCCGGACTTTTCGCCGCGAGCTGAAGACATATTTATTCTTCCGAGCGGGACTGGCTTAATAGGGGTTTTTAGACTTGATTTTAAATGGGGTTTATTTTATATTATATATTTTATATGTAAATTTAGGCCATGTAGAATAAGTTTTTTAAATATTTTTATTGTAATATATTGTGTTGTTTTATCTGGCTGTTCACCTCCCTGAGTCCTTTGGGAGAAGGCGGTATAAAAATTAAAATATTATTATTATTATTATTATTATTATTATTATTATTATTATTATTATTATTATTATTATTATTATTATTATTATTATCATCATCATCATCATTATTATTATTATTATCCCTATTTTTTCTACTTGCATTTTTACATGCTTTCGAAACTGCTAGGTTGGCAGAAGCTGGGACAAGTAATGGGAGCTCACCCCATTACACGGCAGCACTAGGGATTCGAACCGCTGAGCTGCCGACCTGTCGATCAACAAGCTCAACGTCCTAGCCCCTGAGCCACTGCGTCCCTCCTGCAACATAATTTGGTCTTAAATTTGCAAAAGGGATTTATATGAGCATGCCAATCACCAACTTCAGCTCCTGACTTTTTTGTGCCCAAGAATCAAAGCACACTGATGTGGATAAATGAATCATATATTTATTTATTAATTCACATATTTTATATTTGATTATTAGATTGGATGTTAATGTCACTATTCTTGAACTTCATAGTTTTAATTCTTTCATTATTAAATCACCTTAACTATCAAACAGATGCAAAGGAAGCCTACAAACCCTGGAATAACTTCAGTGAGTAATTAAACATCATAAGCCTACGAAACCAATTCACAGTTTCCCACTTTTATCATTAGATGTTCCTTAGTGTTTAAATCTGGCCTCAGGATGATAATGTAGCACTTGGGGAAGAAGATGCAGCCCAGTAGACCAGCACTGGAAGCCAAGATGGAGAAGATCTGCACGACCACCAAGAACTTTCCTTTAGTGCTCAGGTAGGTGGGCAGGAAAGAGACCCAGACGCTGCAGAAGACCAGCATGCTGAAGGTGATCAGCTTGGCCTCATTGAAGGCCCCAGGCAGGTTCCTGGCCAGGAAAGCCACTGTGAAGCAAATGATAGCTAGAAAACACATGTAGCCAAGGACAAGATAAAACATGATGACAGAGCCTTCGTTGCACTGAAGGATGATCTCTTCTGGCTGGGTGTGTAAGTCAGAGTCAGGGAATGGGGGAGAAATTCCAAGCCACATGGCACAGATGAAAACTTGGCCAGCAGAACAAAGAAGGATGATGGAGTTGGCCAAGCCCTTCCCCAACCATCTTCTCACTTTGTTCCCTGGTTTTGTGGCCAGGAAGGCCAGCACCACTGTGATTGTTTTGGCCAACACAGAAGACACGGCTACTGAGAAGACAATGCTGAACACCGTCTGTTGGAGAAGACAGGTAGCTTTCCTTGGTTGACCAATGAAGAGAAATGAGGACAAAAAGCAAAGGAGGAGGGAGACCAGAAGGATGAAGGAGAGGTCCCGGTTGTTGGCTTTGACAATGGGAGTTTCTAGGTATTTAATGAATATGATTAAAATAAATCCTGTGGTTAGGAACAAGAGTAAGGCAAAAGAGACCAGGATGATGCCCAGATGTTCTTCATAGGACAGGAAGGTTATTCTTTTGGGGATACATTGGACTCGGTTCTTGTTTGGATATTGATCATCTGGGCACTTGGTGCATTTTTCAGTATCTGAGAAAACAAAAAAGTAATATTTCTTTTATAGCTCTTTTCACATTTCAAGAAAGATCTTCTTTGGATGTCAGATGATACTGAGCAAACATGGCAGGTGCCAATATTCAAAATACAAATAGGGGCTGGTTGATAATGCTTACTGTGACTGCAGGAACATCCCACTAACTTTATATCATATGGCGATGGAATGTCCCCTCAGAAGGTTCCCTGGATCCCTGCATTAAATACACCATCTTGAGGGCATTGCCGCCCAATGGCTAAATAGAATAGAATAGAATTCTTTATTGGCCAAGTGGGATTGGACACACAAGGAATTTCTCTTGGTGCATTTGCTCTCGGTGTATATAAAAGAAAAGATACGTTCATCAAGAATCATAAGGTACAACACTTAATGATAGTCATAGGGTACAAATAAGCAATCAGGAAACAATCAATATCAATATAACATAATAACAGAGTTGGAAGGGACCTTGGAGGTCTTCTAGTCCAACCCCCGGCTTAGGCAGGAAACCCTACACCATTTCAGACAAATGGCTATCCAACATTTTCTTAAAAATTTCCAGTGTTGGTGCATTCACAACTTCTGCAGGCAAGTTGTTCCACTTATTGATTGTTCTAACTGTCAGGAAATTTCTCCTTCATTCTAAGTTGCTTCTCTCCTTGATTAGTTTCCACCCATTGCTTTTTGTTCTACCCTCAGGTGCTTTGGAGAATAGTTTGACTCCCACTTCTTTGTGGCAACCCCTGAGATATTGGAACACTGCTATCATGTCTCCCCTAGTCCTTCTTTTCATTAAACTAGACATACCGAGTTCCTGCAACCGTTCTTCATATGTTTTAACCTCCAGTCCCCTAATCATCTTTGTTGCTCTCTCTGCACTCTTTCTAGAGTCTCAGCATCTTTTTTACATCGTGGCGACCAAAACTGAATGCAATATTCCAAGTGTGGCCTTACCAAGGCATTATAAAGTGGCACTAACACTTCACATGATCTTGATTCTATCCCTCTGTTTATGCAGCCCAGAACTGTGTTGGCTTTTTTAGAAGCTGGTGCACACTGCTGGCTCATATCTAAATGGTTCTCCACTAGGACTCCAAGATCCCCCTCACAGTCACTACTATTGAGCAAGGTACCACATATACGGTACCTGTGCATTTTGGTTTTTTTTTGCCTAAATGTAGAACCTTACTTTTTTCACTGTTGAATTTCATTTTGTTAGTTACCGCCCAATGTTCAAGTCTGTCAAGATTCTTCTATATCTTGAGCCTATCTTCTGGAGTGTTGGCTATTCCTGCCAGCTTGGTGTCATCTGCAAATTTAATGAGTTCCCCATCTATCCCCTCGTCCAAGTCATTGATGAAAATGTTGAAGAGTACAGGGCCTAAAACAGAACCTTGGGGTCCTCCACTGCATACTTCCCTCCATGTGGATGTAGTTCCATTGAGGACTACTCGTTGAGTGTGGTTGGCCAGCCAGTTCCGAATCCATCTGGTGGTGATGCTGTCTAACCCACATTTTTCTACTTTATCTAGTAGTAGGTTATGGTCTACTTTATCAAATGCTTTACTGAAGTCCAAGTAAATTATATCGACAGCATTCCTCTGGTCCACTAATTTTGTCATTTTGTCAAAGAATGCAATGAGATTAGTCTGGCATGATCTGTTTTTGACAAACCCATGTCGGCTTTTGGTTATTACTTTGTTTGCTTCTAGGTGTTCGGTGATTCGTTGCTTGATTATCTTTTCCAGAATCTTCCCTGGTATTGAGGTTAGGCTGATAGGTTTGTAGTTTCCTGGATCTGTTTTTTTTCCCTTTTTTGAAGATGGGAACTACATCAGCTCTTTTCCAGTCCTCTGGCAGTTCCCCTGTGCTCCAGGATCTTTGAAAGATATAGCTCAGTGGTTCTGAGATCTCGTCTGCCAGTTCCTTCAGAACCTTGGGGTGTAATCCATCCAGTCCTGGTGATTTGAACTCGTCTAGGGTAGACAGGTGTTCACTTACCATTTTTTCCCCCTATTTTAAATTGTGTTCCTAATCTGTTTTTTGTGGCGCTGTTTTTGATAGGTTTTGTTTTTGTTTTTGTTTTGGGTTTTTTTTTTTTTTTGGTATTTTTAAATTTGAATTTATATCCCGCCCTTCTCCGAAGACTCAGGGTGGCTTACACAGTGTTAAGCAATAGTCTTCATCCATTTGTATATTATATACAAAGTCAACTTTTATCGCCCCCAACAATCTGGGTCCTCATTTTACCTACCTTTTAAAGGATGGATGGCTGAGTCAACCTTGGGCCTGGTGGGACTTGAACTTGCAGTAATTTTATTTTTTCCTTTTGTGTAAAGACAGATGCAAAAAATGAGTTAAGTAAATCTGCTTTCTCTCTGTTGCTTGTCAACTTCTTGCCACTTTCTCCCAGCAATGGGCCAATGTTTCCTTGACTTTTTTCTTGTTTTTAACATGTTGGAAGAAGCTTTTTTGTTATTTTTTTACTTTTGTCTCTAGCCTTTGTTCGTTGTGAGCCTTAGCTTTCCTCACTTCATCTTTACAGGCTTGGGCTATTTGCTGATATTCTGCCTTAGTTATTTGCCCCTCTTTCCACTTTTTATACTTGTCCTTTTTGTCTTTCAATTTGTCAGATAGTTCTTTATGCATCCATGCTGGTTTCTTTTGAGATTTATTATTTTTCTTCTTCATTTGTATTGGGCTTTTATAATCTCACTTTTCAAAATTTCCCAAGCTTCTTGAGTTGTTTTCCCCTTGAGGATTCTCGTCCATGGAATCCTTCTCATCCTACAATATAAATTGTAAGGATACAAGCAACAAAGTTGCAGTCATAAGTGGGAGGAGAAGGGTGATAGGAACGATGAGAAGATTAATAGTAATGCAGACGTAGTAACTACCGTATATACTCGAGTATAAGCCGAGTTTTTCAGCACGTTTTTTGTGCTGAAAAACGTCCCCTCGGCTTATACTCGGGTCTATACGGCTTATACTCGAGTATATACGGCTTATACTCGAGTTTGTTTTTTTTTCTTTTTTTCACATTTTACCGGACGGCGCAAACTTGGCGGGCTTTTGCATTAGCGCGGGGAAGCCCTGCCGGTGCAGTGAGAGGGCGGGGCGGGGGAGCCGCCAGCCTTCTCAGCTGAGGGAGGGAGGGTTTCCCCAACCGGTAGCTGCCTCATTTCCCACCTAAAACATAGTCCCAGTTTACCCCAGTTTTTGGGGTAAAATTGGGGACCTCGGCTTATACTCGGATCGGCTTATATTCGAGTATATACGGTAGTTTGACGGTGGTGAGGGGATTATTTGTTTAACAGAGTGATGGCGTTCGAGGAAAAAACTGTCCTTTTGTCTAGTTCTGGTGTGCAGCGCTCTGTAGCATCGTTTTGAGGGTAGGAGTTGAAACAGTTTATGTCCTGGATGCGAGGAGTCTGTAAATATTTTCAGGGCCTTCTTTTGGACTCGTGCAGTATACACAAGGCAGGTTGGTAGCCACTGTTTTTTCTAAACAGTCTAGATATCCAGCCATAGTTTAGCCACTGTAGTAACTGCTCATACATAATTTAATTTTATTTATAATTGTACCCATCATTTCTATTATGCATTTTTAAAATAATTCACCATTCTGGTGCTTTATATTTTGATACACATTGTTATATCCTGTTTCTGCTAATATTATCTCTTAATGCTGTATTCTTTAACACCGTACAAAATAAATACAATGGATTGGTTGGTTTTCTTTTTGCCCTGCTTTCTGTTAAATCTGATTCCTCTTAATCCCAATTGTAAAACTATGGTGCTTTTTTTCCCCTTTTAGAACAACAACTGTATTCCTTTTTTGTTGCTGTTGTAACTGTTTGTATTTCATTACTTAATATCCAAAAAAATTGGAAAGATAAAAAGAAAAGAGAAGGCCGAGTTGCAATCCAACCAAGGAAACCATGATGGTAGCGATGCTCAACCTGGGAATGTTAAACTAGGCTATAAACAATATTTGTGTTTTACCTCTTAATCCGTAAAATGGAAAATTAAAGCACTAAAAATAATAAATCCCACTTCTTTATGGCAAGTCTTGTGTATGCATTTCTCTCATCCCTTGAACCCAAACATCCTCCCTCCGTGGTACCCTGAATTAGACCTTTCTGTTTAGGGGGTTCTGTGATCTTAATAAAGATTGACTGATTAATGAATTGATTGATTTATATATAGAATAGAATAACAGAGTTGGAAGGGACCTTGGAGGTCTCCTAGTCCAACCCCCTGCTTAGGCAGGAAACCCTACACCACTTCAGACATGTGGTTATCCAACCTCTTCGTAAAAACTTCCAGTGTTGGAGCATTCACAACTTCTGCAGGCAAGTTGTTCCACTGATTAATTGTTCTAACTGCCAGGAAATTTCTCCTTAGTTCTAAGTTGCTTCTCTCCTTGATTAATTTCCACCCATTGCTTCTTGTTCTACTCTCCGGTGCTTTGGAGAACAGCCCAACTCCCTCTTCTTTGTGGCAACCCCTGAGATATTGGAACACTGCTATCATATCTCTTCTAATCCTTCTTTTCATTAAACTAGACGTACCAAATTCCAGCAATCGTTTTTCATATGCTTTAGCCTCCAGTCCCTAATCATTTTTGTTGCTCTTCTCTGCATTCTTTCTAGAGTCTCAACATCTTTTTTACATTGTGGCGATATCTTTTGGGCTGTAATATAAACTTGGTTTGGGTGAGCAAAGGCCATTGATCTGAAACCATTTCTCAATTTCAAAGAATGCAGATCTTCCTAATAAGGGTCAACATGGGAGAACAGTTCCAAACTGACAAGAAAAGAGAAATCTCCTCTGATGCAGATACCGTATTTTTTGGAGTAAAAGACGCACCTTTTTCCCCCAAAAATGAGGGTGAAAATCTCGGTGCGTCTTATACACTGAATGGAGCCCCACCCAGCTTCTCAAAGGGAGGTTTCAGAGGCTGAAAGAAGCTTCAGAAAAGAAGCCCCCAAACAGAGCTTCAGAAAAGAAGCCTCCAAATAGAGCTTCATAAAAGAAGCTCCCAAACAGAGCTTCAGAAAAGAAGCCTCCAAATAGAGCTTCAGAAAAGAAGCTCCCAAACAAGAGCTTCAGAAAAGAAAGCTCCCAAATAGAGCTTCAGAAAAGAAACCCCCAAACAGAGCTTCAGAAAAGAAGCCTCCACATAGAGCTTCAGAAAAGAAGTTCCTAAACAGAGCTTCAGAGGCTTTTTTTCTGAAGTTCTATTTTGGAGGCTTTCAGAGGCAGTAAAAAGTATTTTCTGAAATGGAGTTTTAGAGGCAGGGAAAAAAAAAAAAGCAAGGCACAGAGCTCACAACCAAGGAACCTGTTGCTAAAGTTCACCTCTGGGAAGAGCTGATTGGGGGCATTCCAGGAGGCCGAACCACCTGCCAATCAGCTTTTTTCTTATTTTCCTCCCCAAAAACTAAGGTGCGTCTTATATTCCAGTGTGTTTTATACTCTGAAAAATACGGTAATCTTGCACAATCCACCGTGTTCTTCTATCTCTTCCTACCTCATCCCTCAATATCTTTTTCGTATCCTTCCCATTATGTGGAAGAAATTGAGCACCTTGAAAATTAGGAACCACAAAACTATCAACCTTCGATATGTCTCTTTTAAAATGCACATTGATCAACATGTTCTGGATGAATCTAGTACCCTTTCCTCTGGTGTGACCCACCTTCCTGAGTAGAGATGGTCACTTCTGGACAAGGAACACAGTCATAGCAGCAAACTGGTTCTCCTTCTCGCTTCTGCTTGACAAATCCAGGATGACAATTTTCCACACATCTGGACTGAGGCAGGGACTAAGGAAAAAACAAGGAATGCCAAACAAAGTATGTTAGAAATAACCATCATTGAAAAATGGAGGTAGACATGAGCATTAGTCAAGTAGTTGCTTGGGTAAGTAGTTCACTTAGGTAAATAAGAAATTTTTAACTAACTCTCAATCTTGCAGGGGATATAACTACAGGCAGATTCTTCACTTAGTTCCCCCCTTTTGCTTCTAGAATATCTCATTGGAATACAGGACATTTCAATTTAATAAATTCTGGAGAGAAGCAATTGAGAAAAGATTTAAGCGTGAAGTAGCAGTTAGTGGTTCCTCCACATTCCTCCTTTCTTCATGTATCCATGAGTTTAAAGTATGATGCTTTAGTCATATTAAAGTTTGGAATGAAATTTATTCTGAAAGGTTTGTGAAATTTGTATTTTACTAGATTTATTAAAACAGAATAAAAATGCAATGAAGAAAGAAACTTCCGGCCAATGGGATCGGGGAAGGTTTCTTCTAGGCCACATGTATCATTGAAAAACCATCATAACCCCAATTTGAAAGTGGACCAGGACAACCTCCCAGTTAAGATATAAAGGAAAACTTTGTTACAGATTAGGGCTGGATTTGGTGCAGTGGTTAGAATGCAGAGTTGCAGGCTGACTCCTCTGTCCACTGCCAGGAGTTTGATCCTGACTGTCTCAAGGTTAACTCAGCTTTCCATCTTTCCAAGGTTGGTAAAATAAAGACCAGATTGTTGGGGGCAATATACTGACTCTGTAAACTACTTAGAAAGTGCTAGATAGCACTATGGAGCTGTACATGGACAGCTAACATCAAAAACATCATCAAAAAAGGACAACAAAGAATGTTCTTTCTGCGCCAACTCACTAAGCTCAAATTGCCCAAGGAGCTGCTGATTCAGTTCTACAGAGGAATTATTGAGTCTGTCATTTGCACCTCTATAACTGTCTGGTTCGATTCTGCAACCCAAAAAGAAAGACACAGACTTCAGAGGATAATTAGAACTGCAGAAAAAATAATTGCTACCAACCTGCCTTCCATTGAGGACCTGTATACTGAATCAAGAAGAGGGCCGTGAAAATATTTACAGACCCCTCACATCCTGGATATAAACTGTTTCAACTACTACCCTCAAAACGATGCTATATCCAGTCTTGATTAGAGTTAATCCTTCCTCATTCACTCCACCAGGAACCTGGGTAGTAGTCAAAAAACTTTCATTCTATGTTGCTAATTTTAAGCAAGGAAACAAGACACATTGGTTCTATGAGAACCAAAATCCCCAGCATTTGATGTCCATTTTCAGCAGTTTTGTCCAGATACTTGTTTGCACAGGGGACACAAAATAGCCACCATCACCCAGCATCTCACGTTGGACCTGGCTGAATCAATTTAAAACCGTGTTCCATATCACAGTATCTTAGGGACACCTTGTCAATTATATTGAAGACTCCTAAGGCACTTTAAAAAAAACTACAAGGGCTTTACTCCCCAAATTCAATTTTCACTGAAGCCTATTTGACAGGGGTGAAATCTACTTACCTTCCTTACCGGTTAGGAAGTGTGTGCATGTCACATGCGCACGTGGACCCTCTGCGCATGCGCAAAACCGTCTGTGCATCCACATAGAGAAAAAAACATGTTACTTCCTGGTTAAAACCAGGAAGTAATGACAACCGGGTGGGTGGGTGGAGCCTTGCACCACCGTTGCTACCGGTTCTCCGAACCACCCGCCGCAATCAGTACCAATTCGGCGGAACCGGGAGCATTTCACCCCTGCTATTTGGTGAATAGGCTTAGCTACTTGAAATGTGTCCTAAGGCTTTGGAAAATAGAAAACGCACCAATATTTAATTCACCTTGTTGAGCAACTTTAGCTGTGAAATAGCATGTTGATCGATAGTAAGTCTCTCTCTTTCAAAAACCCCTAGTTTCATTTTAATGGGATCCTCCCTGGAGAGAACGATCGAGCTTATGACATTCAGATCTGCTGCAACATCACCATTTCGGTCCAAGTACATTATCATGTGGGAAATATTCCAAAACTCATTCTTCTTCATAAATGGATGGAACTGGAATAAAAATATCCAGGAATGTTAAAAGCAGAACCCTTGGGTGGTGGTTGTTTTGATCCCATGTGGCCTTTCCACATTTGAATCTTTCTTCTACAGTTGTCTAACTTGCAAATATCCTGAGTTGGAAGAACAGGTGTTATCACTATCCTCAAAAGAGAAAAAGAAAGGTTCAGCAAATGTTTTACACACACACACACACACAAACACACAAACACACACACACACACAAACACACACACACACTTATACATATATTCCATTGGGAATATATATATGGATCGGCAGTGAAATCCTCTGAAGTCTGCTACCAATTCTGTGAGTCCGCTACCGAGCACACGCTTCGCACGCATGCGCACCTCAGCCGCACCCACACAGTGCGAAAAAAGGAACATTTTGAAGCCTTCCGAGTCTGCAAAGGTAAGTAGAACAGCGAGGGGGGAAATCCACAGTGCCACATGATTTAGATTAGCAGGAAATCTGACGATTCTAGCTAATATAAATCACGCATCACAGTTGATTGTCACCCAGCTGATTGTTTGAAATACCAATTCGCCCAAACCGGTAGCATTTTTACTACTGGTTCACCTGAACCAATCCGAACCGGTAGCATGTCACCTCTGATATACATATTCTGGAGTAGCCTTCAGAAGTTGGAGGTGCTCACTGGTGGCTTTCAAAAAGAGACTGGAAAACCATGTGTCTGAAATGGTATAGGGCAGTGAGGGCTAACATTTTTGGTGTCATGTGCTGGGGGAGCACAGGGCAGGGTCATGCACGTGCCCACACCCATAATTCAATGCACCCCACACCCCGTGCATGTGCACATGATCCCCTGCACTCCCCCTGCTTTTGGCATGTGGTGGTACGGTGGGCCCAGTAGACCCGTTTTTCACCCTCCCCAAGCTCCAGAGGCTTACTTGGAGTCTGGGGAGGGCAAAAACAGCCTTCCCCACCCCCCTGGAGGCCCTCTAGAGGCCATAAACAACCCATTTGCCGACATCCAGTGGGACCGGAAGGCCTGTTTTTTGTTCTCCCCAGGCTCCTGAGTCTTTCTAGGAGCTTAGGGAGGGTGGAAACTGCCTTCCCCACCCCACTCACCCGAAGGCCCTCCGAAGGCCAGAAATGGTCCAGTTCTCAAAAATGGAACCCAGGAGGGCTACGTGCGGCCCTCCTGAGCTCCATTTTCACTGGTAGAGGTACCACGAGCCTATCCTTCACTATTTCCAGGGCAGCCCCAGGGGCCAGTTCTAAACACCCCACAGGTCAGATCTGGCCCGCAGGACTTGAGTTTGACCCCCCTGTCTCAGAGTGTTAGATATGGAAAAAATGAGTTCAGTCACAAGAGAAGAGATTCTGGCTGAATGAGATGAAAAACATCCTAAAAGGAGGAACAATTTTAGAGCTGATCTAGTGAATCGGAGAAGCTCAGGTTTCCTCTTCACTGATTGCTTTAACACAAAGATCCAGCAGTCATTACTTAAAGAAGCTTTAACTGGAATTTCTGCAGACAGGAGGAGTTGTACTAGATGGCCTCAGGGACTCCTTCAAATTTATGAACATAAAATTCTAAAATGCTAATTGCAAATTCATAAAGACGGGAATTTATTTTAAAATGCATACATACTTTGTAAAATTAACACAGTTTAATATCAAAATGTATGTGCCACAGCACTCTTTGGAAAATTATCCGCAAGTGATTAGGTTGGTCAAACGTGTTGGCTTTTTGAAGCATAAAATGGTTGATATGGAGAGGAGGCATGGCCAGCATTAGGAGCTGCCAAAGTCGGGACGGCCACACAAAAGGACTGAGCAGGAGCGGAGATTTGAACAGAGTATTGTTACCGGGTGAGTGATTGGCCAACTCACAGGTAAGAAGAAAAAACTTTTAAAGCTAAAAAGATTTCCAATTTGAAGTTAGCGGCTAATTGGCACATGGAAACTTAAAGCGGGAGGAAACAAACAGCAAAGAGGATTTATAAGACAAAAGCCCTAAAAGAAAACGTTCCATCTGGATTTAAAATTGGATTTGGAAGAGATTATAAATATTAAAAGGAGAAGAAAATTGAGGGAAAGCATCTTTTACTAACAAAAGGATATAATTGAGGAAGATGAAGCAAATGTTTTTGTGGATTAACAAGTGACATTTTTTTGCTGGGATTTGTGTATTGGAGAGAAACGTCACTGGAGAGGGAAAAAACTAACATTGCATTACTTAGGCTACTATCGGAAAGACCGAAGGAGTGTTTGTTTAAACAGCTATGGCACAATTTCAAAAGACTGGAAAGATCAAGGACTTGAATTAAAATGATTTAAAAAAAAAAAAAAAAACACTGAATTGGCCTGCATTTGGAAACAGAAAAAAAGGGAAAGAAAAGAAAAAAAAGAGATAATATTTTGGACTTGAATTCGAACTATATATAAGTCAAAATAAATTTAAAAATCCTTTCTCCTAATATTGAGAATATGGAGAGTTGGGAGGATGAGTATGAGGAATTATGGGAAATGCTTCAAATGGTACGAGAATCCTTTAAAGGGAATAAGGAAGCAGAGAAGTGGCTTGAGAATAAAAAAAAATTATGAAGAAATTATGAGGAAGAAACAAGAGGAAAAAAATACAATGCTGAAAAACAAATAAGTGAGGATAAAAATACAGATGATTATATTGGGATTGATAATGAGAGAATAGAAATGGAGAGGGGGAAGGATACTTTAAAAAAGAAAGGGAAAAAAGGAAAGAAGAAAAGATTGAGGGGAAAAATTAAAAGAGTAAAAAAAATAGATGATTACATTGGGATTGGCAGTGACAGAATAAAGAGAAGAGGAGGAAATGGAGAAAAATTGAGGGGGAAAATCAAAAGGGTATAAATTAGAGAAAGGAGGTGGAAAAGAAGATACAAGAAAGAGAGAAAGAAGAAGAGAAGAGAATGGGAGAAAGGGAGAAAAATATTAAGAGATGGAATTTTGGAGAGATTGAAAGAAAATGGTTAAAAGGAGGAGAAAAATGAATAATAGAAAAGAAATTAAAATAGTTGCAGAAATTTTAGGAATGATGGAAATTAGAAGAAATATATAGATTATTGCAAAAGGATAGTAAGAAATGTTGAAATGAAGTGAATGAAAGGAGCAGAAAAGAAGGAATATACCGTTTAATGTAAAATGGAGAAGTAGATGAAATGTGGAAGATACAATGGGATATATGTTTGCTTTTGCCTTTTGTGTCTGAGAATTCACGGAATTAGAAAGAATTATACTGGATGGTAAAGAAATAAATTTTAAATATAGAAAAGAATGGAAAAATTAAATGAAGTCCAGATTTAAAAAGAAGTCAAGAAGTTTAAAAAGAAGTAGATTGTTTAAAATAAATAAATAAATATTCCAGCAGATGAAATGTGAAAAACAGTATGGATTATAAGAGAAAATGATTGAAATTAAGATGTAAATCGGAATAAAATTGAAACGTTAGGAAATGATGTATACTATTGGAAGAGAAAAATAATTACTGAATAGTGAACAAAAACTTTAAGAAAATAAAAGGTGGAAGGTTGTATTAATTGATTGTAAGATATAAATGGAATAAGATGAAGACAATGCTAATAACTAAAATATATGAGGGGAAGTTTGAGAAATATACTCAATAAATGAGAAAATCGGGGTTGTCTGGACTCCAGAAATATTGAAATGAAAATAAATACAGCAATGGAGAGAGATAAGAAGAAGGAGAGAGATGGAAAAGGAGAAGGAGGGAGAGAGAAAGAAGAAAGGGAAAAGGAGAGGAGAAAAGGTAGGGGAAATAAGAGTAGGGAGAAGGTTAGACAGGGAGGAAGTGGGGAGGAGGTGGAAGAAGGAAGGGGAAATAGAGAAGGAGTAGGAGAGAAGAGAAGAAAGTAGGTAGGATAAAATACCTACTTCCAGAAGCGGCTGTGCGGGTAATAGAGGGAGCAACTCGAGGCTCCCATGTAACACCCCTCCTGCGCAAGCTGCACTGGCTTCCGGTGGTCTTCCGGGTGCAATTCAAGGTGTTGGCTACCACCTTTAAAGCGCTCCATGGCATAGGACCGGGTTATTAACGGGACCGCCTGCTGCTACCGATTGCCTCCCATCGACCTGTGCGCTCCCACAAGGAGGGTCTCCTCAGGGTGCCGTTGGTCAGACAATGTCGACTGGCGACCCCCAAGGGGGAGGGCCTTCTTTGTGGGGGCTGCCTCCACTTCCTGACCTCCAGACCTTCTGACGCAAGTTGAAGACATTTTTATTTCATCGCGCAGGGTTGGCTTAATATAGTTTTAATGGGTTTTTTTATTAAAAGTTTTAGTTTTTTAGCCAAATTGAATTAGTTTTTTAAAAAGGTTTTTAATTTTTGTATTCTTTGTTTTACCTGGCTGTAAACCGCCTTGAGTCCTTCGGGAGAAGGGCGGTATATAAATTAAAATAATAATAAAATAAAATAAAAAGGAAGGAGGAAGAGGAGTGAGAAGGATTGCTATAAAAAAAAAGATAAAATGGAAGAAAGGCAACCCTGAATATATTTGAATATATTAGGATAAAAATTGAAACAGTTAAAAAAAAAGAATGAAAGAGAATGACTATTAATAAAAATGGAGAAATTAGAACTTGAGGGCGAAAGAAGATGTGACTTAGAGAAATGAGCAAAAAGAATATTAGGATATGGATAAAAATTATGAAAAAAATATTCTGGCAAAAATTGTAACTAAGTAAAATATATTTGAATATGTTAAATTGGGTAAGATATGAGATGGCCAATACTCTGTTCATAAATGCCCTGCCCAGGCAGGAAACCCTACACCATCTCAGTCAGGGTTTCCTGCCTGGGCAGGGGGTTGGACTAGAAGGCCTCCAAGGTCCCTTCCAACTCTGATGTTATGTTATGTTAAATTATGTATGTGTGTAGGAGGTGGAATTAAAAAATCAATAAAAACTTAAGTTTTTTTTAAAAAAATGGTTGAGATGGTTCCCTTACTCCTTTGTATTACCTTCTCCAAAAAAAGTAAGTTTCATGGATCTTTGTCAGGACTCCATACCTGCCATGGCTTCAGCCTTTCAGTCCCCAGCCTCTCTTCTCGCCCTTTCCTTCTCCTCTTCAATATGGAGGAATAGGCAGCATTCAAGACATGGGCGAGGGTATTCATCGTGGAATAAACTACGCGGTTATATATGTTCCACCACCTGCTTCTTTTTTTGGTGTTCAGTGGTGATGTCTGAACGCATCTTGTCCGGCCTTTGACAGAAATGTCGTCTTTTGAAAAAGAACAGCGAAAAGTCTGATTTGTGACCTGTGGTGTCAGAAAGAAATCTGATTCAAAGAAATCATCGTTTGCCCATTTTTTCCACTGAAAAACGTAGTTCCAAACACTATGGACATATTTGAGAAATGAGTGTCTTCCTATCTGCATTTGCCCATAGTTTGTATATAGCCATACTTTTCCTTCAATGGGTTCTGGCAAACCTTGAAGGGCTGAATGGAAAAGAAGAATTCTGTCCAAAAGCGAAAAAAATTCTGTGAACTGAACAAAGACATTGACTTGTTTCCACTTAGAGAGGGCATCCCTGAGGGGTGCTGTAGGTGCAGAGATTGAAAAGAGTTGTGATATAACAATACAAATCCCATTCCTCTCAAGCAGAGGTGTCAAAGTCCTCATGAAGTTCACTCCAGTCTCCGTGTCTGAAGCAAAGAGACCAATCAAAGACCATCCAAAATGGAGGAGCACTTTGACAATTCCTGCGTAGACAACCCCTAATTTGGGGAGCATATGGTAGAAAAAAGGGAATTGACTTTTATCACGCAGAGCTTCTGGAGCAGCTGAACGGATCTGGGGGGAAAATGAAGAATGCTGTATTTATTTTTTTATTTTTTTATTTTTTATAAAAAAGTTTTATTTTTACATTCATATCCAACAACTCATCCAATGTACAGTCATATACAATTAATCGGGCTTGCCCAGTCACCACCCCCTCCTTTTAACTCTCTTCCCTCTTCTACCTTCTTCTACTTTTTAGACCTTCCTCCACTTCTCTTATCTACATCCTCTCCTCCCTCCACCCTATACCTTCCTTCTCCCTCTTCTACCCCTCTTCCTTCCTCTTCTCCCTCTTCTACCCCTCTTCTCCTCTTTCCTACCTCCTACTCTCTCCTCTTTTCTCCCTCCCCACCATTCTAAAATGGTAGCTGAGCAGACCCGACCCTACATTAATTATATTTATACATCTTCAATAATCCCTGTACATTAACCATCACGCCATCCTATACCCTCAACCCCCCACCCCAATTCCCCTTCCCCTTACACCCTGCCTGACTTCCCAGAACAAAATGCAGGGTATCAAAACTAACAATCATAATGCTGTATTTAGTGGTCAGTTATTAGCTTTCAATAAATCCAACTCAACCAACTTGACGTCAATTTCTAAAAGCCATAACTTTTCAGCTTGCTTTATTAATAAGTATTCATAAGGCTTGTGGAGACAATAACCTGTATTTCTCCTGACTGATGTATTGTGTGATATTCACTTACTTTCCCTACTTCAGCGCATGCGCAGGGCCTCAAAAGCGTGCCTAAATGGGACTCCATAGAGCCAGGGTGGGGTGAGCCCTCCCACCTGTGATTTCCGCTAGCAGTTCACCCAAACTGGCTGCATATCACCTTTAATTACACAGTTCATGACAAAGCAATTGTCAACAATGGATTATCTGTGTCTAAATCCTTCCTTATTCTTTGTTCTTCTTCATCTTTCCACTCTGAACTTTATTCAAGAGGAACAAGATATGGTTTCCGAGTTGGAAGGGACATTGGAGGCCTTCTAGTCCAACCCCCTGCCCAGGCCATTTCAGACAAATGGTTATCCAACGTTTTCTTAAAGATTTCCAGTGTTGGAACATTCACAACTTCTGCAGGCAAGTTGTTCCACTGGTTAATTATTCTAACTGTCAGGAAATTTCTCCTTAGTTCTAAGTTGCTTCTCTCCTTGATCAGTTTCCACCCATTGCTTCTTGTTCTACCCTCAGGTTCTTTGGAGAATATTTTGACTCCCTCTTCTTTGTGGCAGCCCCTGAGATATTGGAACACTGCTATCATGTCTCCCCTAGTCCTTCTTTTCATTAAACTAGACATACCGAGTTCCTGCAACCGTTCTTCATATGTTTTAGCCTCCAGTCCCCTAATCATCTTTGTTGCTCTTCTCTGCACTCTTTCTAGAGTCTCCACATCTTTTTTACATTGTGGCAACCAAAACTGAAATTATTAGACTAATCTATTATTTATTTGTAGAGAAGAACCTGCGAATAGTGGGTCCCACAGATTGGGATATTTCTTGAATAGTTCAGCCAATAAAAAAATCCTTCCCAGGAGCTTTGTTGTTCTTCAAGTCCTTTGTGTTGAATTTGATCATGGACTGATTAGGGTGAAAAATAGTTGACATATTGATTAATATGCTTGTACTTTTTAAATGAATTGGAGTAATTAATGGTAGCGGTCAGTGTAAGTCCACAAACATATATTTCTTATAAACTTTAGGTAATATAAGCCATTGGGATTCTTTGCACAAACCTGGAATTTGTACATCATTGAAAATATTATTTTGGCTAAGCTGATATAGAAAACAAAAGCTTTCCATCAGTGCTTCCTTTTCTACAGAAGACCCTTTGATTGGACACAAATCCCATCCTCACCTTCACAAGTGGGCAGGAGAAGCCCCCAAAGCAATACTAGAAAACACAGTATCAACAGTAGAAACCTTTAAATTTCTAGGTTCTATCATATAGAATAGAATAGAATAGAATAGAATAGAATAGAATAGAATTTTTTATTGGCCAAGTGTGATTGGACACACAAGGAATTTGTCTTGGTGCATATGCTCTCAGTGTACATAAAAGAAAAGATACGTTCATCAAGGTACAACATTTACAACACAAATGATGGTCAATATATCAATATAAATCATAAGGATTGCAAGATCTACAGATCCCTCACATCCAGGACATTAACTGTTTCAACTCCTACCCTCAAAACGACGCTATAGAGCACTGCACACCAGAACAACTAGACACAAGAACAGTTTTTTCTCGAAGGCCATCACTCTGCTAAACAAATAATTCCATCAACACTGTCAAACTGTTTACTGAATCTGCACTACTATTAATCTTCTCATCGTTCCCATCACCAATCTCTTTCCACTTATGACTGTATGACTGTAACTTTGTTGCTGGTAATCCTTATGATTTATATTGATATATTGACCATCAATTGTGTTGTAAATGTTGTACCTTGATGAACGTATCTTTTCTTTTACGTACACTGAGAGCGTATGCACCAAGACAAATTCCTTGTGTGTCCAATCACACTTGGCCAATAAAAATTCTATTCTATTCTATGGGAATGTTGTCATGAAATTATATGGCTGCTTGGATGCTACACACACACACACACACACACACACACACACACACACACACACACAGAATCAATCCCATCCCTACACAACATACCTAGAGTGGCCATGGAGAAAAACAGCTCTTGACTTCGCGTGAGGTATTACTAAGGTTTTACAAATCCTTAGTAAAACCGCACCTAGAATACTGCATCCAGTTTTGGTCACCATGTTACAAAAAGGATGTTGAGACTTTGGAAAAAGTGCAGAGAAGAGCACATGCAAGAAGATGGCGGCCAGCAAGGTAGCCTCGGAGGAACGCTCTCTGTAAAAGAGCGAAAGCTCCTTAGGAGGGCAATCCGCGAAGCTCCAATTTAGCCCAAAATCAAATTTAAACAAAATTAAACTTAACCGCTGGAGCTGTTGCAGCCACCGCCGCCGGGATTCAAAAGACAGCCACCGCTACGATCTGGGCGGCCGCGGCTTGAAAAGACCACCGCGGCTTGAAAAGACCACCGCCGCCGCCGCGATCTTACCTGAATTTATCCTCTTGTTAAACAGTGGTACATTAGATATTATTTTTGTTTGTGAAACATGGCTGAACTCATCCCTTCCTGACTCCATTATCTCAAACAAAGAATATCAAGTTTATCGATCAGATCGTGAAAACCGAAGAGGTGGTGGAGTGGCTATCTTTTACAAAAAGTCACTGAATCTAAAAAATATCCAGGTTGCACAAAAACTTTCTCTTCCTGAAACTATTGTATGCGACCTATCCCTCAACACTACTCTTCGATTCTTACTATGTTACAGAGCCCCTGACTATGACATTACCCATGCAAACATGCTAACCTCACTGTTAACATGGGCTACCTCTTGCCCATATCCTCTCATCTTCCTGGTGACCTAAATCTACCTCTCATAAACTGGATAACTAATGAATGTACAACCGATCCAATCCATACTACACTATACAACGCTGTTACAAACCTAGGTCTTGAACAACTTGTAACTAACAACACTAGACTCAACAACTGCCTTGATCTTATTGTTGTGACCCAGGTTCCTGGACCCGGACTCCTGGACTCGGATGATTCAGAAAGTGAGGGAGAAGACCTGGCCAGCCCTGCTTCTCTTGAGCCCTTTCCCTCCCTGGCACCCACTCAAAGGGATGGGGAGGGGCCGGCACAGCCTGATTCCATGGAGCCTCCTTCTGATTTGGCAACGCCCCAAGAACAGTTTTGGAGCGATGCAAGGTCACGTAGACGTAATCGCCGTGCGCAGCAGCGGAAGAGTTGGGACAAAGCCAAGTCATAATTGTCATGCAGTGACATCTGCAGAGACTATAAATAGGAGGCGGGACTTCCTGGTTTTTTGTCTTGGACAAAGTAATGAGTTGGCGCGAGCTAATGAATTGGCGCGAGCTAACTATTTCAATGGAGGGAAGAATATATTCGTGAGTAATTCTGGCCTTATCTATAATTTCCTCGTTATCTCCAGAAACTTGGCAGGCCCGTGGGTAGACGTGGCCAGGACATGTATCTATGTAAATAAAAGGAAAAAAGGAAGGCCTCTGACGGACTCTTTGCTGGGAGTATTGGGGAAGGAAACAGAACATTTTGTCCAAGACCTGACTAAAACATCTTCCACCAAAGATGGACCAGCAGCAGGTACAGCAGCAGTTAGAGCAGCTACAAGCGGCTAATCAACAGCTCCAGCAGCAAGTGGCTCACTTGGCAGGCCAACTTGCTGCCAGGAATGTGCCTGCAGCCCCCCATCCTCCCACCTCCTCCTCGCCGCAGTGCCCGATAACCGTGCGGATAAGTTTTCTGGGCAGCCTGAGATGTTCCCGACCTTCTTGGGACAGTGCCAGCTCTACATGGCTATGAGGCCAGAGGATTTCCCAGACGACCGGGCTAAGGTGGCCTTCGTGATTAACCTTCTTCCGGCTCGGCTGCTCGATGGGCCACGCCCTCTTGCTCCAGGACAGCCCCTGCTGGCGGACCAACAGCGTTTTGGCAGCACCTCGCACCATGTATGAGGACCCGTTCGAATGCTGACGGCAACCAGGCGCCTTAAGGAACTCCGTCAAGGGAAACGCCCTGCAGGAGTACATCGCTGCGTCTTTGTGCCAGGACTCTGACTGGAATGATGCAGCGCTGGTGGACGCGTTCCAGGAGGGACTCTCAGAGGAATTGCAAGACGAGCTGGCCCGCGTGGAGGCGCCGCGGACCCTCGACAACTTGGTGCCCCTTTGTCTCCGCCTCGATGCCCGTCTGCAATGGCGACCGTCCCGTCACACCCCTCGGGACCCTCCCTCGACATCTGCACCCCCACTTCCTGCACCACCAGCACCCAGGGTCGCCCCACGTTTTGTAATCGCTGCGGAAGAGCCCATGGAGTTGGGAGCGGCCAGACCTCGCCTAACAGCCCAGGAGCGGAACCGGAGGCGCCAAGGGGGATTGTGCCTGTACTGTGGGGAGCCCGGCCACTTCGCCGCCTCTTGCCCCAGAAAGCGAAGTGGGGCACACACGCCGGTCCCTGAATCACAGCGTGACCAATCGGGAAACGGAGCAGGCCTGACCTCGGGGAAACCCTAGGTCGGGCACGTACTAAGCCCCCACTGGACGTTGCGGAAGTAGACTCTGGGCCCCCTCGGCATCTGATTCTGGACACACGGATATGGTTGGGGAACCAGTCGGACGGGCTCCAGGCGCATGCGCTGGTGGACTCAGGGGCCACAACAAACTTTATGGACCAGGCCTTTGTGACCCAGTTTGCGGTCCCCGTGGTTCCAGTGGACCCTCCGATGCGGGTAGAGACAATTGATGGACGAGAACTGGTGTCCGGCCCCATTAAATTCGCCACCCAGCCTTTGCGCCTGGCTATTGGGGACCATGAGGAGGCGATCCAGTTTTATGTCACGGCGGACCTTCATTTTCCCTTGGTCCTTGGGTTGGCCTGGCTTCGACCCACGATCCTCAGGTGGCCTGGTCGCGAACGCCATCTCTTTCCCGAGTCTGCAGTGCGTCGATCACATCCGCCACACCTGTGCCGGCCAGAACGCCCCACCGCTGCCATCACCTTGCCTCCTGAGCTGACGGACTTCGCCGACGTGTTCAGCGAGAAGGAGGCGGACCGACTACCCCGCATCGGCCCCTCGATTGCCCGTGGACCTTCTGCCCAACGCACCACTGCCTGTGGGACGCCTGTATTCCATGTCGGAGCCCGAGTTGGCCGCCTCAGGGACTTCCTGGACAAAACCTGGCCCGAGGGTTCATCCGCCTTCAAAGTCCCCTCTCGGCCCCGGTCCTCTTTGTGAAGAAGAAGACAGGGACTTGCGCTATGCTGTGATTACCGCCGGCTAAACGCCATTACGGTGCGGAATCGCTACCCCCGCCGCTCATCCCGGAGCTACTGGAAAGGTTGCGGAGGCCACGATCTTCACCAAGCTCGATCTCCGGGGCCTACAACCTGGTGCGGATACGAGAAGGAGACGAATGGAAGACGGCATTCGGCACCCGATACGGACACTACGAATACACTGTCATGCCATTTGGGTTGACCAATGCTCCCGCCGTTTTTCAGCACTTCATGAACGACGTGTTCCGAGACATGTTGGATCGGTTCGTGGTTATCTACCTCGACGACATCCTGATTTACTCCCGGTCCAGGGAAAGCCACCTTCGACACGTCAGTCTGGTTCTGCAACGCTATGGAGCAACAACTCAATGCGAAGCTGGAGAAATGCGTCTTCTTCCGGACTTCCATAGAATTCCTCGAGCATATCATCTCGCCCGAGGGCATAGCCATGGACCCATGTAAAGTAGAAGCTTTGTGTAGCTGGGAAGCCCCTCGTCGGGTGAAGGATGTTCAGCGCTTGCTGGGCTTCGCCAACTACTACCGGACCTTCATCCCGGGCTTTGCCACACTGACGGCTCCACTTACCCAGCTCCTCAGGAAGAAGGTTGCGTTCCGGTGGGGTCCCCCGCAGCAAGAAGCATTCACAGCCCTCAAGAAAGCCTTCATCACAGAACCCGTCCTGAGGCATCCCGACCCGCTCCAGCCTTTTGTGGTGGAAACAGACGCGTCCAATGTGGCTCTGGGAGCGGTGCTGCTACAGGCTCCGACGAATGGTGGCACACTTTTTCCCTGCGCTTACTACTCCCGGAAACTCAATCCTTCCGAGCGCAACTACACTATCTGGGAAAAAGAGTTGCTGGCTATCAAGGCTGCATTCGAGGCTTGGCGACATCATCTGGAGGGCCCGACATCAGGTGGAGGTCGAACGGACCATCGGAATCTCGAGCACCTCACCACAGCTCGGAAGTTGAACCAGCGGCAGATCCGGTGGTCGTTGTTTTGCCCGGTTCAACTTCCGTGACGTACATTCCCAGCGGTCACAACCGGAGGCGGATGCCCTGTCCCGAAGCCAGAGTACCTCTGCGCCAAGGACCCCTTCCTCCACGGACAGTGCTGCGGCAGAAGCCTTGGCCGCAGCACGAGCCAGTGGACTGCGGGCCCAGGTGCGAGGCGCAGCGCCAGGACGCCTGGTCGCAGCAAAGGAGAGCGGAGGTGGGCCCGCGTCTCCTTGGACCTTGGAGGAGGACTTACTCAAGTTTCGGGGGCGATTATATGTGCCCACAGGACCACTCCGAGCCCTCGTCATGACCCAGTGCCACGACAACCCTGCAGCAGGACATTTTGGGTTCTTCAAGACCCTCCACCTGGTGACACGGACCTTTTGTGGCCCCGAGTGCGGCATGATATACATGCCTATGTGACATCCTGCGTACCGTGCCGGCAAGCCAAGGCCGCCACGGGGGCCCCGCCCGGGCTCCTCCAGCCCTTGCCGACACCCGACAGACCCTGGGGGGCGATCTCTATGGACTTCCTGACAGACCTGCCGCCGTCCTCTGGGTTCACCACGGTGCTGGTGGTGGTGGACATGCTCACCAAGATGGCACACTTCATCCCATGCCGCGGACTGCCCACAGCCGCAAAACGCCCGCCTCTTTCTGCAGCACATCTGCCGCCCCCATGGTCTACCGGACAGGGTGGTTTCAGACCGCGGAGTTCAGTTCACAGCCCGCTTCTGGAAGAGCCTGATGGCCGCGTTGGAGGTGCAGGTGTGTCTGTCGTCATCGCACCATCCGGAGACCGACGGGGGTACAGAGAAGGTCATCGGTATACTGGAACAGTATCTCCGTTGCTTCATCAACCAGCAACAGGACAACTGGGCCGACTACCTGTCCCTGGCGGAGTTTGCTTTTAACAACTCTCAGCACACCTCTACTCAGATGACCCCGTTCTTTGCCAATGTGGGGTACCATCTGCGGCTCTTCCCTCTGGCACCACCGGACTCTCCTGTTCCCGAAACGCAGACCTTCCTGACGGAATTGCATGCGGTCCAACAGTTGGTACGTCAGCAGCTGAATCGGACAAAGGAGGATTACAACGGTCCGCCGACCGCTCCCGACGGGCAACGCCCCGCTGGCAGTTGGAGACCGGTGTGGCTCTCCACCAAACACCTCCCGTCCGACCGCCCGGTAAAGAAGTTGGACCACCGATTCATCGGCCCGTTCCCTGTCGAGGCAGTCATCAACCCGGTAGCCTACCGACTGACCCTGCCACGATCCATGCGGATCCACCCCGTTTTTCACCGGTCCCTTCTGGTTCCTGAGGCCACACCGAGTCCCCTTCGGTGCCCAACAGCACCCGGCACTGGCGCCGAGGACGGATCGGAGGAATATGAAGTCCACAGCGTACGAGACTCCCGCTGGCTGAAGGGTCGTTTCCAATATTTGATCGCGTGGAAGGGATACGGGACTGATTTCTCCTGGGTAGATGCCTCCGACGTTCATGCCCCTGACCTGGTGCAGGCCTTCCATGAGCAGAACCCAGCTCGACCGCATCCCGATCGTCAGCCCCGGGGGAAGGGCCCTGCGGTGAGGGATAGTGTTGTGACCCAGGTTCCTGGACCCGGACTCCTGGACTCGGATGATTCAGAAAGTGAGGGAGAAGACCTGGCCAGCCCTGCTTCTCTTGAGCCCTTTCCCTCCCTGGCACCCACTCAAAGGGATGGGAGGCCGCACAGCCTGATTCCATGGAGCCTCCTTCTGATTTGGCAACGCCCAAGAACAGTTTTGGAGCGATGCAAGGTCACGTAGACGTAATCGCTGTGCGCAGCAGCGGAAGAGTTGGGACAAAGCCAAGTCATAATTGTCATGCAGTGACATCTGCAGAGACTATAAATAGGAGGCGGGACTTCCTGGTTTTTTGTCTTGGACAAAGTAATGAGTTGGCGCGAGCTAATGAGTTGGCGCGAGCTAATGAATTGGCGCGAGCTAACTGTTTCAATGGAGGGAAGAATATATTCGTGAGTAATTCTGGCCTTATCTATAATTTCCTCGTTATCTCCAGAAACTTGGCAGGCCCGTGGGTAGACGTGGCCAGGACATGTATCTATGTAAATAAAAGGAAAAAAAAAGGAAGGCCTCTGACGGACTCTTTGCTGGGAGTATTGGGGGAAGGGAAACAGAACACTTATCTTCTGCAACAACTCCAACTCAATTTATGGACTACAAATTAAAGAACCTTTTTCCAACAGTGACCACTGCATGATTGATTTTCATCTCAATATACGTCCATACTTAAATCGTAATAACAATAGTATCCCCAGCTACAACTTCAAAAAAGCCAACTACGATCTTATAAACAATGATCTTTCATTACTGGACTGGCAAAATCTATTTGCAACCTGCACAACCGCTGAAGACCACTATAGAGTTTTCCTACTTGAAATCAATAAAGTCATTAAACTATATGTACCACAAATGACCACCATGACCAGGAAAAGCAAACTACCCATATCAATAAAAAAGCTTCAATAAAAAAAAATCCCTCTGGAAAAGAAACAAAAAAGGCTGTGTAGCAAATTTCAAAATCCGCTACAAAAATATATGCAACCAAATAAAAACTGAATGCACAAATTATCACACCAAGCAAGAAGAGAATCTTTTGCGCACAAATTCCAATCGTGCCTTTTATAATTTTGTGAACAATAAACTTAAAGACTCAAGATCCATCCCACCATTAAAAGATTCTAACAACAAAGAATGCAATGACGAAACAGTTAAAGCTAACCTCTTCAATAGTTTCTTTGGCTCAGTTTTTGTTAACAGCAATAACACATATCCAACATTCCATAAACGCACTTGCATTGAATATGATGACTTAACCCATATAGATTTCACAGAAGAAAACGTTGAAAAAGCTCTTCATAACTTGAAACCATCGCTATCAATTGGACCTGATGGACTATGGGCATACTTCTTAAAAAAACTTTCCACTAATATAGCAGAACCCCTAAGCATAATCTTTGACAAAGCTTTCACAACCAGTTCTCTTCCCCAACTTTGGCCACTAGCCACAGTCATCCCTATCTTCAAAAAAGGAGACCACAGCTTAGTAGAAAATTACAGACCGGTCTCTCTGTGCTGCGTCAACTGCAAAGTCATGGAATCAATCATCAACCAATCCATTACCTCACACTTAGAAACTAACAACCTACTCTCCAATAAACAATTTGGTTTCAGGAAAAGATTATCATGCAACTTACAACTTCTTCACTGTAAAAACATATGGACTACTAATCTTGACCAAGGCAAAACAGTAGATGCAATCTACATAGACTTCTGCAAAGCTTTTGACTCAGTAGTACACGATAAACTTCTCCTAAAACTAAAATCCTATGGCATTTCAGGACCCCTTCACAAATGGATATCTGCATTTCTGTCCAACAGATAACAAGTGGTCAAAATTGGCAATGCTGTTTCAAATCCTGTTCCTGTCAAGAGTGGCGTTCCTCAAGGCAGCGTCCTTGGACCAACACTCTTCATACTATACATTAATGATCTTTGTGACCATATCGCAAGTAATTGTGTTCTCTTTGCTGACGATGTCAAACTATTTAACACCACAGACAATGCATCTATCATCCAAAAAGACCTTGATCATCTAACCACTTGGTCTAAAACTTGGCAACTCCAGATCTCAACCAGCAAATGCTCAGTCTTACATATTGGAAAAAAGAATCCTAACACTAAGTACATACTAGATGGACATTACCTTACAGATGACCCCCTCCCCGTTAAAGACCTTGGCGTTTTCATGTCAAATGATCTAAGTGTCAAAGCCCACTGTAACTACATAGCAAAAAAGGCCCTAAGAGTTGTAAACCTAATCCTGCGTAGCTTCTTTTCCAAAAACACTACACTACTAACCAGAGCATATAAAACATTTGCTAGACCAATTCTAGAATACAGCTCACATGTTTGGAACCCTCACCACATCTCTGACATCAATACAATTGAGCGAGTCCAGAAATATTTTACAAGAAGAGTTCTCCATTCCTCTGAAAACAACAAAATACCTTATCCCACCAGACTTGAAATCCTAGGCCTAGAAAACTTGGAACTCCGTCGCTTTCGACAAGACCTAAGTTTAACTCATAGAATCATCTATTGTAATGTCCTTCCTGTTAAAGACTACTTCAGCTTTAATTGCAACAATACAAGAGCAACCAACAGATTTAAACTTAATGTTAACCGCTTTAATCTAGATTGCAGAAAATATGACTTCTGTAACAGAATCATCAGTGCTTAGAATACTTTACCTGACTCTGTGGTCTCTTCCCATAATCCTAAAAGCTTCAACCAAAAACTTTCTACTATTGACCTCACCCCATTCCTAAGAGGACCATAAGGGGCGTGCATAAGAGCACAAACGTGCCTACCGTTCCTGTCCCATTGTTGTTGTTGTTTTTTCTTTTTCTTTCTTTTCTTTTCTTCTTCCTATATATATATTGATGCTTATACCTCCTAATATTTACTCATATATATGCTTATATACTGTATAATCCTTTTTATATGATGTTGTGACAAAATAAATAAATAAAAATAAATAATAAATAACTAAGATGATTAAAGACCTGGAGACTAAAACATACAAAGAACGGTTGCAGGACTTGGCTATGGGTAGTCTAGAGAAAAGAAGGACTAGGGGTGACATGATAGCAGTGTTCCAGGATTTGAGAGGTTACTACAAAGAAGAGGGGTTCAACTTATTTTCCAAAGCAACAGAAGGAAAGGCAAGAAACAATAGACAGAAACTAATCAAAGAAAGAAGCAACCTGGAATTTAGGAGGAACTTCCTAACAGTGAGAACAATTAACCAGCGGAACAGCTTGACTCCAGAACTTGCAGATGCTTCATCACTGGAGTTTTTTAAGAGGAGACTGGACAGCCAGTTGTCTGAAATGGTGTAGGGTCTCCTGCTCGAGCAGGGGGTTGGACTAGCAGACCTCCAAGATCCTTTCTAGCTCTATTCTGATGGATTGATTGACTTCCATCGAGGAGATACAGTTCGCTTACCCATCCTACCATTCTACCCAATTTACTAGATAGAGAGGCACACATACAAACCTGTGGGATTTTGTAGGGGGCTATTAATGTTGACATCTGGATGGAGATGTCCCTGTCGGTTTGATCAAAAATAACGAAATGGTTGTCCTTCTTTCCACAGCTGTAGTTGGGAACATTGGCTTCTCCTGCAGAGAGGATGTCCAGCAAGGCATCTGATGTGCCAAGAGTGCTGAAATAGTCATCGTGGATATTGTACCCAAGTGTGAGATTGTGCAGGAGCGGGGAATTCTTCCCGACCATTTGAATAGCGAAAATATGGGATAGGATTCTAGACTGATCAGAGGATATTCTAGTGTAAAAAAATGTTCATTTTATCATCATCGCCACCACCATCATCAGTCGTAAAATATATTTTATATTTTTTATAGATATTTTTGTTTGACTAGTGAAAATGAAGCATAGCACTTTTGAATGAGCAATAGATAAACTCCTGTAAAAAATGACCATGTTATTATCATCGCTTTTGCTGATCACCGGCTGCCAGCAATTTGGCAGTTCAGGTCTCAGCAGCTCAAGGTTGACTCAGCCTTCCATCCTTCCGAGGTTGGTAAAATGAGGACTCAGATTGTTGGGGGCAATATGCCGACACTGCAAACTGCTTAGAGAGGGCTGTAAAGCACTGTGAAGCGGTATATAAGTGTAAATGCTATTGCTACCATCATTAACCGAACCAACAACATATTTGTTTTTCAATCTAATCCACTTTGTCTCTTGAAGCCTATAGAATTTTAAGCAGACACTGACTCCAAACCTAGAGGCACATGATACTCACCCATCTCCATTTAAATTTAATGAATGTTGGGGAGATGGAATTGATACAGTCCCCCTCCTGGTTTAAGAATCGCAAATGCACCATTATTTGTAACAATACTAATTTTCAACTGGCCAGTAACCAAGGGTCAAAATAAATGATTGTGGAATCACCGTAGAAGGAAGAGGAAGTTTCAAAAGTGACTCAGAAACCAATTCTAAAAAATAAGTCACCCTTATTTCTACAAGGATTGGGAAATAAATATCAATGAGTAGTTGTATTTGCAATGAGCTGGGCAGGGGAAAACTACAAGAATCAGTAATTTAAAGAAGAGTCAGTACAGCATTCAAATCATGAATTCAAGACTGAACGGGGAGAGGAAAATAATGTGGATTTTTTTTTCCGTCCCATCTTTGGATTTGAGTCTTTGCTTCAAAATAAGACAAAGGAAGCATGGAAATTAAAATGATTCAGGAAAGTAGGCAGGACGGGTGCTGCAATATAGGAGCCGGTGGAATCAGGAGAACAAAATGAGAGAATTATAAAAGGAAGCAATTCAACTGCATTATCCTGAATGACTTACGAGTGAAACTGATTAGAAGGCACTGCATTGAAAGGGAAGGTTATATGCAGCAGTTTCGATGTAGCGATGATTATGTTAATGAAATGATCTCCTGGTCTGTAATAACTCCATGGTTTTTTCACCTCCTGGTGCTCTAAACTGAGTGGGCATTTCATTCTCAGCTTCCCTGAGACAGGATGGGACAACAGCAGCATCACAAGCAGAAGCAGGAGGTCCATAATTCATAGGGCTGAATCAATTACCTTCCCGTTTCTCAACAAGAACAGGAAGAATTAAGAGCCCTCTCATAAAAGTCCGTGACTTTCCTGATTCAGACAGAGACAAAGCAAGCTTTACCTGGAAAGGAGAGAAAAGTACGTTTAACGGCACAGCCCCTTCCTGTGTCCTAAAATTCATATAATACAGAGCGTGAGCTAAAGCCTTTATCCTTTCCCGGTGGCTTCAGTCTGATGTTTACATCAGATACTGGAGAAGTAGGAGACATCTCAAAGAGGAGGATGGTGATAATTACAGGGTGAAGCAACTTTTCCTCTGGGGTTGATGAACTTCTTCCTTGGCTCTGTTTGCAAAAAAAGAAGCGAGAGTACAGCGTGTTAGTGAAAAATTACAGATACACCCCTGAGGGCAGGTTTCTGTATTGGTTGTTGTCTTTCCTGTCAGGATGCGTCCAGAAAATTGTGCTGGAGGAAGACACAGTATTGTTGTTGACTTCTGCTGGTCTTCAACATGGTTTCTTTTCTCCAGGGGCTACTGGGTAACGTCACCCAGAGCTTTGGAGTTTGGTGCCACTCTAGGTTGAAACCATGGAATGTCTTTAAATTTTAATATGGAGAAAGCAGTGGTGAAATGTACTTCTTTTTTTGCTACCGGTTCTGTGGGCATGGCTTGGTGGGGGTGGGTTATGTGACTGGGTGGGTGTGGCCTTTTTTTTTTTTTACTTTTTAAGCATTTTTTTACTACCAGTTCGGGCAAATAGGTAGTAAAAAAAATACTTTAAAAAAGTAAAAAAAAAAAGGTTCTGAAAATTGCACATACAGTTGTGATTGTCGGAACTTTTTATTACTTTTTAAAACACTTCTTTACTACTGGTTTGCCCGAAGCGGTAGTTTTTATCACTACCAATTCTCCCGAACTGGAGTGAACCGGTAGCATTTCACCCCTGGGAGAAACATAGAGGTCCAATAGATTTTTTTTTCTTGACAGCAATTCATTGCCACACCAACCAAACAACTGGTTTGAAGCTGGGGTGGATGCTGGAAGTCCACAGGGGTTCGGGAGAACCTCTGCTAAGATTCTGTTCAGTTCAGAGAATCCCCAAATCCCACACCTGGCTGGCCCCGCCCGCCCTACCCCACCCCTCCCAGCCCATTTTAGATGCAGGTAAGTGCAAGGTGGACATGGAGGCTTTGGGAGGGTGAAAAATGGACCTACTGGAAGTTCAGGAAGGCCAGAAATGGGAAGGCCTACCAGAAGTTCGGGAAGGCCTTCCCGGAGGCTTGAGAAAAGCCTCCAGAGCCTAGGGAGGGCAAAAATGCCCCACCAACATGGTGCAGGAGGCCCACCATGGCCATGCCCACACAGCACAAACTGGAGCATATCATGTCGTGTAGCCTATTTTCCATGCTTAGAGTTCAGTAAGAACAGATGCAATGATTGAGCTGAATGAGCAAACGAGCATTCCTAATGCCCGAGTTTCTATCTGTAACAGGAGAAATCATTGGCTTCTTCATGACAAACACAATCTTTACAATAGTTTCATTTTTATTTTTCTATGAAAAAAGCAGTTCACACTATTGTATTGTATTGTATTGTGCTCCAATCTTGATTGCAGAAAATATGACTTCAGTAACAGAGCTGTTAATGCCTGGAATCAGGGGTGAAATCCAGCAGGTTCTGACAGATTCTGGAGAACCGGTAGTGGAAATTTTGAGTAGTTCAGAGAACCGGCAAATACCACCTCTGGCTGGTCCCAGAGTGGGGTGGGAATGGAGATTTTGCAATATCCTTCCCCCAGGAGTAGGGAGGGAATGGGGATTTTGCAGTATCCTTCCCCTGCCACGCCCACCAAGCCATACCCACAGAACCGGTAGGGAAAAAATTTGGATTTCACCCCTGCCTGGAATGCACTATCAGACTCTGTGGTCTCTTCCCAAAATCCCCAAAGCTTTAACCAAAGACTATCTACTCTTGAGCTCATCCCATTCCTAAGAGGTCTGTAAGGGGCGTGCATAAGAGCGCCAGCATGCCTACTGTTCCTGTCCTAATGTTCCCTTTGATTGTATCCAATTTCATATAGTTATTACATACTTATGATTATATTTATGCTTATGTATCGTATAGTCATTTCATGCTTATGCTTATATATACTGTTGTGACAAATAAATAAATAAAATAAAATAAAAATATTGCATACTGTTCATTTCATCTTTTCATTATGTTTCAGGTCAGCTCTGTTTTGAAAGAACAAAATTCAGTGGCACTCGGGCCCTTTCTACTTCTATTATACAATTTTGTAGATAAAGCTTTTTTTTTTTTTACTTATTGCAAACATAAATTTTCAGAGGAAAGCTGGATAAGATGGCCATACAATTATGACCGGGACTCTTCCCCAGAAGGAGATTGAAAGGTTCTTGTCCCTAAAAACCTAAACTAAACTAATGGAATTTTTTAGAGCACTCCTCGGCTGTATATTTCTGGCACATCAACAAGATTGCCATTGTATAAGGGTCATGTTTCCAAAAACCTGGATATGGCACCTCAGGCCTCAGGTAGATTAAGGGCCCTAGACAGAAATGCTGCCTTGAGGATTCAAAAAAAGCTCAATGAACCATGGAATTGTCAAGCACAAGAAATCAGGAACCAGAATATTATTTGATGTATGTAAATTTATTTATTTATTTATTTATTTTATTTAATTTTTATACCGCCCTTCTCCCAAAGGACTCAGGGCGGTGTACAGGCAAAAATAAAACAACACAATATACAGATTAAAATACCATTTAAAACTTAGCCAGTGCAGCCTGCGCAGGATCGGTGTTACATGGGAGCTACGTGTAGCTCCCTCTATAACCCGTGCAGCTGCATTCTGGACTAACTGAAGCCTCCGAGCGCACTTCAAGGGGAGCCCCATGTAGAGAGCATTACAGTAATCCAAGCGAGAGGTAACGAGCGCATGAGTGACCGTGCATAAGGCATCCCGATCAAGGAAGGGGCGCAACTGCCGAACCAGGCGAACCTGGTGGAAGGCCCCCCTGGAGACGGCTGTCAAATGATCTTCAAACGACAGCCGATCGTCCAGGAGGACACCTAAGTTGCGCACCCTATCCTTTGGGGCCAATAACTCGCCTCCAACAGCCAGCCGCGGCTGCAGCTGACTGAATCGGGGTGCCGGCATCCACAGCCACTCCGTCTTGGAGGGATTAAGCTTGAGCCTGTTTCTCCCCATCCAGACCCGTACGGCTTCCAAACACCGGGACAGCACTTCAACAACTTCATTGGGGTGGTCCGGGGTGGAAAAGTACAGCTGGGTGTCATCAGCGTACTGCTGGTATCTCACCCCGAAACCACTGATGATCTCACCCAACGGCTTCATGTAGATGTTGAACAGAAGGGGCGAGAGAATCGACCCCTGAGGGACCCCACAAGTGAGGCCCCTCGCGGTCGACCTCTGCCCCCCTGTCAACACCGTCTGCGACCGGTCAGAGAGATAGGAGGAGAACCACCGATATACGGTGCCTCCCACTCCCAATCCCCCCAACCGGTGCAGCAAGATACCATGGTCGGGTGTATCAAAAGCCGCTGAGAGGTCTAATAGGACCAGGGCAGAGGAATAACCCCTATCCCTGGCCCTCCAGAGGTCATCCACCAACGCGACCAAAGCTGTCTCCGTGCTGTATCCGGGTCGGAAGCCGGACTGGAACGGGTCTAGACTGTGATGCGTGATTTATATTAGCTAGAATCGTCAGATTTGCAAAAGGGATTTATAGGACCATGCCAATTCACATATTTTATATTTGATTATTAGATTGGATGTTAATTTCACTATTCTTGAACTTCATAGTTTTAATTCTTTCATTATTAAATCACCTTAATTATCAAACAGATGCAAAGGAAGCCTACAAACCCTGGAATAACTTCAGTGAATCATTAAACTTCATAAGCCTACGAAACTAATTCACAATCAGTTTCCCACTTTTATCATTAGATGTTCCTTAGTGTTTAGATTAGGTCTCAGGAGGATAATATAGCACTTGGGGAAGAAGATGCAGCCCAGTAGACCAGCACTGGAAGCCAAGATGGAGAAGATCTGCACGACCACCAAGAACTTTCCTTTAGTGCTCAGGTAGGTGGGCAGGAAGGAGACCCAGACGCTGCAGAAGACCAGCATGCTGAAGGTGATCAGCTTGGCCTCATTGAAGGCCCCAGGCAGGTTCCTGGCCAGGAAAGCCACTGTGAAGCAAATGATAGCTAGGAAACACATATAGCCAAGGACAAGAGAAAACATGACGACAGAGCCTTCGTTGCACTGAAGGATGATCTCTTCTGGCTGGGTGTGTAAGTCAGAGTCAGGGAATGGGGGAGAAATTCCAAGCCACATGGCACAGATGAAAACTTGGCCAGCAGAACAAAGAAGGATGATGGAGTTGGCCAAGCCCTTCCCCAACCATCTTCTCACTTTGTCTCCTGGTTTTGTGGCCAGGAAGGCCAGCACCACTGTGATTGTTTTGGCCAACACAGAAGACACAGCTACTGAGAAGACAATGCTGAACACCGTCTGTTGGAGAAGACAGGTAGCTTTCCTTGGTTGACCAATGAAGAGAAATGAGGACAAAAAGCAAAGGAGGAGGGAGACCAGAAGGATGAAGGAGAGGTCCCGGTTGTTGGCTTTGACAATGGGAGTTTCTAGGTATTTAATGAATATGATTAAAATAAATCCTGTGGTTAGGAACAAGAGTAAGGCAAAAGAGACCAGGATGATGCCCAGATGTTCTTCATAGGACAGGAAGGTTATTCTTTTGGGGATACATTGGACTCGGTTCTTGGTTGGATATTGATCATCTGGGCACTTGGTGCATTTTTCAGTATCTGAGGAAACAAAAAAGTAATATTTCTTTTATAGCTCTTTTCGCATTTCAAGAAAGACCTTCTTTGGATGTCAGATGATACTGAGCAAGCATGGCAGGTGCCAATATTCAAAATACAAATGGGGGCTGGTTGATAATGCTAACTGTGACTGCAGGAACATCCCACTAACTTTATATCATATCGTGATGGAATGTCCCCTCAGAAGGTTCCCTGGATCCCTGCATTAAAAACACCATCTTGAGGGCATTGCTACTCAATGGCTAAATAGAATAGAATAGAATAGAATTCTTTATTGGCCAAGTGGGATTGGACACACAAGGAATTTCTCTTGGTGCATATGCTCTCAGTGTACATAAAAGAAAAGATACGTTCATCAAGAATCATAAGGTACAACACTTAATCATAGTCACAGGGTACAAATAAGCAATCAGGAAATAATCAATATCAATATAGATTGTAAGGATACAAGCAACAAAGTTACAGTCATACAGTCATAAGTGGAAGGAGATGGATGGTGGGAATGATGAGAAGATTAATAGTAGTGCAGATTTAGTAAATAGTTTGACACCGTTGAGGGAATTATTTGTTTAGCAGAGTGATGGCATTCGGGGGGAAAACTGTCCTTGTGTCTTCGCAAGCTGGACACCGGAACACCGGGAAGGCAACTCGCCACCTGCTCGCCCTTAGGTCAGGGGCCGGGGCCCATTCCCCGAGGCCCCGGAGCTGCCGCCTTCCCCAACCGGGTCAGGGAATGGTGCATTCCCCGACTCTGGCGTTTCCCCGGAGCTGCCGCCCGCTCTTCCTTCACCCACTTGCTGCCCGCTCGCCACCTGTTCGCCTTTCGCCTTTGGTCAGGGCCCAGGGATACCTCATTCCCCTGAGACCCTGGAGCCACCCCCTGCTCACCGCCTGCCTCAGCCAGGTCGGGGAATGCACCATTCCCCGACACTAGCCATGTCCCGGAGCTGCCGCCCACTCTTCTTTCGCCACACAGAGTATACTTACTTTCTTCCAGCAGCTGGCTGCCAGGAAAAGCAAGTGTCCAAAAGTTACTGGAGTCCCTCACCTTGAATATGCCGCCGCCATTGCTGCTTGTTCCATGCACCGGCTGCGCAAGTGCACACCATTAATTTCATTTATTTATCAGCAGCAGGTTGGGTGTGCGCTTGCGCAGCCAGCACATAGAACAAGGCAGAATATTCAAGGAGAGGAACTCCAGTAACTTTTGGACGCTTGCCTTTCCTGGCAGCCAGCCGCTGGAAGAAAGTAAGTATACTCTGCGTGGCGAAGGAAGAGCGGGCGGCGGCTCCGTGACAAGGCCGGTGTTGGGGAATGGTGCATTCCCTGACCCGGTTGAGGAAGCGGCAAGCAGGGGGCGACTCCAGGGTCTCAGGGAATGGGGCGTCCCTGGGCCCCGGCCCTTGACCAAAGGCGAAGGGCAAGCAGGTGGAGAGCAGGTAGTGAGTGGGTGGCAGCTCTGGAGAAAGGCCAGAGTTGGGGAATGGTACATTCCCTGACCCGGTTGAGGCAGGTGGCGGCTCCAGGGCCTAGGCGAAGGGAGAACAGGTGGCGAGGGAAAGGGAAAAGCCAGAATAGAAATTATTTTTTTCCCTACTGGGTTCTATGGGCATGGCTTGGTGGGGGGGGTGACTGAGTGGGCATGGCTGTGAGTGACATTGAGTTGGCCATGCCCACTCAGTCACAGGACACACCCACCCACCAAGCCACACCCACAGAATAGGTAGCAAAAAAATTTAGATTTCACCCCTGCCTTGGAGGTCTCCTAGTCCAACCCCCTGCCCAGGCAGGAAACCCTACACCACTTCAGACAAGTGGTTATCCAACATCTTCTTAAAAATTTCCAGTGTTGGAGAATTCACAATTTCTGGAGGCAAGCTGTTCCACTGATTAATTGTTCTAACTGCCAGGAAATTTCTCCTTAGTTCTAAGTTGCTTCTCTCCTTGATGAATTTCCACCCATTGCTTCTTGTTCTACCCTCAGGTGCTTTGGAGAATAGCTTGATTCCCTCTTCTTTGTGGCAGCCTCTGAGATATTGGAAGACTGCTATCATGGCTCCCTAGTCCTTCTTTTCATTAAACTAGGCATACCGATTTCCAGCAATCGTTTTTCATATGTTTTAGCCTCCAGTCCCCTAATCATTTTTGTTGCTCTTCTCTGCGTTCTTTCTAGAGTCCAACATCTTTTTTACATCGTGGCGATATCTTTTGGCCTGTAATATAAACTTGGTTTGGGTGAGCAAAGGCCATTGATCTGAAACCATTTCTCAATTTTAAAGAATGCAGATGTTCCTAATAAGGGTCAACATGGGACAACAGTTCCAAACTGACAAGAAAAGAGAAATCTCCTCTGATGCAAGTACCTTATTTTTTGGAGTATAAGACGCATCTTTTTCCCCCAAAAATGAGGGTGAAAATCTGGGTGCGTCTTATACTCTGAATGGAGCCCCACCCAGCTTCTCAAAGGGAGGTTTCAGAGGCTGAAAGAAGCTTCAGAAAAGAAGCTCCCAAACAGAGCTTCAGAAAAGAAGCTCCCAAACAGAGCTTCAGAAATAGTAAATGGTGGATTAACAGAATCTTTCAAGTTTGAGAAAGGGACTAGACAGGGATGTCCCTTGTCACCATTATTATTCATTCTAACTTTGGAAATATTATTGAGTAAGATACGTGGTTTAGATCGAATAAAAGGAATTAGAATTAAAAATCAAGATTATAAATTAAGAGCGTTTGCAGATGATTTGGTTGTTTCTTTATCTCAACCAATACATTCAGCTGTATATTTGATGGAGACAATTGATCAGTATAGTAAGGTATCTGGGTTTAAAGTGAATCAACAGAAGACAAAAATGATAATTAAAAATATGAATACACATCAGAGGGAAGAATTAGAAAGAATAACTGGTATGAAGTAGTTAAAAAGGTTAAATACTTAGGAGTATACATTACAGCATCGAATGTAAAATTATATAAAAATAATTATGAGGTATTGTGGGGAAAAGTAATTAAAGAAATGGAGAAATGGAAGAAGTTACAATTATCATTGTTGGGAAGAGTGGCAGCTATAAAAATGAATGTTTTGCCTAGATTTTTATTTTTGTTTCAAATGATTCCAATATTGAAGAAAGATGCAAATTTACAAGAATGGCAAAAAGGGATTAATAAATTTGTATGGAAGGGTAAAAAACCGAGGATAAAGTTAAAAATAATGCAAGACGTTAGGGAAAGAGGGGGTTTAAAAATGCCTAACTTGAAATTGTACTATGATGCAGTTGTTTTAACTTTAATTTCTGATTGGATTAATTTAACAGAGGAAAGGATTTTGAATATAGAAGGTTATGGTTTGTTATATGGATGGCATGCATATGTAATATATGACAAGAAAATTGATAAGACATTTAAGAATAATATGGTCAGAAGTGCGTTGTTGAGGATTTGGAAAAAATATCAATATAAGTTAGATGGAAAGATACCAATATGGACCATCCCCAGACATATGATAGAGAATATAAATATATTACAAAAAATGGAAGTTATCACTTACAAAGAGCTTTTGATTATGGAAAAAGGGGAATTACAGTTAAAATCTAGGGAGAAATTGAGGGATGAAGGAAGAAATTATACATGGTTCCAGTATGGACAATTGCAAACTAGATGGAAAATAGATCAGAAAATTGGTATAAGGCAAAGTGATGATAATTTGGTAAAACAAATAAAAGATCAAGGTCAACAGCATATAAAGAGATTATATAATGTATTGGTTGAAATTGATTCAGAAATGGAGTTGGTTAAAGATTGTATGGTAAAATGGGCACAAAATTTTCAACAACCTATAATGTTAGAAACATGGGAAAAAATTTGGGTGAGGAATGTTAAATTCACGCAAGCACAAAATTTAAGAGAAAATTTTTATAAAATGTTTTATAGATGGCATTTAGATCCTAAAAAACTGTCATGTATGTATCCAAATGTGAAAGCAAAATGTTGGAGATGTGATTGTGAGGATGCTACCTATTATCATATATGGTGGACTTGTAAAAAAGTTAAAGCCTTTTGGATTAAAATATGGTGGATTATGCAGAACATTTTGAAAAAGAAGATCAAGTTTGTTCCACAGTTCTTTTTATTAGGAATAATTTCAGATTGCACTGTTATAGAGACAAAACTGATTCTGAATGTAATAACTGCTGCAAGATTATTGATTGCACAATATTGGAGAAAGAAGACTTACCTACAATTGGAGAATGGATTAGTAAAGTATCAAATTTAGCAGAAATGGCAAAAATTTCTGCCTACTTGAAAGACTGTACACAAGAAAAATATATTTTGGAATGGAGGAAGTGGATTGATTATATTCAAAATAAGTATCAGATTAAAAAATATCAATTAGTTTTTGAGTGAAGTTAGGAATTGCTATGTATTAGTTTAAGAAAGAAGGGAATTGATAGTGTGATGGTGTGAAATGGAATATGTTTTATGTTATATTTTAGATTATGTTTGTTAGTTACAATACCCTGTATTCTGTTCTGGGAAGTCTCGGGGGGGGGGGAAATGAGGGGGGGGGAAGGGGAAGACTATAAATTGATTGGTTGCCATTGTACAGGAATAATGGTAGAATTAAACAAGTTGGAATGGTGTAATGTTGGGACTGCTCAGCAAACACTCCTGAAGGGAAAGGGTAAGGAAAGAGGAGTAAAGAAGGAAGAAAGTAGGTAGGCAGGTGGGTAGGGAGGAAAGAAGGGAGGGAGAAGAAAGGATAGGAGGAGGAGAAGAAGGAGAAGATAGAGGGTTAGAAAGGATGGTAGTGAGAAGTGGGAAAGAGGAGGGGAAGTAGGAAAGTGAGGAGAAGGTGGTGGGGAAAGTTTAAGAAGGATGAGAAGGGAAGAAAGGATTAAAGGGGGGAGTGGCAGTCGAGCAGCCCTGATTGAGTATAATTTGAGTATAGGACTGATTGTTGGATAAGTGATTGTATTGTACACTGGTCAAATTGTGGGAATTATTATGGAAAATAAAAAAAATTTGCTCTATAAAAAAGAAAAGAAGCCTCCAAATAGAGCTTCAGAAAAGAAAGCCCCCAAACAGAGCTTCAGAAAAGAAAGCTCCCAAATAGAGCTTCAGAAAAGAAAGCCCCCAAACAGAGCTTCAGAAAAGAAGCCTCCAAATAGAGCTTCAGAAAAGAAGCTCCCAAACAGAGCTTCAGAGGCTTTTTTTCTGAAGTTCTGTTTTGGAGGCTTTCAGAGGCAGAAAAAAGTATTTTCTGAAATGGAGTTTTAGAGGCAGGGGAAAAAAAAAAAGCAAGGCACAGAGCTCACAACCAAGGAACCTGTTGCTAAAGTTCACCTCTGGGAACAGCTGATTGGGGGCATTCCAGGAGGCCGATCCACCTGCCAATCAGCTTTTTTCTTATTTTCCTCCCCAAAAACTAAGGTGCATCTTATATTCCAGTGTGTTTTATAATCTGAAAAATACGGTAATCTTGCACAATCCACTGTGTCCTTCTATCTCTTCCTACCTCATCCCTCAAGATCTTTTTCGTATCCCTCCCATTATATGGAAAAAATTGAGCACCTTGAAAATTAGGAACCACAAAACTATCAACCTTTGATGTGTCTCTTTTAAAATGCACATTGATCAACATGTTCTGGATGAATCTAGTACCCTTTCCTCTGGTGTGACCCACCTTCCTGAGTGGAGATGGTCCCTTCTGGACAAGGAACACAGTCATAGCAGCAAACTGGTTCTCCTTCTCGCTTCTGCTTGACAAATCCAGGATGACAATTTTCCACACATCTGGACTGAGGCAGGGACTAAGGAAAAAACAAGGAATGCCAAACAAAGTATGTTAGAAATAACCATCATTGAAAAATGGAGGTAGACATGAACATTAGTCAAGTAGTTGCTTGGGTAAGTAGTTCACTTAGATAAATAAGAAATTTTTAACTAACTCTCAATCTTGCAGGGGATATAACTACAAGCAGATTCTTCACTTAGTTCCTCCCTTTTGCTTCTAGAATATCTCATTGGAATACAGGACATTTCAATTTAATAAATTCTGGAGAGAAGCAATTGAGAAAAGATTTAAGCGTGAAGTAGCAATTAGTGGTTCCTCCACATTCCTCCTTTCTTCGTGTATCCATGAGTTTAAAGCATGATGCTTTAGTTATATTAAAATTTGGAATGACATTTATTCTGAAAGGTTTGTGAAATTTGTATTTTACTAGATTTATTAAAACAGAATAAAAATGCAATGAAGAAAGAAACTTCCGGCCAATGGGATTGGGGAAGGTTTCTTCTAGACCACATGTGTCATTGAAAAGCCATCATCACCCCAATTTGAAAGTGGACCAGTACAACCTCCCAGTTAAGATATAAACGAAAACTTGTTTACAGATTAGGGCTGGATTTGGTGCAGTGGTTAGAATGCAGAGTTGCAGGCTGACTCCTCTGTCCACTGCCAGGAGTTTGATCCTGACTGTCTCAAGGTTAACTCAGCTTTCCATCTTTCCAAGGTTGGTAAAATAAGGACCAGATTGTTGGGGGCAATATACGGACTCTGTAAACTGCTTAGAAAGTGCTAGATAGCACTATGGAGCTGTATATGGACAGCTAACATCAAAAACATCATCAAAAAAGGACAACAAAGAATGTTCTTTCTGCCCCAACTCAGAAAGCTCAAACTGCCCAAGGAGCTGCTGATTCAGTTCTACAGAGGAATTATTGAGTCTGTCATTTGCACCTCTATAACTGTCTGGTTCGGTTCTGCAACCCAACAAGAAAGACACAGACTTTAGAGGATAATTAGAACTGTGGAAAAAATAATTGCTACCAACCATTGAGGACCTGTATACTGCACGAATCAAGAAGAGGGCCGTGAAAATTTTTACAGATCCCTCACATCCTGGACATAAACTGTTTCAACTCCTACCCTGAAAACGACGCTATAGAGCACTGCACACCAGAATAACTAGACACAAGAACAGTTTTTTCCCGAAGGCCATCATCCTGCTAAACAAATAATTCCTTCAACACTGTCAAACTATTTACTAAATCTGCACTACTATTAAACTTCTCATCGTTCCCATCACCCATCTCTTTCCACTTATGACTGTATGACTGTAACTTTGTTGCTGGTAATCCTTATGTTGTATATTGACCATCATTTGTGTTGTAAATGTTGTACCTTGATGAAGGTGTCTTTTCTTTTATGTACACTGAGAGCATATGCACCAAGACAAATTCCTTGTGTGTCTAATCACACTTGGCCAATAAAGAATTCTATTCTATTCTACATAAATCTAAACGCTATTGCTATTTATTTGTATATTGATTTGTTAATTTTACATGGCTGCCATGCTGGTGAACTAAGACTGCCTAGTTTTTAGAACTGTAGAAAGATGAGATGGAGATGAGGTGCCCTAAAAAAGGGTAAGTCATGCACTTTTTGCTGCATCACAAGGGATATGAGTAGGCGCCATGTGTCAGAAAGAGATGTTTCTAAGGCAGGGGTGTCAAACTCTCTTTCATTGATGGCTGCATCAGGGTTGTGTTTGATCTCAGGGGGGTGGGGAAGAGGTGTGTGGCCTGGGTATATGGCCAGCTTGATGTCATTCATTGAGGCTTCATTTTTGGCCATGATGGCCTCCTTCAGCCCTCTGCCAGTGAAAACAGAGCTCGGGGGGGACCGTACGTGGCCCACCGAGGCTCCGTTTGTGGCCGTGACAGGCTCCTGCAGCCCTTTGCCAGTGAAAATGGAGCTCGGGAAGGCTGTGTACTGGGCTGTTTCCAGGGTGGGTCCGTGAGATAGATCTAAGCACCCCATGGATTGGATCCAGCCTCCGGGCCTTGAGTTTGACACCCCTGTTCTAAAGCCAAGTTAGGTATCCAAAAAAGGTTCCTTTCTATTGAAAAACCACAGTTAGGTGACACCAACTGGCATGAAAATTCAGAGCTACATTTATAATCAGCTACATTTGGAGACTCCTTTCTCCCAGAGAGACTTAAGGTAGCTAATAATCAAAGCAAACAACTGCATTCAAGGTTGTTCTGTAGGAATTTAGCACCTACCCCCTCCTAGAAGAATGAAATATTTTAGAAAATATTTAAAAGGCAGAATATATTTCCCTGGATGAGAAATGGAGAAACATGTTTTAAAGACAAAGCAGCTTCCTGACTCCCCACCACCTTTGTCAATGGGCAATTAAGGCTTCAGCCAAGCTCACTCAATCCCCCCACCTTTGTCAATGACCATCATTTGCAACACAATAGAACTGAAACTCACCACATGGCAAGGCTCAGGCAAGCTTGAGGGACAACCTACAATGTTAACTAAGACCCCTAGACCACCTGGGAGTTTGACAACCAATCAGGATACTCTTCCTGTGCCCCAGAAAGTTCAAAGCTCAGAAAAAGCATAAAGCCAGGGAGCACACAGGATCTCAGCCCTTTTCTGTTCAGGAACTCAAGCCATGTGATCCTGACCACCATTAAACCATCTTTCCAAGCAGCCTCCATGTTTCCAGTGTCTTTGTCCCCACTTGGAACTGAACCCAGATGGATATTTCTTCCAACAGTTCCTTATGAAGTGATAAGCTAAAGATGCAATCTAAGTAACTTCCCCTCACCCGCCCCAGTTTGTCCTTCATTTCTTCCAATATGAAGAAGGGCTTTTCTTTGGATCAAGTCATGTCTCAGTGCTTCAATATTCTGGGTCAGGGCAGATCAGAACAGTCAATATGATTGCATATTGCCTTGGACTTTCTCCTTGGACTTTCTCCTCAGGAGCAGAAGGCCTATTTGTCTGTCCCACTGGTGAAATCCAATTTTTTTCACTACCGGTTCTGTGGGCGTGGCTTGGTGGGCAGGACAGGGGAAGAATACTGCAATATCCTCATTCCCTCCCCACTCCAGGGGAAGGATACTGCAAAATCCCCATTCCCTCCCCAATTTGGGGCCAACCAGAGGTGGTATTTGCTGGTTCTCTGAACTACTCAAAACTTCTACTACTGGTGCTATGAAAACCAAAATCCCCAGCATTTGATGTCCATTTTCAGCAGTTTTGTCCAGATACTTGTTTGCACAGGGGACACAAAATAGCCATCATCACCCAGCATCTCACGTTGGACATGGCTGAATCAATTTAAAACCATGTTCCATATCACAGTATCTTAGGGACACCTTGTCAATTATATTGAAGACTCCTAAGGCACTTTAAAAAAAACTGCAAGGGCTTTACTCCCCAAATTCAATTTTCACTGAAGCCTATTTGGCAGGGGTGAAATCTTCCTTACCGGTTAGAAAGTGTGTGCATGTCACATGCGCACACGGACCCTCTGCGCATGCGCAAAACCGTCTGTGCATCCACATACAGAAAAAAACACGTTACTTCCTGGTTAAAACCAGGAAGTAATGACAACCGGGTGGCTGGGCGGAGCCTTGCTACCGGTTGCTACCGGTTCTCCGAACCACCCACCGCAATCGCTACCAATTAAGCTGAACCAGGAGCATTTCACCCCTGCTATTTGGTGAATAGGCTTAGCTACTTGAAATGTGTCCTAAGGCTTTGGAAAACAGAAAACGCACCAATATTTAATTCACCTTGTTGAGCAACTTTAGCTGTGAAATAGCATGTCGATCGATAGTAAGTCTCTCTCTTTCAAAAACCCCTAGTTTCATTTTAATGGGATCCTCCCTGGAGAGAATGATCGAGCTTATGATCTCCAGATCTGCTGCGACATCACCCTTTTGGTCCAAGTACATTATCGTGTGGGAAAGATTCCAATACTCATTCTTCTTCAAAAATGGATGGAACTGGAATAAAAATATCCAGGAATGTTAAAAGCAGAACCCTTGGGTGGTGGTTGTTTTTATCCCATGTGGCCTTTCCACATTTGAATCTTTCTTCTACAGTTGTCTAACTTGCAAATATCCTGAGTTGGAAGAACAGGTGTTATCACTATCCTCAAAAGAGAAAAAGAAAGGTTCAGCAAATGTTTTACACACACACACACACACACTTATAAATATATTCCATTGGGAATATATATATGGATCGGCAGTGAAATCCTCTGAAGTCTGCTACCAATTCTGTGAGTCCGCTACCGAGCACACGCTTCGCACGCATGCGCACCTCAGCTGCACCCACACAGTGCGAAAAAAGGAACATTTTGAAGCCTTCCGAGTCTGCAAAGGTAAGTAGAACAGCGAGGGGGGGAATCCACAGTGCCATATGATTTAGATTATAAATCACGCATCACAGTCTAGACCCGTTCCAGTCCGGCTTCCGACCCGGATACAGCACGGAGACAGCTTTGGTCGCGTTGGTGGATGACCTCTGGAGGGCCAGGGATAGGGGTTATTCCTCTGCCCTGGTCCTATTAGACCTCTCAGCGGCTTTTGATACACCCGACCATGGTATCTTGCTGCGCCGGTTGGGGGGATTGGGAGTGGGAGGCACCGTGTATCGGTGGTTCTCCTCCTATCTCTCCGACCGGTCGCAGACGGTGTTGACAGGGGGGCAGAGGTCGACCGCGAGGTGCCTCACTTGTGGGGTGCCGCAGGGGTCGATCCTCTCGCCCCTTCTGTTCAACATCTATATGAAGTCGTTGGGTGAGATCATCAGTGGCTTCGGGGTAAGATACCAGCAGTATGCTGATGACACCCAGCTGTACTTTTCCACCCCAGGCCACCCCAATGAAGTTGTTGAAGTGCTGTCCCGGTGTTTGGAAGCCGTACGGGTCTGGATGGAGAGAAACAGGCTCAAGCTTAATCCCTCCAAGACGGAGTGGCTGTGGATGCCGGCATCCCGATTCAGTCAGCTGCAGCCGCAGCTGACTATTGGAGGCGAGTTATTGGCCCCAAAGGATAGGGTGCGCAACTTAGGTGTCCTCCTGGATGAACGGCTGTCGTTTGAAGATCATTTGACGGCCGTCTCCAGGAGGGCCTTCCACCAGGTGCACCTGGTTCGGCAGTTGCGCCCCTTCCTTGATCGGGATGCCTTGTGCACAGTCACTCATGCTCTCGTTACCTCTCACTTGGATTATTGTAATGCTCTCTACATGGGGCTCCCCTTGAGGTGCACTCGGAGGCTTCAGTTAGTCCAGAATGCAGCTGCGCGGGTGACAGAGGGAGCTACGCGTAGCTCCCACGTAACACCGCTCCTGCGCAGACTGCACTGGCTACCTGTGGCCTTTCGAGTGCACTTTAAGGTTTTGGTTACGACCTTTAAAGCGCTCCATGGCTTAGGGCCTGGGTACTTACAGGACCGCCTGCTGTTACCGCATGCCTCCCACCGACCCGTACGCTCTCACAGAGAGTGACTTCTCAGGGTGCCGTCCACCAAGCAATGTCGGCTGGCGGCCCCCAGGGGAAGGTCCTTCTCTGTGGGGGCTCCCACACTCTGGAACGAGCTTCCCCCGGGTTTACGCCAAATACCTGACCTTCGGACCTTTCGCCGCGAACTGAAGACACATCTTTTCCCTCGCGCGGGGCTGGCTTAAGTTTTATCGATTTTAAATTTCTTATTACTAATTTTAAATGGGGTTTTAGTCTTTTATATATTTTAAAGTTTTTAGGCTAATTATAATAAGTTTTTTAACTTGCATTTTAAATTGTATATTGTATTGTCTGTTTTTTTTTTACTTTTGCCTGTACACTGCCCTGAGTCCTTCGGGAGAAGGGCGGTATAAAAATCAAATAAATAAAATAAATAAATAAATAAATAATAATAAAATTGTCACCCAGCTAATTGTTTGAAATACCAATTCGCCCAAACCAGTAGCATTTTTACTACTGGTTCACCTGAACCAATACGAACCGGTAGCATGTCACCTCTGATATACATATTCTGGAGTAGCCTTCAGAAGTTGGAGGTGCTCACTGGTGGCTTTCAAAAAGAGACTGGAAAACCATGTGTCTGAAATGGTATAGGGCAGTGAGGGCTAACATTTTTGGTGTCATGTGCTGGGGGAGCACAGGGCGGGGTCATGCACGTGCCCACACCCATAATTCAATGCACCCCACACCCCGTGCATGTGCACATGATCCCCTGCACTCCCCCTGCTTTTGGCATGTGGTGGTACGGTGGGCCCAGTAGACCCGTTTTTCACCCTCCCCAAACTCCAGAGGCTTACTTGGAGCCTGGGGAGGGCAAAAACAGCCTTCCCCACCCCCCTGGAGGCCTTCTGGAGGCCATAAACAGGCTATTTGCCGACTTCCGGTGGGACAGGAAGGCCTGTTTTTTGTTCTCCCCAGGCTCCTGAGTCTTTCTAGGAGCTTAGGGAGGGTGGAAACTGCCTTCCCCACCCCACTCACCCGGAGGCCCTCCGAAGGCCAGAAATGGCCCAGTTCTCAAAAATGGAACCCAGGAGGGCTACGTACGGCCCTCCTGAGCTCCATTTTCACTGGTAGAGGTACCACAAGCCGATCCTTCACTATTTCCAGGGCAGCCCCAGGGGCCAGTTCTAAACACCCCACAGATCAGATCTGGCCCGCAGGACTTGAGTTTGACACCCCTGTCTCAGAGTGTTAGATATGGAAAAAATGAGTTCAGTCACAAGAGAAGAGATTCTGGCTGACTGAGATGAAAAACATCCTAAAAGGAGGAACAATTTTAGAGCTGATCTAGTGAACCGGAGAAGCTCAAGTTTCCTCTTCACTGATTACTTTAACACAAAGATCCAGCAGTCATTACTTAAAGAAGCTTTAACTGGAATTTCTGCAGACAGGAGGAGTTGTACTAGATGGCCTCAGGGACTCCTTCAAATTTATGAACATAAAATTCTAAAATGCTAATTGCAATTTCATAAAGATGGGAATTTATTTTAAAATGCATACATACTTTGTAAAATTAACACTGTTTAATATCAAAATGTATGTGCCACAGCACTCTTTGGAAAATTATCTGCAAGTGATTAGGTTGGTCAAACGTGTTGGCTTTTTGAAGCATAAAATGGTTGATATGGAGAGGAGGCATGGTCAGCATTGCGATGAGACAATGTGAACCCTGGGGCTTCCAGGAAGAACACTGAAATTTGGGTCATTTCGGGGGTCCTTAATGGACCATAGCTGTCCTGGAGGGACAGCGAAGAAAGAAGGCACCGGCCGGAGCAAACAAGGAAGTTGCGAATTCCCTGCAGCACCGGCATCTAGCCTAGTGCGAGGAAAGGCAGCCATTAGGAGCTGCCAAAGTTGGGACGGCCACACGAAAGGACTGAGCAGGAGCGGAGGTTTGAACAGAGTATTGTTACCGGGTGAGTGATTGGCCAACTCACAGGTAAGAAGAAAAAACTTTTAAAGCTAAAAAGATTTTCCAATTTTAGTGGGGGGTTCTTTTTGGATTAGTTTGGTAATCTTATTTCTCTGGAATCCATTCTCTGGAATCCAAAGAACCCCCCACTAAAATCCAAGACAGAGAACAAGAAAACGGCACAGCCCTCCTCCCATATATAAAAGGCACCACAGACAGAATCAGCAAGATCCTCCCCAAACACATCAAGACAACATTCTGCACAAACCAAAAGATATCCACCATCTTAAGAAACCCCAAAGACAAAATTGAGTTAGAAAATCAAGGAGTATATGAAATCCCATGCACCGCATGCCCCACCACATACATTGGACAAACCAACAGAAGAATAAGTGCACGCATTGAAGAACACAAGAACTCAGTCAAAAAAGAGGAACCAACTTCTTCCCTGGTCCAACAACTTAAAGCCACAGGACACGATATTGACTTTAAAAAGACCAGAACTATCGCCAAAACTGAACACTTTAACAACAGAATAATCAGAGAAGCCATCGAGATAGAAAAACGCCCACACAGCATGAACAAACGAGATGATACCTCCCGCCTACCAGCCATTTGGAAACCCGCCCTTATTGACAAACGTGTCCCTAACACGAGGAATGACACCAGACCCACACTCACGAGGGCCACACAGGATGTCACCACCACTCATCCACCCAGAAAGCAGACCCAAACCCACACTGATCATGAAGCACGACCAAGGACCAGAAGCCAGACCGCAGCTGCAACATTAGCCATTTCAAACCCCTCCAATCCATACATGCAGCAGACTGACACCCACTATGAAGATGTAGCACGACCACGGACACGAAGCCAAACAACAGCTATGCAGCTCACCAGCTCAAATCCCCCTGCAGCTCAGACTAATCTGAGCACAACCAAGCCCCCACCCAAACAGGACACACCCCCAGCCAATCAGAGCACCAAAAAACCCCCAGCCAATCAGAGCACAGCCAAGCTCCCACCCAATCAGTTCAAACCCCCACTAGCAGTTAAAAAGGAAGACACAGCTGCAGTCACACATTGCTCCCAGAAGCACAGCTGAAGCCTGAAGATGACGAATGAGACTTGAGAACGTCGAAGACACTTCAATTTTACGGAGAAAACCGAATAACCAAAGACCTACATACAAACACCCGCGAAAACCTCAGAATACATATATATATATATATATATATATTTGTTTTCTGAGGTTTTCACGGGTGTTTGTATATAGGTCTTTGGTTGTTCGGGTTTTCTCCCGCGTAAAATTGGAAGTGTCTTGGCGACGTTTCGACGAAGTCTCATTCGTCATCTTCAGGCTTCAGCTTCGTGCTTCTGGGAGCACGTTTAAATTATATATATATAATTTATTTATAATTTAATTTCTATACCGCCCTTCTCCCTAAGGACTCAGGGCGGCTTACAGCCATATTAAAATACAAAGAATAAATAGCAAATTTAAAAGAATTTAAAAACAAATATTTAGTAGGCCAATCAACTAAAACGGTCATACACCGACATAAAACCCCTTAAAATTTAGAGTTAAAATACACTTAGGCTAGTCCCGCTCGATGAAATAATCAAGTCTTCAGTTCCCGTTTGAAGGTCCGGAGGTCGGGGAATTGGCGTAACCCCGGAGGCAACTCATTCCAAAGGGCCGGTTCTGCCACAGAGAAGGCTCTCCCCCTGGGAGCTGCCAACCGACATTGTTTGGTCGACGGCACCCTGAGAAGGCCCACTCTGTGGGAGCACACAGGTCGTTGGGAGGCTATCGGTGGCAGAAGGCAGTCTCGTAGGTATCCCGGTCCTAAGTAATGGAGCGCTTTAAAGGTGGTCACCAACACCTTGAAGTGCACCCGGAAGGCTACCGGCAGCCAGTGCAGGCCACGCAGGATAGGTGTTATATGGGAGCAACGCGGTGCTCCCTCTATCACCCGCGCAGCCACATTCAGGAATAGCTGGAGCCTCCTGGTGCTCTTCAAGGGGAGCCCCATGTAGACTTCCAGTGGCTCCGCTCTCTCCGAAGGATGCCCTAAGGGTGCCCGTGCTGGGATTCTGTTTAAAGCTGGCAAAAACAGCGAATATCAGCTGTTCGCCAGCTGAAAGTATTTTCCCTGGTTAAGGGGAAAGGAAAGAGCAGAAGGATAGGTAGAACTCTCTAGAGGCCCCGCTTAGGGAACTCGAAGGGGAAAGTTCCCTGGAAATCCCTCTGCAGCAGCTCCAACCCCAGCGTGTCTCTGCTTCATGGCAGAAAGAGAAGAGAGCGACCACTTCTGCTTCAAGTGATTGTTATGGATATTTATAAGCAGACGGAATAAACACAGGAGTTCAGTCATTTAATTTGCAAGTATTAAATCTGATTTCTATTTTTTAAAAGACTTTTTTTTTCTTCTTTCATCTACAATCAACATAATAAAATAAAATGGCGTTTACTTGCTGAGAAAGTGAAAGTGAATGACCTTATCGTATTGTGCTGGACTGTGGACTGTTGGATTATTTTAGTTTGTTTAAGTATTTTATTTAAAAAAAATATTCATTAAAAAAGGACAGCAAAGAATGTTCTGTCTGCACCAACTCAGTAAGCTCAAACTGCCCAAGGAGCTGCTGATTCAGTTCTACAGAGGAATTATTGAGTCTGTCATTTGCACCTCTGTAACTGTCTGGTTCGGTTCTGCAACTCAACAAGAAAAACACAGACTTCAGAGGATAATTAGAACTGCAGAAAAAATAATTGCTACCAACCTGCCTTCCATTGAGGACCTGTATACTGCATGAATCAAGAAGAGGGCTGTGAAAATATTTACAGACTCCTCGCATCCAGGACATAAACTGTTTCAACTCCTACCCTCAAAACGACGCTATAGAGCATTGCACACCAGAACAACTAGACACAAGAAAAGTTTTTTCCCGAAGGCCATCACTCTGCTAAACAAATAATTCCATCAACACTGTCAGACTATTTACTGAATCTGCACTACTATTAATCTTCTCATAGTTCCCATCACCAATCTCTTTCCATTTATGACTCTATGACTATAACTTGTTGCTGGCAATCCTTATGATTTATATTGATATATTGACCATCGTTTGTGTTGTAAATGTTGTACCTTGATGAACGTATCTTTTCTTTTACGTACACTGAGAGCATATGCACCAAGACAAATTCCTTTTGTGTCCAATCACATTTGGCCAACAAAAATTCTATTCTATTCTATTCTATTCTATTTATAAGGGGATTCTCAGCAAGAACTTTGCCATGAAGGTTCTTTCAGAAGAATGGATTCCTGACTTTATACAGGATTATACAGAAAGAATGTATTTAATTATTCAAAAATACGAATTGATAAAAAATGGAGACGTTTTGGATGAGAGCTTGGAGGAAATTAACCAGTGTAATCAGGACTTGGAAAATGGAATGGAGGAGATACAAACAAAAGTGGATAAATATGAAGATATGATCGTGAATAAATAAGTTGATGTAAAGAAGCTTTTTTAAAAAAGTTTGGATGAAATGCCTGAATTTGTGCTACAGGAGGCTGCCTCCCGAACCAGAAAAATTCACAGGGTTAATGCTTTCCAAGAGTTCTCTTTTCGGACTGATGGAATATACGGCAGTAACTTGTGGATTTTTGGACATAAGGAACTTCTAGGAAATATTGTGACTGACTTTTCAAAAGGAGTAATGAAGGAAAGACAGAGACTAATGCATCAAAAAAAAATGGCAAGAGACAAAATTATTATCCTTGAAAGAAGTTTTTTTTGAAATATTAACAGATAAAAATATTAGCGTCCCTGAAAGACAATACGTGAGGAAGATCTGGAAGAAATGGGTTGATTATATGTTTCACATCTATCATAAAAGACTAGGTATTTGGATTTATACTAGATTTTGACGAGGAAGGACTAAAGTTGAATATATATTGTAATTTCCTGTATTGAAATTATATAATGTGCTGTACTGAATTTTAAATAGAATATTCTCGAAAGATCTTATGTAAGAAAGACTTGGGGGAAAAATTATATGATTATAGAAGCTATAAGGGAGATATTCTCTGAATTGGATTGGATTTTTATGCTTTAGCTGGTTTTAAATACTTTAGGATTAATTTGTTCTATTGATTTATATATTTTATTACTGTTAATTGTTAATTTTTTTGAAGGATTTTGGTTATGTAAGGAGGAAATCAGAGTTAGAGAGGGAAAATTGTTTTAGGGGAAATTTTTTTTAGCATATGTTTGTTTTATTTTTAACTATACCTTGTGCTTGTTCCGGGAAGTCGGGGGGGGGGGAGTGGGTTTGTGAAGGGAGGGGGGTTGGGGGGGAAATTTTTTTGTAAAACTTTTTGAATTAAAAAAAATATGGGGAGCCCCATGTAGAGAGCATTGCAATAGTCCAGGCGGGAAGTAACGAGGGTGTGAGTGACCGTGCGTAAGGAGTCCCGGTCAAGGAAAGGGCGCAACTGGCGAATCAGGCGAACCTGATAAAATGCTCCCCTGGCGACTGCCGTCAAATGTTCTTCAAAAGACATCCAATCGTCCAGGAAAACACCCAAGTTGTGCACCCTCCCCCTGGGGGCCAATACTTCTCCCCCAACAATCAGCGAAGGCGTAAGCTGACTGTACCGGGGCGCCGGAACCCACAGCCACTCTGTCTTGGAGGGGTTGAGCTGGAGCCTGTTCCTCCCCATCCAGACTCGCACAGCTTCAGAACACCGGACCATCACCTCGATGGCTTCGTTGGGGTGGTTCGGGGTGGAAATGTACAGCTGAGTATCATCAGCGTACAGATGGTATTCCACACCAAAACCACGGATAACCTCATCCAGCGGCTTCATGTAGATGTTGAACAGGAGAGGCGAGAGAACCGACCCCTGAGGCACCCCACAAGTGAGGGACCTTGAGGTCGATCTCTGCCCCCCTGCCAACACCGTCTGCAAACGGTCAGAGAGATAGGAGGAGAACTACCGATAAACGGTGCCCCCCACCCCCAATCCCTCCAACCGTTGCAGCAGGATACCATGGTCGATGGTATCAAAAGCCGCCAAGAGATCTAAAAGAACCAGGACAGAGGAACATCCCCTCTCCCGAGCCCTCCAGAGGTCATCCACCAACGCGACCAAAGTCATCTCAGTGCTGTATCCAGGTCTGAAGCTGGACTGGAATGGATAGACAGTTTCCTCCCGGTATTGGGGAAGCTGATATGACACCACACTCTCAACAACCTTCGCCAAAAAGCGAAGGTTAGAGACTGGATGATAGTTCGCCAATTAAGCTGGGTCCAGGGAATGCTTCTTGAGGAGGGCCTTCACCACCGCCTCTTTCAAGGCAGCGGGGAAGGTACTCCCCAACAAGGAAGCGTTGGTAACTGCCAGGATCCAGCCTCGTGTAACCTCCCGTGTGGCCAGTACCAACCAGGAGGGACACGGGTCCAATAAACATGTGGTGGGATTCAGCCTACCCAACAACCTGTCCATGTCATCGGGAGTCACAGGATCAAACTCAGCCCAGGTAATATCCACAAGACCCGTCCCCGCCATCCCACCCAAATCTATCCAATCAGCGTCCAGTCCATCCCGGATCCGAGCGATTTTATCAGACAGATACTGTACAAAATCCTCAGCACGCCCCTGCAAGGGGTCCTCCCGAGCCTCCTGCGTAAGCAGGGAGCGGGTCACCCTAAACAGGGTGGCTGGGCAATTATCTGCCGATGCGATTAGAGTGGAGAAATAGTTATGTTTCGCTGATCTCATTGCCACTAGGTAGGTCTGAATATATGACCTCACTAGTGTTCGGTCGGATTCGGTGCGGCTGGACCTCCAAACACCCTCTAGGCGTCTTTTCCGGCGCTTCATCTCTCTCAGCTCCTCGTTGTACCAAAGAGCTGGTTGAGTTCGGTGCTGGGTCAGAGGCCGCAAAGGCATGACGTGGTCCAAAGCCCTGGCCGCCGCCTCCTCCCAGGCGGCCACCAGTTCTTCGGCCGAGCCGTGGGCTAATTCCCTAGGAAACAGCCCAAGCTCCATCAGAAACCTCTCTGGGTCCAACAGGTGCCTGGGACGGAACCATCAAATTGGCTCCGTCTCCCTGCGGCGCAGTGCAGCGGTTTGAAAGTCTAGCTGAAGGAGTAAATGATCTGACCATGACAGGGGTTTAAAAAGTAACTCCCCTAACTCCAGATCATTAAGCCACTGTCCCAAGACAAAAATCAGGTCCAGAGTGTTACCCCCAGTGTGGGTGGGACCATTAACTACCTGGGTCAGGTCCAAGGCCGCCATGGAAGCCATGAACTCCCGAACTGCCATTGACGATTCGCCCATCAACGGCAAGTTGAAATCCCCCATAACCATAAGTCTGGGGGTTTCAACCGCCGTCCCGGCTATCATCTCCAACAGCTCAGGCAGGGCTGCTGCCACGTAGCAAGGAGCCAGGTACATAACCAGCACGCCCACCTGCACCCCATGGCCCCACTTCACAAGGAGGGTTTCACAACCAGCTATCTGCAGGACAGTGACCTCCCTCGGTTCTAGACTCTCGTTTATCACAACTGCTACCCCCCCACCCCTACCCTGGGCCCTCGGTTGATGGAATGCACGGAAGCCTGGTGGGCACATCTCAGTAAGGGGAACCCCCCCCTTCTGCGCCCAACCAGGTCTCCGAAATGCCCATCAGGTCCGCACCCTCCTCTTGAATAAGATCGGCTATGAGGGGGGCTTTATTCATAATGGACCTGGCATTGCATAGCATAGCATCAATTGCATTGCATAGCATCAACCGGAGGTCCAGGTTCCTGGGAATATATGAAGGGAAGTTTGAGAAATATACTCAATAAATGAGAAAATCGGGGTTGTCTGGACACCTGAAATATTGAAATGAAAATAAATACAGCAATGGAGAGAGATAAGAAGAAGGAGAGAGATGGAAAGGGAGAAGGAGGGAGAGAGAAAGAAGAAAGGGAAGAGGAGAGGAGGAAAGGTAGGGGAAATAAGGGTAAGGAGAAGGTTAGACAGGGAGGAAGTGGGGAGGAGGTGGAAGAAGGAAGGGGAAGTAGAGAAGGAGTAGGAGAGGAGAGACGAAAGGAGGTAGGATAAAAGGAGGGAGGAAGAGGAGTGAGAAGAAAGGATTGCTGTAAAAAGAAAAAGATGAAATGGAAGAAAGGACCCCGAATATATTTGAATACATTAGGATAAAAATTGAAACAGTTAAAAAAAAAGAATGAAAGAGAATGACTATTAATAAAAATGGAGGAATTAGAACTTGAGGGCGAAAGAAGATGTGACTTAGGGAAATGAGCAAAAAAAATATTAGGATATGGATAAAAATTATGAAAAAAAAATATATTCTGGCAAAAGTTGTAACTAAGTAAAATGTATTTGAATGTGTTAAATTGTGTAAGATATGAGATGGCCAATACTCTGTTCATAAATTATGTATGTGTGTAGGGGGTGGAATTAAAAAAATCAATAAAAACTTAGTTTTTTTTAAAAAAATGGTTGAGATGGTTCCCTTACTCCTTTGTATTACCTTCTCCAAAGAAAGTAAGTTTCATGGATCTTTGTCAGGACTCCATACCTGCCATGGCTTCAGCCTTTCAGTCCCCAGCCTCTCTTCTCGCCCTTTCCTTCTCCTCTTCAATATGGAGGAATAGGCAGCATTCAAGGCATGGGCGAGGGCATTCATCATGGCAAATAGATGGCGGTTATATAGGTTCCACAACCTGCTTCTTTCAGCTTTGGTGTTCAGTGGTGATGTCTGAACGCATCTTGTCCGGCCTTTGACAGAAATGTCGTCTTTTGAAAAAGAACAGCGAAAAGTCTGATTTGTGACCTGTGGTGTCAGAAAGAAATCTGATTCAAAGAAACCATCGTTTGCTCTTTTTTTCCACTGAAAATCGAAGTTCCAAACACTATGGATATATTTGAGAAATGAGTGTCTTCCTATCTGCATTTGCCCATAGTTTGTATATAGCCATACTTTTCCTTCAATGGGTTCTGGCAAACCTTGAAGGGTTGAATGGAAAAGAAGAATTTTGTCCAAAAACAAAAAATATTCTGCGAACTGAACAAAGACATTGACTTGTTTCCACTTAGAGAGGGAATTCCTGAGGGGTGCTGTATGTGCAGAGGTTGAAAAGAGTTGTGATATAACAATACAAATCCCATTCCTGACAAGCAGAGGTGTTAAAGTCCTCATGAAGTTCACTCCACTCTCCGTGTCTGAAGCCAAGAGACAAATTAAAGACCATCCAAAATGGAGGAGCACTTTGACAATTCCTGGGTAAATAATCCCTAATTTGGGGAGCATATGGTAGAAAAAAGGGAATTGACTTTTATCACGCAGAGCTTCTGGAGCACTTGAACGGATCTGGGGGGGAAATGAAGAATGCTGTATTTAGTGGTCAGTTATTAGCTTTCAATAAATCCAACTCAACCAACTTGACGTCAATTTCTAAAAGCCATAACTTTTCAGCTTGCTTTATTAATAAGTATTCATAAGGTTTATGGAGACAACAAACCTGTATTTCTCCTGACTGATGTATTGTGTGATATTCACTTACTTTCCCTACTTCAGCGCATGCGCAGGGCCTTAAAAGCATGCCTAAATGGGACTCCATAGAGCCAGGGTGGAGTGAGCCCTCCCACCTGTGATTTCCGCTAGCAGTTCACCCAAACTGGCTGAATATCACCTTGCAACTTGCAATTTGCATACCGAGCAAATAGATCAACAGATGATGCTGTTAATATGGCTCTGCACTAAATCCTACAACATCTTGAGTCTCCAAAGACCTATGCAAGGGTCCTTATTGTAGACTTTAGTTCAGCATTCAATACCATCATTCCAGACATTTTTCTAACTAAGCTAAACCAGCTACAGGTACTGGAACAGACTTGTAAGTGGATCACAAGCTTCCTAACAAACAAGAAGCAGCAGGTGAAGCTAAGCAAGATCACATCAAATACCTGTACAATTAGCACAGGGCCCCCCCAAGGCTGTGTGCTCTCCCCACTTCTCTTCTCTCTGTATACCAATGACTGCATCTCCAACGATCCATCTGTTAAGCTACTGAAGTTCACAGATGACACAACAGTGATCGGTCTCATTTGAGACAATGACAAATCCACATATAGATGAGAGGTCGAACGACTAGCCTTGTGGTGCAACCAAAACAATCTGGAACTGAACACACTCAAAACCGTAGAAATGGTGGTAGACTTTAGGAGAAACCTATACTTCCACCTCTCACAATACTAGACTACACAGTATCAACAGTAGAAACCTTTAAATTTCTAGGTTCTATCATATCACAAGATCTAAAATGGACAGCTAACATCAAAAACATCATCAAAAAAGGACAACAAAGAATGTTCAAACTGCCCAAGGAGCTGCTGATTCAGTTCTACAGAGGAATTATTGAGTCTGTCATTTGCACCTCTATAAATGTCTGGTTCGGTTCTGCAACCCAACAAGAAAGACACAGACTTCAGAGGATAATTAGAACTGCAGAAAAAATAATTGCTACCAACCTGCCTTCCATTGAGGACCTGTATACTGCACGAATCAAGAAGAGGGCCGCGAAAATATTTACAGATCCCTCACATCCAGGACATAAACTGTTTCAACTCCTACCCTCAAAACGACGCTATAGAGCACTGCACACCAGAATAACTAGACACAAGAACAGTTTTTTCCTGAAGGCCATCACTCTGCTAAACAAATAATTCCCTCAACATTGTCAAACTATTTACTAAATCTGCACTACTATTAATCTTCTCATCGTTCCCATCACCCATCTCTTTCCACTTATGACTGTATGACTGTAACTTTGTTGCTGGCAATCCTTATGATTTATATTGATATATTGACCATCAATTGTGTTGTAAATGTTGTACCTTGATGAACGTATCTTTTCTTTTACGTACACTGAGAGCATATGCACCAAGACAAATTCCTTGTGTGTCCAATCACACTTGGCCAATAAAAAAATTCTATTCTATTCTATTCTATTAATTACACAGTTCATGACAAAGCAATTGTCAACAATGGATTATCTGTGTCTAAATCCTTCCTTATTCTTTGTTCTTCTTCATCTTTCCACTCTGAACTTTATTCAAGAGGAACAAGATATGGTTTTAGCCATAACATCTATTATTATAATATTAATAATAATAACAGAGTTGGAAGGGACCTTGGAGGTCTCCTAGTCCAACCCCCTGCCCAGGCAGGAAACCCTACACCATTGGTTATCCAACGTTTTCTTAAAAATTTCCAGTGTTGGAGAATTCACAACTTCTGCAGTCAAGTTGTTCCACTGATTAATTGTTCTAACTGTCAGGAAATTTCTGCTTAGTTCTAAGTTGCTTCTTTCCTTGATCAGTTTCCACCCATTGCTTCTTGTTTTACCCTCAGGTTCTTTGGAGAATATTTTGACTCCCTCTTCTTTGTGGCAGCCCCTGAGATATTGGAACACTGCTATCATGTCTCCCCTAGTCCTTCTTTTCATTAAACTAGACATACCGAGTTCCTGCAACCGTTCTTCATATGTTTTAGTCTCCAGTCCCCTAATCATCTTTATTGTTCTTCTCTGCACTCTTTCTAGAGTCTCCACATCTTTTTTACATTGTGGCGACCAAAACTGAATGCAATATTCCAAGTGTGGCCTTACCAAGGCCTTCTAAAGTGGAATTATTAGACTAATCTATTATTTATTTGTAGAGAAGAACCTGCAAATAGTGGGTCCCATAGATTGGGATATTTCTTGAATAGTTCAGCCAATAAAAAAATCCTTTCCAGGAGCTTTGTTGTTCTTCAAGTCCTTTGTGTTGAATTTGATCATGGACTGATTAGGGTGAAAAATAGTTGACATATTGATTAATATGCTTGTACTTTTTAAATGAATTGGAGTAATTAATGGTAGCGGTCAGTGGAAGTCCACAAACATATATTTCTTATAAACTTTAGGTAATATAAGCCATTGGGATTCTTTGCACAAACCTGGAATTTGTACATCATTGAAAATATTATTTTGGCTAAGCTGATATAGAAAACAAAAACTTTCCATCAGTGCTTCCTTTTCTACTGAAGGCCCTTTGATTGGACACAAAGCCCATCCTCACCTTCACAAGTGGGCAGGAGAAGCCCCCAAAGCAATGGGGATGTTATCATGAAATTATATGGCTGCTTGGATGCTACACACACACACACACACACACACACACACACACACACACACACACACACACAGAATCAATCCCATCCCTACACAACATACCTAGAGTGGCCATGGAGAAAAACAGCTCTTGACTTCGCGTGAGGTATTACTAAGGTTTTACAAATCCTTAGTAAAACCGCACCTAGAATACTGCATCCAGTTTTGGTCACCATGTTACAAAAAGGATGTTGAGACTTTGGAAAAAGTGCAGAGAAGAGCAACTAAGATGATTAAAGACCTGGAGACTAAAACATACAAAGAACGGTTGCAGGACTTGGCTATGGGTAGTCTAGAGAAAAGAAGGACTAGGGGTGACATGATAGCAGTGTTCCAGGATTTGAGAGGTTACTACAAAGAAATGGGGTTCAACTTATTTTCCAAAGCACCAGAAGGCAAGGCAAGAAACAATAAATAGAAACTAATCAAAGAGAGAAGCAACCTGGAATTTAGGAGGAACTTCCTAACAGTGAGAACAATTAACCAGCGGAACAGCTTGACTCCAGAACTTGCAGATGCTTCATCACTGGAGTTTTTTAAGAGGAGACTGGACAGCCAGTTGTCTGAAATGGTGTAGGGTCTCCTGCTCGAGCAGGGGGTTGGACTAGCAGACCTCCAAGATCCCTTCTAGCTCTATTCTGATGGATCGATTGACTTCCATCGAGGAGATACAGTTCGCTTACCCATCCTACCATTCTACCCAATTTACTAGACAGAGAGGCACACATACAAACCTGTGGGATTTTGTAGGGGGCTATTAATGTTGACATCTGGATGGAGATGTCCCTGTCGGTTTGATCAAAAACAACGAAATGGTTGTCCTTCTTTCCACAGCTGTAGTTGGGAACATTGGCTTCTCCTGCAGAGAGGATGTCCAGCAAGGCATCTGATGTGCCAAGAGTGCTGAAATAGTCATCGTGGATATTGTACCCAAGTGTGAGATTGTGCAGGAGCGGGGAATTCTTACCGACCATTTGAATAGCGAAAATATGGCGTAGGATTCTAGACTGATCAGAGGATATTCTAGTGTAAAAAAATGTTCATTTTATCATCATCGCCACCACCGTCATCAGTCGTAAAATATATTTTATATTTTTTATAGATATTTTGGCTTGACTAGTGAAAATGAAGCATAGCACTTTTGAATGAGCAATAGATAAACTCCTGTAAAAAATGACCATGTTATTATCATCGCTTCTGCTGATCACCGGCTGCCAGCAATTTGGCAGTTCAGGTCTCAGCAGCTCAAGGTTGACTCAGCCTTCCATCCTTCCGAGGTTGGTAAAATGAGGACCCAGATTGTTGGGGGCAATATGCCGACTCTGTAAACTGCTTAGAGAGGGCTGTAAAGCACTGTGAAGCGGTATATAAGTGTAAGTGCTATTGCTACCATCATCAACCGAATCAACAACATATTTGTTTTTCAATCTAATCCACTTTGTCTCTTGAAGCCTATAGAATCTTAAGCAGACACTGACTCCAAACCTAGAGGCACATGATACTCACCCATCTCCATTTAAATTTAATGAATGTTGGGGAGATGGAATTGATACAGTCCCCCTCCTGGTTTAAGAATCGCAAATGCACCATTATTTGTAACAATACTAATTTTCAACTGGCCAGTAACCAAGGGTCAAAATAAATGAATGTGGAATCACCATAGAAGGAAGAGGATGTTTCAAAAGTGACTCAGAAACCAATTCTAAAAAAATAAGTCACCCTGTATTTCTATATAAGGATCGGGAAATAAATATCAATGAGTAGTTGTATTTGCAATGAGCTGGGCAGGGGAAAACTACAAGAATCAGTAATTTAAAGAAGAGTCAGTACAGCATTCAAATCATGAATTCAAGACTGAACGGGGAGAGGAAAATAATGTGGATTTTTTTTTCCGTCCCATCTTTGGATTTGAGTCTTTGCTTCAAAATAAGACAAAGGAAGCATGGAAATCAAAATGATTCAGGAAAGTAGGCAGGACGGGTGTTGCAATATAGGAGCCGGTGGAATCAGGAGAACAAAATGAGAGAATTATCAAGGGAAGCAATTCAACTGCATTATCCTGAATGACTTACGAGTGAAACTGATTAGAAGGCACTGCATTGAAAGGGAAGGTTATATGCAGCACTTTCGATGTAGACAGGATTATGTTAATGAAATGATCTCCTGGTCTGTAATAACTCCATAGTTTTTTCGCCTCCTGGTGCTCTAAACTGAGTGGGCATTTCATTCTCAGCTTCCCTGAGACAGGATGGGACAACAGCAGCATCACAAGCAGAAGCAGGAGGTCCATAATTCATAGGGCTGAATCAATTACCTTCCCGTTTCTCAACAAGAACAGGAAGAATTAAGAGCCCTCTCATAAAAGCCCGTGACTTTCCTGATTCAGACAGAGATAAAGCAAGCTTCACCTGGAAAGGAGAGAAAAGTACGTTTAACAGCACAGCCCCTTCCTGGGTCCTAAAATTCATATAATACAGAGCGTGAGCTAAAGCCTTTATCCTTTCCTTGTGGCTTCAGTCTGATGTTTACATCAGTTACTGGAGAAGTAGGAGACATCTCAAAGAGCAGGATGGTGATAATTACAGGGAGAAGCAACTTTTCCTCTGGGGTTGATGAACTTCTTCCTTGGCTCCGTTTGCAAAAAAAGAAGCGAGAGTACAGCGTGCTAGTGAAAAATTACAGATACATCCCTGAGGGAAGGTTTCTGTATCGGTTGTTGTCTTTCCTGTCAGGACGCGTCCAGAAAATGATGTTGGAGGAAGACACAGTATTGTTGTTGACTTCTGCTGGTCTTCAACATGGTTTCTTTTCTCCAGGGGCTACTAGGTAAGGTCACCCAGAGCTTTGGAGTTTGGTGCCACTCTAGGTTGAAACCATGGAATGTTTTTAAATTTTAATATGGAGAAAGCAGTGGTGAAAATTGTACATTAACTATTGTTGTTGACTTCTGCTGGTCTTCAACATGGTTTCTTTTCTCCAGGGGCTACTAGGTAAGGTCACCCAGAGCTTTGGAGTTTGGTGCCACTCTAGGTTGAAACCATGGAATGTTTTTAAATTTTAATATGGAGAAAGCAGTGGTGAAATGTACTTTTTTTTTTGCTACCGGTTCTGTGGGCGTGGCTTAGTGGGGGTGGGTTATGTGACTGGGTGAGCGTGGCTTTTTTTTTTACTTTTTAAGCATTTTTTTACTACCAGTTCGGGTGAATAGGTAGTAAAAATACTTTAATAAAGTAAAAAAAAAAGGGTTCTGAAAATTGCACATACATCTGTGATCATCGGAACTTTTTATTACTTTTTAAAGCATTTTTTACTACTGGTTTGCCCGAAGTGGTAGTTTTTATCACTACCAATTCTCCCGAACTGGAGTGAACCGGTAGCATTTCACCCCTGGGAGAAACATAGAGGTCCAATAGATTTTTTTTTCTTGACAGCAATTCATTGCCACACCAACCAAACAACTGGTTTGAAGCTGGGGTGGATGCTGGAAATCCACAGGGGTTCGGGAGATTCTGTTCAGTTCAGAGAATCCCCAAATCCCACACCTGGCTGGCCCCGCCCACCCTACCCCACCCCTCCCAGCCCATTTTAGATGCAGGTAAGTGCAAGGTGGACATGGAGGCTTTGGGAGGGTGAAAAATGGACCTACTGGAAGTTCAGGAAGGCCAGAAATGGGAAGGCCTACCAGAAGTTCGGGAAGGCCTTCCCGGAGGCTTGAGAAAAGCCTCCAGAGCCTAGGAAGGGCAAAAACGCCCCACCAACATGGTGTAATAGGCCCACCATGGCCATGCCCACCCAGCAACTGGGCACCGAACCCCTTGCTAAAAATTTTGAAGCCCACCCCTGGTTTGAAGAGACATGATTTCCCTTCTTCTGGTTATGTGGATGCACTCTATGGTGATGGGGCTTTTTGACCTTCGGATCTCTGAGGCTGTGTTTGATCCGTCCACCCAAGACTGTGGTTTGGTATCCCTGTTTTCTTTGAGAATTGATGGATAAACTATTAGAAAAATACCATGGAAGATTATTAATAACCAATTACATTGGTGTTCTGTTCCCCCTCGCCTCCATCTGAGCAATGGAGGCACTTTCAGCTCTGGCAGCAAACTAGCGAGTTTCTGCCAAGTGTCTCTGTTATTTCCCTTGATGCCGATGAGTCACCCAGGAACAAACAGTACTTCAGCTCTAGTTAAGCAGTTGATTTGCTCACCACAAAGTGGTATAGCATCTCTTGCTGCTTTTATATCCTGTGGGGTGTGGCTCCATGACTCAGCACTTCCTAGGCCTGCCCCACCCCTGCTTCTGTTGTTCCCGCCTCTCCTGCCTACGAAACCTAGGGTCCAGCCAAGCCTGATTGCCATCATCTGGGTCTGGAGGTGTGGCCGGGGGGAAGGGGGGGAAGAGTCAGGGGATGGAGGCCTCGTTATCTCCTCCACCTGGCCTTCCTCTGGCTCCTGGAGCTGAGCCAGGGAATCCGGTGCTCCCAAGGTAAGTCCTGATGGCCCTTCCCCCTCACTTTCCAAACCACTTTCTGGCATGGGGCCCGGCTCGGGGGGCGCAGACACAACAATTGGCAAGATTACTACATGCACAAAGCTGGAAAAATTCATCACTACCTACCATGAAAGAATGGTTGCTGAAATTGACAGAACTTGCCTAGATGGACAAACTGACTTCTTTTATTAGAGAAAGGGCAATATCTACATTTATTGGTGCCTGGAACATATGGACACTTTGTGTAAAAAGTCCACAAAAAATGAGTTTGCAATTCATGGTTTTAATAATTAGACAGGGCAGATTCTAGGAGAAAAAACAAAGTCACAATGTAAATTTAGAGACAGAGGTTTTTAAAATATTTTTTCTCTTTCTTTTTGGTTTCCTCTGTTCTAATTTAGTTTATATTCGGTTTTTGTCAGGACTGCCTCCATTCAAATCCCAAGAAAGAAAAACCCCAGCTACAGTTATGGAAGGCAGAAGGCTCTTGAAGGGACTAAGAGTGACAACTCTTCTCAAATTACCACCATGTTGGCCACCTACAAAAACTGGAGCATATCATGTCGTGTAGCCTATTTTCCATGCTTAGAGTTCAGTAAGAACAGATGCAATGATTGAGCTGAATGAGCAAACGAGCATTCCTAATGCCCGAGTTTCTATCTGTAACAGGAGAAATCATTGGCTTCTTCATGACAAACACAATCTTTACAATAGTTTCATTTTTATTTTTCTATGAAAAAAGCAGTTCACACTATTGTATTGTATTGTATTGTGCTCCAATCTTGATTGCAGAAAATATGACTTCAGTAACAGAGCTGTTAATGCCTGGAATCAGGGGTGAAATCCAGCAGGTTCTGACAGGTTCTGGAGAACCGGTAGTGGAAATTTTGAGTAGTTCGGAGAACCGGCAAATACCACCTCTGGCTGGTCCCAGAGTGGGGTGGGAATGGAGATTTTGCAATATCCTTCCCCCAGGAGTAGGGAGGGAATGGGGATTTTGCACTATCCTTCCCCTGCCACGCCCACCAAGCCATACCCACAAAACCCACAAAAAGGGGAAAATTTTGGATTTCACCCCTGCCTGAAATGCACTACCAGACTGTGTGGTCTCTTCCCAAAATCCCCAAAGCTTTAACAAAAAACTGTCTACTATTGACCCCACCCAATTCCTAAGAGGTCTGTAAGGGGCGTGCATAAGAGCACCAGCCTACCGTTCCTGTCCTACCGTTCCCTTTGATTTTATCCAATCTCATATAGTTATTACATACTTATGATTATATTTATGCTTATATATCATATAGTCATTTCATGGTTATGCTTATATATACTGTTTTATTTATTTATTTATTTATTTATTTATTTATTTATTTATTTATTTATTTATTTATATTTCTAAACCGCCCTTCTCTCAAAGGACTCAGGGCGGTTTACAGCCATATAAAAACAATATTACAAACATTAAAATAATTTTAAATGAAATATTTAAATTTAGGCTAACTCCATTTAAAACCCATTTAAAATTCCCAATAAAAACTATCAGGCCAGTCCTGCACAATGAAACAGCCATGTTTTCAGCTCGCGTCGGAAAGTCCGGAGATCAGGGAGTTGGCAAATACCAGGTGGTAATTCGTTCCAGAGGGTTGGAGCCCCCACAGAGAAGCCCCTCCCCTTGGGGGTCACCAGCCAACATTGTCTAGCCAACGGCACCCCAAGGAGGCCCACTCTGTGGGAGCGCACTGGTCGCTGGGAGGCCGTCGGTCGCAGTAGACGGTCCCATAAATAACCAGATCCCATGCCATGAAGCGCTTTAAAGGTGGTAACCAATACCTTGAATTGCACCCGGAAGATCACCGGAAGCCAGTGCAGCCTACGCAGGAGAGGTGTTATATGGAAGCCTCTACTTGCTCCCTCTATCACCCGCACAGCTGCATTCTGGACCAGCTGAAGCCTCCGGGTGCTCTTCAAGGGGAGCCCCGTGTCACTGTTATGACAAATAAATAAATAAAATAAAATAAAAATATTGCATACTGTTCATTTCATCTTTTCATTATTTTTCAGGTCAGCTCTGTTTTGAAAGAACAAAATTCAGTGGCACATGGGCCCTTTCTACTTCTATTATACAATTTTGTAGATAAAGCTTTTTTTTTTACTTATTGCAAACATAAATTTTCAGAGGAAAGCTGGATAAGATGGCCATACAATTATGACCGGGACTCTTCCCCAGAAGGAGATTGAAAGGATCTTGTCCCTAAAAACCTAAACTAAACTAATGGAATTTTTTAGAGCACTCCTCGGCTGTATATTTCTGGCACATCAACAAGATTGCCATTGTATAAGGGTCATGTTTCCAAAAACCTGGATATGGCACCTCAGGCCTCAGGTAGATTAAGGGCCCTAGACAGAAATGCTGCCTTGAGGATTCAAAAAAAGCTCAATGAACCATGGAATTGTCAAGCACAAGAAATCAGGAACCAGAATATTATTTGATGTATGTAAATGATATCAAAGATATGAAAAGATGGATTATTGTTTACCTTTGGAGGTTGGACAGTAAAATTTAAGAAATTAAGTTGGAAATATGAACTATTCTTGAGAGACTGCTTAGGGAAGAAAGACATTACAGAAGAATCCTTGGTGAATATTGGAAGATGGAATGTTGTTTTGGTATTGATTGATGAAGGTTGGATATTAAAAACTATGTACTTTATTGAAGAACAAACACCAACTCAATCGGAAATTTCTGAGAAGTCTAGGAGTGGAATGGTCTGATATATAACGGATTGGAAGAAATGTATTTTCTTTGTTTCTGGAAGGGGAGTTGAGGTTTTAAGGAGTGACTATGGATTATGATTTGTGTTATATTTTAATTTTTGACTGTTAGTTTTATACCCTGTGTTCGGTTCTGGGAAGTCCCGGGGGGGAGGGGGAGGGGGGAGGGGGGATGAGGGTAGAAAATGGATTGATGGTTAATGTACAGAGATGATTGAAAATGTATAATTAATGTAAGATCGGAGCTGCCTGGCTACCATTTCAGAATGATGGGAAGGAAGGAAGGAGAAGAGAGAAGGAGGTAGGAAAGAGAAGAGGAGGAAGAGGAAAGGAAGGAAGAGGGATAGAAGAGGGAAAAGAAAGGAGTAGGGAGGAAGGAGGAGAGTATGTAGATAAGAGAAGGAGAGGATGGTCATGGAAAGTAGAAGAAGGTAGAGAAGGGAAGAGAGTTAAAGGAAGGGGATGGTGACCGGCCAGGTCCAATTAATTGTATATGATGGTACACTAAATATGTTATTGGATATGAATGTTAAAATAAAACTTTTTTAATAAAAAAAAGAAATCAGGAACCAGGATTGTTCAAATGAATTTAAGTTTATTCCAGGTTATCTCTAAAAAGGAATCTGAACTACTAATGGTCAAGGCAAATTGGAGGTAGATAAGAATTCAACGAGAGCTGCACTCAGATCTCTTGCAGGTCCAAAGGGACTACAAACTGGTGATGTACTTGACCTCCCCCTCAGGCTCAGCCTGGTCATCTTCTACAGGAATTTCATTGAACAAGATTGGGGACATTATCTTCCAAACATCATTTAATTATTTCAAGCACAATCATTGGCCCACTTATGTATGAGAGCAGCTGGGACCATTTCTTAGCCATACCATTTCTACCTTCTTTAAAAATACTACAGCGCTGATCAGCTGTAGTGCGGCCCTTTGAAGTGCCGCGGCAGTCATTTAAGGCATAAAGGATAAAGATACAGCCTAGCAGACCAACATTGGAGGCCAAGATGGAGAAGATCTGCACAGCCACCATATATTTTCCTCTGGTGCACAGGTAGGTGGGCACAAAAGTCACCCAGACACTGCAGAAGATATGCATGCTGAAGGTGATCAGTTTGGCTTCATTGAAGGCCCCAGGCAGGTTCCTGGCCAGGAACTGTCAACTCTGACTGGATGGTGGAGAATGGAAGGATTTATATTCCTTGCAGAGAGCTGGCCATTTGCATTCTTTTAGCAAGTCATTAAGGCCACCTGGAGGTTTATCTGTGTAGTCAGCGTCATCTGAGTGGTGCAAATGGGTGTGGAGCCTTCTTGGAACTGCCAAAAGGACTGTGTTGTAGACTGCAGATAGATGAGGTTGTATCCCTCCCTGGATGACTGAGAATCTCCATAGATACTGGTCTTTTCTAATTTACCTTCTGACAGCCCTCACTGCAAGGGTGAAATCAAAAATTTTTCCCTACTGGTTCTGTGGGCGTGGCTTAATTGGTGGGTGTGGATTGGTGGTCAGGTGACTGAATGGGCATGGTCAATAATAATAAATAATAAAAATAATAAAGTATACAAAACTTGGGAGGCCCCGGTCTACTTTCTTTAAAAATAGAGGCCCCAGTCTACCAATTGCCTTTTACTGACAGGCCCCGGTCTATCTTCTTTAAAAATACTACAGCGCTGATCAGCTGTAGTGCGGCCCTTTGAAGTGCCGCGACAGTCATTTAAGGCAGTTTGCAGCTATATCACCACCGAGAGCTTCAGGGACAGAGATGAGGAACAGCGAGGCGTGGGCAGTGGGAGGGGCAGGGATTTTTGCTACCGGTTCTCCGAACTACCTGCCCCCATCGCTACCAGATCATGGGATCCGGTCTGAACCGGGAGCATTTCACCTCTGCCTCATTGCCTTTCTCACTGCAATAGTCCATCCAACTCCCCATACCCCACACCCCACACCCCACACTCCACTAGCTACCCCAGAACACTAACAAAGAATTTCTTGACCAAGTCCACAAATATTTACAAAGTTTACAAATATTTGGGGAGAGGAAACAGTGCCTGATCTTCCCTCATATGGAGACTGTGATTCTGCCATTAACCTGGCTCCTGGCACCAAAATTCCTTCCAAGAGGCAATATCAAGTGATTCTGCTTGCTGTTAATATACGTAACGTTATATATTATAGTTTTTTCCCCATTTTCCCATCAAAAATACCCAAGAGTAATTATTCCAGCTTCAATTCTATCCTCTGTTCAATTATCTCTTCAAGCCACTTTCTTATATCATGCTAATATTTTCTGGCCTTAGGGCAGGTCCACCACATGTGGTAGAACCCTCCCTGCCTGTAGCCACATCTCCACCACTCAGTCAATCGATTTAAGAACATCTTGGCCAATCTAGCTGGTGGTAAGTGCCAACGGTAGAACATTTTATCAAGGTTCTCCTTATAAGCACCTGACATCATTAGTTTGTAGTTTTTCTCCCATTATTTATCCCAATGATCTAATTCAATGCTACGCCCAAAATTTCTAGCCCAACCCAAATCATTGTCTCCTTCACATTTTCTTCTTCCGTTTTAAATCTTAATAGAAATTATATATTTTAGTAATCATTTTCCCTAAAAGGAATCTGAGCTACTAATGGTCAAGGCAAATTGGAGGTAGATAAGAATTCAACGAGAGCTGCACTCAGATCTCTTGCGGGTCCAAAGGGACTACAAACTGGTGATGTGCTTGACCTCCCCCTCAGGCTCAGCCTGGTCATCTTCTACAGGAATTTCATTCTACAAGATTGGGGACATTATCTTCCAAACATCATTTAATTATTTCAAGCACAATCATTGGCCCACTTATGTATGAGAGCAGCTGGGACCATTTCTTAGCCATACCATTTCTACCTTCTTTAAAAATACTACAGCGCTGATCAGCTGTAGTGCGGCCCTTTGAAGTGCCGCGGCAGTCATTTAAGGCATAAAGGATAAAGATACAGCCTAGCAGACCAACATTGGAGGCCAAGATGGAGAAGATCTGCACAGCCACCATATATTTTCCTCTGGTGCACAGGTAGGTGGGCACAAAAGTCACCCAGACACTGCAGAAGATATGCATGCTGAAGGTGATCAGTTTGGCTTCATTGAAGGCCCCAGGCAGGTTCCTGGCCAGGAAAACCAGGAACTCTTAACTCTGACTGGATGGTGGGGAATGGAAGGATTTATACTCCTTGCAGACAGCTGGCCATTTGCATTCTTTTAGCAAGTCATTAAGGCCACCTGGAGGTTTATCTGTGTAGTCAGCATCATCTGAGTGGTGCAAATGGGTGTGGAGCCTTCTTGGAACTGCCGAAAGGACTGTATTGTAGACTGCAGATAGATGAGGTTGTATCCCTCCCTGGATGACTGAGAATCTCCATAGATACTGGTCTTTTCTAATTTACCTTCTGACAGCCCTCACTGCAAGGGTGAAATCTAAAATTTTTCCCTACTGGTTCTGTGGGCGTGGCTTAATTGGTGGGTGTGGATTGGTGGTCAGGTGACTGAATGGGCATGGTCAATAATAATAAATAATAAAAATAATAAAGTATACAAAACTTGGGAGGCACCGGTCTACCTTCTTTAAAAACAGACCCTGGTCTACCAATTGCCTTTTACTGACAGGCCCCGGTCTACCTTCTTTAAAAATACTACAGCGCTGATCAGCTGTAGTGCGGCCCTTTGAACTGCCACGAAAGTCAATTAAGGCCGTTTGCTGCTATATTACCACCGAGAGCTTCAGGGACAGAGAAGAGGAACAGCGAGGCATGGGCAGTGGGGGGGGGCAGGGATTTTTGCTACCGGTTCTCCGAACTACCTGCCCCCATCGCTACCGGATCGCGGGATCCGGTCCGAACCGGGAGCATTTCACCCCGCCTCATTGCCTTTCTCACTGCAATAGTCCATCCAACTCCCCACACCCCACACCCCACACTCCACTAGCTACCCCAGAGCACTAATAAAGAATTTCTTGACCAAGTCCACAGAGTTTACAAATATTTGGGGAGAGGAAAAAGTGCCTGATCTTCCCTCATATGGAGACTGTGATTCTGCCATTAACCTGGTTCCTGGCACAAAAATTCAAGAGGCAATATCAAGCGATTCTGCTTGCTGTTAATATACATAACGTTATGTATTGTAGTTTTTTCCCTATTTTCCCATCAAAAATACCCAAGAGTAATTATTCCAGCTTCAATTCTATCCTCTGTTCAATTATCTCTTCAAGCCACTTTCTTATATCATGCTAATATTTTCTGGCCTTAGGGCAGGTCCACCACATGTGGTAGAACCCTCCCTGCCTGTAGCCACATCTCCACCACTCAGTCAATCGATTTAAGAACATCTTGGCCAATCTAGCTGGTGGTAAGTGCCAACGGTAGACAATTTAACAAGGTTCTCCTTATAAGCACCTGACATCATTAGTTTGTAGTTTTTCTCCCATTATTTATCCCAATGATCTAATTCAATGCTATGCCCAAAATTTCTAGCCCAACCCAAATCATTGTCTCCTTCACATTTTCTTCATCCGTTTTAAATCTTAATAGAAAATTATATATTTTAGTAGTCACTTTCCCCCTCTTCCTAATAATATTTTATCAAGTTCCAATTGTTCTCCATAAATGCCCTATTATTCTTGATCCTTTTTATATTTTATTTGGATTTGCAGATACAGCCACCAATCAATTTTTATTCCTTGATATTTTTTTTAGATCCTGATTTGGAATACCTTACCATTTTGTTTATGTCTTTGGATAAATTATTTCCTCCATTGTTAATATCCAAATTGGAACTTTCATATAATGTTTTTTTTAAATTTTGTCCCAAATATTTATCAAAGCATTTCGCACTAAATGTCTCTGAAAGTACGTATGGATTTTATTTTTCCCTTCCCACAGGAACATATGCTATCCCAATTGGAGATGGAGTCCCTCTAAGGTTAATACCCTCTTGTTGTTTAATTGGACCCAGTCTTTAAGCCAAGTTGCTGCTACCACTTGATAGTATAATTCCCAATCAGGGAGGCCAAAGACTCGTCTAGAATCCTGTAGAAGTTTAAGCTTTATTCGGGCTTTCTTCCTAAACCAAATAAATTTACTGGTTATTTTATTTAATTGATCAAAAAATGTTTTCCCCAATATCAAATGTCAGCCAGAGTCACTCGCCCTGCAACATTATTTGGTCTTAAATTTGCAAAATATGACCATGCCAATCACCAACTTCAGCTCCTGAATTTTTTGTGCCCAAGAATCAAAGCACACTGATCAAAAGTGTGGATAAATGAATCATACATTTATTTATTAATTCACATATTTTATATTTGATTATTAGATTGGATGTTAATTTCACTATCCTTGAACTTCATAGTTTTAATTCTTTCATTATTAAAGGTAAAGGTAAAGGTTCCCCTCGCACATATGTGCTAGTTGTTCCCGACTCTAGGGGGCGGTGCTCATCTCCGTTTCAAAGCCGAAGAGCCAGTGCTGTCCGAAGACGTCTCTGTGGTCATGTGGCCAGCATGACTCAATGCCAAAGGTGCACAGAACGCTGTTACCTTCCCACCAAAGGTGGTCCCTATTTTTTCTACTTGCATTTTTACATGCTTTCAAAACTGCTAGGTTGGCAGAAGCTGGGACAAGTAATGGGAGCTCACCCCGTTACACAGCAGCACCAAGGATTCGAACCGCTGAGCTGCCGACTTTTCGATCAACAAGCTCAGCGTCCTAGCCCCTGAGCCACTGCGTCCCTCCTGCAACATTATTTGGTCTTAAATTTGTAAAAGGGATTTATAGGACCATGCCAATCAACAACTTCAGCTCCTGACTTTTTTGTGTCCAAGAATCAAAGCACACTGATGTGGATAAATGAATCATACATTTATTTATTAATTCACATATTTTATATTTGATTATAGATTGGATGTTAATTTCACTATTCTTGAACTTCATAGTTTTAATTCTTTCATTATTAAATCACTTTAATTATCAAACAGATGCAAAGGAAGCCTACAAACCCTGGAATAACTTCAGTGAATCATTAAACATCATAAACCTACGAAACCAATTCACAATCAGTTTCCCACTTTTATCATTAGATGTTCCTTAGTGTTTAGATTAGGTCTCAGGATGATAATGTAGCACTTGGGGAAGAAGATGCAGCCCAGTAGACCAGCACTGGAAGCCAAGATGGAGAAGATCTGCACGACCACCAAGAACTTTCCTTTAGTGCTCAGGTAGGTGGGCAGGAAGGAGACCCAGACGCTGCAGAAGACCAGCATGCTGAAGGTGATCAGCTTGGCCTCATTGAAGGCCCCAGGCAGGTTCCTGGCCAGGAAAGCCACTGTGAAGCAAATGATAGCTAGGAAACACATATAGCCAAGGACAAGATAAAACATGACGACAGAGCCTTCGTTGCACTGAAGGATGATCTCTTCTGGCTGGGTGTGTAAGTCAGAGTCAGGGAATGGGGGAGAAATTCCAAGCCACATGGCACAGATGAAAACTTGGCCAGCAGAACAAAGAAGGATGATGGAGTTGGCCAAGCCCTTCCCCAACCATCTTCTCACTTTGTTCCCTGGTTTTGTGGCCAGGAAGGCCAGCACCACTGTGATTGTTTTGGCCAACACAGAAGACACAGCTACTGAGAAGACAATGCTGAACACCGTCTGTTGGAGAAGACAGGTAGCTTTCCTTGGTTGACCAATGAAGAGAAATGAGGACAAAAAGCAAAGGAGGAGGGAGACCAGAAGGATGAAGGAGAGGTCCCGGTTGTTGGCTTTGACAATGGGAGTTTCTAGGTATTTAATGAATATGATTAAAATTAATCCTGTGATTAGGAACAAGAGTAAGGCAAAAGAGACCAGGATGATGCCCAGATGTTCTTCATAGGACAGGAAGATTATTCTTTTGGGGATACATTGGACTCGGTTCTTGTTTGGATATTGATTATCTGGGCACTTGGTGCATTTTTCAGTATCTGAGAAAACAAAAAAGTAATATTTCTTTTATAGCTCTTTTCGCATTTCAAGAAAGATCTTCTTTGGATGTCAGATGATACTGAGCAAGCATGGCAGGTGCCAATATTCAAAATACAAATGGGGGCTGGTTGATAATGCTAACTGTGACTGCAGGAACATCCCATTAACTTTATATCATATCGTGATGGAATGTCCCCTCAGAAGGTTCCCTGGATCCCTGCATTAAAAACACCATCTTGAGGGCATTGCTGCTCATTGGCTAAATAGAATAGAATAGAATAGAATTCTTTATTGGCCAAGTGTGATTGGACACACAAGGAATTTCTCTTGGTGCATATGCTCTCAGTGTAAATAAAAGAAAAGATACGTTCATCAAGAATCATAAGGTACAACACTTAATCATAGTCACAGGGTACAAATAAGCAATCAGGAAATAATCAATATCAATATAGATTGTAAGGATACAAGCAACAAAGTTACAGTCATACAGTCATAAGTGGAAGGAGATGGATGGTGGAAATGATGAGAAGATTAATAGTAGTGCAGATTTAGTAAATAGTTTGACAGCGTTGAGGGAATTATTTGTTTAGCAGAGTGATGGCATTTGGGGGGAAAACTGTCCTTGTGTCTTCGCAAGCTGGACACCGGAACACTGGGAAGGCAGCTCGCCACCTGCTCACACTTAGGTCAGGGGCCGGGGCCCATTCCCTGAGGCCCCAGAGCTGCCGCCTTCCCCAACCAGGTCAGGGAATGGTGCATTCCCCAACTCTGGCGTTTCCCCGGAGCTGCCGCCAGCTCTTCCTTCACCCACTTGCTGCCCGCTCGCCACCTGTTCGCCTTTCGCCTTTGGTCAGGGCCCAGGGATACCTCATTCCCCTGAGACCCCGGAGCCACCCCCTGCTCGCCGCCTGCCTCAGCCAGTCAGGGAATGCACCATTCCCCGACACTAGCCATGTCCCGGACCCGCCACCCGCTCTTCCTTCGCCACGCAGAGTATACTTACTTTCTTCCAGCGGCTGGCTGCCAGGAAAAGCAAGCGTCCAAAAGTTACTGGAATCCCTCACCTTGAATATGCATTGCTGCTAAATGGCTAAATAGAATAGAATAGAATAGAATTCTTTATTGGCCAAGTGTGATTGGACACACAAGGAATTTCTCTTGGTGCATATGCTCTCAGTGTACATAAAAGAAAAGATACGTTCATCAAGAATCATAAGGTACAACACTTAATCATAGTCACAGGGTACAAATAAGCAATCAGGAAATAATCAATATCAATATAGATTGTAAGGATACAAGCAACAAAGTTACAATCATACAGTCATAAGTGGAAGGAGATGGATGGTGGGAATGATGAGAAGATTAATAGTAGTGCAGATTTAGTAAATAGTTTGATAGCGTTGAGGGAATTATTTGTTTAGCAGAGTGATGGCATTCGGGGGGAAAACTGTCCTTGTGTCTTCGCAAGCTGGACACCGGAACACCGGGAAGGCAGCTCGCCACCTGCTCGCCCTTAGGTCAGGGGCCGGGGCCCATTCCCCAAGGCTCCGGAGCTGCCGCCTTCCCCAACCGGGTCAGGGAATGGTGCATTCCCCAACTCTGGCGTTTCCCCGGAGCTGCCGCCAGCTCTTCCTTCACCCACTTGCTGCCCGCTCGCCACCTGTTCGCCTTTCGCCTTTGGTCAGGGCCCAGGGATACCTCATTCCCCTGAGACCCTGGAGCCACCCCCTGCTCGCCGCCTGCCTCAGCCAGGTCGGGGAATGCACCATTCCCCGACACTAGCCATGTCCCGGAGCCGCCGCCCGCTCTTCCTTCGCCACGCAGAGTATACTTACTTTCTTCCAGCAGCTGGCTGCCAGGAAAAGCAAGCGTCCAAAAGTTACTGGAGTCCCTCACCTTGAATATGCCGCCGCCATTGCTGCTTGTTCCATGCACCGGCTGCGCAAGTGCACACCATTAATTTCATTTATTTATCAGCAGGGCCGGAATAGCTCAGGCTATTAAGAAGCCTGTTATTAGAACACAGAGCCTGCAATTACTGCAGGTTCGAGCCCGGCCCAAGGTTGACTCAGCTTTCCATCCTTTGTAAGGTAGGTAAAATGAGGACCCAGATTGTTGGGGGGACAATAAGTTGACTTTGAAAAAAAAAAAATACAAATAGAATGAGACTATTGCCTTATGCATTGTAAGCCGCCCTGAGTCTTTGGAGAAGGGCGGGATATAAATGTAAACAATAACAACAACAAAAAGTAGCAGGTTGGGTGTGCGCTTGCGCAGCCAGCACATAGAACAAGGCAGAATATTCAAGGAGAGGAACTCCGGTAACTTTTGGACGCTTGCCTTTTCTGGCAGCCAGCCGCTGGAAGAAAGTAAGTATACTCTGCGTGGCGAAGGAAGAGCGGGCGGCGGTTCCAGGACAAGGCCTGTTGCTAAAGTTCACCTCTGGGAACAGCTGATTGAGGAAGCCAGAGGCGACTCCAGGATCTCAGGGAATGGTGCATTCCCCAACTCTGGCGTTCCCGGAGCTGCCGCCTTCCCCAACCAGGTCAGGGAATGGTGCATTCCCCAACTCTGGCGTTCCCGGAGCTGCCGCCTTCCCCAACCAGGTCAGGGAATGGTGCATTCCCCAACTCTGGCGTTCCCGGAGCTGCCGCCTTCCCCAACCAGGTCAGGGAATGGTGCATTCCCCAACTCTGGCGTTCCCGGAGCTGCCGCCTTCCCCAACCAGGTCAGGGAATGGTGCATTCCCCAACTCTGGCGTTCCCGGAGCTGCCGCCAGCTCTTCCTTCGCCACGCAGAGTATACTTACTTTCTTCCAGCGGCTGGCTGCCAGGAAAAGCAAGCGTCAAAAGTTACTGGAGTCCTCACCTTGAATATGCCGCCGCCACCTGTTCGCCTTTCGCCTTTGGTCAGGGCCCAGGATACCTCATTCCCTGAGACCCTGGAGCCACCCCTGCTCGCCGCCTGCCTCAGCCAGGTTGGGGAATGGTGCATTCCCCAACTCTGGCGTTCCCGGAGCTGCCGCCAGCTCTTCCTTCGCCACGCAGAGTATACTTACTTTCTTCCAGCAGCTGGCTGCCAGGAAATGTCTCCTTACTTCTAAGTTGCTTCTCTCCTTGATGAATTTCCACCCATTGCTTCTTGTTCTACCCTCAGGTGCTTTGGAGAATAGCTTGACTCCCTCTTCTTTGTGGCAGCCTCTGAGATATTGGAAGACTGCTATCATGGCTCCCCTAGTCCTTCTTTTCATTAAACTAGGCATACCGATTTCCAGCAATCGTTTTTCATATGTTTTAGCCTCCAGTCCCCTAATCATTTTTGTTGCTCTTCTCTGCGTTCTTTCTAGAGTCTCAACATCTTTTTTACATCGTGGCGATATCTTTTGGGCTGTAATATAAACTTGGTTTGGGTGAGCAAAGGCCATTGATCTGAAACCATTTCTCAATTTCAAAGAATGCAGATGTTCCTAATAAGGGTCAACATGGGACAACAGTTCCAAACTGACAAGAAAAGAGAAATCTCCTCTGATGCATGTACCGTATTTTTTGGAGTATAAGACGCATCTTTTTCCCCCAAAAATGAGGGTGAAAATCTGGGTGCGTCTTATACTCTGAATGGAGTTTTAGAGGCAGGAAAAAAAGCAAGGCACAGAGCTCACAACCAAGGAACCTGTTGCTAAAGTTCACCTCTGGGAACAGCTGATTGGGGCATTCCAGGAGGCCGATCCACCTTCCAATCAGCTTTTTCTTATTTTCCTCCCAAAAACTAAGATGCGTCTTATATTCCAGTGTGTTTTATCCTCTGAATGGAGCCCCACCCAGCTTCTCAAAGGGAGGTTTCAGAGGCTGAAAGAAGCTCCAGAAAAGAAGCCCCCAAACAGAGCTTCAGAAAAGAAGCCTCCAAACAGAGCTTCAGAAAAGAAGCCTCCAAATAGAGCTTCAGAAAAGAAAGCCCCCAAACAGAGCTTCAGAAAAGAAGCCCCCAAACAGAGCTTCAGAAAAGAAGCCTCCAAATAGAGCTTCAGAAATGAAGCCACCAAACAGAGCTTCAGAAAAGAAGCCTCCAAATAGAGCTTCAGAAAAGAAGCCCCCAAACAGATCTTTTTCGTATCCTTCCCATTATGTGGAAGAAATTGAGCACCTTGAAAATTAGGAACCACAAAACTATCAACCTTCGATATGTCTCTTTTAAAATGCACATTGATCAACATGTTCTGGATGAATCTAGTACCCTTTCCTCTGGTGTGACCCACCTTCCTGAGTAGAGATGGTCACTTCTGGACAAGGAACACAGTCATAGCAGCAAACTGGTTCTCCTTCTCGCTTCTGCTTGACAAATCCAGGATGACAATTTTCCACACATCTGGACTGAGGCAGGGACTAAGGAAAAAACAAGGAATGCCAAACAAAGTATGTTAGAAATAACCATCATTGAAAAATGGAGGTAGACATGAACATTAGTCAAGTAATTGCTTGGGTAAGTAGTTCACTTAGGTAGATAAGAAATTTTTAACTAACTCTCAATCTTGCAGGGGATATAACTACAGGCAGATTTTTCACTTAGTTTCTCCCTTTTACTTCTAGAATATCTCATTGTAATACAGGACATTTCAATTTAATAAATTCTGGAGAGAAGCAATTGAGAAAAGATTTAAGCGTGAAGTAGCAGTTAGTGGTTCCTCCACATTCCTCCTTTCTTCATGTATCCATGAGTTTGAAGCATGATGCTTTAGTCATATTAAAGTTTGGAATGAAATTTATTCTGAAAGGTTTGTGAAATTTGTATTTTACTAGATTTATTAAAACAGAATAAAAATGCAATGAAGAAAAAAACTTCCGGCCAATGGGATCGGGGAAGGTTTCTTCTAGACCACGTGTCATTGAAAAGCCATCATCACCCCAATTTGAAAGTAGACCAGGACAACCTCCCAGTTAAGATAAAAAGGAAAACTTGGTTACAGATTAGGGCTGGATTTGGTGCAGTGGTTAGAATGCAGAGTAGCAGGCTGACTCCTCTGTCCACTGCCAGGAGTTTGATCCTGACTGTCTCAAGGTTAACTCAGCTTTCCATCTTTCCAAGGTTGGTAAAATAAGGACCAGATTGTTGGGGGCAATATCTCACAACCAAGGAACCTGTTGCTAAAGTTCACCTCTAGGAACAGCTGATTGGGGCATTCCAGGAGGCCGATCCACCTTCCAATCAGCTTTTTCTTATTTTCCTCCCAAAAACTAAGATGCGTCTTATATTCCAGTGTGTTTTATACTCTGAATGGAGCCCCACCCAGCTTCTCAAAGGGAGGTTTCAGAGGCTGAAAGAACCTTCATAAAAGAAGCCCCAAACAGAGCTTCAGAAAAGAAGCTCCAAATAGAGCTTCAGAAAAGAAGCCTCAAATAGAGCTTCAGAAAAGAAGCCCCAAACAGAGCTTCAGAAAAGAAGCCTCAAATAGAGCTTCAGAAAAGAACTCTCCAAATAGAGCTCCAGAAATGAACCCACCAAACAGAGCTTCAGAAAAGAAGCCTCCAAATAGAGCTTCAGAAAAGAAGCCCCCAAACAGAGCTTCAGAAAAGAAGCCTCCAAATAGAACTTCAGAAAAGAAGCCTCCAAATAGAGCTTCAGAAAAGAAAGCTCCCAAACAGAGCTTCAGAAAAGAAGTTCCCAAACAGAGCTTCAGAGGCTTTTTTTCTGAAGTTCTGTTTTGGAGGCTTTCAGAGGCAGAAAAAAGTATTTTCTGAAATGGAGTTTTAGAGGCAGGGGAAAAAAAAAAGCAAGGCACAGAGCTCACAACCAAGGAACCTGTTGCTAAAGTTCACCTCAGGGAACAGCTGATTGGGGGCATTCCAGGAGGCCGATCCACCTTCCAATCAGCTTTTTTCTTATTTTCCTCCCCAAAAACTAAGATGCGTCTTATATTCCAGTGTGTTTTATACTCTGAAAAATACGGTAATCTTGCACAATCCACCGTGTCCTTCTATCTCTTCCTACCTCATCCCTCAAGATCTTTTTCGTATCCTTCCCATTATGTGGAAGAAATTGAGCACCTTGAAAATTAGGAACCACAAAACTATCAACCTTCGATATGTCTCTTTTAAAATGCACATTGATCAACATGTTCTGGATGAATCTAGTACCCTTTCCTCTGGTGTGACCCACCTTCCTGAGTAGAGATGGTCCCTTCTGGACAAGGAACACAGTCATAGCAGCAAACTGGTTCTCCTTCTCGCTTCTGCTTGACAAATCCAGGATGACAATTTTCCACACATCTGGACTGAGGCAGGGACTAAGGAAAAAACAAGGAATGCCAAACAAAGTATGTTAGAAATAACCATCATTGAAAAATGGAGGTAGACATGAACATTAGTCAAGTAATTGCTTGGGTAAGTAGTTCATTTAGGTAAATAAGAAATTTTTAACTAACTCTCAATCTTGCAGGGGATATAACTACAGGCAGATTTTTCACTTAGTTCCTCCCTTTTGCTTCTAGAATATCTCATTGGAATACAGGACATTTCAATTTAATAAATTCTGGAGAGAAGCAATTGAGAAATGATTTAAGCGTGAAGTAGCAGTTAGTGGTTCCTCCACATTCCTCCTTTCTTTGTGTATCCATGAGTTTAAAGCATGATGCTTTAGTCATATTAAAGTTTGGAATGAAATTTATTCTGAAAGGTTTGTGAAATTTGTATTTTACTAGATTTATTAAAACAGAATAAAAATGCAATGAAGAAAGAAACTTCCGGCCAATGGGATCGGGGAAGGTTTTTTCTAGACCACATGTGTCATTGAAAAGCCATCATCACCCCAATTTGAAAGTAGACCAGGATAACCTCCCAGTTAAGATATAAAGGAAAACTTGGTTACAGATTAGGGCTGGATTTGGTGCAGTGGTTAGAATGCAGAGTTGCCTGCTGACTCCTCTGTCCACTGCCAGGAGTTTGATCCTGACTGTCTCAAGGTTAACTCAGCTTTCCATCTTTCCAAGGTTGGTAAAATAAGGACCAGATTGTTGGGGGCAATATACCGACTCTGTAAACTGCTTAGAAAGTGCTAGATAGCACTATGGAGCTGTACATGGACAGCTAACATCAAAAACATCATCAAAAAAGGACAACAAAGAATGTTCTTTCTGCGCCAACTCAGTAAGCTCAAACTGCCCAAGGAGCTGCTGATTCAGTTCTACAGAGGAATTATTGAGTCTGTCATTTGCACCTCTATAACTGTCTGGTTCGGTTCTGCAACCCAACAAGAAAGATACAGACTTCAGAGGATAATTAGAACTGCGGAAAAAATAATTGCTACCAACCATTGAGGACCTGTATACTGCACGAATCAAGAAGAGGGCCGTGAAAATATTTACAGATCCCTCATATCCTGGACATAAACTGTTTCAACTCCTACCCTCAAAACGACGCTATAGAGCACTGCACACCAGAATAACTAGACACAAGAACAGTTTTTTCCCGAAGGCCATCACCCTGCTAAACAAATAATTCCCTCAACACTGTCAAACTATTTACTAAATCTGCACTACTATTAATCTTCTCATCGTTCCCATCACCAATCTCTTTCCACTTATGACTGTATGGCTGTAACTTTGTTGCTGGCAATCCTTATGATTTATATTGATATATATTGACCATCATTTGTGTTGTAAATGTTGTACCTTGATGAAGGTGTCTTTTCTTTTATGTACACTTAGAGCATATGCACCCAGACAAATTCCTTATGTGTCTAATCACACTTGGCCAATAAAGAATTCTATTCTATTCTATTCTATTCTATTCTATTCTATTCTATTCTATTCTATTCTATTCTATTCTATTCTATTCTATTCTATTCTACATAAGTCTAAACGCTATTGCTATTTATTTGTATATTGATTTGTTAATTTTATATGGCCGCCATGCTGGTGAACTAAGACTGCCTAGTTTTTAGACCTGTAGAAAGATGAGATGGAGATGAGGTGCCCTAAAAACGGATAAGTCATGCACTTTTTGCTGCATCACAAGGGATATGAGTAGGAGCCCTGTGTCAGAAAGAGATGTTTCTAAGGCAGGGGTGTCAAACTCTCTTTCATTGATGGCTGCATCAGGGTTGTGTTTGATCTCAGGGGGGCGGGGAAGAGGTGTGTGGCCTGGGGATATGGCCAGCTTGATGTCATTCATTGAGGCTTCATTTTTGGCCATGATGGCCTCCTTCAGCCCTCTGCCAATGGAAACAGAGCTCAGGGGGACCGCACGTGGCCCACCGAGGCTCCGTTTGTGGCCGTGACAGGCTCCTGCAGCCCTTTTTCAGTGAAAATGGAGCTCGGGAAGGCTGTGTACTGGGCTGTTTCCAGGGTGGGCCCATGGGACAGATCTAAGCACCCCATGGATTGGATCCAGCCTCCGGGCCTTGAGTTTGACACCCCTGTTCTAAAGCCAAGTTAGGTATCCAAAAAAGGTTCCTTTCTATTAAAAAACCACAGTTAGGTGACACCAACTGGCATGAAAATCCAGAGCTAAATTTATAATCAGCTACATTTGGAGACTCCTTTCTCCCAGAGAGACTTAAGGTAGCTAATTCAAGGTTGTTCCTTATGAAGTGATAAGCTAAAGACGCAATCTAAGGAACTTCCCCCCAACCGCCCCAGTTTGTCCCTCATTTCTTCCAATATGAAGAAGGGCTTTTCTTTGGATCAAGTCATGTTTCAGTGCTTCAATTTTCTGGGTCAGGGCAGATCAGAACAGTCAATACGATTGCATATTGCCTTGGACTTTCTCCTTGGACTTTCTCCTCAGGGCATAAAGCCTTGAACTTTCTCCTCAGGAGCAGAAGGCCTATTTGTCTGTCCCAGTGGTGAAATCCAATTTTTTTCACTGCCAGTTCTGTGGGCGTGGCTTGGTGGGCAGGACAGGGGAAGAATACTGCAAAATCCTCATTCCCTCCCCACTCCAGGGGAAGGATACTGCAAAATCCCCATTCCCTCCCTGTTTTGGGGCCAACCAGAGGTGGTATTTGCTGGTTCTCTGAACTACTCAAAACTTCTACTACTGGTTCTATGAGAACCAAAATCCCCAGCATTTGATGTCCATTTTCAGCAGTTTTGTCCAGATACTTGTTTGCACAGGGTACACAAAATAGCCATCATCACCCAGCATCTCATGTTGGACATGGCTGAATCAATTTAAAACCGTGTTCCATATCACAGTATCTTAGGGACACCTTGTCAATTATATTGAAGACAATAAGGCACTTAAAAAAAAACTATAAAGATTTTACTCCCCAAATTCAATTTTCACTGAAGCCTATTTGGCAGGGGTGAAATCTACTTACCTTCCTTACCGGTTAGGAAGTGTGTGCATGTCACATGCGCACGCGGACCCTCTGCGCATGCGCAAAATCGGGTGGGTGGGAGGAGCTTTGCACCACCGTTGCTACCGGTTCTCTGAACCACCCGCCGCAATCGGTATCAATTCGGCCGAACCGGGAGCATTTCACCCCTGCTATTTGGTGAATAGGCTTAGCTACTTGAAATGTGTCCTAAGGCTTTGGAAAACAGAAAACGCACCAATATTTAATTCACCTTGTTGAGCAACTTTAGCTGTGAAATAGCATGTCGATCGATAGTAAGTCTCTCTCTTTCAAAAACCCCTAGTTTCATTTTAATGGGATCCTCCCTGGAGAGAACGATCGAGCTGATGATATTCAGATCTGCTGCAACATCACCATTTCGGTCCAAGTACATTATCATGTGGGAAATATTCCAAAACTCATTCTTCTTCAAAAATGGATGGAACTGGAATAAAAATATCCAGGAATGTTAAAAGCAGAACCCTTGGGTGGTGGTTGTTTTTATCCCATGTGGCCTTTCCACATTTGAATCTTTCTTCTACAGTTGTCTAACTTGCAAATATCCTGAGTTGGAAGAACAGGTCTTCCTCAAAAGAGAAAACGAAAGGTTCAGCAAATGTTTTACACAAACACACTTATACATATATTCCATTGGGAATATATATATGGATCGGCAGTGAAATCCTCTGAAGTCTGCTACCAATTCTGTGAGTCCGCTACCGAGCACACACTTCGCACGCATGCGCACCTCAGCCGCACCCACACAGTGCGAAAAAAGGAACATTTTGAAGCCTTCCGAGTCTGCAAAGGTAAGTAGAACAGCGAGGGGGGGAATCCACAGTGCCACATGATTTAGATTAGCAGGAAATTTGACGATTCTAGCTAATATAAATCACCTAGCTGATTGTTTGAAATACCAATTCACCCAAACTGGTAGCATTTTTACTACTGGTTCACCTAAACCAATCCGAACCGGTAGCATGTCACCTCTGATATACATATTCTGGAGTAGCCTTCAGAAGTTGGAGGTGCTCACTGGTGGGTTTCAAAAACAGACTGGAAAACCATGTGTCTGAAATGGTATAGGGCAGTGATGGCTAACATTTTTGGTGTCATGTCTGGGGGAGCACAGAGCAGGGTTATGCACGTGCCCACACCCATAATTCAATGCACCCCACACCCCGTGCATGTGCACATGATCCCCTGCACTCCCCAGTAGACCCGTTTTTCACCCTCCCCAAGCTCCAGAGACTTACTTGGAGTCTGGGGAGGGCAAAAACAGCCTTCCCCACCCCCCTGGAGGCCTTCTGGAGGCCATAAACAGCCCATTTGCCGACTTCCGGTTGGACCGGAAGGCCTGTTTTTTGTTCTCCCCAGGCTCCTGAGTTTTTCTAGGAGCTTAGGGAGGGTGGAAACTGCCTTCCCCACCCCACTCACCCAGAGGCCCTCCGAAGGCCAGAAATGGCCCAGTTCTCAAAAATGGAACCCAGGAGGGCTACGTGCGGCCCTCCTGAGCTCCATTTTCACTGGTAGAGGTACCACGAGCCGATCCTTCACTATTTCCAGGGCAGCCCCAGGGGCCAGTTCTAAACACCCCACAGGTCAGATCTGGCCCACAGGACTTGAGTTTGACACTCCTGTCTCAGAGTGTTAGATATGGAAAAAATGAGTTCAGTCACAAGAGAAGAGATTCTGGCTGACTGAGATGAAAAACATCCTAAAAGGAGGAACAATTTTAGAGCTGATCTAGTGAACCAGAGAAGCTCAAGTTTCCTCTTCACTGATTGCTTTAACACAAAGATCCAGCAGTCATTACTTAAAGAAGCTTTAACTGGAATTTCTGCAGACAGGAGGAGTTGTACAAGAGGGCCTCAGGGACTCCTTCAAATTTATGAACATAAAATTCTAAAATGCTAATTGCAAATTCATAAAGATGGGAATTTATTTTAAAATGCATACATACTTTGTAAAATTAACACTTCTTAATATCAAAATGTATGTGTCACGGTACCCGCTCTTTGGAAAATTATCCGCAAGTGATTAGGTTGGTCAAATGTGTTGGCTTTTTGAAGCGTAAAATGGTTGATATGGAGAGGAGGCGTGGCCAGCATCGAGATGAGACTTCTTGGGGCTCCAGGAAGAACACTGAAATTTGGGTCATTTCGGGGGTCCTTAATGGACCATAGCTGTCCTGGAGGGACAGCGAAGAAAGAAGGCACCGGCCAGTGCAAACAAGGAAGTTGCAAATTCCCTGCAGCACCAGCATCTAGCCTAGTGACAAGGAAAGGCAGCCATTAGGAGCTGCCAAAGTCGGGACGACTACACAAAAGAACTGAGCAGGAGCGGAGATTTGAACAGAGTATTGTTACCGGGTGAGTGATTGGCCAACTCACAGGTAAGAAGAAAAAACTTTTAAAGCTAAAAAGATTTCCAATTTGAAGTTAGCGGCTAATTGGCACATGGAAACTTAAAGCGGGAGGAAACAAACAGCAAAGAGGATTTATAAGACAAAAGCCCTAAAAGAAAACATTCCATCTGGACTTAAAATTGGATTTGGAAGAAATTATAAATATTAAAAGGAGAAGAAAATTGAGGGAAAGCATCTTTTACTAACAAAAGGATATAATTGAGGAAGACGAAGCAATTGTTTTTGTGGATTAACAAGTGACATTTTTTTGCTGGGATTTGTGTATTGGAGAGAAACGTCACTGGAGAGGGAAAAAACTAACATTGCATTACTTAGGCTACTATCGGAAAGACCGAAGGAGTGTTTGTTTAAACAGCTATGGCACAACTTCAAAAGACTGGAAAGATCAGGGACTTGAACTAGAACGATTTTAAAAAAATAATAAAAAACACTGAATTGGCCTGCATTTGGAAACAGAAAAAAGGGAAAGAAAAGAAAAAAAGAGACAATATTTTGGACTTGAATTCGAACTATATATAAGTCAAAATAAATTTAAAAATCCTTTCTCCTAATATTGAGAATATGGAGAGTTAGGAGGATGAGTATGAGGAATTATGGGAAATGCTTCAAATGGTACGAGAATCCTTTAAAGGGAATAAGGAAGCAGAGAAGTGGCTTGAGAATAAAAAAAAATGATGAAGAAATTATGAGGAAGAAACAAGAGGAAAAAAATACAAGGCTGAAAAACAAATAAGTGAGGATAAAAATACAGATGATTATATTGGGATTGATAATGAGAGAATAGAAATGGAGAGGGGGAAGGATACTTTAAAAAAGAAAGGGAAAAAAGGAAAGAAGAAAAGATTGAGGGGAAAAATTAAAAGAGTAAAAAAATGATGAAGAAATTATGAGGAAGAAACAAGAGGAAAAAATACAAGGCTGAAAAACAAATAAGTGAGGATAAAAATACAGATGATTATATTGGGATTGATAATGAGAGAATAGAAATGGAGAGGGGGAAGGATACTTTAAAAAAGAAGGGAAAAAAAGGAAAGAAGAAAAGATTGAGGGGAAAAATTAAAAGAGTAAAAAAAATAGATGATTACATTGGGATTGGCGGTGACAGAATAAAGAGAAGAGGAGGAAATGGAGAAAAATTGAGGGGGGAAATCAAAAGGGTATAAATTAGAGAAAGGAGGTGGAAAAGAAGATACAAGAAATAGAGAAAGAAGAAGATAAAAGAATGAGAGAAAGGGAGAAAAATATTAAGAGATGGAATTTTGGAGAGATTGAAAGCAAATGATTAAAAGGAGGAGAAAAATGAATAATAGAAAAGAAATTAAAATATTTGCAGAAATTTTAGGAATGATGGAAATTAGAAGAAATATATAGATTATTGCAAAAGGATAGTAAGAAATGTTGAAATGAAGTGAATGAAGGGAGCAGAAAAGAAGGAATATACCGTTTAATGTAAAATGGAGAAGTAGATGAAATGTGGAAGATATAATGGGATATATGTTTGCCTTTTATTTTTGTGTCTGACAATTCACAGAATGAGAAAGAATTATAGTGGATGGTAAAGAAATAAATTTTAAATATAGAAAAGAATGGAAAAATTAAATGAAGTCCAGATTTAAAAAGAAGTCAAGAAGTTTAAAAAGAAGTAGATTGTTTAAAATAAATAAATAAATAGTCCAGCAGATGAAATGATTGAAATTAAGATGTAAAATGGAATAAAATTGAAACGTTAGGAAATGATGTATACTATTGGAAGAGAAAAATAATTACTGAATAGTGAACAAAAACTTTAAGAAAATAAAAGGTGGAAGGTTGTATTAATTGATTGTAAGATATAAATGGAATAAGATTAAGACAATGCTAATAACTAAAATATATGAGGGGAAGTTTGAGAAATATACTCAATAAATGAGAAAATCGGGGTTGTCTGGACTCCAGAAATATTGAAATGAAAATAAATACAGCAATGGAGAGAGATAAGAAGAAGGAGAGAGATGGAAAAGGAGAAGGAGGGAGAGAGAAAGAAGAAAGGGAAAAGGAGAGGAGAAAAGGTAGGGGAAATAAGAGTAGGGAGAAGGTTAGACAGGGAGGAAGTGGGGAGGAGGTGGAAGAAGGAAGGGGAAATAAAGAAGGAGTAGGAGAGAAGAGAAGAAAGTAGGTAGGATAAAATACCTTTGTGTTGCATTTGATCATGGACTGATTAGGGTGAAAAATAGTTGACATATTGATTAATATGCTTTTACTTTTTAAATGAATTGGAGTAATTAATGGTAGCGGTCAGTGGAAGTCCACAAACATATATTTCTTATAAACTTTAGATAATATAAGCCATTAGGATTCTTTGCACAAACCTGGAATTTGTACATCATTGAAAATATTATTTTGGCTAAGCTGATATAGAAAACAAAAACTTTCCATCAGTGCTTCCTTTTCTACAGAAGACCCTTTGATTGGACACAAAGCCCATCCTCACCTTCACAAGTGGGCAGGAGAAGCCCCCAAAGCAATACTAGACAACACAGTATCAACAGTAGAAACCTTTAAATTTCTAGGTTCTATCATACAGAATAGAATAGAATAGAATAGAATAGAATAGAATAGAATAGAATAGAATAGAATAGAATAGAATAGAATTTTTTATTGGCCAAGTGTGATTGGACACACAAGGAATTTGTCTTGGTGCATACGTTCTCAGTATACATAAAAGAAAAGATACGTTCATCAAGGTACAACTTTTACAACACAAATGATGGTCAATATATCAATATAAATCATAAGGATTGCAAGATCTACAGATCCCTCACATCCAGGACATTAACTGTTTCAACTCCTACCCTCAAAACGACGCTATAGAGCACTGCACATCAGAACAACTAGACACAAGAACAGTTTTTTCCCGAAGGCCATCACTCTGCTAAACAAATAATTCCCTCAACACTGTCAAACTATTTACTAAATCTGCACTACTATTAATCTTCTCATCATTCCCATCACCAATCTCTTTCCACTTATGACTGTATGACTGTAACTTTGTCGCTGGTAATCCTTATGATTTATATTGATATATTGACCATCAATTGTGTTGTAAATTTTGTACCTTGATGAACGTATCTTTTCTTTTAAGTACACTGAGAGTGTATGCACCAAGACAAATTCCTTGTGTGTCCAATCACACTTGGCCAATAAAAATTCTATTCTATTCTATGGGAATGTTGTCATGAAATTATATGGCTGCTTGGATGCTACACACACACACACACACACACACACACACACACACACACAGAATCAATCCCATCCCTAGATAACATACCTAGAGTGGCCATGGAGAAAAACAGCTCTTGACTTCGCGTGAGGTATTACTAAGGTTTTACAAATCCTTAGTAAAACCGCACCTAGAATACTGCATCCAGTTTTGGTCACCATGTTACAAAAAGGATGTTGAGACTTTGGAAAAAGTGCAGAGAAGAGCAACTAAGATGATTAAAGACCTGGAGACTAAAACATACAAAGAACGGTTGCAGGACTTGGCTATGGGTAGTCTAGAGAAAAAAAGGACTACGGGTGACATGATAGCAGTGTTCCAGGATTTGAGAGGTTACTACAAAGAAGCGGGGTTCAACTTATTTTCCAAAGCACCAGAAGGCAAGGCAAGAAACAATAGATAGAAACTAATCAAAGAGAGAAGCAACCTGGAATTTAGGAGGAACTTCCTAACAGTGAGAACAATTAACCAGCGGAACAGCTTGACTCCAGAACTTGCAGATGCTTCATCACTGGAGTTTTTTAAGAGGAGACTGGACAGCCAGTTGTCTGAAATGGTGTAGGGTCTCCTGCTCGAGCAGGGGGTTGGACTAGCAGACCTCCAAGATCCCTTCTAGCTCTATTCTGATGGATCGATTGACTTCCATTGAGGAGATACAGTTCGCTTACCCATCCTACCATTCTACCCAATTTACTAGACAGAGAGGCACACATACAAACCTGTGGGATTTTGTAGGGGGCTATTAATGTTGACATCTGGATGGAGATGTCCCTGTCGGTTCGATCAAAAACAACCAAATGGTTGTCCTTCTTTCCACAGCTGTAGTTGGGAACATTGGCTTCTCCTGCAGAGAGGATGTCCAGCAAGGCATCTGATGTGCCAAGAGTGCTGAAATAGTCATCGTGGATATTGTACCCAAGTGTGAGATTGTGCAGGAGCGGGGAATTCTTACCAACCATTTGAATAGCGAAAATATGGCGTAGGATTCTAGACTGATCAGAGGATATTCTAGTGTAAAAAAATGTTGATTTTATCATCATCGCCACCACCGTCATCAGTCGTAAAATATATTTTATATTTTTTATAGATATTTTTGCTTGACTAGTGAAAATGAAGCATAGCACTTTTGAATGAGCAATAGATAAACTCCTGTAAAAAATGACCATGTTATTATCATCACTTCTGCTGATCACCGGCTGCCAGCAATTTGGCAGTTCAGGTCTCAGCAGCTCAAGGTTGACTCAGCCTTCCATCCTTCCGAGGTTGGTAAAATGAGGACCCAGATTGTTGGGGGCAATATGTCGACTCTGCAAACTGCTTAGAGAGGGCTGTAAAGCACTGTGAAGCGGTATATAAGTGTAAGTGCTATTGCTACCATCATTAACTGAACCAACAACGTATTTGTTTTTCAATCTAATCCACTTTGTCTCTTGAAGCCTATAGAATCTTAAGCTGACACTGACTCTGTAATGTATTACTGTAAGTTTTGGCGGGAGTTTTAGGCGGGAAATATCTCGTTTCTGATTGGATGCAGCCTCAGGCTGAAGTGTATATAAGGAGAGGTTTTTCTCCAGAGTTTTGCTGGGTCACACTATATTAAAGAGCTGTTGTCACTAACCTGGTCTCCTGCCTCGTCAATACCCAAACATAACATTGGCGACGAAGGTGGGATCTTGAGGCAGAGCACCAGAACAGAGCTGAACTCACTACGAGAATCAAACCCAGCAAGGTGATAGCGAATGCAGCGATGACCGGCTACACGCCACCCTCCGTTTGACCCTGCCCAGGAGACATGGGAATATATATGACCCGTTTGAAAGTTTCCTGGAGGCAAGCGAGCTACAGGAGTCTCCGACAACATAAGCGGGCTTACTTCATAAGCCACTGTGGGTCAGCAGTCATCGCCGTCATGAAGCCCTAGCGAGCCAACACCGCTACACTCCGTATCGTGGCAGACCCTTCAGACCCTCCTGAGAATCACTCGCACCAGCCCGTCCAAATCGTTCGGATGCGAGTTTGGGGCGCAGGCAACAAGAAGGCGAGTCTATCAGCGACTACATGGCAGCCCTGAGACAAGCCTCCAAGCATTGCAGTACGCGATCTGGACGAAGAGCTGCTGGAACAACTTATACGGGGGTCAGAGACATCCGTTTGAGGAGGCGGTTGCTAGCCAAGAGCAACCTGACATTGTAAACGCTCTGGACGAAGCCAGAGCCCATGAGATGTCAACCATGCAGCAGACACCTTACAAAGCGACTCACGCCGATGGCGGCGCAAAGCGAGCACAGTCCACCACGAAGAAACCTATCGTGAGTCAACCAGCGAAGAGGAGGAAGAAGTCCACTACACGGAAAATCGACAAGGAAGACCCGGAGGAATGCGGAAGTTGCGGGCGACATCAGCGCCAAAGATGTAAGTTCAGGGCGCCATTTGCGGCGGTGTGAAAGGAAGGGCACCTGGCTCAAGTCTGCGAGCACCCCAACCTTCCGCGAAAATTCAAATCGGCCAATCAGAGCGGCTCTGAGTCAGAGATGCAAACCCCACATTCCGAAATTTCAAACCAGCCAATCAGGCGCGAGATCGGCGGCGACCAGCGATTGGCCAGGAAAGAAAGAGCGCGAAGTCAAACCGAATGACTGTTACCATAGACCATGCAGCTACCGCATCGAAGAAAAGATCTTCACAAACCCGACAATTGAAGGCGTACCGTGCCGACTGGAAGTAGACACAGGATCAGCTATCACAATCATGTCCTGGGACACTTTTGTGAAAGCCTTGCCGCACATCGCATAAGCGCAAGCTACAGAAACAACGGCTCCGGGTGCAGGATTACCAGGGCAACCGCATCCCTGTTCGAGGGACAACGACCGTCGAGGTCAAATGCTGGGACATACGAAAGACCCTGCCCATCACGTTAGTCGGGAACCTTGCCAAGCTTGCTGGGGCTAGACTGGTTCAGGCGTTGGGAATGGGGTGACTGGCGTCCACGGGCGGATGCAACCTGCAAACGCCCTACTGGAGGAATTCGCAGGCGTATTCGAGGACCGTTTAGGCAAGTACAAGGGACCCCTATCTCCTTCAATTTAGACCCCAAATAGCTCCCATTAGGTTAAAGGCAAGGAGGGTTCCTTTTGCACTCAAACCTAAAATCGACAAAGAGTTAGATAAATTAGTCAGCCAGGGATACTAGTGCCAGTTGACCATGCCAAATGGGAGGCGTAATCGTCACCCTATAAAACCAGGCGGGTCCATAAGAATTTGCGCTGATTACAAGGCTACCTTGAACAAAGCATTGCAAAAGCGCCTACCCAGTTCCAGTAGTGCAACACTTATTGCACTCACTAGGACACGGACAAGTTTTGCCAAATTAGACTTGGCACAAGCGTACCAACAGCTACCCGTAGATGCTAGCACAGCTGAGCCCAGACCATTGTAGCACGGGTGCCTTTAAGTGCACCCGGTTACAGTTCGGGGTGAGTGTGGCCCGGCTATTCAAAATTTGATGGGCGGCTCCTACAAGGGTTACGAGTCGTACCCTATTCGATGATGTGTTGGTATCAGGGAAGATTTAAGAGAACTGGGGAAGCGATTAAGGAAAGTTTTGGCCATTTTAGGTCGGCAGGATTAAAAGTCAAAGCAAGCAAGTGTCAGATAGGGGTCGAATCTGTTGAATTTTGGGCTATAGAATAGACAAAAAGGATTCACCCACTGAGAGCAAAGTCAAGGCGATAAAGAGAGCCCCAGCACCCAAAAACAAGACAGAACTCCAGGCTTTCCTGGGTCTGGTAAACTTTACGCCGTGTTTTTAAAAGACAAGGCAACCGTTGCTGAACCGCTGCATAAATTGCTTGGAAAAACACTGTTTGGTCGTGGGGAAGTCAGAGAATAGGGCATTTGAGGCAGTAAAAGTTTGCTATCAAGCGATAGCCTGTTAATACAATACAACAACAGACTGCCGTTAGTATTGGTTTGTGATCGTCCCCTATGGAGTAGGAGCTGTACTTAGCCACAGACTCCCAAAGCGGCACTGAAGCCCCTATAGCGTTCTATTCACGACGATGTCCCGGCTGAAAGGAATTACAGCCAGCTAGATAGGAGGCTCTCGCAATAGTGTCAGGGGTGAAAAATTTCACGAATACGTTTTGGGCGTGATTTGAAATTGTTACTGATCACAGACCGCTATTGGGGTTACTGGCTGGCGACCAGCGCCAGTAGCACTCTCACCTAGACTGACCAGATGGACTATTTTTGACCGCATACTCCTACAAACTGCAGCATCGGCCTGGAAAGAGCTGGGGCATGCGGACGCATTGAGCAGATGCCCATTGCCAGGAAATCGAGGACCCCACCCGGGCACCCGTTCTACTAATTGACTCTTTGGACTCTGGGCCAGTCACATCGCAGGAAGTGGCTCGGGCCTCCTACCGGGACGTTGTTTTAAGGACTGTAATCAGTTGGGTTCAAAGGGATGGCCCGCTGCGCCGGGCGACCGTTTTAAAGTAAGAAAAAGAATTGTCTGTGCAAGGGGTGCCTGCTCTGGGGGATAGGGTGGTAGTTCAGAGAAGCTGAGAAAAAGTTCTGGAACTCCTGCATGAGGGTCACCCAGGAATTGTGAGGATGAAGGGTTTGGCTAGGAGCTATGTCTGGTGGCCCCTAATGGACAGGAAATCAGTGACAGGGTTGGCGATGCCAAGTATGTCAGGAATCAGACCACTACCACCTCGGCCCCAGTTTTGGAGTGGGAGAAACCCCAAGGCCCTTGGTCCCGCATACACATTGATTTTGCGGCCTTCCACGGCCAAACATTTCTAATTGTGGTGGATGCATTCTCCAAATGGCTGGAGATCATCCTAATGAAATCCACAACCGGAGCTGTCATCTCAGCACTAAAACACCTTTTGCCACGCAGGCTGCGGACACCCTCGTGTCCGATAACGCCCACAGTTCACCGCAGCATTATTTGAAGGGTACCTGGCTGAAGAGGGCATCCGACATGCCCTCTCAGCGCCGTTCCACCCTGCGTCGAGCGGCCTTGCTGAAGCGTTTTGTCCGGAGTGCGAAGAAGCGCTATCACGAAGCGGCCCGGCGATTGGCAGGCACGTCGGCGCATTCTAACCGTCAACACAGGACCCCTGTGTGGCCACGGCCGCAGCCCAGCCGAGCTATTAATGGGCGGAAGCTACGGTGCCCGCTAGACCGGCTACACCGAACTACGTACAGGACGGGTTCAAAACAAAACCAGATAGAATCCGAGAGTTAAACATAGGAGACTCGGTGTGGGCACATAATTACAGCGACGGCCCTAACTGGAAGAGGGGATAGTCATAGACAAAGCGGGCCCCAAATCTTATCTAGTGGAACTAGGCGATGGCAGAATCTGGGCGCCACATAGATCAATTAAGAAACAGATTGAGCGATAAGGCAGAATTAGGCGAGAACAGCCCTGACTATGATTTAATTAACCCCACAGCTGACTGGGCGCCAGAACAAACAGAAAGCGTAAGCAAAGACCAAACAGAGACTTATCTGAGTCAGGCGAGGTCCAGCGACACCCTCCGGTCCCTCTAGAGGACAGCAGGTCCGAGCCGGCGAATAATCCAGGGCGGATGGCGGGAGGAGGAGCTCAGAGGAACGAAAAGTCCCTCCGGCAAGCTCGACTCAACTCCAGAAAGTGAACTGCGAGGTCCGGGAGAGTCAGGAGGACGTACCTGCAGGACTACGTAGAGAAGTAATATGCAAATATTGGCAAAGTGCCTTCTGGGAGGGAAGGAGTGTAATGTATTACTGTAAGTTTTGGCGGGAGTTTTAGGCGGGAAATATCTCGTTTCTGATTGGATGCAGCCTCAGGCTGAAGTGTATATAAGGAGAGGTTTTTCTCCAGAGTTTTGCTGGGTCACACTATATTAAAGAGCTGTTGTCACTAACCTGGTCTCCTGCCTCGTCAATACCCAAACATAACAGACTCCAAACCTAGAGGCACATGATACTCACCCATCTCCATTTAAATTTAATGAATGTTGGGGAGATGGAATTGATACAGTCCCCCTCCTGGTTTAAGAATCGCAAATGCACCATTATTTGTAACAATACTAATTTTCTATATACTATATACTAATATATAGTATATATACTATTTGTTTTCTAACCAAAGACCTATATATATACTATATATATATAGTATATATACTATATTATATATATGTTTTCAGAGGTTTTTGCGGGTGTTTGTATGTAGGTCTTTGGTTATTCGGGTTTTCTCCCGCGTAAAATTGGAAGTGTCTTGGCGACATTTCAACGAAGTCTCATTCGTCATCTTCAGGGTTCAGCTTCGTGCTTCTGGGAGCAATGTGTGATTGCAGCTGTTTCTTCCTTTTTAACTGCTAGTGGGGGTTTGAACTGATTGGGTGGGAGCTTGGCTGTGCTCTGATTGGATGGGGTTTTTTTGTGCTCTGATTGGATGGGGGTGTGTCCTCTTTGGGTGGGGGCTTGGTTGTGCTCAGATTAGTCTGAGTTGCAGGGGGATTTGAGCTGGTGAGCTGCATTGCTGTTGTTTGGCTTCGTGTTTGTGGTCGTGCTACATCTTCATAGTGGGTGTCAGTCTGATTAGTCAGCTAATGTTGCAGCTGCGGTCTGGCTTCTGGTCCTTGGTCGTGCTTCATGATCAGTGTGGGTTTGTGTCTGCTTTCTGGGTGGATGTGTGGTGGTGACATCCTGTGTGGACCTCGTGAGTGTGGGTCTGGTGTCATTCCTCATGTTAGGGACTCGTTTGTCAAAAGAAGAAGCCTAGAGAGTACCTGGAGGTCTAGCCGTTCCGAGGCTGATCGGACACTAGTAAGATCTTTTACTAAGACCTACCTAGTGGCAATGGGGGAGGCGAAACGTTCCTACATTTCCACCCTCATTGCATTGGCAGATAACCGCCCGGCCGCCCTGTTTTGGGTGACTCGCTCCCTCCTTCAACAGGAGGGGCGGGATGACCCCCTACAGGGACGTGCTGAGGAGTTTAACGGTTATCTATACGATAAAATCGTTCAGCTTCGGGATAGTTTAGACCAAAATTACAATGATCCAAGTGGGATGGCAGAGGCACGTCTTGTTGAGGTTATTTGGGATAAGTTTGAGACTGTGGCTCTCGAGGACGTGGATGTCAGGCCTGGAAACCATATTAAACTTTAGGTTTCCAGACGCTGCCACATTTTTATCCTGAGGGGAGGAGGGGGGGGTTGAGGGGTATGGTAACATTCTTCAAAGGGTCAAGGTCGGATGGTGTTCACGTCTGCAGGAAGAGTGGCAAGAAGTTACTCGAATGAACTGGAAGAACGTGGGACCGTGTGATCATCAGAGGGGTCAGGGGGGTGGGACTATGGGGGTTTGTATAACTGGGGAAACGAATCCGGAACTTCAGTTTTGGGAATTGCACTCATCGTGTGCCAGTCTCCTCATGCTAGTAAAGGACTCTGAGAAAAAGAAAAAAATGCCTCTGAGTCTCTTTTACGCAGAAGAGGTATTTCTGGAACCTTGACATTATTCCCAAAACTCTAAAAACTTTCTTTTGCTAACGGTACCCTCTCCTCCTCTCAGAGGGGGCCCGTTAGAGGGGTGCTGGGCCCCAGTCTCTGCAACCTCCACAGCGGTGCAAAGACCCAGTGAAGATGGAAGAGCAACAAGTTGAAAGCGTAGAAGGAGCCACGAAACAGGATTCTAACAATTTAGTAGAAGTCACCTATTTCCCATCTGACGACAGGACCCGAAGCCCCGAAAAGGAAGAGCCTGCTTGTCCGCTTGGAGCACGCCCCAAGGACTCTGATTCATGGGTGAGCTGCCAGTCGGGAGAAAACATTTCCCCGGGGGGGAATGGAGAGCCCCCTCCCTCTTCTCAACCTCACTGGAGGGCAATAAAACCTGGAGAATCAGGAGAGTCCCTGGATTGGGACCTGAGAAACCCCCTGAAATCCCAGTCTCTATTAGACCTCCCTGAGACTTTTGAGCGGCTGGAGGTGAGACCTCGAGAGCCTTTAGCTCAGCCTAGATTCACCTTCCCTCCCACCAGAGAGAGAGAAATTACTGAAGCTCGAAGCCGTTCCGATGAACGCAGGAGGACCCCCCCTCCCTCTTTCAAACGGCAGGGAATTCAGGCAGCACCAGAAGCTTGGGGGGGATCGCAACTCCCCCCTCCAATTGATCTTTCCCGCCAGCAGAGGCCTACGCTGCCGCCAGCAGCTTCTATCCCGCCTGGGTGGGCGTTGTATCCGGGACAAGGGTGGATTCAGTATCAATGGCAACCAGCTAGTTCAGCCCCTTCCTTTCCTGTGGGACTCACGCCGATGGTTGTTTCATCTGCTGAAGCGTTTCAAGGACTTTCTTCTCAGCAGCCAGGGGGAATGCCGCCCCCCTTTGCAGCCCAACAGCCAGCCACAACAGCAGCAGCCCCACCCCCGCAAATCCCTCTACGGCAGCAAGTAGGCCAGCTAAACCCCCCTGCACCCCCCCACCAACCCCTCCCCCTTTCAAACCAACCTTTGATGGGAATCCACACCACCTGGCTTACTTTCTCAGCAGAATTGAGGCTTACGCTGAACAATATAGACATCTATACCCATCAGAAAGAAGCCTAATCAACGCCATCTCAGATGGAATGAATGTGGGGCTAGCTTCAGAGTGGATAGCACAGCTATACAATGAACATGCACCAGAACTGAATAATATTCACGAATTTATAACACTGCTTCGCAACCGGTTTCAAGATGATGACCTAATTGCAGAATGTGAAACCACCTTAAAAACAATGAAACAGGGCAACAAGCCGCTCAAACAATTTGTATGGGATTTCAGAAGAGTTGCTGGCAATCTTAGACATTGTGCCTGGTCTAGGCGTGTCCCTTGAGGGCCACCCAGGAGAATGGGCCGGGTAAGGTCTTCCAGTGCGCTGCTTTCTGCTATGGTCCTTCGCTAGTTCAATTTCCATCTCTGCTGCCAGGGTATACCAGCCATACAATGTGGTTGGAGACGCTCGTGCCCGGCACAGTTCATAGAGATCTCCATTCAGGCCCTCTTTGTAAAAGTCGACCAGGATCACCTCCGACCACCCTCTCATCAAGGGGACTAGATCACTGAATTCCTGGGTATACTCAGCCACCGGTCTCCTCCCTTGCCTGATGGTTTTCATTCGACCTTTGGCTTTCTGCTCCATGAAGGTCCTCAAACCTCCTCCTTAGTGCCGTAATAAAATGCTCGTAATTTTGCAGTAGGGGGGAGTGGTTTTTATACAGCGACACAAACCATGCAGCTGCTCTTCCGGTCAAATTGTGGGTCACAGCTCTAACTTGTGCTGCCTGTGACCAATAATCTCCCCCCCAGTCTAACATGTGGTCATTCACTATCGCCAGGAACAATTCCAGCTCCTTAGCATCTCCATCAAATTTTCTAATATGGGAGGAATTTTGGCTTTTCCTTCCCTCTGCGGCCTTGCATGGTCAGCAGGTGGCGCCCGGCCCCCATCCAATTCAGCTTCCTCTGGGGAGAGAGTTTCCGTCTCTTCAGGAATCTCACCACCCTGGAAATCACCTCTAACGGGCCTCTTTGTAATTTCTTCTTCCTCTTCCCCTCCCCCCTTGGAGGACTGAACAGGGGATTCATACCTTTGGCGAACAGCTAGCCTTACTTTCACCTCACGGAAAAGACGAAAGGCTTCCTCCAGCTGGCGTCTGTCTCTTATCTCTCTCTCTCCTTGCCAATCCGAAAGTCTCACCGTCCCTTCTTTTTCTCTTTTTGTTACTCCAGGCTGAAACTCTTCGGCACTTGGTTCCCACCTTTCCTCTTCCAGCTTTAATTGCTCAATCCACCGAGCTCTGCAAACTTCCAGCTCGGGGTTAAAAGTGTTAGCAAAAATTCCTCCGGACGCCTCCCCCAGCTCAGCCGGCGGCAGTCCTTCCATCACATTTGGGTTTTCTTCCCCCCCGGTATTGCGATTGCAATCCTGGTTGGTAGACATGGTAGTGTTCCAGCTTAATGTCAGGCTACTGACGGCAAATAGGAAAGAATTCACCTTGACTCCATTTGGAATAGAAACAAGTACTTTTACTTTTACAGTCTGGTTAGCAGCCAAGCAAAGCTGGAACTGAGACAAAATATGGCAAACATATCATATCCCCCCAATTGTCCCTCCTCCTCCAGGAGGTCAGGCTGGTCTGGTCCAATGCCAACTCCTTCACGGCCCCTCGTGGTAATCTTCTTCCACAAGTCTCTGGATGTCAGTCAACTCAGGAATGCAGTGTCGGTTAGGAAAGCGCGCGCTGATAACACTCAATCATTAATCACCCCTCCTCCCAGTTATGTCAGCCGACACTAATAATAAGCTCTTTTCCCTTACCCCGGATGGTGGTATGATTCATCTCATGATCCTAAGAGTTTATAATACAGAAATAAACATTTTACATTCTATCTACTGATATAATCATTTAAAAGTAAATGAAGAGTGGAGTGGAGGCTGACACATTGGCCAGAAGCCATTGTTCTTCATTACTTCAAAGACGCGATTGATCAAAACATCAGAAAAGCCTGCTCCACCAGAGGAATCCCAGAACAACTGAATGCCTGGTACAACGTGTCCATTGCTCTGGACAGAGAATTCAACCCCCTCCAAAGCCAATCACCAACTACAGCTCCACAAAGACCACCTACAAGATCCTCCCCCTCCAGACCAACCACACCCTCCACCTTTCAACCTTCAACAATAATCAAATGCTACCATTATGGGAAACTAGGTCATCGGGCGTCAGTTTGCCTAGCCCCAACACCCCTCCCACAGTATCGACCACCAACTGCTACCCGACCACGCAACCCCCCTCGAAAGAATCCTAATACCAGTCGCTTGAGGCAAACAGACCTCCTCACTGACCTTCCATCGTCAGCCTGCCGACGACTCAACCCAACCAGAAAATGACCCAATGGTGAGTGCACCTATTCCTCCTTTTGCCATCAAAGTAAACTTAATAATTCCAGGGGGAGGAGCCAAAAAACTTTTAGACGCTATTGTGAACACAGGATGCACCAGATGCCTGATTTCAACCTCCACAGTTGCCCAACTCCATATAAAAACATTTCCCTTGAAGCACCCAATTAAATTCCACCAAGTAGATGGAACCTTGATTGGTGGCGTTCCAGCAACCCGAGTCACACAACTGGTTCGCTTAGAAATTGGTGCCCATCATGAACTTATAAGATTCATAGTAATTCCTAAAATGTCAGAATCCATCATCCTGGGTTTAGCTTGGTTGGACAAATGGGAACCCACAATTAAATGGGAGGATGGATTCAGGAAAATTATATGGACCTTCGGACCCTTAGACCAAATCCCCCCCCGCCAACAAAAAAAACCCTTACCCAAAATGACCACCAGATGGAACCAACAACCACCATGTCCAAGCCATCTCCTAAAGAACCCCGCATCCCTAAAGCATACATGGATTTATCAGATGTTTTTAGCGAGGATGAATGTAACCTCTTACCCCCCCACCGGCAAACTGATTGCGCAATTGAATTGCACCCAGGGGCAAAATTACCAAAACCCAAAATGTACTCAATGACGCCAGCAGAAATGTCTGAACTAAGAAAATACATTGACACTAACCTAGCCAGAGGGTTCATTGAACCAGCAAAATCACCTGTAGCTGCGCCTGTGCTATTTAAACAAAAGAAAGATGGTTCGCTTAGATTATGTATTGACTTCAAAAATATCAATGCGATTTGCATACAAAACACTTACCCGTTGCCACTTATGCACGACTTGTTGAACCACCTATCAAAAGGCAAAATTTTCACCAGATTGGATTTAAGGGAAGCCTATTACCGTGTCCGTATCAAGGAAGGTGATGAATGGAAGACGGCTTTCAATTGCCCTTGGGTAGTTTCCAATACCGTGTCATGCCCTTTGGCCTCCAAGGGCTCCAGCTGTTTTATGCAACTAATTAATGAAACCCTGCACCCCATCTCTACAATGGGGTTCTTGTCTACTTAGATGATATTCTTATCTACTCAGACAATATGGAACAACACATCAAATTGGTCAGACAAGTTCTTAAAAGCTCCTAGCAGCCAAGCTATATGTCAAACTTTCCAAATGCGAATTCCATAAGGAATCCCTGGACTACCTAGGTTACATATCAAACAAAGGTATCGAAATGGACCCGGGCAAAGTAAAAGCAGTGTTGGATTGGCAACCGCCATGCACACGTAAGCAACTTCAAAGTTTCTTGGGATTAAAATTTTACCGCAAATTCATTCCTTCTTTCAGAAGTAGCTCTACCATTAACGGAATTACTAAAACTGGGCCATTACCCACCAAACCCAAACCTAACCAACCTACCTTGGACAATGGACTGCCAGCGTTCCTTTGAACACCTGAAACGCCTCTTCTCGATGGAACCGATTCTTCAACACCCGGATCCAAATAAACCTTTTGTGGTCCAAGCTGATGCAAGTGATGTAGCAATAGCCGCTGTCTTATTACAACGGAATACGAGAACAACCTTATGCCCTGCGCGCGTGTCTAAAAATTGACGGACACTGAACGCAGATGGGCAGTTTGGGAAAAGGAAGCCTTTGCAGTGCGTTGGGCACTCCTCTCCTGGAGGCACTTCCTTGAAGGCGAAAGAACCATTCGAGTGTGGACTGACCACAAAAACATCGAATACTTAAAAAAAACCCGAAAGCTTTCTCCCAAACAAGTTCGATGGGCTCAGTTTTTCAAGCGCTTCCATTTCACCCTCAAATACATCCCAGGCGACCAAAATCTACTGGCTGACGCTCTATCTAGGAAACCACAATTCGACAGCCAAGAAGAGGTGATACATGCGATGATCCCGATAGCGAACCAGCAAGCCAAGCACTTACTCGATCACGATCACACCGACTAACATCCCACCAAACAAACTGCTAATGGACTTAAAATCAGCACTCACTGATGATGCTTGGTTTAAAGAAAACTCGCCACACCTCACCTTAAGGGATGGGATACCCTGGCAGGGCACAAAAATTTATGTACCCGTCACTATGCGGCTGTCAATACTACAGAGAAGCCACGACTCTCGCCTAGGAGGTCACTTTGGGTATTTAAAAACTCTCCACTTGGCCAGAAGACAATTCTGGTGGCCGAAAAGGAAATCAGATGTTGAAGACTATGTCAGGAGCTGTGCTACCTGCGCCACCATGAAGTCCAGACCAGGGAAACCCCCTGGACTCCTACAACCCGTAGCCGAACCCACCCGACCATGGGAAGAGATTGCCATGGATTTTATTGTTGAACTACCACCTAGTGGAGGAAATACAGTGATATGGACCGTAGTGGACTTATTCTCTAAACAGGCCCATTTCACTGTGTGCAGCGGATTGCCATCGGCTAGAAAATTAGCAAAGCTCTTCCTCAAACACATCTACAGACTGCATGGAGTTCCTAAAAGGATAATATCCGACAGGGGTGTTCAATTCACAGCCAAGTTCTGGAGAGAATTCCTACGGTCCATTGGGTCGTCTCAAGGACTTAGTTCTGGTTTCCATCCGGAAACTAACGGAGTGGCTGAAAAACTTAATTCCATGGTGGAACAATACATACGGTGTTACGTAAATTACCAACAAGAAAACTGGTCTGACTTGTTACCATTTGCAGAGGTTGCATATAATAATGCGGTACACACCAGCACGGGGTTAACCCCTTTTCAAGTAACCAGCGGCATGGACTTTGTTCCAATGCCTGAACTCCCCGTTCAACCCCCCACTTCAGTCTCCCTAACAGACTGGATGAATTCATTACAAAAAGGTTGGGAAAATACAAAAAAGGCTTTAGCTGTAACAGCTCGAAATTACAAAGCTCAAGCTGACAAACACCGTTCCCTTCAACCCCCTTTTCGCATTGGAGATAAAGTCTTTTTGTCTACTAAGTATCTAAGATTACGAATACCCAGCAGGAAATTCGGTCCAAAATTTTTGGGTCCTTTCCCCATTGTAAAAATTATTAATCCCGTTACTGTCCAACTCAAACTCCCTCGCATGTTGGGAAGAATACACCCGGTATTCCATACCAGCTTACTAAAACCTGCTAAACAATCCCACCTAAGGCCTCACCCTACCGCTCCCCCACCCCCCTTGATAATCCAAGGTGAAACTCACTATGAAATCAAGAAAATTCTTGACTCTAGACTCTACAGAGGTCAATTACAATACTTAGTCCACTGGAAGGGATACCCATTATCTGAATCTACTTGGGTCAAAAGTTGGAAAGTGAATGCGGACAATTTAATTAAACAATTTCACGAGACTTTCCCTGACAAACCTAAGAAACCTCTTGGAGAGGGGAGTGGGGGGTAGAAGGGAATTGTGGACCATTGGCACTTTTCTTTATCGACTCTTTGTTTTTCTTTCCTAGGATATAGTTTCTTTTCTAAGAGGGGATGCCTGTCAGGCCTGGAAACCATATTAAACTTTAGGTTTCAGGCGCTGCCACATTTTATCTTGAGGAGGAGGGGGTTGAGGGGTATGGTAACATTCTTCAAAGGGTCAAGGTCGGATGGTGTTCACGTCTGCAGGAAGAGTGGCAAGAAGTTACTCGAATGAACTGGAAGAACGTGGGACCGTGTGATCATCAGAGGGGTCAGGGGGGTGGGACTATGGGGGTTTGTATAACTGGGGAAACAAATCCGGAACTTCAGTTTTTGGAATTGCACTCATCGTGTGCCAGTCTCCTCATGCTAGTAAAGGACTCTGAGAAAAAGAAAAAAATGCCTCTGAGTCTCTTTTACGCAGAAGAGGTATTTCTGGAACCTTGACAGTGGACAGGTTACTGGGGAGGCTACATGTGACCACATGTTTATTGGACCCGTGTCCTTCCTGGCTGGTGCTGGCTACTCAGGAAGTGACACGAGGCTGGCTCCGGGGAATTATAAATGCTTCATTGTTTGAAGGGGTTTTCCCCGCTGCCTTGAAAGAGGCGGTGGTGAGACCCCTCCTCAAGAAGTCTTCCCTGGACCCAGCTATTTTGGGAAATTATCATCCAGTCTCCAACCTTCGCTTTGTGGCGAAGGTTGTAGAGAGTGTGGTTGCATGGCAGCTTCCCCGGTACCTGGATGAAGCCATCTATCTAGACCCGTTCCAGTCTGGCTTCCGGTCTGGTCACAGTACGGAGACAGCTTTGGTCGCGTTGGTGGATGACCTCTGGAGGGCCAGGGATAGGGGTTGTTCCTCTGCCCTGGTCCTATTAGATCTCTCAGCGGCTTTTGATACCATCGACCATGGTATCTTGCTGCACCGGTTGGAGGGGTTGGGAGTGGGAGGCACCGTTTATCGGTGGTTCTCCTACTATCTCTCTGATCGGTCGCAAACGATGTTGACGGGGGGGCAGAGGTCGGCCCCGAGATGCCTCACTTGTGGGGTGCCTCAGGGGTCGATTCTCTCACCCCTCTTGTTCAACATCTACATGAAGCCGCTGGGTGAGATCGTCAGTGGTTTTGGGGTGAGTTATCATCTGTACGCTGATGATACTCAGCTGTACTTTTCCACCCTGGACCACCCCAACGAAGCTGTCGAAGTGCTGTCCCGGTGTCTGGAAGCCGTACAGGTCTGGATGGGGAGAAACAGACTCAAGCTCAATCCCTCCAAGACGGAGTGGCTGTGGATGCCGGCACCCCGGTAGAGGGGGGGGCGAGTTATTGGCCCCAACGGAGAGGGTGTGCAACTTGGGTGTCCTCTTGGATGGGCGACTGTCATTTGACGATCATTTGGCGGCCGTCTCCAAGAGGGCCTTCTACCAAGTACGCTTGGTGCGCCAGTTGCGCCCCTTCCTTGACCGGGATGCCTTATGCACGGTCACTCATGCCCTTGTCACTTCCCGCTTGGACTATTGCAATGCTCTCTACATGTGGCTGCCCTTGAAGTGCACCCGGAGGCTGCAGTTAGTCCAGAATGCAGCTGCGCGGGTAATAGTGGGAGCAACTCATTGCTCCCATGTAACACCAATCCTGCGCAGTTTGCACTGGCTTCCTGTGGTCTTTCAGGTGCGCTTCAAGATTCTGGTTACCACCTTTAAAGCGCTCCATGGCTTAGAACCCGGGTATTTACGGGAACGCCTGCTGTTACCTTTTGCCTCCCACCGACCCGTATGCTCACACAGAGAGGGCTTTCTCAGGGTGCCGTCCACCAAGCAATGTCGTTTGGCAGCCCCCAGGGGAATGCTGTCTTGATCTTGTGTTTGTGGAGGATCTTGCTGATTCTGTCTGTGGTGCCTTTTATATATGGGAGGTATAGTATATATACCTCCCATATAGTATATATAGTATATATAGTATATATACTATATACTATATATTAATACTAAGACATCATCAAAAAAGGACAACAAAGAATGTTCTTTCTGCGCCAACTCAGTAAGCTCAAACTGCCCAAGGAGCTGCTGATTCAGTTCTGCAGAGGAATTATTGAGTCTGTCATTTGCACCTCTGTAACTGTCTGGTTCGGTTCGACAACCCAACAAGAAAGACACAGACTTCAGAGGTTAATTAGAACTGCAGAAAAAATAATTGCTACCAACCTGCCTTCCATTGAGGACCTGTATACTGCACGAATCAAGAAGAGGGTCGTGAAAATATTTACAGATCCCTCACATCCAGAACATAAACTGTTTCAACTCCTACCCTCAAAACGACACTATAGAGCACTGCACACCAGAACAACTAGACACAAGAACAGCTTTTTCCTGAAGGCCATCACTTTGTTAAACAAATAATTCCCTCAGCACTGTCAAACTATTTACTAAATCTGCACTACTATTAATCTTCTCGTAGTTCCCATCACCAATCTCTTTCTACTTATGACTGTATGACTGTAACTTTGTTGCTGGCAATCCTTATGATTTATATTGATATATTGACCATCATTTGTGTTGTAAATGTTGTACCTTGATGAATGTATCTTTTCTTTTACGTACACTGAGAGCATATGCACCAAGACAAATTCCTTGTGTGTCCAATCACACTTGGCCAATAAAAAAATTCTATTCTATTCAACTGGCCAGTAACCAAGGGTCAAAATAAATGATTGTGGAATCACTGTAGAAGGAAGAGGATGTTTCAAAAGTGACTCAGAAACCAATTCTAAAAAAATAAATCACCCTTTATTTCTATATAAGGATCGGGAAATAAATATCAGTGAGTAGTTGTATTTGCAATGGGCTGGGCAGGGGAAAACTACAAGAATCAGTAATTTAAAGAAGAGTCAGTACAGCATTCAAATCATGAATTCAAGACTGAACGGGGAGAGGAAAATAATGTGGATTTTTTTTTCCGTCCCATCTTTGGATTTGAGTCTTTGCTTCAAAATAAGACAAAGGAAGCATGGAAATCAAAATGATTCAGGAAAGTAGGCAGGACGGGTGCTGCAATATAGGAGCCGGTGGAATCAGGAGAACAAAATGAGAGAATTATAAAAGGAAGCAATGCAACTGCATTATCCTGAATGACTTACGAGTGAAACTGATTAGAAGGCACTGCATTGAAAGGGAAGGTTATATGCAGCAGTTTCGATGTAGCGATGATTATGTTAATGAAATGATCTCCTGGTCTGTAATAACTCCATGGTTTTTTCACCTCCTGGTGCTCTAAACTGAGTGGGCATTTCATTCTCAGCTTCCCTGAGACCGGCTGGGACAACAGCAGCATCAAAAGCAGAAGCAGGAGGTCCATAATTCATAGGGCTGAATCAATTACCTTCCCGTTTCTCAACAAGAACAGGAAGAATTAAGAGCCCTCTCATAAAAGCCCGTGACTTTCCTGATTCAGACAGAGACAAAGCAAGCTTCACCTGGAAAGGAGAGAAAAGTACGTTTAACGGCACAGCCCCTTCCTGGGTCCAAAAATTCATATAATACAGAGTGTGAGCTAAAGCCTTTATCCTTTCCTTGTGGCTTCAGTCTGATGTTTACATCAGTTACTGGAGAAGTAGGAGACATCTCAAAGAGCAGGATGGTGATAATTACAGGGTGAAGCAACTTTTCCTCTGGGGTTGATGAACTTCTTCCTTGGCTCCGTTTGCAAAAAAAGAAGCGAGAGTACAGCGTGTTAGTGAAAAATTACAGATACACCCCTGAGGGAAGGTTTCTGTATCGGTTGTTGTCTTTCCTGTCAGGACGCGTCCAGAAAATGATGTTGGTGGAAGACACAGTATTGTTGTTGACTTCTGCTGGTCTTCAACATGGTTTCTTTTCTCCAGGGGCTACTGGGTAAGGTCACCCAGAGCTTTGGAGTTTGGTGCCACTCTAGGTTGAAACCATGGAATGTTTTTAAATTTTAATATGGAGAAAGCAGTGGTGAAATGTACATATTTTTTTTGCTACCGGTTCTGTGGGCGTGGCTTGGTGGGGGTGGGTTATGTGACTGGGTGGGCGTGGCCTTTTCTTCTTTTTTTTTACTTTTTAAGCATTTTTTTACTACCGGTTCGCCGAATAGGTAGTAAAAAAATGCTTTAAAAAAGAAAAAAAAAAGGTTCTGAAAATTGCACATACAGCTGTGATCGTCGGAACTTTTTATTACTTTTTAAAGCACTTTTTTACTACAGGTTTTCCCGAACCTGTAGTTTTTTATCACTACCGATTCTCCCAAACTGGAGTGAACTGGTAGCATTTCACCCCTGGGAGAAAGATAGAGGTCCAATAGATTTTTTTTTCTTGACAGCAATTCATTGCCACACCCACCAAACAACTGGTTTGAAGCTGGGGTGGATGCTGGGAGTTCACAGGGGTTCGGGAGAACCTCTAGCTAAGATTCTGTTCAGTTCAGAGAACCCCCAAATCCCACACCTGGCTGGCCTCGCCCGCCCTACCCAAACCCTCCCAGGAGTCCCCATGCAGCCCATTTTAGATGCAGGTAAGTGCAAGGTGCACATGGAGGCTTTGGGAGGGTGAAAAACAGGCCTACTGGAAGTTTGGGAAGGCCAGAAACAGGAAGGCCTACTAGAAGTTCGGGAAGGCCTTCCCGGAGGCTTGAGAAAAGCCTCCAGAGCCTAGAGAGGGCAAAAACGCCCCACCAACATGGTATAGGAGGTCCACCATGGCCATGCCCACCCAGCAACTGGGCACAGAACCCCTTGCTAAAATTTTTGAAGCCCACCCCTGGTTAAAAGAGACATGATTTCCCTTCTTCTGGTTGTGTGGATGCACTCTATGGTGATGGGGCTTTTTGACCTTCGGATCTCTGAGGCTGTGTGTGATCCCTCTGCCCAAGACTGGTTTGGTATCCCTGTTTTCTTTGAGAATTGATGAATAAACTATTAGAAGAATACCATGGAAGATTATTAATAACCAATTACATTGGTGTTCTGTCCCCTCTCACCTCCATCCAAGCGATGGAGGCACTATCAGCTCTGGCAGCAAACTAGCAAGTGTCTGCCAAGTGTCTCTGTTATCTCCCTTGATGCCGATGAGTCACCCAGGAACAAACAGTACTTCAGCTCTTAGTTAAGCAGTTGATTTGCCTGCTACGAAGAGGCACAGCATCTCTTGCTGCTTTTATATCCTGTGGGGTGTGACTCCATGACTCAGCACTTCCTAGGCCTGCCCCACCCCTGCTTCTGTTGTTCCCGCCTCTCCTGCCTACAAAACCTAGGGTCCAGCCAGGCCTGATTGCCATCAGCTGGGTCTGTTGATATTTAATGTAATGTTATTAAGCCGGAATAGATTAAATAATGAATATGGTTGTAAACTTTAACTATTATTGCACAAAATATTTGTACCCAGATGACACACTGTTTAATGAAAGACAGATTGTTTGCATTAAAATAAATTTTCTTTTTTTACAAAAACAAAAAGGAAAAAATTCATGCTTTTGAGTAATCGACCTTTCTTTTCAAGGAGTTTATGAATAATCTCTTTTTTTGCTGCTGTTCAATTTATTTGATATCTGTTGCAGAATGTTCCCTATAATTGATCAAATGTGTCTATTACATTTTCTCAATACATATTTATTCAATATACGATTGACAAATTTTGCTGAACCTTTCTTAGTGGTAACACTTGTTGTCCTAATTAAGCATGTTTGCAATTTTAAAAAAGATAACTAAAAGAAAAAGCCACACAGGTGGGATAACAAACCAAAGTTTCTGTTTTTAAAATTCCTGGATCATTCCATTCTAGTTCCATCCCTTTCTGGAGAAGAATGAGTTCTACAATCTTTCCCACTGGAATCTTTACATGGACCATGATGGAGAAATAGCTGCAGATATGGACATTGAGTTCTTGGTAATTTCGCCTGAGGGGGATTTGATGAAAAGGAAACTGGGGAGTATTGATAGACACAGAGTTATAATTAATGAATTTGCTCTTTCATGGATAAATCTGCTCAACAAGGTGAGTCAAATATTGCTGTGTTTTCTCCTTTTCTTTAAAGACTATGAGCCATTTCAAGTGGGTTAATTCTAGTTGTCATGGTGGATGACCCTCACTGCGAGCTAAATGTACAGAAGAGAAAACTTAACATTTTGTTAGATGGATTTTGGGGATTTCAGTCAGTGGTGGGATTCAATTTTTTTTACTACCTGTTCTGTGGGTGTGGCTTTGTGGGCATGGCATGGCTTGGTGAGCATGGCAGGGGAAGGATACTGTAAAATCCCCATTTCCTCCTGATCAGCTGGGACTCAGGAGGCAGAGAATAGACAGGGGAGGCAGAGGTGGTATTTACCAGTTCTCCGAACTACTCAAAATTTCCTCTACCGGTTCCCCGGAACTGGTCAGAACCTGCTGAATGCCACCTCTGACTTCAGTACTATTCACAAAAGTGCCATTCAGATACCATGATAAGGAATATATTTTTAAACTGATTCAGTCATGTCCAATATTGGATGCTGGGTGATTATTCATTAGGATGGAGACCATGGATCATGCAGTTGAGAATTAAGCGCTGGCAGTTGTGTTCCTAATAGCCTCAGGTTCTTTTAACCAGTGTCTGCATTAAGGTTTGGACTGAATCAGATGAAATATAGTCATGACTGGTTAGATGTCCTGTCCATGTGAGAAATAAGCCTTACCTTGTCCAGGTGTCTCTCTTAAAAGGTCACCTTTTTTTTGTGGGTATACATCAATATCATTATATGAACAGTGAGGCATCTGGGTATCATTCATTTAAATACAAATAATAACAGTAATATTAATAATATTTGTTACATTAATCATACTTATGTAATTGTGGTGTTATTATACATATTTGTATTAGAGTGTGATCATTTTTAGTTGTTCAGTGTTTTTGTGCACCATTCTAATAATAATCACAATATTATATAAACGTACATAATGATACCATCTTTCAACATCTAATCTTTACATCTATATTTTTTCTCTCTGTAATTATTCGCCACTTTGACAAACATTTCAAAGAGTCCCTTTTCTAGGGTTTATTTTCTTCGGGGTTAGGTTCTAGGTAAAAAAAGAATCACCCAGTTCCAATCACTATTCATCTACACTGCTCCAGCACATTCTTTGTTGCTGCTCCAGCTTCACGGCAGCCATAATGGCTGCCTCTCCTCTTCATCCTTGGATGGGAAGTAATCCCTGGGTGCAGCTGGAGAGCCCCTCCTTTCTTCATCACCCCTAGAGGGTGACTTTAGCCCCTTGGAGGGCGGTTTCCAATGAGGAAGATTCAGTGTGAGTTCACGGAGCCCTGCTCCTCACGTCTGATCTCGCCGCGATGTCAAACTGGCTGCCAAGGGTCACTGATGTTCTGTAATGTTATTAAGCTGCCCAAACCTGAGTTATCCATATCTCTCTTTCACCCCACTGGGATAAGCAACAGGCCTTCTGCTCCTCTGAAGAAGCTCCAAAGATGTTCATGCATCACATGAAATCATAAAGCTGTTTTGATGTGAGATAATGCCCATAATCTGGAAAACTGAAGCACCAAAAAAAAAAAAAGACTTCAAAGAATTCAAAGAAAAGCCCTTCCTTGTTTTGGAAATAACAAGGGAGAATTTTGAAACGAAATGCTACTTAGATTTGGATTTTGGCTTGTAAGACCATCTGAAAAACCTAGAACGCATTTTTATCTTTATTGCCAGCTACCTTAAGTCCCTCTGAGCAAAAAGGAAGATCCAAATTTAATTAATAAGAAATGTAGACTTCTCTTTCCATGCAAGTTGGTGTCCCTTGATTGTAGTAGAAAAAGACCCAGATACAGAGCTGGACACAAGTCTCCTACTCTTCTCCCACTTGCTGAAGATGAAAAGATGCCTTTTTGAGGGACAAGTTCTCATGCATCTCATCTCACCCCAGTTCTAAAAACTAGGCAGTCAGTTTTATTCTTGGTTGAGAGCCACGTGAATTGAGGAAAGAAACACACAAATAAAGAAAGCCCTCATTTTAAAGGATTTTTTTCCCCTTTATGTCTTAATTGGGGCATGGTTTTGGAGTCCTTTCAAAAAGAAGCAGTTTTGCAATGATTTATATACTCCAGAAGAAGCCTATCCAGATCCTACTGGTATGAAATGTCTTTCTTCATTACAGCATTATTTTATTTAATAAATCTGATATAATAAAAAATCAATAAATCTTTTACAATGATTTCTTTTTCAAAATTTCATGCAAGATCCTCATACTGTATTTTAAAATCATAGTTATGTGAAGAATGGAGAAATGTATGTTAATAAAGCTAAGAGGAGGAACCAAACTGCTTGTCACTTAAGTCTGAATTTTTTTCAATTCCATCCCTCCAGTCTTTCTTAAGTAGAAAAATCCTTTATTTCAATGTTATAGATGCCAAAAGCAAAGGGGAGTGAGTAAATGAACTATCTGCCAATGTTCATCTCTCCTAAATCTGTTTGGAATGAGTCAAGGATTTCATATTTATCTAAGTGAAGCCCAGGAGCTATTTGGCTAATGTTAATGTCTACATCCATTTTCATGGATGCTTCGTCCCAATCTATTTTCTTTGGTGTTTCTTCTTTTTCTGCTTAGTCTCTGCCTCAGTCCCAATGTGTGGAAAGTTGTCATCCTGGATTTGTCAAGAGGAAGCGAGAAGGAGAGCCTGCTTGCTGCTACGATTGCATTCCTTGTCCTGAGGGGACCATCTCCGTTCATGAAGGTGGGGGACACCAAGGAAAAGGACAGGCCTTGTGGAATTGGATTCACCTGAAACACTCTCATGAAAGTGCAAGTTTAAAGACAGATCAATTGTTTTGGTTTTTGCTAGCAGTTCAGCAGTTCGATTCTCCCCAGCTCAGGGTTGATTCAGCCTTCCAGCTTTCCGAGGTCGGTAAAATGAGGACCCAGATTGTTGGGGGCAATAAGATGACTCTAAACTGCTTAGACAGGGCTGTAAAAGCACTGTGAAGTGGTCTATAAGTCTAAATGCTATTGCTATTATCTTCAAATTGCACAATTTCTTATTTAGAGGGAGGAATAGCAGACAAATCTTGAGGGAAGGTGTAGCAGATTGGACAAGCTTCCGTACTGCCAGAAAAAAATAAATCTCTTCTGCTTCATAGTTTGGATTCCAGATTATTTGCAGAACTAACTTTGTTTCCCCAGCTAATTCGTTTTCGAAAGATAGGCATCAAGTATATTATGACGTGCCATATGGCAGGATCCAGGAAATGTGTCTAGAAAGATTAATTGATTCATTGTCTGCCTCTAATAATGTAGGTTCTGCAAATTACAGAAGAAATCATTCAGGTTCCAGGACTTCTAACTGCATAAACTATAAAAATAAAGCTGGTTTTTTTTTTTTAAATAAAATGATATTCTTACATTCTTTCTGTAGAGATTTTAAGCAATGTTTCTCAGAAAATGTTGCTGGTAACAAATGTCCCAGGAAAGTATTTCTTGAAAGGTGAAAGTACAGATTATTTTTTAAAAAAAAATATTGCTTTTTGTGTTACTCAGATACAGAAAAATGCACCAAGTGTCCAGATGAAAAATATCCAAATGAGGACACAATCCAATGTATCCCCAAAGTTACAACCTTCCTTTCTTATGAAGAACATCTGGGAATCATTCTGGTCTCTTTTGCCCTATTCTTTTTCTTAGCCACAGTCCTTGTTTTAATCATATTCCTTCAACATCAGGAAACTCCCATTGTCAAAGCCAACAACCGAGACCTCTCTTACGTCCTCCTGGTCTCCCTCCTGCTTTGCTTCTTGTCTCCTTTTCTCTTCATTGGTCAGCCAAGGACAGCCACCTGCCTTCTCCGACAAACCGTTTTCAGTATCATCTTCTCAGTTGCCGTTTCTTCTGTCTTGGCCAAAACCATCACAGTGGTGCTGGCTTTCCTGGCCACAAAACCAGGAAACCGAGTGAAGAGATGGTTGGGGAAGAGCTTGGCCAACTCCATCATCCTTTCTTGTTCTAGTGTCCAGATTATGATCTGCTCCATCTGGTTGGGAATTTCTCCCCCATTCCGTGACTCAGACTTTTACTCCCAGCCTGGAGAAATCATCCTTCAATGCAACGAAGGCTCTGTTTTCATGTTCTACATCACCCTCAGCTACATGGGCTTCCTGGCTGCCATCTGCTTCACAGTGGCTTTCCTGGCCAGGAATCTCCCTGGAGCCTTCAATGAAGCCAAGCTGATCACCTTCAGCATGCTGGTCTTCTGCAATGTCTGGGTCTCCTTCCTGCCCACCTACCTGAGCACCAAGGGGAAATACATGGTGGCTGTGCAGGTCTTCTCCATCTTGGCCTCCAGTGCTGGTCTGCTGGTCTGCATCTTCATCCCCAAGTGCTACATTATCATTCTGAGGCCAAACTTGAATACAAAGGAGTATCTTACATCCAGAAGAAATGTATAAATGTGAGTTAGAGGAATTTCCATTCTCAACACATTTCAACAGGCCAAGCATAGAAATTGTTTCAAGTTGTCCCACTTACATGAGCTGGGGCAATGATTTTGAGCTGAAATAATCAAAGGGCAAATTGGAAGATAGTGTCCTCCATCCCTATCCAATATAATTGGAAGATCTGGATAATCTGGATTATATATCGGGTCAAATTATTTAGAAATAAAATAAGAGGGGAGCTAAAATACAGCCCTAGAAGAATTTTACAAAAGAATTTCTAAATAATTAAGAGTATCTAAATTTAAGTGTCCCATAAATGTGGCTTAAGGGAGGGAGGTGAGATTGGGCATAAATACTCCATAAATTCATCCATCTCATTCTTTTGATGGTGGACACTCCAGAGTTATTTGGACAGGACCTTGCAGATCTTCTAGTCCAATCCCCTGCTCAGGTAGTAAACTCTATACCATTTCAGACAAATGGCTGTCCAATCTTTTTTTAAAAACATCCAGTGTTGGAGCATCCACAACTTTTGGAGGCAAGTTATTCCACAGATAGATTGTTCTAACTGTCAGGAAATTTCTCCTTAGTTCTAGGTTGCTTCTCTTCTTGATTAGTTTCCATCTGTTGCTTCTTGTCCTGCCTTCTGGTGCTTTGGAGAATAGGTTGACTCCCTCTTGTTTGGGGCAGCCCTTCAAATATGGAAGACTGCTGTCATGTCACTCCTAGTTCTTCTTTTCATTAAGCTAGATGTACCCAATTCAAGCAACCATTCTTTATATGTTTTACCTCCAATCTCCTAATCATCATTGTTGCTCTTCTCCACTCTCTTTCTAGAGTTTCAACATCTTTTTTACATCATAGTGATCGAAACTGGATATAGTATTTCTAGTGTGGTCTTATCAAGGTTCTAAGAGGTAAAGGTGGATCGTGACCTGATTCAGAAGACCTGCTCTTAACTTTTAGAACTGGAAGTTTGTAAGGACATCCCATTCAAAGAAGGAATTCCTCCTGAAGTCATCAATAATTTCTCAAATTTAGCAGAAAAGTGTTTGGTTGGGTGTATCTCCCTTCTTGGCTTTATCATGGTTAGAGCTTTCTAGCACTCAAGAAGTTCTCAGCCTTCCTCATTCCTTCTTGGACCTGGGTAAACATGTAGCATTTAAGGACTGTGCCACAATCTGCACCATTAACCAATGTCGAGAAAGTCTGTTTTTGATGATGTACCTGCATAAACGTGTAGTAATATGGTCAGGTTTTGTATGGTGTCTTCTGTTATTCTGTTGTTTTGGAGAGAAAGTGTTAGTCATATCCATGTACCAATTTTCTTCAAACCATGTATGTGATTAACTAATTTGATGTTAAATGTCTTTTTCTTATTTTGTTCAACTCTAATTGTTCATTTTTTAATTTGTTTTTCTCCTCTGTGTTCTCCTTTGAATGATATATTTTGTTGACAGCTGATCTAAGACTAAATATATTTTTAATTTTTAATTTACAGTCTTGCATAGAATGGTGGATTGAATTCAATTCCAGCAGGCCTCTTCCACATCTATGACTCTAGTTATAATATTTTTTTTTTATTGTATCCCTGGACTTTTTCTTAAGCAGCATACCAATTTTGTGCATCGGTTGACAAATATTTACAAAAAATAAGTAGGGAGAAAGCAATAATCTTTTGCTGTTGTTGTTAGTTGCGAAGTCGTGTCCGACCCATCACGACCCCATGTACAATGTTCCTCCAGGCTTTCCTATCCTTTACCATCCTCTGATAAATGGGCAATTCACAAGTAAGCAAGTCTTGCAAGAACTCCCACAGTGGGCATTGGGAAATTAGAAAAGAAAAAGAGAAAAGGGAGAAAAAAGGAGTTTAAGATAAAGCTTTGACTACAAAATCCAGATGAGCTCTGAGATAAATTTTAATAGAATTTCCAGGTGTGTGTTGCTTTAAATTCACTGACCATTTATTTATTTATTTATTAATCATATTTATATCCCGCCCTTCTCCCGAAGGACTCAGGGCGGCTAACAGCCAATTTAAAACACAATAGCCGACAAAATTTAAAAACAAGATAAAATTAATATAACTTATGGCTGAATTATCTAAAAACTAAACAGTAACAATCTAAAACCCCATTAAAACAGCATTTTTAGGCTAGCCCTGCTCGATGGAATAAAAGAGTCTTCAGCTCGCGGCAGAAGGTCCGGAGGAATTCCATTGGGGCAACCTGATGTACATTGGACTAGAGCCCTTGGGGGGTGTTGTGGTCCGCCAACAGCCTGCAGAGCTGGCAGTGTAGTCGGACAGTGAGGAGGCTGGGGAGGACAATGGGCCAGGGGAAGGCCCAGATGAGGGCTCTGAGTCAGAGGCAGAGGCCAGGGCCATCTGGGAGCGATGTATGGACTCTGAAGCCTCCAAAGGTGGATAGCAGAGAGGCAAAGGAATAGGAGGAGTCTGTTCCTAGTGCACTCATGCAAAGGGCTGCCAGAAGGCAAGAGCAACTAAAGCAAAAAGGATGACTCAGGAGTAAGGCCAGGAGATGATTGACCCCTCCCAGAAGGCATTGTTTAGGGTGACCCAGGCTTTGCTGGATACAGCTGGGTTACAACTCCATCTGCGGAGTAATAAGTAGGATCACAGAAATGGAACTATGATTCCCTACTATCTGGTTCGCACAAGCCAGTACGGCCGGCGGTGGGAGGGTCCTCCCATCTGCTGGGATGTCATTACATCCCGTTTTTGACCTTCTGCGCTCACATTTCCTAACTGGTAGCAAAGATAAGTGCATTTCACCACTGTCGGAAACATTTGTATGTCCAGAGCAAGAACACTTGGAAGTGCCTTGGGGAGAAACTGTCATGTCCCACCCCCCTACTCTGATGAACGAGTCAAGGAAGTCTGTGACAAATTTGGCAACGAAGCCTCTGCAGCTTGCCAAGTTCCTTCGAGGTTTATCAGGGCAGGCAGGAGTCCAAGTTGTGAATTCAGCGATAGGGTCCGGTATCAGCAAACTCGATAAGACTTTGCTTGACTCAAGGTTGGAATGCCAAAAGCAGGTCCTTTATATAGGCTGTGGGGTGTGGCTCCATGACTCAGCATTTATCCAGGCCTGCCCCACCCCTCCTTCTGCTGGCGTCGCCTCTCAGATCTCCGGAAGCGAGGATCCACCTACTCTGAATTGTCTTCAGCTGGATCTGCTGGCAGCTTCTGGGAAAGGGAGGGGTCAGAGGGAGTAGGGCCGAGTAATTCCAGCACCTGGCTGCCTTCCTGCTCTGACGGCTGAGCCAAAGGAACACACGCTCTACGAGTGAGGTTTATCGGGCTTGTCCTCCCACTCCTGAAATCCTCTCCAGGCATGGGGCCAGGGCCAGGGGCCGGAGGCATGACAGGCCATTCAGCTTCATTATCAGACTCGGAGTCTGATAAAAGGCCCAGTTGGAGATGGGAGGGGCCCGGCTGAGGAGAGGAGGGAGGACTAGTCGCAACAAAACCTCCCTACTTCACTGAAGGGTCAGAAGGGGAGGCAGAGCAGCAGAATCAGTCCTGAAAGATCCTGTCATTGGAGTCAATCTTCAAAGAAGCACTTCTGACCTCTCTGTAGAGTTGGAAAGATCTGAAGAAAAAACATTCTCTTCACCTTCACCTGCCAAGTAGCAACTAAGACAACTTCATTCAAAGAGACAGCAGGATAAAATCTGAGTTTGAACAGAGCGTCAGGACTCGTTTCTGCTGAACACAGAAGGGACACAATCACTCCTCCGAAGTCAGATTCCCCTTGTCAGACACTTCCAGTCGTTGCTCAAGTGAGCTCTCTGCAGGAAAACCAACAATTGAATGAAAAAGGGGGCCACACACATTTAACAATCGCATATTATTGCACTCCTCAATCGTGCTCTTTATTGGAAGCAGGAAAGGACACGGGATCTAATTCTCCCCAACAATATAGGACGCCCTGCTATTGTCCAGCTCAAAAATTATGAATCCCATTTCTGACACCAGTTTCTGTGGAATCGAAACACAGGACTCAAAGCAAAGCAATCACTCCAGTGGTTTTTACGTGGTACATCCTGGGAGTGGATCTTGTCAAACAAAATAGTGAGAAATTCCTTCAAATAAAGAGATACGCTCACATCCCACTCACAGAATAGAATACTTTATTGGGAAGGGATTTTAACGAGCGTTTATGTTGTGAACTTTAAAGTTGTAAGCTGTCCAGTGACAGCTATAAGTGAATGTGGCAGCCTTATGAATTTATTTAATGGGAATATATAAATACAATCAGAGCACAGCCAAGCTCCACCCAATCAGTTCAAACCCCCACTAGCAGTTAAAAAGGAAGAAACAGCTGCAATCACACATTGCTCCCAGAAGCATGAAGCTGAAGCCTGAAGATGACGAATGAGACTTCGTCGAAACGTCGCCAAGACACTACCAATTTTACACGGGAGAAAACCCGAATAACCAAAGACCTACATACAAACACCCGCGAAAACCTCAGAAAACAAAGTATATATAAATATTTATACATTTCAGAAAGGAGGGCGAAATGATGAAAAAGAGGAGGAGAAAGGGGAGGGGGCATATATTCATAAATATTAACAGGAGAAAACTCAGATTACATCTTTTCCTTCTATTATCTACAAAGAAAAATGGCCTTAGTTGTAAGGAGCATTTTCATCTTCAGATTCCAGGGTTGCTATGAGAACATTCTGATAAAACTGATCACTCTCAGCTGCAGGGCCACATTCCTCATGTCTCCATTTGCCTAATAAAAAGTCCCATTCATCCAAAAACTAAATTTACCTACACTATTGTGACTAAAAATAAGATGGAGTATTGGTTCCTTTAGGAATATAAAGGTAAAGGTTCCCTTTGAACATACGTGCTAGTCGCTGCCGACTCTAGGGGGCGGTGCTCATCTCCTTTTCAAAGCCGAAGAGCCAGCGCTATCCGAAGACATCTCCGTGGTCATGTGGCTGGCATGACTGAACGGCAAAGGCGCATGGAACGCTGTTACCTTCCCACAAAGGTGGTCCCTATTTTTTCTACTTGCATTTTTTACGTGCTTTCGAAACTACTAGGTTGGCAGAAGCTGGGACAAGTAACGGGAGCTCACCCCATTACATGGCAGCACTAGGGATTCGAACCGCTGAGCTGCCGACCTTTCGATCAACAAGCTCAACATCCTAGCCCCTGAGCCACTGCGTCCCTTTTTTAGGAATATAAAGGGATATAAATAAAAGTGTGGTTAGGAATAAGAGGAATGGCTTACCCCACGGGCATCTTGAACCTTTCCTTTCCATATCTGTTGATTTTAAAACAAAGTGTTACGTATTGCTTTAATTTCTGACGCTTTTTCTTGGTTGTAAGCAGCCTAGATTCATCTCTACCGAAGATGGGCAGCATTTAGGTTTAATAAATGAATAAACCAAGAAACATTAAATGATCAATACATTTTTGAAAAATAACAGATTTCTAAAAGTCATTTTTAAAAACATTTATTTTGACATCAAATGTTCTTTGGTATTCAGATCTGGCCTAAAAATAATAATGTAGCATTTAGGAATAAAAATGCAGCCCAGCAATCCAGCACTGGAGGCCAAGATGGAGAAGACCTGAACAGCCACCGTGTACTTCCCTTTGGTGCTCAGGTAGGCAGGTACAAAGGACACCCAGACACTGCAGAAGACCAGCATGCTGAAGGAGATCAGCTTGGCTTCATTGAAGGCCCCAGGGAGATTCCTGGCCAGAAAAGCCACCGTGAAACAGACAGCAGACAGGAAGCAACATAAAACATGGTGACAGAACCTTCATTGCATTGTAGGATGATCTCTCTAGGTTGGGAGTGCATGTCAGAGTCAGGGAATGGGGGGAAAGTTCCCAACCAAATGCTGCAGATGACAGCTTGGAGACCAGAACAAGAAAGGACAATGGAGTTGGCCAAGCTCTTCCCCAACCATCTCTGCACTTTATTCCCTGGTTTGGTGGCCAAGAAGGCTAACACCACTGTGATTGTTTTGGCCAAGATTGAAGAAATGGCAATTGAGAAGACGATGCTGAAGGCTGTTTGTCGGAGGAGGCAGGTCACCCTCCTTGGCCGGCCAACGAAGAGGAAGGAGGTCAAGATGGAAAGCAGGAGGGAGACCAGGAGGATGTAGGAGAGGTCCCGGTTGTTGGCTTTGACGATTGGTGTTTCCATGGATTTAATGAAGATCCCCAAGCCAAAGCCTGTGGTTAAAGAGAGGAACAAGGCAATGGAAGTCAGGATGATCCCCAGATTTTCCATATAAGAAAGATAACTTTGAATCTTGGGGATACAGTGAACTCGATCTGTGTTTGAATGTTGATTTTCTGGACATTTGGTACATTTGTCTGCATCTGAAAAAGAGGAAGAGGAGGGTCTCCCTTTAACATGTCCTTTAATCAAATGCATTTTTTGGGTAAACCTGTTGTTAGTATGAATGACTTTGTGTAGGTGAAGTCAATATATTTCTTCATTTCCCTCCAGCTAGAGCAACTTTTTCTTTTCCTTTTTACGGTTACCATTTCATCAATTGAATTTGTTGAACAAGAAGAAGGGAAGAAGAAAGGATCAAGGCGGGTAGGCAGTTCCACCATTTTATCTTTTCACTGATGAACCTCTTGGAATTTGGAGCCCAGCCTTTTGTGAAAGATTTAAGGCACCAATGAGATCCAGCCCACAGTGGAATTAAGTACATGTGAAGGATTGCTTAATGTAGCCTATGCTGGCTGAAGGGGATAAACACTACTTTTGTGATGGAGAAAGAAATGTTAGGTGGAGTGGCCCTTGAAGATGAGTTAGGTATGGAGTGAGGACATCAAAATGCATTCCTCAATTTTTAATTATCATTAAGAGGAACATCTTCCAATAAGATCAAGAAGGAGGTTTGGCTCAACCCCAACTCAAGATTCCCCTCCCCTCCTCTCCTCAACTCTCCATGGGCCATGAGTTTGAAAATTGCTTTAAGAGGAGCCTCCAGCAGAATCTCTGCAATGTCAGACTCAGGAAGTATAAAGGAAGGAGTCACCTGAAGCAGACCCAAAAAGGCACCTCCTGAATAGATGGATCAGTCAAAGGATTATGACATAAGGCTACTAACTTCCCCTCCCCCCAGCAAGTAGAATGACGAGCACATCAAAGACTTGCTGTGAAACTCTTGTCAACCCTGAAGCTGGCCTGACCGAAGCCATCTTGGAGTTTCAGTGTTGCCACACTGGAGCTGAGAGATAGGGAGGGGGGATTAGAGATAGCTGGGGTTTTGTAGCCAAAATAAAATACTTTCTCTTGGGAACCAAGGACATTCTCACACCTGGCCAGAGGAAGGAGGGGTGATGTCACCAGGCAACCAGACAGCACCATGATTGGACCGTGTGACTGATTGTTTGGGGTTTGAGGGAAACCTTTTACTTTTAATTAGGTGAAAACTGTGGGAACCTTCAGAGTCGGTTTTCACCAGATCTGTGCCAATATGATATATCCAATAAAGCTATTCCTTGAGGAATCTACCTGCCTTGGAGTTGCTGTGGGTCTATTACTTGGAACCCTGACAACTCCTTTAGCAAAAAAATGCATCCTTTGATTAAAGGGAAGTAGCTACAATGTGAAGCTGTGGTTGCCCAAAATAGCCATGAGACTTGGACACTTGCAAGAACCGGATCAATCCTCCTACAAAAATCCAATTAAGTTCCATCATTATATTCTGGAATCTGGAAACTCTCACTATTCAGAGCAATGGAGTAAATAGTAATTTGAAACGTGGAAGATTGTTGTGAAAGATAAAAGAGTAAGAGATGTCACTTCTCTCACAATACTCAACCCTCGCTTATCCCATATCTTTATCCATGATCTGTATCCCTGTTTGCTTGAGCTATATACCAGATTAATCTCCAAGATATTTTCTTTTTTTAAAATATATGTAAAGTTTTTATTTTATTTTATAGACAGACACATACAATACATAGTCAATCCTTCAGTGTATCATCTTTTGTGTCTTCTTCTTACTCCTCCAATCTTTATCGTATCTTGATATTATCATTTCATTTATTGTAACATTTCTCCCCCATTTAATACGTATTATCTATCCTATATATAGAGTATCTCTTCTCTAACCAATGGTAAAATTTCACCCATATCTTAAAATAACATATTTTCTTATAATTCACTATGATGTAAATGCATATCTTGATCAAGACTCCAAGAGGGGGGATCCCTCTGGCCAAGCCTTTCAAAATGCACGTTCATGAAGAATATCAGGATTTATGGTCCTCCCCAAAGTCTATCCCTTTCTCCTGCTGTCACCCACCTTCCCTGGTGGAGATGGATCCTTCTGCACAAGGACGACAATTGTAGCAGCAGATGGGCTTCCCTTCCTGAGCCACCTTCATGAATCCAGGAGGACAGCTTTCCACACATCTGGAAGGAGGCTGAGGCTGGCCAGAGAGAGGGGTAAAAATAACATCCAGAACATGAATTCTTCTATTTCCTAAAATATGTAAAAGGAAAAGTTTGGGGATCTCCAATTCAATTCATTACTAAATTTGAAGACTACAAGAAACTTAGAGCTCCTTGGGATTCGACTGGAAGCATCGCAGTGAGACAGTTGGGGAAGAGCGAGCTCCACCGAGCTTTGCAAATTGCTGGGCTGACAAACAACCATTGAGGGGTCTTCAGACCAGAACTGTTCTGTAGGGACGGTAAAGAAGGAAAGGCACCTCGGATGACCAAGAGGAACCAGCAAGTTCCTCGGAGATCAGAGGAAAGATCTTTGACTCAGCGGGGCGGGGGGCAGGGGCGGGGGCTAAAGCAGCCATCATTAAGCTGAGGCAACCGGACCAAGATTTTGAGCAGGAGCGGTGATTGGGACAGAATATTGAAGCCGGGTGAGTGAACTCCAACCCACAAAAAAATACTTTAATTTGAAATTGGCAAAAAACAAAACAAAAAAACCTTTGGCAGTGGAATAGTGGCCAAACTAAGAAGGAATGTAAACACAGCAAAATAAGAGAAATGGAATCATTTACCCTAAGACCCAAAAGAAATTTGGTTTTTTAAATTGAATTGGAGATCCCCCAAGCAGAAGAAAAAAGGAAACCCTCAAATAAAGTTGGAGAAATTAGGGTTAGGGTTAGGGTTAGGGTTAATTAAAATAAAACAAAATAAATAAAATAAAATAAAATAAAGTAATTAAAAAGTAAAAGTAAAAATGCCCCAAGTAAGGAGTGTGCATAAGAGCACAAACGTGCCTACCGTTCCTGTCCTATTGTTTTTCTCACCTTATTCAGCATCTCCAACTTTGCAGTAGCATTCTGGTTTATCATCAACTTGAAATCCAAAGATCCAACTCTTTCTAGCTTCCCAAGTATCATTATGATAGCAGACATATTGAGGAAAATCACTGTATTCATAACGTCCAGGTCTGCTACCAGCTTTCCATTCTCATCCATATATACCCCACCGATGGAATTATTATAAAACTGAGAGGTTCGAAGGAAAGAATGAAACTGGAATGGAAGAGTGATGACAGATGTTAGACAGCTTAATATACAAAACACACTTTTTTAGACTGTGCGACATGGTCATGGTCCTGCTTGTCCAAAAAAAAAAAAGTCAAAGAAGAAAGAGATGGAAGAATAATAGTTTTGCAAAGAAGCTTGTAAAAAGAAATTGGAAAAGAAATGAGCAGGGTGAAATGAACTGCAGAAAGGAGAGCAGTGGGAAAATTGGGATTTAATGTAATTTTTATATTCAGAGTACAATATAATTATTGTCAAGTTCTTACAATTGTAACATTGATTCTTGGCTGCTGTGGAGAGCTGTGCAATAGAAAATAAGTACCTGCCATGCCTTCAGCATAGGAGTTTTCACATTTTTACCAGTTTTAAATGTGTTCCTGGATCTGGATAAATAAGCTTCATTTAAGGCCCTTGCCACAGCCCAGACTGTGTTGTAAATTAAATAGCTATCCCGAGTCAGGATTGGATCCATCTCTTCTTCCTTGAGAGCTTCCAGATCTTCTCTCTGCCTGCACTGAATCCAGACTTTCACCGAAAAGGCATTGTTGGTGTAGGAACACAGGAAGGAGGTCTCTACATAGTATCTCATAAAAGAATGAAACTTCAACTGCCTACCATACTTTGCAAATTGATTTTCCTGCATAGGAAAGGAAAATATGCCATGGAGGTATTTGACTGGAAAAGATTGTTTTTTCAAATAAATAGTGAAGTCCCAGCAGATTGTGGTGAGCAGGACTTTCCCTCTAGGAGGTTCCATAAGCCCTTCAAATACTATATCCAGAAGCAAAATCCCTGCATTGAATGAACTCAAGTCTGCAGCAAAAATAAAGACATTCACCTTTCTCCAACTGAGATATAAATGCCACTCTATGTTCGCTTGCCGAGAAGCTGGGGAAAAGGTTTGTGATAAAACTGGGCAGATGCCATTCCTGACCAGCATGGAAGTCATTGTCCTCATGAACCTTTGTCCGTTCTCAGTGTCTGGAGCAAGGAGACCCACCAAGGTCCACCTGAAATGGAGGACCAGCTTCACCATCCCTGGGTACTGGGCTCCTTCAGCAGGGAGCATTGGGTAGAAGAAAGGATTTTCATCACTCACAATCTGGGAATCAAAACCGTGACTGATCTGAAAAGAAAAAAAGTTATTTTATTTTTTTGAGAGAGAGATCATAAAACCAACATCTGGCCTTAATGGAGGAACTGTTCCACTCCTGGTCATTCTGTTTACATTGCCTCTCTTCTCACTTCAATAGCATTAGCAAAAACACTTAGACTTATATACTGCTTCACAATCTCTCTAAGTGGTTTACAGAGTCAGCATATTGTCCCCAACAATCTGGGTCCTCATTTTATCCACCTCAGAAGGATGGAAGGCTGAGTCAACCTTGAGCCTGGTGAGATTGGAACTGCCCAAATTGCAGCCAGCAGCAGTCAGCAGAAATAGCCTGCAGTACTGCATTCTAACCACTGAACCACCGCAGCTCTTCAATGAAGCATTTGGGTATTGCAAAGAGTCAGCAGAGATGCACAGTCTGCATTACGAGTGTAGCAGAGAGAGGGTTGTCTGCTCAGATCCTTCTCTACTATTTGATAGAACCTTCATCCTTACTTCATGCAATTCCCACAATAGAACTTTACTCTTCATTTACAAGAGAGGATGCCTGGCTGTAAGTTGCATGTCTAAGAGGGCTGTGAAAACATCTACGGACTCCTCACATCCTGGACATAAATTGTTTCAACTTCTATCCTCAAAACGACACTATAGGGCACTGCACACCAGAATAACTAGACACAAGTTCATTTCCCCCCCCCCCCGAATGCCATCACTCTGCTTAACAATTAATTCCCACAACTCTGTCAAATAATTTACTAAGACTGTATTACTATTGTTCTTGTCTTCCTTACTAGTATCTATCTCTTTCCACTTACTACTTGCTTATATCTTTCATTTTATATTGTTTTTATTTGTTTCCTAGTACAATTTGATATAGGGATGCGATGGCTCAGGGGCTAGGACGTTGAGCTTGTCGATCGAAAGGTCAGCAGCTCAGTGGTTCAAATCTCTAGTGTTGCCGTGTAACAGGGTGAGCTCCCGTTACTTGTCCCAGCTTCTGCCAACCTAGCAGTTTCAAAAGCACGTAAAAATGCAAGTAGAAAAAATAGGGACCACCTTTGGTGGGAAGCGAACAGCGTTCCGTGCGCCTTTGGCATTGAGTCATGCTGGCCACATGACCACGGAGATGTCTTCGGACAGCGCTGGCTCTTCGGCTTTGAAACGGAGATGAGCACCGTCCCCTAGAGTCAGCAACAACTAGCACATATGAGCAAGAGGAACCTTTACCTTTACCTTATGATTTGATAGCTTGTTAGTAACCTTGACTATCACTAAGTCTTGTATCTTTTTCTTCTCCATGAATGTATCTTAGTCTTCTTATGTACACTGAGAGCATATATACCAATGACAAATTCCTTGTCAAATTCGAATCACAGTTGGCCAATAAAGAATTCTATTCTATCAATTATCTTTGTTGGGGAGAATTGCTGCTATTAAAATGAATGTTTTACCTAGATTTTTATTCCTCTTTCAGATGATACCAATAATTAAGAAAGATAAGAATCTTGAGGAATGGCAGAAGGGAATTAACAAATTTATATGGGAAGGTAAAAAAGCTAGGGTTAAAATGAAAATAATTCAAGATTCTCGGGAAAGGGGAGGTTTAAAAATGCCTAATTTTAAATTATATTATGAAGCAGCTGCTCTCTCTGCAATAAGTGATTGGTTTAATTTAACAGAGGACAGAATTTTGAATATAGAAGGTTATGATTTGCTATATGGATGGCATGCATATTTAATTTATGACAAAAAAGTGGATAAGGCCTTTAAAAATCATGTGTTAAGAAATGCCCTTCTGCGTGTTTGGAAAAAATACTCTTATAAACTAAATTATAAGGTTCCTATATGGGCAAGTCCTAGACATACAGTAGAAAATATAAACATAGAACAGAATCAGGAAATGATTACATATAAAGATCTTTTGTATACTGAAAGAGGTAATTTGCAGTTAAAATCTCTGCAAGTATTAAGAGAGGAAGGGAAAAATTATACTTGGTTTCAATATGAGCAACTACGTGCTAGATGGAAGGGAGATCAGAAAATTGGTATAGAGCAGAACGAGGAAAATTTGGTAAAGCAAATTAGAAATCAGTCTCAGGAGCATATAAAGAGATTGTATAATGTGTTACTTGAAATAGATTCTGAAAGGGACTTGGTAAAGGACTGTATGATAAAGTGGGCACAAAATTTTCAGGAGCCAATATTATTGGAAACGTGGGAAAAAATTTGGGTTAGAAATGTTAAATTCACAGGCACAGAATCTGAGGAAAATTTTTATAAAATGTTTTATAGATGGCATCTAGATCCAAAAAAATTACCGTGTATGTATCCAGATATGCAAGCAAAATGTTGGAGATGTAATTGTGATGATGCTACATATTTTCACATTTGGTGGACTTGTAAGGATATAAAGGCCTTTTGGATAAAAATTTGGTGGATTTTACAAAATGTTCTGAAAAGAAGATAAAGTTCCTGCCGCAATTTTTCTTGTTGGGAATTATTACGGATTGTACAGTAATTGAGACTAAATTGATTTTAAATCTAATAACAGCAGCAAGATTACTAATAGGACAATATTGGAAGAAAAAGAAGTACCAACAATAGAAGAATGGATATTGAAAGTTGCCAATTTGGCTGAGATGGCGAAGATATCAGCCTTTTGAAAGACAATACAAGAAAGATACTTAAAGGAATGGAAAAATGGATTGACTATATTCAACGAGATATCAGACTAAGAGTTATCAGACTGTTTTGAATGATTATGATGTATTATTTTGATTGCTTTTGGGGGAAGTTAGGAATTGATGATTGTAGGGGTATAATTAAGTTGGGACGAAAATTTTTTAGCATATGTTTGTTTTATTTTTAACTATACCTTGTGCTCGTTCCGGGAAGTCATTGCAGGAGGAGGGAAAAAAATTTTGTAAAACTTTTTGAATAAAAAAAAAAAAGAATTCTATTCTATTCTAAAAATGTTCTTCATAAGAAAGGCAAACCTGGGGGATTTTGTAGGTTTCCAACATGGTTGAAATCTGGATGGAGATGTCAGTATCAGCTGCTTCAAGAACAGCCACTGTATTTCTCTGCCTTCCACAGCTGTAGTTGGGAACATTGGCTTCCCCCTCCGAAAGCAGGTCCAGCAAAGCCTCTGAGGTCATTTGTGCACTGAAATAATTGTCATAGATGTTGTATCCCAGGGTGACATTGAACAAACTGTTGGGATTCTTGCTGATCGCTTGGATTGCAAAAAGGAAGGATAGCAGTTTCCAGTACTCTGATGATGGTCTCCTGAAAGTATGAATGTATCAGGACATAATCAATGGAAGTGACATTTTATTTAATTGTTAAATTTAACAGTTGTATTTTTAGTCCACCTAAAGCTGAGAGGTTAGAGTCATTTTTAAATCCCAGCCCCCCCACCCACCCCAAAAAATTCACCTATCTGATGGAACTCTGGGATTCTTTCAATTTTTTCTTTTATTTTTGGAAACTGAATGCATATTATTTCTGTGTTAGTCTAGTAATTGTTAGCTTTCTCTAATTCTTTTTTAAATTTATATTTATAAAGAATTGTTTAAGAAAATGAAATATTAATGAAAAGAAAAAAAGGAATGAAAAAATAGCGAAAGGAAGAAAAGGTCCAAGAAATTTAAAAAAAGGAAAACAGAAAAAAAACCTGATTTCCCACCTTCTTTTCAACAGATATTTTTTTCATTTCTGCAAATTCTACATTTTTCACCATCTAGTTCTCCATTGTGAGAATTCGATGATTCTTCCATCATTGAAGATAGAATAATCTTGCTACAGGCAAAATATATAAACATTACAAATGTTATCTAATTCTTTGCTCAGAAGTCCCAGTAAAAAAGAATTCTGATTTCTTCACAACTTTTAGCCTTTCAAGTTCTTTGTATTGTTGTGTCAATTTGTATCTAAAATTTCTGAGCTTTCTCACAAGTCCAGCCTGCATGATAAATTGTTTCCCCATTCTTTTCACAAATCTTACATTGGTTTGAAACATGTTAGGAATTATTATGTATTAGTTTAAGAAAGAAGGGAATTGATAGTGTGATGGTGTGAAATGGAATATGTTTTATGTTATATTTTAGATTATGTTTGTTAGTTACAATACCCTGTATTCTGTTCTGGGAAGTCTCGGGGGATGAGGGGAAGGGAAGACTATAAATTGATTGGTTGCCATTGTACAGGAATAATGGTAGAATTAAACAAGTTGGAATGGTGTAATGTCGGGACTGCTCAAACACTCCCGAAGGAAAGGGTAAGGAAAGAGGAGTAAAGAAGGAAGAAAGGTCCAAGAAATTTAAAAGGAAAAGAAAAAAGGAATGAAAAATAGCAAAAGGAAGAAAGGATAGGAGGAGGAGGAGAAGAAAGGATTAAATGGCAGTTGAGCAGCCCTGATTGAGTATAATTTGAGTATAGGACTGATTGTTGGATAAGTGATTGTATTGTACACTGGTCAAATTGTGGGAATTATTATGGAAAAATAAATAAAAAATTTGCAAAAAAAAGAAAAAAAAAGAAACATGTTTACCCATTCTTTAATATTTCTCTAATTTCCTATACTAATACATCATCTTATGTCAAAAATATTATCTTAACCTATGACAGAGTGTAAACCGAATACCTGTTACCCAAATTCTCTGCAACTTTATTTAATATCTGAATTTAATAGTGCATTCAGTCATACAAATTGAAGCTGTTCATCGTCTGTTTCAAATCTTTAAAACTTTATACATTTTTGTTATTACATGTTCACCATTTCTACATAATTCAGTTTCAAATTCACTTTAGTTTATTCTTCACATTATCCTTTTTCTTGCTGTTGTATTAAGATTTCAGACTGACTTTCAGTCTCTTTCTATCCATTTGCCTATTTATCCTCCCAATAATTAATAATTGGAAGTGTGACCTATTATTCCACATCAAATATAGAATCATTAAAGGGCACATTCAGACAAAGACACCCACAATGACGCATAAAATGAGCAACTATGACTGTTAACAAATGCAGTTTATAGGACTCACATATCCACCATAGAGTCTTAGCTGACAAATAACTGATTGTATGATTGGGATGCTGGCATCCATGCAAATGAAATTCACATATATAAGAAAAGTCAATTCTAAACTGGGACCCATTCATTTAATTGGTAGTACCGAATGAAATTGTCAGGTTTATCATATTTTTACTTCAGAGAAAAAGTCAACATTTCTGCATTTTTCTACCCATTACCTTATTGGGCCTGAGAGTGGTAGAAGAGAAGACCCATCCTCTCTTCTCCATCCACAGTCCAACTCTGCTAAGAAGATGTCAAGAAAAGCAGATGCTTCTTCTTCAAAGTTAAGAAAATCAGAAGATCTCTAATGTTTACTTATTTGAGAATTTCAAATCAGGCTCATCAGCTGAAAAGGATGAGCCAAGGATGAAATAAGACAGAAAGAGAGAAGAACTAGCAGGTCAAAGAGATCATTCATTGTAAGAGAGGCAGCTGAAACAGTAGAACTCAGGATGGAATGGAGAGGCTCTATGTCTGCGTATGAAATTTGACATACCAAAAATCAGTCAAAGGAAATTTGTCGAAGCTTAATGGTAGAAATCGCATCCTCGTTGCAGAGACAATGCCACCAACGAGAAACTCTCCTGGCTTGTAATAGTTCTGTGGATGCACCTCATCCCTCTTCAGAGTCAGGAGACATTTGGCTATGAGACTTCCTAGAACTTCCTGAGGCAGCAGAAGCAGCAGAAACAACAACATGACTTGTGTTCCTGATGGAGTCTCCAGCCTTGCTTTGAAGACACAGTGATAGGAAGAGGTGGAAGAAACCAAAGTCTTCTTCCAAGACAGAAGCTCCAGAGGTTTTCTAATCCTGACAGAGTCTGTACAAGTCTTCATATCTGCATCCCCTGCCTGTCATAAAAGCTTTCAAAGTTCTCTCTTTCTCCAGGGCCATTTATGCCCCCAATATTTTCCAAGGCAAAGAGATCAGCCAACAAGGTGTTGATATGATATCAGTGGACGCATGTTATGGCTGTGTTTGTGTGATATCTGAAAGCAATCCAAAATGTCTTTTGAGATTTAGCCCCAAGAGAATAAATAAATCACTATGATTTGGATAATGGCCACAAGGAGAAACGTCATCTCTCTGAACTCTGAGTGAGCCAACAAGCAGGTGTCCAATGGGAGGAATCACAAATGGGGATGAAACTCTGAAGATGAGCCCAGGAGTGAGACAGGAGAACTTTCTCCCAAACATCTCATTCCTACCATTGCATCATCATTACAGTATTACAGCATTACAGCATCATGGCAGCTGGTCAGCTCATCCCTTAGAAAATCTCTCAATACATTCCAGTCTCAAGAGAGAATTTTGATATGAGTCTGAAATATCAATCCTCAATGTGGATACAATTGATTCTAATTTGCCTTTGTTAAGAGATGGATGGCTGTTTTTGTTCATATGACATTCTTCTCTCTTACAAAGTTCCAGATCAGAACAAAATCCCCGAAAATCACTTTTATCCATTATAGTCATCAAACGTTTGACCTTGGGTTCTACTGTTGGGGCATTTCAATTCTGAAAAAGAGTAGATATTTTTCTTCATTGGAGAAAAAAAAGGTGTTCTTTGTTTGTAAAGGAGTGTTGTGCCTCACTCGCCCCCCTCTCTGAAGCCGGGCCCCTCTCATCTCCTGCCGGACGCTGATAGTGCAGAAGAATGTCCTGGCATGCCTCCAGCCCCCAGTTCTGGCACCATGCCCGGACAGACCGAGCAAGACGAATGGCCTGACATGCCTCCAGCCCCCAGTCCTGGCACCATGCCCGGACAAACGGAGCAGCTGGACCCCTCCCCCACAGCATGTGAGCCTGGGGAGTGTGAAGCCAGTCACGAGTTGGAATTACTGGCAGCTGGAGGCTGGAGGGACCCACGCTTCCAGAGAGTGGAGAGGCGACGTCAGCAAAAGGAAGGGAGGGGCAGGCCTGGATAAATGCTGAGTCACGGAGCCACACCCCATGGCCTATATAACTGATCTGCTTTCTGGCATTCTTTGAGTCAGGCAAAGTCTAAATTGGATTGCTGAAGTCACATCCTGGTCTCCTGCCTGCCCTGAGAACTCTGACAGAACTTTGGCAAAGCTGCAGAGGCACGCTTGATACGGACTTCCCCGACCCGGCTGTCAGAGGAGGAGTGGGACACGACAAGGTGGAGCTGTTAAGGCCAACCTCTTCAACACGTTCTTCAGTTCAATCTTTGTCGACAGCAGTGGCTCATGCCCCACATTTCCAAGTCACGCCACAACTAATTGCCACGATCTGCTACATACTGATTTTACAGAAGGTAATGTTGAAAAGGCACTAAGCAACCTAAAACCATCTCTATCTATTGGCCCTGATGGATTATATGCCTGCTTCTTGAAAAAGCTTTCCACTGCCATAGCCAAACCACTAAGCACAACCTATGAGGTTTCTTTCAGAACCAGCTCTTTGCCCGACCTATGGTCATTAGCCATGGTCATTCCTATCTTCAAAAAGGGAGACCCCAGCCTAGCTGAAAATTACAGACCAATCTCACTGTGATGTGTATTAAGTTCAACACTCCGGAAGGAAGAAAAGCCAGAACGACTGATTCAAATATCCTTCCGTTTATTGTTAACTGCGAACGAACAACAAAACACTAACTGCTCTCGAACTGAGGCTCAACTCAAGAAGTGTTTCCTGACAGATAGATAGATGGGGAACTCATCAAATTTGCAGATGACACCAAGCTGGCAGGAATAGCCAACACTCCAGAAGATAGGCTCAAGTTACAGAAAGATCTTGACAGACTTGAACATTGGGCGCTATCTAACAAAATGAAATTCAACAGTGAAAAAAGTAAGGTTCTACATTTAGGCCAAAAAAACAAAATGCACCAGTACCGTATATGTGGTACCTTGCTCAATAGTAGTACCTGTGAGAGGGATCTTGGAGTCCTAGTGGATAACCATTTAGATATGAGCCAGCAGTGTGCAGCAGCTGCTAAAAAAGCCAACACAGTTCTGGGCTGCATAAACAGAGGGATAGAATCAAGATCAAGTGAAGTGTTAGTACCACTTTATAATGCCTTGGTAAGGCCACACTTGGAATATTGCATCCAGTTTTGGTCACGATGTAAAAGATGTTGAGACTCTAGAAAGAGTGCAGAGAAGAGCAACAAAGATGATTAGGGGACTGGAGGCTAAAACATATGAAGAACGGTTGCAGGAACTGGGTATGTCTAGTTTAATAAAAAGAAGGACTAGGGGAGACATGATAGCTGTGTTCCAATATCTCAGGGGTTGCCACAAAGAAGAGGGAGTTGGGATGTTCTCCAAAGCACCTGAGGGTAGAACAAGAAGCAATGGGTGGAAACTGATCAAAGAAAGAAGCAACTTAGAACTAAGGAGAAATTTCCTGACAGTTAGAACAATTAATAAGTGGAACGACTTGCCTTCAGAAGTTGTGAATGCTCCAACACTGGAAATTTTTAAGAAAATGTTGGATAACCATCTGACTGAGATGGTGTAGGGTTTCCTGCCTGGGCAGGGGTTGGACTAGAAGGCCTCAAGGTCCCTTCCAACTCTGTTGTTATGTTATGTTAAGATCTTGTCTGACACGTGTAGCTGTCAGGCGCAAACCAATAGGGCTCTCCCAGCTTTCGCTCTTGCTGTTGCTGGCGCTTCAGTCATTGGTTGATAGTCATGTCTTAACGAGGACACCAAAGAGCAAAGTCAATTATAAACCAACCCATTACCCTCCACGTGAGACAAACAACCTACTCTCTAGGAAGTAGTTTGGTTTCAGGAAAAATTTGTCCTGTAAACTGCAATTCCTACACTGTAGATACATTTGGACTACACAACTCGACCAGGGTAAAGCACAGATAATTTTATATAGACTTTGCAAAGCCTTTGTTTCAGTGGTACATGACAAACTACTGTTAAAACTAAGCTCTTATGGCATTTCGGATCCCTGCACAAGTGGATAGCTGCGTTCTGTCAAACAGGCAATAAGTAGTCAAAATGAATATCAAATGCACCAGTACATATGTGGTACCTTGCTCAATAGTAGTACCTGTGAGAGGATCTTGGAGTCCTAGTGGATAACCATTTAGATATGAGCCAGCAGTGTGCAGCAGCTGCTAAAAAAGCCAACACAGTTCTGGGCTGCATAAACAGAGGGATAGAATCAAGATCACGTGAAGTGTTAGTACCACTTTATAATGCCTTGGTAAGGCCACACTTGGAATATTGCATCCAGTTTTGGTCACCGCGATGTAAAAAAGATGTTGAGACTCTAGAAAGAGTGCAGAGAAGAGCAACAAAGATGATTAGGGGACTGGAGGCTAAAACATATGAAGAACGGTTGCAGGAACTGGGTATGTCTAGTTTAATAAAAAGAAGGACTAGGGGAGACATGATAGCTGTGTTCCAATATCTCAGGGGTTGCCACAAGGAAGAGGGAGTTGGATGTTCTCCAAAGCACCTGAGGGTAGAACAAGAAGCAATGGGTGGAAACTGATCAAAGAAAGAAGCAACTTAGAACTAAGGAGAAATTTCCTGACAGTTAGAACAATTAATAAGTGGAACGACTTGCCTCCAGAAGTTGTGAATGCTCCAACACTGGAAGATTTTAAGAAAATGTTGGATAACCATCTGACTGAGATGGTGTAGGGTTTCCTGCCTGGGCAGGGGTTGGACTAGAAGGCCTCAAGGTCCCTTCCAACTCTGTTGTTATGTTATGTTAAGATCTTGTCTGACATTGTAGCTGTCAGGCGCAAACCAATAAATCTCAATTATCTTGCTGTTGCTGGCGCTTCAGTCATTGGTTGATAGTCACCCTAGCTGTGGCCGGTCGTAAAGCGAGGACACAACAATGCTACCTGCAAAGTCAATTATAAACCAACCCATTACCCTCCACGTGAGACAAACAACCTACTCTCTAGGAAGTAGTTTGGTTTCAGGAAAAATTTGTCCTGTAAACTGCAATTCCTACACTGTAGATACATTTGGACTACACAACTCGACCAGGGTAAAGCAGTAGACGCAATTTATATAGACTTTTGCAAAGCCTTTGTTTCAGTGGTACATGACAAACTACTGTTAAAACTAAGCTCTTATGGCATTTCCGGATCCCTGCACAAGTGGATAGCTGCGTTCCAATATCTCAGGGTTGCCACAAAGAAGAGGGAGTCTGTTCTCCAAAGCACCTGAGGGTAGAACAAGAAGCAATGGGTGGAAACTGATCAAAGAAAGAAGCAACTTAGAACTAAGGAGAAATTTCCTGACAGTTAGAACAATTAATAAGTGGAACGACTTGCCTTCAGAAGTTGTGAATGCTCCAACACTGGAAATTTTTAAGAAAATGTTGGATAACCATCTGACTGAGATGGTGTAGGGTTTCCTGCCTGGGCAGGGGGTTGGACTAGAAGGCCTCCAAGGTCCCTTCCAACTCTGTTGTTATGTTATGTTAAGATCTTGTCTGACACGTGTGTAGCTGTCAGGGCGCAAACCAATAGGGGCTCTCCCAGCTTTCCGCTCTTGCTGTTGCTGGCGCTTCAGCCGCTCGGATTGGTTGATAGTCACCCTAGCTGTGGCCGGTCGTAAAGGCGAGGACACAACAATGTGCTACCTGCAAAGTCAATTATAAACCAACCCATTACCCTCCACGTAGAGACAAACAACCTACTCTCTAGGAAGTAGTTTGGTTTCAGGAAAAATTTGTCCTGTAAACTGCAATTCCTACACTGTAGATACATTTGGACTACACAACTCGACCAGAGTAAAGCAGTAGATGCAATTTATATAGACTTCTGCAAAGCCTTTGATTCAGTGGTACATGACAAACTACTGTTAAAACTAAGCTCTTATGGCATTTCCGGATCCCTGCACAAGTGGATAGCTACGTTCCTGTCAAACAGGCAATAAGTAGTCAAAATAGGAAGCACTCTATCAAACCCTGCACCAGTTAACAGTGGTGTCCCCCAAGGCAGTGTTTTAGGACTCACACTCTTTCTGCATTACATAAATGACCTTTGCAATCATATTATAAGCAACCGCATTCTCTTCCCTGGTGACGTAAAAATATTTAATACCACCAACAATACTACCCAAAAGACTTGTGTGGACTCACACAGGGTGATGGCGGTGATCTTCGATCACCAACCTCTGGATTATGTGGAATCGCTAGGACAGCTTAAATCTGCTGTCCAGCGGTTCGAAAACCCCTCTTCGGGAGAAGGAGAAGGTGGTGAGCTGAGGCAGAGGTTGAATTTCCTAAAGCCCCTGAGAAAAAGGGGTTTGAAGGGTTAAGTTCCTCCAGTAACCGAAGTGCTCCAGATCCGAGGATTCTTCTGCTTTGGAACCAATCACCACGACCAAACGCCGAGATTTATTTTGGACAATAAAGGATTATACCGGACAGAACGAAAGTGGGAGAACTTTAAGCAAGTAGCCAAGCCGATTCCCCGATACTTTGTAACAAGCTTGAAAACAGTAAAAAAATGGAGGTGAATTGTTAACAAGTTAACGAGTGGAAAGCGAAAGCGTCTGCAGTTGGTAATTTGCATGTTACTTGCTGCTTTTACTCTTTAACTCTTTGCTGCCTGCTGATAGAATCTAGGGGAGATTTTTAAATACTGCTTTAAAAGACTGTGTTTTTTAGAGGTTAAGAAGATTTAAAGTGAATATTAAGTTGGAAATAAATAAATATATAATTTTATAGAAGATGGCAGCCAAACAATTAAAGTCTACTGTAACAAAGAGCTCTGGAACTTTATCAGCTGGTGCCTCTCCAGCTCATACAGCAGAGACTAGAACATTGAATTTAGAGGCGTTACAAGAGAACTTAAAAGGCTTTATAGAAGAAAAATTTAAAGTAATAACTGATGAGATGTCTGAAATGAAAGAGCAGATATCAGAAATTCAAGTGGGAAATAAAGAAGTTAAAGAAGGATTTGTAATGGCAGTACGAAGTTTGGCAACGAATGTGATTTTATTGGAGGAGGAGGTTGAAGAAATTAAGCAACATAATTTAAAATTAGAAAATAAAATGGATGAATTTCAAAGTAAAATGGAAAAAACAGAGGATGAAATAGTTTTGATACAATATAGAAATATGGAATTTGCTCTTAGAATTCGAGGTTTGAAAGAAAATAAGGAAGAGAATTTAAGGAATTTTTTCTGAAGTATTTGCTGAGATATTAGCAGCTCGTCCAGCAGATGTGGCTTATCAAATTGATAAAATATATCGTGTGAATTCTTGGATAGCAAGGCAAAAAAGTTGCCAAGGGATGTTGTTATTTATTTTACAAACAGAACAGTGAGAAATCAGATTTTGCAAGCTTCATATAAGGGAGAAGATTCAGATTGCTGGTCAAGATATTTTGATATTAAAGGAAATTCCACCAAAATGTTAAGGGCTAGGAAGGAATTTGCCTTCCTGGTGAATGAACTTTAAAAAAATCAGATTGAATATAGATGGGATATTCCAACTGGTATAATAGTATATTATGCAGGGAAAGTATATCGTTTCAATACGGTTGGAAAAGCAAGAGAATTTTATGTTGAGGTATTAAAGTTGGAAGTCTTCCCCCATTGGAAGCTAGAGGAAGAGAGGCTGAAGTGAAGGAAAGAGAAGTGAAGCAGGTACAAGAACAGATTGTGATGGAAGAAGATTTATTACAAGTGTTGGAAATACCTACGACGGGTTTAGATTCAAAAGAACAAAGGTTGACAAGAGCTGCTGCTAAACGCAAGGAACAAGAGATGAAGGCACAACAACAACTGGCAACTACTACAACGGAAACAGTGGGAGGAGCAAGGCCTAAAGTAAAATGTGATCTGCGGCTGGTGTTCCAAAAGTTTCCTATCTTGGAATGTTAATGGCCTGAACTCACCGTAGAAGAGAAGGAAAGTATTTCATTATTTGAAACAATTTAAAAATGACATTACCTGTTTACAAGAAACACATATTAGATCTTGCTAAATGTTGGAGATGCGATTGTGAAGATGCTACTTATTACCATATATGGTGGACTTGTAAAAAAGTTAAAGCATTTTGGATTAAAGTATGGTGGATCATGCAGAATATTTTGAAAAAGAAGATTAAGTTTACTCCAGTTCTTTCTACTAGGAATAATTATGGACTACAGCTATAGAGACTAAATTGATTTTGAACTTAATAACAGTGTAAGACTTTTGATTGCTCAGTATTGGAAGAAAGAAGAATTACCTACAATCAAGAATGGACACTCAAAGTATCAAATCTGGCAGAGATGACAAAATCTCCGCTTACTTGAAAGACTATACACTAGAAAAATATATTCTAGAATGGAAAATGTGGATTGATTATATTTAAAATAAGTATCAGATAAAAAAAAATATTGAATAGCATATGAGTAAATTTAGGAAATATTTTGTATTAGATATATTTTTGAAGGAGAGGGGAATTGAGAGTGTGACTAAGTGTGGTGTGACTAGAGATTATAATTTAGGAATTATTTTGGATTATGATTGTTAGTTTTGATACCTGCATTTTGTTCTGGGAAGTCGGGATGGGGGTGGGGGGGTAAGGGGAGGGAATTGGGGGTTTGGTAGAGATGGAGTGATGGTTAATGTACAGGGATTATTGAAGAAATATAATTAATGTAGGATCGGGTCTGCATAGTTACCATTTTAGAACGGTGAGGAGGGAGAAAAGAGAGAGTAGGAGGTAGGAAAGAGGAGAAGAGGAAGGAAGAGGGATAGTAGAGGGAGAAGGAAGGTGGAGGGTGGAGGGAGGAGCGGATGTAGATAAGAGAAGGAGAGGAAGGTTTGGAAAGTAAAAGAAGGTAGAAGAGGGAAGAGTGTTAAAAAGAGGGGTGGTGACTGGGCAAGCCCGACTAATTGTATACAACTGTACATTGGATGAATTATTTGATATGATTGTAAAAATAAAACTTTTTATGAAAAAAAAAAAAAAAGACTTTGTGTCGGAATGGTCAAACAATTGGCAAATCCAAATCTCAACCAACAAATGTTCTGTCTTACATGTTGGCACCAAAAATCAGAACACCAAATACAAGCTGGGAGGATACGACCTCGTAGTTGACCCTCACTCTGACAAGACCTAGGTGTGCTCATTTCAAATGATCTAAGCCTCAGAGCTCACTGTAACAGCATTGCCAAAAAGGCATTAAGAGTTGTTAACCTAATTTTGTGAAGCTTCTTCTATGGTAACATTGTACTACAAACTAGGGCATACAAAACCTTTGCTAGACCAATTCTCAAATACAGCTCATCTGCCTGGAATCCACACTGCATATCGGACATTAATACAATTGAACGGGTCCAGAGGTATTTCAAGAGAAGAATACTCCACTCCTGCTCACAATAGAATACCTTATGCCACCAGGCTTGGAATTTTGGGCTTGGACAACCCAGAACTACGCCACCTATGGTCTGACTTAAGAATAGTACACAAAATTGTTTGCTACAATGTCCTACCTGTCAATGACTACCTTAGCTTCAACTACAATAATACATGGGCAAACAATAGATACAAACTCAAGGTAAACCGCTCCAAACTCGATTGCAGAAAATACGACTTCAGCAACAGAGTGGTCAATGCCTGGAATGGCCCCTGACTCTGTTGTTACATCCTCAAACCCCAAAAACTTTAACCTTAGACTGTCTACCATGGACCTCATCGCAATCCTAAGAGGTCTGTAAGGGGCTGTACATAAGTGCACCAGCATGCCTACCATCCCTGTCCTACTGTCCCCATTTATTTGTACTCATTTCCTGTGTTCATGTCCACGTTTATACTTATACCTGTTTTCTCATACATGTTTGACAAACTAAATAAATAAATAAAATAAATAATACAACAAATCAGAAGATAATTATGGTCATCGAGCAATGCAAAACACAGAGAGAAAATACCACAAAATGTCTACATGTTTAGAAATAAATTAACAAATAAGTAAATTTAGGACAGCATAACACTTTTAGATGTAAATCTATGAATCTTATTGAGCTGATCTAGGCAACTAAACCAGATAAAATCTACCATCTATAAAACCTGTCTACTTTATTTGATATTCTATAGTCCTTGATTATATGCTGATCATAATCAGTCAGGAAATGGAGTGGGGGAAGTCATTATTTTTTTGGCATCCAACATGGCCCAGGGCAGGGAAAGCACAGGGAGATTCTTAGCATCCCGTCTATGAAACCATATCATCTAGTTGGACCAGGAACCATCCCTTCTCTCTGGCATCCCCTGCCTTGTGGAAGAGCCTCCCTGGAGAGCCAGATGGCCCCAACTACCTCAAGAGTTGGTCTACCGCTGTTGTTGATGTTGATGTGTCTTTACAGATTGATTGATTGATTAAATTTATACAGCCAGCCATCTCACAGAAAGCGATTCTGTGTAGTATACCACAATCCAATAAAACAAGAAATGTATCTGAAGGCAGCTTTGGATGGCAGCTCAGGTTGAGCTTGACCAACATGCTATCAGGATGGTTCCGATCAATGGAGGATGTGAGAGGACAATCATGTGAAGATGATTCCCTCAGGGGTTTTCTGCCCTTTTTTTTTTGACTCAGTTTCATGAGCCTGGAATTTCCCACTCAACAATCGAAGATACAGAAGGTTATTCTACCATGTTCAAAAGAGTTGCTACCTCTTGTAAATGTCCTGAGAGTGAATGGGTTGCCAGGCTAGCCTCAGGTTTAATGTTAAGAGCTTATAGTAGTTCTACAACAGTGGTTCTCAACCTTTATAGTGCTGCGACCCCTTTAATACAATTCCCCATGATGTGGCAACCCCTTTAATACAATTCCCTATGATGTGGCGACCCCTTTAATACAATTCCCCACGATGTGGCGACCCCTTTAATACAATTCCCCATGATGTGGCGACCCCTTTAATACAATTCCCCACAATGTGGCGACCCCAACTGTAAAATTATTTTCGTTTTGAATTTATCGCGCCTGAAGCCATATTGGCTAGCAATCTGAACTGCTTGCGATTGCCTTGAGGACGGAGGCATTAAAGTGGAGACTCCTCCCCTATTATTTATTTATTTATTTATTTATTGCATTTGTATACCGCCCTTCTCCTGAAGGACTCAGGGCGGTTGACAGCCAATTTAAAAGATACAATAAATACACATTAAAAACAGACTAAAATTTATATAAATAATGGCCAAAATATTTAAAAAACTAACTAATACAAAAAACTAAAACCCCATTTAAAATTACTTAATTAGGCTAGCCCAGCTCGATGGAATAAAAGAGTCTTGAACTCATGGCGGAAGGTCCGAAGGTTGGGGAGTTGGCGAAGCCCTGGAGGCAGCTCGTTCCAGAGGGCAGGAGCCCCCACAGAGAAGGCCCTAACCCTGGGGGTCACCAGTCGACATTGTTTCACCGATGGCACCCCAAGGAGGCCCTCCCTGTGGGAGCGCACAGGTCAATGGGAGACCTGTTTGTGGCAGTAGGCGGTCCAGTAAATAGCCTGGTCCTAAGCCATGGAGCGCTTTAAAGGTGGTAACCAACACCTTGAATTGCACCGAAGACCACGGAAGCCAGTGCCCGCAGAGGAGTGGTTATATGGGAGCCACGAGGTGCTTCCTCTATCACCCGCGCGGCTGCATTCTGGACCAGTTGGAGCTTCCGGGTGCTCTTCAAGGGGAGCCCCATGTAGAGAGCATTGCAGTAGTCCAGGCGAGATAAAATGAGGGCATGGGTGACTGTGCGCAGAGAAACCCGGTCCAGAAAGGGACGCAACAGGCGGATCAGGCGGACCTGATAGAAAGCCCTCCTGGCGACGGCCGTCAAATGATCTTCAAGAGACAGCCGTGAATCCAGTCTAAGTTGCGTACCCTCTCTGTGGGGGCCAACGACTCGCCCCCAACAGTCAGCAATGGAGTAAGCTGGCTGTACCGGGAAGTTGGCATTCACAGCCACTCGGTCTTCGAGGGATTGAGCTGAAGTCTGTTCCTCCCCATCCAGACCCGTACGGCTTCTAGACACCGGGACATGACATCAACGGCCTCGTTGGGGTGGCCTGGGTTGGATATGTACAGCTGGGTGTCATCAGCGTACAGATGACATTGCACCCCAAAGCCACGGATGATCTCACCCAGTGGCTTCATAGAGATGTTGAACCGAAGAGGCGAGAGAACCGACCCCTGTGGCACCCCACATAGGAGGCGCCTCGGTGTCAACCTCTGCCCTCCTGCCAACACCATCTGCGACCAGTCGGAGAGATAGGAGGAGAACCACCGATAAATGGTGCCACCCACTCCCATCCCCCCCAGCCGTCGCAGCAAGATACCATGGTCGATGGTATCAAAAGCCGCCGAGAGATCTAATAGGACTAGGAGAGAGGAACAACCCCTGTCCCGAGCCCTCCAGAGATCATCAACCAACGCGAGCAAGGCCGTCTCTGTGCTGTAACCGGGCCGGAAGCCGGACTGGAATGGGTCTAGATAGACAGTTTCATCCAGGTACTGAGGGAACTGTCGGCCATTATTCTCAACAACCTTCACCGTGAAGCGAAGGTTGGAGACAGAACGATAATTAGATAAAATGGCTGGATCCAGGGAAGGCTTCTTGAGGAGGGGCCTCACCACCGCCTCTTTCAAGGCGGAAGGGAAAACACCCTCCATCAAAGAAGCATTATCAATCCCCTGAAGCCAGCCACGTGTAACCTCCCGGGTGGCCAGCACCAACCAGGAGGGACACGGGTCCAATAAACATGTGGTCGCATTCAGCCCCCCCAGTATCCTGTCCCAGTATCCTGTCCATATTAAGTTTATCGTGCCTCAAGCCAGATTAGACTAGCGATTGGGAGTGATTGCAGCTGGCTTGAGAGGGAGACATCAGAGCAAAGATTTCTCTCTTTTTTAATTCATTGCGCCTGAAACCGAATTCGGCTAGCGATCTGAAGAGCCTCAGCTGGCTTGTGGAGTTAACCATTGGAGCGCGATTCTTCGACTAGCAAGTATACTTCCTGTCGTGTCCCACTCCTCCGCTGATGGCCGGGTCAGGGAAATCCGAATCAGGCTTGCCTCTGCAGCTCTGCCCAAAGTCCTAGCAAAGTCCTCAGAGCAGGCAGGAGACCAGTAAGTGACTTCAGCAAGATAAGTTCGACTTTGCCTGACTCAGAGACTGCCAGAAAGCAGATCCTTTATATAGGCCATGGGGTGTGGCTCCATGACTCAGCACTCATTAAGGCCTGCCCCTCCCTTCCTTCTGTTGCCTCCGCCTATCCAATCTTCTGATGCGAGGTCACTCCAATCAGCTGTTGGTAATAAACCCTCCTCAGGCTCACATGCTGTGGAGGAGGGAGGGTCTAGCTGCTCCGTTTGCCTGGGCATGGAGTCAGGGCTGGGGCGAGGTGCTCCTTCTTCTGCAGTTTGTCTGGGCATGGAGCCAGGACTGGGGCCGGAGGCATACATTCCTCCGTGTTGGAGCAGATAAGAAGGCCCGGCTGCTCTGAGGCGGGCAAGACACAACACTATATTTCCGATGGTCTTGATAAATGATTCACAGTGAGGTTGCGATCCACAGGTTGAGAACCACTGTTCTACAAGAACTTCTACAACCCAGAATCAGATCAGCAAAAAAGTCAGAGGATATTAGATGGGAAGATGCAGAAGGAGAGTGGAAAATAAGAAAATAGGAACTTTTTCTATAGGAAGTTAGAACAGAGAAAATCCAAAGGAATAAAGAAGCCGTTAACTCCTGCTCAACTAAAGTAGTATAAGGATCTGTTCCCAATTTGGGTCTGAACCTAGTGCCGAAGCCAACGATGGATGCCAGACAAATTTTCTGATTGCTTTTTATTGGAGCACTCCAAGGAAAAGGGCTCCTGGCCAATATGCCAAGAATCAAGAACAAAGGATTAAGTAAGCTTTATATGTTTTCGCTAAAAGAGAAGGCAGAACTAGGCAAGATAATAAGAAATATCATCCAATAACCATTTTAGTAATAATTCTACAGTTTGTTCTATTGGTCTCTAGCTGTCCCTATTCCTAAGCCTTGGCTAATGAATGGTCCAGGAGTTATCTAATACACATTTAATTGTCTAACTCCTGTTACTTTTATCTGCTTTCTAACTACCCAGAATGGTTACAAGGTTTACACATGCATATTTCCTGTAGATAAGCATTCTTTGTTCTTGCCAGACAGACTCCACAATTACAGACTTCCTGATCTACTTTCAAGTGCTCCATGGCACAGGACCGGGTTACTTATGGGACCGCCTACTGCCGCCTATAGCCTCCCATCGGCCTGTGCGCTCCCATAGGGAGGGCCTCCTCAGGGTGCCGTCAGTCAAACAATGCCGACTGGCGGCCCCCAGGGGGAGGGCCTTCTCTGTGGGGGCTCCAGCCCTATGGAATGAGTTGCCTCCGGGGTTGCGTCAACTCCCCGACCTCCGGTCCTTTAAACGCGAGCTCAAGACTTTCTTATTCCACCGTGTGGGGCTAGCTTGATGGAGTTTTAAGGGATTTTTAGGATTGTTTTATTTTAGTTTTAAATCTTAATTGGTCATTTTATAATTAGATTTTTAATATGTTTTTAATTTGTCTACGTGTTTGTTGTTTTTACTTGGCTGTGCACCGCCCTGAGTCCTTCGGGAAAAGGGCGGTATAAAAATCTAATAAATAAAATAAATAAAGTATGTATCATGACCTGGCTTTATTTTAGCATATAGCCCATCAGATCTCTGGGGGGAAAATATGTTCCCAGAAAAAATGAATGGGATTGCTGTGAGAGACTTAGCAGGTACTGAGAGTAGAGGAACATTTAGTAAAAAAGGCATCATCAGACCTCTTGCAAGTTTGTTTGGGTGGACTGAGATGGTTGCATTGGTCAAAGCCAAAGTACAGGCTCAGGGAAAGGGATAGGTAGGAATTATCCTTAACTTGCTGTGTAATCCAGTAGTTGGAATAGATTTTCCACTTACAGAAAGTTGGACAGAAAGTTGGACTCAGAGAAAAGGATTCAAGGAGGATAAGATTGTGTGAATAGCTAAAAGGGCCCTATGTAACGCGAAGATGAGGATGGGACAGAAGCAGGAAGAAACCTGGAATTTTTTTCTAGCCTTCCTAATTTAATAGGAATGGTGAGATGTCCTAGGAAGGAGAAAGCCTTTTTTTTTTTAAGTGTCAAGAGGTGGTAAATGATAGCACGATGTGGCCTTAAAAATATAAAATGATAAAGTAGATAAATGAGTTGAATCCTTTAGATTAGAATAACAGAGTTGGAAGGGACTGTTGGAGATGAATTCAGCCAACAAGCATGGGTCGATGGAAACAAAGAGCGCTCCATGGCTTAGGGCCCGGGTACTTACGGGACCGCCTGCTGTTACCTTATGCCTCCCACCGACCCTTACGCTCACACAGAGAGGGTCTTCTCAGGGTGCCGTCCACCAAACAATGTCGGCTGGCGGCCCCCAGGAGTAGGGCCTTCTCTGTTGGAGCTCCTATGCTTTGGAACGAACTTCCCCCTGGTTTACGCCAAGTGCCTGATCTTCGGACTTTTCGCTGTGAGCTGAAAACGCACTTATTTATTCAAGCGGGACTGGCTTAAAAGTTTTTATTAAATTTTTAATTGGGGTTATTTATGAATTTTAGGGTTTTAAATTGTTTTAAATTTCGGCCATCTTTGTAATATGCTCGGTTTTAGTTTTGTTTTACTGTGTATATTGTGGGTTTTTATTATCTGGCTGTACACCGCCCTGAGTTCTTCGGGAGAAGGGCGGTATAAAAATCTAATAAAATAAATAAATAATAATAATAAAATTAAAAGAAAAGAATAAAATCAATTTTGCAAAATAGGGTGATATCCCAGCAGAGACCTCAACAAGGAGTTTGAGCCAGGAAGCCACACCTGAAATTTCAAAAGCATCACATTTTATAGTTCCCTATCACGACACCCCCCCCCCCATGCCCCTCCTACATCGGACCCACTAGTGACCGATCCCCACTAATCCGGTGACGCCTTCAAAGACAATATCGTCTCTTTCTTTAATTACATGTTTTTCAACACCTCCCTATTACTACCAATACCTCCCTATTTCTACCCATAAGTTATTTTGCAAGCCTATCTCTTCCTTACCTCTACTGCCCTGGCATTAAGGAATGTACCCATAGCTGGGCCTCTTTATAACGGGCCTCAAACAAAGAAGATTTATTCTAACACAACATTGTTACATTTTCAGCATGTCTCTTCTCCACTATCTTAGAGTAGAATAATGTCTAAGAAATTTAACAGAGTATCAGAGCTGGAAGGGACCCTGCAGGTCATCCAGTCCAACCCCCTGCCTAAGCAAAATTGAATCTTTACTTACTATATTTTTTGGAGTATAAAATGCACCCTTTTCCCCCCAAAAAGAGGGTGAAAATCTGGGTGTGTCTTATACGCCGAATGTAGCCCCGCCCAGCTTCTCAAACTGAGTTTTCAGAGGCTGAAAAAAACATCAAAAATGAAGCTTCAGAAAAGAAGCCCCCAAACAGAGCTTCAGAGGCTTTTTTTCCTGAAGCTGTTTCGGAGGCTTTCAGAGGCAGATTTTGCTAAAACATATGAAGAACGGTTGCAGGAACTGGGTATGTCTAGTTTAATAAAAAGAAGGACTAAGGGAGACATGATAGCAGTGTTCCAATATCTCAGGGGTTGCCACAAAGAAGAGGGAGTCAGGCTGTTCTCCAAAGCACTTGAGGGTAGAACAAGAAGCAATGGGTGGAAACTGATCAAAGAAAGAAGCAACTTAGAACTAAGGAGAAATTTCCTGACAGTTAGAACAATTAATAAGTGGAACGACTTGCCTGCAGAAGTTGTGAATGCTCCAACACTGGAAATTTTTAAGAAAATGTTGGATAACCATCTGACTGAGATGGTGTAGGGTTTCCTGCCTGGGCAAGGGGTTGGACTAGAAGGCCTCCAAGGTCCCTTCCAACTCTGTTGTTATATTATATTATATATATTTTTTTATCCCTTCTATAAATTTCTCCCCATTTACCCAAGAACACAGTCTACAGACTTTCCCTTTCCTGACTCTTAGTCATCTCTCATCCAAAAAATTCTACTTCTAAAACAGATGGAAATGTCACTTCAGGCACAAGGAATTTTAAAATCAGCTCCAAATTAGGATTAATATCTGGAGATGTCATAGAAAAGAAAATCACAAAGAGGACCTACTCTTAACATTAGGCAGGGTTCAAGAGTGCAGAAGATTTTAGAGAGCACAAGAGTTAAGTGTCAAGAACCTAGACTGCCATCAAACTGCATAGCTCCAGATGACCTTCTCTAGCAATCTCTGGAGACCAACTGCCACAATGGCGGATGGCAGAAGTCAATTCCCAGGGTATTGAAGCATCTTCCTCCAGCATCACTTTCTGAACATGTCCTGACAGGAAGGATGACAACCATTATAGAAGAGTGTCTCCAGGAGTATATCTGCAACAGCTCAGAAAAATCCTTTTCTCCAGCTGCCCCTCTATACATGGAAGAGGTCTGAAGGACAAATTATCACTGAATGTAATTATCACAGTTATCACAGTGCCTGCCTTTGATATAACGTCAGATTGAAGCAACATGGAATTGATCTTGCATCAGAGAAAGCTATAAGCCTCTACTCCTGCTGAATGGTTTGCACAAGATTTAGGATACAGGCAGGGGTTGTGCTGCTGAATGTATCTTTCCCTCTTTTCCAGATAAAGCTCAATTTGCTTCTCTTTGAAAAAGGAAAGCCGCTGGATCTTCCATTTTTCTGAGAGTTGTTTAAAATTATCTAACTCTTCTTTGGAAACAGGAGATTGATTCAGCTCCATGAATTATGGACCTCCTGCTTCTGCTTTCGATGCTATTGGTGTCCCGGACAGTCTCTGGGAAGCTTAGAATGAAGTGCCCACTGAATATGGTGCACTTGGATAGAGAAAGACCCTGGAGCTACTACAGGCCAGGAGACCATCTCATCGGTATAGTCACCAGTGCGGTAACACAAAACCAGAAAATGTTGTTTTTCAACCAGCTTCCTTATAGTCAGTCTTACTTGTAAGTTATTCAGTGTGATGAAATTGTATTTCTTCCATCTGCAGTTCAAACCCTTTCATTCTTTTCTCCTTATTCTGCTTATATTTCAGGAACTGATTAATTTTGTTGATTGACCAGATTTCCATGGCTTTCCTCTTTTGTCTTATTTAGGGGAAGAGATGCAAATACAAAGACGGAGCAGAAAAAAAATCCAAATTATTTTCCTCTCCACATCCAGATTAGAATACATGACTTGAATATTGACTTTTGTTTAAAGTAGCGATTTTTGTAGTTAACCCTTGACCAGCTCATTTCCATATTTTTATAATTGCTCGTTGATATTCAGTGCCTGATCCTTATAGGAATAGAGGATGACTTGTTTTTAGAACAGCTTTTCTGGGTCACTTATGAAATATCCTCTTCCTTTTACGATGGTTGTACTTTAAAAAAGGAATTGTTTTGCAGACTGGGTACTGTGCTGATGAAAATTACTTCTGATGTAAATAATAGACTTTGTCTGCTTCCCATTTTCCTCAACATTTACAAATATTAAATTTGATGGGTGACTATCATTTGCCTCTTGTTTTGATCAATAGTCATGTGTTGATAAAGATGATGAAATTGGGGAAAAGGTATTTTATTACTGCTGTTGATGATGCTTGTATTAACCAAAGCATTTTTTTTAACAGTAGTACACCTTATACTTCCAAAGGAATAGAACGCTTTATTTTCACCATTCAAGAGATCAACAAGAATGTCCAGCTTTTGAGCAATCTCACTTTTGGCTACAATATCCATGACAACTATTTGAAAGCTCTTGGCACTTCCGAAGTCTTACTGGACATGCTTTCTACTGGAGAAGCCAATGTTCCCAACTACAGCTGTGGAAGGAAGGACAATATTTTGGCCTTTCTTGATGCAGCTGACAGAGCTATTTCCATCCAGTTGTCAACATTAGTAGGCCCCTACAAAATCCCACAGGTTTGTGTCCATCAGAAGGTATACTTTCATTTTTCTAATTTTGCGCATAAATAATTCTTGCTACTGTTATTATATGTAGCATTATATGTTATTATTATATTATATGTTGTTATTATATGTAGCATATGTCTTTCTTCCAAGATGGCGCCGACGAAGGCTGCCTCGGTGAAATGCTCTCTAATTGTTTCTTTATTTCTAATTGTTCTCTGTGACTCACTACGGATTTCCTACTCATGAGACCATCTGCTAAAAATTAAGGAACATTTCTTTAAGGAGCAGCTTTCTTTAATCTCACCCCCGCCTGCTTTACAAACACGGAGGAGATTCTAACACAGGAGGAGGCAATTCCCACGGAGCCATGGATTACTAAAAACCAAGCAGCGGAAGCGAAGGAAAAGAGGTAAACGATCTGGGATCTTAAATAGATTAAGAAGTCGACTAAAACCTCTGCCTTCAATTTTCCTAACAAATATACGCTCACTTGCAAATAAGATGGATGAAATACTCCTCTTAAACAAATACTATTCTGATTTTCACAATTCAGCAGTCCTATGCTTCTCTGAAACCTGGTTAAATGAATCAATTGAAAATAGCAGCCTGAACATTCCAGGATTTCAAATTGAACGATCAGACAGGATTCCAGAAACATCTGGTAAAAAGAAAGGAGGAGGCTTATGCCTATATATTAATTCAACCTGGTGTCAAGATTGTAACATAACTTACAAATTCTGTGACAACAATTTAGAGACTCTAATTATCAACTGCAAACCTTACTATTGCCTCGTGAATTTTCCTCATTTCTTCTAATTGCTGTTTATGTCCCACCACAAGCCTGTGTAAACAAGGCATTACGAACTCTAGCTGACCAAATCATGGAGGCTGAAGCCAAACACCCTGATTCACTGGCCATTGTTTTGGGAGATCTAAACAAGGCAAACTTAAGGAAAGAACTACCAAAATACTTTCAGCATGTCAATTGTCCCACCAGAGGCAAGAATACTCTAGACCACTGCTACACAACACTAAAAGATGCCTATCGGTCTTTACCACGTGCAGCTGTAGGACACTCTGATCATTGCATGATTCACCTTGTACCTGCTTACAGGCAAGACTTAAAGCCACAAAACCAATAATTAAATCAGTGAAAACCTGGACGGAGGAATCAGAATTAAAGCTACAGGCATGTTTTGACTGCACTGATTGGAATATTTTTAAAGATACCTCTGCAGACCTGGATGAACTCACAGATACTGTAACATCATATGTCAGCTTCTGTGAAGACCTATGTGTACCTACAAGGAACTTGCAAATACACAGTAACAACAAACCTTGGTTTACACCTAAACTTAAGCAGCTACGACATTCCAAAGAGGAAGCCTACAGAAAAGGTGATAAAATGCTGTACAATCAGGCCAGAAATGCACTAACAAGGAGATAAGAGCAGCAAAGAAGCTACTCTGAAAAGCTAAAGAATCAATTTTCAGCAAATGAACCAGCAAACATGTGGAAAACTCTTAAAAATATCACCAGCTATGGCAAACCTCCTTCCCAGGCTGAAGGTAATCAACAACTGGCAGATGACCTGAATGAGTTTTACTGCAGGTTTGAAAGGAAACTACAGCCACCTATCTCCACAACCCCCATCTCAGACACACCAACAACAGCCAAGCCTCCTACAACTGACCCCATTTCATTGGGTTCACAACCCCTAGTGATCACAGAAAAGGAAGTGCAGGACCTATTTCACAGACAAAAGCCAGGAAAAGCTCCAGGCCCAGACAAGATAACTCCTTCTTGCTTAAAAGTCTGTGCTGACCAATTGGCCCCATCTTCACCCATATTTTCAATAAATCACTAGAGATGTGCTATGTTCCTTCTTGCTTCAAACGCTCTACCATCATCCCAGTGCCAAGAAGCCCACCATCAAGGAACTGAATGACTACAGACCAGTTGCTCTAACATCTGTAGTCATGAAAACCTTTGAAAGGCTAGTGCTTTCCTACCTGAAAACCATCACGGATCCGCTGTTAGACCCTTGCAATTTGCATACCGAGCAAATAGATCAACAGATGATGCTGTTAATATGGCTGTGCACTACATCCTACAACATCTTGAGTCTCCAAAGACCTATGCAAGGGTCCTTTTGTAGACTTTAGTTCAGCATTCAATACCATCATTCCAGACATTCTTCTAACTAAGCTAAACCAGCTACAGGTACCGGAACAGACTTGTAAGTGGATCACAAGCTTCCTAACAAACAGGAAGCAGCAGGTGAAGCTAAGCAAGATCACATCAAATACCTGTACAATTAGCGCAGGGCCCCCAAGGCTGTGTGCTCTCCCCACTTCTCTTCTCTCTGTATACCAATGACTGCATCTCCAACGATCCATCTGTTAAGCTACTGAAGTTCGCAGATGACACAACAGTGATTGGTCTCATTCGAGACAATGACGAATCCGCATAGAGACGAGAGGTCGAACGACTAGCCTTGTGGTGCAACCAAAACAATCTGGAACTGAACACACTCAAAACCGTAGAAATGGTGGTAGACTTTAGGAAAAACCCTTCCATACTTCCACCTCTCACAATACTTGACAACACAGTATCAACAGTAGAAACCTTCAAATTTCTGGGTTCTATCATATCGCAAGATCTCAAATGGACAGCTAACATCAAAACATCATTAAAAAGGACAACAAAGAATGTTCTTTCTGCGCCAACTCAGTAAGCTCAAACTGCCCAAGGAGCTGCTGATCCAATTCTACAGAGGAATTATTGAGTCTGTCATTTGCACCTCTATAACTGTCTGGTTCGGTTCTGCAACCCAACAAGAAAAACACAGACTTCAGAGGATAATTAGAACTGCAGAAAAATAATTGCTACCAACCTGCCTTCCATTGAGGACCTGTATACTGCACGAATCAAGAAGAGGGCCGTGAAAATATTTGCAGATCCCTCGCATCCTGGACATAAACTGTTTCAACTCCTACCCTCCTATAGAGCACTGCACACCAGAACAACTAGACACAAGAACAGTTTTTTCCCGAAGGCCATCACTCTGCTAAACAAATAATTCCCTCAACACTGTCAGACTATTTACTGAATCTGCACTACTATTAATCGTTTCATAGTTCCCATCACCAATCTCTTTCCACTTATGACTGTATGACTATAACTTGTTGCTGGCAATCCTTATGATTTATATTGATATATTGATCATCAATTGTGTTGTAAATGTTGTACCTTGATGAACGTATCTTTTCTTTTATGTACACTGAGAGCATATGCACCAAGACAAATTCCTTGTGTGTCCAATTACACTTGGCCAATAAAATTCTATTCTATTCTATTCATTATGTATTGGACTTTTTTATTATAATTTCCTATTTATATACCTAATATAAATAACTCCTGTTTTAGATTTATTTGTTGTTTGGTAATTTCCTGTAGCCAGTTTCTTATCTTTATCCAATTTTTTTTTAAATTTACATTTATATCCCGCCCTTCTCCGAAGACTCAGGGCGGCTTACAGTGTATAAGGCAATAGTCTCATTCTATTTGTATATTTACAAAATCAACTTATTGCCCCCCCAACAATCTGGGTCCTCATTTTACCTACCTTATAAAGGATGGAAGGCTTGCAGGCTGCTGTGTTCTAATAACAGGCTTCTAACAGCCTGAGCTATTATGGCCCGAGTAATATTTCTTAGCTTCTGGGCATGTCCACCACATGTGATAGTATGTTCCTTGCTTCTGTCAATTGTCTGGTCTATTTGGGAACATATTTTTTTTTAATTTGCATTTATATCCCGCCCTTCTCCGAAGACTCAGGGCGGCTTACACTATGTTAGCAATAGTCTTCATCCTATTTGTATATTTATACAAAGTCAACTTATTGCCCCCAATAATCTGGGTCCTCATTTTACCTACCTTATAAAGGATGGAAGGCTGAGTCAACCTTGGGCCTGGTGGGACTAGAACCTGCAGTAATTGCAAGCAGCTGTGTTAATAACAGACTGCATTAGCCTGTTGAGCCACCAGAGACTTTTTTTGCTAATCTCGCTGGGGGCAAATGCCAGCGATAAATCATTTTATATAAATTTTCTTTGTATGCCGCCGACATTGTCAATTTATAATATCTTCCTCCATTTTAAATCTCAATAAATAATTATAATTTTTTTAAAATCTTTTTTTCCTCCGTCCCCTGTAGTATTTTATCCGGCTCTTGTTGTTCCCTATAGAAACCATAATTTTCTATGTCATTTTTATATCTCCCTTGGATTTGCAGGTACGGCCACCTATCTATTTCAATTTCCCGGTTTTTTTAAATTCTTGATTCGTTTTTAATTTTCCTTGCTCATCTATTTTGCTATCTTGCTATTTTGTCTGAGTCGAACACATTCTGGTATATTAGAGTTTCCATAGTTGATAGCCAGACTGGTATTTTATTGTAGTGGTTCTTCTTTATTTTTCCCCATACTAGTAAGAAAGTGTCTCCAATTTGATGTCTTTCAAAATAAGATATGTGTTTTGTTCCTCCCCCCTATGAAGGCATGCCGACCTAGTTGTAAATCATGGCCTTCTATGGCCAGAATCCTTTTATTTATTTTTATTTATTTTATTTTGTCACAACAATATATATAAGTATCATACAAAAAGATTATATAGTATATAAACATATATATGAGTAAATATTAGGAGGTATAAGCATATATATATATAAGAAGAAGGAAAAGAAAAACAATAGGACAGGAATGATAGGCACGTTTGTGCTCTTATGCACGCCCCTTATGGTCCTCTTAGGAATGGGGTGAGGTCAATATTAGAAAGTTTTTGGTTAAAGCTTTTGGGATTATGGGAAGAGACCACAGAGTCAGGTAAAGTGTTCCAAGCACTGATGATTCTGTTACAGAAGTCATATTTTCTGCAATCTAGATTAAAGTGGTTAACATTAAGTTTAAATCTATTGGTTGCTCTTGTGTTATTGCAATTAAAGCTGAAGTAGTCTTTAACAGGAAGGACATTACAATAGATGATTCTATGAGTTAAACTTAGGTCTTGTCGAAGGCGACGGAGTTCCAAGTTTTCTAAGCCTAGGATTTCAAGTCTGGTGGGATAAGGTATTTTGTTGTTTTCAGAGGAATGGAGAACTCTTCTTAAAAAATATTTCTGGACACGTTCAGTTTGTATTGATGTCAGAAATGTGGGGAGGGTTCCAGACAGGCGAGCTGTATTCTAGAATTTATTTTATTTCTTAGGTTTATCCAATCTTTTATCCATGTCAATGCTGCCGCTTGATAATATAACTCCCATTCTGGGAGTCCATTTATTTCTTTATCTTGTAATAGTTTTAATTTTATTCTTGTTTTTAACATGTTGGAAGAAGCTTTTTTTGTTATTTTTTACTTTTGTCGCTAGCCTTTGTTCATTGTGAGCCTTAGCTTTCCTCACTTCATCTATACAGGCTTATCTTTACAGGCTTATCTTGCTCCCTTCCTTCCCATATCTGTCAATTTTAAACATGTTAGTGCTACTATTTATTAGTTTAACCTTTTGTTTTCTTTTGTCTTGAATTTAAGTTCTCTAACCAAGATGGGCAGCATTTAGATTTAACAAATAAACAAACATTAATTGATCAAACCTGATAATCAAGCCTACTAAATGACATTTTTGAAAAATAATAGATTCTAAAAGTCATTTTTAAAAACATTTATTTTGACATCAAATGTTCTTTGGTATTCAGATCTGGCCTAAAAATAATAATGTAGCATTTAGGGATAAAAATGCAGCCCAGCAGTCCAGCACTGGAGGCCAAGATGGAGAAGACCTGCACAGCCACTGTATACTTCCCTTTGGTGCTCAGGTAGGCAGGTACAAAAGACACCCAGACGCTGCAGAAGACCAGCATGCTGAAGGAGATCAGCTTGGCTTCGTTGAAGGCCCCAGGGAGATTTCTGGCCAGAAAAGCCACTGTGAAGCAGATGGCAGACAGGAAGCCCATGTATCCGAGGGCAACATAAAACATGGTGACAGAACCTTCATTGCATTGTAGGATGATCTCTCTAGGTTGGGAGTGCATGTCAAAGTCAGGGAATGGGGGGAAAGTTCCCAACCAAATGCTGCAGATGACAGCTTGGAGACCGGAACAAGAAAGGACAATGGAGTTGGCCAAGCTCTTCCCCAACCATCTCTGCACTTTATTCCCCGGTTTGGTGGCCAAGAAGGCTAACACCACTGTGATCGTTTTGGCCAAGATTGAAGAAATGGCAATTGAGAAGACAATGCTGAAGGTTGTTTGTCGGAGGAGGCAGGTCACCTTCCTTGGTCGGCCAATGAATAAGAAGGAGGTCAAGATGGAAAGCAGGAGGGAGACCAGGAGAATGTAGGAAAGGTCTCGGTTGTTGGCTTTGACAGTTGGTGTTTCCATGGATTTAATGAAGATCCACAAGCCAAAGCCTGTGGTTAAAGAGAGGAACAAGATAGAGGAAGTCAGGATAATCCCCAGATTTTCCTTATAAGAAAGGTAGCTTATAATCTTGGGGATACAGTGAACTCAATTGGTGTTTGGATGTTGATCTTCTGAACATTTGGTACATTCCTCTGAATCTGAAAAAGAGCAAGAGGAAGGTCTCCCTTTAACATGTCCTTTAATGAAATGCATTGTTTGGGTAAATGTCTTGGTGTGAATCAGTGATAGTCAACCTGCTCCCTACCGCCCACTAGTGGGCGTTCCAGCTTTCATGGTGGGGGGTAGGGGTTTTGTCCGATACTGAAGCACTTTCCTTTTTTTAATTTAATTGACTTTTTAAAAAATTTTCATACATTATTTAAAAACATTTTCATTAGGTTTTCATAAAATTCCCTGTGACAATTTAAATTTCTGAAAATATACTATTTGTATCACCTGTGCGTAAGTTTAGTTCACATTACGTAAGTGAAACTAAATGGTGCTATAGTGCGACCGCAAACAAAAGAGCCTCGACCCAGAATAGCTCACGCATCTCCCCCCACACCACCCAGCTGTAACAGACAAGCAGAGCTGGTAGCCAGCGCCCCTCCCCCCAAACCCAATCCACAATGCGCGAGAGGCATGAGCAGATGACGATACATGATGCATTACTGTGGAACCGGTTGGCGGTTAGAAAATTTTACTACTAACAGAGATACAATAGTGGGCAGTAGGTATAAAAAGGTTGACTACCCCTGTTGTGAATGATTGTGTGTAGGTGAAGTCAATATATTTCTTCATTTCCCTCCAGCTAGAAGAGCTTAAGATTGCTTTTCTTTTCTTTTTTACCGTTACAATTTCATCAATGTACTTGTTGAGAGAGAAGAAGGGAAGAAGAAGAAGAAAGGATTCAAGGAAAAAAGGCAGTTCCACCATTTTACCTTTTCATTGCTGAACCTCTTGAAAATTGGAGCTCAGCCTTTTGTCAATGCTTTAAAGCACCAGTGAGATCCATAGTGGGATGAAGTACATGTGAAGGATCGCTTCATGTTGCTTATGTTAGCTGAAAACGATAAACACTCCTTTTGCCATGGAGAAAGGAACAGAGAAAGGGCCTCTGGTGGCTCAGACTTCTAAGACAGTCTGTTATTAACAGCAGCTGCTTGCAATTACTGCAGGTTCAAGTCCCACCAGGCCCAAGGTTGACTCAGCCTTCCATCCTTTATAAGGTAGTTAAAATGAGGACCCAGATTGTTGGAGCCAAAAAGTTGACTTTGTATATAATATACAAATGGATGAAGACTATTGCTTGACATAGTGTAAGCTGCCCTGAGTCTTTGGAAAAGGGCGGGATATAAATGCAAATTTAAAAAAAATTAGGTGGAGTGGCCTTTGAAGATGAGTTAGATATGGAATGAGGACATCAAAATGCATTCCTCATTTTTTTTATTATCAGAAAGAGGAACATCTTCCAATAAGATGTCGCCTCTCCTCTCCTCTCATTTCATCTCCTTTCTCTCCTCTCCCCTTCCTTCACTTATCCTGTATCTTCATCCATGGTCTCTGTCCCTGTTTGCTTGATCTATATAACAGATTAATTTCCAAGCTCAGTTCTTATAATTCACTATGACATGAATGTATATATTGATCAAGACTCAAAGAGGTGGGACCCCTCTAGTTAAGACTTTCAAAATACATGTTCGTGGAGTATTTCAGGATTTATGGTCCTCCACAAAGTCTTCCTCTTTCTCCTGCTGTCACCTACCTTCCATGATGGAGATGGTTCCTTCTGCACAAGGACGACAATTGTAGCAGCAGATGGGCTTCCCTTCCTGAGCCACCTTCATGAATCCAGGAGGACAGCTTTCCACACACCTGGAAAGGGACAGGGGCTGGGCAGAAAGAGGGGAAAAATAGCATCCATAACATGAATTATCATATATCCTTACGAAAGTAAAAAGAAAAGTTTGGGCAACTTCGGTTCAAGGCTTACATTTGTTAATTTGAAGCCTACAAGAAACTTAGAGCTCATCAAATTTATTTGGCTACTTGCTGTTTGCCTATTTATCTTCTTTTCTAAAGAGTATCCTATCATATTGCATTACTGTCTAGTTTGGAAGTATTACTACTTCAGACAGGTGGGAGTGGCAGAAATAATTATTTCTGGATAATTCTGGATAATTTCTGGATAGAATAGTAGTTAACTCCCTTCTATCCAGAAGATAGCATATAAGCCAGGAGTGTCAAACCCACGTCGTCATGGCATTGTCACATGACATATCAGGCCCACGAGTTTGACAGCCTGGTATAAGCAATACTTGAACAGAGTCCCCAGGATTGTCTGGAATGGTACACATCCTCTTCATGACCTGTTTTCCTTGATACCTTCTGTTTCGTGTTATCCGAAACAGAATATCTAGATTCAGTTACAGTTTTGTTCCATATAGCATCAAGCTTGTGAACTCATGCTCACTTTCTCTGTCTCTCTCTGTCTCTCTCTCTATGTCTCTGTCTCTGTCTCTATCTGTGTCTCTGTCTCTTTCTCTCTCTGTCTCTCTGTCTCTGTCTGTCTGTGTCTGTGTCTCTGTCTGTCTGTCTATCTACCTACCTACCTACCTACCTACCTGAACTATCCTAAAAATACAAGTTCCAGGTGTAGCTATAAAAGAAGAGACAGACATCATGATCTCCAGAACTTAAAATATATTATCCACTTAGCTTTCGTTAGCCTCTGCTAACATCCTCAGAGTGTTCTCATAGTTTGCAATATATATATATTTGGGTAGACCAGGTTGCTTTGATAGGACACCCACTTAATCTTTCCCCTTGTACAGCTGATAAAGCGAGGAGAATCTTAGATGTTAATACATCTTAGATGTTAATACATGTGCCTAATATGCAAGCAAGCCCAGGTTCGAATCCTAGAAGGGTCTGACTAGCTGATGAGAGCTAAATAGCTTGAAATAGATTTATACTAGTCTCCCTTTATTTTTTTGTCAGTAAATATAAATTTAACACAATGTGTGTGTGTGTGTGTGTGTGTGTGTGTGTGTGTGTGTGTGTGGTAGATTGATATATTCTTTTGCAATTAGACAACAGAATTTCATTTTCAGTGAGTGTCAGTGAGTGCCAATGTAATCACAGTAAAAAATAAAAATAAAGCTTATTGTCTTGTCTTGTCTTCGGTCTTGTCTTGTCTCGTCTCGTCTCGTCTCGTCTCGTCTCGTCTTGTCTCGTCTCATTTCACCTCACCTCACCTCACCTCACCTCACCTCACTTTATTCCCTTGAAGAAGACTGATAAAAGTTTATTTATTTATTTATTTTATTTATTTATTCGATTTTTATACCGCCCTTCTCCCGAAGGACTCAGGGCGGTGTACAGCCAAATAAAAAACGCAATATATAAATTAAAACAAGACTAAAACAAACATATTACAAAATGGCCAAAAATTTAAAAAAATTAAAACATTTAAAATAGTTTAACAAACCCTAAAAATATAAATAACCCCAGATTAAAATTTAGTTAGGCCAGTCCCGCTTGAATAAATAGATGTGTTTTCAGCTCACGGTGAAAAGTCTGAAGATCAGGCACTTGACGTAAAAAAGTTAACTAGAATAGTTAAGGATCTCTCTTCCCTCCCCCGGGAGAAGTGAGATGACATCCCAAATCTGTCCCTGCCCCAAATCTGCAATATTTTTGATAAGACCATTTAAAGAAAAACAGAATAAAATATTTTCCGACCTTATTCATCATTTCTATCTTTGCCGTAGCATTCTGATTCATTATGAACTTGAAATCCAAGGATCCCACACTTTTTAGGCTCCCAACGGTCACTTTGCTAAAAGAGAGATTGGAGAAAACCACCGTGTTCACAATGTCCAGGTCTGCTACCAGCTCTCCAGTCTCATCCAAATATACCCCATGGATGGAATTATTGTAAAACTGAGAGGTTCCAAGGAAAGGATGAAGCTGGAATGAAAGAGAAAATGGTCAATGTTACATAGGCACAGGAAGCTCTTTGGTAAGACTCCTCCATTTGAACTGGCATGAAGGATCTGTACTCAGGAATATAGAATATGCATCTTCTTAGAAGAACCAAGAATGACTTGGAAAATAATGATGGTCAAGGATGTCCTTTATCTTTTCCATTCATTGCAGTTACTGCAGAGATTGAAAAACCAAAGGGAAGTATAGCAAAGGATACATCCAGTGTGAACTAATGAGATCTAAAGTTAAAACCTGACAGGAAATGGAAGTTTTCCACAAGTGCACTGACGGAATTCTGTCAGTGGAACTAAAATGAATTCAGATGCCCCACATAGCAACAATGCTGTAAAGAATTGTTGTGCAGGTCAATGGGCAGATAGGAAGAGAAAAGTCTTTGCCCACTTTGAGGATGATTATGGGGGCCCTTGCTCTACTAGCAGGTTACAAGTAGGTGCATATGTGCTTATGAAACTCTACATTATGGTGAAGATTGGTCACTTGGCATGGAGAAGAGGCTCCAGAAAGAATGTGAAAGATGATCTCAGGTACCAGTTAAGGTCACCTCCTTCAATTTTATTGAATATTGATGGAATATTTTACAGAACATTCTTCACTCTTGCTGCTTCTAGACATTTTCCCGTCCAACCCTTCATTTTCTCACCTGACCTTAGCCTACTTAGCTTCCTGGCCCAAAGAGGCTTCTCCATATGGTGCTGCTTGATGAGACCTCTTGTTATCTGTGAGAGTTTTGAGCCAGGGAAGGAAAATCAGAGGGATTCTTGGCCAAAAAATGAGTAAAGGCTGCCCTGGAGCAGAAGGACAGCCCAGGAAGTGAGAATAGAATAGAATAGAATAGAATAGAATAGAATAGAATAGAATAGAATAGAATAGAATAGAATAGAATAGAATAGAATAGAATAGAATAGAATTTTTTATTGGCCAAGTGTGACTGGACACACAAGGAATTTGTCTTGGTGCAGATGCTCTCAGTGTACATAAAAGAAAAGATAGTTCATCAAGGTACAACATTTACAACACAAATGATGGTCAATATATCAATATAAATCATAAGGATTGCCAGCAACAAAGTTACAGTCATACAGTCATAAGTGTAAAGAGATGGGTGATGGGAACGATGAGAGGATTAATAGTAGTGCAGATTTAGTAAATAGTTTGACAGTGTTGAGGGAATTATTTGTTTAGCAGAGTGATGGCCTTCGGGAAAAAACTGTTCTTGTGTCTAGTTGTTCTGTTGTGCAGTGCTCTATAGCGTCGTTTTGAGGGTAGGAGTTGAAACAGTTTATGTCCTGGATGTGAGGGATCTGTAAATATTTTCACGGCCCTCTTCTTGATTTGTGCAGTATACAGGTCTTCAATGGAAGGCAGGTTGGTAGCAATTATTTTTTCTGCAGTTCTAATTATCTAATTATCCTCTGAACTGAGAAGGCTGGAAATGTTAGACAGCTTAATATACACAGCATCCTTTTAAAGACTTATATTAGTGTGACATGGTAATGGTTCTGCTTGTAATAAAAAAGAGTCAAAGAAGAAAGAGTGGAATAAATTTTTTTTTTTTACATTTATATCCCACCCTTCTCCGAAGACTCAGGGCGGCTTACAGTGTGTAAGGCAATAGTCTCATTCTATTTGTATATTTACAAAGTCAACTTATTGCCCCCCTAACAATCTGGGTCCTCATTTTACCTACCTTATAAAGGTTGGAAGGCTGAGTCAACCTTGGGCCTGGTGGGATTCGAGCCTGCAGTAATTGCAGGCTGCTGTGTTTTAATAACAGGCTATCTTACAGCCTGAGCCACCACGGCCCTTTTTTACCAAGAAGCCTGTAAACAAAAATTGGAAAAGAAATGAGCAGAGTGAAATGACTTGCAGGAAGGAGAGCAATGGAAAATTGGGATTTAATGTAATTTTTATATTCAGAATACAGTTTAATTATTGTCAAGTTCTTATAATGGTAACATAGATTCTCAACTGCAATGGAGAACTATGCAATATATATTAAATACCTGCCATGCCTTCAGCTTTGGACTTTTCATGTTGTTATCAGTTTTACATGTGTTCCTGGATCTGGATAAATAAGCTGCATTTAAGGCCCTTGCCACAGCCCAGACTGTGTTGTAAATTAAATAGTTGTCCCGAGTCAGGATTGGATCCATCTCCTCTTCTTCAAGAACTTCCAGATCTTCTCTCTGCCTGCACTGAATCCAGACTTTCACCGAAAAGGCATTGTTGGTGTAGGAACACAGGAAGGAGGTCTCTACATTGTGTCGCATAAAAGAATGAAGCTTCAAATGCCTACCATACTTTGAAATTTGATTTTTCTTCATAGGAAAGGAAAATATGCTATGGAGGTATTGAACAGGAAAGGATTTTTTTGACAAATAAATGGTGAAGTCCCAGCGGATTGTGGTGATCAGGACTTTTCCTCTTGGAGGTTCTGTAAGACTTGCAAATACTTGATGCATAAGCAAAATTCCTACACTGAATGCACTCAAGTCTGCAGCAAATATAAAGACATTCACCTTCCTCCAACTGAGGTATAACTGCCACTCTATGTCCGCTTGCCGAGAAGCTGGGGAAAAGGTTTGTGATAAAACTGGGCAAATGCCATTCCTGACCAGCATGGAAGTCATCGTCCTCATGAACCTTTGTCCGTTCTCAGTGTCTGGAGCAAGGAGACCCACCAAAGTCCACCTGAAATGGAGGACCAGCTTCACCATCCCTGGGTACTGGGCTCCTTCAGCAGGGAGCATTGGGTAGAAAAAAGGATTTTCATCACTCAGAACCTGGGAATCAAAACTGTGACTGATCTGAAAAGAGGGGAAAAAAGGTTAACTTTGTTTTATTGGAGACCATAAAAACAATATCTGGCCCTAATGGAGGAATTGCTCCACTCCTTGCAATGAAGAACCTTTTATAGGGAGTCTTTGGTCATTCTGCCTTACATTGTTTCTGTTCTCACTTCAGTGAAGCCTTTGGCTGTTGCAAAGAGCCAGCAGAATTGCACAATCTGTATGACAATTGTGCTAGGGAAAGGATTGTCTGCTCAGATCCTTCTCTTCCATTTGATAGAGCCTTCATCCTTACATCATGCAATTCCCACAATACAATTGTAGATGATGTCCGGCTGTAAGTTCTTCTCCAGAAACACTACACTACTAACCAGAGCTTATAAAACATTTGCTAGACCAATTCTTGAATACAGCTTGCCTGTCTGGAACCCATACCACATTTCAGACATCAATACAATTGAACATGTCCAGAAATATTTTACAAGAAGAGTTCTCCACTCCTCTGAATACAACAAAATACCTTATGCAATCAGACTTGAAATCCTAGGCTTAGAAAACTTAGAACTCCGCTGCGTTCGACAGGACCTGTGTTTAACTCATAGAATAATCTATTACAAAGTTCTTCCTGTCGAAGACTACTTCAGCTTCAATCACAATACAAGAGCAAACAATAGATTTAAACTTAATGTTAACCGCTTCAATCTTGATTGCAGAAAATATGACTTCTGTAACAGAGTTGTTAACGCTTGGAACTCACTACCTGACTCTGTAGTCTCTTCTCAAAATCCCAAAACTTTAACGTAAGACTGTCTACTGTTGACCTCACCTCATTCCTAAGAGGTGTGTAAGGGGCGTGCATAAGAGCACAAACGTGCCTACCGTTCCTGTCCTATTGTTTCCTTTCATTATATCCAATTAATATAGTTATTACATACTTATACTTATATATATGCTTATATATTATTATATAGTTACTTTCATGCTTATGCTTATATATACTGTTGTGACAAAATAAATAAATAAAATAAAATAAATAAATAAATAAATAAACTTTGGGCCAATCAAAAAAAAAAAAAGTTGCATGTCTAAAAATGGTCTTCCCAACAAAGACACACCTGTGGGATTTTGTAGGTTCCCAACATGGTTGAAATCTGGAAGGAGATGTCAGTATCGGCCCCTTCGAGAACAGCCACGGTGTTTCTCTGCCTTCCACAGCTGTAGTTGGGAACATTGGCCTCCCTCTCCGAAAGCAGGTCCAGCAAAGCCTCCGAGGTCATTAGTGGTTTGAAATAATTGTCATAGATGTTGTATCCCAGGGTGACATTGAACAAAATATTGGGATTCTTGTTGATCGCTTGGATTGCGAAAAGGAAGGACAGCAATTTCCAGTACTCTGATAATGGTTTCCTAAAAGTATGAATGTATCAGGACATAATCAATGGAAGCGACATTTTATTTAACCGTTAAATTTAACAATTATATTTTTAATCCACCTAAGGCTGAGAGGTTTGGAGGCATTTTAAAATCCCACCCACAAAAATCTCACCTATCTGAATGTAACTCTGGGATTCTTTCAATTTTTCTTTTATTTTTGGATACTGACGCATATTATTTCTGAGTTAGTCTAGTAAATCTCTAATTCTTTTTTAAATTTATGTTTATAAAGAATTGTTTAAGAAAATGAAATGTTAATTTAAAAAAAGGAATGAAAAAATAGAGAAAGGAAGAAAAGGTCCACAACATTAAAAAAAAAGAAAAAAAACTGATTCCCCACCTTCTTTTCAACAGATATTTTTTTCATTTCTGCAAATTCTACATTTTTCACCGTCTAGTGAGAATTCCATGATTCTTCCATCATTGGGCAGACAATAATCTTGCCACAGTTACTATTTATAAACACTATTTTATTTTTATTTTTTATTTTTTTTACATTTATATCCCGCCCTTCTCCGAAGACTCAGGGTGGCTTACATTGTGTAAGACAATAGTCTCATCCTATTTGTATATTATATACAAAGTCAACTTATTGCCCCCAACAATCTGGCTCCTCATTTTACCTACCTTATAAAGGATGGAAGGATGAGTCAACCTTGGACCTGGTGGGACTAGAACCTGCAGTAATTGCAAGCAGCTGTGTTTAATAACAGGCTTCTTACAGCCTGAGCCACACCGTTACCAATGTTACCTAATTCTTTGCTCAGAAGTCCAAGTGAAAAAGAATTATGGTGTCTTCACAATTTTTAGCCTTTCAAGTTCTTTGCATTGTTGTGTCAATTTGTATCTAAAATTTCTCAGCTTTCTCACAAGTCTACCCTGCATGACAAAATGTTTCCCCATTCTTTTCACAATTCCTGCATTGGTTGAAATATGTTTACACAGAAATTATCTTTGATAATTTCTCTGATGTCCTATACCAAGAATACATCATTTTATTTCAAAAAAAATTCTCTTAACCTATGACGGAGTGAAAACCTAATACCAATTATCCAAATTCTCTGTATGTTTATTTAATATCTGAATTTAATGGTGAATTCAGTCATATAAATTGAACCTGTTCATCCTGTTTCAAAGCTTTAAAACTTTATACATTGTTGTTATTACATGTTCATCATTTGCACATAATTCGGTTTCTTCAATAAGTTGTCCAACTTATTCTTGCTATTGTATGAAGAGTTCAGACTGACTTTCAATCTCTTTCTATCCCTTTGCCTGTTTATCTTCCCCAATAATTAATAATTGGAAGTGTGACCTATTGTTCCATATAAAATGTAGAATCATTAAAGGGCACATAAAGACAGAGACACCCACAATGACACATAAAATGAGCAACTATGACTGTTAACAAAAGGAGTTAGTGCTAAATTTCTGGAGGTGTTTATAGGACCCACATATCTACCATAGAGTCTTAGCTGACAAATAACTCATCGTATAATTAGGATCCTGGCATCCCCTCAAATGAAATCCACATTTTTAACAAAAGTCAATTCTGAACTGGGATCCATTCATTTAATTGATGGTACAGAATAAAACTGTCAAGCTTATCTCATTTTTACTTCAGAGAAAAAATTCAATATTTCTGCATTTACAGTAGTGGCCAAAATTGTGGAAACCCTTTGGGAAAAGTGTATTTTTAAGGTTTGATGGCTAATAACACTTTTTTTTTTGATTTTCAAGATAATCATATTCCACTGCTGGAGCGGCCCAGACCTTAACCCAACTGAAAATCTATGGAGCTGACTAAAGAAACTTGTTATTCAGAAGTGACCCAACAATAAAACCCATTAATAGAAGCAATCCTTCAACCTTGGTTTCACATTATAACTGCTACAGAACTAAAATACTTGGGTCACTCCATGGGAAGATGTTGTAAGGCTGTAATTCATGATAAAGGTTACCCAACTAAGCATTAACTGACATGGTGATAATTTTTTAAAAAAAATTATTTGAACACATTAAAACATAAGACAAACATATGACATTTATATATATATATCACTACTTCTTATCAGCTATTCAGAGCGGTCCTTTCTTATATATACACATATTTTAATCCTATCTTATTTTACTTTTATGATCTATCTTCCTTTATTTCATCTACATTCTACCCTATTATTCATTTTTCTTATCTTTCCTATTTTCTAACCATTCATACCATCTACACCGGTGATAATTTTTGTATATCTCATTTTTTCTACATGTTTCATTTTTCTTCTTTATAACTGCTATTCCAATAGCACACCCTTCATAAAAGCTATTACATTACATTCTTGATTAAATTATTTTTCCATTGATATATAATTTTATGGTGCTATTAAAAAAAAGTGGTGTTATTAGCTAGTTTTAAAAAATACACTTATCCCAAAAGGTTTCCACAATTTTGGCCAATACTGTATCTACCCATTCTTATGACCTTATTTATTTATTTATTTATTTATTTTGTCACAACAATATATGTAGGTATCATACAAAAAGATTATGTAGTATATAAACACATATATGAGTAAATGTAAGGAGGTATAAGCATATACATATAGGAAGAAGAAAAGAAAAACATTGGACATTATTGGACATGAGAGTGGTAGAAGAGAAGAACCATGTCCATCCACAGACCAACTCTGCTAAGAGGATGACAAGAAAATCTTCTTCTTCAAAGACAAGAAACACAGAAAATCTCTACTGATTATTTATTTGGAGAATTTCAAATCAGGTTCATCAGCTGAAAAGGATGAGCCAAGGATGAAAGGAGACAGAAAGAGAGAAAAACTAGCAGATCATTCATTGTAAGAGAGGCAGCTAAAACTTTAGAACTCAGGGTGGAACAGAGAGGCTCTAATTCTGTGCAGGAACTTCAACATACTGAAACATTTGAGTCAAAGGAGATTTGTTGAAGCTTATTGGTAGAAGCCTCTTCCTCGTTGCAGAGACGATGCCACCAATGAGAAACTCTCCTGGCTTGTAATAGTTCTCTGGATGCACCTCGTCCCTCTTCAGAGTCAGGAGGCATTTGGATCTGAGACTTCCCAGAACTTCCTGGGGCAGCAGAAGCAGCAGAAACAGCAACATGACTTGTGTTCCTGATGGAGTCTCCAGCCTTGCTTTGAAGACACAGTGATAGGAAGAGGTGGAAGAAACCAAAGTCCTCTTCCAAGACAGAAGCTCCAGAGGTTTTCTAATCCTGACAGAGTCTGTACAAGTCTTAATATCTGCATCCCTTGCCTGTCATAAAAGCTTTCAAAGTTCACTCTTTCTCCAGGGCCGTTTATGCCCCCAAGATTTTCCAGGGCAAAGAGATCAGCCAACAAGGTGTTGATATGATGTCAAAGTGGAAGCATGTTATGGCTGTGTTTGTGTGATATCTGAAAGCAATCCAGAAGGTCTTTTGAGATTTAGCACCAAGAGAAGAAATAAATAACTATTTGGATAATGGCCGCAAAGAGGGGCATCACCTCTCTAAACTCTGAGTGAGTCAACAAGCAGGTGCCCAATGGGAGGAGTCACAAACGGGGAAAAAACTCTAAAAAGGGGGCAAGAAGTGAGACAGGAGAACTTTCTCCGAAACATCCCTTAGAAAAATATCTTGATAAATTTCAGTCTCTAGAGAGAATTTTAACATGACTCTGACATGTCAATCCTCAATATGGATATAGTTGAGTCTGGTTTGTGATGGATTTGGCTGCTCTTGTTCATATGACTATTTCTTCTCTATTCTACTGTTCTAAGCCAGAACAAAACCCTGAAAATTACTTTCATTCATTATAGCCACCAAAAGTTTGACTTTGGGTTCCACTGTTGGAGCATTTCAATTTTGAAGGAAAAAAAAGGAGCTATTATTCCTCATTGGAGAAAAAAAAAGGGTGTACTTTGTTTGTAAAGGTGGAACTAAATAATAGAACAAATTAGAAGATAATTATACTCACCGAGCGGGGCAAAAAACAGAGATAAAATACCACAAAATATCTACATGTATAGAGATAAATTCAGGGGTGAAATGCTACCGGATCGGACAGGATAGGATTGCACGATCTGGTAGCAATCATGACCGGTAGTTCGGCAATCTGGTAGCCCAGGTGTCATTACTTCCTGGTTTTAATCAGGAAGTAATGTGTTTTTACCTTCTGTGCATATGCAGAAGGTCTGCACACGCATGTGACATGCGCATACGAGCAAAGCGAGTGCATGCACAAGGTGCGTGCAGTTCTGAGCCGGTAAGGAAGGTAAGTAGATTTCACCCCTGGATAAACTAACAAATAAGTAAATTTGGAAAGCACAACACTTTTAGATGTAGAACCTATGAATCCTATTGAGCTGATCTAGGAACTAAACCAGATAAAATCTACCATCTAGAAAATCTGTCTACTTTATTTGGGCCGTAATAGCTCAGGCTGTTAGTAGCCTGTTATTAGAACACAGTAGCCTGCAATTACTGCAGGTTCAAGCCCGGCCCGAGGTTGACTCAGCTTTCCATCCTTTATAAGGTAGGTAAAATGAGGACCTAGATTGTTGGGGGGGCAATAAGTTGACTTTGTAAATATACAAATAGAATGAGACTATTGCCTTATACACTGTAAGCCGCCCTGAGTCTTCGGAGAAGGGCGGGATATAAATGTAAATTAAAAAAATAAAAAAATAAAATAAAAAATATTCTACAGTCCTTGATTATATGCTGATCATAATCAGTCAGGAAATGGAGTGGGGGTATTCATTATTTTTTTGGCATCCAACGTGGCCCAGGGCAGGGCTAGTGTTGGCTACTGCATGACCATCATTCTTTGGCTTTGTCCCAATGCTTCCTCTGATGTGCGGGCCGGTCATGTCTGTGCAGTCTTGCATCACTCCAAAACTGTTTTTGGGGCATTGCCAAATCAGAAGAAGGCCTGGGAGAATCAGGCCTTGCTGGCCCCTCCTCCTCCCTTTGGGTGGGTGCCAGGGAGGGAGAGGGCCCAGGAGAAGCAGGCCTTGCCAGGTCTTCTCCCTCACTTTCTGAATCATCCGAGTCCAGGAGTCCGAGTCCAGGAACCTGGGTCACAACAGCTAGTACAGGGAGCTTCTAGGCATCTCCTCTATGAAAGCATATCATCTAGTTGGACCAGGAACCATCCCTTCTCTCTGGCATCCTCTGCCTTGTGGAAGACCCTCCCTGGAGATCCAGATGGCCCCAACTACCTCAAGAGTTGGTCTACTGCTGTTGTTGATGTTGATGTGTCTTTACTGATTGACTGATTGGTTAAATTTATACAGCCAGCCATCTCACAGAAAGCGATTTTGTGTAGTATACCACAATCCAATAAAACAAGAAATGTATCTGAAGGCAGGTTTGGAAGGCAGCTCAGGTTGAGCTTGACCAACATACTGTCAGGATGGTTCCGATCGATGAAGGATGTGAGATGACAACAGTGAAAGGTTTGTGAAGATATTTCCCTCAGGGGTTTTCTCAGTGGTGAAATCCATTTTTTTTTACTACCGGTTCTGTGGGCATGGCTTGGTGGGCATGGCAGAGGTCGGATATTGTGGAATCTCCATTCCGTCCCCACTCCTGGGGGAAGGATATTGCAAAATCTCCATTCCCACCCCAATCTGGGGCCAGCCAGAGGTGGTATTTGCTGGTTCTCTAAATTAGTCAACATTTCTGCTACCGGTTCTCCGAACTACTCAAAATTTCCACTATCGGTTCTCCAGAACCTGTCAGAACCTGCTGGATTTCACCCCTGGATTTTCTGCCTTTTTTTGAGTCACTTTCCTGAGCCTGCTCCACAATTTCCTGCTCAACAATAGAAGACCCAGAAGTTTATTTCACCACTTTAAAAAGAGTTCCTACCTCTTGTAAATATCCTGAGAGTGAATGGGTCGCCAGGCTAGTTCCAGGTTTAATGTTAAGAGCTTATAATAGTTCTTCTACAAGAATTTCTATAACCCAGAATCAGATCAGCAAAAAAGTCAGAGGATATTAGAAGGGAAGCTGCAGAAGGAGAGTGGAAAATAAGAAAATAGGAACTTTAAGAAGCTAGAACAGAGAAAATCCAAAGGAATAAAGAAACCTTTAACTCAGGGGTGGCTTCTACTTATCTTTACTACAGGTTCGCAATGGGAACATGCTTGCTTCACTTGCACATGCATGCACACTTCTGCACATGCGCAGATTGTCGATGATGATGTCCAGGTCGGTGAGCGGAGCCTCTCAGTGGTTTTAGTACCGGTTCGCAAGAACCGGACCGAGCCAGGGGCAACCCACCACTGGTTTAACTCCAGCTCAACTAAAGGGGGACCTGTAGTTGTTGAAAGAGGGGGAAAGTGGCCATTTGTCCACAAACACAAACACCGGGCCGCAGTGTGGCTCAGGCTGTAAGAAGCCTGTTATTAAAAACACAGCTGCTTGCAATTATTGCAAGTTCAAGTCCCACCAGGCCCAAGGTCAACTCAGCCTTCCATCCTTTATAAGGTAGGTAAAATGAGGTCCCAGATTGTTGGGGGGGGCAATAAGTTGACTTTGTATATAAAAATACAAATAGAATGAGACTATTGCCTTACACACTGTAAGCCGCCCTGAGTCTTCGGAGAAGGGCGGGATATAAATGTAAAAAAAAAACACTGTAAAATCCAGAGAAAAAATGGAATGGCAAACTCCGGGCTAAGTGGCGTTGTCCCTATGTAGTAAAGAGAACTGGGCAAGTAAATTGCAAAATTGAAATAGAAAAAGAAAATCTACCCTGCCCATCTCCTAAGGAACAAAGCTGAACCTGGGATGGCTTTGCTGGCACTAAAGGAAAGGCATCCAGAATTGTAGGAGGAAGCTTGAGAATCGATACTGCAACCATCCCATGGAAAAAAAATATGTATCAATTTGGACCTAAGGGATAATCAAAAGACAGAGAAAGGAAACATGGAACTGTGGGAAAAGTTGCCATTTATCCAAACATTGTAGAAATCAGAGAAAAAATGGAATGGCAAACTCCGGGCTAAGTGGCGTTGTCCCTATGTAGTAAAGAGAACTGGGCAAGTAAATTGCAAAATTGAAATAGAAAAAGAAAATCTACCCTGCCCATCTCCTAAGGAACAAAGCTGAACCTGGGATGGCTTTGCTGGCACTAAAGGAAAGGCATCCAGAATTGTAGGAGGAAGCTTGAGAATCGATACTGCAACCATCCCATGGAAAAAAAATATGTATCAATTTGGACCTAAGGGATAATCAAAAGACAGAGAAAGGAAACATGGAACTGTGGGAAAAGTTGCCATTTATCCAAACATTGTAGAAATCAGAGAAAAATGGAATGGCGGTAAGTAGTACAAGGACCTCTGGGGAAAAAAATATATATTCCTGAAAGAATTAATGGCATTGCTATGAGAGACTTACAGTAGTAGGTACTGAGAGTAGACGAACATTGGTGTGGCCTCATTTAGTAAAAAAGACATCATCAGACCTCTTGCAAGTTCGCTTGGATGGACTGAGATGGTTGCATTGGTCAAAGCCAAAGTACAGGCTCAGAGAAAGAAATAGGTAGGAATTATCCTTAACTTAGGGGACGCGGTGGCTCATGGGCTAGGACATCAAGCTTGTCAATCGAAAGGTCGGCAGCTGGTCGATTCGAATCCCTAGTGCTGCCGTGTAACGGGGTGAGCTCCTGTTACTTGTCCCAGCTTCTGCCAACCTAGCAGTTTCGAAAGCATGTAAAAATGCAAGTAGAAAAAATAGGGACCACCTTTGGTGGGAAGGTAACAGCGTTCCATGTGTCTTTGGCATTGAGTCATGCCAGCCACATGACCACAGAGACGTCTTCGGACAGTGCTGGCTCTTCGGCTTTGAAACGGAGATGAGCATCGCCCCCTAGAGTCGGCAACAACTGGCACGTATGTGTGAGTTATCCTTAACTAGCATGTTAATTAGAAATAGAATAACAGAGATGGAAGGGACCTTGGAGGTCTTCTAGTCCAACCCCCTGTTTAGGCAGGAAACCCTACACCACTTCAGACAAATGGTTACCTAACTTCTTCTTAAAAACTTCCAGCGTTGGAGCCTTCACAACCTCTGGAGGCAAACAGTTCCACTGATTAATTGTTCTAACAATACGCATGTAACCTAGTAGTTGGAATAGATTTTACGCTTAGTTGGACTCAGAGAAAAGGATTCAAGGAGGATAAGATTGTGGGAATAGCTAAAAGGGCCCAATGTCAGGTGAAGATGAGGATGGAGCAGAAGCAGGAAGGGAAGGAACCTGGGATTCTGCAAGACTTCCTAATTTAATAGGAAAAATGAGATGTCCTAGGAATTTTTTTAAAATGTCAAGAGGCGGTAAATGATAGCATGATGAGGACTTAAGAATATATAAAAAATAAAGTACCGTATTTTTCAGAATATAAGACACACCTCTTTCCCCTCTAAAAGAGGCTGAAAATTTGGTTGCGTCTTATACTCCGAATGTAGCTTTTTCGAAGCTTTTTTTTCAGCCCTAACTAGGCGCTAACGAATGAAGCTTTGCCTGCTTTTCTCACTGCTGCTTCAGCTGTGCCTTAGAACAGGGGTCTCCAACCTTGGTCCCTTTAAGACTTGTGGACTTCAACTCCCAGAGTTCCTTTGGCTCAGCTTTGCTGGCTGAGGGACTCTGGGAGTTGAAGTCCACAAGTCTTAAAGGGACCAAGGTTGGAGACCCCTGCCTTAGAAGCTGTTTTTTTATCCCCAAGCAGGGGATAAAAACCAGCAAACTAAGATGCTGAAGCTTACCAGACTAAGGATGCTAGCCAGATGAATACTTGGTAGGCAGATTATTTTTCCCTATTTTCCTCCCCCCAAAATAAGCTGTATCTTATACTCTGGTGCCTCTTATACTCCCAAAAATGTGGTATATAAATGAGTTGAATCTTTTAGGATCGGCTCGGATCTGATCTGATCTGATAGAATAGAATAGAATAGAATAGAATAGAATAGAATAGAATAGAATAGAATAGAATAGAATAGAATAGAATAGAATAGAATAGAATAGAAGAGAAGAGAAGAGAAGAGAAGAGAAGAGAAGAGAAGAGAAGAGAAGAGAAGAGAAGAGAAGAGAAGAGAAGAGAAGAGAAGAGAAGAGAAGAAGAGAATAAAAGAGTTGGAAGGACCTTGGAGGTCTTCTAGTCCAACCCACTGCTCAGGCAGGAAACCCTACACCATTTCAGACAAATGGTTATCCAATCTCTTCTTGGTTTCAGAAAAAAATTATCCTGTAATCTACAACTTCTTCGCTGCAAAAACATATGGACTACAAATCTTGATCAGGGCAAAACAATAGATGCAATTTACATAGACTTCTGTAAAGCCTTTGATTCAGTGGTACTACTTCTGAAACTAAAATCCTATGGCATCTCCGGACCCCTCCATAACTGGATAACTGCGTTCCTGTCAAACAGGCAACAAGTGGTCAAAATAGGCAGTGCCCTATCAAATCCTGCTCCTGTTAATAGCGGTGTCCCCCAAGGCAGTGTTCTAGGACCAACACTCTTCATATTATACATAAACGACCTCTGTGATCATATTATAAGTAACTGTTCGCTTCAACGATGATGTTAAACTATTTAACACTACCAACAATGCTGCTACCCTTCAGAAAGACCTTGACTTTGTGTTGGAATGATCAAAAATTTGGCAACTCCAAATCTCAACCAACAAATGCTCTGTCTTACACATTGGAAAAAAGAACCAGAACACTAAATACAAGCTTGATGGACATGACCATGTAGATGACCTCACTCTGTCAAAGACCTTGGAGTTCTCATATCAAATGATCTAAATGCCAAAGCCCACTGCAACTACATCGCCAAAAAAGGCATTAACAGTTGTAAACCTAATCTTGCGTAGCTTCTTCTCCGGAAAGATTACACTACTAACCAGAACATACAAAACATTTGCTAGTCCAATTTATTTATTTATTTATTTATTTATTTATTTATTTATTTATTTATTTATTTATTTATTTATTTATTTATTTATTTATTTATTTATTTATTTTTCGTATTTTTATACCGCCCTATCTCCCTAAGGACTCAGGGCGGTTCACAGCCAGATAAAAATATACATATAAATACAACATAAAACATCCATTAAAAAACTTATTACAAATGGCCGAATAATTAAAAATGACAATATAAATAATAAAATCCCCATTAAAACCAATTCGAATTTAAAATCTAGTCCAGTCCTGCGCAAATAAATAGATGTGTCTTAAGCTCGCGGCGAAAGGTTCGAAGGTCAGGAAGTTGGCGGAGTCCTGGGGGAAGCTCGTTCCAGAGGGTGGGGGCCCCCACAGAGAAGGCCCTTCCCCTGGGTGTCGCCAGCCGGCACTGCCTGGCCGATGGCACCCCGAGGAGTCCCTCCCTGTGAGAGCGCACAGGTCGGTGAGAGGTATTCGGTAGCAGCAGGCGGTCCCATAAGTAACCCGGCCCTATGCCATGGAGCGCTTTGAAGATAGTTACCAAAACCTTGAAGCGCACCCAGAAGGCCACAGGTAGCCAGTGCAGTCTGCGCAGGAGAGGTGTCACATGGGAGCCACGAGGGGCTCCCTCTATCACCCGCGCAGCCGCGTTCTGAACTAACTGGAGCCTCCGGGTGCTCCTCAAGGGGAGCCCCATGTAGAGAGCATTGCAGTAATCCAGACGAGACGTCACGAGAGCGTGAGTGACCGTGCATAGGGCATCTCGGTCTAGAAAGGGGCGCAACTGGTGAACCAGGCGAACCTGGTAAAAAGCTCTCCTGGAGACGGCCGCCTAATGATCTTCAAAGGACAGCCGTTCATCCAGGAGGACGCCCAAGTTGCACACCCTCTCCATCGGGACCAATGACTCGCCCCCAACAGTCAAAAAATTCTCAATTACAGCTCATCTGTCTGGAACCCACACTTCATTTTGGACATTAATACAATTGAGCGTGTCCAGAAATATTTCACAAGAAGAGTCCTCCATTCCTCTGATCGCAACAAAATACCTTATGCCACCAGACTTGAAATTCTGAGTTTAGAAAATTTAGAACTACACTGCCTTCGGCATGACTTGAACATAACTCATAAAATCATCTACTACAATGTCCTTCTTGTCGAAGACTACTTCATCTTCAGCCACAACAATACACAAGCACACAATAGATTCAAACTTAAAGTGAACCGCTGCAATCTTGATTGTAGAAAATATGACTTCAGTAACAAAGTTGTTAATGCCTGGAATGCACTACCAGACTCCATGGTCTCATCCCAAAATCCCCAAAGCTTTAACCAAAGACTATCTACTATTGACCTCACCCCATTCCTAAGAGGTCTGTAAGGGGCATGCATAAGAGCACCAGTGTGCCTACCGTTCCTGTCCTAATGTTCCCTTTGGTTGTATTCATTTTGTGTGTTTATTTCATGCTTATACTTATATATATTGTTTAGTATGTGTTTGACAAAATAAATAAATAAAATAAATAAATAAAAATAAAAACCTCTAGTGTTGGAGCATTCACAATTTATGGAGGCAAGTTCATTTATTTTTATTTATTTATTTTGTCACAACAGTATATATAAGCATAAGGATGACAGTAACTATATAATATATAAGCATATATATAAGCATAAGTATGTAATAACTATATTAATTGGATATAATGAAAGGAAACAATAGGACAGGAACGGTAGGCACGATTGTGCTCTTAGGAATGGGGTGAGGTCAATAGTAGATAGTTTTTGGTTAAAGCTTTGTGAATTTTGAGAAGAGACCACAGAGTCAGGTAGTGTGTTCCAAGCATGAACAACTCTGTTACAGAAGTCATATTTTCTGCAATCAAGATTCCATAAGTTGTTCCACTGATTAATTGTTCTATCAGGAAATTTGTTCTTAGTTCTAGGTTGCTTCTCTCCTTGATTAGTTTCCATCCATTGTTTCTTGTGCTGCTTTGGAGAAGAGCTTGATCTCCCTCTTCTTTGTGGCAGCCTCTGAGGTATTGGAATCCTGCGATCATGTCTCCCCTAGTCCTTCTTTTCACTAAACTAGACATACCAGTTCCAGCAATCCATTCTTTATATGTTTTAGTGGCTGGTCCCCTAATCATCTTTGTTGCTCTTCTCTGCACTCTTTCTAGAGTCTTATTATCTTTGTCAAGGTTCCAGAAAAACCTCTTCTGCATAAAAAAAACTCAGAAGCCATTGTTTTCCAGAGTTCTTTACTAGCATGAGGAAACTGGCACACGATGAGTGAAATTCCAAAACTGAATTTCCGGATTCTTTTCCCCAGTTATACAAACCCCAAGAGTCCCACCCCCCTGACCCCTTTGATGGTCACATGGTCCCACGTTCTCCCAGTTCATTCGAATATCTTCTTGCCACTCTTCCTGCAGATGTGAACACCATCCGACCTTGACTGCTTGAAGAATGTTACCATACCCCTCAGCCCCCCTTCCTCCCCTCAGGGGGAAAATGTGGCAGCGTCTGAAACCCTAAAGTCTAATATGGTTTCCAGGCCTGACAATCTTTTTTACATTGTGGCAACCAAAACTAGATGCAGCATTTTAAGTGTGACCTTACCAAGGCATTATAAAATGGTATTAACACTTCACGTGATCTTGATTCTATCCCTCTGTTTATGCAGCCTAAAACTGTATTGGCTTTTTTGGCAGCTGCTGCACACTGCTGGCTCATAATTAACTGGTTGTCCACTAGGACTCCAAGATTCCTCTCACAGTTACTGCTATTGAGCCTGGCTTCACCCAGTTTATATGTGTACTTTTGGTTTTTCTTATCTAAGTGTAAGAGAAATTTCCCAAGGATGAGACAGTCAGCCAATGGAATAGTTTGCCTTCAGAATCAGCTCACACCATCCACTATGCTGTGAGTACCACCACCATCTCAGTTGCAGACTTCACACCCACTCTTTATTTAATAAACTATGAAACTTCAAAATATAAAGGATTTTATTGTCTTCCATGAATATTGAAGGACAACAGAGAGTCAAGCAAAATAAAAAATTTTTTATCCCTTCTATAAATTTCTCCCCATTTACCCAAGAATACAATCTACAGACTGTCCCTTTCCTGCTTCTTAGTCATCTCTCATCCAAAAAATTATACTTCTAGAACAGATGGAAATGAAATGTCACTTCACGCACAAGGAATTTTATTTATTTATTTATTTTGTCACAACAATATATGTAGGTATCATACAAAAAGGTTATATAGTATATAAACACATATATGAGTAAATATTAGGAGGTATAAGCATATATATATATATATATATATATATATAGGAAGAAGAAAAGAAAAACAATAGGACAGGAACGGTAGGCACGTTTGTGTGCTTATGCACGCCCCTTATGGTCCTCTTAGGAATGGGGTGAGGTCAATAGTAGAAAGTTTTTGGATAAAGCTTTTAGGATTATGGGAAGAGACCACAGAGTCAGGTAAAGTATTCCAAGCACTGATGATTCTGTTACAGAAGTCATATTTTCTGCAATCTAGATTAAAGGGGTTGACATTAAGTTTAAATCTGTTGGTTGCTCTAGTATTTTTGCAATTAAAGCTGAAGTAGTCTTTGACAGGAAGGACATTACAATAGATGATTCTGTGAGTTAAACTTAGGTCTTGTCGAAGGCGACGGAGTTCCAAGTTTTCTAAGCCTAGAATTTCAAATCTGGTGGGATAAGGTATTTTGTTGTTTTCAGAGGAATGGAGAACTTTTCTTGTAAAATATTTCTGGACACGTTCAATTGTATTGATGTCAGAAATGTGGTGAGGGTTCCAGACTGGCAAGCTGTATTCTAGAATTGGCCTAGCAAATGTTTTATATTTTAAAGTCAGCTCCAAATTAGGATTAATATCTGGAGATCTCATAGAAAAAAAATCACAAAAAAGACCTGCTCTTAACATTAAACAGGGTTCAAGGGTGCAGAAGGTGTCAGAAAGCACTAGAGTTACGTGTCAAGAACCTAGATTGCCACCAAACTGCATGGTTCTGGGTAACCTTCTCTAGCAATCTCTGGAGACCATATGCCACAATGGCAGACAGTAGAAGTCAATTCCCAGGGTACTGAAGCATCTTCATTGAAGCACTGAAGAAGAGCCAGTGTGGTGCGATGGTTAGAATGCAGTACTGCAGGATACTTCAGCTGACTGCTGCCTGCCTGCAATTTGGCAGATCAAATCTCATCAGGCTCAAGGTTGACTCAGTCTTCCATCCTTCCGGGGTCGGTAGAGTGATGGCACAGATTGTTGGGGGCAAATACGCTGACTCTAAACTGCTTAGGGAGGGCTGTAAAAGCACCGTGAAGCAGTATATAAGCCTAAGTGCTATTGCATCCTTCCTCCAGCATCATTTCTGGACATGTCCTAACAGGAAGGATGACAATAATTATAGAAGGGTGTCTCCAGGGGTATATCTGTAATATTTCACAAAAATCCTTTTCTCCAGCTGCCCCTCTGTACATGGAAGAGGTCTGAAGGACAAATTATCACTGATAGTAATTATCACAATCCCAGACTTTGAGATATCTACTGCTATTTTTTCAGTATCTTCCTTTGATAGAATGTAAGACTGAAACAACGTGGAATGGATCTTGCATCAGAAAAAGATATAAACCTCTACTCATGCTGAATGGTTTGCACAAGATTTAGGACACAGGCAGGGGCCGTGCTGCTGAATGTACCTTTGCCTCTTTTCCATATAAAGCTCAATTTGTTTCTGTTTGGAAAAAGAAAGCCACCCGATATTTCATTTTCTGAGAGAACTTTGAAATCATCTAACTCTTCTTTGGAAACAGGCAATTGATTTAGCGCCATGAATTATGGACCTCCTGCTTCTGCTTTCAATGCTACTGGTGTCCCAAACATTCTCTGGGAAGCTTAGAATGAAGTGCCCACTGAATATGGTGCACCTGGATAGAGAAAGACCCTGGAGCTACTACAGGCCAGGAGACCATCTCATCGGTATAGTTACCAGTGCAGTAACACTAAATCAGCAAATGTTGTTTTTCAACCAGCTTCCTTATAATCAGTCTTACTTGTAAGTCATCCAGTGTGATGACCATGTATTCCTTCCATCTGCAGTTCCAACTCTCATTCTTTTCTCCTTATTCTGCTTACTATACTATATTCCAGATAGTGATTAATTTTGTTGATTGATCATATTTCCATGCATTTCCTCTTTTGTTTTATTTAGCGGAAGAGACACAAATACAAAATGGAGCAGAAAAAAGCTATCCAAATTTCCTCTCCAATTCCAATCTAGAAGGCATAATCTTAATACTGACTTTTGTTTGGTTGTTGATCAATACAACAAGTACTGATTGTTGTAGTTAACCTTGACCAGCTCATTTCCATATTTTTATAATTGCTCGTTGATATTTAGTGCCTGATCCTTATAGGAATAGAGGATGCCTTGATTTTAAAACAGCTTTTCTGGGTCACTTATAAAATATCCTCTTCCTTTTATGATGGTTGTACTTTAAAAAAAGGAATTTTTTTGCAGACTGGGTTCTGTGCTGATGAAAATTCCTGTTGCTATAAATAATAGACTATTTGTGATTCTTATCTGCTTCCCATTTTTTCAACATTTACAAATATTAAACGTTGATCGGTGCCTCTGGTTTTAGATCAGTGTTAACTTCAGACTCAATAGTCATGTGTTGATAAAGAGGATGAAATTGGAAAAAAATGTATTATAATACACCTGTTGATGAATCTTGTATTAACCAAAGTATTTTTTTACACTAGTGACCCTTATACTTTCAAAGGAATAGAACGCTTTATTTTCACCATTCAAGAGATGAACAAGAATATTCAGTTCCTGTGCAATCTCACACTTGGCTACAATATCCATGACAACTATTTGAACACACTTGGCACTTCAGAAGTCTTGCTGGACATGCTCTCTACTGGACAAGCCAATGTTCCCAACTACAGCTGTGGAAGGAAGGACCACCTGTTGGCTCTTCTTGATGCAGCTGACAGGGAGATTTCCATCCAGATGTCAACATTAGTAGGCACCTACAAAGTCCCACAGGTTTGTTTCTGTGTTTCTCTACATAGTAATGTGAGTGTGGTGGTAGTGGGTGCAGGATAGATCCATCCATATCTTCTCTATGGAATTGAAGAGCTGCTTTTCACTCTGTCCCTTATAGGTGTCATGGCTGGGAACTGGGATACACATTAGGCGTGTATCAAAACAGTGATATCCTCTCATGATAGCATCTCTATTGCTTCAGGGGAGTAATTGCTAACTCTTTGGAAGATGAACTCAAGATTCAGAAGGATCTTGGCAGACTTAAGCATTGGGCCCTACCCAATGAAATGCAATTCTCAGTAGTGAGAAAAGTAAGGTCCTATTCCTAGACAAGAAATACTAAATGCACAGTTATAGAATAGTTGATACTGGTCTGAGCAGTAGCAATTGTGAGAGAAATCTAGGTGTCTTACTGGATCATGACTTAAATATGAGACACCAGTATGTTGCAGCTGCCAAAGCATCCAATGCAGACCTAGGCTGCATCAATAAAGGGATGAAATTGATAAAGGAGAATAGTTGTAGCTCAATGTTGGAATGAGGGTTTCTTGTTGCTTTCTGAGCTTGTAAACATGTCATTACCCAAACTAGGTAAGATCATGAGTGCTAGTAAGGAGTGTGAGGTATGGTCTCAATTTTATCTTCTAATGACTTGCCCTGTAAGCGCTGGTGGGAATGGTCTTTGAGGTTTTTTGGCTGGGCTGTTTACTGTTAGTTTGTTTGGCAGTTCCTTGATTGGGGCATCGTTTACTTCTTGATTGTTGATCTGATGTTAATTAATATCAACTAACCAACATCATGTTAATCAACATCAATTAACATCATTAATTATTGGTGCAAAATGAAAGCTATGGAGACTACCAACTCTCAAAATTGTGTCTGTTAGAACAGACAAAAGTTCAACTAAAGACTTCTTGGCTTATACAACTGACAAATTATATGAGGAACTATGGTCTCCCTGTCTCTTGCACAACTAGGGAAGAAAGTAGAACGATAGCTGCACAAAGAATGTGAAATATAGAAGCAGAGATCAATGTAACATTCTTCCAAAATTAAATATAATATGGCCCTTTATTGGAACAATATACCTCAGTTAAAGTTATCACATGTGAGTCTAACTGCATTAAATTGTAGGGGTGATCAAAAAATATGATTTGCATTTTGATTGTTATTCTTTTTCGTTAATTTGTTTCTCATTTTCCATTTTTATGAAAAGTCTTCTTAATATTCTGTGTTTAACATTTTAAACAATGGCCAATCAACAAATAATTCTAAGATGTTTATCAAAACAAAAAGTTGGATTTATTAAAAACTCATATTTTGGAGTTGATCTCACTCAAAATATAACACAGCATTCTTCATTGCTTTTCCAGATCAGTCATAGAGTTGTTTCAGAGACTCTGAGTGATAAAAGTAAATTCCCTTTTTTCCACCGGATGCTCCTCAAGGAAGGGTTCCAGTATTCAGCAATTGTCCGAGTTCTCCTGCACTTCAGGTGGACCTTGATTGGTCTCCTTGCTCCAGACACAGAGGAGGGAGAGAATTTCCTGAGGACTTTTCCTCATTTGCTTCTCAGGAATGGAATTTGTGTCGTTATATCACAACAATTCTCAATGACTGGAGATCTAGCACCTTTCTGGGATTCCAGCTTTTCTCAGTGGAAACAAGTCAATGTCTTTGTTCACTTCACAGAACACATTATCGTTTCAAGCACATTTCATATTTTTCATCTAACACTCGACATTTTGTCAGGACCCATCAGAGAGAAGATCTGGATCACCACAACTTTGGGATACTATATAATGACTCATCTTGGATATCACAAATACATCCATAGTATTTGGAGCTTTGAATTTATGCAAAATATAAGCCCAAAAGATGGTGCTTTTGAATCTTTTTCCTTTTTAGACTCCCAGTATAAAGACAAGAATTTTCAGTGTTCTTTTCCAAAACATGTTTTTTCTGTCAAAGGCCGGAAAAGATGCACCCAAAAAACTCCAGTGGAGACAGAAGATGATTTGAATGGGATATTCGTTGAAAACAGTGACTCTGTTTACCTTATCTTTATGACTCTGGCCCATGTCTTGAAGGCTGCATATTCATCCAGGTCCTGGAGGAGAAGGAAGGAGGCCCAAGAGACACTGGAGGCTCCAAGGCTGCAGCCGTGGCAGGTATGGGGTCCCAACGATGATCCAACAAACTAGATTCCTCTGGAAAAGGAATCCATTAGAGAAAGCAGGGAATCAGATCAACCTCCTTGTGCTACAAAAAGCAAACAGATTTGGCCAGTCTAGTTGCTGGGGGTGGGGATAATTTACCAAGGAGCTGGGAGCAGATATATTTTGATATTAAACACTTCTGATTTTAAAAGGGTGATTGCACCTTTAACACTATTCCTGTATGTATGGTTTGTGGTTAGAACTATAGAATTTTACTTTTATAAATTTGAAGGACAGAAGTCCTTTTCAAGTAGTCTGCGTAAAAGTTAGCTCATTATAACGTTATAATTTTATGATCATGTTTACAACATGTCAACAGTGGTGGGATTCAGATAATTTAACAATTGGTTCTCTGACTTAATGACCAGCTGGGTAGGCGTGGCTCGGTGGCCATGTGACTGGGTGGCCATGGCCAACTTGATGCCACTCACGTCAAGGGGCGCTTTGCCTTGCCTGGCCTCTTGTGACCGTGCAGATGCTGCAACCATCAAAAGTGTGAAAAACGGTCATACGTCACTTTTTTCCCTGCCATTGTAACTTTGAATGGTCACTAAACGAACTGCTGTAAGTCAAGGATTACCTGTAGAAGAATACAAAAAGCTTCTTTGCTTGCAAAAAGCTGCCCTAAATACCAATCATTAGATTAGAAATGCAGGAATACACACTGAAGACCAATGATAACCACAGCCACCATTCTTGATTAATACCTTGCTTTTTATCAGGGACGTGATGGCTCAGGGGCTAGGACGTTGAGCTTGTCGATCGAAAGGTTGGCAGCTCAGCAGTTCGAATCCCTAGTGCTGCCGTGTAACGGGGTGAGCTCCCGTTACTTGTCCCAGCTTCTGCCAACCTAGCAGTTTCGAAAGCACATAAAAATGCAAGTAGAAAAAATAGGGACCACCTTTGGTGGGAAGGTAACAGCGTTCCGTGTGCCTTTGGCATTGAGTCATGCCGGCCACATGACCACAGAGATGTCTTCGGACAGCGCTGGCTCTTTGGCTTTGAAACAGAGATGAGCACGGCCCCCTAGAGTCAGCAACGACTAGCACGTATGTGCGAGGGGAACCTTTACCTTTTCATCAGCAATACCTGCAAGCCGGAGTTACAAATCAGGCAGGGTGCCAGAACACCTTGAGGAATTAAAGTAGTTAAAATGCAATGATAACTATCAATGATCAACTCTTGTGTCAACTTGCAAAGGTTTCCAGACCAGCTTTGAAGTTGCCATAAGCAGGAGGGGGGAGAACTTCATTAAGTGAATCCCTTTAACAGAGAGGTCATTGAAGCTCTCCAGAAAGTGGGTGGGCACACTTGGGCTACAAAATGCCGAGCTAAAGAGAGAAAATAACGAAATATATAGGAGACCCAGGTTCAAGTCTCCCAAGCTTGTCAGGATCACAATAAAATTAGTACATGCCACAGATATCTAAATAAAGGTCTAGCCTGGTGCAATGTTACTGAGCCTTATTATCATGAGAGAAAACTAAAACAAATTGGAGGATCCACACCCCTACCTCCTTTTTAAAAAAATCTTACTATCAGTGAGCAATCATGTGCCTTGGCCACTCCAAAGCAATGCAAGAGACTCCTGTCCCAAAGGTGTGTTTGGGCAACTTGACTTTCTAGAAACCAAGGAAGTCCAGTTGCCTCTCTTTTCTGCTGTTCAATTAATTTGATACCTGCTGTAGAATGTGCCTATTATGTTTTCTCCATACAAGTATTTTTTCAATATACCATTGACAAATTTTGCGGAACCTTTCTTGTTCCCTCACGAACTTAGTGGTAACACTTGTCCTATTTATCATGTTTGCATGTTTAAAAAAAAAACTGTAGAAGAAAAAGTCACACATGAAAATATCAGATGGGATAACGAACCCAGGTTACTGCTTTTAAAATCTCTGGATGTTTCCATTCTAGTTCCATCCCTTTCTGGAGAAGAATGAGTTCTACAATCTTTCCCACTGGAATCTTTACGCGGATCATAATGGAGAAATAGCTGCAGATATGGACATTGAGTTTATGGTGATTTCGCCTGATGGGGATTTGATCAAAAGGAAACTGGGGAGTATTGAAAGACAGACAATTATTATCAACGAAATTGCTCTTTCATGGCTAAACCAGCTCAACAAGGTAGGTCAAATATTGCTGTCTTTTTGCTTTTTTCTAAAGATTATGACCCATTTCAAGTGGGCTAACACTAATCACCATGGTGGATGACCCTCACTGGGAGTTGAATGTACAGAAGAGACTACTTAACATTTTATTTATTTATTTATTTATTTTGTCAAACATGTATAAGATAGCAGGTACAAGTATAAACATAAACAAAGGAAGTAAGTACAGATAAATGGGGGGCAGTAATTGAGGGACGGTAGGCACACTGGTGCGCTTATGCATGTCCCCTTTACAGACTTGGTGTGAAGTGTTGTTGGGTTTCCTGCCTAAGCAGAGGGTTAGACTAGACTAGAATAGAATAGAATAGAATTTTTTTTTATTGGCCAAGTGTGATTGGACACACAAGGAATTTGTCTTGGTGCATATGCTCTCAGTGTACATAAAAGAAACGATACCTTCATCAAGGTACAACAGTTACAACACAATTGATGGTCAATCTATCAATATAAATCATAAGGATTGCCAGCAACAAGTTATAGTCATACAGTCATAAATGGAAAGAGATTGGTGATGGGAACGATGAGAAGATTAATAGTAGTGCAGATTCAGTAAATAGTTTGACAGTGTTGAGGGAATTATTTGTTTAGCAGAGTGATGGCCCCCGGGAAAAAACTGTTCTTGTGTCTAGTTGTTCTGGTGTGCAGTGCTCTATAGCGTCGTTTTGAGGGTAGTAGTTGAAACAGTTTATGTCCAGGATGCGAGGGGTCTGTAAATATTTTCACGGCCCTCTTCTTTTTTTTTATATTCAAAAAGTTTTTATTAGTCAAAAAAGGTTTATACAAATACATTTCAGGTATGGTAAATTTTCATTTTTCTTATCTAAAATAAGAATTTAACTCAAATTTTTTAACACATACAACAGCCATATGGCAAGCAGGTAACACGAAGTAGCTAAGTTTACAAATTTTAAATACGTAATAAAGAAGAGTCAAGAATAGACAGAATATCGTACAAAAGAGAGTAAGGAAAACCAACACAATCCCAAATATCTTTATCACTTCCTAGTTTTAGATCTCAGAACTCTGGGTTCAGCCTGACCCAACTCCAGGGCCGCAACAGCGGCAGCCGCTTCCTCCCATGATCTATAACCTCCCTTCTTCAATTCCTGGGTCATCTGATTCCAGGAGGGCTTTGTGTTCCTCCACATAGGCCGTAGCCTCCGCAATTGTACTGATTTTTTCGTAATGCCCTCCCGGAAAATCATCAATCCTCTGGCATCAGCCATCTGAAGCCCACTCCTTCTGGTACAATTTGCTTGACAAAAATAATATTTCTTTCTTTTTCACGCACTGTCTGGGAATCTGCCTCAGAATGGCTATCTCCTGCCCCTGTAAATCAGTGCCCCACTCCTATGTTTTCTAAGAATTTCATCTCGCCTCTCTTCTCACAAATTTGACATGAACCTCTCTAGGAACTGCATGCGTGCATATTGAATTAACTCTATAAACTCGATCCACATCCCAATTCATGAAATCAACACCTCTCCCAAGAAATTCTCCCAACAATTTAGTCACAACATCTCTCAAGTCTTCTTGGTCCACTTCTTCCAAATTTTGAAACCTAAGGAAATAAGACATTTTATCCATCTGTAGTCCAAGCACAGCATTGCCTGTCGCCTCCTCTCTTTTCTGCACTGCCCGCATCTCACCCTCAAACCTTCCACTTTCTGCTTGTTTTCTGCTGAAACTTGTTGAGTATCCTTTAAATCCTTTTGGATAGTCACAATTTCTGCTCTTATTTCATCAATTTCTTGTCCATATTAGATAACTTTTCCAAAATTCTCTCCATCTCTCCAGCAGTTGGTCTCTGACCTTTGCCATTTAAAAAATTTTAAAATCCTCAGGCAAGCACAGTATCCTTGTAATTTCCTCCGGATCCACCAGGGGCACTCACAGGAGCAACGAGTCCAGAGTACAGTTAGTCAACCAGGAAGCCGAAGGAAGTGATGTCATCAAAATTCTCATAGTGAAGGAGGAAGCTGACGCCACCACTGTTCCCCAGAAGGAGGGGCCTCAAACCTTCCCTCCTAAATTTCTCCATCACCTCTTCTCTCAGAGCTCCACAAAACCGGTAATCTTCTTATTTTAAGTTCTCCTCTCTCCAGAATAACTCGTGCTCCTTCCAACCGCAGGGGAGAAAACCCCCGCACTCCGGGCACTCCACTCACGTTTACCGATATTCCTTCCTTCTCCTCCTCAATTCTTCTCCGTGCCCTGTTCACCACCAGGCTGCTGCAGTTATAAATCCAATGCCCGGTGTCACGGGCACTGGCCCAGGCGACGACCAAAATAATGGCCGCGGCCTGTGGCCTCCGAACCCCGCCGAGCCTAGGACGCGCCAGCATCGGTCCCCACAGTCCTGTATGTCGGCTGGGAGACCCCTGGCGAGCCGTCCGTGCGGCAGGTGTCCTTTTCGGAACACCTGGCCCCTGAGGGCCTCGGCGGCGGCCGGATTCGGGCGCTGGAGGCAGGAGAAGCCTTCCAGACGTCCGTTGCCGCTGGATACCGGAAGTCGTCTCCTTTCACGGCCCTCTTCTTGATTCGTGCAGTATACAGGTCCTCAATGGAAGGCAGGTTGGTAGCAATTATTTTTTCTGCAGTTCTAATTATCCTCTGAAGTCTGTGTTTTTTTTGTTGGGTTGCAGAACCAAACCAGACAGTTATAGAGGTGCAAATGGTGCAAAAAGAAGATCTCCAAAGTCCCTTCCAACTCTGTTATTCTATTTTATTCTTTCAGACCCTTTAGGAATGGGGTGAGGTCCACGGTAGACAGTTTGAGGTTGAAGCTATGAGGGTTTGAGACTGTAACAACACAGTCAGGTAGAGCATTCCAGGCGTTGATCACTCTGTTGCTGAAGTCGTATTTTCTGTAATCGAGTTTGGAGCGGTTTACCTTGAGTGTAAAATTTTGTTAGGTGGATTGTGGGGACTTCACTACTATTCACAAAGTGTCCTTCATGTTGTGCCTCGCCCGCCCCCCTCTCCGCAGCCGGGCCCCTCTCATCTCCTGTTACCTCAGCCAGGGACTGATAGTGCAGATGAACGGCCAGGCATGCCTCCAGTCCCCAGTCCTGGCACCATGCCCGGACAGACCGAGCAAATAAACCCCTCCCCGACAGCATGTGAACATGAGGAGCAGGAAGCCAGTCACGAGCTGGAATTTCCGGCAGCTGGAGGGTGGAGGGATCCACACTTCCGGAGAATGGAGAGGCGACGTTAGCAAAAGGAAGGGAGGGACAGGCCTGGATAAGTGCTGAGTCATGGAGCCACACCCCATGGCCTATATAATGGATCTGCTTTCTGGCATTCTTTGAGTCAGGCAAAGTCTAATTTAGATTGCTGAAGTCACATCTTGGACTCCTGCCTGCCCTGAGAACTCTGACAGAACTTTGGCAAAGCTGCAGAGGCTTTGTGGCCACGCGTGATACAGACTTCCCCGACCCGGCCGTCAGAGGAGGAGTGGGACACGACACTTCAGATGCCATGATAAGGAATATTCTTTTAAACCGATTCAGTCATGTCTAATATTGGATGCTGGGTGATTATTCTTTAGGATGGAGACCATGGATCAAACGAGTGAAAAATATTCAAGTGCTGGCAGTTATGTTCCTAATAGCCTCAGGTTCTTTTAACCAGTTTCTGCATTAAGGTTTGGACTGAATCAGATGAAATACAGTCATGACTGGTTAGAGGTCTTATTGGTCCATGTGAGAAATAAGCCTCACCTTGTTCAGATTGAGTAATGTCTCCCTTGAATAGTCACTGATGTTCTATAATCTTTTTAAGCAGCCCAAACCTGGCCAGAGTTCCTCATGTCTCTCTTTCACCCCACTGGGATAAGCAACAGGCCGTCTTTCTCCTCTGAAGAAGCTCCAAAGATGTTCATGCATCACATGAAACCATGAAGGCTGTTTTGATGTGAGATAATGTCCATAATCTGGAAAACTGAAGCAGCGAAACAAAACTTTGACTTAAAGAAAAGTCCTTCCTCATTTTGGAAATAACAAAGGAGAATTTGAAAGGAAATGCTACTTAGATTTGGGTTTTGGCTTGTAAGAGGCTAATTCATCTGAAAAACCTAGAATGCATTTTTTAATCTTTATTGTTAGCTACCTTAAGCAACCAGGACGATTTAAATTTAACTAATAAAAGATGTAGATTTGTCTTTCTGTGGAATTTGGTGTCCCATAACTGTAGTTCTTCAGTAGAAAAAAGACCCAAGTACAGAGCTGGGCACAAGTCTCCTACTCATGTCCCACTTGCTGAAAATGAAAATATGCCTTTTTGAGGGACAAGTTCTCATGACCTCTTCTGTATCCCATCTCACCCCAGTTCTAAAAACTAGGCAGTCAGTTTTAGTCTTAGTTGAGAGCCATGTAATTGAAGAAAGAAACACACAAATTAAGAAATCCCTCATTTTAAAGGATTTCTTTTCTTTTATATCTTAATTGGGGGATAGTTTTGGACTCCTTTCATAAAGAAACAGTTTTGCAATGTTTTATATACTCCAGAAGAAGCCTATCCAGATCCTACTGGTTCAAAGTTTCTTTCTTTATTACAGTATTATTTTATTTAAGAAATCTAATATAGCCGCAGATGGGGACTGCAGCCAAGAAATTAATAGACGCTTGCTCCTGGGGAGGAAAGCTATGGCAAATCTAGACAGCGTACTAAAAAGCAGAGACATCACCCTGCCAACAAAAGTGCGTATAGTCAAAGCTATGGTTTTCCCAGTTGCAATGGATGGCTGTGAAGGTTGGACCATAAGAAAGGCTGAGCGCCAAAGAATTGAGGCCTTTGAACTCTGGTGCTGGAGAAGACTCCTGCGAGTCCCTTGGACTGCAAGGCGGAACAAACAAGTCAATCCTAGAGGAGATCAACCCTGACTGCTCTTTAGAAGGCCAGATCCGGAAGATGAAACTGAAATACTTTGGCCCCCTAATGAGAAAGAAGGACTCACTGGAGAAGAGCCTAATGCTGGGAAAGACTGAGGGCAAAAGAAGAACGGGATGACAGAGAATGAGGTGGCTGGATGGAGTCACTGAAACAGTAGGCATGAGTTTAAATGGACTCCAGAGGATGGTAGAGGACAGGAAGGCCTGGAGGAATGCTGTCCATGGGGTCACGATGGGTTGGACACGACTTCGCAGCTAACAACAACAAATATAATATAGATTCTATTCCAAAATTTAATGCAAGACCATCATACTGTACTTTAAAATAATAGTTATGTAAAGAATAGATAAATCCATTTTTAACAAGGCTAAGAGGAGGAACGAAACTGGTTGTCACCTAGGGCTGAAATATTTTCAATTCCATCACTCAGGTCTTTCTTAAGTAGAAAAATCAAAAAAAGCCAAAAGCAAAGGGGAGTGAGTAAATGAACAATCTGCCAATGCTTATCTCTCCTTAATCTGTTTGGAATGAGTCAAAGATTTCATATTTTTCTAAGTGAAACCCAGGAACTATTTGGCTAATATTAATATCTACATCCATTTTCATGGATGCTTCGTCCCAATCTATTTTCTTTGGCGTTTCTTCTTTTCCTGCTTAGTCTCTGCCTCAGTCCCAATGTGTGGAAAATTGTCATCTTGGGTTTGTCAAGCGGAAGCGAGAAGGAGAGCCTGCTTGCTGCTACGACTGTATTCCTTGTCCTGAGGGGACCATCTCCATTCATGAAGGTGGGAGACACCAAGGAAAAGGCCAGGACTTGTGGAAGTGGATTCACCTGAAACACTGTCACGAAAGTGCAAGTTAAAAGACAGATTGAAGCTCAATTGTTTTTTGTTTTTGCTAGCAATTCGGCAGTTCGATTCTCATCAGCTCAGGGTTGACTCAGCCTTACATCCTTCCAAGTTTGGTAAAATGAGGACCCAGTTGTTGGGGGCAATATGCTGACTCTAAACTGCTTAGAGAGGGCTGTAAAGCACACAAAGTAGTTTATAGGTCTAAGTATTATTGCTATTATCTTCAAATTGCACAGTTACTTATCTCAAGGGAAGAATAGCAGAAAAATCTTGGGGGGACAGTAGGAAGAGATAGGGAGGTGTAGCAGATTACACAAGCTTCTCTACTGGCGGAGTTAAAACATCTCTTCTGCTTTTTAGTTTGGATTCCAGATTATTTGCAAAACTAATTTTGTTTCCCTAGCTAATTAGATTTCAAAAGATAGCCATCCAGAGTCAAGTATATTAAGAAGTACCATCTGGCAGGATCCAGGAAATGCATCAAGAAGATTAAATGATTCATTATCTGCCTCTGATAATGTAGGTTCTGCAATCTACATAAGAGATCATTCAGATTCTAGAACTTCTTCTAATTTCATAAACTATAAAAATATTGCTTTTTTAAAAAAAGAAAATGATATTCTTCTTACATTCTTCCTGAAGAGATTTTAAGCAACACTTCTCAGAAAATGCTGCTGGTAACAAAAGTTGTCCCAGGAAAGTATTTCTTAAGAGGTGAAAGTACAGTATATTTTTTTACAAATATTGCTTTTTTGGTTTATTCAGATACAGAAAAATGCACCAAGTGTCCAGATGAACAATATCCAAATGAGGACAGAATCCAATGTATCCCCAAAGTTATAACCTTCCTTTCTTATGAAGAACATCTGGGCATCATTCTGGTCTCTTTTGCCGTATTCTTGTTCTTAGCCACAGGCCTTGTTTTAATCATATTCCTTAAACATCAGGAAACTCCCATTGTCAAAGCCAACAACCGAGACCTCTCTTACGTCCTCCTGGCCTCCCTCCTGTTTTGCTTCTTGTCTCCTTTTCTCTTCATTGGTCAACCAAGGACAGCCACCTGCCTCCTCCGACAAACCGTTTTCAGCATCATCTTCTCAGTTGCCGTTTCTTCCCTCTTGGCCAAAACCATCACAGTGGTGCTAGCTTTCCTGGCCACAAAACCAGGAAACCGAGTGAAGAAATGGTTGGGGAAGAGCTTGGCCAACTCCATCACCCTTTCTTGTTCTAGTGTCCAAATTATGATCTGCTCCATCTGGTTGGGAATTTCTCCCCCATTCTGTGACTCGGATTTTCACTCCCAGCCTGGGGAGATCATCCTGCAATGCAATGAAGGCTCTGTTTTCATGTTCTACATCACCCTCAGCTACATGGGCTTCCTGGCTGCCATTTGCTTCACATTAGCTTTCTTAGCCAGAAATCTCCCTGGGGCTTTCAATGAAGCCAAGCTAATCACCTTCAGCATGCTGGTGTTCTGCAGTGTTTGGGTGACTTTTGTGCCCATCTATCTGAGCATCAAAGGGAAATACATGCTGGCTGTGCAGGTTTTCTCCATCTTGGCCTACAGTGTTGGTCTGCTGGGCTGCATCTTCTTCCCCAAGTGCTACATCATCATTCTGAGGCCAGACCTGAATACAAAAGAGCAACTTACAAGCAGAAGAAATGTATAAATGTGAGTTAGAGGAATTTCCATTCTCAACACATTTCAACAGGCCAAGCATAGAAATTGTTCAAGTTGTCCCCATATGATCTGGCAACAATTTTGAGCTGAAATAATCAAAGGGCAATTGTAAGATAGTGACCTCCACCCTTAACAGTATAATTGCAAAATGTGGTAATCTGGATTATCCATCTGGTCAAATTATGTAGAAATAAAATAAGAGGGGAGCTGAAATACAGCCCTAAAACCGAACTTTCGAATCTTGAACCGACCAAATGAACATTGCTTCCTGCAAAAGCCCATGTCCAGTTTGCCCGTCTTTTATATCATATGGGAGGGGCCAATCATCTCCATGCTTTGGCCTTACTCCCAAGTCGACCCTGCTTTCTTAATTGTTCTTGTCTTCTGACAGCTCTGTGCACTGGGAACAGGCTCCAACTGTTCCTCTCCCTCACTGATGTCTGACTCGGAGGCAGCTGATAATTACCAGATGACCTTGGCCCCCTCTCTGCCTCCAACACAGAGCCCTCATCTGAGCCTTCCCCAGACTCCAGGACTAGTCCATGTTCCTCTCCAATCTCTTCACAGTCCAAATCTGGAGGGCCACAACAGGTATAAACTATTGTTAAAACTAAACTCTTATAGCATTTTGGGACCCCTGCACAAGTGGATAGCTGTGTTCCTGTCAAACAGACAACAAGTAGTCAAAATAGGGAGCGCACTATCAAGCCCTGCACCAGTTAACAGCGTTGTCCCCCAAGGCAGTGTTTTAGGACCCACACTCTTTCTGCATTACATAAATGACCTTTGCAATCATATTATAAGCAACCGCATTCTCTTCCCTGGTGACGTAAAAATATTTAATACCACCAACAATACTGCTACCCTTCAAAAAGACTTTGTGTCGGAATGGTCAAACAATTGGCAACTCCAAATCTCAACCAACAAATGTTCTGTCTTACACGTTGGCACCAAAAATCAGAACACCAAATATAAGCTGGGAGGATACGACCTCGTAGATGACCCTCACTCTGACAAGACCTAGGTGTGCTCATTTCAAATGATCTAAGCCTCAGAGCTCACTGTAACAGCATTGCCAAAAAGGCATTAAGAGTTGTTAACCTAATTTTCTGAAGCTTCTTCTATGGTAACATTGTACTACAAACTAGGGCATACAAAACCTTTGCTAGACCAATTCTCAAATACAGCTCATCTGCCTGGAATCCACACTGCATATCGGACATTAATACAATTGAACGGGGTCCAGAGGTATTTCAGAGAAGAATACTCCACTCCTGCTCACAATAGAATACCTTATGTCACCAGGCTTGGAATTTTGGGCTTGGACAACCCAGAACTACGCCGCCTATGGTCTGACTTAAGAATAGTACACAAAATTGTCTGCTACAATGTCCTACCTGTCAATGACTACCTTAGCTTCAACTGCAATAATACATGGGCAAACAATAGATACAAACTCAAGGTAAACCGCTCCAAACTCGATTGCAGAAAATACGACTTCAGCAACAGAGTGGTCAATGCCTGGAATGGCCCCTGACTCTGTTGTTACATTCTCAAACCCCAAAAACTTTAACCTTAGACTGTCTACCATGGACCTCATCCCAATCCAAACAGGTCTGTAAGGGCCTGTACATAAGTGCACCAGCATGCCTACCATCCCTGTCCTACTGTCCCCATTTATTTGTACTCATTTCCTGTGTTCATGTCCATGTTTATACTTATACCTGTTTTCTCATACATGTTTGAAAACTAAATAAAATAAAATAAATAAAATAATACAACAAATCAGAAGATAATTATGGTCATCGAGCAGTGCAAAACAGAGAGAAAATACCACAAAATGTCTACATGTTTGGAAATAAATTAACAAATAAGTAAATTTAGGACAGCATAACACTTTTAGATGTAAATCTATGAATCTTATTAAGCTGATCTAGGCAACTAAACCAGATAAAAACTACCATCTATAAAACCTGTCTACTTTATTTGATGACCTTTGATTAAATGACCTTTGTGATCATATTATAAGCAGCTGTGTCCTCTTCACTGATGACATAAAGCTATTCAACACCACTGACAATACTGCTGCTAAAAGTGACCTGACTATGTGTCAGAATGGTCAATCAATTGGCAACTTCAAATCTCAACCAACAAATGCTCTGTATTACACATTGGCAACAAAAATCAGAACACCAAATACAAGCTGGATGGATACAACCTTGTAGATGACCATCACTCTGTCAAAGACCTAGGAGTACTCATCTCAAACAATCTAAGCCCAGAGCTCACTGTAACAACATTGCCAAAAAGGCATTAAGAGTTGTTAATCTAACTTTGTGAAACTTCTTCTCTGGTAACATTGTACTACAAAACCTTTGCCAGACCAATTCTCTAATACAGCTCATCTGCCTGGAATCCACACTGTTTATCGGACATTAATACAATTGAGCGAGTGCAGAGGTATTTCACGAGAAGAGTACTCCACTCCTCTGCTCACAATAGAATACCTTATGCCACCAGGCTTGAAATTTTGGGCTTGGACAACCTAGAACTACGCTGACTATGGTCTGACCTAAGCATAATACACAAAATTGTCTGCTACAACGTCCTACCTGTCAATGACTACTTCAGCTTCAGCTGCAGTAATACATGGGCAAACAATAGATACAAACTCAAGGTAAACCGCTCCAAACTCGATTGCAGAAAATACGACTTCAGCAACAGAGTGGTCAATGCCTGGAATGGCCCCTGACTCTGTTGTTACATTCTCAAACCCCAAAAACTTTAACCTTAGACTGTCTACCATGGACCTCATCCCAATCCTAAGAGGTCTGTAAGGGGCTGTACATAAGTGCACCAGCATGCCTACCATCCCTGTCCTACTGTCCCCATTTATTTGTACTCATTTCCTGTGTTCATGTCCATGTTTATACTTATACCTGTTTTCTCATACATGTTTGAAAAACTAAATAAATAAATAAAATAAATAATACAACAAATCAGAAGATAATTATGGTCATCGAGCAGTGCAAAACACAGAGAGAAAATACCACAAAATGTCTACATGTTTGGAAATAAATTAACAAATAAGTAAATTTAGGACAGCATAACACTTTTAGATGTAAATCTATGAATCTTATTAAGCTGATCTAGGCAACTAAACCAGATAAAAACTACCATCTATAAAACCTGTCTACTTTATTTGATGACCTTTGATTAAATGACCTTTGTGATCATATTATAAGCAGCTGTGTCCTCTTCACTGATGACATAAAGCTATTCAACACCACTGACAATACTGCTGCCCTAAAAAGTGACCTTGACTATGTGTCTGAATGGTCAAACAATTGGCAACTCCAAATCTCAACCAACAAATGCTCTGTCTTACACATTGGCAACAAAAATCAGAACACCAAATTACAGATACGACCTTATAGACGACCCTCACTCTGTCAAGGACTTAGGAGTACTCATCTCAAATGACCTAAGCCCCAGAGCTCACTGTAACAGCCTTGCCAAAAAGGCATTAAGAGTGGTTAACTGAATTTTGTGAAGCTTCTTCTCCAGTAACATTGTACTGCAAACTAGGGTGTATTTATTTATTTATTTATTCATATTTAAAACCTTTGCCAGACCAATTCTTGAATATAACTTGTCTGCCTGGAATCCACACTGCATATCGGACATTTAACACAATTGAGCGAGTCCAGAGGTATTTCACAAGAATCTCCTGCTCACAATAGAATACCTTATGTCACCAGGCTTGGAATTTTGGGCTTGGACAACCCAGAACTACGCCGCCTATGGTCTGACTTAAGAATAGTACACAAAATTGTCTGCTACAATGTCCTACCTGTCAATGACTACCTTAGCTTCAACTGCAATAATACATGGGCAAACAATAGATACAAACTCAAGGTAAACCGCTCCAAACTCGATTGCAGAAAATACGACTTCAGCAACAGAGTGGTCAATGCCTGGAATGGCCCCTGACTCTGTTGTTACATTCTCAAACCCCAAAAACTTTAACCTTAGACTGTCTACCATGGACCTCATCCCAATCCTAAGAGGTCTGTAAGGGGCTGTACATAAGTGCACCAGCATGCCTACCATCCCTGTCCTACTGTCCCCATTTATTTGTACTCATTTCCTGTGTTCATGTCCATGTTTATACTTATACCTGTTTTCTCATACATGTTTGAAAAACTAAATAAATAAATAAAATAAATAATACAACAAATCAGAAGATAATTATGGTCATCGAGCAGTGCAAAACACAGAGAGAAAATACCACAAAATGTCTACATGTTTGGAAATAAATTAACAAATAAGTAAATTTAGGACAGCATAACACTTTTAGATGTAAATCTATGAATCTTATTAAGCTGATCTAGGCAACTAAACCAGATAAAAACTACCATCTATAAAACCTGTCTACTTTATTTGATGACCTTTGATTAAATGACCTTTGTGATCATATTATAAGCAGCTGTGTCCTCTTCACTGATGACATAAAGCTATTCAACACCACTGACAATACTGCTGCTAAAAGTGACCTGACTATGTGTCTGAATGGTCAAACAATTGGCAACTCAAATCTCAACCAACAAATGCTCTGTCTTACACATTGGCAACAAATCAGAACACCAAATTACAGATACACCTTATAGACGACCCTCACTCTGTCAAGGACTTAGGAGTACTCATCTCAAATGACCTAAGCCCCAGAGCTCACTGTAACAGCCTTGCCAAAAAGGCATTAAGAGTGGTTAACTGAATTTTGTGAAGCTTCTTCTCCAGTAACATTGTACTGCAAACTAGGGTGTATTTATTTATTTATTTATTCATATTTAAAACCTTTGCCAGACCAATTCTTGAATATAACTTGTCTGCCTGGAATCCACACTGCATATCGGACATTTAACACAATTGAGCGAGTCCAGAGGTATTTCACAAGAAGAGCACTTCATTCCTCTACTCACAATAGAATTCCTTATGCCACCAGGCTTGAAATTTTGAACTTAGACAACTTAGAACTATGCCGCCTTTGGTCTGATGTAAGCATAGTACACAAAATTGTCTGCTTCAATGTCCTCCTACCTGTCAATGACTTCTTCAGCTTCAACCTCAAAAATACATGGGCAAACAATAGATACAAACTCAAGGTAAACCGCTCCAAATTCGACTGCAGAAAATATGACTTCAGCAACAGAGTGGTCAATGCCTGTGTCGTGTCCCCCTCCCCCTCCGACGGCCGGGTCTGGGAAGTCAGTATCAAGCGTGGCCATGAACCCTCTGCAGCTTTGCCAAATTCCTGTCAGAGTTCTCAGGGCAGGCAGGAATCCAAGGTGTGACTTCAGCAAACCAGATGAGACTTTGCCTGACTCAAGGAATGCCAGAAAGCAGATCCTTTATATAGGCCATGGGGTGTGGCTCTATGACTCAGCACTTATCCAGGCCTGCCCCTCCCTTCCTTTTGCTGACGTCGCCTCTCCATTCTCCGGAAGCGGGGATCTGTCCACTGTGACTTTCCGTTCTCCTGATCTGCTGCCGGCAATTCTAGCACGTGGCTGGCTTCGTGCTCACACGCTGTAGGAGGGAGGTTTGTTTGCTCATTCCTGACATTCTGTCCGGGCATGGTGCCAGGGCTGGGGGCTGGAGGCATGCCAGGCCGTTCCTCTTCATTATCAGACTCTGACTCAGATAGCAGGAGATGGGAGGGGCCCGGCTAACCCACAAAGCTTCAATCTCAAACTGTCTACCATGGACCTCACCCCATTCCTAAGAGGTCTGTAAAAGGGGCCGTGCATAAGCATACCAACGTGCCCACCGTCCCTGTCCTACTGTCCCCATTTACTTGTACTCATTTCTAGTTCATGTCCATGTTTATACTTATACCTGTTATCTAGAACGTTTGACAGACTAATTAATTAATGAAATAATGAAATAAAATGAGAAAAAAGAAACTTCAAAATATAAAGGATTTCAGTTTCTTCCATGAATATTGAACGGCAACAGAGAGTCAAGGAAAATAAACATTTGTATCCCTTCTATAAATTTCTCCCTATTTACCCAAGAATACAGTCCACAGTGTCACAAAAAGCTTAAGAGATGGGAATGTCAAATGAAGCCCATCCCTCCAAGTACATTTGTAGAATAGAATAGAATAGAATAGAATAGAATAGAATAGAATAGAATAGAATAGAATAGAATAGAATAGAATAGAATAGAATAGAATAGAATTGAATTTTTTATTGGCCAAGTGGGATTGGACACACAAAGAATTTATGTATCTCTAAACCAGTTTAATAATAATAATAATAACAACAGAGTTGGAAGGGACCTTGGAGGCCTTCTAGTCCAACCCCCCGCCCAGGCAGGAAACCCTACACAATCTCAGACAGATGGTTATCCAACATTTTCTTAAAAATTTCCAGTGTTGGAGCATTCACAACTTCTGCAGGCAAGTTGTTCCACTTATTGATTGTTCTAACTGTCAGGAAATTTCTCCTTAGTTCTAAGGTGTTTTTTTTTAAATTCCAATAAATAAATAAATAAATAAATTTATACCCCGCCCTTCTCCGAAGACTCAGGGCGGCTTACATTGTGTTAAGCAATAGTCTCATTCATTTGTATATTATATACAAAGTCAACTTTTATTGCCCCCAACAATCTGGGTCCTCATTTTACCTACCTTATAAAGGATGGAAGGCTGAGTCAACCTTGGGCCTGGTGGGACTTGAACCTGAAGTAATTGCAAGCAACTGTGTTAATAACAGACTGCATTAGTCTGTAGAGCCACCAGAGGCCCTTCTTCCCTTAATCAGTTTCCACCCATTGCTTCTTGTTCTACCCTCAGGTGCTTTGGAGAACAGCCCGACTCCCTCTTCTTTGTGGCAACCCCTGAGATATTGGAACACTGCTATCATGTCTCCCCTAGTCCTTCTTTTTATTAAACTAGACATACCCAGTTCCTGCAACCGTTCTTCATATGTTTTAGCCTCCAGTCCCCTAATCATCTTTGTTGCTCTTCTCTGCACTCTTTCTAGAGTCTCAGCATCTTTTTTATTTAGTTTATTTATTTTTATTTATTTTATTTTTTATTTAGTTTCTCAGTGGGTCTGGCAAGAAATCAGGTCTCACCGTCCACCACGCTGTGAGCACCACCACCAGCTCAGCAGCAGACTTCATATCCATGTTTTATTTAATAAACTATGAAACTTAAAAATATAAAGTATTTCAGCGTTTTCCATTAATATTGAAGGACAACAGAGAGTCAAGGGAAATAAATATTTCTATCCCTTCTATAAATTTCTCCCCGTTTACCCAAGAATACAGTCTATAGACTGTCACTTTCCTGCATCTTAGCCAACTCTCATCCCAAAAGTTATACTTCTAGAACAGATGGAAATGAAATGTCACTTCAGGCACAAGGAATTTTAAAATCAGATCCAAATTAGGATTAATATCTGGAGATGACATAGAAAATAAAATCACAAAGACCACCTGCTCTTAATATTAGACAGGGTTCAAGAGTGCAGAATGTGTCAGAAAGCACTAGAGTTACGTGTTAAGAACCTAGATTGCCACCAAACTGCATAGCTCTGGGTAACCTTCTCTAGCATTCTCTGGAGAGCAACTGCCACAATGGCGGACAGCAGAAGTCAGTTCCCAGGGTATTGAAGCATCTTCCTCCAGCATCACTTTCTGGACATGTCCTGACAGGAAGGATGACAAGCATTATAGGAGAGTGTCTCCAGGGGTGTATATGCAACATTTCACAAGAATCCTTTTCACCAGCTGCCCCTCAGTACATGGAGCCCTGGAAGAGCACAAATTATTACTCACAGTAATTATTAAAACCACAGACTCTGAGACGTCTACTGCTACTTTTATACCTTTTAGACCTTTGATATAATGTCAGTCTGAAGCAACATGGAATGGATCTTGCATCAGAAAAAGATATAAGCCTCTATTCATGCTGAATAGTTTGCACAAGATGTAGGACACAGGCAGGGGTTGTGCTGCTGAATGTACCTTCCCTCTTTTCCAGATAAAGCTCAATTTGTTTCTGTTTTAATTAGAAAAGCCACTTGACATTCCATTTTCTGAGAGTGCTTTGAAATCATCTAACTCTTCTTTGGAAACAGGCGATTGATTCAGCTCCATGAATTATGGAGCTCCTGCTTCTGTTTTTGATGATACTGGTGTCCCAGACAGTCTCTGGGAAGCTTAGAATGAAGTGCCCACTGAATATGGTGCACCTGGATAGAGAAAGACCCTGGAGCTACTACAGGCCAGGAGACCATCTCATCGGTATAGTCACCAGTGCAGTAACACAAAACCAGAAAATGTTGTTTTTCAACCAGCTTCCTTATAGTCTGTCTTACTTGTAAGTTATTCAATGTGATGAAATTGTATTCCTTCTATCTGCAGTTCTGACACTTTCATTCTTTTCTCCTTATTCTGCTTACTCCTATATTTCAGGAAGTGATTAATTTTGTTGATTGACCAGATTTCGACGCGTTTCCTCTTTTGTCTTATTTAGGGGAAGAGACACAAAGACAAAGATGGAGCAGAAAAAAATCCAAATTATTTTCCTCTCCACATCCAGACTAGAATACATGACTTGAATATTGACTTTTGTTTAAAGTAGCGATTTTTGTAGTTCACCCTTGACCAGCTCATTTCCATATTTTATAATTGCTCGTTGATATTCAGTGCCTGATCCTTATAGGAATAGAGGATGACTTGTTTTTAGAACAGCTTTTCTGGGTCACTTATGAAATATACTCTTCATTTAAGGATGGTTGTACTTTTAAAGAAGGAATTGTTTTGCAGACTGGGTTCTGTACTGAGGAAAATCACTGCTGCTGTTAATTATAAACAACTTTTGATTCTTATCTGCTTCCCATTTTCTCAACATTTACAAATACTAAATGTTGATGGGTGTCTATCATTTGCCTCTAGTTTTTGGTCAGTATTGACTTCAGACTCAATAGTCATGTGTTGATAAGGATAATGAAATTAGAAAAAAGGTATTTTATTACTGCTGTTGATGATGCTTGTATTAACCAAAGCATTTTTTTACACTAGTGAATCTTATACTTCCAAAGGAATAGAACGCTTTATTTTCACCATTCAAGAGATGAACAAGAATATCCAGCTCTTGTGCAATCTCACCCTTGGCTACAATATCCATGACAACTATTTGAAAGCTCTTGGCACTTCAGAAGTCTTGCTGGACATGCTCTCTACTGGAGAAGCCAATATTCCCAACTACAGCTGTGGGAGGAAGGACCACATTTTGGCTCTTCTTGATGCAGCTGACAGGGAGATTTCCATCCAGATGTCAACATTAGTAGGCACCTACAAAGTCCCACAGGTTTGTGTGTATGTTTCTCTATATAGTAAAGTGAGTGTGGTGGTAATGGATACAGAATAGATCCATCCATATCTTCTCTATGGAATTCAAGAGCTGCTTTTCACTTTGTCGGTTGTAGGTGTCATGGCTGGGAACTGGGATACACATTAGGATGGGAGCATGTATCAAAACAGTCATATCCTCTCATGATACCAACTCTATTGCTCTGGGGGATTCTGCTGCATATCTGTGAAGTGAGGCGAGGCTCTGTGTCCAATCAAATGGTCTTTTGTACAATAGGATAGTGCAACATTGATAGAAAGCTCACAGTTTGTATTTGATCTTAGAAAAATGATGATAATGCTGAACAAATGCCATATTCATGAAAATAATTGTGAAAGAGATGATTTGCATCCATCAAAGAAAGGGGCTTGAATTACTTGGCATTAAATTCACAGATTTCCTGGAGAAATGTTTAAACTAAACAATGGGGATAGAGATTTTATTGATACAGAATACTTTTGTCCCCAGCAATCTAAAACAAATAGGGTAATCAGTGCTTGTAAAATAGATGTTTGTGTGGATAAAAATATCAACCTTGCTTTCAAGGAAAATCTAGCTTTTGACAGTGTGTGCTATACCATGTGCACTAATAAAACAGGTAGTAAGGAAGTATTTATTTATTTTGTCAAGCATGTATTTTATCATAGATAGAAGTGTAAACATAATTATAAATGCATGTAAAGGATACGAATAAAAGAAAAGATTAGGACAGGGACGGTAGGCACGCTGGTGTGCTTATGCATGCCCCTTATTGTAGGGGAACTCTAGTATAATAATATACTATAATATAAGTAGGGCAACTCAGACCTGAAACAGGTTATGTAGAAAATAAACACATGGTCAATTAAAAGGGACTTAAATGTCTATATACAACACACAGGGTATTAGGAATATGGTGAATTAGAAATTTAAGTAAATGTGGGCAGATATGATATCGTTGCAGTTACAAAAACTTAGCAGGATGAAACCCACCAATGGAACATACAGCTAAAAGGTAAAGGTAAAGGTTCCCCTCGCACATACATGCTAGTCGTTGCTGACTCTAGGGGGCGGTGCTCATCTCCGTTTCAAAGCTGAAGAGCCAGCGCTGTCCGAAGACGTCTCCATGGTCATGTGGCCGGCATGACTCAATGCCAAAGGCACAAGGAACGCTGCTACCTTCCCACCAAAGGTGGTCCCTATTTTTTCTACTTGCATTAACATACAGCTACAGGGATTTAAATTATTTAAAAGAAACAAACCAAATAACAGAGGAGGTGGAGTTGCACTATATATAAGAATAAATGAGAAATTTGTCAGATTGAGTATTTGAACCTGATCTATCATCCATTGGCTTTGTTCTTATGTGAGCAAATATTCTTATGTTCTTTGCTCAGATACGAACAAAGCCAAAGCCTGAAGATGATGAGTGAGATCTCATTGAAACGTTGCCCAAATACTTCCAATCTTATACGGGAAAAGACCCGAACATACCAAAACCTGCATACATATACCCGTGAAAACCTACGAAAAGAAATAAATAAATGTCTACAGAAATCAAACACAAGAATGATGAAAAGTGTCTTGAATGCATTTGGGTCAGTATAAAAGGGGAAAATATGGCACTGCCATAGGTGTATACTACAGGCCACCCAAACAAACAGAGAAAATAGATGAAATTTTTCCTAGTCGGTCATATAGTGTTAAGAAAATAGTATTGACTTAACCACCTGACATCTGTAGTGGACCAAGTGGAAGATCAAACAGGTGTTGTGTCTCGTCCAATCTCACCTCAGCCGGGATCTTCTTATCTGCTTCCGAACACGGAGGAATGTTCTAGTATGCCTCCCGGCCCCATCCCTGGATCCATGCCCAGACAGGCTGAAGAGGAAGAAATACCTCCAGCCCCCAGCTCTGGCTCCATGCCCAGGCAAAGGATTCAGATTCCTCCACAGCATGTGAGCCTGAGGGAGGTCAATTACCAACAGCTGCCGACTGGAGTGACCCTCGCATCAGAAGACTTGATAGGCAGAGGCAACAGAAGGAAGGGAGGGGCAGGCCTGGATAAGTGCTGAGTCATGGAGCCACACCCCATGGCCTATATAAAGGATCTGCTTTCTGGCAGTCTCTGAGTCAGGCAAAGTCTAAACATATCTTGCTGAAGTCACTTTCTGGTCTCCTGTCTGCCCTGAGGACTTTGCTAGGACTTTGGCAGAGCTGCAGAGGCACACCTGATTTGGATTTCCCTGACCCGGCCGTCAGCGGAGGAGTGGGACACGACAACAAGTTCCTGACAAACCTATAAGAAATAACTAAATGTCTACAGAAATAAAACACAAGATGTCTGGCCCGTGCACATTAGCGAGCCGGTAGGTAAGGTAAGTGCATTTTACCCCAATGTAGACCTAGGGTGCATCAATAAAGGGATGGGATCAAATTGATAAAAGAGAATAGTTGTAGCTCAGTGTTGGGGTTTCTTGTTCTGAGCATGGTTATTTTTTTGTAGACATGTCATTACCCAAACTAGGTAAGATCATGAGTGCTAGTAAGGAGTGTGAGGTATGCTCTGAATTTTATCTTCTAATGACTTGCCCTGTAAGCGCTGGTGGGAATGGTCTTTGAGGTTTTTTGGTTGGGCTGTTTACTGTTAGTTTGTTTGGCAGTTCCTTGAGTGAGGTATTGTTTACTTCTTGATTGTTGGTCTGATGTTAATTAATATCAACTAACCAACATCATGTTAATCAACCTCAATTAACATCATTAATTATTGCTGCAAAATGAAAGCTATGGAAACTACCAACTCCCAAAATTGTGTCTGTGAGAACAGACAAAAGTTCAACTAAAGACTTCTTGGCTTATACCATTGACAAATTATATGAGGAACTATATCTCCCTGTCTCTTACACAACTGGAGAAGAAAGTAAAATGATAGCTGCAAAAAGAATCTGAAAGATAGAAGCAGAGATCAATGTAACAATCTTCCAAAATTAAATATAATACGGCCCCCTTTGGAAAATATACTTCAGTTAACATCTGCACATGTGAGTTTAATTTTATTCAATTGTAGGGGTGATTGAGAAATACAATTTCTCAACATTTTGATTGTTATAGTTTTTAGTTAATTTGTTTCTCATTTTCCATTTTTATACAAAGTCTTCTTAATGTTTTGTGTTTAATATTTTCAACAATGGCCAATCAACAAATGATTCTAAGATGTTTATCAAAACAAATAGTTGGATTTATTAAAAACTCATATTTTGGAGTTGCCTTCTTCATTGCTTTTCCAGATCAATCATAGAATTACTTCAGAGACTTTGAGTGATAAAACTAAATTCCCTTTTTTCCACCGGATGCTCCCCAAGGAAGGGTTCCAGTATTCAGCAATTGTCCGAGTTCTCCTGCACTTCAGGTGGACCTTGATTGGTCTCCTTGCTCCAGACACAGAGGAGGGAGAGAATTTCCTGAGGACTTTTCCTCCTTTGCTTCTCAGGAATGGAATTTGTGTCGTTACATCACAACAATTCTCAATGAGTGGATATCCAGTACCCTTGAGGGATTCCAGCTTTTCTCAGTGGAAACAAGTCAACGTCTTTGTTCACTTCACAGAACATATTATTGTTTCAAACACATTTCATATTTTTCATCTAACACTCGACATTTTGTCAGGACCCATCAGAGAGAAAATCTGGATCACCACAACTTTGGGAAACTATATAATGACTCATCTTGGATATCACAAATACATCCATAGTATTTGGAGCTTTGAATTTATGCAAAAAACAAGCCCAAAAGATGGTGCCTTTGAATCTTTTTCCTTTTTAGACTCCCAGTATGAAGACAAGAATTTTCAGTGTTCTTTTTCTAAGCATGTTTTTTCTGTCAAAGGCCGGAAAAGATGCACCCAAAAAACTCCAGTGGAGACAGAAGATGATTTGAATGGGATATTCATTGAAAACAGTGACTCAGTTTACATTATCTTTATGACTCTGGCCCACGTCTTAAAGGCTGCATATTCATCCAGGCCCTGGAGGAGAAGGAAGGAGACCCAAGAGACACTGGAGGCTCCAAGGCTGCAGCCGTGGCAGGTATGGGGTCCCAATGATGATCCAACAAACTAAATTCCTCTGGAGAAGGAATCCATTAGAGAAAGAGGGGAATCAGATCAACCTCCTTGTGCTACAAAAGACCAATAGATTTGTCCAATCTAGTTGCTGGGGGAGGATGGTAATTTACCAAGGAGCTGTTAGCAGATATATTTTGATATTAAACATTTGTTGTTTGCAATTTCTCACCACATATCAATCATACTGGTAAACCAGTCTCATCAGCAATGAACGCAAATGAATCTGCCCATGTACCATTAAATGTTCTTTTTTCTTCTGAAACTTTTCTTTTCTTGGATTTATCCATGGTTGGTCTACCGGGGGTCGAAAAGATTAATAACTCATGTGCTGGCAGTTCTCGCACATTGGTGGTTGTGACACATATTTTGAGCGACAGGGAGCTACAGTAGAGGCATGAAAGAGTCACATGTAGCTCCAGAGTTGCTGACCCCTGATCTAGTCCAATATCCTGCCCAAGTAGACCCTGCACTATTTTTGACAGATGGCAGTCCCTTTCTCCTTGAAAGCTTCCGTTGATGAAGCTCCCACAACTTCTGAAGGCAACTTCTGTTCCATGGGTTGATTGTTCTCACTGTCATAAAACTTATCCTTATTTCCAGGTGGAATCTCAGTTTGTTCAGTTTCCATCCATTGTTCCTTGTCTGGCCTTCATGTGCTTTGGAAAATAGCTTGACCACCTCCCCTCTGTGGCAGCCCCTTAAATATTGGAACACTGCTATCATGTCTCTCCTGGTTCTTCTCTTCACTAGACTAGCCAGGCCCAGTTCCTGAAACCATTCAGCATTAAGCTTGTTTACAATTAAAAAAAAAACTAGAAGAAAAAGTCACACATGAAAATGTCAGGTGGGATAACAAACCAAGGTTTCTGCTTTTAAAATTCCTGGATGTTTCTATTCTAGTTCCATCCTTTCTGGAGAAAATGAGTTCTACAATCTTTCCCATTGGAATCTTTACATGGACCATAATGGAGAAATAGCTGCAGATATGGACATTGAGTTCTTGGTGATTTCACCTGAGGGGGATTTGATGAAAAGGAAACTGGGGAGTATTGATAGACACAGAGTTATAATTAACGAATTTGCTCTTTCATGGATAAATCTTCTCAACAAGGTGAGTCAAATATTGCTGTGTTTTCTCTTTTTCTCTAAAGACTATGAGCCATTTCAAGTGGGTTAATTCTAGTTGTCATGGCGGATGACCCTCACTGGGAATGGAATGTACAGAAGAGAAAAGTTAACATTTTGTTAGAAGGATTGTGGGGACTTCAATACTATTCACAAAAGTGTCCTTCAGATGCCATGATAAGGAATATCTTTTTAAACTGATTCAGTCATGTCCAATATTGGTTGCTGGGTGATTATTCTTTAGGATGGAGACCATGGATCAAGCAGGTTAGAAATATTGAAGTGCTGGCATTTGTGTTCCTAATAGCCTCAGGTTCTTTTAACCAGTGTCTGCATTAAGGTTTGGACTGAATCAGATGAAATATAGTCACGACTGGTTAGAGGTCCTATTGCTCCATGTGAGAAATAAGCCTCATCTTGTCCAGATTGAGGAATGTCTCTCTTGAAAAGTCACTGATGTTCTATAATCTTTTTAAGCAGCCCAAACCTGGCTGGAGTTCCCCATGTCTCTGTTTCACCCCACTGGGATAAGCAACAGGCCTTCTGCTCCTCTGAGAAGGTCCAAAGATGTTCATGCATCACATGAAACCATGAAGGCTGTTTTGATGTGAGATAATGCCCATTACCTGGAAAACTGAAGCAGCGAAACAAGACTTTGACTTAAAGAAAAGCCCTTCATCATTTTGGAAATAACAAAGGAGAATTTGAAAGGAAATTCTACTTAGATTTGGGTTTTGGCTTGTAAGAGGGCACTTCATATGAAAAACCTAGAGTACATTTTATTTTATCTTTATTGCTAGCTACGTTAAGTCCCTCTGAGCAAAAAGGAGGATCCAAATTTAACTAATAAGAAATGTAGGCTTGTTTCTCCATGCAAGTTGGTGTCCTCTAATTGTAGGAGAAAAAGACCCAGTTACAGAACTGGACACAAGTCTCCTACTCTTCTCCCACTTGCTGAAGATGAAAAGATGACTTTTTGAGGGACAAATTCTCATGACCTCTCCTGCATCTCATCTCACCCCAGTTCTAGAAACCAGGCAGTCAGTTTAAGTCTTAGTTGAGAGCCATGTGAATTGAGGAGAGAAACACACAAATAAAGAAAGCCCTAATTTTTAAGGATTTTTCCACCCTTTATATCTTAATTGAGGGATTTTTTTGATCTCCTTTCAAAAAGAAGCAGTTTTGCAATGTTTTATATACTCCAGGAGAAGCTTATCCAGATCCTACTGGTCTGAAGTTTCTTTCTTCATTACAGTATTATTTTATTTAATAAACCTAACATAATAAAAAATTAATAAATCTTTCACAATAATTTCTTTTCCAAAATTTAATGCAAGGTCATCAAACTGTACTTTAAAATCACAGTTATGGAAGAATGGAGAAATGCGTGTTAAAAAGGCTAGGAGGAGGAACCAAACTGGTTGTCACTTAAGGCTGAAATCTTTTCAGTTCCATCCCTCCAGTCTTTCCTAAGTAGAAAAATCCTTTTTTTCAATGTTATAGATGCCAAAAGCCAAGGGGAGTGAGTAAATGAACAATCTGCCAGTATTTATCTCTCCTAAATCTGTTTGAAATGAGTCACTCCATGTTTCACTAAGTGAAACCCAGGAACTATTTGGCCAATGTTAATGGCGGGGTGTAATGCTACCGGTTCGCTCTGGTTTGGGAGAACTGGTAGTGATATAAAACCAGGAGTGAAATGCTCCCAGATTGGACGGGATCGCGTGATCCGGTAGCGATGGCGGCTACTGGTTTGGAGGACCAGTAGCAAAAATCCCTGGCCCCGCCTCCCTGCCTCTGCTGAGCCGCACCATGTGCAGAGGTGTTTTTTTTTTTACTTTTAAAAGCCGGTTTTGCTTCAGCCGAAACAGGCCTTTAAAAGTAAAAACAACAGAATAACTTGTTTAGAAAACATGTTTTCTACAAGTAAGAGTAGAGATTCTAAGGCACTTACCTGATTACTGACGCATGGCAGCCGAAAGCAGTTTCAGTTTCAGCGCAGACAGCATCAATTGCTCAGGTAATCTATTTCCTCGGTGATCAAGTGGCTGGCTTTGCTGGTTGAGGAACTCTGGGATTTGAAGTCCACAATAAAATAAAATAAAATAAAATAATAAAATAAAATATTTGTGCAGCTTTCTGAGATTTGGTGTGTTTCTGTAGTGTTTCACTCTAACTACACAAACACACAAAATCTCAAAAGCTGTATGTGTTTGTGTGTGTGTGTGTGTGTGTGTTATGTGTGTGTGTGTGTGTGTGTGTGTGTGTGTGTTAGGTGTGTGTGTAAAGTGTGAAAGTTGGTTTTGAGCTTTTGTGGCTGTGTGAAGTGTATGCAGCTGCTTTTACATTGTGTGTGAGTCAGTTGTGTTGTGCTGTGTGTGTAAAGTGAAAGTTGGTTTTGTACCTCTTATTGTTTTTATACTTTGTTTATTATTTTATTATTTTATTGTTATTGGCCACGCCCACCAAGCCATCTGACCACCAAGCCACGGCCACCAATTAAGCCACCCACAGAACCGTAGGGAAAATTTTAGATTTCAATCCTGTATAAAACTACCTGTTCAGGTGAACGTAGTAAAAAAATGCTTTAAAAGTAAAAAAGTTCTGATGATCACAGCTGTGCCGATCATCAGAATCTTTTACTTTATTAAAGCATTTTTACTGCCCTCTGGGCGAATAGTTAGTTAAAATACTTTAAAAGTAAAAGTTCTGATGATCACAGCTGTGCCGATCATCAGAATCTTTTACTTTATTAAAGCATTTTTACTGCCCTCTCAATAGTTAGTTAAAATACTTTAAAAGTAAAAAAGTTGACCATGCCCATCCAGTCACACGACCTCCACCAAGCCATGCCCACAGAACCGGTGGAAAATGTTTTGCATTTCACCACTCTGTTAATGTCTACATCCATTTTCATGGATGCTTCATCCCAATCTATTTTCTTTGGTGTTTCTTCTTTTTCTGCTTAGTCTCTGCCTCAGTCCCAATGTGTGGAAAGTTGTCATCCTGGATTCATCAAGCGGAAGCGAGAAGGAGAGCCTGCTTGCTGCTACGACTGTATTCCTTGTCCTGAGGGGACCATCTCCATTCATGAAGGTGGGGGACACCAAGGAAAAGGACAGGACTTGTGGAAGTGGATTCACCTGAAACACTTTCATACAAATACAAGTTAAAAGACAGATTGAAACTTGATTGTTTTTTGTTTTTGTTAGCAGTTTGGCAGTTCGATTCTCACCAGCTCAGGGTTGACTCAGCCTTCCATCCTTCCGAGGTTGGTAAAATGAGAACCCAGATTGTTGGGGGCAATAGACTGACTCTAAACTGCTTAGAAAGGGCTGTAAAGCATGTGAAGTAGTTTATAAGTCTAAGTGCTATTGTTATTATTTTCAAGTTGTACAATTTCCTACCTAGAGGGAGGACTAGCAGGAAAACCTTGAGGAGGTTGTAGCAGACTAGACAAGCTTCTCTACTGCCAGAAAACGAAAATCTTTTCTGCTTTTCAGTTTGGATTCCAGAACTAACTTTTTTTCTAGCTAATTCATTTTAAAAAGATAGGCATCCAGAGTCAAGTATATTAAGAAGTGCCATCTGGCAGGATCCAGGAAATGTGTCTAAAAAGATTAATTGATTCATTATCTATCTCTAATAATGTCAGTTCTGCAAATTACAGAAGAAATCATTCAGGTTCCAGGACTGCTTCCAATTTCATAAACTATAAAAATATATCTGGTTTTTTTACAAAATGATATTCTTACGTTCCTTCTGTAGACTTTAAGCAATGCTTTTTGGAAAATGCTGCTGGTAACAAATATTGTCCCAGGAAAGTATTTCATGAAAGGTGAAAGTACAGAATATTTTTTTTTTAATATTCTTTTTTTGTTTACTCAGATACAGAAAAATGCACCAAGTGTCCAGATGAAAAATACCCAAATGGGGACAGAATCCGATGCATCCCTAAAGTTATAATCTTCCTGTCTTATGAAGAACATCTGGGAATCATTCTGGTCTCCTTTGCCCTATTCTTGTTCTTAGCCACAGGCCTTGTTTTAATCATATTCCTTAAACATCAGGAAACTCCCATTGTCAAAGCCAACAACCGAGACCTCTCTTACGTCCTCCTGGCCTCCCTCCTGCTTTGCTTCTTGTCTCCTTTTCTCTTCATTGGTCAACCAACGAAACCCACCTGCCTTCTCCGACAAACTGTGTTCAGCATCATCTTCTCAGTTGCCGTTTCTTCTCTCTTGGCCAAAACCATCACAGTGGTGCTGGCTTTCCTGGCCACAAAACCAGGAAACCGAGTGAAGAGATGGTTGGGGAAGAGCTTGGCCAACTCCATCATCCTTTCTTGTTCTAGTGTCCAAATTATGATCTGCTCCATCTGGTTGGGAATTTCTCCCCCATTCCGTGACTCGGACATTCACTCCCAGCCTGGGGAGATCATTCTGCAATGCAATGAAGGCTCTGTTTTCATGTTCTACATCACCCTCAGTTACATGGGCTTCCTGGCTGCCATCTGCTTCACAGTGGCTTTCCTGGCCAGGAATCTCCCTGGAGCCTTTAATGAAGCCAAGCTGATCACCTTCAGCATGCTGGTCTTCTGCAATGTCTGGATCTCCTTCCTGCCCACCTACCTGAGCACCAAGGGGAAATACATGGTGGCTGTGCAGGTCTTCTCCATCTTGTCTTCCAGTGCTGGTCTGCTGGTCTGCATCTTCATCCCCAAGTGCTACATTATCATTCTGAGGCCATACTTGAATACAAAGGAGTATCTTACGACCAGAAGAAATGAATAAATGTGAGTTAGAGGAATTTCCATTCTCAACACATTTCAAAAGGCCAAGCATAGAAATTGTTTCAAGTTGTCTCACTTACATGAACTGGGGCAATGATTTTAAGATGAAATAATTAAAGGGCAATTGGAAGATAGTGTCCTCCATCCTTATCCAATATAATTGGAAGATCTGGATAATCTGGATTATCCATCTGGTCAAATTATGTAGAAATAAAATAAGAGGGGAGCTGAAATACAGCCGTATAAATTGGTTTGCAAAACAATTCCTAAAGAATTGATGGTATCCATATTTAAACATCCCATAAATGTGGTGTAAGGGAGAGCAATTCATCCATCTCATTCTTCTGATGGTGGACACTCCAGAGTTATTTGGGTCATGAATAATAGAATAACAAAGTTGGAAGGGACTTTGTCTAGTCCAACCATCTGCTCAGGTAGAAAACTCTATACCATTTCAGACAAATGGCTGTCCAAACTTTTTTTAAAAAAACTCCAATGTTGGAGCACCCACAACTTCTGGAGGCAAGTTGTTGCACTGATTATTATTCAGTCAGGAAATTTCTCCTTAGTTCTAAGTTGCTTCTTTCTTTGATTAGTTTCCACCCACTGCTTCTTGTTCTACTCTCAGGTGCTTTGGAGAATAGCTTGACTCCCTCTTTGTGGCAACCCCTGAGATATTGGAACACAGCTATTATGTCTCCCCTAGTCCTTCTTTTCATTAAACTAGACATACCCAATTCCAGCAACTGTTCTTTATATGTTTGACCTCCAGTCCCCTAATCATCTTTGTTGCTCTTCTCTGCCTCTTTCTAGAGTCTCGACATCTTTTTTACATCATGGCGACCAAAACTGGATACAGAATTCCAAGTGTGGTCTTACCAAGGCACTGAGCAACAGAGATGGATCCTGGCCTGATTCAGAAGACCTGTTTTTAACTTTTGGAAATGGATGTTTGCAAGGACATCCAATTCAAAGAAGGAATTCCTCCTGAAATTATGACATAGTTTCTTAAATTTGGCAGAAATATCTTTGGTTGCGTGTATCTCCCTTCTTGGCTTTATCATGGCTGCATATTTCTAGCGAGCAAGAAGTTATCACATTCCTTCTTGGACCTGGATAAATATGATTATTGACAGCCACAATCTGCACCTTTAGCCAATGTGGAGAAAGGCTGTTTTTGCTGCAGAAACAAGTAGTAATATGGCCAGGTTTTGTACAGCATCCTCTGTTATTCTGCTGTTTTGGAGAGAAACTGTTAATCATTTACATGGGCTGTTTTTCTTCAAACCATATATGTGATTAACTAGTTTTCAAACATTGATGTTAAATGTTTTTTATTATTTTTTTTAACTCTCATTGTTCAGTTTTCTTCTCTGAGTTCTCCTTTGAATAATATATTTTGTTGACAGCTGACCTAAGACTAAATATAGCTGATCTAATCTTCAATTTACAAATTTGCACCAAACTCCAGCAGGTCTCTTTCACATCTGTGGCTCTCGTTATAATATTTTTTGCTTTATTGTATCCCTGGATTTTTTCTTGCCAGTGCGTTTCTCCTTGCTTGGAACTGAACGAGATGGATATTTCTCCAAAACCAATTTTGTGCATGGGTTGAGAAATGTTTACAAAAAAATAGGTAGGGAAAAAGAAATAATCTTTAAGAAATGTTAAATAGTCTAAATTGTCAAAAAATATATCAACAAATATTCTTCACAGATGTTACAAGTACAATTATATTTTAACCTCTCTTTTCCTAAAGTTACATTGTGACTTTTTATCTATACTTTCCTCTGTATGAAAACCATAAATCACAACTTTATTTTTACACAAAAAATCCATAATGGGCTTCCAGTCACCAATACATGTAGATGTCATCCTTTCTCTATTTAAAATAGGCAGTTTTTCCATCTCAGAAAGTTCTGTCAATTTCACAACCCATTCCTCCCTGCTGGGTAGTTCTGAATGTTTCCTTATGCATTGAGTAATCCCACCACAATAATCACATATTAAAACAATGTTCCCTTGTATTTTCCTAATCATCCATCAGTCCTCAAATAAAATATTGAATATTTGTCTTTATTTGAAAAGATTTTAAAGCCTTTTTACATGTCCACCAAGCATAATAAAATGTCCCTTCACATTTTTCACATTTCCAGCTCTACAAAGCATTTCAATAAAAGAGCCCATGATGTAATATCTGGAAATCTGTTTTAGTCGAATTGGTTTGAGAACATTTATCAATGTAATTTCTCTCATCTTTGTCCTCAGTGCTCCTCATCTTGCTATTTAGCTCTTTCCCAAATTGAAGCGGGTAGAAAGAACAACATGTTCAGCCCCCTTAAAAACAACAGCGTTGCAGGAGGCTTCTGGATCTCTGAGGGAACCTTTTCCATTTCCTTTGGAGTCGCCAACTCAAACTCCTCCCAGATCATAACACCAGACCGTGTACCAGGCACTTTGAACTTCCTTGTTCAGATCAGAAGAAATCTCAGTAATTTTATCCTCCAGACAGCCTGAATAATATTCCCACTGTTGTGTCTTGCCCGCCCTCAGAGCAGCCGGGGCCTTCTTATCTGCTCCCGAACACGGAGGAATGTATGCCTCCCGGCCCCAGTCCTGGCTCCATGCCCAGACAAACTGCAGAAGAAGGAGCACCTCCCGGCCCCAGCCCTGACTCCATGCCCAGGCAAACGGAGCAGCTAGACTCCCTCCTCCACAGCATATGAGCCTGAGGATTTACCAACAGCTGATTGGAGTGACCCTCGCATCAGAAGATTGGATAGGCGGAGGCAACAGAAGGAAGGGAGGGGCAGGCCTTAATGAGTGCTGAGTCATGGAGCCACACCCCATGGCCTATATAAAGGATCTGCTTTCTGGCAGTCTCTGAGTCAGGCAAAGTCAAACTTATCTTGCTGAAGTCACTTACTGGTCTCCTGCCTGCTCTGAGGACTTTGCTAGGACTTTGGGCAGAGCTGCAGAGGCAAGCCTGATTCATTTCTGACCCGGCCTCAGCGGATAACACCCACCCAGAAGCCTAGCTAGATGTTCTGAGGGCATCTCCCTAATCTATAAAGACCAGGTCACCCTAAATATGGCTGCTGAGTGGCTATCAGCAGACCTAGTGAAGGTGGGAAAATATTGCTTCTTCATCCCACTTATCACCATGAAGTAGTCCCCAACATGGGCTCTTACTAATGTTCACTCAGATTCCCTTTAGTTTTAGTAAGATGTGGCAGATAACATCAGGGATGGGACCCCTCACGCATCAACCTGGCATTCAAAAGCAACAGCCAAAACCCAGAACCGCCAGGGATCTCTTAGCCAGGCACTGAGACTAGAAGCCTAGGGCCATAAAATGGGACAACCTCTGAGTAGCAGATCAGATGTCACCAAATATGGCCAAACATCTACCCTACTCTTAACATTAGGGAGGATTCAAGGACACTTGTGTGTGTGAAGAAGTGTCACACAAAGCCTGAGAGATGGAAATGTCAAATGAGACCCATCCCCCCAAGTACATCCGTAGAAAGGGACACTATGTATCCCTTATCCAGTTTCTCGGTGGGTCTGGCAAGAAATCAGGTCACACCATCCACTACAGTGTGAGCACTACCACCATCTCAGTTGCAGACTTCACATCCATTCTTTATTTAATAAACTATGAAACTTCAAAATATAAAGGATTTTAGTGATATTGAATATTGTGAATCCATGAATATTGAAGGTGAACAGAGAGTCAAGCAAAATAATTTTTTTTATCCCTTCTATAAATTTCTCCCCATTTACCCAAGAACACAATCTACAGACTGTCCCTTTCCTGATTCTTAGTCATATCTCATCCAAAAAATTATACTTCTAGAACAGATGGAAATGAAATGTCATTTCAGGCACAAGGAATTTTAAAGTCAGCTTCAAATTAGGATTAATATCTGGAGATGTCATAGAAAAGAAAATCACAAAGAAGATCTGCACTTAACATTAAGTGAATGAGATCATCAGTGGCTTCGGTGTGAGGTACCAGCTGTACGCTGATGACACCCAGCTGTACTTTTCCACACCGGGCCACCCCAACGAAGCTATCGAAGTGCTGTTCCTTGGACTCATCTGGATAGAAACAGGCTCAAGCTCAATCCTCCAAGACAGAGTGGCTGTGGATGCCGGCATCCCGCACAGTCAGCTGAGTCCACGGCTGACTGTTGGGCAGTCATTGGCCCCGATGGAGAGGTGCAACTTGGCGTCCTCCTGGATGAACGGCTGTCTTTTGAAGATCATTTGACTCCAGGAGAGCTTTTTACCAGGTTCGCCTGGTCCGCCAGTTGCGCCCCTTTCTAGACCGGGATGCCCTATGCACGGTCACTCACGCCCTCGTGACGTCTCGTCTGGATTACTGCAATGGTCTCATGGGGCTCCCCTTGAAGGGCATCCGGAGACTGCAGTTAGTTCAGAATGCGGCTGCGGGTTATAGAGGAGCCCTCTGGCTGATGACACCCAGCTGTACTTTTCCACGGGCCACGTCAGAAGCTTTTATTTATTTAAGTGCTGTTTTTTGGAGGTATGGGTCTGGATGGGGAGAAACAGGCTCAAGCTCAATCCTCCAAGACAGATATATATATATATATATATATATACAGTCAGCTGAGTCCACGGCTGACTGTTGGGGCGAGTCATTGGCCCCGATGGAGAGGAAGTGTCTAACGCGTTCCTGGATGAACGGCTGTCTTTTGAAGATCATTTGACGGCCGCTCCAGGAGAGCTTTTACCAGGTTCGCCTGGTGCGCCAGTTGCGCCTTTCTAGACCGGGATGCCCTATGCACGGTCACCACGCCGTGACGTCTTGCCTGGATTACTGCAATGGTCTCTACATGGGGCTCCCCTTGAAGGGCATCCGGAGACTGCAGTTAGTTCAGAATGCGGCTGCGGGTTATAGAGGGAGCCCTCGTGGCTTCTGTGATGACACCCAGTTGTAGCCACACCGGCCACCCCAACGAAGCTATCAAGTGCTGTCCCGTGTTTGGAGGCCGACGGGTCTGGATGGGGAGAAACAGGCTCAAGCTCAATCCTCCAAGACAGAGTGGCTGTGGATGCGGCATCCCGGTACAGTCAGCTGAGTCCACGGCTGACTGTTGGGGCGAGTCATTGGCCCCGATGGAGAGGGTGCGCAACTGCCTCCTGGATGAACGGCTGTCTTTTGAAGATCATTTGACGGCCGCCCAGGAGAGCTTTTACCAGGTTCGCCTGGTGCGCCAGTTGCGCCTTTCTAGACCGGGATGCCCTATGCACGGTCACCACGCCTCGTGACGCTCGCCTGGATTACTGCAATGGTCTCTACATGGGGCTCCCCTTGAAGGGCATCCGGAGACTGCAGTTAGTTCAGAATGCCGGGTTATAGAGGGAGCCCTCGTGGTTCTATGACACCTATCCTGCGCAGACTGCACTGGCTACCTGTGGCCTTCCAGGTGCGCTTCAAGGTTTTGGTAACCACCTTTAAAGCGCTCCATGGCATAGGGCCAGGTTACTTATGGGACCGCCTACTGCTACCGAATACCTCTCACCGACCCGTGCGCTCTCACAGGGAGGGACTCCTCAGGGTGCCGTCAGCTAGGCAGTGTCGTCTGGCGACACCCAGGGGAAGGGCCTTCTCTGTGGGGGCTCCCACCCTCTGGAACGAACTCCCCCCAGGACTCCGTCAACTTCCGGACCTCCGAACCTTCCGTCGCGAGCTTAAAACACACTTATTCATCTGCGCAGGACTGGACTAGATTTTAAATTTATAGGGGTTTTAATTGGTTTTAATATTTATACTATTTTTAATAATTTGGCTTTTAGAATAAGTTTTTTAATGGTTTTCTTAATTTGTACATATATGTTTTTACTTGCCTGTGAACCGCCCTGAGTCCTTCGGGAGATAGGGCGGTATACAAATACGAATAATAAATAAATAAATAAATAAACATTAGCCCAGGTTCAAGGGTGCAGAGGGTGTCAGAAAGCACTAGAGTTAAGTGTCAAGAACCAAGACTGCCATCAAACTGCATAGCTCCAGATGACCTTCTCTAGCAATCTCTGGAGACCATCTGCCACAATGGTAGACAGCAGAAGTCAATTCCTTGAGTATTGAAGCATCTTCTTCAGCATCACTTTCTGGACATGTCCTGTCAGGAAGGATTTTTTAAAAAAATTTATTTATTTATTTTTGTCACAACAATATATGTAAGTATCATACAGAAAGGTTATATAGTATATAAAGGTATAAGCATATATATATATATATAGGAAGAAGAAAAGAAAAACAATAGGACAGGAACGGTAGGCACGTTTGTGCGCTTATGCACGCCCCTTATGGTCCTCTTAGGAATGGGGTGAGGTCAATAGTAGAAAGTTTTTGGTTAAAGCTTTTAGGATTATGAGAAGAGACCACAGAGTCAGGTAAAGTATTCCAAGCACTGATGATTCTGTTACAGAAGTCATATTTTCTGCAATCTAGATTAAAGCGGTTGACATTAAGTTTAAATCTATTGGTTGCTCTTGTATTATTGCAATTAAAGCTGAAGTAGTCTTTGACAGGAAGGACATTACAATAGATGATTCTATGAGTTAAACTTAGGTCTTGTCGAAGGCGACGGAGTTCCAAGTTTTCCAAGCCCAGGATTTCAAGTCTAGTGGGATAAGGTATTTTGTTGTTTACAGAGGAATGGAGAACTCTTCTTGTAAAATATTTCTGGACACGTTCAATTGTATTGATGTCAGAGATATGGTGAGGGTTCCAAACAGGTGAGCTGTATTCTAGAATTGGTCTAGCAAATGTTTTATATGCTCTGGTTAGTAGTGTAGTGTTTTGGAAAAGAAGCTACGCAAGATTAGGTTTACAACTCTTAGAGCCTTTTTGCTATGTATTTGCAGTGGGCTTTGGCACTTAGATCATTTGACATGAAAACTCCAAGGTCTTTAACGGATGGGGTCATCTGTAAGGTAATGTCCATCAAGCGAGTACTTAGTGTTTGGGTTCTTTTTTCCTATATGTAAGACTGAGCATTTGCTGGTTGAGATTTGGAGTTGCCAAGTTTTAGACCAAGCAGGTTAGATGATCAAGGTCTTTTTGAATGATAGATGTATTATCAGTGGTGTTAAATAGTTTGACATCGTCAGCAAAGAGAACACAATTACTTGAGATATGGTCACAAAGATCATTAATGTATAGTATGAAGAGTGTTGGTCCAAGGACGCTGCCTTGAGGAACGCCACTCTTGACAGGAACAGGATTTGATAGAGCATTGCCAATTTTGACCACTTGTTGTCTGTTAGACACAAAAGCAGATATCCATTTGTGAAGGGGTCCTGAAATGCCATAGGATTTTAGTTTTAGGAGAAGTTTATCGTATACTACTGAGTCAAAAGCTTTGCAGAGTAGGTTGTTTGCTTCTAAGTGTGAGGTAATGGATTGGTTGATGATTGATTCCATGACTTTGCAGGTGACGCAGCATAGAGAGATTGGTCTGTAATTTTCGACTAAGCTGGGGTCTCCTTTTTTGAAGATAGGGATGACTGTAGCAAGTGACCAAAGTTTGGGAAGGGAACTGGTAGTGAAAGCTTTATCAAAGATTATGCTTAGGAGTTCTGCTATATTAATGGAAAGTTTTTTTAAGAAGTATGCACATAGTCCATCGGGTCCAATAGATAGCGATGGTTTTAAGTTATGAAGAGCTTTTCTAACGTTATCTTCTGTGAAATCTATATGAGTTAAGTCATCATAATCATTGCTGGCACGTTTGTGGAATGTCGGGTATGTGTTATCGGAGTTAACAAAAATGACAAGCATTATAGAAGTTAACAAAAATGACAAGCATTATAGAAAGATGTCTCCAGGGGTGTTTATGCAACATTTCAAAAGAATCCTTTTCACCAGCTTCCCCTCTGTACATGGAGCCCTGGAAGAGAACAAATTATCACTCACTGTAATTGTTATAATCCCAGACTTTGAGATGTCTACTGTTATTTTTCCAGTGTCTGCCATTGATATAATGTCAGATTGAAGCAACATGGAATGGATCTTGCATCAGAAAAAGGTATAAGCCCCTATTCATGCTGAATTCGTCCTACAAGATGTAGGACACAGGCAGGGGCTGTGCTGCTGAATGTATCCTTCTCCCTTTTTTGGATGAAGCCCAAATTGTTTCTGTTTGAATACGGAAAGCTCCTGGATCTTCCATTTTTTGAGAGTGGTTTGAAATTATCTTATTTGGAAACAGGCGATTGATTCAGCTCCGTGAATTATGGAGCTCCTGCTTCTGCTTTCGATGCTACTGGTATCCCAGACAGTCTCTGGGAAGCTTAGAATGAAGTGCCCACTGAACTCGGTGCACCTGGATAGAGAAAGACCCTGGAGCTACTACAGGCCAGGAGACCATCTCATCGGTATAGTCACCAGTGCAGTAACACTATACCAGAAAATGTTTTTTTTCAACCAGCTTCCTTATACTCAATCTCAGTAGTAAGTTATTCAATGTGATGAAATTGTATTTCTTCCATCTGCATTTTTAAGACTCTCATTTTTTTCTCCTTATTCTGCTTACTCCTATATTTCAGGAACTGATTAATTTTGTTGCTTGATCAGATTTCCATGGGTTTCCTCTTTTGTCTTATTTAGTGGAAGAGACAAAGATGGAACAATAAAAAATACTTGAAAGAAATCCACATTATTTTCCTCTCCATATCCAATCTAGAATTTATGAGTTGAATACTGACTTTTGTTTAAAGTAGTGATTGTTGTAGTTAACCCTTGACCAGCTCATTTCCATATTTTTATAATTGCTCATTGATATTCAGTGCCTGATCCTTATAGGAATAGAGGATGACTTGTTTTTAGAACAGCTTTTCTGGGTCACTTCCCATTTTCTCAACATTTACAAATATTAAATGTTGATGGGTGTCTATCATTTGCCTCTGGTTTTTGGTCAGTATTGGCTTCGGACTCAATAGTCATGTGTTGATAAGGATAATGAAATTTGAAAAAAGGTATTTTATTACTGCTGCTGCTGATGCTTGTATTAACCAAAGCATTTTTTACACTAGTGAATCTTATACTTCCAAAGGAATAGAACGCTTTATTTTCACCATTCAAGAGATCAACAAGAATATCCAGCTCTTGTGCAATCTCACCCTTGGCTACAATATCCATGACAACTATTTGAACACACTTGGCACTTCAGAAGTCTTGCTGGACATGCTCTCTACTGGAGAAGCCAATATTCCCAACTACAGCTGTGGAAGACAGGATCACCTGTTGGCTCTTCTTGATGCAGCTGACAGGGAGATTTCCATCCAGATGTCAACATTAGTAGGCAGCTACAAAGTCCCACAGGTTTGTGTGTGTGTTTCTCTATATAGTAATGTGAGTGGGGTGGTAGTGGGTGCAGGATAGATCCATCTATATCTTCTCTATAGATTTTAAGAGCTGCTTTTGACTATGTCCATTGTAGGTGTCATGGCTGGGAACTGGGATACACATTAGGATGGGAGCATGTATCAGAACAGTCATATCCTCTCATGATACCAACTCTATTGCTTTGAGGGCTTCTGCTGCAAATTTGTGAAGGGGAGGAGATGCTCCGTGTCCAATCAAAGGGTCTTCTGTACAAGAGGAAAGTGCAACACTGATAGAAAGCTAACTGTGAGAGGGATCTTGGAGCCCTGGATGGAAACTAATCAAGGACAGGAGCAACCTAGAATTAAGGAGAAATTTTCTGACAGTTAGAATAATCTATCAATGGAACAACTTGCCTCAAGAAGTTGTGAATGCTCAAACAAAGGAAGTTTTTAAGAAGAGATTGGACAACCATTTGTCTAAAATGGTTTAGGGTTTCCTGCCTGAGCAGGAGAATGAACTAGATGACATCCAACATGACTTCCAACTCTGCTGTTCTGTTAATTCCAATCTTATCTAGTGTTGATGAAACATATATGTTTTACAGCAACCACTACCATTAATTAATCACTTTATTTAAAAAATTACAAGCATATTAGCCAGCATGTCAACTATTCAACTATATATTCTCATCGTTCCCATCACCAATCTCTTTCCACTTATGACTGTATGACTGTAACTTTGTTGCTGGTAATCCTTATGATTTATATTGATATATTGACCATCATTTGTGTTGTAAATGTTGTACCTTGATGAAGGTATCTTTTCTTTTATGTACACTGAGACCATATGCATCAAAGACAAATTCCTTGTGTGTCCAATTACACACTTGGCCAATAAAAAAAATTCTATTCTATTCTATTCTATTCTATGCTATGCTATGCTATGCTATGCTATACTATGCTATGCTATGCTATGCTATGCTATGCTATTCTATTCTAGTCCATTATATTATATTATATTATATTATATTATATTATATTATATTATATTATATTATATTATATTATATTATATTATATTATATTATATTATATTATATTATATTATATTATATTAAATTATATTATATTATATTATATTATATTATTATATTATAATATATTATATTATAATATTATATTATATTATATTATATTATATTATATTATATTATATTATATTATATTATATTATATTATATTATATTATATTATATTATATTATATTATATTATATTATATTATATTATATTCTTAGAATTTTTGATGAAGGTATCTTTTCTTTTATGTACACTGAGAGCCTATGCACCAAGACAAATTCCTTGTGTGTTCAATCACACTTGGCCAATTAAAAAAAAATCTACTCTATTCTATTCTATTCTATTCTATTCTATTCTATTCTATTCTATTCTATTCTATTCTATTCTATTCCATTCCATTCTATTTTTATACTTTTGTATTTAGGATCAAATTCATCATAAAATTCATCATAAAAGAGATCATTTTCTAAAAGTTGAAATTTTCAAAAAAAGTCCCCATGTTGTGAATCCCACTGTGGGCAGGTTGATTTACGCATATGCCTCTTATATCCAGTTGGGTGGAAGATGGCAATAATATTTTCTAAATAGATGTAAAAAAGTATATAAAATAGCCAATCAATTATTGACCCGTTGCTCAAATAGATATTGTGTCTAAAATAAATGCTTTATTTATGTATTTATTTATTACATTTGTTTGCCACCTATCTCACTGCAAAGTGACTCTGAGCTGCTAACAATATTAACATTGATAAAGGTACAGAAAAACACACTTGTAATAGCACTAAAAATACAAATTCCCAACTATACCTAAAACATGGGGTGAGGAGGGAGTAGGATGAGCAGGGTTGGAGGTGGGATCTGCTATTGATCAATCAAGCACCTCCAACATGACATTCCCCCATTGGGGCCACAAGCCAAATGACCAGGTTAGGTCTTCAGGTTCTTGCAGAAGACCAGGAGAGTGGGAACTGACCTCACTCTGGGAGACAAGATGTTCCAAAGGGCAGGAACAATGGCAGAGAACATTCTTCTCCTGGATCAGCCAATCAAAATTCCCTGACTGATGGGTTCTGCAGCATGCCTCCTTTGGGGTGAGATGGTTCCTCAAACTTTAGACAGAGTTTTGACTAACCAACCACATTCAGCATGTAGTCCACAATGGAACTGCATCTACATGGAGGGAAGAATGTAGTGTGGTACCCCAAGATTCTGTCTTAGGACCTCTTCAAGCCTGAGTGCTCTTCAACATCTTCACAAATGATCTAGATGAGAGGAAAGAAGGGGAATGCATCAAATTTGCAGATGACACCAAGTCAGGGGAAATTGCTAATACTTTGGAAGATGCACATGTGAGTTTAACTGCATTCAATTGTAGGGGTGATTAAGAAATATGATTTGCATTTTGATTATTATTCTTTTTAGTTAATTTGTTTCTCATTTTCCATTTTTATATAAAGTCATCTTAATATTCTGTGTTTAATATTTTAAACAATGGCCAATCAACAAACTATTCTAAGATGTTTATCAAAGCAAAAAGTTGGATTTATTAAAAACTCATATTTTGGAGTTGACCTCATCAAAATATAACACAGCATTCTTCATTGCTTTTCCAGATCAATCATAGACTTGTTTCAGAGACTCTGAGTGATAAAAGTAAATTCCCTTTTTTCCACCGGATGCTTCTCAAAGAAGGGTTCCAGTATTCAGCAATTGTCCGTGTGCTCCTACACTTCAGGTGGACCTTGATTGGTCTCCTTGCTCCAGACACAGAGGGGGGAGAGAATTTCCTGAGAACTTTTCCTCCTTTGCTTGTCAGGAATGGAATTTGTGTCGTTATATCTCAACGATTCTCAATGAGTGGATATCCAGTACCCTTGAGGGATTCCAGCTTTTCTCAGTGGAAACAAGTCAACGTCTTTGTTCACTTCACAGAACACATTATTGTTTCAAGCACATTTCATATTTTTCATCTAACACTTGACATTTTGTCAGGACCCATCAGAGAGAAGATCTGGATCACCACAACTTTGGGATACTATATAATGACTCATCTTGGATATCACAAATACATCCATAGTATTTGGAGCTTTGAATTTATGCAAAATATAAGCCCAAAAGATGGTGCTTTTGAATCTTTTTCCTTTTTAGACTCCCAGTATGAAGACACGAATTTTCAGTGTTCTTTTCCAAAACATGTTTTTTCTGTCAAAGGCCGGAAAAGATGCACCCAAAAAACTCCAGTGGAGACAGAAGATGATTTGAATGGGATATTGGTTGAAAACAGTGACTCTGTTTACCTTATTTTTATGACTCTGGCCCATGTCTTGAAGGCTGCATATTCATCCAGGTCCTGGAGGAGAAGGAAGGAGGCCCAAGAGCCACTAGAGGCTCCAAGGCTGCAGCCATGGCAGGTATGGGGTCCCAACGAGGATCCAACAAATTAAGTTCCTCTGGAGAAGGAATCCATTAGAAAAAAAAAGAAATCATATCAACCTCCTAGTGCTACAAAATACCAATAGATTTGGCCAATCTAGTTGCTGGGAGCTGTTAGCAGATATATGTTTGATATTAAACATTTGTTTTTTTGCAATTTCTCACCTCATATTAAGCATACTGGTAAACCCGTCTGGTCAGCAACGAAAGCAAATGAATCTGCCCATGTACCATTAAACATTCTGTTTTCTTCTGAAACTTTTCTTTTCTTGGATTTATCCATGGTTGGTTTACTGGGGGTCAAAAAGATCAATAAATCATGTGCTGACAGTTGTTGCAGATTGGTGGTTATGATGCATGTTTTGAGCGACAGGGAGCTGCAGCAGAGGGATGAAAGAGCCACATGCGGCTCCAGAGTCGCAGGTTGCTGACCCCTGATCTAGTCCAACATCCCGCCCAAGTAGATCCTACACCATTTTTGACAGATGGCAATCCAGTCTCTTCTTAAAAGCTTCCATTGATGAAGCTCCCACAACTTCTGAAGTCAACTTCTGTTCCATGGGTTGATTGTTCTCACTGTCATAAAACTTATCCTTATTTCCAGGTGGAATCTCAGTTTGTTCAGTTTCCATCCATTGTTCCTTGTCTGGCCTTCATGTGCTTTGGAAAATAGCTTGACCACCTCCCCTCTGTGGCAGCCCCTTAAATATTGGAACACTGCTATCATGTCTCTCCTGGTTCTTCTCTTCACTAGACTAGCCAGGCCCAGTTCCTGAAACCATTCAGCATTAAGCTTGTTTACAATTAAAAAAAAAACTAGAAGAAAAAGTCACACATGAAAATGTCAGGTGGGATAACAAACCAAGGTTTCTGCTTTTAAAATTCCTGGATGTTTCTATTCTAGTTCCATCCCTTTCTGGAGAAAAATGAGTTCTACAATCTTTCCCATTGGAATCTTTACATGGACCATAAGGGAGAAATAGCTGCAGATATGGACATTGAGTTCTTGGTGATTTCACCTGAGGGGGATTTGATGAAAAGGAAACTGGGGAGTATTGATAGACACAGAGTTATAATTAACGAATTTGCTCTTTCATGGATAAATCTGCTCAACAAGGTGAGTCAAATATTGCTGTGTTTTCTCTTTTTCTCTAAAGACTATGAGCCATTTCAAGTGGGTTAATTCTAGTTGTCATGGCGGATGACCCTCACTGGGAATGGAATGTACAGAAGAGAAAAGTTAACATTTTGTTAGAAGGATTGTGGGGACTTCAATACTATTCACAAAAGTGTCCTTCAGATGCCATGATAAGGAATATCTTTTTAAACTGATTCAGTCATGTCCAATATTGGTTGCTGGGTGATTATTCTTTAGGATGGAGACCATGGATCAAGCGGGTTAGAAATATTGAAGTGCTGGCATTTGTGTTCCTAATAGCCTCAGGTTCTTTTAACCAGTGTCTGCATTAAGGTTTGGACTGAATCAGATGAAATATAGTCACGACTGGTTAGAGGTCCTATTGCTCCATGTGAGAAATAAGCCTCATCTTGTCCAGATTGAGGAATGTCTCTCTTGAAAAGTCACTGATGTTCTATAATCTTTTTAAGCAGCCCAAACCTGGCTGGAGTTCCCCATGTCTCTGTTTCACCCCACTGGGATAAGCAACAGGCCTTCTGCTCCTCTGAGAAGGTCCAAAGATGTTCATGCATCACATGAAACCATGAAGGCTGTTTTGATGTGAGATAATGCCCATTACCTGGAAAACTGAAGCAGCGAAACAAGACTTTGACTTAAAGAAAGCCTTCATCATTTTGGAAATAACAAGGAGAATTTGAAAGGAAATTCTACTTAGATTTGGGTTTTGGCTTGTAAGAGGGCACTTCATATGAAAAACCTAGAGTACATTTTATTTTATCTTTATTGCTAGCTACGTTAAGTCCCTCTGAGCAAAAAGGAGGATCCAAATTTAACTAATAAGAAATGTAGGCTTGTTTCTCCATGCAAGTTGGAGTCCTCTAATTGTAGGAGAAAAAGACCCAGTTACAGAACTGGACACAAGTCTCCTACTCTTCTCCCACTTGCTGAAGATGAAAAGATGACTTTTTGAGGGACAAATTCTCATGACCTCTCCTGCATCTCATCTCACCCCAGTTCTAGAAACCAGGCAGTCAGTTTAAGTCTTAGTTGAGAGCCATGTGAATTGAGGAGAGAAACACACAAATAAAGAAAGCCCTAATTTTTAAGGATTTTTCCACCCTTTATATCTTAATTGAGGGATTTTTTTGATCTCCTTTCAAAAAGAAGCAGTTTTGCAATGTTTTATATACTCCAGGAGAAGCTTATCCAGATCCTACTGGTCTGAAGTTTCTTTCTTCATTACAGTATTATTTTATTTAATAAACCTAACATAATAAAAAATTAATAAATCTTTCACAATAATTTCTTTTCCAAAATTTAATGCAAGGTCATCAAACTGTACTTTAAAATCACAGTTATGGAAGAATGGAGAAATGCGTGTTAAAAAGGCTAGGAGGAGGAACCAAACTGGTTGTCACTTAAGGCTGAAATCTTTTCAGTTCCATCCCTCCAGTCTTTCCTAAGTAGAAAAATCCTTTTTTTCAATGTTATAGATGCCAAAAGCCAAGGGGAGTGAGTAAATGAACAATCTGCCAGTATTTATCTCTCCTAAATCTGTTTGAAATGAGTCACTCCATGTTTCACTAAGTGAAACCCAGGAACTATTTGGCCAATGTTAATGGCGGGGTGTAATGCTACCGGTTCGCTCTGGTTTGGGAGAACTGGTAGTGATATAAAACCAGGAGTGAAATGCTCCCAGATTGGACGGGATTGCGCGATCCGGTAGCGATGGCGGCTGCTGGTTTGGAGGACCAGTAGCAAAAATCCCTGGCCCCGCCTCCCTGCCTCTGCTGAGCCGCACCATGTGCAGAGGTTTTTTTTTTTTACTTTTAAAAGCCGGTTTTGCTTCAGCCGAAACAGGCCTTTAAAAGTAAAAAACAGCAGAATTTGCTTACTCTACTTGTAGAAAACATGTTTTCTACAAGTAAGAGTAGAGATTCTAAGGCACTTACCTGATTACTGACGAACGCATGGCCACAGCCCGAAAGCAGTTTCAGTTTCAGCCCAGACAGCATCAATTGCTCAGCTAATCTATTTCCTCGGTGATCAACTGGCTGGCTTTGCTGGTTGAGGAACTCTGGGATTTGAAGTCCACAATAAAATAAAATAAAATAAAATAATAAAATAAAATATTTGTGCAGCTTTCTGAGATTTGGTGTGTTTCTGTAGTGTTTCACTCTAACTACACAAACACACAAAATCTCAAAAAGCTGTATGTGGCATATTGTGTGTGTGTGTGTGTGTTAGGTGTGTGTGTGTAAAGTGTGAAAGTTGGTTTTTGAGCTTTTTGTGGCTGTGTGAAGTGTGAAATGCAGCTGCTTTTACATTGTGTGTGAGTCAGTTGTGTTGTGCTGTGTGTGTGTAAAGTGTGAAAGTTGGTTTTTTGTACCTCTTATTGTTTTTTTATACTTTATTATTTTTATTATTTATTGTTATTGGCCACGCCCACCAAGCCATCTGACCACCAAGCCACGGCCACCAATTAAGCCACGGCCACAGAACCGGTAGGGAAAATTTTTAGATTTCAATCCTGTATAAAACTACCTGTTCAGGTGAACCGGTAGTAAAAAAAATGCTTTAAAAAGTAAAAAAAAAGTTCTGACGATCACAGCTGTGCCGCGCGATCGTCAGAATCTTTTTTTTACTTTATTAAAGCATTTTTTTACTGCCCTCTGGGCGAATAGTTAGTTAAAAATACTTTAAAAAGTAAAAAAAAAAGTTCTGATGATCACAGCTGTGCCGCGCGATCGTCAGAATCTTTTTTTACTTTATTAAAGCATTTTTTTACTGCCCTCTGGGCGAATAGTTAGTTAAAAATACTTTAAAAAGTAAAAAAAAAAGTTGACCATGCCCATCCAGTCACACGACCTCCACCAAGCCATGCCCACAGAACCGGTGGCAAAAATTTTTTGCATTTCACCACTCTGTTAATGTCTACATCCATTTTCATGGATGCTTCATCCCAATCTATTTTCTTTGGTGTTTCTTCTTTTTCTGCTTAGTCTCTGCCTCAGTCCCAATGTGTGGAAAGTTGTCATCCTGGATTTGTGAAGCGGAAGCGAGAAGGAGAGCCTGCTTGCTGCTACGACTGTATTCCTTGTCCTGAGGGGACCATCTCCATTCATGAAGGTGGGGGACACCAAGGAAAAGGGCAGGACTAGTGGAAGTGGATTCACCTGAAACACTTTCATACAAATACAAGTTAAAAGACAGATTGAAACTTGATTGTTTTTTGTTTTTGTTAGCAGTTTGGCAGTTCGATTCTCACCAGCTCAGGGTTGACTCAGCCTTCCATCCTTCCGAGGTGGGTAAAATGAGGACCCAGATTGTTGGGGGCAATAGGCTGACTCTAAACTGCTTAGAAAGGGCTGTAAAGCATGTGAAGTAGTTTATAAGTCTAAGTGCTATTGTTATTATTTTCAAGTTGTACAATTTCCTACCTAGAGGGAGGACTAGCAGGAAAACCTTGAGGAGGTTGTAGCAGAATACATAAGCTTTTCTACTGCCAGAAAAAATAATCTTTCACAATAATTTCTTTTCCAAAATTTAATGCAAGGTCATCAAACTGTACTTTAAAATCACAGTTATGGAAGAATGGAGAAATGCGTGTTAAAAAGGCTAGGAGGAGGAACCAAACTGGTTGTCACTTAAGGCTGAAATCTTTTCAGTTCCATCCCTCCAGTCTTTCCTAAGTAGAAAAATCCTTTTTTTCAATGTTATAGATGCCAAAAGCCAAGGGGAGTGAGTAAATGAACAATCTGCCAGTATTTATCTCTCCTAAATCTGTTTGAAATGAGTCACTCCATGTTTCACTAAGTGAAACCCAGGAACTATTTGGCCAATGTTAATGGCGGGGTGTAATGCTACCGGTTCGCTCTGGTTTGGGAGAACTGGTAGTGATATAAAACCAGGAGTGAAATGCTCCCAGATTGGACGGGATTGCGCGATCCGGTAGCGATGGCGGCTGCTGGTTTGGAGGACCAGTAGCAAAAATCCCTGGCCCCGCCTCCCTGCCTCTGCTGAGCCGCACCATGTGCAGAGGTTTTTTTACTTTAAAAGCGGTTTTGCTTCAGCGAAACAGGCCTTTAAAAGTAAAAACAGACTATTGTACTCTTACTTGTAGAAAACATGTTTTCTACAAGTAAGAGTAGAGATTCTAAGGCACTTACCTGATTACTGACGAACGCATGGCCACAGCCCGAAAGCAGTTTCAGTTTCAGCCCAGACAGCATCAATTGCTCAGCTAATCTATTTCCTCGGTGATCAACTGGCTGGCTTTGCTGGTTGAGGAACTCTGGGATTTGAAGTCCACAATAAAATAAAATAAAATAAAATAATAAAATAAAATATTTGTGCAGCTTTCTGAGATTTGGTGTGTTTCTGTAGTGTTTCACTCTAACTACACAAACACACAAAATCTCAAAAGCTGTATGTGTATATTGTGTGTGTGTTAGGTGTGTGTGTAAAGTGTGAAAGTTGGTTTTGAGCTTTTGTGGCTGTGTGAAGTGTGAAGTGCAGCTGCTTTTACATTGTGTGTGTCAGTTGTGTTGTGCTGTGTGTGTAAAGTGTGAAAGTTGGTTTTTTGTACCTCTTATTGTTTTTTTATACTTTATTATTTTTATTATTTATTGTTATTGGCCACGCCCACCAAGCCATCTGACCACCAAGCCACGGCCACCAATTAAGCCATGGCCACAGAACCGGTAGGGAAAATTTTAGATTTCAATCCTGTATAAAACTACCTGTTCAGGTGAATAGTAAAAAATGCTTTAAAAGTAAAGTTCTGATCACAGCTGTGCCGCGCGATCGTCAGAATCTTTTTTTTACTTTATTAAAGCATTTTTTTACTGCCCTCTGGGCGAATAGTTAGTTAAAAATACTTTAAAAGTAAAAAGTTCTGATCACAGCTGTGCTGATCGTCAGAATCTTTTTACTTTTAAAGCATTTTTTACTGCCCTCTCAATAGTTAGTTAAAAATACTTTAAAAAGTAAAAAAAAAAGTTGACCATGCCCATCCAGTCACACGACCTCCACCAAGCCATGCCCACAGAACCGGTGGCAAAAATTTTTTGCATTTCACCACTCTGTTAATGTCTACATCCATTTTCATGGATGCTTCATCCCAATCTATTTTCTTTGGTGTTTCTTCTTTTTCTGCTTAGTCTCTGCCTCAGTCCCAATGTGTGGAAAGTTGTCATCCTGGATTCGTCAAGCGGAAGCGAGAAGGAGAGCCTGCTTGCTGCTACGACTGTATTCCTTGTCCTGAGCGGACCATCTCCATTCATGAAGGTGGGGGACACCAAGGAAAAGGACCGGACTTGTGGAAGTGGATTCACCTGAAACACTTTCATACAAATACAAGTTAAAAGACAGATTGAAACTTGATTGTTTTTTGTTTTTGTTAGCAGTTTGGCAGTTCGATTCTCACCAGCTCAGGGTTGACTCAGCCTTCCATCCTTCCGAGGTTGGTAAAATGAGGAGCCAGATTGTTGGGGGCAATAGACTGACTCTAAACTGCTTAGAAAGGGCTGTAAAGCATGTGAAGTAGTTTATAAGTCTAAGTGCTATTGTTATTATTTTCAAGTTGTACAATTTCCTACCTAGAGGGAGGAATAGCAGGAAAACCTTGAGGAGGGTGTAGCAGAATACATAAGCTTTTCTACTGCCAGAAAACGAAAATCTTTTCTGCTTTTTAGTTTGGATTCCAGAACTAACTTTTTTCCTAGCTAATTCATTTTCAAAAGATAGGCATCCAGAGTCAAGTATATTAAGAAGTGCCATCTGGCAGGATCCAGGAAATGTGTCTAAAAAGATTAATTGATTCATTATCTATCTCTAATAATGTCGGTTCTGCAAATTACAGAAGAAATCATTCAGGTTCCAGGACTGCTTCCAATTTCATAAACTATAAAAATATAGCTGTTTTTTTTACAAAATGATATTCTTAACTTCCTTCTGTAGAGACTTTAAGCAATGCTTTTCGGAAAATGCTGCTGGTAACAAATATTGTCCCAGGAAAGTATTTCTTGAAAGGTGAAAGTACAGAATATTTTTTAAAAATATTTCTTTTTTGGTTTATTTAGATACAGAAAAATGCACCAAGTGTCCAGATGAAAAATACCCAAATGGGGACAGAATCCGATGTATCCCTAAAGTTATAATCTTCCTTTCTTATGAAGAACATCTGGGAATCATACTGGTCTCCTTTGCCCTATTCTTGTTCTTAGCCACAGGCCTTGTTTTAATCATATTCATTAAACATCAGGAAACTCCCATTGTGAAAGCCAACAACCGAGACCTCTCTTACGTCCTCCTGGCCTCCCTCCTGCTTTGCTTCTTGTCTCCTTTTCTCTTCATTGGTCAACCAAGGAAAGCCACCTGCCTTCTCCGACAAACTGTGTTCAGCATCATCTTCTCAGTTGCCGTTTCTTCTCTCTTGGCCAAAACTATCACAGTGGTGCTGGCTTTCCTGGCCACAAAACCAGGAAACCGAGTGAAGAGATGGTTGGGAAAGAGCTTGGCCAACTCCATCATCCTTTCTTGTTCTAGTGTCCAGATTATGATCTGCCTCATATGGTTGGGAATTTCTCCTCCATTCCATGACTCGGACTTTCACTCCCAGCCTGGGGAGATCATTTTGCAATGCAATGAAGGCTCTGTTTTCATGTTCTACATCACCCTCAGTTACATGAGCTTCCTGGCTGCCATCTGCTTCACAGTGGCTTTCCTGGCCAGGAATCTCCCTGGAGCCTTCAATGAAGCCAAGCTGATCACCTTCAGCATGCTGGTCTTCTGCAATGTCTGGGTCTCCTTCCTGCCCACCTACCTGAGCACCAAGGGGAAATACATGGTGGCTGTGCAGGTCTTCTCCATCTTGGCCTCCAGTGCTGGTCTGCTGGTCTGCATCTTCATCCCCAAGTGCTACATTATCATTCTGAGGCCATTCTTGAATACAAAGGAGTATCTTACCACCAGAAGAAATGAATAAATGTGAGTTAGAGGAATTTCCATTCTGAACACATTTCAAAAGGCCAAGCATAGAAATTGTTTCAAGTTGTCTCACTTACATGAACTGGGGCAATGATTTTAAGATGAAATAATTAAAGGGCAATTGGAAGATAGTGTCCTCCATCCTCATCCAATATAATTGGAAGATCTGGATAATCTGGATTATCCATCTGGTCAAATTATGTAGAAATAAAATAAGAGGGGAGCTGAAATACAGCCGTATAAATTGGTTTGCAAAACAATTCCTAAAGAATTGATGGTATCCATATTTAAACATCCCATAAATGTGGTGTAAGGGAGAGCAATTCATCCATCTCATTCTTCTGATGGTGGACACTCCAGAGTTATTTGGGTCATGAATAATAGAATAACAAAGTTGGAAGGGACTTTGTCTAGTCCAACCATCTGCTCAGGTAGAAAACTCTATACCATTTCAGACAAATGGCTGTCCAAACTTTTTTTAAAAAAACTCCAATGTTGGAGCACCCACAACTTCTGGAGGCAAGTTGTTGCACTGATTATTATTCAGTCAGGAAATTTCTCCTTAGTTCTAAGTTGCTTCTCTCCTTGATTAGTTTCCACCCATTGCTTCTTGTTCTACTCTCAGGTGCTTTGGAGAAGAGCTTGACTCCCTCTTCTTTGTGGCAACCCCTGAGATATTGGAACACAGCTATTATGTCTCCCCTAGTCCTTCTTTTCATTAAACTAGACATACCCAATTCCAGCAACTGTTCTTTATATGTTTGACCTCCAATCCCCTAATCATCTTTGTTGCTCTTCTCTGCCTCTTTCTAGAGTCTTGACATCTTTTTTACATCATGGCGACCAAAACTGGATACAGAATTCCAAGTGTGGTCTTACCAAGGCACTGAGCAACAGAGATGGATCCTGGCCTGATTCAGAAGACCTGTTTTTAACTTTTGGAAATGGATGTTTGCAAGGACATCCAATTCAAAGAAGGAATTCCTCCTGAAATTATGACATAGTTTCTTAAATTTGGCAGAAATATCTTTGGTTGCGTGTATCTCCCTTCTTGGCTTTATCATGGCTGCATATTTCTAGCGAGCAAGAAGTTATCAGCCTTCCACATTCCTTCTTGGACCTGGATAAATATGTATTATTGACAGCCACAATCTGCACCTTTAGCCAATGTGGAGAAAGGCTGTTTTTGCTGCAGAAACAAGTAGTACATGGGGCTCCCCTTGAAGTGCGCTCGGAGGCTTCAATTAGTCCAGAATGCAGCTGCGCGGGTCATAGAGGGAGCTCCGCGTAGCTCCCATGTAACACCGCTCCTGCGCAGTCTGCACTGGCTGCCTGTGGCCTTCCGCGTGCACTTTAAGGTGTTGGTTATGACCTTTAAATCGCTCCATGGCTTAGGACCTGGGTACTTACGGGACCGCCTGCTGTTACCACATGCCTCCCACCGACCCGTACGCTCCCATAGAGAGGGACTTCTCCGGGTGCCGTCCGCTAAACAATGTCGGCTGGGGGCCCCAGGAAGGGCCTTCTCTGTGGGGCTCCACACTCTGGAACGAGCTTCCCCGGTTTCGCCAAATACCCGACCTTCGACATTTCGTGAACTCAAGACTCATCTTTTATCCAGCTGGGCTGGCTTAAATTGGGATTTTAATTGTAAATTTATTAATTTTAAATGGGGTTTTTAGCATGGTAAATTTTAATCATGGGGCTAATTTATAATAAGTTTTTTAAATTGTATTTTAAACTTGTATACTGTATTGTTGGTTTTATTATGCCTGTACACCGCCCTGAGTCCTTCGGGAGAAGGGCGGTATAAAAATCAAATAAAATAAATAAATAAAATAAATAAATAGTAATATGGCCAGGTTTTGTACAGCATCCTCTGTTATTCTGCTGTTTTGGAGATAAACTGTTAATCATTTACATGGGCTGTTTTTCTTCAAACCATATATGTGATTAACTAGTTTGATGTTAAATGTTTTTTATTATTTTTTTAAATTCTCATTGTTCAGTTTTCTTCTCTGAGTTCTCCTTTGAATAATATATTTTGTTGACAGCTGACCTAAGACTAAATATAGCTGATCTAATCTTCAATTTACAAATTTGCACCAAACTCCAGCAGGTCTCTTTCACATCTGTGGCTCTCGTTATAATATTTTTTACTTTATTGTATCCCTGGATTTTTTCTTTCCAGTGCGTTTCTCCTTGCTTGGAACTGAACGAGATGGATATTTCTCCAAAACCAGTTTTGTGCATGGGTTGAGAAATGTTTACAAAAAAATAGGTAGGGGAAAAGAATAGGCCGGAATAGCTCAGGCCTGTTATTAGAACACAGTAGCCTGCAATTACTGCAGGTTCAAGCCCGGCCCAAGGTTGACTCAGCCTTCCATCCTTTATAAGGTAGATAAAATGAGGACCCAGATTGTTGGGGGGGCAATAAGTTGACTTTGTAAATATACAAATAGAATGAGACTATTGCCTTACACACTGTAAGCCGCCCTGAGTCTTCGGAGAAGGACGGGATATAAATGTAAACAAAAAAAAAATCTTTAAGAAATGTTAAATAGTCTAAATTGTCAAAAAATATATCAACAAATATTCTTCACAGATGTTACAAGTACAGTTATATTTTAACCTCTCTTTTCCTAAAGTTACATTGTGACTTTTTTATCTATACTTTCCTCTGTATGAAAACCATAAATCACAACTTCATTTTTTACACAAAAAATTCATAATGGGCTTCCAGTCACCAATACATGTAGATGTCACCCTTTCTCTATTTAAAATAGGCAGTTTTTCCATCTCAGGAAGTTCTGTCGATTTCACAACCCATTCCTCTCTGCTGGGTAGTTCTGAATGTTTCCTTGTGCATTGAGTAATCCCACCACAATAATCCCATATTAAAACAATGTTCCCTTGTATTTTCCTAATCATCCATCAGTCCTCAAATAAAATATTGAATATTTGTCTTTATTTGAAAAGATTTTAAAGCCTTTTTACATGTCCACCGAGCATAATAAAATGTCCCTTCACATTTTTCACATTTCCAGCTCTACAAAGCATTTCAATAAAAGAGCCCATGATGTAATATCTGGAAATCTGTTTTAGTCGAATTGGTTTGAGAACATTTATCAATGTAATTTCTCTCAACTTTGTCCTCAGTGCTCCTCATCTTGCTATTTAGCTCTTTCCCAAATTGAAGCGGATAGAAAGAACAAAATGTTCAGACCCCTTAAAAACAGCAGCGTTGCGGGAGGCTTCTGGATCTCTGAGGGAACCTTTTCCATTTCCTTTGGAGTCGCCAACTCAAACTCCTCCCAGATCACAACACTAGACCGTGTACCAGGCACTTTGAACTTCCTTGTTCAGATCAGAAGAAATCTCAGTAATTTTATCCTCCAGACAGCCTGAATAATATTCCTACCCAGAAGCCTAGCTAGATGTTCTGAGGGCATCTCCCTAATCTATAAGGACCAGGTCACCCTAAATACGGCTGCTGAGTGGCTATCAGCAGACCTAGTGAAGGTGGGAAAATATTGCTTCTTCATCCCACTTATCACCATGAAGTAGTCCCCAACATGGGCTCTTACTAATGTTCACTCCGATTCCCTTTAGTTTTAGTAAGATGTGGCAGAAAACATCAGGGATGGGACCCCTCACGCATCAACCTGGCATTCAAAAGCAGCAGCCAAAACCCAGAACCACCAGGGATCTCTTAGCCAGGCACTGAGACTAGAAGCCTAGGGCCATACAATGGGACAACCTCTGAGTAGCAGATCAGATGTCACCAAATATGGCCAAACATCTACCCTACTCTTAACATTAGGGAGGATTCAAGGACACTTGTGTGTGTGAAGAAGTGTCACACAAAGCCTGAAAGATGGAAATGTCAAATGAGGCCCATCCCTCCAAGTACATCTGTAGAAAGGGCCACTATGTATCCCTAATCCAGTTTCTCGGTGGGTCTGGCAAGAAATCAGGTCACACCATCCACTACAGTGTGAGCACTACCACCATCTCAGTTGCAGACTTCACATCCATTCTTCATTTAATAAACTATGAAACTTCAAAATATAAAGGATTTTAGTGAATATTGAATATTGTGAATCCACGAATATTGAAGGTGAACAGAGAGTCAAGCAAAATGTTTTTTTTTATCCCTTCTATAAATTTCTCCCCATTTACCCAAGAACACAATCTACAGACTGTCCCTTTCCTGACTCTTAGTCATATCTCATCCAAAAAATTATACTTCTAGAACAGATGGAAATAAAATGTCATTTCAGACACAAGGAATTTTAAAGTCAGCTCCAAATTAGGATTAATATCTGGAGATGTCATAGAAAAGAAAATCACAAAGAAGATCTGCACTTAACATTAGGCCAGGTTCAAGGGTGCAGAAGGTGTCAGAAAACACTAGAGTTACGTGTCAAGAACCTAGACTGCAATCAAACTGCCTAGCTCCAGATGACCTTCTCTAGCAATCTCTGGAGACCATATGCCGCAATGGCAGACAGCAGAAGTCAATTCCTTGAGTATTGAAGCATCTTCCTTCAGCATCACTTTCTGGACATGTCCTGACAGGAAGGATGACAAGCATTATAGAAGAGTGTCTCCAGGGGTGTATATGCAACATTTCAAAAGAATCCTTTTCACCAGCTTCCCCTCTGTACACGGAGCCCTGGAAGAGAACAAATTATCACTCACTGTAATTATTATAATCCCAGACTTTGAGACGTCTACTGTTATTTTTCCACTGTTTGCCATTAATATAATGTCAGATTGAAGCAACATGGAATGGATCTTGCATCAGAAAAAGGTATAAGCCCCTATTCATGCTGAATAGTTTGCACAAGATGAAGGACACAGGCAGGGGCTGTGCTGCTGAATGTACCTTCCCTCTTTTCCAGATAAAGCTCAATTTGTTTCTGTTTCAATAAGAAAAGCCACTTGACATTCCATTTTCTGAGAGTGCTTTGAAATCATCTAACTCTTCTTTGGAAACAGGCGATTGATTCAGCTCCATGAATTATGGAGCTCCTGCTTCTACTTTGGATGCTACTGGTATCCCAGACAATCTCTGGGAAGCTTAGAATGAAGTGCCCACTGAACTCGGTGCACCTGGATAGAGAAAGACCCTGGAGCTACTACAGGCCAGGAGACCATCTCATCGGTATAGTCACCAGTGCAGTAACACTATACCAGAAAATGTTTTTTTTCAACCAGCTTCCTTATACTGAATCTCAGTAGTAAGTTATTCAGTGTGATGAAATTGTATTTCTTCCATCTGCATTTTTAAGACTCTCATTCTTTTCTCCTTATTCTGCTTACTCCTGTATTTCAGGAACTGATTAATTTTGTTGCTTGATCAGATTTCCATGGGTTTCCTCTTTTGTCTTATTTAGTGGAAGAGACACAAATACAAAGATGGAACAATAAAAAATACTTGAAAGAAATCCACATTATTCTCCTCTCTATATCCAATCTAGAATTTAAGAGTTGAATACTGACTTTTGTTTAAAATAGTGATTGTTGTAGTTAACCCTTGACCAGCTCATTTCCATATTTTTATAATTGCTCGTTGATATTCAGTGCCTGATCCTTATAGGAATAGAGGATGACTTGTTTTTAGAACAGCTTTTCTGGATCACTTATGAAATATCCTCTTCATTTAAGGATGGTTGTACTTTTAAAGAAGGAATTGTTTTGCAGACTGGGTACTGTGCTGATGAAAATCACTGCTGCTATAAATAATAGATTATTTATGATTCTTATCTGCTTCCCATTCTCAAATATTACAAATTTACAAATATTAAATGTTGATGGGTGTCTATCATTTGCCTCTAGTTTTTGATCAGTATTGGCTTCGGACTCAATAGTCATGTGTTGATAAAGAGAATGAAATTTGAAAAAAGGTATTTTATTACTGCTGCTGCTGATGCTTGTATTAACCAAAGCATTTTTTACACTAGTGAATCTTATACTTACAAAGGAATAGAACGCTTTATTTTCACCATTCAAGAGATTAACAAGAATATCCAGCTCCTGTGCAATCTCACCCTTGGCTACAATATCCATGACAACTATTTGAACACACTTGGCACTTCAGAAGTCTTGCTGGACATGCTCTCTATTGGAGAAGCCAATATTCCCAACTACAGCTGTGGAAGGAAGGACCACATTTTGGCTCTTCTTGATGCAGCTGACAGGGAGATTTCCATCCAGATGTCAACATTAGTAGGCAGCTACAAAGTCCCACAGGTTTGTATGTATGTTTCTCTATATAGTAATCTGAGTGGGGTGATAGTGGGTGCAGGATAGATCCATCTATATCTTCTCTATAGATTTTAAGAGCTGCTTTTGACTATGTCCATTGTAGGTGTCGTGGCTGGGAACTGGGATACACATTAGGATGGGAGCATGTTGTTGTGCCTCGCCCGCTTTCCCCGCAGCCGGGGCCTTCTTATCTGCTTCTGAACTCTGAGGAATGTCCTAGCATGCCTCCCAGCCCCAGCCCTGGCTCCATGCCCAGACAGGCTGAGGAAGAAGAAGCACCTCCAGCCCCCAGCCCTGGCTCCATGCCCAGGCAAACGGAGCAACTAGACCCCTCCCCCTCCCCCACAGCATGTGAGCCTGAGGAAGGTAAATTACCAACAGCTGCAGACTGGAGTGACCCTCGCTTCAGGAGATTAGATAAGCAGCGGCAACAGAAGGAAGGGAGGGGCAGGCCGGGATAAGTGCTGAGTCATGGAGCCACACCCCATGGCCTATATAAAGGATTTGCTTTCTGGCATTCTCTGAGGCAGGCAAAGTCTACCTTATCTTGCTGAAATCACTTTCTGGTCTCCTGCCTGCCTTGAGAACTTTGCTAGGACTTTGGCAGAGCTGCACAGGCATGCCTGATTCGGATTTCCCTGACCCGGCCATCAGCGGAGGAGTGGGACACGACACATGTATCAAAACAGTCATATCCTCTCATGATACCAACTCTATTGCTTTGAGGGCTTCTGCTGCAAATTTGTGAAGGGGAGGAGATGCTCCATGTCCAATCAAAGGGTCTTCTGTACAAGAGGAAAGTGCAGCACTGATAGAAAGCTAACTGTGAGAGGGATCTTGGAGCCCTGGATGGAAACTAATCAAGGAGAGGAGCCACCTAGAATTAAGGAGAAATTTTCTGACAGTTAGAATAATCTATCAATGGAACAACTTGCCTCAAGAAGTCGTGAATGCTCAAGCAAAGGAAGTTTTTAAGAAGAGATTGGACAGCCATTTGTCTAAAATGGTTTAGGGTTTCCTGCCTGAGCAGGAGAATGAACTAGATGACATCCAACATGACTTCCAACTCTGTTGTTCTGTTAATTCCAATCTTATCTAGTGTTGATGAAACATATATGTTTTACAGTGATCACTTTTGTTGTTGTTGTTGTTAGTTGCGAAGTCGTGTCCGACCCATCGCGACCCCATGGACAACATTCCTCCAGGCCTTCCTGTCCTCTACCATCCTCTGGAGTCCATTTAAACTCATGCCTACTGCTTCAGTGACTCCATCCAGCCACCTCGTTCTCTGTCGTCCCCTTCTTCTTTTGCCCTCAATCTTTCCCAGCATTAGGCTCTTCTCTTTATTAAAAAAATTACAAGCATATTAGCCAGCATGTCAACTATTCAACTATATATTCTCATCGTTCCCATCACCCATCTCTTTCCACTTATGACTGTATGACTGTAACTTTGTTGCTGGTAATCCTTATGATTTATATTGATATATTGACCATCATTTGTGTTGTAAATGTTGTACCTTGATGAAGGTATCTTTTCTTTTATGTACACTGAGAGCATATGCACCAAGACAAATTCCTTGTGTGTCCAATCACACTTGGCCAATAAAAAATTCTATTCTATTCTATTCTATTCTATTCTATTCTATTCTATTCTATTCTATTCTATTCTATTCTATTCTATTCTATTCTATTCTATTCTATTCTATGCTATGCTAGCTATTCTGTTCTGTTCTGTTCTGTTCTATTCTATTCCATTCCATTCCATTCCATTCCATTCCATTATATTATATTATATTATATTATATTATATTATATTATATTATATTATATTATATTATATTATATTATATTATATTTTATTATATTATATTTTATTATATTATATTATATTATATTATATTATATTATATTATATTATATTATATTATATTATATTATATTATATTATATTATATTATATTCTTGATGAAGGTATCTTTTCTTTTATGTACACTGAGAGCCTATGCACCAAGACAAATTCCTTGTGTGTTCAATCACACTTGGCCAATTAAAAAAAAATCTACTCTATTCTATTCTATTCTATTCTATTCTATTCTATTCTATTTTTATACTTTTGTATTTAGGATCAAATTCATCATAAAATTCATCATAAAAGAGATCATTTTCTACAAGTTGAAATTTTCAAAAAAAGTCCCCATGTTGTGAATCCCACTGTGGGCAGGTTGATTTACGCATATGCCTCTTATATCCAGTTGGGTGGAAGATGGCAATAATATTTTCTAAATAGATGTAAAAAAGTATATAAAATAGCCAATCAATTATTGACCCGTTGCTCAAATAGATATTGTGTCTAAAATAAATGCTACGTTCCTATTGAGTAGATTTGATAGTTGCTTGGGGAGCAAATAAATAATTTCCAGCCGAAGGCTTTATTTATGTATTTATTTATTACATTTGTTTGCCACCTATCTCACTGCAAAGTGACTCTGAGCTGCTAACAATATTAACATTGATAAAGGTACAGAAAAACACACTTGTAATAGCACTAAAAATACAAATTCCCAACTATACCTAAAACATGGGGTGAGGAGGGAGTAGGATGAGCAGGGTTGGAGGTGGGATCTGCTATTGATCAATCAAGCACCTCCAACATGACATTCCCCCATTGGGGCCACAAGCCAAATGACCAGGTTAGGTCTTCAGGTTCTTGCAGAAGACCAGGAGAGTGGGAACTGACCTCACTCTGGGAGACAAGATGTTCCAAAGGGCAGGAACAATGGCAGAGAACATTCTTCTCCTGGATCAGCCAATCAAAATTCCCTGACTGATGGGTTCTGCAGCATGCCTCCTTTGGGGTGAGATGGTTCCTCAAACTTTAGACAGAGTTTTGACTAACCAACCACATTCAGCATGTAGTCCACAATGGAACTGCATCTACATGGAGGGAAGAATGTAGTGTGGTACCCCAAGATTCTGTCTTAGGACCTCTTCAAGCCTGAGTGCTCTTCAACATCTTCACAAATGATCTAGATGAGAGGAAAGAAGGGGAATGCATCAAATTTGCAGATGACACCAAGTCAGGGGAAATTGCTAATACTTTGGAAGATGCACATGTGAGTTTAACTGCATTCAATTGTAGGGGTGATTAAGAAATATGATTTGCATTTTGATTATTATTCTTTTTAGTTAATTTGTTTCTCATTTTCCATTTTTATATAAAGTCATCTTAATATTCTGTGTTTAATATTTTAAACAATGGCCAATCAACAAACTATTCTAAGATGTTTATCAAAGCAAAAAGTTGGATTTATTAAAAACTCATATTTTGGAGTTGACCTCATCAAAATATAACACAGCATTCTTCATTGCTTTTCCAGATCAATCATAGACTTGTTTCAGAGACTCTGAGTGATAAAAGTAAATTCCCTTTTTTCCACCGGATGCTTCTCAAAGAAGGGTTCCAGTATTCAGCAATTGTCCGTGTGCTCCTACACTTCAGGTGGACCTTGATTGGTCTCCTTGCTCCAGACACAGAGGGGGGAGAGAATTTCCTGAGAACTTTTCCTCCTTTGCTTGTCAGGAATGGAATTTGTGTCGTTATATCTCAACGATTCTCAATGAGTGGATATCCAGTACCCTTGAGGGATTCCAGCTTTTCTCAGTGGAAACAAGTCAACGTCTTTGTTCACTTCACAGAACACATTATTGTTTCAAGCACATTTCATATTTTTCATCTAACACTTGACATTTTGTCAGGACCCATCAGAGAGAAGATCTGGATCACCACAACTTTGGGATACTGTATAATGACTCATCTTGGATATCACAAATACATCCATAGTATTTGGAGCTTTGAATTTATGCAAAATATAAGCCCAAAAGATGGTGCTTTTGAATTTTTTTCCTTTTTAGACTCCCAGTATGAAGACAAGAATTTTCAGTGTTCTTTTTCTAAGCATGTTTTTTCTGTCAAAGGCCGGAAAAGATGCACCCAAAAAACTCCAGTGGAGACAGAAGATGATTTGAATGGGATATTCGTTGAAAACAGTGACTCTGTTTACCTTATCTTTATGACTCTGGCCCACGTTTTGAAGGCTGCATATTCGTCCAGGTCCTGGAGGAGAAGGAAAGAGGCCCAAGAGACACTGGAGGCTCCAAGGCTGCAGCCGTGGCAGGTATGGGGTCCCAACTAGGATCCAACAAACTAAATTCTCTGGAGAAGGAATCCATTAGAGAAAAGAGGAATCATATCAACCTCCTAGTGCTACAAAATACCAATAGATTTGGCCAATCTAGTTGCTGGGAGCTGTTAGCAGATATATGTTTGATATTAAACATTTGTTTTTTTGCAATTTCTCACCTCCTATTAAGCATACTGGTAAACCCGTCTGGTCAGCAACGAAAGCAAATGAATCTGCCCATGTACCATTAAACATTCTGTTTTCTTCTGAAACTTTTCTTTTCTTGGATTTATCCATGGTTGGTCTACTGGGGGTCAAAAAGATCAATAAATCATGTGCTGACAGTTGTTGCAGATTGGTGGTTATGATGCATGTTTTGAGCGACAGGGAGCTGCAGCAGAGGGATGAAAGAGCCACATGCGGCTCCAGAGTCACAGGTTGCTGACCCCTGATCTAGTCCAACACCCCGCCCAAGTAGATCCTACACCATTTTTGACAGATGGCAATCCAGTCTCTTCTTAAAAGCTTCCATTGATGAAGCTCCCACAACTTCTGAAGTCAACTTCTGTTCCATTGTTTGATTGTTCTCACTGTCATAAAACTTATCCTTATTTCCAGGTTGAATCTCTCCTTATTCAGTTTCCATCCACTATTCCTTATCTGGCCTTCAGGTGCTTTGAAAAAATAGCTTGACCCCCTCCCCTCTGTGGCACTGCTATCATATCTCTCCTGGTCCTTCTCTTCACAAGACTAGCTCTGCCCAGTTCCTGAAACCATTCAGCATTAAGCTTGTTTACAATTTAAAAAAAAAACTAGAAGAAAAAAATCGCACATGAAAATACTAGGTGAGATAACAAGCCAAGGTTTCTGCTTTTAAAATTCCTGAATGTTTCCATTCTAGTTCCATCCCTTTCTGAAGAAGAATGAGTTCTACAATCTTTCCCAGTGGAATCTTTACATGGACCATAATGGAGAAATAGCTGCAGATATGGACATTTTCTTAATGATTTCGCCTGAGGGGGATTTGATGAAAAGGAAACTGGGGAGTATCGAAAGACAGAGAATTGTTATCAACGAAATTGCTCTTTCGTGGATAAATCTGCTCAACAAGGTGGGTCAAATATTGCTGTGTTTTCACTTTTTTCTAAAGATTATGACCCATTTTAAGAGGGTTAATTCTAGTCACCATGGCGGATGACCCTCACTGGGAGCTGAATGTGCAGAAGAGAAAACTTAGCATTTTGTTAGATTGCTTGTGGGGACTTCAATACTATTCAAAAGGTGTCCTTCAGATGAAATGACAAGAAATATTCTTAAAATTGATCCAATCATGTCCAATATTGGATGCTGGGTGATTATTCTTTAGGATGGAGACCATGGTTCAAGTGGGTGAGAAATGTTCAAGTGTTGGCAGTTGTGTTCCTAATAACCTCAGGTTCTTTTAACCAGTTTCGGCATTAAGGTTTGGACTGAATCAGATGAAATATCATCATGACTGGTTAGAGATCCTGTTGGTCCATGTGAGAAATAAGCCTCACCTCTCTTGAAAGGTCTCTGATGTTTTATAATCTTTTGAAGCAGCCCAAACCTGGCCAGAGTTCCCCATGTCTCTCTTTCACCCCACTGGGATAAGCAACAGGCCTTCTGCTCCTATGTAGAAGCAGCAAAATAAGACTTTGACTCAAAGAAAAACCCTTCCTCATTTTGGAAATAACAAGGGAGAATTTTAAAGAAATACTTCTTAGATTTGGGTTTTGGCTTGTAAGAGGTTAATTCATCTGAAAAACCTAGAATGCATTTTTTTATCTTTATTGCTAGTTACCTTAAGTCCCTTAGAGCCAAAAGGAAGATCCAAATTTAACTAATGAGAAATGTAGACTTATCTTTCCATGCAAGTTGGTGTCCTCTAATTGTAGTAGAAAAAGACCCAAATACAGAGCTGGACACAAGTCTCCTATTCTTCGTCCACTTGCTGAAGATGAAAAGATGCCTTTTTGAGGGACAAGTTCTCATGACCTCTCCTGCATCTCATCTCACCCCAGTTTTAAAAACTAGGCAGTCAGTTTTGGTCTTGGTTGAGAGCACCCTCCATTTAGAAACAAACAAACAACCTACTCTATAATAAACAATTTGGTTTCAGAAAAAAATTATCCTGTAATTTACAACTTCTTCACTGCAAAAACATATGGACTACAAATCTTGATCAGGGCAAAGCAATAGATGCAATTTACATAGACTTCTGTAAAGCGTTTGACTCAGTGGTATACGACAAGGCAGTGTTCTAGGACCAACACTCTTCATATTATACATTAACTACCTCTGTGACCATATTATAAGTAATTGTGTTCTCTTCGCTGATGATTTTAAACTATTTAACACTACTAACAATGCGGATACCCTTCAAAAAGACCTTGACTTTGTGTCGGAATGGTCAAAAATTTGACAACTCCAAATCTCAACCAGCAAATGCTCTGTCTTACACATTGGGGGGAAAAATCAGAACACTAAATACAAGCTTGATGGATATTAACTTGTAGATGACCCTCACCCCATCAAAGACCTTGGAGTTTTCATATCAAATGATCTAAGTGTCAAAGCCCACTGCAACTACATTGCAAAAAAAGCTTTAAGAATTGTAAACCTAATCTTGTGTAGCTTCTTCTCCAAAAACACTACACTACTAACCAGAGCATATAAAACATTTGCTAGACCAATTCTTGAATACAGCTCGACTTTCTGGAACCCATACCACATTTCTGACATCAATGCAATTGAACATATCCAGAAATATTTTACAAGAAGAGTTCTTCACTCCTCTGAAAACAACAAAATACCTTATGCCACCAGACTTGAAATCCTGGGTTTAGAAAATTTAGAACTACGCCGTCTTCAACATGACCTGAGTTTAACTCATAGAATCGTCTATTACAATGTCCTTCCTGTCGAAGACTACTTCAGCTTCAATTGCAATAATACTAGAGCAACCAATAGATTTAAGCTTAATGTGAACCGCTCCAATCTTGATTGTAGAAAATATGACTTCAGTAACAGAGTTGTTAATGCCTGGAATGCACTACCAGACTCTGTGGTCTCTTCCCAAAATCCCCAAAGCTTTAACCAAAAACTATCTACTATTGACCTCACTCCATTCCTAAGAGGTCTGTAAGGGGCGTGCATAAGAGCACAAGAATGCTTACCGTTCCTGTCCTATTGTTTCCTATTGTTTCCTTTCGTTATATCCAATTAATATAGTTATTACATCCTCATACTTATATATATATAGAACAATTAATAAGTGGAACGACTTGCCTTCAGAAGTTGTGAATGCTCCAACACTGGAAATTTTTAAGAAAATGTTGGATAACCATCTGACTGAGATGGTGTAGGGTTTCCTGCCTGGGCAGGGGGTTGGACTAGAAGGCCTCCAAGGTCCCTTCCAACTCTGATGTTATGTTATGTTATGTTATATATGCTTATATATTGTATAGTTATTTCATGCTTACGCTTAGATATACTGTGTGACTAAATAAATAAATAAATAAATAAATAAATAAATAAATAAATAAATAAATAAATAAATAAATAAATAAATAAATAAATAAATAAATAAATGCTAGCCCTCTTAGACTCAGGGTGTACCAGGTGATTCATCAGCTCCAAGGTGGTGGAGAAAAAGGAACTGAAATTAAAAACTTTGAGTAGGCCCATAGCCTTTTGCCAGCTAGATGGGTCAGTGGCAGGAGGAGGCCCTGCCCATTTTATAACGGAACCAATAGAGATGATCATAGGAGATCACCAAGAGACTTTGAATTTTATCGTGACCCCGGGAATGGACCAGCCTGTCCTGCCGGGACTGTCCTGGCTCTGGAAGTGGAACCCGCGAATAAATTGGAAAACAGGGGTGCTACGCTTCCGCTCCAAGTCGCAGAAGGTGGAGAAAAGGATCTCTAAAGGGAACCAACTGAGCTCTTTCTGATTCGTGCAGTATACAGGTCCTCAATGGAAGGGAGGTTGGTAGCAATTGTTTTTCTTCAAAAAATTGTGTTTTACTTCAGAAGAAGCCTATCCATATTCTATTGGTCTGAAGTTTCTTTCTTTATTACAGTTTTTTAAAAAATAAATCTAATATAATAGGAAATAAAAAAATATTTTACAATAACTTCTTTTCCAAAATTTCATGAAAGATCATTGAACTCTACTTTAGAATCATAGTTATGTCAACAATGGAGAAATGCCTGTTAAGAAGGCTAGGAGGAGGAACCAAACTGGTTTTCACTTAAGGCTGAAATCTTTTCAATTCCATCCTCCAGGCTTTCTCAAGTAGGAAAATCCTTTATTTCAACGTTATAGATGCCAGAAGCAAAGGGAAGTGAGTAAATGAACAATCTGTCAGTATTTATCTCTCCTTAATCCGTTTGGAATGAGTCAAGGATTTCATATTCATCTAAGTGAAGCCCAGGAACTATTTTTTTTATTTGCATTTATATCCCGCCCTTCTCCGAAGACTCAGGGCGGCTTACACTATGTTAGCAATAGTCTTCATCCTATTTTTATATTTATATACAAAGTCAACTTATTGCCCCCAACAATCTGGGTCCTCATTTTACCTACCTTATAAAGGACGGAAGGCTGAGTCAACCTTGGGCCTGGTGGGACTAGATCCTGCAGTAATTGCAAGCAGCTGTGTTAATAACAGACTGTCTTACCAGTCTGAGCCACAGAGGCTAATGTTAATGTCTACATCCATTTAATGTTAATGTCTACATCCATTTTCATGGATGATGCTTCGTCCCAATCTATTTTCTTTGGCATTTCTTCTTTTCCTGCTTAGTCTCTGCCTCAGTCCCAATGTGTGGAAAGTTGTCATCCTGGATTTGTGAAGCGGAAGCGAGAAGGAGAGCCTGCTTGCTGCTACGACTGTATTCCTTGTCCTGAGGGGACCATCTCCATTCATGAAGGTGGGGGACACCAAGGAAAAGGGCAGGACTTGTGGAAGTGGATTCATCTGAAACACTGTCATGAAAGTGCAAGTTAAAAGACAAGTGCAAGTTCAATTGTTTTTTGTTTTTGCTAGCAGTTTGGCAGGTCGATTCTTTATTTACTTTTATTTATTTGTTTTGTCATACAGTATATATAAGCATAAGTATGTAATAACTATATTATTTGGAAATAATGGAAGGAAACAATAGGACAGGAACGGTAGGCACGTTTGTGCTCTTATGCACGCCTTTTACGGACCTCTTAGGAATGGGGTGAGGTCAATGGTAGACAGTTTTTGGTTGAAGCTTTGGGGATTTTGGGAAGAGACCACAGAGTCAGGTAGCGCATTCCAAGTATTAACAACTCTGTTACTGAAGTCATATTTTCTGCAATCAAGTTTGGAGTGGTTAACATTAAGTTTAAATCTATTGTGTGCTCGTGTATTGTTGCAATTGAAGCTGAAGTAGTCTTTGACAGGAAGGACGTTGAAATAGATGATTCTATGAGTTAAACTCAGGTCATGTTGAAGGCGGCGGAGTTCTAAATTTTCTAAACCCAGGATTTCAAGTCTGGTGGCATAAGGTATTTTGTTGTATTCAGAGGAGTAGAGAACTCTTCTTGTAAAATGTTTCTGGAGGGTTGATTCAGCCTTCCATCCTTCTGAGATTGATAAAATGAGGACCCAGATTGTTGGGGGCAAGAGGCTGACTCTAAACTGCTTAGAAAGGGCTGTAAAGCACATGAAGTAGTTTATAAGTCTAAGTGCTATTGCTACTATTTTCAAGTTGTACAATTTCCTACCTAGAGGGAGGAATAGCAGGAAAACCTTGAAGGAAGACCTTGAGGAGGGTGTAGCAGAATACACAAGCTTTTCTACTGCCAGAAAACGAAAATCTTTTCTGCTTTTTAGTTTGGATTCCAGAACTAACTTTTTTTCTAGCTAATTCGTTTTCAAAAGATAGGCATCCAGAGGCAAGTATATTAAGAAGTGCCATCTGGCAGGATCCAGGAAATTTGTCTAAAAAGATTAATTGATTCATTATCTACCTCTAATAATGTAGGTTCTGCAAATTACAGAAGAAATCATTCAGGTTCCAGGACTGCTTCCAATTTCATAAACTATAAAAATATTACTTTATATAATCTTGCTATACATCCATCTGATATCTATCCAAATATCTTAATCATTTAATCCTTTAATTAACCAATGGCTATAACATTCCATTCTCTCATTTCATATAAGTTTCCCCAAATTAGTATTTTGTCTAATTACATCATTCATTTCATCACCATATATCAGTTCAATATGTCCATCTTTTCCTTTATAATAACCTTTCTCAAATCTTTTCTAGCATATCTTCCTTCTAGCCATTGATAAAATAAATCCCATATCTTATAGTATTGTTTATCTTCCTGCTCTCTAATTTCAAATGTCAATTTACTCATTTCTGCACATTCCATTATTTATCTGATAATTTCATCTTGCAAAGGTAATTTCTCATTTTTCCAGTTTTTAGCAAACACTGCAAACACTAGCTGCTGTTATAACATTCACGATCAAGTAATTCAATTCTCTAGTATATGTTTCAGATATAATCCCCAATTAAAAATCTTCTGGTTTAAAGTCTATATGTTTTTTAATCATTTTTTCCAACCATGTGTGTATTTTATTTTTATTTATTTTATTTATTTATTTTGTCATAACAATATATGTAGGTATTGTTAAGTTTGGGCAATGAAGAGGCAGGAGACGACACAAGTAACAACAGCTCTTTAGTTTATTGTGATCCCAGCAAAAGCCAACAGGCAAAACCCCTCTTTAAATAGTAATTTGGCTGAGGCACCAGCCAATCAGCAACGTGCTTTTTTCCCGCCTAAATTTTTCTTCTGAAATTCAAATACATTACACTCCTCCCCTCCCAGAACACATTTTACCATATTTACATAATTTTTGCATAACATTTGCATGTTATCTCTCCACATAGTCACGCAGTTAGACAGGGCGTCTCCTAACTCTTTCTGACCTGCGCAATTCATTCCCTGGGAGTGAGTCGAGCTGGTCGGAGGGACTGTTTGTTCCTCCCAGCTCCTCCTCTGGGCCCTCCGGCCTTGGATTATTTGCAGAGTCGTCCCTGCTGTCCTGTCCCTGCGTCGCTGGACTTCTTCAGCCTCAGCTAAGTCCTCCGACCGCCTCGGGGTTGAGCTAGCTGTTGGTTCAAATATTTGGTAGTCAGGGTCTGGCTGTTTGGTTTCTGGATCGTTTTGTATTCTTTTTTGTAATTGATCTATGTGGCGTCTCCACACTCGGCCATCCCCCATGTCCACTAAGTATGACTTTGGGTCCTTCACTCCTACAATTGTTCCTCTAAGCCACGCTGGACCCTCACTATAGTTATGTGCCCATACCGGGTCACCTGTTGTCATTGTTCTGGTTTTTCCTTTCGTGCCTTGGTACCCATCAGGGGAGTATGTTGGGTTTAACCAATCTAGGGGGCACCGGAGTCTTCTACCCATTAATAACCCCGATGGGCTGCGGCCGGTGGTCACACAGGGCATTCTATGTTGGACTGCCAGGAAGGTATCAATTTTGGATTGCCAATCTCCTGGGCTAATTCTAGATAGCGCTTCCTTGGCACTGCGTACGAAACGTTCTGCAAGTCCGTTCGTCGCAGGGTGGAAAGGTGCCGAGAGGACATGTCGGATGCCCTCTCCTGCCAAGTACCCCTCAAACTGGGTGGCCATGAATTGCGGCCTGTTATCGGACACTAGGGTGTCAGGTAACCCGTGTGTCACAAATAAATGCCTCAAGAGTGTGATTACCGCTTCCGCTGTTGTGGTTTTCATTAGTAAAATTTCTAACCACTTCGAGTAGGCATCTACCACAATTAAAAAGGTCTGCCCATGGAACGGCCCGGCAAAATCTATGTGGATCCTGGACCACGGACCCTGGGGTTTCTCCCATTCCCTGATGGGGGCTGTTGGGGATAGTGGCCTTGATTCCTGACAAGCTTGGCATTTCCCTACCCAGTCGCTAATGTCTTTATCCATTTGTGGCCACCACACATAACTTCTCGCTAGGCTTTTCATCCTCACAATCCCTGGGTGGCCCACATGCAATAGCTCCAACACATGCCCTCGTAATTTCTCCGGAATAACCACTCTATCCCCCCATAATAAACAACCCCCTTGTACCGACAGTTCCGAACGCTTCTTTGTAAACTCTTTGAAATGATCCCCCGGTGCAGTGGGCCATCCCCTCTGCACCCAACCGATTACAGTCCTTACAATAATATCTTTGTAAGATGCCCTAGTCACTTCCGTGGATGTGACTGGGCCAGAGTCCAAAGAGTCAATTAACAAGACAGGCGTCCCTGGGGTCAGGTCTTCAATAGTCTCTGGCAACGGGCATCTACTTAAAGCGTCCACATGTCCCAAGTCCTTGCCCGGTCGGTGAGACAGTTGGTATGAATATGCTGCCAGGAAAATAGTCCAATGGGTCAGCCTGGGTGATAATGCAACCGGTGTTGGACGGTCCCCCACCAAGAGTCCCAATAAAGGTCTGTGATCTGTTACTATTTCAAATTGCCGCCCAAACAGGTACTTGTGGAATTTTTTAACCCCAGAGACTATAGCAAGGGCTTCCCGATCTAGTTGGCTATAGTTCCTTTCTGCTGCAGACATCGTTCGGGAAAAATATGCGATAGGGGCTTCTGAACCGTTCGGTAATCGATGGCTGAGGACAGCCCCTATCCCGTAGTGTGATGCATCACAAACTAGTACTAGTGGCAACGTCCCATTGTACTGAATTAAAAGGCTATCGCTGGACAGAAGTTTTTTAATGCCTTCAAACGCCTTAGCCTCAACCCTGCCCCAAGTCCATACAGATTTTTTCGCTAGCAGTTTATGTAGCGGTTCGGCTACCGTTGCCTTATTTTTTAAAAATACCGCATAGAAGTTTACAAGCCCCAAAAATGCTTGTAATTCTGTTTTGTTTTTTTGGGGTGGGGCCTTTCTAATGGCTCGCACTTTGCTCTCAGTTGGGTGGATGCCTTCCTTATCTATCCGGTAACCCAAGAATTCTACAGATTCAACTCCTATCTGGCATTTGTTAACTTTAAGTCCCGCAGACCTGAAAATGCTCAAAACTTTCCGCAATTTGACCCCTAATTCTTCCAAGTTTTCTGCTGATATCAGTACATCGTCGAAATATGGAACTACTCCCGGTAGAACTTGTAGGAGCCGTTCCATTAGGTTTTGGAATAACCTGGGGGCTACACTAACTCCGAACTGAAGTCGAGTGCATTTAAAAGTGCCCCAGTGTGTGACAATCGTCTGTGCTTCGGCCATTTCATTGTCAACTGGTAGTTGTTGGTAGGCTTGAGCCAGGTCGAGTTTGGCAAAAACCTGTCCCTGTCCTAAAGAGTGCAACAAATGTTGCCCTATGGGGATGGGGTAAGCACTCTTTTGCAATGCCTTGTTAAGCGTTGCCTTATAGTCAGTGCAAATACGGACTGATCCGTCCGGTTTGACTGGGGTCACTATTGGTGTCTCCCATTTTGCATGGTCGACAGGGACTAGTACCCCCTGGTTTACTAGTTTGTCTAATTCCCTGTCAATCTTGGGTTTGAGAGCGAACAGAACTCTCCTAGCTTTTAATCTAATGGGAGCTACCTGGGGGTCTAAATTAAATGAGATGGGGGTCCCCACGTACTTGCCCAGTCTGTCTTGGAAAACGTCCTCGAATTCCTTCAACAATTCGTCCTTCAGGTTGACTCCACAGCTGTGGATCCCGGTGATGCCCATTCCTAAGGCTCGGAACCAGTCCAGTCCCAGTAAGCTGGGCAGGCTTCCGTCAATGATGGTGATCAGCAGGGTTTTCTTGAATTGTCCATATCTTACTCTGACCGTTGTGGCTCCTTTAACAGGGATCCGGTTTCCCTGGTAGTCTTGCACTCTCAGCTTTTGGGGTTGCAGCTGTCATTTCGCGACTTCTGGCAGGTCCCATGCGATCGTGTCCCAGGACATAATCGTGATTGATGAGCCGGTATCCACCTCCATTTTACACTGCACTCCTTCGATGTAGGTCTTAGTGAATATTTTCTTTTCTAGCCGTGTCGATGCGTGGCCCACTCGCACAGTGGTGTGATTTGACTTCGCGCCTTTTTTGAATTGGCCAATCCCTGGCCGCTTCGCAGAACCGGCGCCCTGTTGATTGGCCGGTTTGAATTTTTGGTGGGAAGCTTGGGAGGCTCGGCAGGCCTGAGCTATATGTCCTTTCTTTTCACACCGCCGACAAATTGCATCCTTGAACCTGTAATTCTGTCATTGGTGTTGGCCTCCGCAACTTACACACTCGTCACGGTCGCCTCTCTCCGGCCTCCCGGTGTGGAAAACCTCTTCCTCTTCTTCCTCTTCCCAGTCTGCCTGGATCTCTTCGCTGTGGACCGGCGTTGCTTTCACTGAGGGACTTTGTGCGTTTGGCTTCTGTAAGGTTTCCGCCGCTTTGGTGGACATCTCGTGCGCCCTGGCCTCATCCAGGGCTATCGCCAGGGTTAGGTTGCCTTTCGACAGCAGCCGCCTCTGTAGTCGGATGTCCCTGACCCCACAAATGAGTTGTTCTAATAAAGTGTCCTCCAAGTCCCTATACTCACAGTGGGTTGCGGCTTTCCTTAATGCGGCCATGTACATGCTTATCGATTCGCCCTCTCGCTGAACTCTTTGCCTTAACTCGAACCGTTGCACGAACTTTGACGGCACCAGCGCGTAGTGTGCTCGTAGCGTCGTCTGTAGAACTGGCCATGGCACCGACTGGACAGCGGTATCGAAGACTTCTGGCCCACAATGGCTCAAGAAGTAAGCACGCTTCTGATTATCTGATACTCCTTGCAGTTTATTGGCTTCGAGGAAGCACTTGAAACGAGCCATGTACGACCCCCATTTCTCCTTGGCTGGGTCAAATGGCGCTGGCGGTGTATAGCTAGACATCACTATGTATCCGCTCTGGGATGACTGGCTGGGTTTGAAACTAAGTTGCTCCTTCAGCTCTTTTCCTAGTCTCACTGCCTTCAATATCCCATCCTCGTCGCCAATGTTAAGTTTGGGCAATGAAGAGGCAGGAGATGACACAAGTGACAACAGCTCTTTAGTTTATTGTGATCCCAGCAAAAGCCAACAGGCAAAACCCCTCTTTAAATAGTAATCTGGCTGAGGCACCAGCCAATCAGCAACGTGCTTTTTTCCCGCCTAAATTTCCCTTCTGAAATTCAAATACATTACAGGTATCATGCAAAAAGATTATATAATATATAAACGCATATATGAGTAAATATAAGGAGGTATAAGCATATATGTATATAGGAAGAAGAAAAGAAGAACAATAGGACAGGAACAGTAGGCACATTTTGTGCGCTTATTCACGCCCCTTATGGTCCCCTTAGGAATGGGGTGAGGTCAATAGTAGAAAGTTTTTGGTTGAAGTTTTTAGGATTATGGGAAGAGACCACAGAGTCAGGTAAAGTATTCCAAGCACTGATGATTCTGTTGCAGAAGTCATATTTTCTGCAATCTAGATTAAAGCGGTTGACATTTAGTTTAAATCTATTAGTTGCTCTAGTATTATTGCAATTGAAGCTGAAGTAGTCTTTAACAGGAAGGACATTACAATAGATGATTCTGTGAGTTAAACTTAGGTCTTGTCGAAGATGCCTTGCCTTACTGATGACCCCCACCCTGTAAAAGACCTTGCAGTTTTCATATCAAATGATCTAAATGCCAAAGCCCACTGCAACTACATAGCAAAACAGGCTCTAAGAGTTGTAAATCTAATTTTGCGTAGCTTCTTTTCCAAAAACTCTACACTATTAACCAGAGCATACAAAACATTTGCAAGACCTATTCTTGAATACAGCTCACCTGTCTAGAACCTATACCACATCTCTGACATTAATACAATTGAATGGGTCCAGAAATATTTTACAAGAAGAGTTCTCCACTCCTCTGTAAACAACAAAATACCTTATACCTCCAGACTTGAAATCTTGGAATTAGAAAACTTAGAACTCCGCCGACTCCGACAATACCTGTGTTTAACACACAGAATCATCTATTGCAATGTCCTTCCTGTTAAAGACTACTTCGGCTTCAATCGCAATAATACAAGAGCAAACAATAGATTCAGATTTAATGTTAACTGCTTCAATCTTGATTGCAGAAAATATGACTTTTGTAACAGAGTTGTTCATGCTTGGAACACACTACCTGACTCTGTGGTCTCTTCCCAAAATCCTAAAAGCTTTAACCAAAAACTTTCTACTATTGACCTCACCCCATTCCTAAGAGGACTATAAGGGGCGTGCATAAGTGCACAAAAGTGCCTACCGTTTCTGTCCTATTGTTTTCTTCCATTATATGTGCTTGTACATAATGTTGTGACAAAAATAAAATAAATAAATAAAAATGATTTTTTTCTTCTCTTCATTCCCATATTTAACCTGATCTTGATTGTCCAGTAACTGTGATATTCTCCAGGATTCTTTCTCCTTTTTCAATTTATAAGCTAGCTATCTACCTGGTTTATTGGCATTTTCAAAATAGTTCTGTTTCACCCCTCTAATTTTTTGTGCTAATTCTTCTTTTTCAATTAAAGCCATTTTATGTTTAATTAAATCCATTCTCTTTTTAATAATCTTTACCCTCTGGGGATTTTTGTAAATCTTGCTCTAATTTTTTGTGGCTATTTTCTAATATTTTAAGGGCTTGTCTTTTCTTAGAATTTCCTTTCCTTGCATAGTCTATCCTCAAGCCTTTTGCATAGGCCTTCATTAGATCCCAGCGATTTTGAGCTGATGTGTGCTTTTTTTTATTTTCCTTAAAGAAAAAAGCCAAGTCCTTCTCCGTTTTTTGTAGAAATTCCTTATCTTTCAAAACTAGTGTTTAAAGGAGATCTGGATCTTCTCCTTTGACCTTTCCATGTCATTGTCACAGGGTTGTGGTCTGCCCAGGTATTGGCTTCTATGTCAATTTTTTCTATATTAGAGGTCAATTCCATTGTAATCCGTATCATATCTATTCTGGACCAAGATAAATGTCTATTTGAATAGAAAGTATATAGTTTATTTTCTTGATTTCTTTCTCTCCATGCGCCTTTTAAATGTATTTCCTGTACCATTTTAAAAAAAGATTTTGGAAGGATCTTTCTGTTTTGCTTCATTGTTTTTTGTGTTCTATAATCCAATTTGCCATTGACTACACCATTAAAGTCACCCAACATGCAGATATTCTCATAGTCCAATTCAATAATTTTCATATGTAATTTTCTGTAGAAGTCTTCTTGAGTGTCATTAGGAGCATATAATGCTACTAAAAGTATTTTCGTATATTCTTACCTTCCTTCTGTAGAGATTTTAAGCAATGCTGCTGGTAACAAATATTGTCCCAGGAAAGTATTTCTTGAAAGGTGAAAGTACAGAATATTTTTTTTAAATATTCCTTTTCTGGTTTATTTAGATACAGAAAAATGCACCAAGTGTCCAGATGAAAAATATCCAAATGAGGACAGAATCCAATGTATCCCCAAAGTTATAACCTTCCTTTCTTATGAAGAACATCTGGGAATCATCCTGGTCTCTTTTGCCCTATTCTTGTTCTTAGCCACAGGCCTTGTTTTAATCATATTCATTAAACATCAGGAAACTCCCATTGTCAAAGCCAACAACTGAGACCTTTCTTACGTCCTCCTGGCCTCCCTCCTGCTTTGCTTCTTGTCTCCTTTTGTCTTCATTGGTCAACCAAGGAAAGTCACCTGCCTTCTCCGACAAACCGTTTTCAGCATCATCTTCTCAGTTGCCGTTTCTTCTCTCTTGGCCAAAACCATCACAGTGGTGCTGGCTTTCCTGGCCACAAAACCAGGAAACCGAGTGAAGAGATGGTTGGGGAAGAGCTTGGCCAACTCCATCATCCTTTCTTGTTCTAGTGTCCAAATTACGATCTGTTCCATCTGGTTGGGAATTTCTCCCCCATTTCGTGACTCAGACTTTCACTCCCAGCCTGGGGAGAGCATCCTGCAATGTAATGAAGGCTCTGTTTTCATGTTCTACATCACCCTCAGCTACATGGGCTTCCTGGCTGCCATCTGCTTCATGGTGGCTTTCTTAGCCAGGAATCTCCCTGGAGCCTTCAATGAAGCCAAGCTAATCACCTTCAGCATGCTGGTCTTCTGCAATGTCTGGGTCTCCTTTCTGCCCACCTACCTGAGCACCAAGGGGAAATACATGGTGGCTGTGCAGGTCTTCTCCATCTTGGCCTCCAGTGCTGGACTGTTGTGCTGCATCTTCATCCCCAAGTGCTACATTATCATTCTGAGGCCAGACCTGAATACAAAGGAACAACTTACAACCAGAAGAAATGTATAAATGTGAGTTGGAGGAATATCTAGAGAGGGCTGTAAAGACCTATGAAGTGGTATATAAGTCTAAGTGGTATTGTTATATGTTTTAGCTCTAATCCCCTAATCATCATTGTTGCTCTTCTCTGCCCTCTTTCTAGAGTTTCAACATCTTTTTTACATCGTGGTGATCAAAACTGGATACAGTATTCCAAGTGTGGTCTTACCAAGGCTCTAAGAGAGGAAGTTTTGGCCTGGCCTGGCCTGATTCATAAGAACTGTTTTTAACTTTTGGAAATGGAAATCTGCAAGGACATCGTCCTGAAATTTTTGCATAGTTTAGATATAGATATAGATATAGATATAGATGTAGGTCTCTGGTTATTCGGGTTTTCTCTCGCGTAAAATTGGAAGTGTCTTGGCGACCTTTCAATGAAGTCTCATTCGTCATCTTCAGGCTTCAACTTCGTGCTTCTGGGAGCAATGTGTGATTGCAGCTGTTTCTTCCTTTTTAACTGCTAATGGGGGTTTGAACTGATTGGGTGGGAGCTTGGCTGTGCTCTGATTGGATGGGGTTTCTTTGTGCTCTGATTGGTTGGGGGTATGTCCTGTTTGGGTGGGGCTTGGTTGTGCTCAGATTAGTCTGAGTTACAGGGGGATTTGAGCTGGTGAGATGCATTGCTGTTGTTTGGCTTTGTATTTGTGGTCCTGCTACATCTTCATAGTGGGCGTCGGTCTGCTGCATGTATGGATTGGAGGGGTTTGAAATGGCTAATGTTGCAGCTGTGGTCTGGCTTCTGGTCCTTGGTCGTGCTTCATGATCAGTGTGGGTTTGGGTCTGCTTTCTGGGTGGATGTGTGGTGGTGACATCCTGTGTGGACCTCGTGAGTGTGGGTCTGGTGTCATTCCTCGTGTTCGGGACTCATTTGTCAATAAGGGTGGGTTTCCAAATGGCTGGTAGGCGGGAGGTATCATCTCGTTTGTTCATGCTGTGTGGGCGTTTTTCTATCTCGATGGCTTCTCTGATTATTCTGTTGTTAAAGTGTTCATTTTTGGCGATAGTTAACCCCCCCCAAGCACATCCTAGATCTCACCAACCACTGCCTATCCAACACATACTTCATCTATAACAGACAAAAATACAAACAAATAGAAGGAGCACCCATGGGATCACCCCTCTCACCTGTCATTGCCAACCTCTACATGGAACATTTTGAAACCCAAGCTCTAGAAAAATCTGATCACAAACCCAAACTCTGGCTCATTATTATACATTAATATATTATACATATATATATTACATATATAATATGACCTCTGTGACCATATTATAAGTAATTGTGTTCTCTTCACCGATATGTTAAACTATTTAACACTACCAAAAATACGGCTCCCTTCAAAAAGACCTTGACTTTGTGTCGGAATGGTCAAAAATTTGGCAACTCCAAATCTCAACCTGCAAATGCTCTGCCTTACACATTGGAAAAAAGAATCAGAACACTAAATACAAACTTGATGGACATTACCTTGTAGATGACCCTCACCCCGTCAAAGACCTTGGAGTTTTCATATCAAATGATCTAAGTGCCAAAGCCCACTGCAACTATATCGCCAAGAAGGCTTTAAGAATTGTAAACCTAATCTTGTGTAGCTTCTTCTCCAAAAACACTACACTACTAACCAGAGCATATAAAACATTTGCTAGACCAATTCTCGAATACAGCTCGCCTGTCTGGAACCTGAACCACATTTCGGACATTAATACAATTGAGCGTTTCCACAAATATTTTACAAGAAAAATTCTCCACTCCTCTGATCACAACAAAATACCTTATGCCACCAGACTTGAAATCCTGGTTTTAGAAAATTTAGAACTCCACCACATTCGGCATGACCAGAGTTTAACTCATAAAATCATCTGCTACAATGTCCTTCCTGTCTAAGACTACTTCAGCTTCAATCGCAACAATACACGAGCACACAATAGATTTAAACTTAATGTGAACCGCTCCAATCTTGATTGTAGAAAATATGACTTCAGTAACAGAGTTGTTAATGCCTGGAATGCACTACTTGACTCTGTGGTCTCTTCCCAAAATCCCCAAAGCTTTAACCAAAGACTATCTACTATTGACCTCACCCCATTCCTAAGAGGTCTGTAAGGGGCGTGCATAAGAGCACCAGTATGCCTACCGTTCCTGTCCTATTGTTTCCTTTTATTATATCCAATTCCTATGGTTATTTCATGCTTATACTTATATATACGTTGTGTTTGACAAATAAATAAATAAATAAAAATAAAAATAAATATTGGCAAGGGCACATATCTGACCGAAAAGGGGAATTCCTCCCATCTCAGGAGGCTCAGACCCTGAGAGTAGAAGTTGAAGGCCATACAGTGGGAAAACTTTCTCACTTTCTCTCTTCCTCACTTCACAATGGACCTGCCTATCCCCTCAGCTCTCTCCTCTCACTCAAACCCCCAGTTCTTCATTCAAAGCCAAGCGGTACATATCAAGTGACAATTCATTTCCATCTGTTCTCCAGGTAAGAAACCTAACCTCAATTATAAATCACCCAGATAAACCAGGAACGCAGGTCTCCCAACTGCTCCTCAAAGCACTTGTGTGTGTGTCACAAAATGCCTGAGAGATGGGAAACTCAAATGGAGCCCATCCCACCAAGTGGGATTCATAGAAGCAGAGAAAGGACCATTACGTATCTCTAAACCAGTTTCTCGGTGGGTCTGGCAAGAAATCAGGTCCCACCGTCCACCACGCTGTGAGCATCACCACCATCTCAGCTGCAGACTTCAGACCCATGTTTTATTTAATAAACTATGAAACTTCAAAATATAAAGTATTTCAGCATTTTCCATGAATATTGAAGGACAACAGAGAGTCAAGGGAAATAAATATTTCTATCCCTTCTATAAATTTCTCCCTGTTTACCCAAGAATACAGTCCATAGACTGTCACTTTGCTGCATCTTAGCCAACTCTCATCCAAAAAAGGACACTTCTAGAACAGATGGAAATGAAATGTCACTTCAGGCACAAGGAATTTTAAAATCAGCTCAAATTAGGATCAATATCTGGAGATCTCATAGAAAAGAAAATCACAAAGAGGACCTGCTCTTAACATGAGGCAGGGTTCAAAGGTGCAGAAGGTGTCAGAAAGCAGTAGAGTTAAGTATCAAGAATCTAGACTGCCACCAAACTGCATAGCTCTGGGTAACCTTCTCTCGTGTTCTCTGGAAACCATATGCCGCAATGACGGACAGCAGAAATCAATTCCCAGGGTATCGATGTATCTTCCTCCAGCATCACTTTCTGGACATGTCCTGACAAGAAGGATAACAACCATTGTAGAAGGGTGTCTCCAGGGTGTATATGCAACATTTCACAAGAATCCTTTTCACCAGCTTCCCCTCTGTACATGGAGCCCTGGAAGACCACAAATTATCACTCACAGTAATTATCACGATCCCAGACTTTGACGTCTACTGCTATTTTTCTGCCTTTGATATAATGTGAGACTGAAACAACGTGGAATGGCTCTTGCATCAGAAAAAGATATAAGCCTCTGTTCATGCTGAATGGTTTGCACGAGATGTAGGACACAGGCAGGGGCTGTGCTGCTGAATGTACCTTTCCCTCTTTTCCAGATAAAGCTCAATTTGTTTCTATTTGAATAAGGAAAGCCCCTGGATCTTCCATTTTCTGACAGTGCTTTGAAATCATCTAACTCTTCTTTGGAAACCGGCGATTGATTCAGCTCCATGAATTATGGACTTCCTGCTTCTGCTTTCGATGCTATTGGTGTCCCAGCCGGTCTCTGGGAAGCTTAGAATGAAGTGCCCACTGAATATGGTCCACCTGGATAGAGAAAGACCCTGGAGCTACTACAGGCCAGGAGACCATCTCATCAGTATAGTCACCAGTGCAGTAACATTAAACCAGAAAATGTTGTTTTTCAACCAGCTTCCTTTTAGTCTGTCTTACTTGTAAGTTATTCAATGTGATGAAATTGTATTCTTTCCATCTGTAGTTCTGACACTTTCATTCTTCTCTCTTTATTCTGCTTATTCCTATATTTCAGGAATTGGTTAATTTTGTTGATTGATCAGATTTCCATGGGTTTCCTCTTTTGTCTTATTTAGGGGAAGAGACACAAATACAAAGATGGAGCAGAAAAAAATACCTGAAAGAAGTCCATATTATTTTCTTCTCTAGGTCCAATCTAGAATGCATGACTTGAATACTGACTTTTGTTTAAAGTAATGATTGTTATAATTAACCTTGACCAGCTCACTTTCATATTTTTCTAACTGCTGGTTGATATTCAGTGCCTGATCCTTATAGGAATAGAGGATGACTTGTTTTTAGAACAGCTTTTTTGGGTCACTTATAAAATATCCTCTTCCTTTTATGATGGTTGTACTTTAAAAAAGGAATTGTTTCGGACTTCCTGTTTGGCACCGTAGGTGATGGCAGTGATCTTTACGATCACCAACCTCTGGATTATGTGGAATCACTAGGACAGCTTAAATCTGCCGTCCAGCGGTTCGAAAAACCCCCTCTTCGGGAGAAGAAGAGGAGGTGAGCTGCAGAGTAGAGGTAGAACTTCTCTAAAACCACTGAGAAAAAAGGGGTTTGAAGGGTTAAGTTCCCTCCAGCAACCCGAAGTGCTCCAGATCCAAGGATTTTTCTGCTTTGGCGGAACCAATCACCATGACCAAACGCCGAGATTTATTTTGGACAATAAAGGATTATACCGGACAGAACAAAAGTGGGATAACTTTATGCAAGTAGCCAAACCAATTCCCCATTACTTTGTAACAAGCTTGAAAATAGCAAGAAAATGGAGGCGAATTGTTAACAAGCTAACGAGTGGAAAGCGAAAGTGATACTTTTATTGCTTGCCATCTGCCGCTGGTAAATTGCATGTTATTTGCTACTTTAACTCCTTGCTGCCTGCTGATAGAATTTAGGGGAGATTTTTAAATATTGCTTTAAAAGACTGTGTTTTTCAGAGGTTAAGAAGATTTAAAGTGAATATTAAGTTGGAAATAAATAAATAAATAATTTTATAGAAGATGGCAGCCAAACAATTAAAGTCTACTGTAACAAAGGGCTCTGGAATCTCATCAGCTGGTGCCTCTCCAGCTCATACAGCAGAGACTAGAACATTGAATTTAGAGGCATTACAAGAGAATTTGAAGGACTTTATACAAGAAAAATTTAAAGTAATAACTGATGAGATGTCTGAAATGAAAGAGCAGATATTAGAAATTCAAGTGGGAAATAAAGAAGTTAAAGAAGGATTTGTAATTGCAGTACAAAGTTTGTCAACAAATGTGATTTTATTAGAAGAGGAAGTTGAGGAAATCAAGCAATTTAACTCAAAATTAAAAAATAAAATGGATGAATTTTAAAGTAAAATGGAAAAAACAGAGGATGAAATAGTTTTGATACAATATAGAAATATGGGATTTGCTCTAAGAATCCATGGTTTGAAAGAAAATAAAGAAGAGAATTTAAGGGAAATTTTTTCTGAAGCATTTGCTGAGATATTTGCAGTCCGTCCAGTAGATGTGGCTTATCAAATTGATAAAATATATCGTGTGAACTCTTGGATAGCAAGGCAAAAAAAGTTGCCAAGGGATGTTGTTATTTACTTTACAAATAGAACAGTGAGAAATCAGATTCTGCAAGCCTCATATAAGGGGGAGAAGATACAGGTTGTTGGTCAAGATATTTTAATATTAAAGGAAATTCCACCAAAAATGTTAAGGGCTAGGAAGGAATTTGCCTTCCTGGTGAATGAACTTAAAAAACATCAGATTGAATATAGATGGGATATTCCAACTGGTATAATAGTATATTATGCAGGGAAAGTACATCGTCTCAATACAGTTGGAAAAGCAAGAGAATTTTATGTTGAGGCATTAAAAGTTGGAAGCTAGAAGAAGGGAGGCTGAAGTGAAGGAAAGAGAAGCGAAGCAGGTACAAGAACAGATTGTGATGGAAGAAGATTTATTACAAGTGTTGGAAATACCTACAACGGGTTCAGATTCAAAGGAACAAAGGCTGACAAGAGCTGCTGCTAAACGCAAGGAACAAGAGATGAAGGCACAACAACAACTGGCAATTACTACAACGGAAACAGTGGGAGGATCATGGCCTAAAGCAAAATGTGATCTGCGGCTGGTGTTCCAAAAGTTTCCTTTGGCCGATAATGGCAATTAAACTATTATCTTGGAATGTTAATGGTTTGAATTCACCACAGAAGAGAAGGAAAGTATTTCATTATTTGAAACAATTTAAAAATGACATTACCTGTTTACAAGAAACACATATTAGTTCTTTAGACCAGAAATATTTGATAAACTCAAAACTGGGAGTACATTTTGTTGCCTCCTTTTTGGAAAAAAAAACGGTTTAGTTATATATATATAAAGAAGGATATATCAGCAAAATTAATTGAGGTGGATAAGCAAGGAAGATACATTGCTATTGAACTTTTGTTGGAGGGAAAGAAGACATTATTAATAGGAGTTTATGCTCCGAATCAACAACAAGAAAATTTTTACAAGTTTTTACATAAAAGAATAGTATTTTGGGATTATAAATCATATATATTAATGGGTGATTGGAATGGTGTGTTGGATACTCAAAAAGACAAAAAAAGTTTAAGAAAGATTTCAAGCAGTAAATTACCAAAGACTTTTGAAATGATGGTGGACTTGGAATTAAGAGATATTTGGAGAGAACATAATACAGAAGAGAGGATTTTACCTTCTTTTCTGACAGGCATCAATCATTTTAGGATTGATTTTATTTTGATTTCTAATGGTTTGTACTCTAGAATGAAGAAGACGAAGATTTGTTCAAGAACTCTATCTGGTCATAGACCGGTTTGGTTTGAATTTGATCGGGAAAAGGAGGCTAGGAGATCATGGAGGTTGAATGAGAATTTGTTTAAATATGAACAAAATGTAAATGAATGTAAAAAGCAAATGAAAGAATTTTTTATTATGAATATGAAAAAAGAGACATCTATAGAGATGATTTGGGATGCTAGCAAGGCCTATATGAGAGGAAATCTTATACAAATGAATATTAAATACAAAAATAAATTGCAGAAAAAGAAAAAGGAATTGGAAGAGGAAATTAAAAAGAAAGAACAGTTATTGATAAATAGCCCAGGAAATAGTAAAATAAAAGAATCAATAAATATATTAAGAGGTCAGTTTAACATGTTGATGGCAGATATGTAAAACATAATACGTTTAATAATGCCAATAAGCCAGGAAGATGGCTTGCCTATTTAATAAGGAAAAAACAGAAATCACGAACGATTGATAAAATAGAATATAGGGGTAAGGAAGTTTATCAAAAGAACTTGATTAAAAAAGCATTTTTAGAGTATTATAGTAAGTTATATACTAGGGATATGATTGATGATACAGAGATAGAAAGATATTTACAACAACAAAATATTTGTGAGCTTACAGAAAATCAAAGAGAAGAACTGAATCAATTAATTACTTCAGAGGAAATTTTATTAGCAATTAAGCAACTTAAAATCGGTAAAGCACCAGGTACAGATGGTTTAACAGCTGTTTATTATAAAAATTTACAAAAATTGTTGATTTCCTGACTTTCTCCTTTTTTTAAAGAGAGAAAAAAAATTTTCTTTTCTCTTCTTTTAAAATGGCATTTGAGACTAACTGCAAATAGACCGATAGCTTTGCTGTGAAATCGAAATTGAATGGAGACTTCATCTTATTGTGTTGGATTGTGGATTGTTGGATTATATTACGTTGTTTAAGTATTTCATAAGGGGATTTTCAGCAAGAACTTTGCTATGAAGGTTCTATCAGAAGAATGGGTTCGTGACTTTATACAGGATTACACAGAAAGAATGTATTTAATTATTCAAAAATACGAACTGATAAAAAATGGGGACTTTTTGGATCAAGGCTTGGAGGAAATTAACCAGTGTGATCAGGACGTAAATGCAATGGAGGAGATACAAACAAAAGTGGATAAATATGAAGATATGATCGTGAATAAACAAGTTGATGCAAAGAAGTTTCCTTTAAATAGTTTGGATGAAATGTCAGAATTTGTGTTACAGGAGGCTGTCTCCTGAACCGGAAAAATTTACAGGCTTAATGCTTTTCAAGAATTCTCTCTTTGGACTGATGGAATATATGGTAGTAATTTGTAGATTTTGGGACATAAGGAAATATTAGGCAATATTGTGACTGATTTTTCAAAAGGAGTAATGAAGGAAAGACAGAGATTAATGCATCAAAAAAAATGGCAAGAGACAAAAGTATTATCCTTGAAATGAGCTTGTTTTGAATTATTAACAGACAAAAATATTATTGTCCCTGAAAGACAATATGTGAGGAAGATCTGGAAGAAATGGGTTGATTATATGTTTTATATCTATCATAAAAGACTAGGTATTTGGATTTATACTGGATTTTGACAAGGAAGGACTAAATTTGAATAGCTATTGTATAATTCTCAGTATTGAAATTTTATAATGTGTTGTATTGTATTTTGAATACAATATTTTTGAAAGAGTTTATGTAAGAAAGACCTGGGGGGGAAATTATATGGTTAGAATAGAATAGAATAGAATAGAATAGAATAGAATAGAATTTTTTATTGGCCAAGTGTGATTGGACACACAAGGAATTTGTCTTGGTGCATATGCTCTCAGTGTACATAAAAGAAAAGATACGTTCATCAAGGTACAACATTTACAACACAATTGATGGTCAATATATCAATATAAATCATAAGGATTGCCAGCAACAAGTTATAGTCATACAGTCATAAATGGAAAGAGATTGGTGATGGAAACTATGAGAAGATTAATAGCAGTGCAGATTCAGTAAATAGTTTGACAGTGTTGATGGAATTATTTGTTTAGATGGCCTTCGGAAAAACTGTTCTTGTGTCTAGTTGTTCTGGTGTGCAGTGCTCTATAAGCGTCGTTTGAGGTAGTGGTTGAAACAGTTTATGTCCAGGATCAGGATCTGTAAATATTTTCATGGCCCTCTTCTTGCAGTATACAGGTCCTCAATGGAAGGCAGGTTGGTAGCAATTATTTTTTCTGCAGTTCTAGTTATCCTCTGAAGTCTGTGTTTTTCTTGTTGGGTTGCAGAACTGAACCAGACAGTTATAGAGGTGCAAATGACAGACTCAATAATTCCTCTGTAGAACTGAATCAGCAGCTCCTTGGGCAGTTTGAGCTTACTGAGTTGGTGCAGAAAGAACATTCTTTGTTGTCCTTTTTTGATGATGTTTTTGATGTTAGCTGTCCATTTTAGATCTTGCGATATGATAAAACCTAGAAATTTGAAGGTTTCTACTGTTGATACTGTGTTGTCTAGTATTGTGAGAGGCGGAAGTATGGAAGGGTTTCTCTTAAAGTCTACCACCATTTCTACGGTTTTGAGTGTGTTCAGTTCCAGATTGTTTTGGTTGCACCACAAGGCTAGTCGTTCGACCTCTCGGCTATATGCGGATTCATCATTGTCTCGAATGAGACCAATCACTTATAGAATCAATTATACCAATCAATTATAGAAGTTATAAGGGAGATATTCTTTGAACTGGATTGGATTCTTATGCTTTAGTTGGTTTTAAATACTTTAGGATTAATTTGCTCTATTGATTTATATATTTTCTTACTGTTAATTGTTAATTTTTTATTTTTATTTTTTTTTCTCCTGAAGGATTTTCTCCTGAAGGATTTTGGTTATGTTAGGAGGAAGTCAGAGCTAGAGAGGGAAAATTGGTATAATAGTTTTGGGGAAAAATTTTCTTAGCATATGTTTGTTTTATTTTTAACTATACTTTGTGCCTCTTCCGGGAAGTCAGGGGGGAAGGGGGAGGGATTAGTGAAGGGAGGGGTTAGGGAAAGAAATTTTTTCTTGTAAAACTTTTTGAATTAAAAAAAAATTACAAAATGAGATGGTTGAACCACTTAAAGAGTTATTTAATAAAATTCAAATGGGAGGGGATGTTCCCCCTTCATGGAGGACAGCCTTTATTTCGTTAATACCGAAGGAAGATCGAGATGGTATTAAAGCAGAGAATTATAGACCTATATCACTTTTAAATATTGATTACAAGATATTTGCCAAGATACTTGCTAATAGATTAATGCCAATGATGAATCAAATAATTCATAATGATCAGTCAGGATTTATTAAGGGTAGGCAGATGAGATATAATGTGAGGCAAATTGTAAATTTACTTGAATATTTGGAACGAAACAACCAAGTCTCAGCGGCACTCTTTTTTTTTGGATGCTGAAAAAGCCTTTGATAGATTGGATTGGCAGTTTTTGTTTAAAGTAATAGAAAAAATGCAATTTGGGGAGTATTTTATCCATGCAATTAAAGCAATATATCAGAAGCAAACAGCACAAATAATAGTAAATGGTGGGTTAACAGAAACTTTTAAAATTGGGAAAGGAACGAGACAGGGATGTCCCCTGTCCCCATTACTCTTTATTTTAACTTTAGAAATTCTTCTGAATAAAATACGTGGTTCTGATCGAATAAAGGGAATTAGAGTTAAACATCAAGATTATAGATTAAGAGCTTTTGCAGATGACTTGGTTGTTACTGTATCCCAACCAATATACTCAGCTACTGGTTTAAAAGATATAATTGGTCCGTATGGTAAAGTATCTGGATTTAAGGTGAATCAGCAAAAGACAAAGATGATAACTAAAAATATGAATATACAACAAAAAGAAGAGTTAGAAAGAACTACGGGTTTTGCAATCGTTAAAAAGGTTAAATATTTAGGAATATATATTACAGCTTCAAATGTCAAATTATACAAAAATAATTATGAGGTATTGTGGCAGAAGGTATGGAAAGAAATGGAGAATTGGAAGAAGTTACAACTATCCTTGCTGGGAAGAATAGCGGCTATAAAAATGAATGTTTTGCCCAGGTTTCTATTTTTGTTTCAAATGATACCGGTACTTAAGAATGATATCAAATTACAGGAATGGCAAAAGGGGTTTAATAATTTTGTATGGATGGGCAAAAAACCAAGAATAAAATTAAAAATAATGCAGGATACAAGGGAAAGGGGGGGTCTTAAAATGCCTAATTTAAAATTGTATTATGAAGCAATTGTCTTATCATCAATTACTGATTGGATTAATTTAACTGAGGAAAGAGTTTTGAATATAGAAGGTTATGGTTTGTTATATGGGTGGCATGCCTATTTATTATATGATAAGAAAGTAGATAAAATATTTAAAAATAATATAATTAAAAATGCATTAATGAGGGTCTGGAGGAAATATCAATATAAATTAGATGGAAAGATTCCAATATGGGCAATCCCGAGACACATGATAGAAAATATAAATATATATCAAAAGATGGAGGTAGTTACCTATAAAGAACTCCTTTGTATGGAAAAGGGGGAATTACAATTAAAATCCAGAGAAAAGATGGGGGAAGAAGGGAAAAATTATACATGGTTTCAATATGGACAATTACAAGCTAGATGGGAATTAGATCAAAAAATAGGTGTTAAGCAAATTGAGGATAATTTGTTAAAACAAATGAGAGATCAAGGCCAACAGCATATTAAGAGGTTGTATAATGTATTAGTAGAAATAGACTCAGAGACTGAATTGGTTAAGGATTGTATGATTAAGTGGGCACAAAATTTTCAGCAACCAATAATGTTGGAAACTTGGGAAAGAATTTGGGTGAGGAATGTTAAATTTACAAAATATGAGAGAAAATTTTTATAAGATGTTTTATAGATGGCATTTAGACCCCAAAAAGTTGTCATGTATGTATCCTAATGTACAGGCTAAATGTTGGAGATGCGATTGTGAAGATGCCACTTATTACCATATATGGTGGACTTGTAAAAAAGTTAAAGCATTTTGGATTAAAGTATGGTGGATCATGCAGAATATTTTGAAAAAGAAGATTAAGTTTACTCCGCAGTTCTTTCTACTAGGAATAATTATGGATTGTACAGCTATAGAGACTAAATTGATTTTGAACTTAATAACAGCCGCAAGACTTTTGTTTGCTCAATATTGGAAGAAAGAAGAATTGCCTACAATTGTAGAATGGATACTCAACGCATCAAATCTGGCAGAAATGGCAAAATTTCTGCTTACTTGAAAGACTATACACAAGAAAAATATATTTTAGAATGGAAAATGTGGATTGATTATATTCAAAATAAGTATCAGATAAAAAATATTGAATAGCATATGAATAAATTTAGGAAATATTTTGTTTTAGATATATTTTGAAGGAGAGGGAATTGAGAGTGTGATTATGTGGAGTGACTAGAGATTATAATTTAGGAATTATTTTGGATTATGATTGTTAGTTTTGATACCCTGCATTTTGTTCTGGGAAGTCGGGGTGGTGGGTGGGGGGTAAGGGGGAGGGGAATTGGGGGGTTGAGGGTAGAGGATGGAGTGATGGTTAATGTACAGGGATTATTGAAGATGTATAAATATAATTAATGTAGGGTCGGGTCTGCCCAGTTACCATTTTAGAACGGTGGGGAGGGAGAAAAGAGAGAGTAGGAGGTAGGAAATAGGAGAAGAGGAAGGAAGAGGGGTAGAAGAGGGAGAAGGAAGGTGTAGGGTGGAGGGAGGAGAGGATGTAGATAAGAGAAGGAGAGGAAGGTCTGGAAAGTAGAAGAAGGTAAAAAGGGAAGAGTGTTAAAAAGGGGGGTGGTGACTGGGCAAGTCCAACTAATTGTATATAACTGTACATTGGATGAGCTGTTTGATATGATTGTAAAAAAAATTTTATGAAAAAAAAAAGGAATTGTTTTGCAGACTGGGTACTGTGCTGATGAAAATCACTGCTGCTGTAAATAATAGACTATTTGGGTTTCTTATTTGCTTCCCATTTTCTCAACATTTACAAATATTAAATGTTGATGAGTGACTATTATTTGCCTTTGGTTTTTTTATCAGTATTGGCTTCTGACTCAATAGTTTTGTGTTGATAAAGAGAATGAAATTGTAAAAAAATACATTTTAATACTGCTGTTGATGAAGCTTGTATTAACCAAAGCATTTTTTTACACTAGTGAATCTTATACTTCCAAAGGAATAGAACGCTTCATTTTCACCATTCAAGAGAGCAACAAGAATATCCAGCTCTTGTGCAATCTCACACTTGGCTACAATATCCATGACAACTATTTGAACACACTTGGCACTTCAGAAGTCTTGCTGGACATGCTCTCTACTGGAGAAGCCAATGTTCCCAATTACAGCTGTGGAAGGAAGGACCACCTGTTGGCTCTTCTTGATGCAGTTGACAGGGAGATTTCCATCCAGATGTCAACATTAGTAGGCATCTACAAAGTCCCACAGGTTTGTGTGTGTGTTTCTCTTTATCGTAAAGTGAGTGGGATGGTAGTGGGAGCATGAAAAATCCATCCGTATCTTCTCTATGGAATTCAAGAGCTGCTTTTCACTATGTCCATTGTAGGTTTCATGGCTGAAAACTGGGATACACATTAGAACGGGAGTGTCTGGGCTCCAAGTAACACTCCCAACAAAAGCAGACTCCGAGACTAGAAGTTCCTCAAAGTTCCATTTTATTAGAGATTTCATATTGGCACATTTGGGAAAACCTGAATCTGAAAGCTTCCAAGTTTACCCACCTAAAGGAAAGTTCAAGTCCCTTCCCCTGCACCCACATGTCCATCACATGGTCCAATCAATGCACCGTCCCAACTGGAGATGCCTCTCAGTCACGCCACTCCTGGTGCAGGGCAGAATGTCCTTGACTCTCAGAGAAAAGAATGTTATTATGGGAAAAGGAAATATGCAGTGCGGTATTCCAGGGTTCTATTTTAGGCCCAGTTCTCTTCAACATCTTTATCATTGATTTGGATGAGGGGATAGATGGGGACCTCATCTAATTTGCCGACAACACCAAGTTAGCAGGAATAACCAATACTCCAGAAGACTGGCTTAACATATAGAAGGATTTTGACAGATGTGAACATGGGGCACTATCTAACAAAATGAAATTTAATGGTGACAAAAAAATAAGGTCCTTCATTTAGGCAAGAATAACTAAATGCACAGGTATAGTATAGGTGGTACTTGACTCAATAGCAGTAACTGTGAGAAGGTTATTGGAGTCCTAGTGAACAATCACTTAAATATGAGCCAGCAATGCACTGCAGGTGCCAAAAAAGCCAACACGTGTCTAGGCTGCATTAACAGAAGGATAGAATCAAGGTTGCCTGAAGTGTTAATACCACTTTATAAGGCCTTGGTAAGACCATACTTGGAATATTGCATCTAGTTTTGGTCACCACAATGTAAAAAAGGTGTTGAAACTCTAGAAAGAGTGCAGAGAAGAAAGAGTGCAAAGAAGAGCATCAAGGATGATTAGGGGACTGGAGGCTAAAACATATAAAGAGCAGTTACTGGAATCAGGCCAGGATCCATCTCTGTTGCTCAGTGCCTTGGTAAGACCACACTTGGAATTCTGTATCCAGTTTTGGTTGCCATGATGTAAAAAAGATGTCGAGACTCTAGAAAGAGGCAGAGAAGAGCAACAAAGATGACTAGGGGACTGGAGGTCAAACATATAAAGAACAGTTGCTGGAATTGGGTATGTCTAGTTTAATGAAAAGAAGAACTAGGGGTGACATGATAGCAATGTTCCAATATCTCCGAGGTTCAAAAACAAAGAAGAGGGAGTCAAACTATTCTCCAAAGTACCTGAAGGCAGGACAAGAAGCAATGGGAAAAAACTTCCCCATGTTGTGAGTCCAACTATTGGCAGGTTGATTTATACATATGTATAAATAATACCTCCTATATCCAGTTGGGTGGAAGATGGCAATAATATTTTCTGAATATAAAAAAGGGAATAAAAATACCCAATCAATTAATGTCCCATTGGTCAAATAGATATTGTGTCTAAAATAAATGCAAAGTTCCTATTGAGTACAGTTGATACCATGTTTTCCCCAAAATAAGACCCTCTATTATATTTTTTTTGAACCCCGAAATAAGTGCTTGGCCTTATTTTCGAGGAGGTCTTATTATTTTGGGGTGCGTGGAGGAATCGGGGCTCCTCTTGCCATCTTACCTGATTTCCAGCTCTGTTTCCCTAACCCTAAACAGAGGAAAGGGCAGAGACCAGCTGCACATGCATTTAAATATTTTCAGGGAGGGCTTATTTTCGGGGGGAGGCTCATTTTCAGGGAAACAGGGTAGTTGACAAATAATTTATTGCTGAAGGTTTTATTTTTTTCATTTATTTATTAAACTTGTTTGCCACCTGTCTCACTGCAAAGTGACTCTGAGCATTATTAATATTTAATAATATTAAAATTGATAAAACTAGAGAAAAGCACACTTGTAATAGTCTAAAACATGGGGTGAGAAGGGAATAGGATGAGCAGGGTTGGAGGTGGGATCTGCTATTGATCAATCAAGCACCTCCAATCAAGCACCCATTGGGGCCACAAGCCAAATGACCAGGTCAGGTCTTCAGGTTCTTGCAGAAGACCAGGAGAGTGGGAACTGACCTCACTCTGGGGGACAAGATGTTCCAGAGGGCAGGAACAATTGCAGAGAACATTCTTCTCCTGGATCAGCCAATCAGAATTCCCTGACTGATGGGTTCTGCAGCATGCCTCTTTGGGGTGAGATGGTTCCTCAAACTTTAGACAGAGTTTTGACTAACCAACCACATTCAGCATGTAGTCCACAATGGAACTGCACCTACATGGAGGGAAGAATGCAGTGTGGTTCCCCAAGATTCTGTCTTAGGACCCCTTCAAGCCTAAGTGCTCTTCAACATCTTCACAAATGATCTAGATGAAGGGAAAGAAGCGGAACTCATCAAATTTGCAGATGATACCAAGCTGGGGGAAATCACTAACGCCTTGGAAGATTTTCAACTAAAGGCCTCTCATCTTATACAACCGACAAAGTATACGAGGAGCTATGGTCTCCCTGTCTCTTGCACAACTGGAGAAGAAAGTAAAACGATGGTTGCACAAAGAATCTGAGATATAGAAGCAGAGAAAGATGTAGCAATCTTCCAAAATTAAATGTAATATGGCCCTTTATTGGAACAATATACTTCAGTTAATGTCTGCACATGTGAGTTTAACTGCATTCAATTGTAGGGGTGATCAAGAAATATGATTTGCATTTTGATTGTTATTCTTTTTAGTTAATTTGTTTCTCATTTTTCATTTTTATATAAAGTCATCTTAATATTCGGTGTTTAATATTTTAAACAATGGCCAATCAATAAACTATTCTAAAATGTTCTAAGATGTTCTATTCTAAGATCTAAAGTTGGGTTTATTAAAAACTCATATTTTGGAGTTGACCTCTCTCAAAATATAACAGCATTCTTCATTGCTTTTCCAGATCAATCATAGAGTTGTTTCAGAGACTTTGAGTGATAAAAGTAAATTCCCTTTTTTCCACCGGATGCTCCTCAAGGAAGGGTTCCAGTATTCAGCAATTGTCCAAGTTCTCCTGCACTTCAGGTGGACCTTGATTGGTCTCCTTGCTCCAGACACAGAGGGGGGAGAGAATTTCCTGAGGACTTTTCCTCATTTGCTTCTCAGGAATGGAATTTGTGTCGTTATATCACAACAATTCTCAATGACTGGAGATCTAGCACCTTTCCGGGATTCCAGCTTTTCTCAGTGGAAACAAGTCAATGTCTTTGTTCACTTCACAGAACACATTATCGTTTCAAGCACATTTCATATTTTTCATCTAACACTTGACATTTTATCAGGACCCATCAGAGAGAAAATCTGGATCACCACAACTTTGGGAAACTATATAATGATTCATCTTGGATATCACAAATACATCCATAGTATTTGGAGCTTTGAATTTATGCAAAAAACAAGGCCAAAATATGGTGCCTTTGAACCCTTTTCCTTTTTAGACTCCCAGTATGAAGACAAGAATTTTCAGTGTTCTTTTTCTAAGCATGTTTTTTCTGTCAAAGGTCGGAAAAGATGCACCCAAAATACTCCAGTGGAGACAGAAGATGATTTGAATGGAAAGATTATTGAAAACAGTGACTCTGTTTACCTTATCTTTATGACTCTGGCCCACGTTTTGAAGGCTGCATATTCGTCCAGGTCCTGGAGGAGAAGGAAAGAGGCCCAAGAGACACTGGAGGCTCCAAGGCTGCATTATTATATTCCCAACAAGGATCCATTATTATTTTAGAAGGACTTATTATTATTATTATTATTATTATTATTATTATTATTATTATTATTATTATTAACATTTTGGTGGAATTTCCTTTAATATCAAAATATCTTGACCAGCAATCTGAATCTTCTCCCCCTTATATGAAGCTTGCAAAATCTGATTTCTCACTGTTCTGTTTGTAAAATAAATAACAACATCCCTTGGCAACTTTTTTGCCTTGCTATCCAAGAATTCACGATATATTTTATCAATTTGATAAGCCACATCTGCTGGACGAGCTGCTAATATCTCAGCAAATACTTCAGAAAAAAATTCCCTTAAATTCTCTTCCTTATTTTCTTTCAAACCTCGGATTCTAAGAGCAAATTCCATATTTCTATATTGTATCAAAACTATTTCATCCTCTGTTTTTCCATTTTACTTTGAAATTCATCCATTTTATTTTCTAATTTTAAATTATGTTGCTTAATTTCTGCAACCTCCTCTTCTAATAAAATCACATTCGTTGCCAAACTTTGTACTGCCATTACAAATCCTTCTTTAACTTCTTTATTTCCCACTTGAATTTCTGATATCTGCTCTTTCATTTCAGACATCTCATCAGTTATTACTTTAATTTTTCTTCTATAAAGCCTTTTAAGTTCTCTTGTAATGCCTCTAAATTCAATGTTCTAGTCTCTGCTGTATGAGCTGGAGAGGCACCAGCTGATAAAGTTCCAGAGCTCTTTGTTACAGTAGACTTTAATTGTTTGGCTGCCATCTTCTATAAAATTATTTATTTATTTATTTCCAACTTAATATTCACTTTAAATCTTCTTAACTTCTAAGAAACACAGTCTTTTAAAGCAATATTTAAAAATCTCCCTAGATTCTATCAGCAGGCAGCAAAGAGTTAAAGAGTTAAAGCAGCAAGTAACATGCAAATTACAAACTGCAGACGGCAAGCTGAAAGTATCACTTTTGCTTTCCACTCGTTAACTTGTTAACAATTCGCCTCCATTTTCTTGCTGTTTTCAAGCTTGTTACAAAGTATCGGGGAATCGGCTTAGCTACTTGCATAAAGTTCTCCCACTTTCGTTCTGTCCGGTATAATCCTTTATTGTCCAAAATAAATCTCGGCGTTTGGTCGTGGTGATTGGTTCCGCCAAAGCAGAAGAATCCTCGGATCTGGAGCACTTCGGGTTACTGGAGGGAACTTAACCCTTCAAACCCCTTTTTTCTCAGGGGCTTTAGGGAAATTCAACCTCTGCCCTCAGCTCACCACCTTCTCCTTCTCCCGAAGAGGGGGTTTTCCGAACCGCTGGACAGCAGATTTAAGCTGTCCTAGCGATTCCACATAATCCAGAGGTTGGTGATCATAAAGATCACCGCCATCACCTACGGTGCCAAACCGGAAGTCTGACAGTTGTTGCAGATTGGTGGTTATGATGCATGTTTTGAGCGACAGGGAGCTGCAGCAGAGGGATGAAAGAGCCACATGCGGCTCCAGAGTCGCAGGTTGCTGACCCCTGATCTAGTCCAACACCCCGCCCAAGTAGATCCTACACCATTTTTTGACAGATGGAAGTCCAGTCTCTTCTTGAAAGCTTCCAGTGATGAAGCTCCCACAACTTCTGAAGTCAACTTCTGTTCCATGGGCTGATTGCTCTCACTGTCATAAAACTTATCCTTATTTCCAGGTGGAATCTCTCCTTATTCAGTTTCCATCCACTATTCCTTATCTGGCCTTCAGGTGCTTTGGAAAAGTAGCTTGACCCCCTCCTCTCTGTAGCAGCCCCTCAAATATTGGAACATTGCTATCATGTCTCTCCTGGTCCTTCTCTTCACTAGACTAGCCAGGCCCAGTTCCTGAAACCATTCAGCATTAAGCTTGTTTAAAATTTAAAAAAAAAAATTAGAAGAAAAAGTCACACATGAAAATGCCAGGTGGGATAACAAACCAAGGTTTCTGCTTTTAAAATTCCTGGATGTTTCTATTCTAGTTCCATCCCTTTCTGGAGAAGAATGAGTTCTACAATCTTTCCCACTGGAATCTTTATATGGACCATAATGGAGAAATAGCTGCAGATATGGACATTGAGTTCTTGGTGATTTCGCCTGAGGGGGATTTAATCAAAAGGAAAATGGGGAGTATTAAAAGACAGAGAATTACTATTAATGAAATTGCTCTTTCATGGATAAATCTGCTCAACAAGGTGGGACAAAATTGCTGTTTGTTTGTTTTTTTGCTTTTTTGTAAAGATTATGACCCATTTCAAATGAGTTAATTCTAGTCACCCTGGCGGATGACCCTCACTGGGAATTGAATGTACAGAAGAGAAAACTTAACATTTTGTTAGATGGATTGTGGGGACTTCAATACTATTCACAAAAGTGTCCTTCAGATGAAATGATAAGGAATATCCTTTTAAACTGATTCAGTCATGTCCAATATTGGATGCTGGGTGATTATTCTTTAGGATGGAGACCATGGATCAAGCGGGTGAGAAATATTCAAGTGCTGGCATTTGTCTTCCTAATAGCCTCAGGTTCTTTTAACCAGCATCTGCATTAAGGTTTGGACTGACTCAGATGAAATGTAGTCATGACTGGTTAGAGGTCCTGTTGGTCCATGCGAGAAATAAGCCTCACCTTGTCCAGATTGAGGAATGTCTCTCTTGAAAGGTGTCTGATGTTCTATAATCCTTTGAAGCAGCCCAAACCTGGCCGGAGTTCCCCATGTCTCTTTTTCACTCCACTGGGATAAGCAACAGGCCTTCTGCTGCTCTGAGAAGGTCCAAAGATGTCGTGTCCCACTCCTCCGCTGACGGCCGGGTCAGGGAAATCCGAATCAGGCTTGCCTCTGCAGCTCTGCCCAAAGTCCTAGCAAAGTCCTCAGAGCAGGCAGGAGACCAGTAAGTGACTTCAGCAAGATAAGTTCGACTTTGCCTGACTCAGAGACTGCCAGAAAGCAGATCCTTTATATAGGCCATGGGGTGTGGCTCCATGACTCAGCACTCATTAAGGCCTGCCCCTCCCTTCCTTCTGTTGCCTCTGCCTATCCAATCTTCTGATGCGAGGGTCACTCCAATCAGCTGTTGGAAGTAAACTTTCCTCAGGCTCACATGCTGTGGAGGAGGGGGAGGGGTCTAGCTGCTTCGTTTGCCTGGGCATGGAGCCAGGGCTGGGGCTGGGGGATGCTCCCTCCTCTGCAGCCTGCTTGGGCATGGAGCCAGGGCTGGGACCGGGAGGTGCCCCCTCCTCTGCAGCTTGTCTGGGCATGGAACCAGGACTGGGGCCGGGAGGCATACATTCCTCCGTGTTCGGGAGCAGATAAGCAGACCCCGGCTGCGGTGAGAGCGGACAAGACACAACAAAAGATGTTCATGCATCACATGAAACCATGAAGGCTGTTTTGATGTGAGATAATGCCCATAACCAGGAAACTGAAGCAGCGAAACAAGAAAAGCTCTTCCTCATTTTGGAAATAACAAAGGAGAATTTGAAAGAAAATTCTATTTAGATTTGGGTTTTGGCTTGTAAGAGGGCACTTCATATGAAAAACCTAGAGTACATTTTATTTTATCTTTATTGCTAGCTACGTTAAGTCCCTCTGAGCAAAAAGGAGGATCCAAATTTAACTAATAAGAAATGTAGATTTGTCTTTCCATGCAAGTTGGTGTCTTCTAATTGTAGTAGAAAAAGACTCAAATACAGAGCTGGACACAAGTCTCCTATTCTTCGTCCACTTGCTGAAGATGAAAAGATGACTTTTTGAGGGACAAATTCTCATGACCTCTCCTGCATCTCATCTCACCCCAGTTCTAGAAACCAGGCAGTCAGTTTAAGTCTTAGTTGAGAGCCATGTGAATTGAGGAGAGAAACACAAAAATAAAGAAAGCCCTCATTTTAAAGGATTTTTTCCCCTTTTATATCTTAATTGGGGGATAGTTTTGGGCTCCTTTCAAAGGGAAGCAGTTTTGCAATGTTTTATATACTCCAGGAGAAGCTTATCCAGATCCTACTGGTCTGAAGTTTCTTTCTTCATTAAAGTATTATTTTATTTAATAAACCTAATATAATAAAAATTAATAAATCTTTCACAATAATTTCTTTTCCAAAATTTCATGCAAGATCATCATACTGTACTTTAAAATCACAGTTATGGAAGAATGGAGAAATGCATGTTAAAAAGGCTAGGAACCAAACTGGTTGTCACTTAAGTCTGAATTCTTTTCAGTTCCATCCCTCCAGTCTTTCCTAAGTAGAAAAATCCTTTTTTTCAATGTTATAGATGCCAAAAGCCAAGGGGAGTGAGTAAATGAACAATCTGCCAGTATTTATCTCTCCTAAATCTGTTTGAAATGAGTCACTCCATGTTTCACTAAGTGAAACCCAGGAACTATTTGGCCAATGTTAATGGCGGGGTGTAATGCTACCGGTTCGCTCTGGTTTGGGAGAACTGGTAGTGATATAAAACCAGGAGTGAAATGCTCCCAGATTGGACGGGATCGCGCTGGTTCGGAGGACCAGTAGCAAAAATCCCTGGCCCCGCCTCCCTGTCTCTGCTGAGCCGCACCATGTGCAGAGGTGTTTTTTTTTTTACTTTTAAAAGCCGGTTTTGCTTCAGCCGAAACAGGCCTTTAAAAGTAAAAAACAGCAGAACCTTACTTGTACTCTTACTTGTAGAAAACATGTTTTCTACAAGTAAGAGTAGAGATTCTAAGGCACTTACCTGATTACTGACGAACGCATGGCCACAGCCCGAAAGCAGTTTCAGTTTCAGCCCAGACAGCATCAATTGCTCAGCTAATCTATTTCCTCAGTGATCAAACCTAGAATGCAATTTTTTATCTTTATTGCCAGCTATGTTAAGTCCCTCTGAGCACAAAGGAGGATCCAAATTTAACTAATAAGAAATGTAGATTTGTCTTTCCATGCAAGTTGGTGTCTTCTAATTGTAGTAGAAAAAGACTCAAATACAGAGCTGGACACAAGTCTCCTATTCTTCGTCCACTTGCTGAAGATGAAAAGTTTTGAGGGACAAGTTCTCATGATCTCTCCTGCACCTCATCGCACCCCAGTTTTAGTTTTAGTTGAGAGCCATGTGAATTGAGGAAAGAAACACACAAATAAAGAAAGCCCTCGTTTTAAAGGATTTTTTTCCCTTTTATATCTTAATCGGGGGATGGTTTTGGGCTCCTTTCAAAGGGAAGCAGTTTTGCAATGTTTTATATACTCCGGAAGAAGCCTATCTAGATCCTTCTGGTCCGAGGTTTCTTTCTTCATTAAAGTATTATTTTATTTAATAAACCTAATATAATAAAAAAAATAATACTTCTTTTACAGTAATTTCTTTTCCAAAATTTCATGCAAGATCATCATACTGTACTTTAAAATCACAGTTATGGAAGAATGGAGAAATGCATGTTAAAAAGGCTAGGAACCAAACTGGTTGTCACTTAAGTCTGAATTCTTTTCAGTTCCATCCCGCCAGTCTTTCTTAAGTAGAAAAATCCTTTATTTCAATATTATAGATGCCAAAAGCAAAGAAGAGTGAGTAAATGAACTATCTGCCAGTGTTTATTTCTCCTAAATCTGTTTGGAATGAGTCAAGGATTTCATATTCATCTAAATGAAGCCCAGGAACTATTTGGCTAATCTTAATGTCTACATCCATTTTCATGGATGCCTCGTCCCAATCTATTTTCTTTGGCGTTTCTTCTTTTTCTGCTTAGTCTCTGCCTCAGTCCCAATGTGTGGAAAGTTGTCATCCTGGATTTGTCAAGAGGAAGCGAGAAGGCGAGCCTGCTTGCTGCTATGACTGTATTCCTTGTCCTGAGGGGACCATCTCCATTCATGAAGGTGGGAGATACCAAGGAAAAGGGCAGGACTTGTGGAAGTGGATTCACCTGAAACACTTTCATACAAATACAAGTTAAAAGATAGATTGAAATTCAATTGTTTTTTGTTTTTGCTAGCAGTTTGGCAGTTTGATTCTCATGAGCTCAGGGTTGACTCAGCCTCACCGGCTGAAAGTTGACTCATCCTTCTGAGATTGCTATTATCTTCAAATTGCTTAATTTCTTATTTAGAGGAATAGCAGAAGAATCTTGAGGGAGGGCCTTGGAAGAGATTGGACAAACTTCTCTACTGCCAGAAAATCCAGGAAATGTGTCGAGAAAGTTTAATTGATTTATAATCTACCTCTAAAAATGTAGGTTCTGCAAATAACATAAGAAATCATTTAGCTTCCAGGACTTCTTCCAATTGCATAAACCATAAAAAATATATCTGGTTTTTTTAAAATGAGATTCTTTTTACCTTCTCTCTGTAGAGATTTTAAGCAATGCTTCTTGGAAAATGCTGCTAGTAACAAATGTTATCCCAAGAAGGTATTTCTTGAAAGGTGTGTTTTTTTTGTTTACTCAGATACAGAAAAATGCACCAAGTGTCCAGATGAAAAATATCCAAATGAGGACAGAATCCAATGTATCCCCAAAGTTATATCCTTCCTTTCTTATGAAGAACATCTGGGAATCATCCTGGTCTCCTTTGCCCTATTCTTGTTCTTAGCCACAGGCCTTGTTTTAATCATATTCCTTCAACATCAGGAAACTCCCATTGTCAAAGCCAACAACCGAGACCTCTCTTACGTCCTCCTGGCCTCTCTCCTGCTTTGCTTCTTGTCACCTTTTCTCTTCATTGGTCAACCAAGGAAAACCACCTGCCTTCTCCGACAAACAGTTTTCAGCATCATCTTCTCAGTTGCCGTTTCTTCCCTCTTGGCCAAAACTATCACAGTGGTTCTGGCTTTCCTGGCCACAAAACCAGGAAACCGAGTGAAGAGATGGTTGGGGAGGAGCTTGGCCAACTCCATCATCCTTTCTTGTTCTAGTGTCCAAATTATGATCTGCTCCATCTGGTTGGGAATTTCTCCCCCATTCCGTGACTCAGACTTTTACTCCCAGCCTGGGGAGATCATCCTGCAATGCAATGAAGGCTCTGTTTTCATGTTCTACATAACCCTCAGCTACATGGGCTTCCTGGCTGCCATCTGCTTCACAGTGGCTTTCCTGGCCAGGAATCTCCCTGGAGCCTTCAATGAAGCCAAGCTGATCACCTTCAGCATGCTGGTCTTCTGCAATGTCTGGGTCTCCTTCCTGCCCACCTACCTGAGCACCAAGGGGAAATACATGGTGGCTGTGCAGGTCTTCTCCATCTTGGCCTCCAGTGCTGGTCTGCTGGTCTGCATCTTCATCCCCAAGTGCTACATTATCATTCTGAGGCCAAACTTGAATACAAAGGAGTATCTTACATCCAGAAGAAATGTATAAATGTGAGTTAGAGGAATTTCCATTCTCAACACATTTCAACAGGACAAACATAGAAATTGTTTTAAGTTGTCCCACTTACATGAGCTGGGGCAATGATTTTGAGCTAAAATAATCAAAGGGCAACTGGAAGATAGTGTCCTCCATCCCTATCCAATATAATTGGAAGATCTGGATAATCTGGATTATATATTGGATCAAATTATTTAGAAATGAAATAAGAGGGGAGCTAAAATACAGCCCTAGAAGAATTTTACAAAAGAATTTCTAAATAATTAAGAGTATCTAAATTTAAATGTTCCATAAATATGGCTTAAGGGAAGGAGGTGAGATTGGGCATAAATACTCCTTAAATTCATCCATCTCATTCTTCTGATGGTAGACACTCCAGAGTTATTTGGATGGGACCTTGCAGATCTTCAAACCTTGCAGATTTCTGAGGGAACCTTATCCATTTCCTTTGGATTCACCAGCTCAACCTCCCAGATCACAACACTAGACCATGTACCAGGCACTTTGATCTTCCTTGTTCAGATCAGAAGAAATCTCAGTAATTTTATCCTCCAGATAGCCTGGATAATATTCCCATTTTATTTATTTATTTATTTATTTATTTATTTATTTATTTATTTATTTATTTATTTATTTTGTCAGAACATTATATACAAGCACATATTTTGAAAGGAAACAATAGGTAGGCACTTTTGTGCACTTATGCATGCCCCTTATGGTCCTCTTAGGAATGGGGTGAGGTCAATGGTAGACAGTTTTTGGTTAAAGATTTTGGGAGTTTGAGAAGAGACCACAGTCAGGTAGTGTATTCCAAGCATTAACAACTCTGTTACAAAAGTCATATTTTCTGCAATCAAGATTGAAGCAGTTAACATTAAGTTTGAATCTATTGTTCGCTCTTGTATTGTTGCGATTGGAGCTGAAATAGTCTTTAACAGTAAGGTGGGCTATATACACCTTTTAGCCCCAGGGTACACATAACAGGCCTCAAGTCTCTGAGAACAGAAACTTTGGTCAAGAAAATATTCCCCTGTGAAAGGAAATGCCTTGTCAGCTATATTAAGGGAACTCCTTTCTCAGCTTGATGGATGACCACAGCCCTGCCAAGATATACCCATAAATATGCTGAGCTTAGATAACCATATCCTCTTGTCGTGCTCCAACTGAAGTCTGGTATCAGAACAAACATATGGTGTTGCCTCCCTCAATGTCTGGTATCAGTTCCCCAATATCTAGTTCTTGGAATTATAACCATATATGGAATGTAACATGCTAAACAATGTATACGCTGACTATACGTAACAGAACAGTATATATATCCTGGTTGGAAATCCCCTGACTTTGTTCAGACCCTCAGCTTTGTTCTGTTCCCTGAACCTGCGCATATAATAAACCTTCCTTCCCAGAAGAGCTGGCTTGTGTCTCATCTTTCTACAACAGCTTCAATGGCGACCACGAAGGGACAGTAAGCAAGACGATATCTCGTTGAGGGCGGCTCGACCCCTCGGACCCTCCCAGGGGCCACTCCTGAACATTCTCCAGGCGCCACGGGGGTAAGTCCTCCGGGAGACAGTGGTGGCACCTCGGCGGGGCCGACGGTGCTGAGAGCTAGTCCAAGAACTCTTGCGGGAAGGAACGGAGGTCTGAACCGAATCCTGGCCAGGACGCGTGTGTGTGAAAACGTCGTAGGCAAGTATATGTAATTTGTGTGTGTACCTATCTCGCTTGAAGATAGAAGAGGGGGCCTGATCTCCCCCCTGGACTCGGGACGGCTGTCCTAAAGAAGTCTGGTTAGGTTGTGTGGGTGGTTAAGCCATTGCAGTTCCCTTCAGTGACCGTTGGAACGTCCGGCTCTGTGGGTCGGTGGCAGTATTGATAGGATGGGTGGAGGTAGTAGCACGCCGAGTACCCCCTTGGCATGCATGCTGAAAGGTTTTGATAGCTATTTTAACAAAACACAGTATAAGGTTCCCTATCCCCCTGTAACCAAAGAACGCCTGAAGTACCTGTGCCAACAACAGTGGCCACATCTGGGGGTAGGGTGGCCACCAGAGGGCTCTTTCAAGAACCAAACCATAGATGACCTCTGGGACCTTATAGCCTCAAGTGAGGAAAAATATCTGAATCAGTTCCCATACATAGATCAGTGGTCAAACGCCGTAAACGAACAGGCTGATGATTTGTTGCAATGTCAGGCTGAAATGGTCCGGTTGTGTGTAGCCCGCCCAAAGGGAAAAGGAAAGGGGAAAAGGCTGGATGTAGTTACTAAAAGGGTGAAGGATGTGAAGGTATCTGAGACGAAGATGTCGGATACTAAGAAGCAGGTGTTGATTCAGGAGGAGGAGACAATCCTGAGACCCCCGCCGTATGCACCCCCGCCACTTCCGGGGGCACCCCCCTGGTACAGCCACAGGCAGATGCTGGGGACGGGGATATGGGAGCCGAGGGAGAGGACGTAGTTGAACCGGTAGTTCACCCAAAAACGAAAAAGCAGCCAAAGAGGGGAAGACCGGCTAAGGTAGAGAAGCTGGAGGAGGAGAAGGGAACGGATAGTGAAGGAGAGGATGTCGAAGCCACAGCAGGTATGGGTGTTGTACTTGGGGTAATGATGAGAGCAGCGACTGCCAAAGCAGAGGCCGTGGCAGCTGCAGCCCAGGATGAGTTCGTGGCACCGTTAAGGCAGATGGATCAGCAAGTGGTAAACCCACAGGGAATGGTTGAGTACCGGCCGTGCTTCCAATATATTCCTTACTCGCTGTTAGTAACGCAGCGAGTACGGTATTTGGGTTATGATATTGAACAAGGTAAAAGATCTCTGGGCCCTGAACGAAAGGAGGCAGTGCTGGCTATAGCAGAACCTACTACGAGAAGACAGTTGCGGGGCTTCCTAGGACTGGCAGGATTTTTTAGGATCTGGATCCCAAATTTTGCATTAATGGCCGCACCCTTCTATGAATCCATTAAGGGGGGCAATACAGATCCTTTCATTTGGACTGAAGAACAGAGCAGAGCCTTCAGGGAAATAAAAAAGGAATTGACCAAAGCAGACAGCTTTGGCTCTGCCATGATTGCTTGCATGTGCTAGACAATGTATATTCTACTAGGCCAGATTTATCAGACGTCCCGCTACCGAACGCTGATTACAATTGGTACACTGATGGTTCTAGTTATATGCATGAAGGCAAGAGAGTAGCTGAGTATGCAATTGTTGATGATAACGAAGTAATAGAAAGCGGACCACTGGGAAGTGGAAAGAGTGCTCAAGTAGCTGAGTTGTGGGCTCTAATTAGGGCGTTGTGTAGGGCAGAAATGAGAACCCTGAATGTGTGGACAGACAGCAAGTATGCTTTTTTGACATTACATCCCAAGGTGCAGTGTATAAGGAAAGAGATTTTAGAGATTCAGCTGGAGAGTTCATACAGCATGGACATTTGATTCAATACTTAATTGAAGCAGTGAAGAAACCAAAAAAGATGTCAGTAATGCATTGTAAAGGACATCAGCGAGGTGACGATACAGTGGCCCTAGGTAATAGGGCGGCAGATTTGGAGGCGCAGGCTGCGGCCCTTAGAGATGACCCTACACCAGATCTTTCCATAAATGTAGCCCAGGACTTGGGTGTTATTTCACCCACAATTAGGCCATCATACTCCCAAGCAGAGTGTGCCAAGGCAGTGAATGATCTGAAGGCAGTTTTGAAGGACGGTTGGTACATCCTAACTGACAGAAGAATATATGTACCTTCCTCTGCTGCCTGGCCACTGGTGCAAATGTCCCATGAAGCTACACATATGGGAAAAACTGCTCTCGAGACTGCCTTAGGCAGAGATTATTATATTGATGGGGTAGCGGGGATTATAGCAAAAGTAACAACACAATGTGAGATATGTGCAAAGGTGAACCCTAGACAAGGACCGATAATACCTCCAGGAACCATCCCCCAGTTGTATTTCCCCATGGATTCCATCATGATAGATTTCACTGATATGCCGAGGTGTGGGTTATATAAGGCAATGCTAGTAATGGTTGATATGTACACAGGCTGGCCTGAAGCCTTCCCGACAAAGTCAAAACAAGCACGGGAGGTAGCTCGTCTGTTGCTGAAGGAGGTGATACCCGGATTTGGTAATCCTTCATTTTTATCATCTGATAATGGGCCTGAGTTTGTACACCACATAAACCAGGCCTTAGCACAGGCAGTGGGGATTACGTGGCGGTTTCATAGCGCCTACCACCCACAAGGGGGCGCTAATGTAGAGAGGATGAATAGGACCTTGAAAGAGAAAATAACTAAGATCTGTACTGAGACACACCTAAAGTGGCGAGATGCTTTGCCCCTAGCCCTGTATGCTGTTAGAAGTGCACCAAAAAGACTACATAAGTTGTCCTCTTATGAACTAATGTATGGTTGTCCGCCAAGCTTGCTAAGAAGAAACCTAGCTGGGTGGCCTGATTTGGGACATAAGGGGGGTGTATGGACTATGGAAATGGTGCAAGAGTTCAATAAACAAGTGCAGAAGTTAAGAAGATATGTGTTAGAGCAATCCCCATCTAGGCTCATTACGCAATGTCACTCATTTTAACCTGGTGACAGAGTGTGGATAAAACACTGGAAAAAGGAACAGTTAGAAGGGAGATGGAAAGGGCCATATGTTGTAATCATGTCATCTCCCCTTGCTATTAAGATTGCGGAATCTAAATCATGGATCCATTGGACTAGAGTCAAGAGAGCGGCTGAACAGCAATGGGCCGTACAACTCAATGGACACCCATTCAAGTTGAGGTTGCTCCGCAAGTAACTGTTGACCCGCAGACAATTCTGCAAACGCTTTATATTCATCTAGTTTTTACTGTAGTTGTGTTTGGAATTTTTATTTGTATTGTTTGTATCGTAAGATATGCATGTGTGAACCCCAGGAGGACCCTTAATAGCAGAAGGACCCCCGATAGATGCGCCCAACCTGAAACGACACCTCAAAGTGGTGAACTCTGCTGAACTCTTACCGGCAATAGAGTCCTCTACGCACGGTAGTGAAGACCCCTGTTAAGTCACTCCGGAAGCTGACTTTCTACTCACGGGAGAAGACTGAACAACGATTTGGATGTGCTGGTTTTGCAGGTGCCTTTGTGGGTGTTGTTGCTGCTCTCACTGCATTGATTGTGTTTTGTGTACAGGGTGCAACATTGAGTGTGATATTAAGATCATAGAGGAGGTATTGGAACATTATAAGGTGATACGAGCAGGAAAGCCCTCCTATTATACCCTTAAAACTTGTCTCACCATTAGGGCTGTGCAAAAAGACGAAGATGCAGCAGAAAAAAATCAGTATGTTAGTGCTGCATATCTCTATACTCCTAATCGGAAGCAATGATGTATGCATCCGTAACATGGGCCAATGGAGCCCCCCGGAGGAAAGGCCTAGAATCATCCGATCTTATGCTATAGGAACAGGGGACTGTGGAGGTCATCCACCTTTAGCCTTCACCCCAGAATGCTGGGCAGGAACCTTGCCTCACCCATGCCAATACCCACAGGTGTTTGATAGGATTGCTACAGAAGCATGTCGTGTTAGGCGACCAGTCAATCCAGAGGCCTGTCGATATGTGGGATATGTCCTCAGGAAAGGGATGTGCTCGAAGGCCCCTTATAAGGGATTGGTGCCCGTCAAACTAGATTGTGGACCTCCATTACTGTGGGGTTGGGAGCGCATCATCATGGTTACACAACTTAAATCAGGATGGGATGGTACCTGCATCCTCCATGTCGATCCACAAGAACATGCACTTATTATAAGTGAAGGCCGAAACAGGTGAATGAAAGCAGCTAGAAAGGTGAGGAACCGAAGAGAATTTCCTCCATGTGCAGAGTGCACAAGGGGAGATAATTTCATGGAATGGGATACCTAGGGAATGTACTCAATTTGGCCTTCCCATTTGTACATATGGCTGGAGAGTTATAAAAACATACCATAGGTGTAGTGGACCACAGGGTGTTAGATGTTTCAGAATACATCCACTACACCGGCTGGTACTACCTGATGAGGAAATCCCATTTCTACCCACACGAGGTCAACCTAGCCTGTTAGATGGACTGCAAGGGTATGTAGCTGTAACTGGATACAGTTTACCTTATAGCCTGACACAGGGTCCTGAATATGACACGCAGTCCATAACACCAACATACGACATATCCACCACAGCATATGGCACTAGGCAGACCTCGCAACAGGAGGACACTACTCATCAGCCACCCAAATACAGGCAACCCCAAAGTACGAAGTACGCCTCTCAGGCAAGCCACTCCAGCGTGCGGCAAAGCTCCACTGGGTTGCAACCAACTCATGCAACTCCAGGTCAAGTACCCCACACCTTCACACTCCCACTTTCACCGCTACTAACCAAATCTAAGTCCCCTAAACCTACAGACCCTAAAAATGTACTCAATCCTCCACGCATGATGAGGCATTTGCAATCGCACACCACTTCACCGTCACTACATGATGAGGGCACCCTTTACATTACCAAAGATAGGATACAAAGAGAATTGACACCATGTACGGAGTGCTTGAATAAGTATGGGGGAATGGATTCGTGGACTAGAATACCGGAGGAATGTACTCGGTTTGACATTTCCCCTTGTACTTATGACCAGCACGGTACGAGAACATACCAAAGGTGTAGCGGGCCGAAAGGTATCGTCTGCTTTAGAATACCAACACCATCTCCTGCACCACCAGTCCAAATGTTAAACACACATGTACCCCTTACCTCACTGCTAGCAAACCACAAAGGTAGCTTCCACATTCAACCACAAGCAACGAGGGAACCACGAGCCCACCCCAAAGCAGTACCTGCAGAAGACTGTAGCCCGTGCATTCGAACACCCTCATTTACCACACAAGGAAGCCAGATGGCTGCCTGATAAACACACCAGCTACATGTCAGGTAAATAAGACTATTTATCACATGTGCAACTTGAATGGAGTAGTACACTGCTATAATCCTGCCGAAGCTAAAAGTATTACTATATACGAAATGTCCATTTACACAACCGAATGTGGGAAAGAAGAACTATTGAATAAAACTGCACTGCACTGGCTACCTGTGGCCTTCCGGGTGCGCTTCAAGGTTTTGGTAACCACCTTTAAAGCGCTCCATGGCATAGGGCCGGGCTACTTACGGGACCGTCTACTGCTACCGGATACCTCTCACCGGCCCGTGCGCTCTCACAGAGAGGGACTCCTCAGGGTGCCGTCAGCTAGACAGTGCCGTCTGGCGACGCCCAGGGGAAGGGCCTTCTCTGTGGGGGCTCCCACCCTTTGGAACGAACTCCCCCCAGGACTCCGCCAGCTTCCAGACCTCCGAACCTTCCGTCGCGAGCTTAAAACACACCTATTTATCTGCGCGACTGGACTAGTTTTTAAATTTTCTAATTTTAAATTTTTAAATTTTATAGGGGTTTTAATTGGTTTTAATATCTATATTATTTTAATAATCAGGCTTTTTGAATATGTTTTCTTAATGGTTTCTTAATTTGTATATATATGCTGTTTTATTTGCCTGTGAACCGCCCTGAGTCCTTCGGGAGATAGGGCGGTATATAAATTTGAATAAATAAATAAATAAATAAATAAATAAATAAATAAAACAGAGTTCCGTTCCTTGAATAAGCAAGTAGAGATAAGTTTTGATGCATGTATGGCTATTAATCGCAATTGTCTAAAGCCTACCTGTGGTAATTTACAGTGGGAACGGAGCTATATGTTAGACAAGAAATATCTATGTCATAGCAAGGGAGAATGTTATGATAGGGACACATATAGTTATTGCCCTTACTGGTCTTGTGTCATTATGTGGTCCGGTGATCCTCCAGCAGGAAACCAGAAATGTAAGTTAGAAGTAGGGGTTGCCACTAGTGACTGCCAGAAGAATAGATGTAATCCCGTTAAACTCATCTGCACCTCCACAAAGACTTGGGAAGGTTCATATGGTCTGGGCATCTATGGGAAAGGAGTGGATCCACACGTGACACTCAAGTGGAAAATCACCCAACGTATTCAAAAACTGTATGATACAAAGGGATTGTTTTGGTCTTTTTATTTGGAAATGGAAAAACTAAACATACCAGAAATCCCACAATATGTCACCAACACCTTCGTTAAGTTGGCTGAAGATATTGCTCATACGTTGAATGTCTCTAATTGTTTTGTTTGTGGAGGAACTAACATGGGGGGAAAATGGCCGTGGGAAGCCCAAGAATTAAATTATTCTACGGTTCTGGAGATGGACCAGAGAGGAAACCTTACATACACAAAAGGAAAAGACAGAGATTGGACGCTCACCACCAATTTGGTAGGCCATGTATGTTTCAGAAGGAAACCCCTTCCAGGGTGTAAAGAGGTGGGAAACCTCATATGCACTGGAAAGTGGGAAAGTGGGGTATGGTGGTCGGGTGATAACATCTCAGAAGGTATTGATGAACAAGCATTGTTTGGTGTCAGGGGGCTGACAGGGTTCTTGACAGACCCAGATAACCAAACCTTGGGATGGCTGGCACCTGATGGACTGTACTGGATATGTGGAAAGATGGCATACAGCTACCTACCTGGTAACTGGTGTGGTGCATGTGTCCTAGGTATCATTAGACTGGGGTTCTTTCTTCTCCCACTAAAAACCAGGCAGGTTCTAGGTGTACCTGTATATGATGAAGTAGGAAATCAGAGAAGAAGGAAGAGACATGTGGATACCTCATTGATATCGCAGGTTAATGTAGGAGGCAATCACCCTCGTTGGGGCAAGGAAGAGTGGCCTGCTGAACGAATCATACAGGTTTATGGGCCTGCTTCATGGGCGGAAGATGGTATGTTTGGCTATCGGACCCCGGTGTATCTCCTGAACCGATTGATTCGATTACAGGCAGTGGTGGAAATCATAACAAATGAGACAGTAAAAGGTCTCACCCAACTGGCCCGAGAAAGTGTTAAGTCACGAACCTATATCATGCAGAACAGGTTAGCTCTAGATTACCTCCTAGCAAAAGAAGGAGGGGTTTGTGGAAAGTTCAACCTAACCAATTGCTGTATTGAGATAGATGAAAGTGGTAAGGTCATCAAAGAAATCACGGATAAAATGGTGAAAATAGCTCATGTGCCAGTGCAAACATGGAAAGGTCTCAATCTAAATGAAATGTTCTCAGGGTGGTGGCCTAAACTTCCAGGATTACAGGCAATTATGGGCCTTGTTGGACTGATAGCAGCCGGATGTGTGTTACTCCCGTGTCTCCTACCCATCTTCGTACACACTATTTCCAACAGTTTATCCCTGTTAGCAGAAAGAAAGGCTACAGCCCAGGTCATGGCTATGTGGCAATTGGAACGCATGGTCGCCGAGGTATCAGAAGAACCTGAGTATGTTACTCTTCTCGAGAATTGAGATGAGTAACAAAGGGGGGAATAAGGTGGGCTACATACACCTTTTAGCCCCAGGGTACACATAACAGGCCTCAAGTCTCTGAGAACAGAAACTTTGGTCAAGAAAATATTCCCCTGTGAAAGGAAATGCCTTGTCAGCTATATTAAGGGAACTGCTTTCTCAGCTTGGTGGACGACCACAGCCCTGCCAAGATATACCCATAAATATGCTGAGCTTAGATAACCATATCCTCTTGTCGTGCTCCAACTGAAGTCTGGTATCAGAACAAACATATGGTGTTGCCTCCCTCAATGTCTGGTATCAGTTCCCCAATATCTAGTTCTTGGAATTATAACCATATATGGAATGTAACATGCTAAACAATGTATACGCTGACTATACGTAACAGAACAGTATATATATCCTGGTTGGAAATCCCCTGACTTTGTTCAGACCCTCAGCTTTGTTCTGTTCCCTGAACCTGTGCATATAATAAACCTTCCTTCCCAGAAGAGCTGGCTTGTGTCTCATCTTTCTACAACAACAGGAAGGACATTGCAATAGATGATTCTGTGTGTTAAACACAGGTCTTGTCGGAGTCGGCGGAGTTCTAAATTTTCTAATCCCAGGATTTCAAGTCTGGTGGAATAAGGTATTTTGTTGTTTACAGAGGAGCAGAGAACTCTTCTTGTAAAATATTTCTGGACTCGTTCAACTAGGACTCCAAGATCCCTCTCACAGGTACTACTATTGGTACCTTGCTCAATAGTAGTACCTGTGAGAGGGATCTTGGAGTCCTAGTGGATAATCATTTAGATATGAGCCAGCAGTGTGCAGCAGCTGCTAAAAAAGCCAACACAGTTCTGGGTTGCATAAACAGAGGGATAGAATCAAGATCACGTGAAGTGTTAATACCACTTTATAATGCCTTGGTAAGGCCCCACTTGGAATACTGCATTCAGTTTTGGTTGCAACGATGTAAAAAAGATGCTGAGACTCTAGAAAGAATGCAGAGAAGAGCAACAAAGATGATTAGGGGACTGAAGGCTTAAACATATGAAGAATGGTTGCAGGAACTCGGTATGTCTAGTTTAATAAAAAGAAGGACTAGGGGAGACATGATAGCAGTGTTCCAATATCTCAGGGATTGCCACAAAGAAGAGGGAGTCGGGCTTTTCTCCAAAGCACCTGACGGTAGAACAAGAAGCAATGGGTGGAAACTGATCAAGGAAAGAAGCAATTTAAAACTAAGGAGAAATTTCCTGACAGTTAGAACAATTAATAAGTGGAACGACTTGCCTGCAGAAGTTGTAAATGCTCCAACACTGGAAATCTTTAAGAAAATGTTGGATAACCATCTGACTGAGATGGTGTAGGGTTTCCTGCCTGGGCAGTGGGTTGGACTAGAAGGCCTCCAAGGTCCCTTCCAACTCTGATGTTATGTTATGTTATTATGCTTAGGAGTTCTGCTATATTAATGGAAAGTTTTTTTTAAGAAGTATGCACATAGTCCATCGGGTCCAATAGATAGCGATGGTTTTAAGTTATGAAGAGCTTTTCCAACGTTATCTTCTGTGAAATCTATATGAGTTAAGTCATCATAATCATTGCTGGCACGTTTGTGGAATGTCGGGTATGTGTTTTTGGAAAAGAATCTATGCAGAATTAGGTTTACAACTCTTAGAGCCTTTTTTGCTATGTAGTTACAGTGGGCTTTGGCACTTAGATCATTTGATATGAAAACTCCAAGGTCTTTAACAGGGTGGGGGGTCATCTGTAAGGTAATGTCCATTAAGCTTGTACTTAGTGTTAGGGTTCTTTTTTCCAATATGTAAGACTGAGCATTTGCTGGTTGAGATTTGGAGTTGCCAAGTTTTAGACCAAGCGGATACAAAGTCAAGGTCTTTTTGAAGGGTAGTAGTATTGTTGGTGGTGTTAAATAGTTTGACATCGTCAGCAAAGAGAACACAATAACTTGAGATACAGTCACAGAGATCATATAGTATGAAGAGCGTTGGTCCAAGAACACTGCCTTGAGGAACGCCACTTTTGACAGGAACAGGATTTGATAGAGCATTGCCAATTTTGACCACTTGTTGCCTGTTTGACAGGAAAGCAGATATCCAATTGTGTAGGGATCTTAAAATGCCATAGGATTTTAGTTTTAGGAGAAGTTTATCGTGTACTACTGAGTCAAAAGCTTTGCAGAAGTCAATGTAGATTACATCTATTGCTGTGCCTTGATCAAGATTAGTAGTCCATATGTTTTTGCAGTGGAGAAATTGTAAGTTACATGATAATTTTTTTCTGAAACCAAATTGTTTATTAGAGAGTAGGTTGTTTGTTTCTAGATGGAGGGTAATGGATTCGTTGATGATAGATTTCATTACTTTGCAGGTGACGCAGCATAGAGAGATTGGTCTGTAATTTTCAACTAGGCTGGGATCTCCTTTTTTGAAGATAGGGATGACTGTGGCTAGAGACCAAAGTTTGGGAAGGGAACCAGTCGTGAAAGCTTTATCAAAGATTATGCTTAGGGGTTCTGCTATATTAGTGGAAAGTTTTTTTAAGAAGTATGCACATAGTCCATCAGGCCCAACAGATAAAGATGGTTTCAGTTTGCGAAGAGCTTTTTCAACATTATCTTCTGTGAAGTCTGTATGAGTTAAGTCGTTGTAATCATTGATAGTATGATTGGGGAATGTCGGATATGTGCCATCATTGTTAACAAAGACTGAGCCAAAGAATGTGTTAAAGAGGTTTGCTTTAACTGTTTCATTGTTACATTCATTGCCGTTAGATTCTTTTAGTGGTGGGATGGATCTTGATTCTTTAAGTTTATTGTTAACAAAATTATAAAAAGCATGATTGAAATTTGTGTGCAGAAGATCTGCTTCTTGCTTGATGTGGTAAATGGTGCATCCAGTTTTTATTTGGTTGCAAATATTTCTGTAGCAGTTTTTGAAGTTTGCTTTTTGAATTTTGGGATGAATTCAGATTCATCCCAAAATTCTTTCTTGAGACTGGAATGTATCGAGAGAATTTCTAAGGGATGTTTGAGAGAAAGTTCTTCCTTCTTCTTCCTTGGCTTATTTTCACAGATTCACCCCATTTCTGACTCCGCCCATTGGGCACCTGCTTGTTGGCTCACTCAGAGTTTAGAGAAATGATGTATTTTCTTGTTGCCATTATCCAAATCATAGAGATTTATTTATTCTCTTGGTGCTAAATCTCAAAAGACATTTTGGATTGCTTTCAGATATCACACAAACACAGCCATAACAATCTTCCACTTTGATATATCGTATCACAGCCTTGTTAGCTAATCTCTTTGCACTGGAAAATCTTGGCGGCATAAATGGCCCTGGAGAAAAAGAGAACCTTGAATGATTTTAAGACATGCAGGGGCTGCGGATGTGAAGGCTCGGCTGGACTCTGTCTGGATTAGGAAATCCTTGGAGCTTCTGTCTTGGAAGAGGGCTTTGGTTTCGTCCACCTCTTCATTTAATTGTGTCTTCAAAGCAAGGCTGGAGACTCCATCAGGAACACAAGTGATGTTGCTGCTTCTGCTTCTTCTGCTGTCCCAGGAAGTTCTGGGAAGTCTCAGAGCCAAATGTCTCCTGACTCTGAAGAGGGACGAGGTGCATCCAGAGAACTATTACAAGCCAGGAGAGTTTCTCATTGGTAGCATCGTCTCTGCAACAAGGAAGTTGCTTCTACCAATAAGCTTCAACAAATCTCCTTTGACTCAAATTTATCAGTATGTCAAAGTTCCTGCACAGAATTAGAGCCTCTTCATTCCACCCTAAGTTCTATGACTGTAACTTTGTTGCTGGTTATCCTTGTGATTTATATTGATATATTGACCATCATTTGTGTTGTAAATGTTGTACCTTGATGAAGGTATCTTTTCTTTTATGTACACTGAGAGCATAGGCACCAAGACCAATTTCTTGTGTGTCCAGTCACACTTGGCCAATAAAAAATTCTATTCTATTCTATTCTAAAGTTTCAGCTCTTACAATGAATGATCTCCTTGATCTGTTATTTTTTCTCTCTTTCTGTCTCCTTTCATCCTTGGCTCATCCTTTACAGCTGACGAGCCTGATCTGAAATTCTCCAAATAAGTAATCAGTAGAGATTTTCTTTGTTTCTTGACTTTGAAGAAGAAACATCTGCTTTTCTTGAGATCCTCTTAGCAGAGTTTGACTGTGGATGGAGAAGAGAGGATGGTTCTTCTCTTCTACCACTCTCATGCCCAATAAGGTCATCAGAATGGGTAGAAAAATGCCGAAATGTTGACTTTTTCTCTGAAGTAAAAATGAGATAATTTTATCCTGTAATAGGAATTAAATGAATGGATCCCAGATCAGAATTGAATTTCTTAAATGTGTGAATCTCATTTGAGTGGATGCCAGCATCCTAATCATATATGAAAGTTAGCTAAGTCTTTATTGTGGACATACAAGTCATATAAACATCTCCAGCAATTAAGCATTTACTACATTTGTTAACAGTCATAGTTGCTTATTTTATTTGTCATTGTGAGTCTGTACATGTCCTTTGATGTTGTATATTTCAAGTGGAATAATAGATGACACTTCCAATTATTAATTATTGGAGAAGATAAACAGGCAAAGGGGTAGAAAGAAATCAGTCTGAAATCTTAATACAACAGCAAGAATAAGGACAATGTGAAGAATAAGCCAAAACTGAATTTGAATGGATTAGGTACAAATGGTGACCGTGTAATAACAATCAATGTATAAAGTTTTAAGGATTTGAAACAGAAGACAAACTGGTTAAATTTGAATGACTGAATGCACTCTTAAATTTGGATATTAAACAGAGACAGAAAATTGGGGTAATGGGTATTCAGTTTACACTGTCATAATTCATGATATTTTTTTAAAAAAATTACATGATCTATTCTTAGTATATGACGTTAGAGAAATTATCAAAAATGTGTAAACTTATTTCAAACCAATGCAGGGATTCTGAAAAGAATAGGGAAATATTTTATCATGCCAGGTAGACTTGTGAGAAAACTCAGAAATTTCAGATAGAAATGGACAAATAATGCAAAGAATCTGAAAGGCTAAAAATGGTAAAGAAACCAGATTTTTTTTTTAATTGGGACGTCTGAACAATGAATTAAAAGGCATTTATAGTGGATGAATTTTATATATGTATGGCAACTGCAGTCAGATTATTGTTTACTCAATGATATAAGAATCTGGAATTCCCACAGTGAAGGACTAGATTGTGAAAAATGTAGAATTTGCAGAAATAAAAAAATTATCTGTTCAAAAGAAAATGGGAAATCGGTTTTCTTTCTTTTTTAAAATTTCTTGGACCTTTTCTTCCTTCCTTTATTTATTTCTTCTGATTAATATTTTATGTCTGTAAAAGTTCTTAATAAATATAAATTTAAAAAAGAATTAGAGAAAGCTAAACAATAACTAAATTGACCGAGACATAATATGTATTCAGTATCCAAAAATAAAAGGAAAGTTTCATTCAGATAGGTGAGATATTTTTTTAAAGATTTGAAAATGCCTCCAAACCTCTCAGCTTTAGCTGGATTAGAAATACAATTGTTATAAAAAAAACAATTGAATAACATGTCACTTCCATTGATTATGTTCTGATACATTCATCCTTTCAGGAAAGCATTAACAGAGTACTGGAAAATCCTATCCTTCCTTTTTGCAATCCAGGCAATCAACAAGAATCTTAACATTTTGTTCAACGTCACCCTGGGATACAACATCTATGACAATTATTTCACAGCACAAATGACCTCGGAGGCTTTGCTGGACCTGCTTTCGGAGGGGGAGGCCAATGTTCCCAACTACAGCTGTGGAAGGCAGAGAAACACAGTGGCTGTTCTCGAAGCGGCTGATACTGACATCTCTGTCCAGATTTTGACCATGCTGGGAACCTACAAAATCCCACAGGTGTGTCTTTGTTGGGAAGACCATTTTTAGACATGCAACTTACAGCCAGACATCCTCTCTTGTAAATGAAGAGCAAAGTTCTATTGTGGGAATTGCATGAAGTAAGAATGAAGGTTCTATCAAATGGAGGAGAAGGATCCAAGCAGACAATCCTCTTCCTGGCTCACTCATAATGCAGACTGTATCTTTGCAACAGATAATGCAGACTGGATCTTTGCAACAGATAAATGCTGCACTGAAGTGAGAACAGAAACGATTATTAGGCAGAATGATTAGAGATGCCCTATAAAAGGTTCTTCATTACAAGGAGTGGAGCAATTCCTCTATTAGGACTAGATTTTCTTTTATGGTGTTCCAAAAAATAATGTTTTTTTCCCCTTTTCAGATCAGTCACAGTTTTGACTCCCAGGTTTTGAGTGATGAAAATCCTTTCTTCTACCCAATGCTCCCTGCTGAAGGAGTCCAGTATCCAGGAATGGTGAAGCTGGTCCTCTATTTCAGGTGGACCTTGGTGGGTCTCCTTGCTCCAGACAATGAGAATGGACAACAGTTCATGAGGATCTTGACTTCTGTGTTGATCAGGAATGGCATTTGCCCAGTTTTATCACAAACCTTTTTGCCAGCTTCTTGGAAAGTGAACATAGACTTTAATTTATACCTTAGTTGGAGAAAGGTGAAGGTCTTTCTTTATGGTTCAGATTTGACTTCATTCAATGCAGGCATTTCAGTTTTGATTCAGATATTTGACATGATTACTGAACCTCCTAGAGGAAAAATCCTGATCATCCCAATCCGCTGGGATTTCACTATTTATTTGTCAAACAAACCCTTTCGTATTCAATACATCCATAGCATATTTTCCTTTCCTATGAAGAAAAAGCAAATTGGGAACAATGGTGGGCCTTTGAAATTTTACTCTTTTATGAGACAATTTGTAGAGACCTCCTTCCTTTGTTCCTACACCAGCAATACCTTTTCGTTGAAAGTCTGGAGACGGTGCAGGCAGAGAGAAAACGTAGTGTTTCTCAAGAAAGAAGAAATAGATCTAATCCTGACTGTGGACAACTATTTCATCTACAACACAGTCTGGGCTGTGGCACGGGCCTTAAATGCAGCTTATATACCTAGATCCAGGAGAATATTTAAAGGTGGTAAAAACCTGAAAACTCCTACGCTGAAGGCATGGCAGGTGTTTATTTTCTATTGCACAGCTCTCCATAACAGTTGAGAATCAATTTTATAATTGTCAGAACTGTGAAACTATTCTGACAATAGTTTTATTGTTCTCTGAAAAAACAAATTAAATTCCAATTTTCCATTGCTCTCTTTTCTATAATTCATTTCACCCTGCTCATTCCTTTTTTTAAATTTGCATTTATATCCTGCCCTTCTCTGAAGACTCAGGGCGGCTTACACTATGTCAAGCAATAGTCTTCATCCATTTGTATATTATATACAAAGTCAACTTTTATTGCCCCCAACAATCTGGGTCCTCATTTTACTTACCTTATAAAGAATGGAAGGCTGAGTCAACCTTGGGCCTGGTGGGACTTGAACCTGCAATAATTGCAAGCAGCTGCTGTTAATAACAGACTGTCTTAGCAGTCGGAGCCACTCAAGGACCTTCCAATGTCTTTTTACAAGCTTTTTGGTAAAAAACATATTTTTCCTCCACCTCTTTTTTTTATTTTACAAAGCAGGGCCATTAGCATGTCACACACTGTTTATATTAAGCTGTCTAACACCTCTGACCATCTCACTTCCTGGGATGCTCTTCTGCTCTGGGGCAGCCTTTACCCAGAGTGACTCTCATCCTTTGGTTAAGAATCCCTTTGATTTTCCTTCTCCGACTCAAATCTCTCAGTAGAATCACAGATAATAAAGGATCACATCAAGAAGCAGCATACGGAGAAGACACTTTTGGCCAAGAAGCTAAGCAGGCCAAGGTCAAGGGAGAGGTTGAAGGGTGTGAATGAGAAAAAGTATAGAAGCAGCAAGAGTGAAGAATGTTCCATAAAATATTCCATAAATATTCAATAAAGTTGAAGGAAGTGACCTTAACTGGTACTGGAGATCATCTTTCACAATGAAGATCTGGGGTCTCTTCTCCATGCCAAGGGACCAATCTTCAGCTCAGTGCAGAGTTTCATAAACACAACCCACTAGTAGAACAAAGGCCCCCTTACTCATCCTCAAAGATTTTTCTCTTCCTATCTGCCAATTGACCTGAATGCCAGTTGTAATAATAATAATAATAATAATAATAATAATAATAATAATAATAATAATAATAATAATAATAATAATAATAATAATAATAAGAAGAAGAAGAAGAAGAAGAAGAAGAAGAAGAAGAAGAAGAAGAAGAAGAAGAAGAACAACAACAACAACAACAACAACAACAACAACAACAACAGAGTTGGAAGGGACCTTGGAGGCCTTCTAGTCCAACCCCCTGCCCAGGCAGGAAACCCTACACCATCTCAGACAGATGGTCATCCAAAATTTTCTTAAAAATTTCCAGTGTTGGAGCATTCACAACTTCTGCAGGCAAGTTGTTCCACTTATTGATTGTTCTAACTGTCAGGAAATTTCTCCTTAGTTCTAAGTTTCCTTGATCAGTTTCCACCCATTTCTTCTTGTTCTACCCTTATTTATTTATTTATTTATTTATTTATTTATTTATTTATTTATTTATTTATTTATTTATTTATTTCTAGACCGCCCTTCTCCCGAAGGACTCAGGGCGGTGTACAGCCTTATTTAAAACACATAGGTACACAATACAAATCCCAAATTTACAATACATTTAAAATGAAATATTTAACCGGCCAATTTAAAACTAAAATAGTCAAAAGACCGATATAAAACCTAAAATATAAAATTATAAATAGATTAATACAATTTAAAATTCAATTAAAATTAAGTTAAACTAAAATATTAAATTAAAATAATATTTAGGCTAGTCCCGCCCGATTGAATAGCAGAGTCTTCGGTTCCCGCTTGAAGGTACGGAGGTCGGGAAGTTGGCGTAACCCTGGAGGTAACTCATTCCATAGGGTCGGTGCTGCCACAGAGAAGTCTCTCCCCCTGGGGGTCACCAGCCGGCACTGTTTGGCTGATGGCACCCGGAGCAGGCCCGCTCTTTGGGAGCGCACAGGTCGTTGGGAGGCTATCGGTGGCAGAAGGCGGTCTCATAAATAGCCTGGTCCTAAGCCATGGAGCGCTTTAAAGGTGAGCACTAGCACCTTGAATTGCACCCGGAAGGCTACCGGCAGCCAGTGCAGGCTGCGCAGGATAGGTGTTATATGGGAGCAACGTGATGCTCCCACAATTACCCGCGCAGCCGCATTCTGGACTAGCTGGAGCCTCCCGGTGCTCTTCAAGGGGAGCCCCATGTAGAGAGCATTGCAATAGTCCAGGTGAGAGGTAACGAGGGCGTGAGTGACCGTGCATAAGGAGTCCCGGTCAAGAAAGGGGTGCAACTGGCGCATCAGGCGAACCTGATAGAATGCTCCCCTGGTGACGGCCGTCAAATGTTCTTCTAAAGACAGCCAATCGTCCAGGAGAATGCCCAAGTTGCGCACTCTTCCCCTGGGGGTCAGAACTTCACCCCCCACAGTCAGTGAAGGCGTAAGCTGACTGTACCGGGATGCCGGAACCCACAGCCACTCTGTCTTGGTAGGGTTGAGTTGGAGCCTATTCCTCCCCATGCAGACCCGCACGGCCTCAAGACACCGGTCCATCACCTCGACAGCTTCGTTGGGGTGGTTCGGGGTGGAAATGTACAGCTGAGTATCATCAGTGTACAGATGATAATCCACCCCGAAACCACGGATAACCTCACCCAGCGGCTTCATATAGATGTTGAACAGGAGAGGCAAGAGAACCGACCCCTGAGGCACCCCACAAGTGAGGGACCTAGAGGTCGATCTCTGCCCCCCTGCCAACACCATCTGCAAAAGGTCAGAGAGATAGGACGAGAACCACCGATAAACGGTGCCTCCCACTCCCAATCCCTCCAACCGCCGCAGCAGGATACCATGGTTGATGGTATCAAAAGCCACTGAGAGATCTAACAGGACCAGGACAGAGGAACATCCCCTGTCCCGAGCCCTCCAGAGGTCATCCACCAACGCGACCAAAGCCGTCTTGGTGCTGTAACCAGGTCTGAAGCCGGACTGGAACGGGTCTAGAAAGACAGTTTCCTCCAGGTATTGGGAAAGCTGATATGCCACCACACTCTCAACAACCTTTGCCAAAAAGTGAAGGTTGGAGACTGGACGATAGTTCGCCAATACAGCTGGGTCCAAGGAAGGCTTCTTGAGGAGGGGCCTCATCACCACCTCTTTCAGGGCGGCAGGAAAGGTGCCCTCCAACAAGGAGGCATTGATAATTCCCAGGAGCCAGCCTCATGTCACCTCCCGTGTGGCCAGTACCAACCAGGAGGGACACGGGTCCAATAAACATGTGGTGGGATTCAGCCTAGCCAACAACCTGTCCATGTCGTCAGGAGTCACAGAATCGAACTCAGCCCAAATAATATCCACAAGACTTGTCCCCGTCTCCTCGCCCGGATCTATCCAATCAGTGTCCAGCCCGTCCTGGATCCGAGCGATTTTATCGGACAGATACTGTACAAAATCCTCAGCACGCCCCTGCAAGGGGTCCTCCCGAGCTTCCTGTGAGAGCAGGGAGTGGGTCACCCTAAACAGGGTGGCTGGGCGGTTATCTGCTGATGCGATAAGAGCAGAAAAATAGGTATATTTCGCCGCTTTTATCGCCACTAGATAGGTCTGAATACAAGACCTAACTAGTGTTCGGTCGGATTCAGTACGGCTGGACCTCCAGGCACTCTCTAGGCGTCTTTTCCAGTGCTTCATCTCCCTCAACTCCTCTTTATACCAAGGAGCTGGGTGAGTTCGGCGCCGGGTCAGAGGCCGCAAAGGCACAACGCGGTCCAAAGCCCCGGCAGCCACCCTTTCCCAGGCAGCCACCAGTTCTTTGACCAAGTCGTGGGCTAATTCCCCAGGAAACGGCCCAAGCTCCATCAGGAACCTCTCCGGGTCCATAAGGTGCCTGGGACGGAACCATCGAACTGGCTCTGTCTCCCTGCGGTGGGGTGCAGCGGTTCGAAAGTCTAGCTGAAGGAGTAAATGATCTGACCATGACAAGGGGTTAACAATTAATTCCCCTAAATCCAGATCATTTAGCCACTGTCCCGAGATGAAAATCAGGTCCAAAGTGTTACCCCCAGTGTGGGTGGGACCATTAACTACCTGGGTCAGGTCCAAGGCTGCCATGGAAGCCATGAACTCCCGAGCTGCCGTCGACGATTCGCCCACCAACGGCAAGTTGAAATCCCCCATAACCATAAGTCTGGGGTTCTCAACCGCCGTCCCGGCTATCATCTCCGACAACTCGGGCAGGGCTGCTGCCACGCAGCAAGGAGCCAGGTACGTAACCAGCATGCCCACCTGTACCCCACGGCTCCACTTTACCAACAGGGTTTCACAACCGGCTATCTGCGGGACAGTGATCTCCCTCGGTTCTAGACCCTCGTGAATAACAACCGCTACCCCCCCACCCCTACCCTGGGCCCTCGGTTGATGGAATGCCTGGAAACCTGGTGGGCACATCTCGATAAGGGGAACCCCCCCTTCTGCGCCCAACCAGGTCTCCGAAATGCCCATCAGGTCCGCCTCCCCTCTTGAATAAGATTGGCTATGAGGGGGGCTTTATTCACGACAGACCTGGCATTGCATAGCATCAACCGAAAGTCCAGGTTCCTGGAGGCATAGCCACTCGGGGAACGAGGCAAGCTTGGGGGCCCGGAGCAGGCAATCACTCGCAAACAGCGAGAGTGTACTCCCCGAACATGATATGAGCCCTCGCTTCCGCCATATCTGCCCCTCCCTCTTACCGTGCCAATGGACATACCCATAGTTGGTTGAGTTTTAACCTCCATAACTATCTCCGTATCAAGAACCTCCAAATCAGGAACCCTAGCAGGCACCAGCCTAACCCTCCCTGGGTGTCCCCCACCCACCCAACCAACCCACCCTTTAAAAATCCTTCCCTCCCCGTAGATGATTTATTTAAAAGTTTAGTAAAACACGAATTTAAAAAACCCCTAAGCCTCTTTTTGCCCTGAGGTACTTTGGGGAATAGTTTTGACTCCCTCTTCTTTGTGGCAGCCCCTGTTTACAGCATTGCCTGTTTACAGCTTTTTGGGGGAAAACATATTTTTCCTCCACCTCTTTCTTTTTTTGCCTCTTCTTTGTTTTACAAAGCAGGGCCATTAGCATGTCACACACCATCTAAAAAAGTATGCTGTTTATATTAAGCTGTCTAACACCTCTGACCATCTCACTTCCTGGGATGCTCTTCTGCTCTGGGGCAGCCTTTACTCAGAGTGAAAGAATCCCTTCGATTTTCCTTCCCTGACTCAAACCTCTCAGTACAATCACAGATAATAAAGGATCACATCAAGAAGCAGCATACGGAGAAGACACTTTTGGCCAAGAAGCTAAGCAGGCCAAGGTCAAGGGAGAAGATGAAGGGTGTGAGTGAGAAAAAGTCTAGAAGCAGCAAGAGTAAAGAATGTTCCATAAAATATTTCATAAATATTCAATAAAGTTGAAGGAAGTGACCTTAACTGGTACTGGAGATCACCTTTCACAATGAAGATCTGGGGTCTCTTCTCCGTGCCAAGGGACCAATTTTCAGCTCAGTGCAGAGTTTCATAAATGCAAAACACTCATGGAACAAAGGCCCCCTTGCTCATCCTCAAAGATTTTTCTCTTCCTATCTGCCCATTGACCTGTACAACAGTTGTTTACAGCATTGCCTCTGTGTGGGGCATCTGATTTCATTTTGGCTTCACTGGCAGAATTCCTTGAGTCTGCTTGTGCACCACATCCATCTCCTTTTGGGTTTTGACTTTGAACCTCATTAGTTCACACTGGATGTATCCTTTCCTTCCCATTGGCCTTCTCAATTCTGCAGTGACAATTATGAGTGGGAGAGATAAAGGACATCCTTTGCCATCTTTATTTTTCAAGTCATTATTGGTTCTTCTAAGATTTTTATCCTCTATTCCTCAGTTCAGATCCTTCATTCCAGCTCAACTGGAGGAGTCCTGCCAGAGAGCTTTCTGTGTTTATGTAACATTGCCCCTTTTCTCTTCCATTCCAGCTTCAGCCTTTCCTTCGAAGCTCTCAGTTTTATAATAATTCCATCCATGGGGTCTATTTGGATGAGACTGGAGAGCTGGTAGCAGACCTGGACATTGTGAACACGGTTCTTTCCCACAATATGTCTGTTAGCCAAGTGACAGTTGGAAGTCTAGAAAGAGTGGGATCCTCGCATTTCAAGTTCATGATGAACCAGAATGCTATTGCAAACATGGAAATGTTGAACAAGGTAGAGAAAATCCCAGAGGTGGGCTTCAAAAAATTTAGAAGGGGTTCTCTGCCCAGTTGCTGGGTGGGTGTGGCCATATTGGGCATGGCCTAGTCGGCCTCCTGCACCATGATGTGTGTGAGTGGGTGTTTTTTCTCTCCCTGGGCTCCAGAGGCTTTCCTCGAGCCTTCAGGAAGGCAAAAATGGCCTCCCCAGGCTCTGGAGGCCATCTGGAGGCCTTCCCGAACATCCAGTAGGCCCATTTTTCACCCTCCCCAATCCTCCTCACGTGCCCTGCGCTTACCTGCATCCAAAATGGATTCCTGGGAGGGGAAGAGAAGGGTGGGCAAGGCCAGCCAGGAGTGGGATTTGGGGGTTCTCCGAACTGCACAGAATCTTAGCTAGAGGTTCTCCTGACCTCCTGCGAACCCCCAGCAGCCCCACCCCTGGAAAATACTTTATTTTTTTTTCAATGTCTTACCAAGTGGATGCCAGAGTTGGGGAAGGGACAGGCTTGGGTATCATCTCAATTCTCCCAGAGGAGAAAATTAACTTTTGGTTGGTTGTTCAGGAGTCTGTGAGAAAAATATTCTTAACTATTCCAGTTAACTGTGTATCAGTCTTCTGCAAGGGAGCTAGAATTAAATCATAGGACAAAATGTTTGATTTTACCAAAGTAGAAATCCATTCACCTTTCTCTTGAGTAGATACATAGAATAGAATTTTATTGGCCAAGTGTGATTGGACACGCAAGGAATTTGTCTTGGTGCATTTGCTGTCAATGTAGAAGTTAAAATAAAATTGTACTGGGAGAAAAATTAGAAGAGTAGATAAAAAGGCCTACATCATGCAGCCAAATCCGTTGGATGGACTCTAAGTTTATTGTAGGCTTTAATATAGCAAAGCTGAGCTTTGATGTGGAAATGTTCAAAGTTCTCCCTTTACCTCCTTAAGGAATACAATAATTCATGCTGTGGATGTATTTATTTCCTTCTCTCTGCCCAGCCCCTGCCTCCTTCCAGGTGTGTGGAAAGCTGTCCTCCTGGATTCATGAAGGTGGCTCAGGAAGGGAAGCCCATCTGCTGCTACAATTGCCACCCTTGTCCCGAAGGAACCATCTCCACCAAGGAAGGTGGGTGACAGCAGGAGAAAGGGACAGACTTTGGGGAGGACCACAAATCCTGAGATTTTACTTGAACGTGAATTTGAAAGGATTGGCAATAATGGGTCCCACCTCTTTGAGTCTTGATCAAATTACATTTGAATGTGTCTCATAAGAACTGATCTTGGAGATTAATCTGGTATCTAGCATAAGCAAACAGGGATAGAGATCATGGATAAAGATACAGGATAAAGATACATGGATAAAGATACAGGATAAGTGAGGGTTGAGTATTGTGAGAGAGGTGACCTCTCTTGCTCTTTATCTTTTACGACACATCTTCCATCTTTCAAATTACTATTTATTTCATTGCTCTTGTTAGAAATTATGTTTATATAGGGCACCGCAGAACAAACAAAGAGTACATTCACCATTTGTCTTACTTCTCAACTATTTAACAGGAAACAGGAAACTCTACTTAGAACAAAGGAGCATAGAGTACATACCGTAGATCCAAACCTGTAAACACTGTCATCTACTGCCTCAATACTACTGTAGTTGTTGTATAGAAATACATTCCAACACTGAATTCGAAAAATACCACTCAACAATTACTCCTTATATTTGTCCCATTTTGAATCTTAGTTCTATACATCTGTTTCTTATGCGTCTCCTTGTCCTTCTTTTCCTCATCTTCATGACATCTTGGGTTTCTGCAGAGATGGTGTGCTGCTGTGCTTTTGACCTTGGTTCTCTTTTTTTTATTGAAAAAAATTTACAAATTCCCCCCCCATACATCCCCCACTCCCCCCAACCCTAACCCTTCTCCTCCCTCCTCCCTCTTTCCCCCATCCCCTCCCCCCCCACTTCCCAGAGCAAATACAGGGTATCGTATCTAATAATCATAAACTAAAATATGCTAATTAACATAAACTCCCATCCTTCTTCTTGAACCTCAACTCCCCTTTTCCATAAAAAAAGAAGAAAAAGGAAAATATTAATACTAATACAATTACCTTCTATTCATTTAAAAGCTATTTAGTATTTTGTTATTTCAATCCAATATTTTTTAAAAAAAACAAACCGTCTCCATTATATATAACTTTCAAAAATATCTTTCAAATATGCTGATAATTCTATCTTCTCATCTAAATCCATTAAGTTTAAAGTCCAATCTTCTATAATAAACAATATCCCATCTTCCAATGTTGTAATATCAAAAATTATTCCTCAGTATACCTTATAATCCATCATATTTGTATATCCATCATACATAATAATAAACATCATCTTTTCTTATATAATTTTAACATTTACCTCATATTCTTCCCCATATTCCCCAATTTCTAAACATTTTACACTCCATTTATCATACAATCCATAACTAATTATATTTCTTATCCCTACACAATATTACACTATCAAAGGGTTTCAATATATCTTATATTCCCTCAAATTTATATATCCATCATACCCTAAAAACTTTTGTAGTATCTAGTTTAGCTATCCTTTTTTATATTCGGAAATATCCCTTATAATTTACCCTATCCCATGAAAGGAAAGTCTTTTCATTTGAAGATATTACTTCTTTACTCTTTGCTCTTTACGTTTAATAGTTACAATCATACTTTGATCCTCCCTTGCAGCTTTCTGTGTTTCTTCTCCCAAATTTACAGCCCCAATTCTAGGTTGTATTTGCTTTGCTTCCTTTTCCCCTTTTTTAACCATTCCCACCTCTTCTTCAATCTTAACTTCTAGGAATGGCAAACTTCCGACCTTCAATACTTTAGTATAAAAATCTCTTGCTTTAAGAATTGTAATAAGACAATATTTCCCTCCATTATAGTTTACTGTTAATCCAGCTGGTACATTCCATCTATACTGTATCTGGAGATTTCTAAGCTGATCCACCAAAAAAGCATATTCTTTTCTATTTCTTAACATTTTAGAAGGAATTTCTTTCAATACCAATACCTCTTGTCCCAATATTTGAATTTTGTTTTTATAAGGAACTTGTGAAATTTCATTCCTAATCTTCCTAGATGTAAAATAAATTACTACATCTCTTGGCAAATGTCTCTGCTTTACAACCCATGAATTAACATGGTAAATTTTTTCAATTTGGATTTCAAGTCCACTGGTTTTTGTCCAATCAGCTGTGCAAAAGCCTCTGCAAAAATCTTTTTTCCGAACCGCTGGACAGCAGATTTAAGCTGTCCTAGCGATTCCACATAATCCAGAGGTTGGTGATCATAAAGATCACCGCCATCACCTACGGTGCCAAACCGGAAGATGCCACTTATTACCATATATGGTGGACTTGTAAAAAAGTTAAAGCATTTTGGATTAAAGTATGGTGGATCATGCAGAATATTTTGAAAAAGAAGATTAAGTTTACTCCGCAGTTCTTTCTACTAGGAATTATTATGGACTGTACAGCTATAGAGACTAAATTGATTTTGAACTTAATAACAGCCGCAAGACTTTTGATTGCTCAGTATTGGAAGAAAGAAGAATTACCTACAATTGAAGAATGGACACTCAAAGTATCAAATCTGGCAGAGATGGCAAAAATCTCCGCTTACTTGAAAGAAAAATATATTTTAGAATGGAAAATGTGGATTGATTATATTCAAAATAAGTATCAGATAAAAAAATATCGAATAGCATATGAGTAAATTTAGGAAATATTTTGTATTAGATATATTTTTGAAGGAGAGGGGAATTGAGAGTGTGACTAAGTGTGGTGTGACTAGAGATTATAATTTAGGAATTATTTTAGATTATGATTGTTAGTTTTGATACCCTGCATTTTGTTCTGGGAAGTCGGGGTGGGGGGTGGGGGGTAAGGGGGAGGGGAATTGGGGGGGTTTGGTAGAGATGGAGTGATGGTTAATGTACAGGGATTATTGAAGATGTATAAATATAATTAATGCAGGGTCGGGTCTGCCCAGTTACCATTTTAGAACGGTGGGGAGGGAGAAAAGAGAGAGTAGGAGGTAGGAAAGAGGAGAAGAGGAAGGAAGAGGGGTAGAAGAGGGAGAAGGAAGGTGTAGGGTGGAGGGAGGAGAGGATGTAGATAAGAGAAGGAGAGGAAGGTCTGGAAAGTAGAAGAAGGTAGAAGAGGGAAGAGTGTTAAAAAGGGGGGTGGTGACTGGGCAAGCCCGACTAATTGTATATAACTGTACATTGGATGAATTATTTGATATGATTGTAAAAATAAAACTTTTTATAAAAAAAAAATATCTTTTTTAAGTTCTCTCGTTTATTTTCTTTCAGACCTCTTACTCTCAATGCAAATTCCATAACTCTGTATTGCAATAAAACCCGCTCTTCTTCTGCTCTCTCCGCCTTGATCTGGAGCACCTCTATTTTATTTTTTAAGTCCAAATTAACTTGATTAATTTCTTCAATTCTATCATCCAACTGCTTTATATTCTCCGCCTTGGTCTGAAACTCCTCTATTTTGCATTTTAAGTTGAAATTAACTTCATCAATCTCTTCCACTTTTTCATCCAATTGTTTTATATATTCAACCAGAGTCTTAAATGCTGCCACCATGTCTTCTCTTATCTCTTCATCCTCAGCTGCAACAAAATCTTTAATTTTCAATATTTTCTCCTCAATTTCCTTAATTTTTTTATCCCGAACAGAAATTTGAGCCTTCAGAAATTCCTTCAGCTCCTCTTGTAATTTATGTAGTTGAATTAATGGGGCTCCAACTTCCTTGAAGACAGCAGGCTGTATTTGTACAGAAGCCATCTTACTTTGATTTTATAATTTAAAACAAAGTCAAATCTTTTCATAAACACAGTATTTAAGTTAAATAAATCAGTTGTATAATCCTTCCAGCTTTCACTTTATAGTTTCTTCATATAAATGTAAAATCCAGCAAGTTTAAGCAAAGTTATAAACGGTAACAGTGTCACCAATCTCTTTCCACTTATGACTGTATTACTGTAACTTGTTGCTGGCAGTCCTTATGATTTATATTGATATATTGACCATCAATTGTGTTGTAAATGTTGTACCTTGATGAACGTATCTTTTCTTTTATGTACATTGAGAGCATATGCACCAAGACAAATTCCTTGTGTGTCCAATCACACTTGGCCAATAAAATTCTATTCTATTCTATTCTATTCTATTCTATTCTATTCTATTCTATTCTATTCTATTCTATTCTATTCTATTCTATTCTATTCAACACCTCTTTGACTTTCACTTTCACGCCCATTATACTCAGACGCCAGTTCCTTTCTTCTCAAATGGAATCCACACACGGGGTTGAGGTCTGGTACTCACATCACCTTGCCTCCTGACATTGCTCTGTCTGGTTAAGTCAAAAATCCATTTAATCTCAATATTGATTGCAAATGTGGTTGCAGCGTTTTGCTCTGCCAAAAAAGACAGAGGCATCCTGGATCCGGAGCTCTTTGGGTTACCAAGGGAGCTCTTCCCTTCAAGCCTCCAGGATCATTCCTGGTGCTTTTGGGGGAGGTCTACCTCCACCCAATCGCTCACCTTTCCCTCTTCACCTGGGGGAAAGGTTTCCAAGCTGCTAGACAGCTGATTTTTGCTGTCTTAGTGGCTCTACACGATCCAGGGCTGGCGGTCTAAAAAGACCGTCCTCAACAACCAGTGGAGCCACAGGAAGTCGACTTTGGCTCTCTTAAGTGCTGACACTGGAGCTGCTGGAGCTCCGGCTGGGGCTGGGCTGGAGGACCATGGTAGTGGTTGCAGTCTCTTTTGAATTCTCCTTCCCATCTCTGGGTTTTAATGCTTCATGGGCAACATTGGATAGACGTTTGGCTAGGGTGCCTTTATTGCTTCTGTAGTGTCTCCTGATTGAAGCCTCTTGTGGCCTGGCTTCTTCCTTTGTAACATTTGGATAGTCTTTCTCAGTTAAGTTCTTTATTGTGTCAGGTCTTCTGTGCCCAAATTGTCTGTGCCATGTTTGTACGCAGTCTGAATGTTTTTCCTCCTTGGCAGTACGAACCACCTGAATGAAGTTAACTGTCTTTTTAGTTTGTATTTATATGTATTTTAACTGCCTGTGAACCGCCCTGAGTCCCTAGGGAGATAGGGCGGTATATAAATATGAAAAATAAATTAAATAAATAAATAAATAAATCTGTAATTTTAGCCTTTGCAATTAAGATATCCCCTTCTGTGATAATACAACTGCCCCATTTAAAAGTCACTAGATTGCCTTGTTTTGTGAGCTTCTTCACCGACAAAATATTAGTTTCAAGAGGAGGGACATACAGTACATTTTTGACAATTATCTTTCTTGTGACACTCTGGGAAATAGGACAGTAAAGAAAACAATATCCTATTCCTTCTGATTCCATTATTTGCCCATTAGCTGTGGTGATTTTTTTTTCCTGTTTTACTCAGGTCAAGGTGAGTTAAGAAATTTCTGCCATTTGTCATGTGCCTTATAGATTCTGAATCAACACATCATGTTTGCAAATATGAGGTGCAACTTTTAGATTGAAAAACATGTTCATTATCTTTTAAGTAATTATCTATTAAGTAATAGTGCCGCAACTTGAAAATCTTTTATTTCTTCTCCTATACCTCTCAGGAGTTCAACCATTTCCAAAGTTCCAAGTTTATGTAATAGCAATAGCAATAGCACTTAGATTTATATACCACTTCACAGTGTGTTACTGTTGTGCCTCGCCCACCCTCCTCTCCGCAGCTGGGCCCCTCCCATCTCCTGCTATCTGAGCCAGAGACTGATAGTGAAGAAGAATGGCCTGGCATGCCTCCAGCCCCCAACCCTGGCACCGTGCCCGGACAGACTGAGCAAACAAACCTCCCTCCTACAGCATGTGAGCATGAAACCAGCCACGAGCTGGAATTGCCGGCAGCTGAGCAGGAGGACGAAAGGTGGGCAGATCCCCGCTTCCGGAGAATGGAGAGGCGACATCAGCAAAAGGAAGGGAGGGGCAGGCCTGGATAAGTGCTGAGTCATGGAGCCACACCCCATGGCCTATATAAAGGATCTGCTTTTTGGCATTCCTTGAGTCAGGCAAAGTCTCATCTGGTTGCTGAAGTCACACCTTGGATTTCTGCCTGCCCTGAGAACTCTGACAGGAATTTGGCAAAGCTGCAGAGGCTTCGTGGCCACACTTGATACAGACTTCCCAGACCCAGCCGTCAGAGGAGGAGTGGGACACGACAGTTACAGCCCTCTCTAAGTGGGCTCTTGCCCTCAATAATCTGGATCCTTATTTTACCCACCTTGGAAGGATGGAAGACTGAGTCAGCCTTGAGCTGGTTAGGTTTGAACTGCCAAACGGCTGTCAATCAGCAATCAGCAGAAGTAGCCTGCAATACTGCATTCTAATCATTGTGTCACCATGCATGTACTTCATTCCACTATAAGCTGGATCTCATTGGTACCTTAAAGCATCGACAAAAGGCTGGGCCCAGTTTTTAGCAGGTTCAGCAGTGAAAAGGTAAAAGGGTAGAACTGCCTGCCTTCTTTGAATCCTTTCTTTTTCCCCTTCTTCTCTCTCAGTCAATGAAATCAATGAACACGAAAAAAGAAAAGTAACATTAAGCTGTTCTAGCAGAAGGGTAATGAAAAGATGTATTGTCTACACACAGTCATTCACACAAGTTTACCCAAACAATGCATTTGAATAAAGGACCTGTTACATTGAGATCCTATTCTTGCTCTTTTTCAGATGCAGACAAATGCACCAAATGTCCAGAAGATCAACACCCAAACACAGATCGAGTTCACTGTATTCCCAAGATTAAAAGCTATCTTTCTTATAAGGAAAATCTGGGGATTATCCTGACTTCCATTGCCTTGTTCCTCTCTTTAACCACAGGCTTTGGCTTGGGGATCTTCATTAAATCCATGGAAACACCAATCGTCAAAGCCAACAACCGGGACCTCTCCTACATCCTCCTGGTTTCACTCCTGCTTTCCATTTTGACCTCCTTCCTGTTCATTGGCCGGCCAAGGAAGATGACCTGCCTCCTTCGACAAGCAGCCTTCAGCATCATCTTCTCAATTGCCATTTCTTCAATCTTGGCCAAAACAATCACAGTGGTGGTAGCCTTCTTGGCCACCAAACCAGGGAGTAAAGTGCAGAGATGGTTGGGGAGGAGCTTGGCCAACTCCATTGTCCTTTCTTGTTCTGGCCTTCAAGTTGTCATCTGCAGCATATGGTTGAGCAGTTTCCCCCCATTCCCTGACTCTGACATGCACACCCAAGCTAGAAAGATCATCCTACAATGCAATGAAGGTTCTGTCACCATGTTTTATGTTGCCCTCGGGTACATGGGTTTCCTGTCTGCTGTCTGTTTCACGGTGGCTTTCCTGGCCAGGAATCTCCCTGGGGCCTTCAATGAAGCCAAGCTGATCTCCTTCAGCATGCTGGTCTTCTGCAGTGTCTGGGTGTCCTTTGTGCCTGCCTACCTGAGCACCAAAGGGAAGTACACAGTGGCTGTTCAGATCTTCTCCATCTTGGCCTCCAGTGCTGGTCTTTTGGGCTGCATCTTCTTCCCTAAATGCTACATTATTTTTTTTAGGCCAGATCTGAATACAAAAGAACATTTGATGTCAAAATAAAATTTAAAAATGACTTTTACAAATCTATTATTTTAAAAAATGTCGTTAACAGGTTCTGATCATTTAATGTTTCTTTCATGGTTCTGAGTAATGCCCCCAGCTTAGTTAGGCTTGTGGTCAATAGTATACCAACATTGGTTTAAAATTGACAAAGATGGGAAGGAAGGGAGTAAGATATACATGGGGAGGAGGTATTCCTCTTATTCCTAAAGCTACTCCTATTTAGTTTCCTCTATATTACTAAAGAGACCAATAGCAAAACACCAAGTCTTATTTTTCTTGTGGGTAAAATCAGTTTCCAGATGAATGAAACTATTTAGTACACAAATGAAGGGATAAAGAATGTGGCCTGTCAGCTTATAGTGATCTATGGGAAATTTTATCAGAAAATTCCCATAGAAACCCCTGACTCTGAAGATGCAGATGTTTCTTCCAACTAAGACCATTTTCCTTTGCAGATAAAAGAAGGGCAAGAAGTAACCTGAGAGTTATTATGCCATTATTTATGAATATGGATGGATGGATCAGTTTCTCCTCTTTTTTTTGGCATCATTTCCTCTTCCTTTCTGAAATATATAAATACTTATATATTTATTTAATGAATAGATTTTTACAGACACCCAATTCATACACAGCGGGCTCTGGATAGTTTACAATTTTAAACACAACAAAATAAAAAAAACTCATAAAAACCTATACATTTTTATTAAACAAATTCATCTGCCAAACTCAGATGACAAGTAGAAGAGACGAGGAGTGCTTACCACGTGCTTACAAAGAAGGAATGTCATCATAAAATCTCCTGATTCTGACCAGTACATGGTGGTGTGTATGTGTGTGTGTGTGTTTGTCTGTGTGATTTTCTGTGTGCATACACATCAGAGATCAGAATATTATGAAATGGTTCTCCTTTCAAGGTAGACATTTCTTTGGTTGCTTTATCTCAAATGTCAAGGCATGTTGAGTAGATTGGCACTGATGGAAACTCTAGCCTGAAAATCACCACAAAGAGACGTCTTTGCAAAACGTTTGAATGCGCAGAGAAGCTTTATTTCAAATGCATGAACACCAAGCCATGGCCACCATCACATGACCACCAAGCCATGACCACCAAACAAGCCATGCCCACACAACCGTAATAAAAAACCGTAGTAAAAAATTGTGAATACCACCACTGTTTCACACAGACTTAGATTGCCATATTCATCCCACCCAAGGCAAAAGACTCCTTCCCCTTCTCTTTAAGGAATCTTGTCTTCAGCCATCTTATCTTAATACAACTATCTTATTTCTTATGCTGTCCTTCCCTGGCTGCATAACAATTTTAACGATTAAATAATTTACTGTTTGATGATTATGCTGTGTTTTAATTTCATTAATCTTACACCCATAAGTTTTATTTTCTTTGGTTTTAAATAATCTTAATTCTCAAACAGAGGAAAAGGAAGCAAAGAAGTCCAAAAATAACTGCAATGAAAATCTACAGGCTATGAGTCTAAGATAAATTTTTATTATCAGTTGCCTATTTTTATCATTAGATGTTCCTTAGTGTTTAGATCTGGTCTCAGGATGATAATGTAGCACTTGGGGAAGAAGATGCAGCCCAGCAGCCCAGCACTGGATGTCAAGATGGAGAAGATCTGCACAGCCACCATGAACTTTCCTTTGGTGCTCAAGTAGGTGAGCAGGAAGGAGACCCAGATGCTGCAGAAGACCAACATACTGAAAGTGATCAGCTTGGCTTCATTGAAGGCCCCAGGCAGGTTCCTGGCCATGAAAGCCACTATGAAGCAAATGGCAGCAAGGAAACCCATGTAGCTCAGGACAACATAAAACATGGTCACAGAACCTTCATTGCACTGAAGGATGATTTCTTCAGGCTGGGAGTGCAGGTCAGAGTCCGGGAATGGAGGAGAAACTCCCAGCCAAATGGTACAGATGAACATCTGGACAGCAGAACAAGAAAGGATGATGGAATTGGCCAAGCTCTTTCCCAGCCATCTTCTCACCCTGTTTCCTGGTTTTGTGGCCAAGAATGCCAGTACCACTGTGACTGTTTTGGCCAACACGGAAGACACAGCTACTGAAAAGACAATGCTGAACATGGTTTGTCGGAGAAGGCAGGTGGCTTTCCTTGGTTGGCCAATGAAGAGAAAAGAAGACAGGAAGCAGAATAGCAGGGAGACCAGGAGAATGTAGGAGAGGTCCCGGTTGTTGGCTTTGACAATAGGAGTCTCCATGTATTTAAGGAATATGATTAAAACAAAGCCTGTGGTTAGGAACAAAAGGAGGGCGAAGGAGACCAGGATGATGCCCAGATGTTCTTCGTAGGACAGGAAAGTTTTTACTTTGGGGATACAGTGGATTCGTTTTTCATTTGAATATTCATCATCAGGACACTTGGTGCATTTTTCAACATCTGAGGAAAATAAACACCAATATTTCTTTAATATTACGTCAATTTACTTTTCATGGAATATAACTGACACTGAGAGAGAGGAAAGAAAAATAGTAAATATTTCATAAAACTATAAAAACAGTTGTGTACTCTAGTTTGAAAAAAATGCTTTATTGTTGATTGTAAGTTACCCAGAGTTGCTTTGTGCAAGATGAGCGGACATCCAAATTTGATAAATAATAAATACATAATTTTATTTAAACAAAATGATTAATTTCTGAAATAATTTAAGAAGAGAAATTGAGTCCTTTATCTGTGTCTACCAGGCATTTAATTTGGAAGAAGAAGGAGAAGGAGAAGGTTTCCATTCTAGATTTGATAATAATAATAATAATAATAATAATAATAATAATAATAATAATAATAATAATAATAATAATAATAATAATAATAATAATAATAATAATAATAATAATAACAGAGTTGGAAGGGACCTTGGAGATCTTCCAGTCCAACCCCCTGCCCAGGCAGGAAACCCTATATCATTTCAGACAAATGGTTTTAATAATTTTAAAGAGTGAATGAGCTCCACAGCAGTATCCATGGAGATTGGTAGGTTAATTTTTTTTAATTCATTTTCTTTTTCCCCTCCTTCATGTTAGGTCTGATTTAGGGGTGAAATCCAGAAGGTTCTGACAGGTTCTGGAGAACCAGTAGTGGAAATTTTAAGCACTTTGGAGAACCGGTAGTGGAAATTTTGAGTAGTTAAGAGAACCGACAAATGCCACCTCTGGTGAGCCCCAGAGTATGGTGGGAATGGAGATTTTGCAATATCCTTCCCCTGCCATGCCCACCAAGCCACACCACACCCACCAAGCAACGCCCACAGAAATGGTAGAAAAAAAAAATGGATTTCACTACTGGTCTGGTTTTTTTTCCCCTCTCAGAAACACAACTATATTCCTATCTTTTTCATGTAGTAATTGTATTTAATTAAACAACTGAGAAAATTGGAAAGATTAGAAGAAGTGGGAAGGCCCAACAGCAATCCTATCAAGGACTCCATGATGGTGGATATGTTTTTTTTTTAATTTGCATTTATATCCCGCCCTTCTCCGAAGACTCAGGGCGGCTTACATTATGTTAGCAATAGTCTTCATTCTATTTGTATATTTATATACAAAGTCAACTTAATTGCCCCTAACAATCTGGGTCCTCATTTTACCTACCTTATAAAGAATGGAAGGCTGAGTCAACCTTGGGCCGGGTGGGACTTGAACCTGCAGTAATTGCAAGCAGCTGTGTTAATAACAGACTGTCTTAGCAGTCTGAGCCACCAGAGGCCCCTCTGGTTGAACCTGGGACTGTAGAATTGGCCTACAAATAATATTTCTGATAATATTTATTTCTTAAACTATAAAATGGAAAATTAGAACACTAGAGAGGAAAGAGACAGATTTTATTCCAAATTATGGTAAATTCCGTTTACCTTCCTCCTCTCACACTCTTATGCTCTCAATGGATTTTTGGGTGAATCCTCTGTTTGAATTTCTCTTGTCCCTTGAAGCAGGGGTGAAATATAAAATTTGTTACTACCGGTTCTGTGGTGGGCTGGGGGGGGGTTTAATGTGACTGGGTAGGTGTGGCCAACTTTTTTTTTTTACTTTTAAAAGCATTTTTTCTACAACCTCTTTCACCAAAGAGGTTGTAAAAAAATTCTTTTAAAAGGCTCTGATGATCCCAGCTGAGTTGCCTGATCGTCAGAGGCTTTTCTTTTCTTTCAAAAGCATTTTTTTGCCTTTAAAAGAAAAAAAAGCCCCTGATGATCAGGCAACTCAGCTGATCGTCAGAGGCTTTTTTAACTTTTAAAAGAATTTTTTTACAACCTCTTCAGCCAAAGAGGTTGTAAAAAAATGCTTTTAAAAGGCTCTGACAATCCCAGCTGAGCCACGTGATCATCAGAGGCTTTTTTTTTTACTTTGAAAAGCATTTTTTCGGGCAAAGAAAAAAAGCTTTTAAAAGTAAAAAAAAAAACCTCTGATGTTTGCACGGTTCATCTGGGCATGGGCAGGGTGGGCAGGGATTTTTGCTATCAGTTTTCCAAACCACTTGCTGCCATCACTACTGGATCAGGTGATCCGGGCCGAACCAGGAGCATTTCAACCCTGCCTTGAACCAATCCTCTCTCCCTCTATGGTCTTTCCATTTTCAGCTTATGTGTCTCTATGATTTTTTTTAAAAAGACCAATGGCTGATTGGTTGGTTGATTATTGTACCTTTTGGCCTGTAGGGTAAAGTTGGTTTGGGTGAGAAGGAACCACTCTTCAAATTTCAACGAATCAGTTTTTTCTAACAAAGCTAATATTTGAAGGACACTTCAGAAGTGTCTGAACAGTGGTGGGATTCAAATAATTTAACAACTGGTTTTCTGCCCTAATGACTAGCTGGGTAGGCATGGCTCAGTGGTCATGTGACTGTGTGGGAATGCCCAACTCAACGTCACTCACATCGATGGGCGCTTCGCCTTAGCTGTTACAATGTTATAAGGGTTAACCAGAGAGGCAGTTTCTGTAAGCAGGGCAATAAAGATTAGGCTAGAAACACCACTAGAATGTTCCTTCCTGCCTTCCTTACAGGATTAGCCCTGTAAAGTGGAAAAAAACAAAATAAGATTTCTTCCAACAACTGGTTCTCTGAACTGCTTAGAAAGTTAACAACCAGTTCTCCCGAACAGGTGCGAACTGGCTGAATCCCACCACTGTGTCTGAAGCAGAAGAGAGATTTACTCTGGCAGAAGGAACCTTGCTCATGCTAGGTTCCATGTCTTTCTATTTCTTCCTACTTCACCCTTCACGATCTTGTTCTTATTCCTCCCATTATGGAACAAATTGTTGAGAAGCAAAGAAAAACAATAAAATAGTCAATTTTAGATCTGTCTCTATTAAAAATTATATTGATTGAAATGCTCTGCCTCTATCCGATAGCATTTCTTCTGGTGTCACCCACCTTCCTGAGTGGAGATGGTCCCCTCTGGACAAGGAACACAGTCGTAGCAGCAAACTGGCTCTCCTTCCCGAGCCCATTTCACAAATCCAGGATGACAATTTTCCACACATTTGGACTGAGGCAGAGACTAAAAAGAAAAACAAGGAAGAAAGAAAATGTGTTAGGAAGCACCATCCATGGAAAATTGTGGTCAACCTAAATATTAGACAAGGAGTCTCTGAGCTTCACATTGGAAAATATGAAATCTCTAACAAGTTTCAAACAGTTGCAGGAAATACAACTATTCACAGATTCTTCATTTAGTTCTTCCCTTTTGTTTCTGGCATAATATTTCAAGAAAGGACTTTTGTATTTAACAAAGTCTGGAGTGAAGGTATTGAGAAAAGAATTAAATTGTACATTACAACCAGTGGGTTCCTCATCATGACTGTATTAACATGCATTCCTCTATTGTTCATACAGCCACGTTTTTAAAGTATGAGGGTCTATTGGTATTCAGTGTTAGAATAAAACTAATATTAAAATATTTAATTTTTATTCCATTAAACTTTTTTTAAATGGATTAAAATTATGATAAAGAAAGAAACCTCTGATCAGTATGATCCGAAAAGGTTTCTTCTAGACTATATGAAATATTGAAAAAGCTACTCCTCTTTGAAAATAATCCAGAACCATCTCTCAGTTAAGAAATAAAGGAAAAATTCCTTAGACATTAGGGCTGTCAATCTTAAAAGTTGTTCTTTTTTATTTGTATATTAATTTGTTCAATTTATTTGACTGCTATGTTGCTGAAGTACCAGTAAGGATAAGTTTCTGCATAGTTTGTATAATGAGATGAGATGGAGGTTAACAGGTTCCTCAAACCGTCAGACAGCAAATGGAACATGATTATGAGCCAAGTATAGAAAAGGGATATTTTTTAAAGCCCATCTAGATATCCAAGAAAAGTTTTTTTCTGTTTTCAAATTAAATGCCTCTTACAATTCAAAGGAAAAATCTAAATATCCTTTCTTTTCAAACTATATCTCATTCCTTCAGATATCAGGAAGGGCTTGTCTTTGGATCACAGTCATGTTTCAGTGCTTCAGTTTTCTGAGTCAAGATTTATCTCACCTTAGATTTTATTTATTTATTTATTTATTTTGTCACAACAATATATGTAACTATCATACAGAAAGGTTATATAGTATATAAAGGTATAGAAGAAAAGAAAAACAATAGGACAGGAACAGTAGGCACGTTTGTGCACTTATGCACGCCCCTTATGGTCCTCTTAGGAATGGGGTGAGGTCAATAGTAGAAAGTTTTTGGTTAAAGCTTTTAGGATTATAGGAAGAGACCACAGAGTCAGGTAAAGTATTCCAAGCACTGATGATTCTGTTACAGAAGTCATATTTTCTGCAATCTAGATTAAAGCGGTTGACATTAAGTTTAAATCTATTGGTCGCTCTTGTATTATAGAATAGAATAGAATAGAATAGAATAGAATAGAATAGAATAGAATAGAATAGAATAGAATAGAATAGAATTTTATTGGCCAAGTGTGATTGGACACACAAGGAATTTGTCTTGGTGCATATGCTCTCAGTGTACATAAAAGAAAAGATACGTTCATCAAGGTACAACATTTACAACACAATTGATGATCAATATATCAATATAAATCATAAGGATTGCCAGCAACAAGTTATAGTCATACAGTCATAAGTGGAAAGAGATTGGTGATGGGAACTATGAAACGATTAATAGTAGTGCAGATTCAGTAAATAGTCTGACAGTGTTGAGGGAATTATTTGTTTAGCAGAGTGATGGCCTTCGGGAAAAAACTGTTCTTGTGTCTAGTTGTTCTGGTGTGCAGTGCTCTATAGCGTCGTTTGAGGTAGGAGTTGAAACAGTTTATGTCCAGGATGCGAGGGATCTGCAAATATTTTCACGGCCCTCTTCTTGATTCGTGCAGTATACAGGTCCTCAATGGAAGGCAAGTTGGTAGCAATTATTTTTTCTGCAGTTCTAATTATCCTCTGAAGTCTGTGTCTTTCTTGTTGGGTTGCAGAACCGAACCAGACAGTTATAGAGGTGCAAATGACAGACTCAATAATTCCTCTGTAGAATTGGATCAGCAGCTCCTTGGGCAGTTTGAGCTTTCTGAGTTGGCGCAGAAAGAACATTCTTTGTTGTCCTTTTTTAATGATGTTTTTGATGTTAGCTGTCCATTTGAGATCTTGCGATATGATAGAACCCAGAAATTTGAAGGTTTCTACTGTTGATACTGTGTTGTCAAGTATTGTGAGAGGTGGAAGTATGGAAAGGTTTTTCCTAAAGTCTACCACCATTTCTACAGTTTTGAGTGTGTTCAGTTCCAGATTGTTTTGGTTGCACCACAAGGCTAGTCGTTCGACCTCTCGTCTATATGCGGATTCGTCATTGTCTCGAATGAGACCAATCACTGTTGTGTCATCTGCGAACTTCAGTCCACTATAAGCTGGATCTCATTGGTACCTTAAAGCATCGACAAAAGGCTGGGCCCAGTTTTTAGCAGGTTCAGCAGTGAAAAGGTAAAAGGGTAGAACTGCCTGCCTTCTTTGAATCCTTTCTTTTTCCCCTTCTTCTCTCTCAGTCAATGAAATCAATGAACACGAAAAAAGAAAAGTAACATTAAGCTGTTCTAGCAGAAGGGTAATGAAAAGATGTATTGTCTACACACAGTCATTCACACAAGTTTACCCAAACAATGCATTTGAATAAAGGACCTGTTACATTGAGATCCTATTCTTGCTCTTTTTCAGATGCAGACAAATGCACCAAATGTCCAGAAGATCAACACCCAAACACAGATCGAGTTCACTGTATTCCCAAGATTAAAAGCTATCTTTCTTATAAGGAAAATCTGGGGATTATCCTGACTTCCATTGCCTTGTTTAGATCTCCCAAACAATGGCCAGTGAATCAGGGTGTTTGGCTTCAGCCTCCATGATTTAATTATTGGTTTTATGGCTTTAAGTCTTTGCCTGTAAGCAGGTACAAGGTGAATCATGCAATGATCAGAGTGTCCTACAGCTGCACGTGGTAAAGACCGATAGGCATCTTTTAGTGTTGTGTAGCAGTGGTCTAGAGTATTCTTGCCTCTGGTGGGACAATTGACATGCTGAAAGTATTTTGGTAGTTCTTTCCTTAAGTTTGCCTTGTTTAGATCTCCCAAACAATGGCCAGTGAATCAGGGTGTTTGGCTTCAGCCTCCATGATTGCAATTAAAGCTGAAGTAATCTTTAACAGGAAGGACATTACAATAGATGATTCTGTGAGTTAAACTTAGGTCTTGTCATAGGCGACAGAGTTCCAAGTTTATGTAATAGCAATAGCAATAGCAATAGCAATAGCAATAGCAATAGCAATAGCAATAGCAATAGCAATAGCAATAGCAATAGCAATAGCAATAGCAATAGCAATAGCACTTAGATTTATATACCACTTCACAGTGTGTTACTGTTGTGCCTCGCCCACCCTCCTCTCCGCAGCTGGGCCCCTCCCATCTCCTGCTATCTGAGCCAGAGACTGATAGTGAAGAAGAATGGCCTGGCATGCCTCCAGCCCCCAACCCTGGCACCGTGCCCGGACAGACTGAGCAAACAAACCTCCCTCCTACAGCATGAGAGCATGAAACCAGCCACGAGCTGGAATTGCCGGCAGCTGAGCAGGAGGACGAAAGGTGGGCAGATCCCCGCTTCCGGAGAATGGAGAGGCGACATCAGCAAAAGGAAGGGAGGGGCAGGCCTGGATAAGTGCTGAGTCATGGAGCCACACCCCATGGCCTATATAAAGGATCTGCTTTTTGGCATTCCTTGAGTCAGGCAAAGTCTCATCTGGTTGCTGAAGTCACACCTTGGATTCCTGCCTGCCCTGAGAACTCTTGACAGGAATTTGGCAAAGCTGCAGAGGCTTCGTGGCCATGCTTGATACAGACTTCCCAGACCTGGCCATCAGAGGAGGAGTGGGACACGACAGTTACAGCCCTCTCTAAGTGGGCTCTTGCCCTCAATAATCTGGATCCTTATTTTACCCACCTCGGAAGGATGGAAGACTGAGTCAGCTTTGAGCTGGTTAGGTTTGAACTGCCAAACGGCTGTCAATCAGCAATCAGCAGAAGTAGCCTGCAATACTGCATTCTAATCATTGTGTCACCATGCATGTACTTCATTCCACTATAAGCTGGATCTCATTGGTACCTTAAAGCATCGACAAAAGGCTGGGCCCAGTTTTTAGCAGGTTCAGCAGTGAAAAGGTAAAAGGGTAGAACTGCCTGCCTTCTTTGAATCCTTTCTTTTTCCCCTTCTTCTCTCTCAGTCAATGAAATCAATGAACACGAAAAAAGAAAAGTAACATTAAGCTGTTCTAGCAGAAGGGTAATGAAAAGATGTATTGTCTACACACAGTCATTCACACAAGTTTACCCAAACAATGCATTTGAATAAAGGACCTGTTACATTGAGATCCTATTCTTGCTCTTTTTCAGATGCAGACAAATGCACCAAATGTCCAGAAGATCAACACCCAAACACAGATCGAGTTCACTGTATTCCCAAGATTAAAAGCTATCTTTCTTATAAGGAAAATCTGGGGATTATCCTGACTTCCATTGCCTTGTTTAGATCTCCCAAACAATGGCCAGTGAATCAGGGTGTTTGGCTTCAGCCTCCATGATTGCAATTAAAGCTGAAGTAATCTTTAACAGGAAGGACATTACAATAGATGATTCTGTGAGTTAAACTTAGGTCTTGTCATAGGCGACAGAGTTCCAAGTTTATGTAATAGCAATAGCACTTAGATTTATATACCACTTCACAGTGTGTTACTGTTGTGCCTCGCCCACCCCCCTCTCTGCAGCTGGGCCCCTCCCATCTCCTGCTATCTCAGCCAGACGGATAATGAAGACGAATGGCCTGGCATGCCTCCAGCCCCCAGTCCTGGCACCATACCCGGACAGACTGAGCAAATAAACCTCCCCCCCACAGCATCATCTGTTGATCTATTTGCTCGGTATGCAAATTGCAAGGGTCTAAAGCGGATTCGTGATGGTTTTCAGGTAGGAAAGCACTAGCCTTTCAAAGGTTTTCATGACTACAGATGTTAGAGCAACTGGTCTGTAGTCATTCAGTTCCTTGATGGTGGGCTTCTTGGCACTGGGATGATGGTAGAGCGTTTGAAGCAAGAAGGAACATAGCACATCTCTAGTGATTTATTGAAAATATGGGTGAAGATGGGGCCAATTGGTCAGCACAGACTTTTAAGCAAGAAGGAGTTATCTTGTCTGGGCCTGGAGCTTTTCCTGGCTTTTGTCTGTGAAATAGGTCCTGCACTTCCTTTTCTGTGATCACTAGGGTTGTGAACCCAATGAAATGGGGTCAGTTGTAGGAGGCTTGGCTGTTGTTGGTGTGTCTGAGATGGGGTTGTGGAGATAGGTGGCTGTAGTTTCCTTTCAAACCTGCAGTAAAACTCATTCAGGTCATCTGCCAGTTGTTGATTACCTTCAGCCTGGGAAGGAGGTTTGCCATAGCCGGTGATATTTTTAAGAGTTTTCCACATGTTTGCTGGTTCATTTGCTGAAAATTGATTCTTTAGCTTTTCAGAGTAGCGTCTTTTTGCTGCTCTTATCTCCCTTGTTAGTGCATTTCTGGCCTGATTGTACAGCATTTTATCACCTTTTCTGTAGGCTTCCTCTTTGGAATGTCGTAGCTGCTTAAGTTTAGGTGTAAACCAAGGTTTGTTATTACTGTGTATTCGCAAGTTCCTTGTAGGTACACATAGGTCTTCACAGAAGCTGACATATGATGTTACAGTATCTGTGAGTTCATCCAGGTCTGCAGAGGTATCTTTAAAAATATTCCAATCAGTGCAGTCAAAACATGCCTGTAGCTTTAATTCTGATTCCTCCGTCCAGGTTTTCACTGATTTAATTATTGGTTTTATGGCTTTAAGTCTTTGCCTGTAAGCAGGTACAAGGTGAATCATGCAATGATCAGAGTGTCCTACAGCTGCACGTGGTAAAGACCGATAGGCATCTTTTAGTGTTGTGTAGCAGTGGTCTAGAGTATTCTTGCCTCTGGTGGGACAATTGACATGCTGAAAGTATTTTGGTAGTTCTTTCCTTAAGTTTGCCTTGTTTAGATCTCCCAAAACAATGGCCAGTGAATCAGGGTGTTTGGCTTCAGCCTCCATGATTGCAATTAAAGCTGAAGTAATCTTTAACAGGAAGGACATTACAATAGATGATTCTGTGAGTTAAACTTAGGTCTTGTCATAGGCGACAGAGTTCCAAGTTTTCTAAGCCTAGGATTTCAAGTCTGGTGGGATAAGGTATTTTGTTGTTTTCAGAGGAATGGAGAACTCTTCTTGTAAAATATAAATAAAATAAATAAAAAATAACCCTAACCCTAACCTTCCCACTCTCTGTCCGTCCCCGTCCCCCCCGACTCCAGAATTTATGGAAAACTGGTGCCGAACACAGCACATTTAAACTGATTTTGAGCATCCCAGGGTGCCTTAAGGAAGCTAACAAATCAAGATAAACAATTGCACTCAAGGGATTTTCAGATAAAGTGCATGCTTAAAAGGCAATGCCCAAATCTAAGCAATATTTCCCTTGAAATTATCCCTCATTACTTCTGATATCAGGATTTATTTTTTATTTATTTATTTATTTTGCACCAGTCATGCTTCAGTGCTGCAGTTGTCAGACCATTATTGTGCTGAGATCGATGGCAAATAAATAAATAATCTCACATCAGACCACTCACTATTATTTCATGTGAAATGAAAGCCTTGGATCTCTTTCCTGAATTCCACTATCACAGCGGGATTAAGGAGAGCATGAATTGCCTGGTTTCAGCTGATTAAAATATTCCAGACTATGGACCTGGACTGTTAGGAATCCCTGACTCCAACCAGCACAAGATGAAGCTTCTTCCCCAATTGGACCTCCATCCATTTCATTGAATCATCCATTGATTCCATTTCATCAGATTGAGTCCAAACCTGAAGTCAGGCCGTGGTCAACAGAATTTCCTTAATCTTTGATACTTGAAGACAAGAAACTAGTGAACCTGAAGCTATTAAGACCAAAATCCCCAGCATATGAGGTTCTCTCTCACCAGTTTTATGATGATAAATTTCAGAAGAGATATTAAATGGTAATGATTTATGTCCTAAATAATAATCACCCCAAATCTCATTCTGGATATATCTGAATCAACTTACAACTGTATTCAGCATTATAGCATCTGAAGGATACCTAAGTCAATAGATCTTGTCTACGAAATTTATAGATGTTTTACTCCACACATTCAATTCTTAGTGAAGTGGCTCCTAAGCCTTTTGAAAAAAGAGAAGAGATATTTTCCTCACCTTGTTGAGCAACCTTAGCTGTGACAAAGTATCTTGGTTGATGCTAAGTCTCTGCCTTTCAAAACTCCCCAATTTCTGATTGATGGGATCCTTCTTGGGGAGAACCACCCTACCAAAGATCATCAGATCTGCTGCAAGGTCTCCATTTTGATCCAAGTACACATCAAACAGGGAAAGGTTGTACAATTCACTCTTCTCTAGAAATGGATGGAACTAGAATGGAAACATCCAGGAATTTTAAAAGTAGCTTCTTATTGAATTTCTTATCTCATGATCTTTTTTATGTGAACCTTTCTTCTGTGGTTGTTTAACTAGCAAAAATTGTGACTTGGGAGAACAAGTGTTGTCACTATCTTCAAATCTCAAGAACAAGGGTTCAGTAATAATACTCAATCATATAGTATATTGACCAAAAGTATAGTGAGAAGATATAATTGACAAAAGTGGTCCATTATATATAACAATCTAGCTAATGTCACAAATCAAATGAACAAACTACCGAAATAATTAGAGTATTCATAAACTCCTTGAAAAGAACAGAGTGATTACCAGAAAGCAAGGATTTGTTAAGAAGAAAGTTGCAAGGCTAATCCTCATTCTGGTAGAGGAATGATCAGATGAACTAAAAATGATCAGATGAACTAATTCTATTTTACTTTAAGACCACATTAACAGAATCTTGGAAGTTTGAAAGTACAAATTTTTGCACCATCTCTTTTGACAGTCAAAAAAATTAGGGAGGACCTTCTCCGAGTTTCTTTCTCTGCCTGTTACATAGCTAGTGAGTTGCCTTTCATCCCAACCATCTTATCTGATCCTTTCCTGTATCTCTTTCTATGGTTCCCCAAACTCATTACCACATATCATTACACTTCCTTAACAGATTATTTGAATTCTGGTGGTATAACTTGATTTTTAGCACAGAATTAATAAAATGCTTCATGAAGTGATGAATGGAGATATAGTTAATGGAGTACTGGATAGCATGATAATTAAGTGGGTAAAGGTAAAGGTAAAGGTACCCCTTTCACTTATGTGCTAGTCGTTGCCGACTCTACGGGGCAGTGCTCATCTCCATTTCAAAGCCGAAGAGCCAGCGCTGTCTGAAGATGTCTCCGTGGTCATGTGGCTGGCATGACTCAACGCCAAAGGAGCACGGAACGCTGTTACCTTCCCACCAAAGGTGGCCCCTATTTTTTCTACTTGCATTTTTACGTGCTTTTTAAACTGCTAGGTTGGCAGAAGCTGGGACTAGTACTAGTAATGTAGCTCACCCCGTTACATGGCAGCACTAGGGATTCGAACCGCCGAACTGCTGACCTTTCGATCGACAAGCTCAGCTGTCTTAGCCCCTGAGCCACCGCATCCCTGATTAAGTGGGTACAACTATCTTAAAAACTGTAAAAGGTAAATTTTAATCTTACTGATAAAAATGGGGAATTGCAAAAAACAAATAGATCTTGGTGATTGATTTTACTATATTTTCATTAATAAAGGAAGTATGATTCATGATTTCATGAATAAAGGAAGTATAATCATGATTTTATGATGCAAAACTTGTAACACTTAGACAAAGTTAGTTTGATCTCCTTTAAAAAGGTTCTCAGCTTCCAGAAAATAAAAATATGATTTTGTGATAGAGAGAGGTGTACTGTATAAGTAAAAACTGGTTGGAAACTATCTGATTTTTAGCATCTAGGACTTGATACATGATTGCATCTTAGATAATAACAAATGAATGGCAGCCACAATCTATATCTTTCTTTAAGATTTCATTTGTAGTTTTTCTCACATTGTTTTATATATATACAATGGTTATTGATTACAATAAAGTAGTAGCAATGTTTTAATGATATGATAATAATCATATTATTCATTTCATGATGATGTCATGAATGGTCCAGGGGAATCCTACCAGTTCTCTTGCAGGAACCACACTTGGAGAAGACACTGCACAGAGTTTTCAACAGCTTTTGTCAAGGACAAAGAAGGAGAGGAAGAGATCAAAGGAGCTGCTTTTAGCCTTTAGGAAAGACAACAAGGAGAAGAGCCATTTTGGTTTACAGGAACTTAAAATCAGAAGGAATCTGGGAACATTTTTTTGAATATACGAAATGTCTTGGTTGTAGAAGGGAGGATGCAGTGCTCTTTCAATAAGTAGAAGATGTTGTACAGAAGCTAAGATCTTAAACAACCAAGCTCAGACAGCACCAAAAACCCTGAAAAGGAATTTCGTTTGATGGGTCCTTGTTGGGACCCCATACCTTCCATGGCTGCAACCTTTCTTCTCCCTTCTCCCTTCTCCTGTAGAAATTGGATGCAGTATTTAATGTGTGGGCCAGAATCTTAATGACGCTGTAAACATAGAGGTTATTTATGATCCACAGGTCATTCTTTTTGTCTTGGGTCTCCAGTGGTGCTTTCTGGGTACATCTTCTCCGCCCTTTGACAGAAAATATGTGTTTTGAAACAGAACAATGAAAATACTCATCCTGAAATTCACGTTTCAAAAGGAAATATGTCTTATAGGCATCCTCTTTGTTCCAACTCTTTTTCCACCGAGGAGGAAAGCTCCAAATGCTATGGACGTACTTGAGATTTGTGTCCTTTCTCTCTAAATATATTCCAAGCATTGTCATGATCCAGACTTTCCCTTCAATGGGACCTGGCAAACTTTCAAATGTTAAATGGAAAGGAAGAATATTGTCAGAAATGTGACTAAATTCCGAGAAGTGAACAAAGACATTAACTTGTTTCCACTTAGACAGGGCACCCTGGAGAGGTGCTGTGTGTCCAATTACTGAGAATTGTTGTGATATAACAACACAAATACTATTCCTGACAAGCATAGGAGTAAAAGTCCCCATGAAATGCTCTCCCTTCTCTGTGTCCGGAGCAAAGAGACCAATCAGGGTCCATTCAAAATGGAGGAGCAGTTGGACAATTCCTAGGTACTGGAAATCTTCTCTAGGGAGCGTTGGATAGAAAAAAGGGAATTGACTTTTATCACTCTGAGCTTCTGAAGCAATTTTATCATTGACCTGAAAAAAGGAGTGAAGGATTTTGTTATATTTGGGGGCCTTACCAAGTCCCAATACTTAGCTTTTAATGACTCCAACCTTTTTCTCATGCACATATTAGAACAGTTTCTTGTTGATTAGTCATTAGCCCATGTCAAGATACAGAATATGAAACACAGAACATTAACCAGTCTGAATAGAATTTAGAAAAATAAGTACAATAAGCATAAAGAATGAAAATGAAGATTTCAGCTGAACTAATTTCTTCTAAAAAAGAGCTGTATTATATACAGTATAATTTCTGAATTCTGATCACACAGGAAATACATTGTTTTAATATTAGGATCTCAACAGATTGTTTCTCCAATGTGCAGTCCAAGATATTGTTCTCCCTCTTTCTTATACAATTGACATTCAAAATAATAGATCTATTACTTCTATCTCTGGACCTCCACAATCACAAGTATATTCACTGTAAGGGATTTGGAAGATTTAAATCAATACTTGGAAGATATATTTGTAGCAGCTGATGCATTTCAGTGTTCCAGCCTTACTGAGGATGGTTATTCTTTCTCTGTTTTGAAAATCTTGGATTCTTTGTGCAGTGATTTTTTAAAGTTTTCTTCTCCAGCTGTAAAAAGACAGGGAGATCACAGGTCCTAAAATAATTTGTCAGTTGCATAATCCAAGAACATTTTGATTGAAATTTATTTGTTCTAACAGACTTTTGGGTTTCCATACCATTCATTTTATTTAAAAAAAGAATTACATGCCCTAATTTTATAAATTGTATAAATTCCCAATTTTGCTCTGAGGGCAGCAGCTGAAGTCTTTCTATCCACTCTCAAGATACTTTTCAGATAATATGATTGAATCTATTCTAGTAGTGATATAAATTAAATCCCAGAGTCAGCTCAGTGTAAGTGCATGACGGTAACATTTCTGGGGGCTAAAAGTAGTTGACATGTTGGCTAATATATTTGTAGATTTTTAATAAAATTGTTAGCTAATGTTTTGTTGTTGCTGTTAGTTGTGAAGTCGTGTCTGACCCATCGCAACCCCATGGACAACATTCCTCCAGGCCTTCCTGTCCTCTACCATCCTCTGGAGTCCATTTAGGCTCACGCCGACTGCTTCAGTGACTCCCTCCAGCCACCTGTTCTCTGCCGTCCCCTTCTTCTTTTGCCCTCAATCTTTCCCAGCATTAGGCTCTTCTCCAGTGAGTCCTTCCTTCTCATTAGGTGGCCAAAGTATTTCAGCTTCCTCTTCAGGATCTGGCCTTCTAAAGAGTAGTCAGGGTTGATCTCCTCTAGGACTGACTTGTTTGTTTGCCTTGCAGTCCAAGTGACTTGCAGGAGTCTTTTTTTTTTGTTTGTTTACATTTATATTCCGCCCTTCTCCGAAGACTCAGGGCGGCTTACAGTGTGTAAGGCAATAGTCTCATTCTATTTGTATATTTACAAAGTCAACTTATTGTCCCCCCAACAATCTGGGTCCTCATTTTACCTACCTTATAAAGGATGGAAGGCTGAGTCAACCTTGGACCTGGTGGGACTAGAACCTGCAGTAATTGCAGGCAGCTGTGTTTTAATAACAGGCTTCTTACAGCCTGAGCCTTACAGTCTTCTCCAGTACCAGAGTTCAAAGGCCTCATAGTGGCCCATAAAGGTTCATAATGCATATAGGTTTTATCATCAGTAGGAAGGTAAGCCAGTAGGACTCTGTTTAAAAATCTGAGATTTGTTCATGATTGAGGATATCATTATTTTGCCTAAGACCATGTAAAAAATGTGACTTTTCCATCAAAGCTGCACATTCATATTGTACAGAAAACTCCTTGATTGAACACAGAGCCTCTCCTGTCCTTCACAAGTGTGCAGCAAAAGCCGTCTTAGCAATGGGTATGGTGTCATCAGTAGATCTTTCAGTTTTGATCCTTGCTCCTCTCTCCAACTATTACCTCAATCCCCAGCCATGGAGCTTACAATGGCCATTGTGAAAAGCAGCTCTTGAATTCTATAGAGAAGATATGGTTGGATCTACCATCAAACACTACCAACCCCTTCACTTGCCAGGTAGGAGAACACAAACACAAACCTGTGCGACTTTGTAGGGGCGAACTACAGTTGACATCTGGATGGAGATGTCCCGGTCAGCTCCATCCACAAGAGCCAAAAGGTTGTCCTTCTTTCCACAGCTGTAGTTGGGAACATTGGCTTCTCCAGTAGAGAGCATATCCAGCAAGGCTTCTGAAGTGCCAAGGAGGTTATCATAGTTGTCATGGAGGTTGTAGCCAAGTGTGAGATTGTGCAGGAGCTGGGGATTCTTTTTCACCATGTCAATATTTAAAATCATGCACAATATTGTTTCCTTTCCACTGGGGAAACTAATGTAAAACCTTACTCGTGTTAATATTAACATCCTCAATGTCAACAAAAATATACTTTTTCTCCATTTAATCCTCTTTTTTCTCTACAGGCTGAGACTAAAGCCAACATTGATCCAAAAACCAGAGGCAAATGTTTGTCACCCATTACCCTTTAATGTTGTGGGTATTGAGGATGGAGATAGTCCTTAAAAAGGTTTTTAAAAATCAGAAATATTCCATTTTTTTTAGCAATGCTAATATTCATAGCCCAGTAACCAGGTTGCAGAATAATTCAGTCATTAAAGTAGAGCTACCAGCTGTTTTAAAAATAAACCATCTTCTATTCAATGTCTAAAATCAGACATTGAATAGCAATCGGTTGTAAAAATGTAGATTTGGTTGGGCAGACAAAATTAGAACCATTGTATTCCAGTCATGAATTTAGGATTGAACATAGAGAGGAAAATAAGGTGGACTTCTTTCAGGTTTCATTTGCCTCATATTTCTACTCTCATTAAACAAGACAAAATATAGAGGCTTGGAAATCTGGCTAAAAAATTAGCCAAATCCTGCAATATAAGAGTAAATAAAATAACAAGGGAGAAAAAAAGAAGAGTGCTAGAACTCAAAAATGGAGGCAATGAAACTCCATCAGAGCGAATAACTTACAACTGAATCTGATTGAAAGGAGCCACGTTGAAAGGTAATGTTGCATGTTTTATTGATGATGTAGAGATGACTATACCAATGAGAAGATCTCCTGGCCTGTAATAGCTCCATGGCTTTTCTCCATCCTGGTGGTCCAAATTCAGTGGGCACTTCATTCTAAGTATCCCAGAGATTGGCTGGGACACTAGCAGCATCAGAAGCAGAAGCAGGACATCCATAATTCATGAGGTTGAATCAATCCTCTTGTTCCTAACAAAGAATTAGAAGAATTCAAACCAGAGATGAACCTGGAAGAGAGAGAAAGTACATTCAAGAGGACACTTCCTTCCTATCTTGAAAGTTGAGGCACAAAGAGCATAACCTGTGGTATTTATCCTTTTCTAGTACAAGATGCCTTCCATGTTGCTTCAGTTTGATGTTTAAATTAAAGGCAGTCACTGGAGAAGTAGGAGAAGAGGCCTGAAGAGGTATGGTAATAATAACAGTGAGAATAAACTTCTCCTCTTGGGACCTTGAACTTCTTCCGTGTAAGGAGGGGTAGCTGGAGAGAAGCATATTAGTGAAAATCACAGATAAACCCCTTAGGGCACTGTTCTGCAGTGGTCATAGCCCTTCCTGTTAGGACATGTCCAGAAAGTGGTGCTGGAGCAAGAAACTTCAACAGCTGGAAAAGTGACTTCTGCTGTCCTTCAGTGTGGTCTCTTGCCTCCAGAAACTGCTAGGAAAGGTCACCCAGAGCTATGGAGTTTGGTGCCACTCTAGGTTGGTGACACTTAACTCTAGTGCTCCCTGTGCTTTATCTCCATGGAAGCAGTCAGTATCCTTGAATCCAGCCTAATGTTTACAATAGGGCGAATTTGGAATGTTCTTTTCAATGAGATCTCCGTGTATTAATCCTAATATGGAGCTTTTTTATACAGCCTCCAAAAATAAACCGATGTTGTGACTCCAGCCCCTGAACCTGGCCCCATGCTGAAAGTGACTCCAACAGTGAGGGGGAAGGGCCGGTAAGGCTTACCTTGGGAGCACTGATGCCTTTGGCTCGGCTCCAGGAGCCAGAACCAGGCCAGTTGGAGGATGTAATGAGGCCGTCATCCCCTGATTCCTCCCTTCCTCAGGCTACGCCTTCAGACCCAGCTGATAATAATAATCAAGCTCGGATTAATCCGCGCTTCAGAAGATTAGAGAGGTGGCGTCATCAAAGGGAAGGGTGGGGCTCCACAGGATATATAAGGAGCTTTGGGACTGCTCTCATTCCACGGGAGCAAAAGATTAGCTGAACCGTTTCAAAGAGAGCTTACTCTGCAAGTCATTTGTTTGAATTTTGGCAAGCAGCTGCGATTTTTCTGCCAGGACTGATAAGAGCTGTGAATCCACTGGCTGAAGGCCAGCTCGTTACTCTGAAGTGGGGAAGGAGACAGAACAACTGATGGGCTGTCTGCTAAAATAAAGCCAGGTCAGTACACACACTTGAAAGTAAAACAGGAAGTGGAATGTGTCTGGCAAGAACAAAGAATGCTTATTTACAGGAAATATGCATGTGTAAATCTTGTAACAATTCTGGATTGTTAGAGACCTGATTAAAAGTAGCAAGAGTTAGACAACTCATCTAAAAATTAGGAATACAGTTGGCCTGCAGTCAATGAAAGGTGTATTAGATAACTCCTGGGGCATTCATTAGCCAAGGCTTAGGAATAGGGAAAGCTAGAGACCAATAGAACAAATTGTAGAATTATTACTAAAATGTTTCTTACATGACATTTCTCACCTTGTCCCGCCTTCTCTTTTAGTGAAAATGTATAAAGCTTATTTAATCCTTTGTTCTTGGTTCTTGACATTTTGGCCAGGAGCCCTTTTCCTTGGAGTACTCTAATAAAAAGCAATCAGAAAACCTGCACCTCGTCCATCTGTCTGGCGTCGTCTGGCGTCCATCATTGGCTTCGGCACCAGGCTCAGACCTGAATTAGGGACAACAAAACCATGGTTGAAAGTGTGAATGCAGCCATCGGTGAAATGACCAGGTTAAGTAAGTTGTATGGCTTGACCAGAGGCAGTCTAGTCTAGTGGTCAAGGCATCCAGCTAGTAACAAGGAGACCATGAGTTCTTGTCCTGCTTTGGACAGAAAACTAGCTGGGTGAACCTGGTCCAGCCAATCACTTAGAGCCCTAGGAAAGAGGCAACGGCAAACCACTTCTGAAAAGCTTTGCCACTTACATTCTTTCTGACCTTTCACACTCAGCTGGCTGAGGCTGTGGACCTTCCTGAGTCTGGCTTCAGTCTTGCAAAACCTTCCAAGTGGACTCCGACTCGCTAAACTAGGGCAGAATTTTTATCTGGTTGCTTTGTGAAGCATCAGCAGCAGGGAAGCTCCGGTCTTGAACATGAGAGTCCATTTCAAGTCCTCGTGAAGGCTGCAGGGACAGTGATGAAGCATCGTTCCTCGAAGGCCAGGAGGATTGCAAGAGGTTGATGTCCCTTCCTGTCAAGGGCAGGGAGAGTATGCTGGGAAAAGAGGAAAGCAAGTGGGGCTCTTTACCCAATCCAGCTCAGGCAGCCTCAGGCATGGCTGGAAACCATTTCTTTGAGGGAGGAGCCCTCTTAGTGCATGACAAGGCTGGGAGAACACAAGTACATCAGAGTAATGGGGATTCCTTGCAGTGGGGGGGTCCAAGTCAAAGCACCCCTTTTTAAGGTGCTTGCAATCATGTTTGCATTAGGACAGCGTCAGCACCCCCAGCATTGGTAGGACCCCCTCAGACCCCTTTGAGGACTCAATTGCCTAGCCCCTGTGTTGTGTGAATGCCCCACCAGGTGACTGAAAGTTCTGCATCCTCTGCAGACTTGAACTGAGTGAGTCAAACTCCACTGACCATCATGGAAGCATGTGCTCTCTCCTTAACCTGGATTGGGTAGAAGCCATCTTTACTGAGCTCTGTGGAATCATCAAGTGGATTAACGGGCAAAGTTTACAGTTTGTGTAGAGGTCATCCAGGTTTTTTTCAGGCATTTCTGCAGTAGTTTTAGCAAGCTGGGCACACCTCAGCCTGGCACTGCCCGCAGGGAGGCATTGGGCTTCAGAAGTAACCAGATTAAAAGTGGCTTCTTTCTCTTTTGCATCCCCAAAGAAACTCTAAGGAACTGGGGACTCAGCTATAGTTGGCCACAAAGCCCCTGAAAATATTAAGTGAGATTTTAAGAAAGGTTTGTCCCATCTCATCCATTCCAGTAGTTGGGAACCTTCTCCTGGGCAAATATGTGAAACAGTTTGTCACACTAAGACAGTATCTGGTGTATATATTTTGGCATGGTACATTATGCCAATATAGCAAGTCTCTTTCCTTAACCAAGTTAAGGGTGCTATGTGAACTCATCCAGACTTACCACAAACCAACTATGTGTTGTCCAATGCACATAAAATTAGAAACATTTTACAGGGTCTTTTGGATTTAGAGTCCATGGCAGAGGTAGTATTCAGCAGGTTCTGAACAGTTCTGGAGAACCGGTAGTGGAAATTTTGAGTAGTTTGGAGAACCGGTAAATACCACCTCTGACTGGGACCACACCCCACCTATTGTCTGCATCCCAAGTCACAGCTGATCAGGAGCAAATGGGGATTTTATTTATTTATTTATTTATTTGTCAAACACAACAGTATATAACAAAATATATAGTAAAAAACAAAATACACAGGTACCATATATGTGGTACCTTGCTCAGTAGTAGTAACTGTGAGAGGGATCTTGGAGTCCTAGTGGACAACCATTTAGATATGAGCCAGCAGTGTGCAGCAGCTGCTAAAAAAGCCAACACAATTCTGGGCTGCATAAACAGAGGGATAGAATCAAGATCACGTGAAGTGTTAGTGCCACTTTATAATGCCTTGGTAAGGCCACACTTGGAATATTGCATCCAGTTTTGGTTGCCACGATGTAAAAAAAATGTTGAGACTCTAGAAAGAGTGCAGAGAAGAGCAACAAAGATGATTAGGGGACTGGAGGCTAAAACATATGAAGAATGGTTGCAGGAACTGGGTATGTCTAGTTTAATAAAAAGAAGGACTAGGGGAGACATGATAGCAGTGTTCCAATATCTCAGGGGTAGCCACAAAGAAGAGGGAGTTGGGCTGTTCTCCAAAGCACCTGAGGGTAGAACAAGAAGCAATGGGTGGAAACTGATCAAGGAAAGAAGCAACTTAGAACTAAGGAGAAATTTCCTGACAGTTAGAACAATTAATAAGTGGAACGACTTGCCTGCAGAAGTTGTGAATACTCCAACACTGGAAATTTTAAAGAAAATATTGGATAACCGTCTGCCTGAGATGGTGTAGGGTTTCCTGCCTGGGCAGGGGGTTGGACTAGAAGGCCTCCAAGGTCCCTTCCAACTCTGTTGTTATACTATATTATATAAGTATAAGCATGAAATAACCATACGAATTGGGTACAATCAAAGGGAACATTAGGACAGGAACGGTAGGCATGCTGGTGCTCTTATGCACGCCCCTTACAGACCTCTTCGGAATGGGGTGAGGTCAATAGTAGATAGGCTTTGGTTTCCACCACTGGTCCATGGGTAACCAGCATGGCAACATTCACAAGACAAGAGATCAGTCTAGCTTGTCGTCTTGTTTTGCATCTCAGGTTTTTGCCCCAAAATTCACCTTTTCCCCAGCGGTTGACTTGTGTTATGGTATGTTTAGGGTTTCACTTGAACAAGCATTCTTGGCTACTTTTGCTTTCTTAAGTATTCCTTCTTGTATGCTGGCAGGTTACTAAGGATCAAGGCCTGTCTGCTTTAAGATTTTAGCTTCTTAAGGTAAAGGTATTAGGGAAGGGGTTTTTCAGCCTTTCCTTCAATGGCAAACCACTTTCTGAATACCTTGCTAAGCTTTCTGGCTCATCTCCACTTGTGGTTTTTCTGACAACCTTCACATACTTGGCTGAGGCTCTGAACCTTGATTTGCCTGGTTCTGTCCTCGCAAGCCCAGCCAGATGGCTTCCAACTCTTTAAAATTCACCCAATTTGTGCAGCTGGTTGTGCTTCAGAGAGGTGACAAGAAGCTCCCAATCCTGACAAGGAGAATGGGTTTCAAGTCCTCATGAAGGCAATTGGATGGGCAATGAAGCAAAGTTTCTGGAGAGCAAGGAGTGACAGGGAGGCTACAGGAGATCTATGTGTCTTTCTGGGAAAGTCAGGGAGGGTGGTCTGGAAGAGAGGAAGACAGGCGGAATCCCCAACCCGATGTTGTGGTCTGCCAGCAGCCTGTGGACCTGACAGTGGAGTTGGACAGTGAGGAGGCTGGGGAGGACAATGGGCCAGTTCTGGAGTCAGGGAAGGCCTGGACGAGGGCTCTGCATCGGAGGCAGAGATGGAGCCAGGGACATCTGGAAGTGATACCCAGACTCCGGAGTCTCCAGAGGCAGACAGCACAGAGGCAGAGGAACAGGAGGAACAGGAGCACGCATGTGAAGAGCTGCCAGAAGGCAAGAGCAGCTGAAGCAAAAAGGACGACTCAGAAGTAAGGCCAGAAGATGATTGGACACTCCCATAAGGCTTAAAAGAGCAGCAACGAGCCATTGGGTTCTTTGTAGAAAAGCAATGTTGATTCCAGTGCTTCTTATCAGAGTCTCTTGAACTTTTTGGGGGTTTTGCCAAGAAAAGCCTTTGGCAGGTTGCCAAAGACATCAGAGGTTGGTGATAAGGCTGAAGAATTTGTTTTGGACAAGTCTTAAAGGGACCAAGGTTGAAGACCCCTGTCCTAAGAGGTTTATCTGTGATTTTTACTAATATGCTTCTCTCCAGCTACCCTTCCTTACATAGAAGAAGTTCAGGGTCCCAAGAGCAGAAGTTCCTTCTCACCACAATTATCACCATCCCTGTCTCTGAGACCTCTTTTCCTACTTCTCCAGTGACTGCCTTTGATGTAAACATCAGACTGAAGTAACATGGAAGGGATCTTGCGTTAGGAAAGGATAAATACCACAGCTTATGCTTTTTATCGCACAAGTTACAGGACAGGCAGGAGCTGTGCTCTTGAACTGTACTTTCTCTCTCTTCCAGGTGAATCTTGGTTTGTCTCTGTTTGATTCAGGAAAGCAACTGGATATTCCATACTGGGAGAGTGCTTATAATTCTTTTTCTAATTCTTCTTTAGAAACAGGAAGGAGATTGATTCAGTCCCATCAATTATGGAACTTCTGCTACTGTTTCTGCTGCTGCTGATATCTGAGCCGGTTTCTGGGAAGCTTAGAATGAAGTGCCCACTGAATTTGGATAACAAGGATGGAGGAAAGCCATGGAGCTATTATAGCCCAGGAGATCTTCCCATTAGTTTTCTCATCTCTCCATCAACAATAGAACATGAACCATTATCTTTCAACATGGTTCCTTCTAGTCAGATTCGGCTGTAAGTCTTCACTATAATGGAGTTTATTTTATTTATTTATTTCGTCAAGCATGTATTTTATGACAGAAACAAGTGTAAACATAATTATAAATACATGTAAAGGATACAAATAAAAGAAAACATTAGGACAGGGACGGGAGGCACACTGGTGCGCTTATGCACGCCCCTTACAGATCTCTTAGGAATGGGGTGAGGTCTACAGTAGACGGTCTAAGGTTAAAGTTTTGGGGATTTGAGGAAGAAACCACAGAGTCAGATAATGCATTCATTCCTTTCATTTCCAGTTCTAACTCTCTTCTCTTTTCCTTCTTCTTATTTTACTTACTTTTATATTGCAGAACCTAACTAATTTCTTGAATCTTTTTGATTTCCACAGCCTCTCTCTTTTGTCTTATTTTCAGAGAAAGACTCAAATCCAAAGATGAGCAAGTAAAACCTGAAAGCAGTCTGCGTTATTTTCCTCTCCCTGTTCAATCTTAAATTCATGACTTGAATATTCAGTTTTGTAGTTTCCCCTCTCAGGCCATTTCAATATTTTTATAACCTCTCATTGATACTCTATGCCTGATTTTTATAAGAATAAAGGATGACTTGTTTTTAAAACAGCTTTTCTGGACCATTTATCAAAATTCCTCTCCACTTATCATGGTTTTGCTTGAACGATTAAATTATTCTGCAAACTGTTTACCAGGCTGTTGAAAGTTAGTACTTCTACAAATAATGGTGTGTTTGTGATTTTTAATCATTTTAGAGGACTATCTCCATCCTACCTTTTCCACAATCATAAATATGAGGTGACTATCATTTGCCTCTGGTTTTGGATCAATATTGGTTTAAGACTCAATTAGAAAAAGAATGGATTAAATAGAGAAAAAGTATTTTGTTATTGCTGATGATGATGCTAATATTAACATGAGCATGGTTTTACACTAGTTTACCTCATCGAAAGGAAAGAATAATACAAATGATTTTCAATATTGAAGTTTTTAATAAAAATGACCAGCACCTGCACAATCTCACACTTGGCTACAACATTCATGACAACTATGGTAACACCCTCGGCACTTCAGAAGCCTTGCTGGATATGCTCTCTACTGGAGAAGCCAATGTTCCCAACTACAGCTGTGGAAAGAAGGACAACCTTTTAGCCCTTGTGGATGGAGCTGACCAGGACATCTCCAGCCAGATATCAACATTAGCTGACACCTACAAAGTCCCACAGGTTTGTGTTTGTGTTCACCTACCTGGCAAAGTGAATGCTGTGGTAGCGTTTGACGATTGATACCGCCATATCAATCTGTAGGATTCAAGAGCTGCTTTTCACTTTGGCCATTGTAGGTTTCATGGCTGGGGATTGAGGTCACAATGGGGAGGGAGCAAGGATCAAAACAGAACCATCTTCTCATGACACCATCCTCTTCACTTTGAGGGCTTCTGCTGCACACTTGTGAAGTTGAGGAGAGACTATGTGTCAAATCAAAGGATCTTCTGTACCAACAGGAAGGTGCAGGACTGATGGAAAGCTCACATTTTGTACATCATCTTAGTCAAAATAATGATATTCTCAGTCACGAACAAATCCCAGATTTATAAACAGAGTTCCACCGGATTATCTTTCCTACTATTGATGAAATATATATGATATGAATCTAAGGTAAAGGTAAAGGTTCCCCTCGCACATGCGTGCTAGTCTTTGCTGAATCTAGGGGCGGTGCTCATCTCCGTGGGGCCAGCATGACTCAATGCCAAAGGCGCAAGGAATGCTGTTACCTTCCCACCAAGGTGGTCCCTATTTTTTCTACTTGCATTTTTATGTGCTTTCGAAACTGCTAGGTTGGCAAAAGCTGGGACAAGTAACGGGAGCTCACCCCGTTACACGGCAGCACTAGGGATTCGAACCACTGAGCTGCCGACCTTTCGATCGACAAGCTCAACATCCTAGCCCCTGAGCCACCGTGTCCCTTGATATGAATCTACAGGGAGCATTAACATTAATTAAATATTTTATATATTTTTTAAAAACCCTACCAATATATTTTCCAAATTCATTATAAAAGGTTTGAAGAACAATATTGCCCCCGGAGAGGATTTTCTACCAGCTGAACAGTTCAAGAAATATCCCAACTGGTGGGACCCTCTATTAGGAAGTTCATTTACAAATATAAATAATACCTGCTGTACCCATTTGGGTTTAAGATTGTAGCTTTCATATATAAAAAGGCAATAAAATGAACCCTATCAAATTCAGGCCTATTTGTCTAACAGGTATTGTGTGTAAATACATGCCAGCTTCCCCTTGAACAAAGTTTTAAATAGAATAGAATAGAATAGAATAGAATAGAATAGAATAGAATAGAATAGAATAGAATAGAATAGAATAGAATAGATTTTTTTATTGGCCAAGTGTGATTGGACACACAGGGAATTTGTCTTGGTGCATATGCTCTCAGTGTACATAAAAGAAAAGATACGTTCATCAAGGTACAACATTTACAACACAAATGATGGTCAATAGATCAATATAAATCATAAGGATTGCCAGCAACAAAGTTACAATCATACAGTCATAAGTGGAAAGAGATTGGTGATGAAAACAATGAGAAGATTAATAGTATTGTAGATTTAGTAAATAGTTTGACAGTGTTGAGGGAATTATTTGTTTAGCAGAGTGATGGCCTTTGGGAAAAAACTGTTCCTGTGTCTAGTTGTTCTGGTGTGCAGTGCTCTATAGCGTCGTTTTGAGGGTAGGAGTTGAAACAATTTATGTCCTGGATGTGAGGGATCTGTAAATATTTTCATGGCTCTCTTCTTGATTCGTGCAGTATACAGGTCCTCAATGGAAGGCAGGTTGGTAGCAATTATTTTTTCTGCAGTTCTAATGATCCTCTGAAGTCTGTGTCTTTCTTGTTGGTTGCAGAACCGAACCAGACAGTTATAGAGGTGCAAATGACAGACTCAATAATTGAGTCCCTGTAGAACTGAATCAGCAACTCCTTGGGCAGTTTGAGCTTACTGAGTTGGCACAGAAAGAAGGTAGAAGAAAAGCACATTCCTTGTAGAAAAAGCAGCAGTTTTTTGGCAGATGTGATCCATTATTGACAATTGTTTTGTCTTGAACCATCTAACTATAAAAATAGCAGTCAGAGGAAAGAATGGTTTGCTGCCTTTATATCATTTGACACAGTAAGCAAAGAAATATCATGGAAGAAACTGATGGCCCTTAAAATGGAACTCAGAATGGTGGTCCTGCTCAAAGTAGTCCTTTCTACAAGCACTCACCGTGACAACAGTTACTCAGTGGAACCACTTGCCTCATGGAGTTGTGGGTACTCCATTACCGGAGATTTTCAAAAAGACACTGGACAATCCTTTTGCCTGGAGTGGTATAGGACAGGGGTGAAATCCAGCAGGTTCTGACAGGTTCTGGAGAACCGGTAGCAGAAATTTTGAGTAGTTCGGAGAACCGGTAGCGGAAATTTTAAGTAGTTTAGAGAACTGGCAAATACCACTTCTGGCTGGTCTCAGGAGTGGGGTGGGAATGGAGATTTTGCAATATCCTTCCCCCAGGAGTGGGGAGGGAATGGGAATTTTGCAGTATTCTTCCCCTGGAATGGGGTGGGAATGGAGATGTTGCAGTACCCTTCCTCTGCCACGCCCACCAAGCTATGCCTACAAAACCAGTAGTAGATAATTTGAATTTCACCACTGGTATAGAATCTCCTGAAATGGGCAGGGGGTTGGACCTGAAGACTTCTAAGGTCCCTTCCATCCCAATTATTTTTGTTCATTTATTTGAGGGCGTGTTTGGGGCTCAATGGAGTCATGAGCCGTAGGATTGATATTTACAAAAAGGTAAGTCAAAGGTGTTGCCGATATGATATTTGGACTGCATATGCTGTTAAAAGGCCTTGGCTCCCATTCTCATAATAATTATCTGATTATGGATAAGTCAAAGTCAAAAGTTATGGTCTTTGGAAAACGGCAGCATTTCCAAATAGGGCTATTAGATGAGGATCTAATAGAGCAAGTTCACACCTTTCCTTACCTGGGGTATTTTTCTCTGTGACTGGATCTTGGCTTCGTCAACATCAAAGGAGTTCATTTAGACCAAAGGCACAAGTGGATGCAGTGTTAATTTTTGTTAAAAAATCATAGCTATGCAGCTTCCTTAACCTGATTTATTAAAGTACAGAAGTCCTAAAATGCTGTTAGAACAAACATATTTCAGTTAAAACTGTCTTGAATTGTATACATGGCTATTTATAGTAGGAACTGTCGTCTCCCTTCTTTTTTGCAACTAAAAAAAACCCTAAAAAATGGTGCGCAAAGAATCCAAGATTATCAAAACAAAGCGAGACATAGCCAGTAAGATTGGCATGTTGAAATGCATCAGTTGCTACAATATCTTCCAAACTGACAGCTATTGAGTTGAATCTTCCAAATCCCTTACAGTGAATACAGGTATATTCATGGAGGTCCAGAGACCGAAGATGTAAGACACCTATTGTTTTGAATGTCAATTATATAAGAAAGAGGGAGATCAATATCTTGGACTGCGCATTAGAGAAACAACTTATTGGGATCCTATTATTAAAACAACCTATTTCCTGTGGGGTCAGAATTCAAAAATTATACTGTATATTATACAGCCCTTTTTGGGAGGAAATTAGTTCAGCTTAAATAGTTATTTTCATTCTTTATGCTTATTCTATTGTACATTTTTAAAAATGTACAATTAACAAGATCATATGTAAATGTTCTGTATTTTATATTCTGTATCTTGAAGGGGCTCAGGGGCTAAGACAGCTGAATTGTCGATCGAAAGGTCGGCAACTCGGCGGTTCGAATCCCTAGTGCTGCCGTGTAACGGGGTGAGCTCCCGTTACTTGTCCCAGCTTCTGCCAACCTAGCAGTTTCGAAAGCACGTAAAAATGCAAGTAGAAAAAATAGGGACCACCTTTGACGGGAAGGTAACAGCGTTCCGTGAGCCTTCGGCGTTGAGTCATGCTGGCCACATAACAACAGAGACATCTTCGGACAGCGCTGGCTCTTCAGCTTTGAAATAGAGATGAGCCCCACCCCCTAGAGTCGGCAATGACTAGCACGTATGTGCAAGGGAAATCTTTACCTTTTACCTTTACCTTGATATTGCCTACTGACTAATCAACAAGAAACTGTTTTAATATGTGCCTGAGAAAAACATTGGATTGATTAAAAGGTCAAAATTTGGATTTGGTAAGGCCCCCAAATGTGACTCAGAATTCTTCATTGCTTTTTCAGATGAGTGATAGAATCGCTTCAGAGGCTCTGAGTGATAAAAGCCAATCCCCATTTTTCCATCCAATGCTCCCCACAGAAGGGTTCCACTATCCAGGGATTGTCCAGCTGCTCCTCCATTTTGAATGGACCCTGATTGGCCTTTTTACTTCAGACACAGAGAAGGGAGAGAATTTCATGAGGAAATTTGCTCCTATGCTTCTCAGGATTGGGATTTGTGTTGTTCTATCACAACAATTCTCAATGACTGGAGATGCAACTTTCCTCAGGGATGACCTCTCTAAGTGGAGACAAGTCAATGTCTTTGTTCACTTCATAGAATATGCTTCTCTTTGGAAGAGAATTCTTCCTTTCCATGTAACACTTGAATTTTTGCCAGGACCCATCGAAGGGAAAGTCTGGATCGTGACAATGCTTGGAGCATATGTAATGAAGAAGAACATCCTTCTCAAGTACGTCCATAGTGTTTGGACCCTTTATTCTCAGTGGAAAAAAAACTGGCGCAAAGACGATGCCTTTAAATATTCCTTCTTTGTGGGACGTGAATTTGAAGCCAATTATTTCCACTGTTCTGTTTCAAAACATAGCTTTTCTGTCAAAGGCTGGAGAAGATGCACCCAGAAAGCACCAGTGGAGATCCAAGAGAAAGAGAATGGGATGCGGATCACAAATGACGGTGTTACTTATAGCATCATAAAGATTCTGGCTCATGCTATAAATGCTGCCTCCAAACCCCAGAGGAGAAGGAAGGAGGGAGAAGAGAGGTGGGGGGCTCCAAGGCTGCAGCCGTGGAAGGTATGGGGTCCCAACAAGGATCCATCAAATTAAATTCCTTTTCAGGGTCTTTGGTGCTCTCAGAGCTTGGTTGTTTAAAATCTTATGATTCTGTATAACGTCTTATACTTATTGGAAGAGCGCTGCATCCTCCCTTCTACAACCAAGACGTTTTGTATATTTGAAAAAAATATTCCCAGATTCCTTCTGATTTTAAGCTCCTGTAAACCGACATGGCTCATCTCCTTGTTCTCTTTCCTCAAGGCTAAAGCAGCTCCTTTGATCTCTTCCTCCCCTTCTTTGTCCTTAACTAAAGCTGATGAAAATGTTTCTTTCTTTCTTTCTTTCTTTCTTTCTTTCTTTCTTTCTTTCTTTCTTTCTTTCTTTCTTTTATTTTGTCACATATTATATATAAGCATAAGCATGAAATAACTATACAATATATAAGCATATATATAAGCATAAGTATGTAATAACTATATTAATTGGATATAATGAAAGGAAACAATAGGACAGGAATGGTAGGCACGCTTGTGCTCTTATGCATGCACCTTACAGACCTCTTAGGAATGGGGTGAGGTCAATAGTAGACAGTTTTTGGTTAAAGCTTTGGGGATTTTGTAAGAGACCACAGAGTCAGGTAGCGTAGTCCAAGTATTAACAACTCTGTTACTGAAGTCATATTTTCTGCAATCAAGATTGGAGCGGTTAACATTAAGCTTAAATCTATTGTGTGCTCATGTATTGTTGCGATTGAAGCTGAAGTAGGACATTGTAATAGATGATGCTATGAGTTAAACTCAGGTCATGTTGAAGGCGGCGGAGTTCTAAATTTTTTAAACCCAGGATTTCAAGTCTGGTGGCATAAGATATTTTGTTGTATTCAGAGGAGTGGAGAACTCTTCTTGTAAAATATTTCTGGACACATTCAATTGTATTGATTTCTGAAATGTGGTATGGGTTCCAGACAGGTGAGCTGTATTCAAGAATTGGTCTAGCAAATGTTTTATATGCTCTGGTTAGTAGTGTAGTGTTTCTGGAGAAGAAGCTATGCAAGATTAGGTTTACAACTCTTAAAGCCTTTTTTGCGATGAAGTTGCAGTGGCCTTTGGCACTTAGATCATTTGATATGAAAACTCTAAGGTCTTTAACAGGGTGGGAGTCATCTGTAAGGTAATGTCCATTGAGCTTGTACTTAGTGTTTAGATTCTTTTTTCCAATGTGTAAGACTGAGCATTTGCTGCTTGAGATTTGGAGTTGCCAAGTTTTAGAACATTCCGACACAAAGTCAAGGTCTTTTTGAAGGGTAGCTGTATTGTTGGTGGTGTAAAATAGTTTGACATCATCAGCAAAGAGAACACAATTACTTGTAATATGGTCACAGAGATCATTAATGTATAATATGAAGAGTGTTGGTCCAAGAACGCTGCCTTGGGGAACGCCGCTTTTGACAGGAACAGGATTTGATAGAGCACTGCCAATTTTGACCACTTGTTATTTGTTTGACAGGAACGCTGTTATCCAATTGTGGAGGGGTCCTGAGATGCCGTAGGATTTTAGTTTTAGGAGAAGTTTGTCATGTACCACTGAGTCAAAAGCTTTGCAGAAGTCTATGTAAATTGCATCTATTGCTTTGCCTTGATCAAGATTTGTAGTCCATATGTTTTTGCAGTGAAGAAGTTGTAAATTACATCATAATTTTTTTCTGAAACCAAATTGTTTGTTAGAGAGTAGATTGTTTGTTTCTAGGTGGAGGGTAATGGATTGGTTGATGATAGATTCCATAACTTTACAGGTGACGCAGCGTAAAGAGTTTGTGTAACATAGAGATTGTGTAACAACATAGAGACATTGTGCAGTGTCTTCTCCAAGTGTGTTTCCTACAAGAGGACCTGGTATGATTCCCCTGGATCATTAATGGCATTATCATCAAATTAATAATATGGTTATCGAATCACTAAAATATTATTACTACTTTATTATAATCAGTAACCATTCTATGTATTGAATAATGTGAGAAAAACTACAAATGAAATCTTAAAATAGGTTGTTGCTGCCATTCATAACATTCATATTGAGCCACTGTGGCGCAGTGGTTAGAATGCAGTATTACAGGCTGCTTTTGCTGACTGCCGATGGCCAGCAGTTTGGCAGTTCAAATCTCACCAGCTCAAGGTTGACTCAGCCTTCCATCCTTCCGAGATCTGTAAAATGAGGACTCAGATCATTGGAGGCAGTATGCTGACTCTGTAAAGCACAATTCTAGATGCGCACAGATCTCTTTTTGATTATTTTTTCCCAGTATCTTCTCGGGTATTGATGTTAGGCTCATTAGTCTGTAGTTTCCTGGGTCTATTCCCCCCCAACTTTTTTTTTTAAAGATGGAAACCACATCAGCTCTTTTCCAGTCCTCTGGTAGATCCCCAGTGCTCCAGGATTTTTGAAAGATATAGTACAGTAGTTCTGAGAAAATATCTTCCAGCTGCTTTAGAACTCTGGGATGTATATAACTCTGATATAAATATATAAATATATAATATATATATTTATAATATATATAATATATAAATTTAAGGGTGGCTCAGGGTTAAGACAGCTGAGCTTGTCGATCGAAAGGTCGGAAGTTCGGCGGTTCGAAACCCTAGTGCCGTATAATGGGCTGAGCTCCCGTTACTTGTCGCAGCTTTTGCCAACCTAGCAGTTTGAAAGCAAAAAAAAAATGCAAGTAGAAAAATAGGAACCACCTTTGGTGGGAAGGTAACAGCGTTCCGTGCGCCTTTGATGTTGAATCATGCCAGCCACCTGACCACGGAGACGTCTTCGGACAGCGCTGGCTCTTTGGCTTTGAAACGGAGATGAACACCGCCCCCTAGAGTCGGCAACAACTAACACGTAAGTGCGAGGGGAACTTTTACCTTTTAATATATAAATTTATATATATATATATATATATATATATATATATATATATATATATATATATATATATATATATATATATATATATATATATATATATATATATATATATAATATAAATATATATATAAATCTGATATAAATCAGGTTCCAGTGATTTATATTCATCAAGATCAGACAGGTGTTCTTACCATTTTATTTGGCTCATTTTAACTTTTATTTCTGGTCTGTCTTTTATTATTATGATTTAGGTAGGTTGGACTATAGTTTCTTTTTGTATGAAGACCAATGCAAATAATGAGTTAAGCAGATCTGCTTTCTCTCTGCTGCCTTTTACTTCTTTACTATGTTCTCTCTTTAGTGGACCGACTTTTTTCTTGATTTTTTTTCTTGTTATTTATACATTGAAATAAACTTTATAATCTTTGACTTTCGTTGCAGGTTTTTGTTCATTCTGAGCCTTTGCTTTTCTGACTTCATCTTTGCAGTTTCTGGCTATCTGCTGATATTTTGCCTTAGTTATGTGTCCCTCTTTCCATTTTTTGTACTTGTCCTTTTTGTCTTTCAGTTATTCTATTCTATTCTATTCTATTCTATTCTATTCTATTCTATTCTATTCTATTCTATTCTATTCTATTCTATTCTATTCTAAAAACTTTGTGCAGCCATGCTGGTTTCTTCTTGAATTTCTTGGTTTTCTTTTTCAGTGATATTGTTGTGATCTGGGCTTTTATGATCATATTTTTCAGTTTCTCAAGCTTCTTGAATTATTTTACCTTTTAGGATTTTCATACAGTGAATCTTTCCCAAGTACTCTCTGAGTTTGTTAAAATCAGCTCTTTTAAAATCTAAGACTCTCATATCACTGTTTTCTTTTGCTTGTGTTTCCATTATGTTGAAATCCAGTATGATATGGTCACTCTCACCCAAAGTTCCTGCAGTTTCAACTCCCTCTATCACTTCTTCTTTGTTTGTAAGAATTAAATCCAGTATGGCTGTCCCTCTAGTTCCCTCCTCTACCTTTTGGATAACAAAGTTTTCAGCTAGGTTGGCCAGGATCCTATTTGATTTCTCAGTTGGTGAGAAATTAATTTTCCAGTTAATTGAAGTCCCCCATTACTATTGTAGTGTGTTTCCTACATATATTTGTTAATTGGTTAGCAAAAAGTACATCCATTTTTTTCTGCTTGGTTGGGTGGCCTGTAGTATACACCTATGGCTACGTCATTCTTTTATATTGACCCACATGCATTCTAGGAGGTTTTTGTCTTTGATTTCTTTCATTTTTGTAGTAATATAGTGGTCTTTTGCATATAGTGCAGTTCTACCTCCTCTTTTAGGGGGTCTGAGTTTTTTCAACAGTTTGTATCCTTCTATCAGTATGTTCCAGTCATTGGTTTCATCCCACCATGCTTCAGTAAGTCCAACTATATCATATCTGCCTTCATGTATTAATAATTCAAGTTCACCCTCTTTGTTCTCCAGACTTTCTGCATTTTTATATAGGCATTTGAGATCTTTATAAACAACATACAAGAAAGATTCAAATGTAGAAAGAGATAAGAAACCAAGATTTCTGTTTTTAAAATTCCTGGATGTTTCCATTCTAGTTCCATCCATTTCTAAAGAAGAAAGAATTGTACAATCTTTCCCTGGTGAAAGTGTACTTGGATCAAAATGGAGTCCTAACAGCTGATCTGTGGATTGCTAGTAGGGTTGTTATCCCCAAGGTGGATCCCATCCAAAAAAGATTGGGGAGTTTTGAAAGGCAGAGACTTATCATCAACCAAGACACTTTGTCACAGCTAAAGTTGCTCAACAAGGTGGGGAAAATATTCAGTGTCTCTTCTCTTTTTTTCGAAAGCCTTAGAACCCATTTCAAATGGACTGAACGTAGTTAAAAAGGTGGGTTACCTTCACTGAGAAATGAAATTTTAATATTTTAAAATCATGCATATATGAAGAATAAAGGAATGCATGTTCATTCCACTACGAGGAAGAATCATAACAGTTGTCACTTAATGTTTAAATATTTTCTCAGTTTCATCCCTCCAGACTTTTAAGTAGAAACATACTTTTTTAAAAAAAAATTGCAATCTGATATTCCAGAAGAAAAAAGGGAGAATCTAAACGAAGCATCTGCCTGCAACTGTATCTCCTGCAACCATTTGGAAGTAGTCAGAGATTTCATATTTGCCTACGTGAAGCCCAGAGACTATTTGGCTAATATTCATGTCTACCTCCATCTTATACAGATGGTAAGTCCTAACCCATTTTCTTTGTCATTTCTTCTTTTTCTTCTCAGTCTCTCCCTCAGTCCAAATGTGTGGAAAAATGTCAGCTGGGATTTGTCAAGAAGGCTCGAAAAGGAGAGCCAGTTTGCTGCTATGACTGTGTTCCTTGTCCAGAGGGGACCATCTCCGCTCAGGAAGGTGGGTGACACCATAAGGAAACCTATTGGGTTCATCCAGAGCACTTTGATAAAATATGCATCTTAAAGACACATGTAAGTGTCATCATCTTCAGGCTTCATCATCTTCGTCATCTTCAGGCTTCAGCTTCGTGCTTCTGGAGCACGAAGCACCAGAAGCACGAAGCTGAAGCCTGAAGATGACGAATGAGACTCGAAACGTCGCCAAGACACTTCCAATTTTGCAGGAGAAAACCTGAATAACCAAAGACCTACATACAAACACCCGCGAAAACCTCAGAAAACACACACACACACACACACACACACACACACACACACACACATATATATGTAGGTCTTTGGTTATTCGGGTTTTCTCCCGCGTAAAATTGGAAGTGTCTTGGCGACGTTTCGACGAAGTGTCATTCGTCATCTTCAGGCTTCAGCTTCGTGCTTCTGGAGCACGGCACCAGAAGCAGGAAGCTGAAGCCTGAAGATGACGAATGAGACTTCGTCGAAACGTCGCCAAGACACTTCCAATTTTGCGCAGGAGAAAACCCGAATAACCAAAGACCTACATACAAACACCCGCGAAAACCTCAGAAAACACACACACACACACACACACACACACACACACACACACATATATATATATGTAGGTCTTTGGTTATTCGGGTTTTCTCCCACGTAAAATTGGAAGTGTCTTGGCGACGTTTCGACGAAGTGTCATTCGTCATCTTCAGGCTTCAGCTTCGTGCTTCTGGGAGCAATGTGTGATTGCAGCTGTTTCTTCCTTTTTAACTGCTAGTGGGGGTTTGAAGTGATTGGGTGGGAGCTTGGCTGTGCTCTGATTGGATGGGGGTTTTTTTGTGCTCTGATTGGATGGGGGTGTGTCCTGTTTGGGTGGGGGCTTGGTTGTGCTCAGATTAATCTGAGTTGCAGAGGGATTTGAGCTGGTGAGCTGCATAGCTGTTGTTTGGCTTTGTGGTCGTGCTACATCTTCATAGTGGGTGTCAGTCTGCTGCATGTATGGATTGGAGGGGTTTGAAATGGCTAATGTTGCAGCTGCGGTCTGGCTTCTGGTCCTTGGTCATGCTTCATGATCAGTGTGGGTTTGGGTCTGCTTTCTGGGTGGATGTGCGGTGGTGACATCCTGTGTGGACCTCGTGAGTGTGGGTCTGGTGTCATTCCTCATGTTAGGGACTCATTTGTCAATAAGGGCAGGTTTCCAAATGGCTGGTAGGCGGGAGGTATCATCTCGTTTGTTCATGCTGTGTGGGCGTTTTTCTATCTCAATGGCTTCTCTGATTATTCTGTTGTTAAAGTGTTCAGTTTTGGCGATAGTTCTGGTCTTTTTAAAGTCAATATCATGTCCTGTGACTTTAAAGTGTTGGACCAGGGAAGAAGTTGGTTCCTCTTTTTTGACTGAGCTCTTGTGTTCTTCAATGCGTGCACTTATTCTTCTATTGGTTTGTCCAATGTATGTGGAGGGGCAGGCGGTGCATGGGATTTCATATACTAATAATAATATATTACTAATATATTATAAAATATATATGATAATATATATAATAATATATAATAATATATATAAAATATAATAATAATATTTTTATTTATAGACCGCCCTTCTCCCAAAGGACTCAGGGCGGTGTACAGCCACAAATAAAATACAGAAAGAAAACAACAATACAAAACTAAAAACAACCCTTAAAAAACCTATTTAATTTGACTATAGATAAAAATATTCTCTCTAAAATTTACTAAAAAATTTAAAAACCCATAAATCAATTTAATAATATAAAATTTAAGCGAGTCCAGCAAGACGAAATAAGTAGGTTTTAAGTTCGCGTCGGAAGGTCCTAAGGTCAGGTATTTGTCGGAGTCCAGGGGGAAGCTCGTTCCATAGGGTAGGAGCCCCCACAGAGAAGCCCTCCCCCTGGGGACCGCCAGCCGACATTGCTTGGCTGACGGCACCCTGAGGAGCCCCTCTCTGTGAGAGCGCACCGGTCGTTGGGAGATAGACGTTGGCAGTAGACGGTCCTGTAGGTATCCCAGTCCTAAGCCTATATATATCCTACATATATGTAGGTCTTTGGTTATTCGGGTTTCAGGAAACATATATATATATATATATATATATATATATATATATATATATATATATATATATATATATATATATATATATATATATATATATATATATAAAGAAGAAAAACAATAGGACAGGAACGGTAGGCACGTTTGTGCGCTTATGCACGCCCCTTATGGTCCTCTTAGGAATGGGAGGAGATCAATATTAGAAAGTTTTTGGTTAAAGCTTTTGGGATTATGGGAAGAGACCTATTTTATTCACCAGTTTGGATGTTTCCATCCATATTTAGATTCCTTAGAAACATCCTAATTCTTTGTAACTTGAGGAATGGTTTTAGATCAATCCACTTTGCTCACCTAAAACAACTTTATGTTACAGGCCAAAAGATACATCAATCAATCATTCAATTAATCAGTTAATCATAAATCCTCATAAGCTGAAATATCTAATTGAGAGGAACAATGGAGGGAGAAAAGTTGGGTTGAAGGAGCAAAAGAAAACCAAACAGAGGATTCACCATAAAACCATCAAGTAGATATTACTTTCCCACCTTTATTTATCTTTTCAATTTTCTTTGTTGTTAAATAATGAGATACAAACAATTATAACACCAACAAAAAGGAATATGGTTGTGGTTTTGAAAACAAAGACTAATATATAGCCTTAGGATTAAAAGGAACAGAAAGGAAGGGGGGGGAAAACTAATAGAATAGAATAGAATAGAATTTTTTATTGGCCAAGTGTGATTGGACACACAAGGAATTTGTCTTGGTGCATATGCTCTCAGTGTACATAAAAGAAAAGATACGTTCATCAAGGTACGACATTTACAACACAATTGATGGTCAATATATCAATATAAATCATAAGGATTGCCAGCAACAAGTTATAGTCATACAGTCATAAGTGGAAGAGATTGGTGATGGGAACTATGAAACGATTAATAGTAGTGCAGATTCAGTAAATAGTCTGACAGTGTTGATGGAATTATTTGTTTAGCAGAGTGATGGCCTTCGGGAAAAAACTGTTCCTGTGTCTAGTTGTTCTGGTGTGCAGTGCTCTATAGCGTCGTTTTGAGGGTAGGGGTTGAAACAGTTTATGTCCAGGATGTGAGGGATCTGTAAATATCCATTGATACCAATGTTGAATTCATTCCGTCTTTAAAATTGTTCCCAGTTTTAGAGGGCATGGAAATATATTGCTTCATCTTCTCATGTTTATGGGGTAAAAAGACTTTGCAGATAACAGACTGAGTTCTTGAATTCCTTCTTCCTCAAGATTTAACATAATTTCTTTGTTTTCAAATTTATTTATCAAACTTATATGGCTATTTCACACCAAGTGACTCATAGTGGCACACAATTAAACAAATAATTAAAAAATTAAAACAATGAGATATAAATGCTAAAAATCAAGAGAAGAATACATCAACATGCTACCCACCAGGCAACCACTACACAGGACTCTGTTACCCAGGGAGTCTGTTGAAGGGATCACATTTTAAGGGATTTCTAGAAGGCCTCATAGTTTGGAGATAATCTCAAATTCAGGGTAGTGAATGATTTTCAACTGGATGGGGCTGTACAACCTTTCCTGAAGTAAGCAGTGTTGCAACCTCTCGCAAGGGGCTCTCCATGGCTCCAACCATGTTAGATAACTTTTATCCTGTGTCCAATATTTTTAGAGCAGCTTATTGAGAACATGGTTGGAGGGTCAATCATCAACAACTTAGTTTAAACATTCTTGGGGTAAACACATGTCCATCATCTCACAAACGTTAAAAAATAAAATAAAATAATAAACAAAGGAAAACAAACCAACTCAAAGTAAAGTCAGTGAAAGATAAGAATCTGGTGGATTACCTCAGAGAAGGGTGGTTGTGGCACCGGATATTTCTTCTTATAATTTTTGTTGTTGTTGTTCTTGGTTTTTGTAGTTGTATATATTGGGGATTTTTTTGTATGTATATACTGTTTACTGAGGCTTTCCTGTCTCTCAGTATCCAAGTCATCTAAATGTTTTCTTGAAATTTCAAAGACTATGAAAGAAATGTTACTTTGTTTTCAAATTTATTTATCAAACTTATATGGCTATTTCACACCAAGTGACTCATAGTGGCACACAATTAAACAAATAATTAAAAAATTAAAACAATGAGATATAAATGCTAAAAATCAAGAGAAGAATACATCAACATGCTACCCACCAGGCAACCACTACACAGGACTCTGTTACCCAGGGAGTCTGTTGAAGGGATCACATTTTAAGGGATTTCTAGAAGGCCTCATAGTTTGGAGATAATCTCAAATTCAGGGTAGTGAATGATTTTCAACTGGATGGGGCTGTACAACCTTTCCTGAAGTAAGCAGTGTTGCAACCTCTCGCAAGGGGCTCTCCATGGCTCCAACCATGTTAGATAACTTTTATCCTGTGTCCAATATTTTTAGAGCAGCTTATTGAGAACATGGTTGGAGGGTCAATCATCAACAACTTAGTTTAAACATTCTTGGGGTAAACACATGTCCATCATCTCACAAACGTTAAAAAATAAAATAAAATAATAAACAAAGGAAAACAAACCAACTCAAAGTAAAGTCAGTGAAAGATAAGAATCTGGTGGATTACCTCAGAGAAGGGTGGTTGTGGCACCGGATATTTCTTCTTATAATTTTTGTTGTTGTTGTTCTTGGTTTTTGTAGTTGTATATATTGGGGATTTTTTTGTATGTATATACTGTTTACTGAGGCTTTCCTGTCTCTCAGTATCCAAGTCATCTAAATGTTTTCTTGAAATTTCAAAGACTATGAAAGAAATGTTACTTTGTTTTCTCAGATACTGAAAAATGCATCAGATGCCCAGATGATCAATATCCAACCATGAATCGAGTCAGATGTAACCCCAAAAGAATAACCTTCCTGTCCTATGACGAACATCTGGGCATCATCCTTGTGTCCTTTGCTCTACTCTTGTTCCTAACCACAGGATTTATTTTAATCATATTCATTAAATACCTAGAAACTCCCATTGTCAAAGCCAACAACCGGGACCTCTCCTTCATCCTTCTGGTCTCCCTCCTCCTTTGCTTTCTGTCCTCATTTCTCTTCATTGGTCAACCAAGGAAAGCTACCTGTCTTCTCCAACAGACGGTGTTCAGCATTGTCTTCTCAGTAGCTGTGTCTTCTGTGTTGGCCAAAACAATCACAGTAGTGCTGGCCTTCCTGGCATCAAAACCAGGAAACAGGATGAGAAGATGGTTGGGGAAGAGCTTGGCCAATTCCATCATTGTTTCTTGTTCTGGTGTACAAATTTTCATCTGTGTTATATGGCTGGGAGTTTCTCCCCCATTCCTTAATTCTGACATGCACTCTCAACCTGAAGAGATCATCATTCAGTGCAATGAAGGCTCTGTTACCATGTTTTATGTTGTCCTCGGCTACACGGGTTTTCTAGCTGCCATTTGCTTCATGATGGCTTTTCTGGCCAGGAACCTGCCTGGCGCCTTCAATGAAGCCAAGCTGATCACCTTCAGCATGCTGGTTTTCTGCAGTGTCTGGGTCTCTTTCCTGCCCACCTACCTGAGCACCAAAGGGAAATACATGGTGGCCGTGCAGGTCTTCTCCATTTTGGCCTCCAGTGCTGGCCTGCTGGGCTGCATCTTCTTCCCCAAGTGCTACATTATCCTCCTGAGGCCAGATCTAAACACTAAGGAACAGCTAATGATAAAAGCAGGGACCTGATGATGAAATTGTTTCTTAGACTTGTGACAATTAATTATTGATTGCAATTTGGTTTTGGTTTATATGTTTTATTTTTCTCTCTTTGACCGAGATCATAGAACAATAGAGTTGGAAGGGACCTTAAGAGGTCCAACCCTCTGCTCAAGTAGGAGACCCTATACTATTTGAGACAAATGATTGTCTAGTTGGCAGCATGGAATCTTTTTTAAGCCACTAGTGCTGGAGGACCCACAACTTCTGGAGGCAAGCTATTCCATTGGTTTTGTGAAGTCCTCCATCATTGGCTTGGCACCTCACAAGCATCCTGCCATCAAAGGATCAGGAATCGGAGGGGGACAGTTGGGTAATAAACCTATATGCTTCTATGGTGGGAATTTGGGAGGAGGGAATGATAGTTGAAGGAATGCAAAGCAGTTTGGAACCAGTTTGTGCCAGGCATACTCAGGGTGGAGTATGGAATTTCACCAGCCCAAACACCTCAGCATTTCCCAAAACATCTCAGTGATATCTGATTAGCTAAAGACAGACTAGAAATGGGGAAGGGATGGGGAACTGCGGGTTTGTTTTTTGTATTGCTACATGGGAACTTCAGATTCCTCCTGACTTTACTTCAGCCACCATTTTTAAATAAAAGTTCTTTTCATTTCAGACAAATGGAGTTGAGGGTTTTACTTCCCTATGGGATCAGTCTGGGCCAGGTCTGACATTAGGTGGAATCTGATATTGTGGTCAACCTGGAGAGGATATCCTCTACTGTGGGGACCATACACATGATATCATCTCAAGGGAGCAATCAGAAGGAGAATGAATGTGGGGGGAGGCTTTGAAGTGGCCTCCTTCATGACTGGATCTCTCTGAATGGACAGGGGAGGCAGAAAGCTGCAGCAATCTGCCGAGATCCAGGTGGTCTCTGGGCATTGGGCAAAAGGAGGAATGGGAGGGGAAGCCCATGGTGATGACTTTCACTCTGTGGCAGTTGCTGGCGGACACAACAATGAGTGGAACTGGAGAATCTGGAGAAGGAAGAAGAAGAGGGTCCAAGCTGACTGGATGATGGAGCAAGCCATCAAGTTAATACAGGGAGGTTTCAAGAACCTAAAGGTGTGTGAACACGAGGCCATGCAACCTGATGACCAGCCACCTCCAGCCACAACAGGAGTCTGACTAATAACATCCACCACCACAGCCAGCCCCTCAGTCACCCAATGACAGCAGCGGCCACTGCTGATCCAGCACTAGGAGCTGCCGCCTGTATCACATCCTCTGCAGGATAGCCCCAGGGAGAAGGACCACCCACAAGACACAGCAGCTGGGTGTAAAGTTTAATAGGGATCTCCAGCAACTGGGGTTCTTCCTGGCCCAGGTTTGGACCTACATGCAGGAGTATCATCTGGAAATAACCACTGAAGCTGCCAAGGTCAGATATGTCACCATGGAACTAGACTGGGCTGCAATCCAGTGGATGAACACCCTCCACAATCATGACACTCTGGAGCTGAGAAATTTCAACTGCTCCCTGGCAGCACTCCATGAATGTTTGGAGGACTCCCTGGCCAATTGCAAATCTAGAGATCACATCAAAACCTTAAGCCAGGATCGGAGGGGAGTGGCTAAGTACACACAAGAACTTTGTGACCTAGTGTCAGGGTTCCGACCAACGCCCTAATTAAATCATGAGCCTCGAGCCAAGCTTCAAAAGAAATCCAGTTATTTATTTGGAGCTTCATGTCAGCACGTTCCAAGTAAAGCCAACTCTGACCTCACTTAATTTACATCCTGGCTCTGACTCTGTTTCCCCTGTCCCCCAAGGTGTGTCATCAGTCACATTCTCCAATGAAGCAATTGTCTCACTACAATCCTGTCATCAAAGGATGGAGGGGAAGGGAGGGGGACAGATGGGCAATAAACCTGTGTGCTTCTACGGTGGGAATTTGGGAGGGGGAATAACAGAGGGGTGAAATCTACTTACCTTCCCTACCGGTTCTGAAGTGCACATGCTGCACACATGTGTCACATATACGCACTGACCCTCTGCACATGCTCAAAACCTTCTGCACATGCGCGGAGGGTAAAAAACAGGTTACTTCCTGGTTAAAACCATGATGACCAGGTGGGTGGGCGGAGCCTCCAGATGACATCGTTCCTGGTTCTCCGAATCACCGCCTGTCATTGCAACCAGATCGGCCGAACCAGAAGAATTTCACCCCTGGAATAACAGTTGAAGGAGTGCAAAGCAGTTTGGAACCAGTTTGTGCCAGGAATCAATCGATCGATCGATCAATCAATCAATCAATCACTAAAGATTCATCAACACCAATAACAGCAGTAGACCTAATCTTGAGGTAATTGGGGCCATCTAGATCTCCAGGGAGGCTCTTCCACAAGGCAGGGGATGCCAGAGAGAAGGGATGCTTTCTGGCCCAACTAGATGATATGGTTTCATAGAGGGGATGCTAAGAATGTCCCTGTGCTAGGCCTGCCCTGGACCACATTGGATGCCAAAGAGTTATTTACTTAACACATTCCACTTTCTGACAAATTCTTCACACATATTTAACCAAGGCGTCAGGTTCCCCCCCTCCTTCCTCTCCCTCAGCTCCACTGTGGCAACACTGAAGCCTCAGAAATGGCCTCGGTCAGGTCAGCTTCAGGATTGACACAAGGACTATAGAGTATCAAACAAATTAGACAAGTTTTAAAGATGGTGAATTCTGTTAGGTTTACTTGCCTAGATCAGTTGAACAGGTTTCATAGGTTTTATGTGTATAAATGTTATGCTATCCTAATTTTTCATATGAGCAACAACCTCAGATATGCAGATGATACCACTCTAATGGCAGAAAGCGAAGAGGAACTAAAGAGTCTCTTGATGCGGGTGAAGGAGGAGAGTGCAAAAGTTGGCTTGAAACTCAACATTAAGAAAACTAAAATCATAGCATCCGTCCCTTTCAATTCCTGGCAGATAGATGGTGAAGAAATGGAGGTAGTGACAGATTTTATTTTCCTGGGCTCCAAGATCACCGCAGATGGGGACTGCAGCCAAGAAATTAAAAGACACTTGCTCCTGGGGAGGAAAGCTATGGCAAATCTAGACAGCGTACTAAAAAGCAGAGACATCACCCTGCCAACAAAAGTGTGTATAGTCAAAGCTATGGTTTTCCCAGTTGCAATGTATGGCTGTGAAGGTTGGACCATAAGAAAGGCTGAGCGCCAAAGAATGGAGGCCTTTGAACTCTGGTGCTGGAGAAGACTCCTGCGAGTCCCTTGGACTGCAAGGCGAACAAACAAGTCAGTCCTAGAGGAGATCAACCCTGACTGCTCTTTAGAAGGCCAGATCCTGAAGATGAAACTCAAATACTTTGGCCACCTAATGAGAAGGAAGGACTCACTGGAGAAGAGCCTAATGCTGGGAAAGATTGAGGGCAAAAGAAGAAGGGAACGACAGAGAACGAGGTGGCTGGATGGAGTCACTGAAGCAGTAGGCATGAGTTTAAATGGACTCCAGAGGATGGTAGAGGACAGGAAGGCCTGGAGGAACGTTGTCCATGGGGTCGCGATGGGTCAGATATGACTTCGCAACTAACAACAACAACATCCTAATTCTACCTATTTATTGATCTATTTCTAAAGATGTGGCCATTGTGCTGTATTTTCTCTCTCTCTTTACACACCGGTCCCTGACAACCACCCTCTTCTGGTTCATTCTGTTATTTAGTTCCACCTTTACAAAGAAATAATGGCTTTTCTCCCATGAAGAAAAATGTCTAGGTTTTTTTTTTCCAGAATTGAAATGTCCCAACGGTAGAACGCAAAGTCAAACTTTTGATGACTATCATGGATAAAAATGATTTTCAGGGATTTTGTTCTGGTCTGGAACTTTGTAAGAGAGAAGAATGTCATATGAACAAAAACAGCCACCCATCTCTTAACAGAGGCAAACCAGAATCAACTGTATCCACATTGAGGATTAACATTTCAGACTCATGCTAAAATCCTCTCTTGAGACTGGAATGTATTGAGAGATTTTCTAAGGGATGAGCTGACCAGCTGCCATGATGCTGTAATGCTGTAATACTGTAATGATGATGCAATGGTAGGAATGAGATGTTTGGGAGAAAATTCTCCTGTCTCACTCCTGGGCTCATCTTCAGAGTTTCATCCCCATTTGTGATTCCTCCCATTGGGCACCTGCTTGTTGACTCACTCAGAGTCTGCAGAGATGATGTCTCTTCTTGTTGCCATTATCCAAATCATATTGATTTATTTATTCTCTTGGGGCTAAATCTCAAAAGACATTTTGGGTTCCTTCCAGATATCACACAAACACAGCCATAACATGCTTCCACGTTGACATCATATCAACACCTTGTTGGCTGATCTCTTTGCCCTGGAAAATCTTGGAGGCATAAATGGCCCTTGAGAAAGAGAGAACTTTGAAAGCTTTTATGACAGGCAGGGGATGCAGATATGAAGACTTGTACAGATTCTGGTCAGGATTAGAAAACTTCTGGAGCTTCTGTCTTGGAAGAGGACTTTGGTTTCTTCCACCTCTTCCTATCACTGTGTCTTCAAAGCAAGGCTGGAGACTCCATCAGGAACACAAGTCATGTTGCTGCTTCTACTGCTTCTGCTGCCCCAGGAAGTTCTGGCAAGTCTCCGATCCAAATGCCTCCTGACTCTGAAGAGGGACGAGGTGCATCCACAGAACTATTACAAGCCAGGAGAGTTTCTCATTGGTGGCATTGTCTCTGCAACGAGGATGCAATTTTTACCAATAAGCTTCAACAAATCTCCTTTGACTCAAATTTTTCAGTATGTCAAAGTTTCTGCACTGACTTAGAGCCTCTCCATTCCACCCTGAGTTCTACTGTTTCAGCTGCCTCTCTTACAATGAATGATCTCTTTGATCTGCTAGTTTTTCTCTCTTTCTCTCTCATTTCAACCTTGGCTCATCCTTTTCAGCTGATGAGCCTGATCTGAAATTCTCAAATAAATAATCAGTAGAGATTTTCTTTGTTTCTTGACTTCGAAGAAGAAACATCTGCTTTTCTTGACATCTTCTTAGCAGAGTTGGACTGTGGATGGAGAAGAGAGGATGGTTCTTCTCTTCTACCACTCTCAGGCCCAATAAGGTCATCAGAATGGGTAGAAAAATGCAAAAATGTTGACTTTTTCTCTGAAGTAAAAATGAGATAAGCTTGACAATTTCATTCTGTACCACCAATTAAATGAATGGGTCCCAGTTTAGAATTTACTTTTCTTAAATATGTGAATTTCATTTGAGGGGATGCCAGCATCCCAATCATACAATCAGTTATTTGTCAGCTAAGTCTCTATGGTGGACATGTGAGTCCTATAAACACCTCCAGAAATTGAGCACTTACCGCATTTGTTAACAGTCATAGTTGCTCATTTTATGTGTCATTGTGGGTGCGTAGGTCTGTATGTGTCCTTTAATGTTTAATATTTCATGTGGAATAATAGGTCACACTTCCAATTATTAATTATTGGAGGAAATAAATAGGGAGAGGGAGGGAGAGAGAGAGAGAGAGAGAGAGAGAGAGAAATAGAGAGATTGAAAGTCTGAAAACTTAATGCAACAGCAAGAAAAATCACAATGTGAAGAATAAGATAAACCGAATTTGAAACTGAATTATGTACAGATGGTGAACATGTAATAACAAAAAAGTGTAAAGTTTCAAGGATTTGAACAGAGAATGAACAGGTTCAATTTGAATGACTGAATGCACTATTAAATTCAGTTATTAAATAAAGATGCAGAGAATTTGGGTAACTGGTATTCGGTTTACACTCTGTCATAGGTTAAGAGAATTTTTTTTGACATAAGTTGATGTATTCTTAGTATAGGAAATTAGAGAAATATTAAAGAATGGGTAAACATATTTCAAACCAATGTAAGATTTGTGAAAAGAATGGGGAAATAATATATCATGCAGGGTGGACTTATGAGAAAGCTCAGAAGTTTTAGATACAAATTGACAACAATGCAAAGAACTTGAAAGGCTAAAAATTATGAAGAAACCAGAATTATTTTTTACTGGGACTTCTGAGCAAAGAATTAGGTAACATTCAAGATTATTGTATCCTCAATGATGGAAGAATCATTGAATTCTCACAATAGAATAATAACTAGAGTAACTCAGAAATAATATGCATTCAGTATCCAAAAATAAAAGAAAAACGGAAAGTATCCCAGAGTTCTATTTGATAGGTGAGATTTTTTTTTAGGTGGGGGGTTAAAAATGCCTCCAAACCTCTCAGCCTTAGGTGGATTAAAAATACAATTGCTAAATTTAATAGTTAAATAAAATGTCGCTTCCATTGACTATGTCCTGATACATTTCAGGAGACCATCATCAGAGTACTGGAAAATGCTGTCCTTCCTTTTTGCAATCCAAGCGATCAACAAGAATCCCAACAGTTTGTTCAATGTCACCCTGGGATACAACATTTATGACAATTATTTCACAGCACAAATGACCTCGGAGGCTTTGCTGGACCTGCTTTCAGCGGGGGAGGCCAATGTTCCCAACTACAGCTGTAGAAGGCAAAGAAACACAGTGGCTGTTCTCGAAGGGGCTGATACTGACATCTCCATCCAGATTTCAACCATGTTGGGAACCTACAAAATCCCACAGGTGTGTCTTTGCTGTGAAGACCATTTTTAGACATGCAACTTACAGCCGGACATCCTCTCTTGTAAATGAAGAGCAAAGTTCTATTGTGGGAATTGCATGAAGTAAGGATGAAGGTTCTATCAAATATTAGAGAAGGATCTGAGCAGACAACCCTCTCTCTGCTACACTCGTAATGCAGACTGTGCATCTCTGCTGGCTCTTTGCAATAGCCAAATGCTTCATTGAAGAGCTGTGGTGGCTCAGTGGTTAGAATGCAGTACTGCAGGCTATTTCTGCTGACTGCTGCTACTGCAATTTGGCAGTTCCAATCTCACCAGGCTCAAAGTTGATTCAGTCTTCCATCCTTCTGAGGTGGGTAAAATGAGGACCTAGATTGTTGGGGGCCAAAGGCTGACTCTGTAAACTGCTTAGAGAGGGTTGTAAAAGCACTGTGAAGCAGTATATAAGTCTAAGTGTTTTTGCTAATGCTATTGAAGTGAGAAGAGAGGCAATGTAAACAGAATGACCAGGAGTGGAACAATTCCTCCATTAGGGCCGGATATTGTTTTTATGATCTCTCTCTCCAAAATAAAATAAAATAATAAAGTTAACTTTTTTTCCCCTTTTCAGATCAGTCACAGTTTTGATTCCCAGGTTGTGAGTGATGAAAATCCTTTCTTCTACCCAATGCTCCCTGCTGAAGGAGCCCAGTATCCAGGGATGGTGAAGCTGGTCCTCCATTTCAGGTGGACCTTGGTGGGTCTCCTTGCTCCAGACACCGAGAACGGACAAATGTTCATGAGGACAATGACTTCTGTGTTGATTAGGAATGGCATTTGCCCAGTTTTATCACAAACCTTTTCCCCAGCTTCTCGGCAAGCAAAAATAGAATGGCATTTATATCGCAGTTGGAGAAAGATCAATGTCTTTATTTTTGGTGCAGACTTGAATTCATTCAATTCAGGGGTTTTGCTTCTGGATCTAATATTTGAAAAGATTGCTGAAGCTCCTAGAGGAAAAGTCCTGCTCACCACAATCCGCTGGGACTTCACTGTTTCTTTGAAAAAACAATCTTTTCCTGTTGAATATTTCCATAGCACATTTTCCTTTCCTCTGCAGAAAAATCAATTTGCAAAGTATGTTAGGCGTTTGAACCTTTATTCTTTTATGAGACACCATGTAGAGACCTCCTTCCTGTGTTCCTACACCAACAATGCCTTTTCAGTGAAAGTCTGGATACAGTGCAGGCAGAGAGAAGACCTGGAAGCTCTCAAGGAAGAGGAGATGGATCCAATCCTGACTCGGGACAACTATTTCATTTACAACACAGTCTGGGCTGTGGCAAGGGCCTTAAATGCAGCTTATTTATCCAGATCCAGGAACACATTTAAAACTGGTAAAAACATGAAAAGTCCAAAGCTGAAGGCATGGCAGGTACTTATTTTCTATCGCACAGCTTTCCATAACAGCTGAGAATCTATGTTATTATTGTAAGAATCTGACAATAGTTATATGGTATTCTGAATATAAAAATTACATTAAATTCCAATTTTCCATTGCTCTCCTTTCTGCAATTTATTTCACCCTGCTCATTTCTTTTCCAATTTCTTTTTACAAGATTCTTGGTAAAAATATTATTCTTCCACCTCTTTCTTCTCTGACTCTTTTTTTTACAAGCAGGACCATGACCATGTCATAAAAGGTAAAGGTAAAGGTTCCCCTCGCACATATATGCTAGTCATTCCTGACTCTAGTGGGCAGTGCTCATCTCCGTTTCAAAGCCAAAGAGCCAGCGCTGCCCAAAGATGTCTCCACGGCCATGTGGCCAGCATGACTAAATACCAAAGATGCACGGAATGTTGTTACCTTCCACCAAAGTTGGTCCCTATTTTTCTACTTGCATTTTTAATGTGCTTTCGAACTGCTAGGTTGGCAGAAGCTGGGACAAGTAATGGGAGCTCACCCGGTTACGCGGCAGTAGGGATTTGAACCACTGAACTGCCAACCTTTCGATCGATAAACTCAGCATCTTAGCCACTGAGCCACCGCATCCCTTCTACCATGTCACACACAGTCTAAAAAGTGTATTGTATATTAAGCTTCCTGGGCTTTACTCAGAGTGGGTCTCATTCTTTGGCTAAGAATCCCTTTGGTTTTCCTTCCCTGGCTCAAAATTCTCAGTAGAAGCCTTTTGGGCCAAGAAGCTAAGCAGGCTAAGGTCAGGTGAGAAGATAAAGGGTTGGACTGGGAAAAGTCTAGAAGCAACAAGAGTGAAGAATATTCTGCATATTCTGAATATTCTATAGGTGTTCCATAAAATTGAAGGAGATGATAAATAATTCCCTCAACACTGTCAAACTATTTACCAAGTCTGCAGTACTATTAATCTTCTCGTCATTCCTATCACCCATCTCCTCCCACTTATGACTGCATTACTTTAACTTTGTTGCTTGCATCCTTACGATTGATTGTTTCCTAGTATGATTTTATTGCTTATTTATACCCTATGACTATCATTAAGTGTTGCACCTTATGATTCTTGATGAATGTATTTTGTCTTTGTATGTACACTGAGAGCATATGCACCAAAGACAAATTCCTTGTGTGTCCAATCACACTTGGACAATAAAGAATTATTCTATTCTATTCACTGGTACCAGAGATCATCTTTCAACATGAAGATATTGGGGTCAAGTTGCTTATCTGTCACCTCAATGCAGAATTTCATAAGCGCAACCTACTAGTAGAGCAAACATCACCACACTCATCCTCAAACTGAGCAAAGATTCTTTGAACCGATTGTCCTGTAAATCAGATTTTTTTTACGTTGTTTCTGTGTGGGGCATCTGATTTTATTTTGGCTTTATTGGCAAAATTCCTTCTGTGTTGTGAGAAGAGGGATTATTCCTGTAAAGAATATAGCCTAAGTAACGCCATATTGTGCTCCTATAACCCTAATTATTTTTTACCAAGTTAGCGGTTTACGAAAAACTTTTATGTAAGAAATCTATGAATACATATGACATTTTAAAAAAGGGAAGTCTCTGTGAAAACATGCTGGTGTCTTTTAATCAGGACACGCTGACCTATGCAAAAGTATTGTTCTTGTAAGTGAGAATTCTCATAAAGGGAATAATCATTAAGGGGTTTCCTGTAAATGATATTTCATTCAGTGGAGGGGGGATTTTCCAGAGAATGAAGGGGGACTTTCCAAAAGGCAAAAACACAGTTGTATTAGTCAAAACTGTTATGTAAGATGTGAAAACAATATTGGGTGATTGTCCTGTTGCATGTCTAAAAATATATTTAAATCATGTATTCGAAGCAGTCAGATATTCTCTCATCATTGGGGAGAACCCTTTTGCAAAAGTCTTTTATAATATATATATCCTTTGGATACATATCCTTTCCTCCCCGACCTCCAGACCTTCCGACGAGAGCTCAAGACCTTTCTGTTTTACCATGCAGGGCTGGCCTAATTGTAATATAGCTTTTAACTTGGCTTTTATTATCGTTTTATTAATAGTTTTAATGGAATTTGGCCTAATTGAATTAGATTTTTAAAATTATTTTTAATTTATTGATGAATCTATTTTATGTTGGCTGTAAACTGCCCTGAGTCCTTCGGGAGAAGGGCGGTATAGAAATTAAACAAACAAACAAACAAACAAACAAACAAATAAATATGTTTCCTTTCTATCTCTATTTTTATTCAATGAATCTGTTGTACACTTGTTCATGGTTTTTGTTGCTTTTTATGGGATTTTATTCCTAGTTTGTTTCTGACAGTGTTGTTCAGCACAACTTCCATTTCCTTTAGGGTTTTAATTTTGGACCTCGACAGTTCATACTGCATATATCCTTTGCTTTGGTTATTTCTCGTTGGTTTTCCAAACTCTGCAGTGACAACTACAAATGGAAGAGATAAAGAACATCCTTCACTCTCCTTATTTTCCATGTCGTTCTTGGTCCTTCTAACAAGATTTTTATTCCATATTCCTCATATAGATCCTTCATGCCAGCTCAAATGGAAGCATCTTACCAAAGAGTTTTCTATGTCCTGTGTAACATTGTCCATTTTCTCTTCCATTCCAGCTTCATTCTTTCCTTCGAACCTCTCAGTTTTATAACAATTCCATCAATGGAGTATATGTGGATGAGAATGGAAAGCTGGTAGCAGACCTGGATATTATGAACACAGTGATTTTCCCCAATTACTCTGCTATCATAACAACACTTGGGAGGCTAGAAAGAATGGGATCTTTGGATATCAAGTTCATGATGAACCAGAATGCTATTGCAAAGATGGAGATGCTGAACAAGGTGAGAAAAAGACTTTATTCTGCTCTTTATGAAGGTCTTTCCAAGATGATTGCAGAATTGGAGCAAGGACAGACGTGGGATGTCATCGGAGAAAATATTACTTCAGTAACAGAGTTGTTAATGCCTGGAATGCATTACCTGACTCATCCCAAAATCCCCAAAACTTTAACCTAAGAGTGTCTACTGTTGACCTCACCCCATTGCTAAGAGGTCTGTAAGGGGTGTGCATAAGAGCACCAGCGTGCCTACCATTCCTGTCCTAATGTTCCCTTTGGTTGTATTCATTTTGTGTGGTTATTTCATGCTTATACTTATATATATGCTTATATATCGTATAGTTATTTCATGCTTATGCTCATATATACTGTTGTGACAAATAAATAAATAAATAAATAAAAATTAGATGTTCTGTTGGCTATGAGAAAAATATCCTTAACTATTCCAGTTATCTGTTATCTGTTTATCAAATTTCTACAAGGAAGCTGGATTGATTTTGTCAAAGCCAAACTCCATTCAACCTTCTTTTCTGTAGGTACATTGAGAATTTAATCTAAAATTGTGGTGGGAGAGAAATTAGAAGAGGAGGTAAATACACAAACAGCAAGCAACCACATCAGTTTGAGGAGCTCTTAGTTTCTTGTAGTCTTCACATTTAACAAATTTGAAGAGTAGTAATTTAGCAATTACCTTCAATTGGAGATCCCCAATCTTTTCTTTTTACATATTTTAGGAAATAAATTAATTCATGTTGTGGAAGTTATTTCCCCCCTCTCTTTCTGGCCAGCCCTTCCCTCCTTCCAGGTGTGTGGAAAGCTGTCCTCCTGGATTCATGAAGGTGGCTCAGGAAGGGAGACCCATCTGCTGTTACGACTGTCGTCCTTGCGCAGAAGGATTCATCTCCACCATGGAAGGTGGGTGACAGAAGGAGAAAGGGACAGACTCTAAAGAGGACCATAAATTGAGATTCTCCATGAACATGCATTTTGAAAGGCTTAGCCAGAGTGGGTCCCTCCTCTTTCAGTCTTGATCAAGCCCAGAGTGTGTGTGTGTGATTTTTGGTACCTTGGGTACAGGAATGTCAGGGAATAAGGAGCATCAACACATCTTGACAAAAAGAGATGACCTAGCATGGAAGGGGACAAATTCCTACATCCTAGAATCTGTACACACCCTAATCCTCCAGAGGAGTCACAACATCAAATTGGCAGGCCACTTTGGGTTCCTAAAGACTTTACACTTAGCACACAGGCAATTCTGGTGGCCCAGCATAAAGAAAGACATGGACAGTTATGTGAAAAGTTGCACCATTTGTACCACAATGAAAAAAATGACCAGGAAAATCCCCCAGACTGCTGCAACTGGTGGCAGAGCCAATTAGGCCATGGGAGGAATCGCAATGGACTTTATAGTGGAGTTGCCAAAAAGTGGGGGGAACATGGTGAATCTGGACTGTAATAGACTTGTTCTCCAAGCAGGCATACTTCATACCCTGCAGTGGACTACCCTCAAACCACCAGCTAGCCAAACTATTCCTGAAGCACATCTACCACCTACATGGAGTACCATGAAGAATTATCTCAGACAGTGGGGTCCAGTTCATGGCTAAATTCTGGAGGGATTTCCTGCAGTCCATTGGGTCATCCCAGGGCCTTAGCTCAGCCTTTCATCCAAGCACCAATGGGAGGGGGGTGTAGAGAGACTGAATGCCATGGTAGAACAGTACCTAAGTTGTTACATAAACCACCATCAGTCCAATTGGGCGGACCTCCTGCCTTTCGCTGAGATCACGTACAATAATGCTGTTCGCAGTAGCACAGGACTAACTCTGTTCAAAGTAGTGAGCAGCATGGATTTCGCCCCAATGCCAGAATATTCAAGGGATCTCCCCTCCTCAGTCAGGGTTCCGACCAATGCCCTAATTAAATCATGAGCCTCGAGCCAAGCTTCAAAAGAAATCCAGTTATTTATTAGGAGCTTCATGTTGGCATGTTCTAAATGAAGCCAACTCTGACCCCACATAATTGGCGACTGCCAGGGGGAGGGCCTTCTCTGTGGCAGCACCAGCCCTGTGGAACGAGCTTCCTCCGGGATTACGACAACTCCCCGACCTCCGGACCTTCAGACGTGAACTGAAGACTTTATTATTTCAGCGCGCTGGACTAGCCTAAGAATAAAATGTTTTAGCTAAATTTTAAGGGTTTTTTAATGGGTTTTTACCGTTTTTAGTGATTTGGCTATGATAATATTTAGTTTTAATTGGGTTTTTAATGCTTATTTATTATATTGTTTTTTTTTGTTTTGTTTTTTATAAAAAAGTTTTATTTTTACAATCATATCAAATAATTCATCCAATGTACAGTTATATACAATTAGTCGGGCCTGACCAGTCACCACCCCCCTTTTTAACACTCTTCCCTCTTCTACCTTCTTTTACTTTCCAATCCTTCCTCTCCTTCTCTTATCTACCTCCTCTCCTCCCTCCACCCTACACTCCTTCTTCCTCTTCTACCCCTCTTCCTTCCTCTTCTCCTCTTTCCTACCTCCTACTCTCTCTTTTTTCCCTCCCCACCGTTCTAAAATGGCAACTGGTCAGACCCGACCCTACATTAATTATATTTATCTTCAATAATCCCTGTACATTAACCATCACTCCAACACTAGCCTCAACCCCCCAATTCCCCTCCCCCTTACCCCCCACCTCCCACCCCGACATCCCAGAACAAAATGCAGGGTATCAAAACTAACAATCATAATCTAAAATAATTCCTAAATTATAATCTCTAGTCTCTCCACGCTTAATCACACTCTCAATTCCCCTCTCCTTCAGAAATATATCTAATACAAATTATTTCCTAAATTTACTCATATGCTATTCGATATTTTTTTATCTGATACTTATTTTGAATATAATCAATCCACATTTTCCATTCTAAAATATATTTTTCTTGTGTATAGTCTTTCAAGTAAGCAGAGATTTTTGCCATTTCTGCCAGATTTGATACTTTAAGAGTCCATTCTTCAATTGTAGGTAATTCTTCTTTCTTCCAATATTGAGCAATCAAAAGTCTTGCGGCTGTTATTAAGTTCAAAATCAATTTAGTCTCTATAGCTGTACAATCCATAATTATTCCTAGTAAAAAGAACTGCGGGGTAAACTTAATCTTCTTTTTCAAAATATTCTGCATGATCCACCATACTTTAATCCAAAATGCTTTAACTTTTTTACAAGTCCACCATATATGATAATAAGTGGCATCTTCACAATTTAATTGCCGTTATCGGCCAAAGGAAACTTTTGGAACACTAGCCGCAGATCACATTTTGCTTTAGGCCTTGCTCCTCCCACTGTTTCCGTTGTAGTAGTTGCCAGTTGTTGTTGTGCCTTCATCTCTTGTTCCTTGCGTTTAGCAGCAGCTCTTGTCAGCCTTTGTTCTTTTGAGTCTGAACCCGTCGTAGGTATTTCCAACACTTGTAATAAATCTTCTTCCATCACAATCTGTTCTTGTACCTGCTTCACTTCTCTTTCCTTCACTTCAGCCTCCCTTCTTCTAGCTTCCAATGGGGGAAGACTTCCAACTTTTAATACCTCAACATAAAATTCTCTTGCTTTTCCAACTGTATTGAGACGATGTACTTTCCCTGCATAATATACTATTATACCAGTTGGAATATCCCATCTATATTCAATCTGATGTTTTTTAAGTTCATTCACCAGGAAGGCAAATTCCTTCCTAGCCCTTAACATTTTGGTGGAATTTCCTTTAATATTAAAATATCTTGACCAGCAATCTGAATCTTCTCCCCCTTATATGAAGCTTGCAAAATCTGATTTCTCACTGTTCTGTTTGTAAAATAAATAACAACATCCCTTGGCAACTTTTTTTGCCTTGCTATCCAAGAATTCACACGATATATTTTATCAATTTGATAAGCCACATCTGCTGGACGAGCTGCTAATATCTCAGCAAATACTTCAGAAAAATTTCCTTAAATCCTCTTCTTTATTCTCTTTCAGACCACGAATTCTTAGAGCAAATTCCATATTTCTATATTGTATCAAAACTATTTCATCCTCTGTTTTTCCATTTTACTTTGAAATTCATCCATTTTATTTTCTAATTTTGAATTATGTTGCTTAATTTCTTCAACCTCCTCTTCCAATAAAATCACATTAGTTGCCAAACTTTGTACTGCAATTACAAATCCTTCCTTAACTTCTTTATTTCCCACTTGAATTTCTGATATCTGCTCTTTCATTTCAGACATCTCATCAGTTATTACTTTAAATTTTTCTTCTATAAAGCCTTTTAAGTTCTCTTGTACCACCTCTAAGTTCAATGTTCTAGTCTCCACTGTATGAGCTGGAGAGGCACCAGCTGATGAAATTCCAGAGCCCTTTGTTACAGTAGATTTTAATTGTTTGGCTGCCATCTTCTATAAAATTATTTATTTATTTCCAACTTAATATTCAGTTTAAATCTTCTTAACCTCTGAGAAACAGTCTTTTAAAGCAATATTTAAAAATCTCCCCTAGATTCTATCAGCAGGCAGCAAAGAGTTAAAGAGTTAAAGTAGCAAGTAACATGCAATTTACTGGCAGACGGCAAAGGCTAAGTATCACTTTCACTTTCCGCTCGTTAACTTGTTAACAATTCGCCTCCATTTTCTTGCTGTTTTCAAGCTTGTTACAAAGTATCGGGGAATTGGCTTGGCTACTTGCATAAAGTTCTCCCACTTTCGTTCTGTCCGGTATAATCCTTTATTATCCAAAATAAATCTCGGTGTTTGGTCGTGGTGATTAGTTCCGCCAAAGCAGAAAAAATCCTCGGATCTGGAGCTCTTCGGGTTGCTGGAGGGAACTTAACCCTTCAAACCCCTTTTTTCTCAGGGGCTTTAGGGAAATTCAACCTCTGCCCTCAGCTCACCGTCTCCTCTTCTCCCGAAGAGAGGGTTTTTCGAACCGCTGGACAGCAGATTTAAGCTGTCCTAGCGATTCCACATAATCCAGAGGTTGGTGATCGTAAAGATCACCGCCATCACCTACGGTGCCAAACCGGAAGTCTATTATATTGTTTTTTAATATGCCTGTGAACCGCCCTGAGTCCTACGGGAGATGGTGCGGTATAAAAGTATGATTAATAAATAAATAAATAAATTTACATTCCGATCCTGACCCTGTTTCCCGTCTCCCCAAGGTGTGTCATCAGTCACATTCTCCAATGAAGCAATTTTGCAGGTTGTAGAGATCACTCCCCTCCGGCCACTGTGGGTAACTGTGGAGACGGCCTTGACAGAGATATGACTGGAATGTGCTTTTGTTTTGATTGATGTGCTGCCTCACTGCAAAGTTTGTTATCCCATCCCCCCCCCCCACCTATGGCAACTCGAGAGCAGGCCAGGGACGCTTTGTGAGTTCACAATACATTATGTCATAGTGAACTGTAAGAAAATATCTTGGAGATTAATATGGTACAAAGGTGAAGCAAACAGTGATACAGATCATGGATAAAGATATGGGATAGGTGAGGGTTGAGTATTGTGAGAGAAGTGACACCTCTTGCTCTTCATCTTTTACAACACATCTTCCATGTTTCTTGACTTCATTGCTCTAAATAATGAGAGTTTCTGGATTCCAGAATATAATGGTGGAACTTTGATAGGATCTTTGGAAGAGGATTGACCAAAATCTGGGAAGAGTCCATGTCTGGTGGGCACTTGGGCAGCCACATTTTCAAGTTGTAGTTAAAAAGTAAAGGTAAAGGTTCCCCTCGCACATACATGCTAGCCGTTACTGACTCTCGGGGGCGCTGCTAATCTCCATTTCAAAACCAAAGAGTCAGCACTGTCCGAAGATATCTCCGTGGTCATGTGGCCGGCATGACTCAACGCCAAAGGCACACGGAACGCTGTTACCTTCCCACCAAAGGTGGTCCCTATTTTTTCTACTTGCATTTTTACGTGCTTTCGAAACTGCTAGGTTGGCAGAAGCTGGGACTAGTAACGGGAACTCACCCCGTTACATGGCAGCACTAGGGATTTGAACCGCTGAGCTGCTGACCTTTCGATCGACAAGCTCAACGTCCTAGCCCCTGAGCCACCGTGTCCCTCTCCAAGTTGTAGTTACTTAACCTTTAATCAAAGGATGTATTTCTTTGCTAGAGGAGTTTCTCAGAGTGTCTTTGATGTGCTCATCATTCTACTTTCTGGGGAGGGAGGGAGTTGGTAGCCTTATGTCATAATCCTTTGACTGCTCCATCTGTTCAGGTGGTGCCTTTTTGGGTCTGCTTCAGGTGACCCCTGGCTTTATACTTCCTGAGTCTGACATTGCAGAGGTTCTGCTGGAGGCTCCTCTTAAAGCAATTTTCAAACTCATGGTCCATGGAGGGGAGAGGAGGAGAGGAGAGGAGGAGAAGAATAAGAATAAGTTGGAATTGAGGCAAACTTCCTTCTTGGTCTTATTGGAAGATGTTCCTTTTTCTAATAATAAAGGAAAATGAGGAATGCTTTTTTTTTTATAAAATTTTTTTATTTTTACATTCATATCCAACAACTCATCCAATGTACAGTCATATACAATTAGTCGGGCTTGCCCAGTCACCCCCCCCTCCTTTTAACTCTCTTCCCTCTTCTACCTTCTTCTACTTTCCAGCCTTCCTCCCCTTCTCTTATCTACATTCTCTCCTCCCTCCACCCTATACCTTCCTTCTCCCTCTTCTAGCCCTCTTCCTTCCTCTTCTCCCTCTTCTCCCCCTCTTCTCCTCTTTTCTCCCTCCCCACCATTCTAAAATGGTAGCTGGGCAAACCCGACCCTACATTAATTATATTTATACATCTTCAATAATCCCTGTATATTAACCATCACTCCATCCTCTACCCTCATCCCTCACCCCCAGTTCCCCTACCCCTTACCCCCCAGCCCCCCGACTTCCCAGAACAAAATGCAGGGTATCAAAACTAACATATAATTTAAGATTTCTTTTGGATTATGATTGTTAGTTTTGAAAATGAGGAATGCTTTTTGATGTCCTCACTCCATACCCAACTCATCTTCAGGGGACACTCCACCTAACATTCCTTTCTCCATGGCAAAAGAAGTGTTTACCCACTTCAGCTGGCATAAGCTACCCTTCACATGTACATAATTCCACTATGGATCTCACTGGTGCCTTAAAGCATTGACAAAAGACTGAGCTCCAATTTTCAAGAGGTTCAGCAGTGAAAAGGTAAAATGCTGGAACTGCTTTTGCTTCTTGAATCCTTTCTTCTTCTTCCCTTCTTCTCTCTACAAGTTCATTGATAAAATGGTAGCAGTAAAAAAGAAAGAATATTAAGATGTTTTAGCTGGAGGAAAATGAAGAAATATATTGACTTCACCTACACACAACTGTTCACACCAAAAACAAGTTTATCTGAAATATGCATTTGATTAAAGGACATGTTAAAGGGAGACCTTCCTCTTCCTCTTTTTCAGATGCAGACAAATGTACCAAATGTCCAGAGGATCAACATCCAAACACCAATCGAGTTCACTGTATCCCCAAGATTCAAAGTTATCTTTCTTATAGGGAAAATCTGGGGATCATCCTGACTTCCATTGCCTTGTTCCTCTCTTTAACCACAGGCTTTGGCTTGGGGATCTTCATTAAATCCATGGAAACACCAATCGTCAAAGCCAACAACCGGGACCTCTCCTACATCCTCCTGGTTTCACTCCTGCTTTCCATCTTGACCTCCTTCCTCTTCATTGGCCGGCCAAGGAAGGTGACCTGCCTCCTGCGACAAACAGCCTTCAGCATCATCTTCTCAATTGCCATTTCTTCAATCTTGGCCAAAACGATCACAGTGGTGTTAGCCTTCTTGGCCACCAAACCAGGGAATAAAGTGCAGAGATGGTTGGGGAAGAGCTTGGCCAACTCCATTGTCCTTTCTTGTTCCAAGCTGTCATCTGCAGCATTTGGTTGGGAACTTTCCCCCCATTCCCTGACTTTGACATGCACTCCCAACCTAGAGAGATCATCCTACAATGTAATGAAGGTTCTGTCACCATGTTTTATGTTGCCCTCGGATACATGGGCTTCCTGTCTGCCATCTGCTTCACAGTGGCTTTTCTGGCCAGAAATCTCCCTGGGGCCTTCAACGAAGCCAAGCTGATCTCCTTCAGCATGCTGGTCTTCTGCAGTGTCTGGGTGTCCTTTGTGCCAGCCTACCTGAGCACCAAAGGGAAGTACACAGTGGCTGTGCAGGTCTTCTCCATCTTGGCCTCCAGTGCTGGTCTGTTGGGCTGCATCTTCTTCCCTAAATGCTACATTATTGTTTGTAGGCCAGATCTGAATACCAAAGAACATTTGATGTCAAAATAAAATAGAAAGAAAGAGTTTTACAAATCTATTTTTTTTTTTAAATGTCAGGTTTTCATCGTTTAATCGTTGTTTGTTTATTCATTTATTAAACTTAAATGCTGGCCATCTCAGCTAGAGAAGAATCTAGGCTGCTTACAACCAAGAAAAAAAGACAGAAATTAAAGCAATAAATAATACTTTGTTTTAAAATCAACAAATATGGAAACGAAAGATGCCCGTGGGATGAGCCATTCCTCTTATTCCTAAATGTACTGTTATTTATATCCCTTCATATTTGTAATGGAACCAATGCACCAAGTCTTATTTTTAGTCACAATAGTGTAGTTAAATTTAGTTTTTGGATGAATGGGACTTTTTATTAGGCAAATGGAGACATGAGGAATGTGGCCTTGCAGCTCAGAGGTGGCCCTGCAGCTGAGAGTGATCAGTTTTGTCAGAATGTTCTCATAGCAACCCTGGAATCTGAAGATGAAAATGCTCCTTATAATTAAGGCCAGTTTTCTTTATAGATAATAGAAGGGCTCTCACAGTCAGCAGCTCCTCCCACTGGTTTCTTTGGAGTGAGAATGGAGAATGGAGATAAACCTCTTAGGACAGGGGTCTCCAACCTTGGTCCCTTTGAGACTTGTGGACTTCAACTCCCAGAGTCCCTCAGCCAGCTTTGCTGACCCCTGCACTAGAAGTCTTCCAAGGTCCCAAGGCCTGTTTGGGATTTTCTTTTCAATGAGATCTCCATGTATTAATCTTAAATTGGAGCTGATTTTATAATTTCTTGTAACTGAAGTGAAATTTCCTTTGCCATCTGTTCTAGACATATCCATTTTTTGCATGAGAGCTGATTAAGAGACAAGAAAGTGACAACCCGTGGACCACATCATTGGCTAAGAGAGAGAAAATTATGGAGTGGAAAGAAGTTTTAGTTTTAGTTTCTCGACACTTTCTGTGTTCTCTTTTCATATTGATACAATGAGAGCCTCTCTGCTTTCTGCCTCTAGACGCTCCGGAGTCCAGGCATCACTCCCAGATGTCCCTGGCTCCATTTCTGCCTCCGATGCAGAGCCCTCGTTTGGGCCTTCCTTCCCTGACTCCAGAACTGGCCCATTGTCCTCCCCAGCCTCCTCACTGTCCGACTCTGCTGCCAGGTCCGCAGGCTGCTGGCAGACCACAATATTGGGTTGGGGACTCCGCCTGTCTTCCTCTCTTCTAGACCACCCTCCCTGCCTTTCCCAGGAAGACACATAGATCTCCTGTAGCCTCCCTGTCACTCCTGGCTCTCCAGGAACTTTGCTTCATTGCCCATCCAATTGCCTTCATGAGGACTTGAAACCCATTCTCCTTGTCAGGATTGGGAGCTTCTTGTCACCTCTCTGAAGCACAACCAGCTGCACAAATTGGGTGAATTTTAAAGAGTTGGAAGCCATCTGGCTGGACTTGCGAGGAGAGAACCAGGCAAATCAAGGTTCAGAGCCTCAGCCAAGTATGTGAAGGTTGTCAGAAAAACCACAAGTGGAGATGAGCCAGAGAGCTTGGCAAGGTATTCAGAAAGTGGTTTGCCATTGAAGGAAAGGCTGAAAAACCCCTTCCCTAATACCTTTACCTTAAGAAGCTAAAATCTTAAAGCAGACAGGCCTTGATCCTTAGTAACCTGCCAGCATACAAGAAGGAATACTTAAGAAAGCAAAAGTAGCCAAGAATGCTTGTTCAAGTGAAACCCTAAACATACCATAACACAAGTCAACCACTGGGGAAAAGGCGAATTTCGGGGCAAAACCTGAGATGCCTTACACAATGTAAGCCACCCTGAGTCTTCGGAGAAGGGCGGGATATAAATTCAAAAAAAAAGAGAAGAAGATGCAAAACAAGACCACAAACTAGGCTGATCTCTTGTCTTGTGAACGTTGCCATGCTGGTTACCCATGGACCAGTGGTGGGAACCAAAGACTATCTACTATTGACCTCACCCCATTCCTAAGAGGTCTGTAAGGGGCGTGCATAAGAGCACCAGCGTGCCTACTGTTCCTGTCCTAATGTTCCCTTTGATTGTACCCAATTCGTATGGTTATTTCATGCTTATACTTATATATACTGTTGTGTTTGACAAATAAATAAATAAATAAATAAATAAAATAAATCCCCATTTCCTCCTGATCAGCTGTGACTCGGGATGCAGAGAATAGGTGGGGTGTGGTCCCAGTCAGGTTCTCCAAACTACTCAAAATTTCCACTACCGGTTCTCCAGAACTGTTCAGAACCTGCTGAATACCACCTCTGCCATGGACCCTAAATCCAAAAGACCCTATAAAATGTTTCTAATTTTATGTGCATTGGACAACACATAGTTGGTTTGTGGTAAGTCTGGATGAGTTCACATAGCACCCTTAACTTGGTTAAGGAAAGAGACTTGCTACATTGGCATAATGTACCATGCCAAAATATATACACCAGATACTGTCTTAGTGTGACAAACTGTTTCACATATTTGCCCGGGAGAAGGTTCCCAACTACTGGAATGGATGAAATGGGACAAACTTTCTTAAAATCTCACTCAATATTTTAAGGGGCTTTGTGGCCAACTATAGATGAGTCCCCAGTTCCTTAGAGGTTTCTTTGGGGATGCAAAGGAGAAAGAAGCCACTTTTAATCTGGTTACCTCTGAAGCCCAATGCCTCCCTGTGGGCAGTGCCAGGCTGAGGTGTGCCCAGCTTGCTAAAACTACTGCAGAAATGCCTGAAAAAAACCTGGATGACCTCTACACGAACTGTAAACTTGCCCGTTAATCCACTTGATGATTCCACAGAGCTCAGTAAAGATGGCTTCTACCCAATCCAGGTTAAGGAGAGAGCACGTGCTTCCATGATGGTCAATGGAGTTTGACTCACTCAGTTCAAGTCTGCAGAGGATGCAGAACTTTCAGTCACCTGGTGGGGCATTCACACAACACAGGGGCTCAGCAATTGAGTCCTCAAAGGGGTCTGAGGGGGTCCTACCAATGCTAGGGGTGCTGACGCTGTCCTAATGCAAACATGATTGCAAGCACCTTAGAAAGGGGTGCTTTGACTTGGACCCCCCCACTGCAAGGAATCCCCATTACTCTGATGTACTTGTGTTCTCCCAGCCTTGTCATGCACTAAGAGGGCTCCTCCCTCAAAGAAATGGTTTCCAGCCATGCCTGAGGCTGCCTGAGCTGGATTGGGTAAAGAGCCCCACTTGCTTTCCTCTTTTCCCAGCATACTCTCCCTGCCCTTGACAGGAAGGGACATCAACCTCTTGCAATCCTCCTGGCCTTCGAGGAACGATGCTTCATCACTGTCCCTGCAGCCTTCACGAGGACTTGAAATGGACTCTCATGTTCAAGACTGGAGCTTCCCTGCTGCTGATGCTTCACAAAGCAACCAGATAAAAATTCTGCCCTAGTTTAGCGAGTCGGAGTCCACTTGGAAGGTTTTGCAAGACTGAAGCCAGACTCAGGAAGGTCCACAGCCTCAGCCAGCTGAGTGTGAAAGGTCAGAAAGAACGTAAGTGGCAAAGCTTTTCAGAAGTGGTTTGCCGTTGCCTCTTTCCTAGGGCTCTAAGTGATTGGCTGGACCAGGTTCACCCAGCTAGTTTTCTGTCCAAAGCAGGACAAGAACTCATGGTCTCCTTGTTACTAGCTGGATGCCTTGACCACTAGACTAGACTGCCTCTGGTCAAGCCATACAACTTACTTAACCTGGTCATTTCACCAATAGCTGCATTCACACTTTCAACCATGGTTTTGTTGTCCCTAATTCAGGTCTGAGCCTGGTGCCGAAGCCAATGATGGACGCCAGACACGAGGTGCAGGTTTTCTGATTGCTTTTTATTAGAGTACTCCAAGGAAAAGGGCTCCTGGCCAAAATGCCAAGAACCAAGAACAAAGGATTAAATAAGCTTTATACATTTTCACTAAAAGAGAAGGCGGGACAAGGCGAGATAATAAGAAATAACATCTAATAAACATTTTAGTAATAATTCTACCATTTGTTCTATGAATCTCTACCTGTCCCTATTCCTAAGCCTTGGCTAATGAATGCCCCAGGAGTTATCTAATACACCTTTCATTGACTGCAGGCCAACTGTATTCCTAATTTTTAGATGAGGCCTGCAAGTTGTCCAACTCTTGTTACTTTTATCAGCTTTCTAACTACCCAGAATTGTTACAAGATTTACACATGCATATTTCCTGTGGATATGCAGTCTTTGTTCTTGCCAGACCGCTTCCTGATTTACTTCCAAGTGTGTGTCCTGACCTGGCTTTACTTTAGCAGACAGCCCATCGGTTTATTTTTGGAGGTTGTATAAGAAAGCTCCATATTAGGATTAATACACGGAGATCTCATTGAAAAGAACATTCCAAACACGCCCTATTGTTAACATTAGGCTGGGTTCAAGGATACTGAGTGCTTCCATGGAATTATAGCAAAGGGAGCACTAGAGTTAAGTGTCACCAACCTAGAGTGGTGCCAAACTCCATAGCACTGGGTGAGCTTCCCTAGCAGTTTCTGGAGGCAAGAGATCACACTGAAGGACAGCAGAAGTCACTTTTCTGGCTGTTGAAGTTTCTTGCTCTAGCACCACTTTCTGGACATGTCCTAACAGGAAGGGCTATGACCACTGCAGAACCGTGCCTTAAGGGGATTATCTGTGATTTTCACTAATATGCTTCTCTCCAGCTACCCTTCCTTACACGGAAGAAGTTCAAGGTCCCAAGAGGAGAAGTTTATTCTCACTGTTATTATTACCATACCTCTTCAGACCTCTTCTCCTATTTCTCCAGTGACTGCCTTTAATTTAAACATCAAACTGAAGCAACAAGGAAGGGATCTTGTACTAGAAAAGGATAAATACCACAGGTTATGATCTTTGTGCCTCAACTTTCAAGATAGGAAGGAAGTGCCCTCTTGAATGTACTTTCTCTCTCTACCAGGTTTGTCTCTGGTTTGAATTCTTCTAATTCTTTGTTAGGAACAAGAGGATTGATTCAACCTCATGAATTATGGATGTCCTGCTTCTGCTTCTGATGCTGCTGTTGTGCCAGCCAGTCTCTGGGATACTTAGAATGAAGTGCCCACTGAATTTGGACCACCAGGACGGAGAAAAGCCATGGAGCTATTACAGGCCAGGAGATCTTCTCATTGGTATAGTCATCTCTGCATCATCAGTAAAAGATGCAACATTACCTTTCAACGTGGCTCCTTCCAATCAGATTCAGTTGTAAGTTATTCGCTCTGATGGAGTTTCATTCCCTCCATTTTTGAGTTCTAGCCCTCTTCTCCCCGCCCCTTGTTATTTTATTTACTCTTATATTGCAGGATCTGGCTAATTTTTTGAATCCTTTTGATTTCCAAGCCTCTATATTTTGTCTTGTTTAATGAGAGTAGAAATGAGGTTTCAGGCAAATGAAACCTGAAAGAAGTCCACCTTATTTTCCTCTCTCTGTTCAATCCTAAATTCATGACTGGAATACAATGGTTTTAATTTTGTCTGCCCAACCAAATCTACATTTTTACAACCGATTGCTATTCAATGTCTGATTTTAGACATTGAATAGAAGATGGTTTATTTTTAAAACAGCTGGTAGCTCTACTTTAATGACTGAATTATTCTGCAACCTGGTTACTGGGCTATGAATATTAGCATTGCTAAAAATAATGGAATATTTCTGATTTTTAAAAACCTTTTTAAGGACTATCTCCATCCTCAATACCCACATCATTAAAGGGTAATGGGTGACAAACATTTGCCTCTGGTTTTTGGATCAATGTTGGCTTTAGTCTCAGCCTGTAGAGAAAAAAGAGGATTAAATGGAGAAAAAGTATATTTTTGTTGACATTGAGGATGCTAATATTAACACGAGTATGGTTTTACATTAGTTTACCCAATGGAAAGGAATCAATACTGTCCATGATTTTAAATATTGACATGGTGAAAAAGAATCCCCAGCTCCTGCACAATCTCACACTTGGCTACAACCTCCATGACAACTATGATAACCTCCTTGGCACTTCAGAAGCCTTGCTGGATATGCTCTCTACTGGAGAAGACAATGTTCCCAACTACAGCTGTGGAAAGAAGGACAACCTTTTGGCTCTTGTGGCTGGAGCTTACCGGGACATCTCCATCCAGATGTCAACTGTAGTTCGCCCCTACAAAGTCGCACAGGTTTGTTTTTGTGTTCCCATATCTGGCAAGTGAACGGGGTGGTAGTGTTTGATGATAGATCCAACCATATCTTCTCAGCTGCTACAAATATATCTTCCAAGTATTGATTTAAATCTTCCAAATCCCTTACAGTGAATATATTTGTGATTGTGGAGGTCCAGAGATAGAAGTAATAGATCTATTATTTTGAATGTCAATTGTATAAGAAAGAGGGAGAACAATATCTCGGACTGCACATCGGAGAAACAACCTGTTGAGATCCTAATATTAAAACAATGTATTTCCTGTGTGATCAGAATTCAGAAATTATATTGTATATAATACAGCTTTTTTTTTAGAAGAAATTAGTTCAGCTGAAATCTTCTTTTTCATTCTTTATGCTTATTGTACTTATTTTTCTAAATTCTATTCAGACTGGTTAATGTTCTGTGTTTCATATTCTGTATCTTGACATGGGCTAATGACTAATCAACAAGAAACTGTTCTAATATGTGCATGAGAAAAAGGTTGGAGTCATTAAAAGCTAAGTATTGGGACTTGGTAAGGCCCCCAAATATAACAAAATCCTTCACTCCTTTTTTCAGGTCAATGATAAAATTGCTTCAGAAGCTCAGAGTGATAAAAGTCAATTCCCTTTTTTCTATCCAACGCTCCCTAGAGAAGGTTTCCACTACCTAGGAATTGTCCAACTGCTCCTCCATTTTGAATGGACCCTGATTGGTCTCTTTGCTCCGGACACAGAGAAGGGAGAGCATTTCATGGGGACTTTTACTCCTATGCTTGTCAGGAATAGTATTTGTGTTGTTATATCACAACAATTCTCAGTAATTGGACACACAGCACCTCTCCAGGGTGCCCTGTCTAAGTGGAAACAAGTTAATGTCTTTGTTCACTTCTCGGAATTTAGTCACATTTCTGACAATATTCTTTCTTTCCATTTAACATTTGAAAGTTTGCCAGGTCCCATTGAAGGGAAAGTCTGGATCATGACAACGCTTGGAATATGTTTAGAGAGAAAGAACACACATCTCAAGTACGTCCATAGCATTTGGAGCTTTCCTCCTCAGTGGAAAAAGAGTTGGAACAAAGAGGATGCCTATAAAACATATTTCCTTTTGAAACGTGAATTTCAGGATGAGTATTTTCATTGTTCTATTTCAAAACACATATTTTCTGTCAAAGGGCGGAGAAGATGCACCCAGAAAGCACCACTGGAGACCCAAGACAAAAAGAATGACCTGTGGATCATAAATAACCTCTATGTTTACAGCGTCATTAAGATTCTGGCCCACACATTAAATACTGCATCCAATTTCTACAGGAGAAGGGAGAAGGGAGAAGAAAGGTTGCAGCCATGGAAGGTACGGGGTCACAACAAGGACCCATCAAACTGAATTCCTTTTCAGGGTTTTTGGTGCTGTCTGAGCTTGGTTGTTTAAGATCTTAGCTGCTGTACAACATCTTCTACTTATTGAAAGAGCACTGCATCCTCCCTTCTACAACCAAGACATTTCGTATATTCAAAAAAATGTTCCCAGATGCCTTCTGATTTTAAGTTCCTGTAAACCAAAATGGCTCTTCTCCTTGTTGTCTTTCCTGAAGGCTAAAAGCAGCTCCTTTGATCTCTTCCTCTCCTTCTTTGTCCTTGACAAAAGCTGTTGAAAACTCTGTGCAATGTCTTCATACGTCTGGTATGATTCCCCTGGATCATTCATGACATCATCATCAAATGAATAATATGATTATTATCATATCATTAAAACATTGCTACTACTTTATTGTAATCAATAACCATTGTATATATATATAATAATGTGAGAAAAACTACAAATGAAATCTTAAAGAAAGATATAGATTGTGGCTGCCATTCATTTGTTGTTATCTAAGATGCAATCATGTATCAAGTCCTAGATGCTAAAAATCAGATAGGTTCCAACCAGTTTTTACTTATACAGTACACCTCTCTCTATCACAAAATCATAATTTTATTTTCTGGAAGCTGAGAACCTTTTTAAAGGAGATCAAACTAACTTGTCTAAGTGTTACAAGTTTTGCATCATAAAATCATGATTATACTTCCTTTATTCATGAAATCATGAATCATACTTCCTTTATTAATGAAAATATAGTAAAATCAATCACCAAGGTCTATTTGTTTTTTGCAATTCCCCATTTTTATCAGTAAGATTAAAATTTACCTTTTACAGTTTTTAAGATAGTTGTACCCACTTAATTAGGGATGCGGTGGCTCAGGGGCTAAGACAGCTGAGCTTGTCGATCGAAAGGTCAGCAGTTCGGCGGTTCGAATCCCTAGTGCTGCCATGTAATGGGGTGAGCTCCTGTTACTAGTCCCAGCTTCTGCCAACCTAGCAGTTTCAAAAGCACATAAAAATGCAAGTAGAAAAAATAGGGACCACCTTTGGTGGGAAGGTAACAGCGTTCCGTGCTCCTTTGGCGTTGAGTCATGCCAGCCACATGACCACGGAGACATCTTCGGACAGCGCTGGCTCTTCGGCTTTGAAATGGAGATGAGCACTGCCCCGTAGAGTCGGCAACGACTAGCACATAAGTGTGAGGAGAACCTTTACCTTTACCTTTACCCACTTAATTATCATGCTATCCAGTACTCCATTAACTATATCTCCATTCATCACTTCATGAAGCATTTTATTAATTCTGTGCTAAAAATCAAGTTATACCATCAGAATTCAAATAATCTGTTAAGGAAGTGTAATGATATGTGGTAATGAGTTTGGGGAACCATAGAAAGAGATACAGGAAAGGATCAGATAAGATGGTTGGGATGAAAGGCAACTCACTAGCTATGTAACAGGCAGAGAAAGAAACTCGGAGAAGGTCCTCCCTAATTTTTTTGACTGTCAAAAGAGATGGTGCAAAAATTTGTACTTTCAAACTTCCAAGATTCTGTTAATGTGGTCTTAAAGTAAAATAGAATTAGTTCATCTGATCATTTTTAGTTCATCTGATCATTCCTCTACCAGAATGAGGATTAGCCTTGCAACTTTCTTCTTAACAAATCCTTGCTTTCTGGTAATCACCCTGTTCTTTTCAAGGAGTTTATGAATACTCTAATTATTTCGGTAGTTTGTTCATTTGATTTGTGACATTTGCTAGATTGTTATATATAATGGACCACTTTTGTCAATTATATCTTCTCACTATACTTTTGGTCAATATACTATATGATTGAGTATTATTACTGAACCCTTGTTCTTGAGATTTGAAGATAGTGACAACACTTGTTCTCCCAAGTCACAATTTTTGCTAGTTAAACAACCACAGAAGAAAGGTTCACATAAAAAAGATCATGAGATAAGAAATTCGATAAGAAGCTACTTTTAAAATTCCTGGATGTTTCCATTCTAGTTCCATCCATTTCTAGAGAAGAGTGAATTGTACAACCTTTCCCTGTTTGATGTGTACTTGGATCAAAATGGAGACCTTTCAGCAGATCTGATGATCTTTGGTAGGGTGGTTCTCCCCAAGAAGGATCCCATCAATCAGAAATTGGGGAGTTTTGAAAGGCAGAGACTTAGCATCAACCAAGATACTTTGTCACAGCTAAGGTTGCTCAACAAGGTGAGGAAAATATCTCTTCTCTTTTTTCAAAAGGCTTAGGAGCCACTTCACTAAGAATTGAATGTGTGGAGTAAAACATCTATAATTTTCATAGACAAGATCTATTGACTTAGGTATCCTTCAGATGCTATAATGCTGAATACCGTTGTAAGTTGATTCAGATATATCCAGAATGAGATTTGGGGTGATTATTATTTAGGACATAAATCATTACCATTTAATATCTCTTCTGAAATTTATCACCATAAAACTGGTGAGAGAGAACCTCATATGCTGGGGATTTTGGTCTTAATAGCTTCAGGTTCACTAGTTTCTTGTCTTCAAGTATCAAAGATTAAGGAAATTCTGTTGACCACGGCCTGACTTCAGGTTTGGACTCAATCTGATGAAATGGAATCTGTTAAGTTTGGGTATTGACGAGGCAGGAGACCAGGTTAGTGACAACAGCTCTTTAATATAGTGTGACCCAGCAAAACTCTGGAGAAAAACCTCTCCTTATATACACTTCAGCCTGAGGCTGCATCCAATCAGAAACGAGATATTTCCCGCCTAAAACTCCCGCCAAAACTTACAGTAATACATTACACTCCTTCCCTCCCAGAAGGCACTTTGCCAATATTTGCATATTACTTCTCTACGTAGTCCTGCAGGTACGTGGGGCGTCTCCTGACTCTCCCGGACCTGCGCAGTTCACTTTCTGGAGTTGAGTCGAGCTTGCCGGAGGGACTTTTCGTTCCTCTGAGCTCCTCCTCCCGGCCATCCGGCCCTGGATTAGTCGCCGGCTCGGACCTGCTGTCCTCTAGAGGGACCGGAGGGTGTCGCTGGACCTCGCCTGACTCAGATAAGTCTCTGTTTGGTTCTTTGCTTACGCTTTCTGTTTGTTCTTGGCACCGGTCAGCTGTGGGGTTAATCAAATCATAGTCAGGGCTGTTCTCGCCTAATTCTGCCTTATCGCTCAATCTGGTTCTTAATTGATCTATGTGGCGCCCAGATTCTGCCATCGTCTAGTTCCACTAGATAAGATTTGGGGCCCGTTTGTCTATGACTATCCCCCTCTTCCAGTTAGGGCCGTCGCTGTAATTATGTGCCCACACCGAGTCTCCTATGTTTAACTCTCGGATTCTATCTGGTTTTGTTTTGAACCCGTCCTGTACGTAGTTCGGGTGTAGCCGGTCTAGCGGGCACCGTAGTTTCCGCCCCATTAATAGCTCGGCTGGGCTGCGGCGGTGGCCACACAGGGGTCCTGTGTTGACGGTTAGAATGCGTCGATTTGTGCCTGCCAATCGCCGGGCCGCTTCGTGATAGCGCTTCTTCGCACTCGGACAAAGCGTTCAGCAAGGCCGTTCGGCGCGGGGTGGAGCGGCGCTGAGAGGGCATGTCGGATGCCCTCTTCAGCCAGGTACCCTTCAAATAATGCTGCGGTGAACTGTGGGCGTTATCGGACACGAGGGTGTCCGGTAGCCCGTGCGTGGCGAAAAGGTGTTTTAGTGCTGAGATGACAGCTCCAGCGGTTGTGGATTTCATTAGATGATCTCCAGCCATTTGGAGAATGCATCCACCACAATTAGAAATGTTTGGCCGTGGAAGGGCCGGCAAAATCAATGTGTATGCGGGACCAAGGGCCTTGGGGTTTCTCCACTCCAAAAACTGGGGCCGTGGGTGGTAGTGGTCTGGATTCCTGACATACTTGGCATCGCCAACCCTGTCACTGATTTCCCTGTCCATTAGGGGCCACCAGACATAGCTCCTAGCTAGCCCTTCATCCTCACAATTCCTGGGTGACCCTCATGCAGGAGTTCCAGAACTTTTTCTCAGCTTCTCTGGAACTACCACCCTATCCCCCAGAGCAGGCACCCCTTGCACAGACAATTCCCTTTTTCTTTACAAATTCCTTGTTTGTCCAATCACACTTGGCCAATAAAAATTCTATTCTATTCTATTCTATTAATTTTAGATTGCTGGGAACAGATATGTTCTGTATTTATTCTCTGTCCCCATTGTTTAATTTAAATGTTTCTCCAGAAAATCTGGGAATTTAATGCCGAGTAACTCAGTTCCTTTCTTTGATGGATGGAAACCATCTCTTTTGTACAGTTTTTCATTGGACCAGTTGCAGACATTGTGACTAATATAACCAAAGCCTTCCCTTTTACACTACTCCTTCAGACAAACATTGAACTCTGCTATATGCTGGCCTTTTCCTTTTTGTTCCTTATATACTGGTAAAACCTCTGAAAAGATAAGTGTATCCTACTAAGTTCCTGCCCCAAGCTCTGGAAATCATTCTGCACAGAAAGTACGTCTTTTTGGGACAGATCATTCATGCTGATGTTCAATAGCATCAATATCATAGTCCTTACTGACATTCTGGACAATCTTAAAAATATACCTTTTGTCTCTGATGGCAGTAGCACTTGGTAGACATCTGATGTCTTTCAAAACCTCTGTAAATTTATTTTCCTAAATTGACTACTTTAAGACACAGGTCATGACCCCTTGGTGTCCACTCAATAATCTGGTATCTCCATAAAACTGGTCCCGCAAGTGCTTTGGATTGTGGTTCTTATACATTTGGATTTGCTTATTTTTTACCTAAATTTTGCAAAGAAGAAGACAATTCTGTTGACTAGTGCCCACGTTCAATTTTGGACTGAAAATAAATCAAGAGTACATAGTGGTTCTTTTGAACCCAGTGAGAAATAAGCTTTGGCATCAGGATTCAGCTTGTCTTGGCTGGAGAGACAGTGTCTCCTGAAAGGAATTGTCCATTTTCTGTGATTTTTAAAAGCATACCAGACTATCCATGGCTCACTTTCATTTCACCTTCTATTAGGCCTTCTGTTCCTAAGGCATTGAATTCACAATCATAATCATTGATCTAATGATTATATCAACCGCTTTAATCTAGATTGCAGAAAATATGACTTCTGTAACAGAATCATCTTGGAATGCTTGGAATACTTTACCTGACTCTGTGGTCTCTTCCCATAATCCCAAAAGCTTTAACCAAAAACTTTCTACTATTGACCTCACCCCATTCCCAACGCCCGGAACCAGTCTAGCCCCAGCAAGCTTGGCAAGGTTCCTCGACTAACGTGATGGGCAGGGTCTTTTCGTATGTCCCGTACTTGACCTCGACGGTCGTTGTCCTCGAACAGGGATGCGGTTGCCCTGGTAATCCTGCACCGGAGCCGTTGTTTCTGTAGCTTGCGCTTTGCGATGTGCGGCAAGGCTCTCTTTATCGCCTTGACTTTGCTCTCAGTGGGTGAATCCTTTTTGTCTATTCTATAGCCCAAAATTCAACAGATTCGACCCCTATCTGACACTTGCTTGCTTTGACTTTTAATCCTGCCGACCTAAAATGGCCAAAACTTTCCTTAATCGCTTCCCAGTTCTCTTAAATCTTCCCTGATACCAACACATCATCGAATAGGTACGACTCCGGTAACCCTTGTAGGAGCCGCCCATCAAATTTTGAATAGCCCCGGGCCACGCTCTCCCCGAACTGTAACCGGGTGCACTTAATGGCACCCCGCTGCGTTACAATGGTCTGGGCCTCAGCTGTGCTAGCATCTACGGGTAGCTGTTGGTACGCTTGTGCCAAGTCTAATTTGGCGAAAACTTGTCCGTGCCCTAGTGAGTGCAATAAGTGTTGCACTACTGGAACTGGGTAGGCGCTCTTTGCAATGCTTTGTTCAAGGTAGCCTTGTAATCAGCGCAAATTCTTATGGACCCGTCTGGTTTTATAGGGTGACGATTGGCGTCTCCCATTTGGCATGGTCAACTGGCACTAGTATCCCTGGCTGACTAATTTATCTAACTCTTTGTCGATTTTAGGTTTGAGTGCAAAGGAACCCTCCTTGCCTTTAACCTAATGGGAGCTATTTGGGGTCTAAATTGAAGGAGATAGGGGTCCCTTGTACTTGCCTAAACGGTCCTCGAATACGCTCGAATTCCTCCATTAGGGCGTTTTGCAGGTTGCATCCGCTCCGGTGGACGCCAGTCACCCCATTCCTAAGAGGTCTGTAAGGGTGTGCATAAGAGACAAAACATTCCTGTCCTATTGTTTTTCTTTTCTTCTATACATTTATATACTATATAACCTTTCTGTATGATAGTTACTTATATTGTTGTGACAAAATAAATAAATAAATAAATAAATAAAATCTAAGGTGAGATAAATCTTGACTCAGAAAACTGAAGCACTGAAACATGACTGTGATCCAAAGACAAGCCCTTCCTGATATCTGATGGAATGAGATATAGTTTGAAAAGAAAGGATATTTAGATTTTTCCTTTGAATTGTAAGAGGCATTTAATTTGAAAACAGAAAAAAAACTTTTCTTGGATATCTAGATGGGCTTTAAAAATATCCCTTTTCTATACTTGGCTCATAATCATGTTCCATTTGCTGTCTGACGGGTTGAGGAACCTGTTAACCTCCATCTCATCTCATTATACAAACTATGCAGAAACTTATCCTTACTGGTACTTCAGCAACATAGCAGTCAAATAAATTGAACAAATTAATATACAAATAAAAAAGAACAACTTTTAAGATTGACAGCCCTAATGTCTAAGGAATTTTTCCTTTATTTCTTAACTGAGAGATGGTTCTGGATTATTTTCAAAGAGGAGTAGCTTTTTCAATATTTCATATAGTCTTTTTCGGATCATATTGATCAGAGGTTTCTTTCTTCATCATAATTTTAATCTATTTTAAAAAAAGTTTAATGGAATAAAAATTAAATATTTTAATATTAATTTTATTCTAACACTGAATACCACTAGACCCTCATACTTTAAAAACGTGGCTGTATGAACAATAGAGGAATGCATGTTAATACAGTGATGATGAGGAACCCACTGGTTGTAATGTACAATTTAACTCTTTTCTCAATGCCTTCACTCCAGACTTTGTTAAATACAAAAGTCCTTTCTTGAAATATTATGCCAGAAACAAAAGGGAAGAACTAAATGAAGAATCTGTGAATAGTTGTATTTCCTGCAACTGTTTGAAACTTGTTAGAGATTTCATATTTTCCTATGTGAAGCTCAGAGACTCCTTGTCTAATATTCAGGTTGACCACAATTTTCCATGGATGGTGCTTCCTAACACATTTTCTTTCTTCCTTGTTTTCCTTTTTAGTCTCTGCCTCAGTCCAAATGTGTGGAAAACTGTCATCCTGGATTTGTGAAACGGGCTCGGGAAGGAGATCCAGTTTGCTGCTACGACTGCGTTCCTTGTCCAGAGGGGACCATCTCCACTCAGGAAGGTGGGTGACACCAGAAGAAATGCTATCGGATATAGACAGAGCATTTCAATCAATATAATTTTTAATAGGGACAGATCTAAAATTGACTATTTTATTGTTGTTCTTTGCTTCTCAACAATTTGTTCCATAATGGGAGGAATAAGAACAAGATCGTGAAGGGTGAAGTAGGAAGAAATAGAAAGACATGGAACCTAGCATGAGCAAGGTTCCTCGACTAACGTGATGGGCAGGGTCTTTTCGTATGTCCCGTACTTGACCTCGACGGTCGTTGTCCTCGAACAGGGATGCGGTTGCCCTGGTAATCCTGCACCCGGAGCCGTTGTTTCTGTAGCTTGCGGTTTGCGAGGTGCGGCAAGGCTTTCACAAAAGTGTCCCAGGACATGATTGTGATTGCTGATCCTGTGTCTACTTCCAGTCGGCACGGCACGCCTTCAATTGTCGGGTTTGTGAAGATCTTTTCTTGATGCGGTAGCTGCGTGGTCTATGGTAACAGTCATTCGGTTTGACTTCGCTCTTTCTTTCCTGGCCAATCGCTGGTCGCCTCGCCGATCTCGCGCTCTGATTGGCTGGTTTGAAATTTCGGAATGTGGGTTTGCATCTCTGACTCAGAGCCGCTCTGATTGGCCGATTTGAATTTTCGCGGAAGGTTGGGGTGCTCGGCAGACTTGAGCCAGGTGCCCTTCCTTTCACACCGCCGCAAATGGCGCCCTGAACTTACATCTTTGGCGCTGATGTCGCCCGCAACTTCCGCATTCCTCCGGGTCTTCCTTGTCGATTTTCCGTGTAGTGGACTTCTTCCTCCTCTTCGCTGGTTGACTCACGATAGGTTTCTTCGTGGTGGACTGTGCTCGGCTTTGCGCCCGCCATCGGCGTGAGTCGCTTTTGTAAGGTGTCTGCTGCATGGTTGGACATCTCATGGGCTCTGGCTTCGTCCAGAGCGTTTGCCAATGTCAGGTTGCTCTTGGCTAGCAACCGTCTCCTCAAACGGATGTCTCTGACCCCCCGTATAAGTTGTTCCAGCAGCTCTTCGTCCAGATCGCGGTACTCGCAATGCTTGGAGGCTTGTCTCAGGGCTGCCATGTAGTCGCTGATAGACTCGCCTTCTTGTTGCCTGCGCCCCCAAACTCGTACCGTCGAGCGTATTTGGGCCGGGGCTGGTGCGTAGTGATTCTTCAGGAGGGTCTGAAGGGTCTGCCTCAAGATCCCACCTTCGTCGCCAATGTTAAGTTTGGGTATTGACGAGGCAGGAGACCAGGTTAGTGACAACAGCTCTTTAATATAGTGTGACCCAGCAAAACTCTGGAGAAAAACCTCTCCTTATATACACTTCAGCCTGAGGCTGCATCCAATCAGAAACGAGATATTTCCCGCCTAAAACTCCCGCCAAAACTTACAGTAATACATTACAGAATCAATGGATGATTCAATGAAATGGATGGAGGTCCAATTGGGGAAGAAGCTTCATCTTGTGCTGGTTGGAGGCAGGGATTCCTAACAGTCCAGGTCCATAGTCTGGAATATTTTAATCAGCTGAAAGCAGGCAATTCATGCTCTCTTTAATCCCGCTGTGATAGTGGAATTCAGGAAAGAGATCCAAGGCTTTCATTTCACATGAAATAAGAGTGAGTGGTCTGATGTGAGATTATTTATTTATTTGCCATCGATCTCAGCACAATAATGGCCTGACAACTGCAGCACTGAAGCATGACTGGTGCAAAATAAATAAATAAATAAAAAATAAATCCTGATATCAGAAGTAATGAGGGATAATTTCAAGGGAAATATTGCTTAGATTTGGGCATTGCCTTTTAAGCATGCACTTTATCTGAAAATCCCTTGAGTGCAATTGTTTATCTTGATTTGTTAGCTTCCTTAAGGCACCCTGGGATGCTCAAAATCAGTTTAAATGTGCTGTGTTCGCACCAGTTTTCCATAAATTCTGGAGTCGGGGGACAGAGAGTGGGAAGGTTAGGGTTAGGGTTATTTATTTATTTATTTATATTTTACAAGAAGAGTTCTCCATTCCTCTGAAAACAACAAAATACCTTATCCCACCAGACTTGAAATCCTAGGCTTAGAAAACTTGGAACTCCGTCGCCTATGACAAGACCTAAGTTTAACTCACAGAATCATTTATTGTAATGTCCTTCCTGTTAAAGACTACTTCAGCTTTAATTGCAATAATACAAGAGCGACCAATAGATTTAAACTTAATGTCAACCGCTTTAATCTAGATTGCAGAAAATATGACTTCTGTAACAGAATCATCAGTGCTTGGAATACTTTACCTGACTCTGTGGTCTCTTCCCATAATCCTAAAAGTTTTATCCAAAAACTGTCTACTATTATTATTATTATTATTATTTTATTATTTTATTAAATTTTTATACCGCCCTTCTCCCGAAGGACTCAGGGCGGTGTACAGCCAAAGTAAAAACAAAGATATATACAGGGTAGGGGGATAGGATCAGGTAACAACGGAAAAAAAAGGGTATCCCGAGCCAGCAGTTCCCTACAAGTGTAGTAAAACCGACCCCCTGTCCATATAAGATGTAAAACGGGGATCAAACTGTCCGAAGTCCGCTGATGGAATTAGCGGACCGGTACACCACTGTCAGGCGAACACCATGAGGAACGACCATGTTTAAAGTTAACTACGTCAGACAGTTGACAGTCATGTCTGCAATGCCGCTGATGACAGAAATAGCGCCATTATCGCTAGCTTAAAATCAGCTATAAAACTAGGCCTTTAAAGCCTAGGATGGTAAAAGGCCGCCCAAAGTCGCTCACAGTCAGATGATAGTCCCGCTGATGTCCTTCGCGGTGAGGTGAACGCCGAGCTAAAACCGCCCAGCCGCCAAGCCCTGCCGATGTCAGGGCCAATGTCTAAGGCCGGTGTCCAGGCTCAAGACAGAGCCGATGTCCAGGCTCATGACCAGGTCGATGGTATTAGGACTTAAATCTAGCGGAAAATTCCAGCCGCCGATGGTACTTGCGGCATAACGACAATCTGGCAATCCGCAATCCGGGAGGCCGACAGGCCGGAGACCAACAGGCCGGCAGGCCCGCAAGACAGCAGGGCGGCAAGGCCGGTTGTCCATCTCCGGGAGCGCCAAACCGCACTTCGAAGTGAGCGACACCGCCCTTTCCCGCAAGCCAGCAAGCCCACAGGCCCGCAAGTCAGCAGTCCGCCAGCCAGCAGATCGAAAAGCCAGCTGGTTAAATCTTCAGGGGCGCCATTCCGCACCCCAAGATGGCTACCGCCGCCCGCTGCCCAGTCATACCTCCCGAATCGCCCACGCCGAAAACCGACAGGCCGGCAGGCCGCAGGCCAGCGGGGCCGGCAAGGCTGGCTGCCCACCACCGGGGCGCTGAACCGCACTTCAAGCGAGCGCCGTCCATCCCCGCGAGCCGGCAAGCCCACGGGCCCGCAGATCGATTCAGATATATCCAGAATGAGATTTGGGGTGATTATTATTTAGGACATAAATCATTACCATTTAATATCTCTTCTGAAATTTATCACCATAAAACTGGTGAGAGAGAACCTCATATGCTGGGGATTTTGGTCTTAATAGCTTCAGGTTCACTAGTTTCTTGTCTTCAAGTATCAAAGATTAAGGAAATTCTGTTGACCACGGCCTGACTTCAGGTTTGGACTCAATCTGATGAAATGGAATCAATGGATGATTCAATGAAATGGATGGAGGTCCAATTGGGGAAGAAGCTTCATCTTGTGCTGGTTGGAGGCAGGGATTCCTAACAGTCCAGGTCCATAGTCTGGAATATTTTAATCAGCTGAAAGCAGGCAATTCATGCTCTCTTTAATCCCGCTGTGATAGTGGAATTCAGGAAAGAGATCCAAGGCTTTCATTTCACATGAAATAAGAGTGAGTGGTCTGATGTGAGATTATTTATTTATTTGCCATCGATCTCAGCACAATAATGGCCTGACAACTGCAGCACTGAAGCATGACTGGTGCAAAATAAATAAATAAATAAAAAATAAATCCTGATATCAGAAGTAATGAGGGATAATTTCAAGGGAAATATTGCTTAGATTTGGGCATTGCCTTTTAAGCATGCACTTTATCTGAAAATCCCTTGAGTGCAATTGTTTATCTTGATTTGTTAGCTTCCTTAAGGCACCCTGGGATGCTCAAAATCAGTTTAAATGTGCTGTGTTCGGCACCAGTTTTCCATAAATTCTGGAGTCGGGGGGGGGGGGACAGAGAGTGGGAAGGTTAGGGTTAGGGTTATTTTTTATTTATTTTATTTATATTTTACAAGAAGAGTTCTCCATTCCTCTGAAAACAACAAAATACCTTATCCCACCAGACTTGAAATCCTAGGCTTAGAAAACTTGGAACTCCGTCGCCTATGACAAGACCTAAGTTTAACTCACAGAATCATTTATTGTAATGTCCTTCCTGTTAAAGACTACTTCAGCTTTAATTGCAATAATACAAGAGCGACCAATAGATTTAAATTTAATGTCAACCGCTTTAATCTAGATTGCAGAAAATATGACTTCTGTAACAGAATCATCAGTGCTTGGAATACTTTACCTGACTCTGTGGTCTCTTCCCATAATCCTAAAAGTTTTATCCAAAAACTGTCTACTATTGACCTCACCCCATTCCTAAGAGGACCATAAGGGGCGTGCATAAGCGCACAAAACGTGCCTACCGTTCCTGTCCTATTGTTTTTATTTTTCTTCTTCTTATATATATACATCACTCTGCTAAACAAATAATTCCCTCAACACTGTCAGACTATTTACTGAATCTGCACTACTATTAATCGTTTCATAGTTCCCATCACCAATCTCTTTCCACTTATGACTGTATGACTATAACTTGTTGCTGGCAATCCTTATGATTTATATTGATATATTGATCATCAATTGTGTTGTAAATGTTGTACCTTGATGAACGTATCTTTTCTTTTATGTACACTGAGAGCATATGCACCAAGACAAATTCCTTGTTTGTCCAATCACACTTGGCCAATAAAAATTCTATTCTATTCTATTCTATTAATTTTAGATTGCTGGGAACAGATATGTTCTGTATTTATTCTCTGTCCCCATTGTTTAATTTAAATGTTTCTCCAGAAAATCTGGGAATTTAATGCCGAGTAACTCAGTTCCTTTCTTTGATGGATGGAAACCATCTCTTTTGTACAGTTTTTCATTGGACCAGTTGCAGACATTGTGACTAATATAACCAAAGCCTTCCCTTTTACACTACTCCTTCAGACAAACATTGAACTCTGCTATATGCTGGCCTTTTCCTTTTTGTTCCTTATATACTGGTAAAACCTCTGAAAAGATAAGTGTATCCTACTAAGTTCCTGCCCCAAGCTCTGGAAATCATTCTGCACAGAAAGTACGTCTTTTTGGGACAGATCATTCATGCTGATGTTCAATAGCATCAATATCATAGTCCTTACTGACATTCTGGACAATCTTAAAAATATACCTTTTGTCTCTGATGGCAGTAGCACTTGGTAGACATCTGATGTCTTTCAAAACCTCTGTAAATTTATTTTCCTAAATTGACTACTTTAAGACACAGGTCATGACCCCTTGGTGTCCACTCAATAATCTGGTATCTCCATAAAACTGGTCCCGCAAGTGCTTTGGATTGTGGTTCTTATACATTTGGATTTGCTTATTTTTTACCTAAATTTTGCAAAGAAGAAGACAATTCTGTTGACTAGTGCCCACGTTCAATTTTGGACTGAAAATAAATCAAGAGTACATAGTGGTTCTTTTGAACCCAGTGAGAAATAAGCTTTGGCATCAGGATTCAGCTTGTCTTGGCTGGAGAGACAGTGTCTCCTGAAAGGAATTGTCCATTTTCTGTGATTTTTTTAAAAGCATACCAGACTTGGCCAGAGTTATCCATGGCTCACTTTCATTTCACCTTCTATTAGGCCTTCTGTTCCTAAGGCATTGAATTCACAATCATAATCATTGATCTAATGATTATATCAACCGCTTTAATCTAGATTGCAGAAAATATGACTTCTGTAACAGAATCATCAGTGCTTGGAATACTTTACCTGACTCTGTGGTCTCTTCCCATAATCCCAAAAGCTTTAACCAAAAACTTTCTACTATTGACCTCACCCCATTCCTAAGAGGCCCGTAAGGGGTGTGCATAAGAGCACAAACATGCCTACCGTTCCTGTCCTATTGTTTTTCTTTTCTTCTATACATTTATATACTATATAACCTTTCTGTATGATAGTTACTTATATTGTTGTGACAAAATAAATAAATAAATAAATAAATAAAATCTAAGGTGAGATAAATCTTGACTCAGAAAACTGAAGCACTGAAACATGACTGTGATCCAAAGACAAGCCCTTCCTGATATCTGATGGAATGAGATATAGTTTGAAAAGAAAGGATATTTAGATTTTTCCTTTGAATTGTAAGAGGCATTTAATTTGAAAACAGAAAAAAAACTTTTCTTGGATATCTAGATGGGCTTTAAAAATATCCCTTTTCTATACTTGGCTCATAATCATGTTCCATTTGCTGTCTGACGGTTTGAGGAACCTGTTAACCTCCATCTCATCTCATTATACAAACTATGCAGAAACTTATCCTTACTGGTACTTCAGCAACATAGCAGTCAAATAAATTGAACAAATTAATATACAAATAAAAAAGAACAACTTTTAAGATTGACAGCCCTAATGTCTAAGGAATTTTTCCTTTATTTCTTAACTGAGAGATGGTTCTGGATTATTTTCAAAGAGGAGTAGCTTTTTCAATATTTCATATAGTCTAGAAGAAACCTTTTCGGATCATATTGATCAGAGGTTTCTTTCTTCATCATAATTTTAATCTATTTTAAAAAAAGTTTAATGGAATAAAAATTAAATATTTTAATATTAATTTTATTCTAACACTGAATACCAATAGACCCTCATACTTTAAAAACGTGGCTGTATGAACAATAGAGGAATGCATGTTAATACAGTGATGATGAGGAACCCACTGGTTGTAATGTACAATTTAACTCTTTTCTCAATGCCTTCACTCCAGACTTTGTTAAATACAAAAGTCCTTTCTTGAAATATTATGCCAGAAACAAAAGGGAAGAACTAAATGAAGAATCTGTGAATAGTTGTATTTCCTGCAACTGTTTGAAACTTGTTAGAGATTTCATATTTTCCTATGTGAAGCTCAGAGACTCCTTGTCTAATATTCAGGTTGACCACAATTTTCCATGGATGGTGCTTCCTAACACATTTTCTTTCTTCCTTGTTTTTCTTTTTAGTCTCTGCCTCAGTCCAAATGTGTGGAAAACTGTCATCCTGGATTTGTGAAACGGGCTCGGGAAGGAGATCCAGTTTGCTGCTACGACTGCGTTCCTTGTCCAGAGGGGACCATCTCCACTCAGGAAGGTGGGTGACACCAGAAGAAATGCTATCGGATATAGACAGAGCATTTCAATCAATATAATTTTTAATAGGGACAGATCTAAAATTGACTATTTTATTGTTGTTCTTTGCTTCTCAACAATTTGTTCCATAATGGGAGGAATAAGAACAAGATCGTGAAGGGTGAAGTAGGAAGAAATAGAAAGACATGGAACCTAGCATGAGCAAGGTTCCTTCTGCCAGAGTAAATCTCTCTTCTGCTTCAGACACAGTGGTGGGATTCAGCCAGTTCGCACCTATTCGGGAGAACTGGTTGTTAACTTTCTAAGCAGTTCAGAGAACCAGTTGTTGGAAGAAATCTTTTTTTTCCCCACTTTACAGGGCTAATCCTGTAAGGAAGGCAGGAAGGAACATTCTGGTGGTGTTTCTAGCCTAATCTTTATTGCCCTGCTTACAGAAACTGCCTCTCTGGTTAACCCTTATAACATTGTAACAGCTAAGGCGAAGCGCCCATCGATGTGAGTGACGTTGAGTTGGGCATTCCCACACAGTCACATGACCACTGAGCCACGCCTACCCAGCTAGTCATTAGGGCAGAGAACCAGTTGTTAAATTATTTGAATCCCACCACTGTTCAGACACTTCTGAAGTGTCCTTCAAATATTAGCTTTGTTAGAAACAACTGATTCGTTGAAATTTGAAGAAGAGTGGTTCCTTGTCACCCAAACCAACTTTACCCTACAGGCCAAAAGGTACAATAATCAACCAACCAATCAGCCATTGGTCTTTAAAAAACAAATCATAGAGACACATAAGCTGAAAATGGAAAGACCATAGAGGGAGAGAGGATTGGTTCAAGGCAGGGTTGAAATGTTCCCGGTTCGGCCTGGATCACCTGATCCAGTAGTGATGGCGGCAAGTGGTTTGGAAAACTGATAGCAAAAATCCCTGCCCACCCCGCCCATGCCCAGATGAACTGTGCAAACATCAGAGGTTTTTTTTTTACTTTTAAAAGCATTTTTTCTTTGGCCGAAAAAATGCTTTTAAAAGTAAAAAAAGCCTCTGATGATCACGTGGCTCAGCTGGGATCATCAAAGCCTTTTTAAAGTGTTTTTTCTACAACCTCTTTGGCCGAAGAGATTGTAAAAAAAATCTTTTAAAAGGCTCTGACGATCCCAGCTGAGTTGCCTGATCGTCAGGGGCTTTTTTTTCTTTTAAAGGCAAAAAAATGCTTTTAAAAGAAAAGAAAAGCCTCTGACAATCAGGCAACTCAGCTGGGATCATCGGAGCCTTTTAAAAGAATTTTTTTACAACCTCTTTGGCAGAAGAGGTTGTAGAAAAAATGCTTTTAAAAGTAAAAAAAAAAGTTGGCCACACCTACCCAGTCACATTACCCCCCCCCCCACCAAGCCCACCACAGAACCGGTAGTAACAAATTTTACATTTCACCCCTGCTTCAAGGGACAAGAGAAATTCAAACAGAGGATTCACCCAAAAATCCATTGAGAGCCTAAGAGCGTGAGAGGAGGAAGGCAAACTGAACTTATCATAATTTGGAATAAAATCTGTCTCTTTCCTCTCTAGTGTTCTAATTTTCCATTTTATAGTTTAAGAAATAAATATTATCAGAAATATTATTTGTAGGCCAATTCTACAGTCCCAGGTTCAACCAGAGGGGCCTCTGGTGGCTCAGACTGCTAAGACAGTCTGTTATTAACACAGCTGCTTGCAATTACTGCAGGTTCAAGTCCCACCAGGCCCAAGGTTGACTCAGCCTTCCATCCTTTATAAGGTAGGTAAAATAAGGACCCAGATTGTTGGGGGCAATAAGTTGACTTTGTATATAATATACAAATGGATGAAGACTATTGCTTGACATAGTGTAAGCCGCCCTGAGTCTTCGGAGAAGGGCGGGATATAAATGCAAATTAAAAACAAAACATATCCACCATCATGAAGTCCTTGGTAGGATTGCTGTTGGGCCTTCCCACTTCTTCTAATCTTTCCAATTTTCTCAATTGTTTAATTAAATACAATTATTATATGAAAAAGATAGGAATATAGTTGTGTTTCTGAGAGGGGGAAAAAAACCAGACCAGTAGTGAAATCCAATTTTTTTTTCTACCAATTCTGTGGGCGTTGCTTGGTGGGTGTGGTGTGGCTTGGCCGAAAAAATGCTTTTAAAAGTAAAAAAAGCCTCTGATGATCATGTGGCTCAGCTGGGATCATCAAAGCCTTTTAAAAGAATTTTTTTACAACCTCTTTGGCAGAAGAGGTTGTAGAAAAAATGCTTTTAAAAGTAAAAAAAAAAAGTTGGCCACACCTACCCAGTCACATTAAGCCCCCCCCCCAAGCCCACCACAGAACCGGTAGTAACAAATTTTATATTTCACCCCTGCTTCAAGGGACAAGAGAAATTCAAACAGAGGATTCACCCAAAAATCCATTGAGAGCCTAAGAGCGTGAGAGGAGGAAGGCAAACTGAATTTATCATAATTTGGAATAAAATCTGTCTCTTTCCTCTCTAGTGTTCTAATTTTCCATTTTATAGTTTAAGAAATAAATATTATCAGAAATATTATTTGTAGGCCAATTCTACAGTCCCAGGTTCAACCAGAGGGGCCTCTGGTGGCTCAGACTGCTAAGACAGTCTGTTATTAACACAGCTGCTTGCAATTACTGCAGGTTCAAGTCCCACCAGGCCCAAGGTTGACTCAGCCTTCCATCCTTTATAAGGTAGGTAAAATAAGGACCCAGATTGTTAGGGGCAATAAGTTGACTTTGTATATAATATACAAATGGATGAAGACTATTGCTTGACATAGTGTAAGCCACCCTGAGTCTTCGGAGAAGGGCGGGATATAAATGCAAATTAAAAACAAAACATATCCACCATCATGAAGTCCTTGGTAGGATTGCTGTTGGGCCTTCCCACTTCTTCTAATCTTTCCAATTTTCTCAATTGTTTAATTAAATACAATTATTATATGAAAAAGATAGGAATATAGTTGTGTTTCTGAGAGGGGGAAAAAAACCAGACCAGTAGTGAAATCCAATTTTTTTTTCTACCAATTCTGTGGGCGTTGCTTGGTGGGTGTGGTGTGGCTTGGCCGAAAAAATGCTTTTAAAAGTAAAAAAAGCCTCTGATGATCATGTGGCTCAGCTGGGATCATCAAAGCCTTTTAAAAGAATTTTTTTACAACCTCTTTGGCAGAAGAGGTTGTAGAAAAAATGCTTTTAAAAGTAAAAAAAAAAAGTTGGCCACACCTACCCAGTCACATTAAGCCCCCCCCCCAAGCCCACCACAGAACCGGTAGTAACAAATTTTATATTTCACCCCTGCTTCAAGGGACAAGAGAAATTCAAACAGAGGATTCACCCAAAAATCCATTGAGAGCATAAGAGTGTGAGAGGAGGAAGGTAAACGGAATTTACCATAATTTGGAATAAAATCTGTCTCTTTCCTCTCCAGTGCTCTAATTTTCCATTTTATAGTTTAAGAAATAAATCAGAAATATTATTTGTAGGCCAATTCTACAGTCCCAGGTTCAACCAGAGGGGCCTCTGGTGGCTCAGACTGCTAAGACAGTCTGTTATTAACACAGCTGCCTGCAATTACTGCAGGTTCAAGCCCCACCAGGCCCAAGGTTGACTCAGCCTTCCATCCTTTATAAGGTAGGTAAAATGAGGACCCAGATTGTTGGGGGCAATAAGTTGACTTTGTATATAATATACAAATATTTATTTATTTATTTATTTATTTATTTATTTATTTATTTATTTATTTATTTATTTATTTATTTATTTTATTAAATTTTTATACCGCCCTTCTCCCAAAGGACTCAGGGCGGTGTACAGCCAATAGAATGAGACTATTGCCTTACACAGTGTAAGCCTCCCTGAGTCTTCGGAGAAGGGCAGGATATAAATGCAAATTTAAAAAAAAACATTTCCACCATCATGGAGTCCTTGGTAGGATTGCTGTTGGGCCTTCCCACTTCTTCTAATCTTTCCAATTTTCTCAGTTGTTTAATTAAATACAATTATTATATGAACAAGATAGGAATATAGTTGTGTTTCTGAAAGGGAAAAAAAAAACTTTACACACACTGTTGGGGATTAGAAGGAATCAGACCAGTGGTGAAATCCAATTTTTTCTCTACCGGTTCTGTGGGTGTGGCTTGGTGGGTGTGGTGTGGCTTGGTGGGCATGGCAGAGGAAGGATATTGCAAAATCTCCATTCCCACCACACTCTAGGGCCCACCAGAGGTGGCATTTGTCGGTTCTCTTAACTACTCAAAATTTCCACTACCGGTTCTCCAAAGTGCTCAAAATTTCCACTACTGGTTCTCCAGAACCTGTCAGAACCTGCTGGATTTCACCCCTAAATCAGACCTAACACGAAGGAGGGGAAAAAGAAAATGAATTAAAAAAAATTAACCCACCAATCTCCATGGATACTGCTGTGGAGCTCATTCACTCTTTAAAATTATTAAAACCATTTGTCTGAAATGATGTAGGGTTTCCTGCCTGGGCAGGGGGTTGGACTGGAAGATCTCCAAGGTCCCTTCCAACTCTGTTATTATTATTATTATCAAATCTAGAATGGAAACCTTCTCCTTCTCCTTCTCCTTCTCCTTCTTCTTCCAAATTAAATGCCTGGTAGACACAGATAAAGGACTCAATTTCTCTTCTTAAATTATTTCAGAAATTAATCATTTTGTTTAAATAAAATTATGTATTTATTATTTATCAAATTTGGATGTCCGCTCATCTTGCACAAAGCAACTCTGGGTAACTTACAATCAACAATAAAGCATTTTTTTCAAACTAGAGTACACAACTGTTTTTATAGTTTTATGAAATATTTACTATTTTTCTTTCCTCTCTCTCAGTGTCAGTTATATTCCATGAAAAGTAAATTGACATAATGTTAAAGAAATATTGGTGTTTATTTTCCTCAGATGTTGAAAAATGCACCAAGTGTCCTGATGATGAATATTCAAATGAAAAACGAATCCACTGTATCCCCAAAGTAAAAACTTTCCTGTCCTACGAAGAACATCTGGGCATCATCCTGGTCTCCTTCGCCCTCCTTTTGTTCCTAACCACAGGCTTTGTTTTAATCATATTCCTTAAATACAAGGAGACTCCTATTGTCAAAGCCAACAACCGGGACCTCTCCTACATTCTCCTTGTCTCCCTGCTGTTCTGCTTCCTGTCTTCTTTTCTCTTCACTGGCCAACCAAGGAAAGTCACCTGCCTTCTCCGACAAACCATGTTCAGCATTGTCTTTTCAGTAGCTGTGTCTTCTGTGTTGGCCAAAACAGTCACAGTGGTACTGGCATTCTTGGCCACAAAACCAGGGAACAGGGTGAGACGATGGCTGGGGAAGAGCTTGGCCAATTCCATCATCCTTTCTTGTTCTGCTGTCCAGATGTTCATCTGTACCATTTGGCTGGGAGTTTCTCCTCCATTCCCGGACTCTGATCTGCACTCCCAGCCTGGAGAGATCATCCTTCAGTGCAATGAAGGTTCTGTCACCATGTTTTATGTTGTCCTCGGGTACATGGGTTTCCTTGCTGCCATTTGCTTCATAGTGGCTTTCCTGGCCAGGAACCTGCCTGGGGCCTTCAATGAAGCCAAGCTGATCACTTTCAGTATGTTGGTCTTCTGCAGCATCTGGGTCTCCTTCCTGCCCACCTACTTGAGCACCAAAGGAAAGTTCATGGTGGCTGTGCAGGTCCTCTCCATCTTGACATCCAGTGCTGGACTTCTGGGCTGCATCTTCTTCCCCAAGTGCTACATTATCATCCTGAGACCAGATCTAAACACTAAGGAACATCTAATGATAAAAATAGGCAACTGATAATAAAAATTTATCTTAGACTCATAGCCTGTAGATTTTCATTGCAGTTATTTTTGGACTTCTTTGCTTCCTTTTCCTCTGTTTGAGAATTAAGATTATTTAAAACCAAAGAAAATAAAACATATGAGTGTTTAATGAAGATTAATGAAATTAAAACCCAGCATAATCATCAAACAATAAATTAATTAATCATTAAAATTGTTATGCAGCCAGGGAAGGACAGCATAAGAAATAAGATAGTTATTTTAAGATAAGATGGCTGAAGAGAAGAGGCAAGATTCCTTAAAGAGAAGGGGAAGGAGTCTTTTGCCTTGGGTGGGATGAATATGGCAATCTAAATCTGTGTGAAACAGTGGTGGTATTCACAATTTTTTACTACCGGTTGTGTGGGCATGGCTTGTTTTGTGGTCATGGCTTGGTGGTCATGTGATGGTGATCATGGCTTGGTGGTCATGCATTTGAAATAAAGCTTCTCTGTGCATTCAAATGTTTTGCAAAGATGTCTCTTTGTGGTGATTTTCAGGCTAGAGTTTCCATCAGTGCCAATCTACTCAACATGCCTTGACATTTGAGATAAAGCAACCAAAAAAATGTCTACCTTGAAAGGAGAACCATTTCATAATATTCTGATCTCTGATGTGTATGCACACAGACAATCACACAGACAAACACACACACACACACACACACACATACACACACACCATGTACTGGTCAGAATCAGGAGACTTTATGATGACATTCCTTCTTTTTAAGCACGTGGTAAGCACTCCTCGTCTCTTCTACTTCTCATCTGAGTTTGGCAGATTTATGAATTTGTTTAATAAAAATGTATAAGTTTTTATGAGTTTTTTATTTTGTTGTGTTTAAAATTGTAAGCTATCCAGAGCCCGCTATGTGTGAATTGGGTGTCTGTAAAAATCTATTCATTAAATAAATATATAAGTATTTATATATTTCAGAAAGGAAGAGGAAATGATGCCAAAAAAAAAAGGGGGAGAAAGTGATCCATCCATCCATATTCATAAATAATGGCATAATAACTCTCAGGTTACTTCTTGCCCTTCTTTTATCTGCAAAGGAAAATGGTCTTAGTTGGAAGAAACATCTGCATCTTCAGAGTCAGGGGTTTCTATGGGAATTTTCTGATAAAATTTCCCATAGATCACTATAAGCTGACAGGCCACATTCTTTATCTCTTCATTTGTGTACTAAACAGTTTCATTCATCTGGAAACTGATTTTACCCACACGAAAAATAAGACTTGGTGTTTTGCTATTGGTCTCTTTAGTAATATAGAGGAAACTAAATAGGAGTAGCTTTAGGAATAAGAGGAATACCTCCTCCCCATGTATATCTTACTCCCTTCCTTCCCATCTTTGTCAATTTTAAACCAATGTTGGTATACTATTGTTTTACTCTTTCTTCTTCTTTTTTCTTGATTGTAAGGTGCCTAGAGTCATTTCTAGCTTAGATGGGCAGCATTTAGGTTAAAGAAATAAAGAAACAAACTCTAGAAATGACTTGGCTGGAGTGACAATAGAGGTGGCTGGGGATAACTAACACATGTTTCTGCTTGATATTTTTCAGAGGCTTTTTTCATTGTAAGGGGAGCTGACTGTCAACTCTCAAAACAACTTGGCAGGAGCCATACTTTCTTCTGCTTCATTTCTTAGTTGCCACATCAGAGGGGAGGACAATAAAGGGCTCCAATGTGCCAGACACAACATAAACAAAGATGGTGGGAATCAAGGTCATTGCAACGGATGCTCGTAGCAGCCGGGGAGAGTGACTGAGAAGCCCACCACTTTTCCAGTTGGTTATTGTGAGCTGTGATACTTGGCAGGGTGGGAGTTTTATTCTCTTAGTTATGTTGTCATCCACATGGGAAAAGTTTAGAGTTGGTTTCACTTTTGAACATGCTGATATGATGCACCCAGTAAAAAGGATCTCTGAGCAGACGATAGACCTTAGAGTCCTAACTCGGTTGAGGGCATTACTCGGAACCATGAAACAAATGTTAAATGGTCAAAACCTGTTAATGATGTTTTTGAAAGACAATAGATTTGTAAAAGTCATTTTTAAATTTTATTTTGACATCAAATGTTCTTTTGTATTCAGATCTGGCCTAAAAATAATAATGTAGCATTTAGGGAAGAAGATGCAGCCCAACAGACCAGCACTGGAGGCCAAGCTAGAGAAGATCTGAACAGCCACCGTGTACTTCCCTTTGGTGCTCAGGTAAGCTGGCACAAAGGACATCCAGACACTGCAGAAGACCAGCATGCTGAAGGAGATCAGCTTGGCTTCGTTGAAGGCCCCAGGGAGATTCCTGGCCAGGAAAGCCACTGTAAAACAGACGGCAGACAGGAAGCCCATGTATCCGAGGGCAACATAAAACATGATGATAGAACCTTCATTGCATTGAAGGATGATCTCTCTAGGTTGGGAGTGCATGTCAGAGTCAGGGAATGGGGGGAAAGTTCCCAACCAAATGCTACAGATGACAGCTTGGAGACCAGAACAAGAAAGGACAATGGAGTTGGCCAAGCTCTTCCCCAACCATCTCTGCACTTTATTCCCTGGTTTGGTGGCCAAGAAGGCTAACACCACTGTGATCGTTTTGGCCAAGATAGAAGAAATGGCAATTGAGAAGATGATGCTGAAGGCTGTTTGTCGAAGGAGGCAGGTCATCTTCCTTGGCCGGCCAATGAAGAGGAAGGAGGTCAAGATGGAAAGCAGGAGGGAAAGCAGGAGGATGTAGGAGAGGTCCCGGTTGTTGGCTTTGACAATTGGTTTTTCCATGAATTTAATGAAGATCCCCAAGCCAAAGCCTGTGGTTAAAGAGAGGAACAAGGCAATGGAAGTCAGGATAATCCCCAGATTTTCCTTATAAGAAAGATAGCTTTTAATCTTGGAAATACAGTGAACTCGATTGATGTTTGGATGTTGATCATCTGGACATTTGGTGCATTTGTCTGCATCTGAAAAAGAGCAAGAATAGGATCTCAATTTAACAGGGCCTCTTGTGACTCAACAGACTAATTGTCAGCCTCCACTCCAATCTTCATATACTTTTGAATGATTATATCAGTAGATAGAATGTGAAATGTTTATTTCTGTATTATAAAACTATTAAGGAAATGAGATGTATCATACCACCGTACAGGGTAAGGGAAAGGAGCCTATTAAGAGTGTCGGCTGACATAACAGTGGGGGAGGGATGATTAACGACTGAGTGTTATCAGCTGGTTTTCTAACAGACACTGCAGAAGACCAGCATGCTGAAGGAGATCAGCTTGGCTTCGTTGAAGGCCCCAGGGAGATTCCTGGCCAGGAAAGCCACTGTAAAACAGACGGCAGACAGGAAGCCCATGTATCCGAGGGCAACATAAAACATGATGATAGAACCTTCATTGCATTGAAGGATGATCTCTCTAGGTTGGGAGTGCATGTCAGAGTCAGGGAATGGGGGGAAAGTTCCCAACCAAATGCTACAGATGACAGCTTGGAGACCAGAACAAGAAAGGACAATGGAGTTGGCCAAGCTCTTCCCCAACCATCTCTGCACTTTATTCCCTGGTTTGGTGGCCAAGAAGGCTAACACCACTGTGATCGTTTTGGCCAAGATAGAAGAAATGGCAATTGAGAAGATGATGCTGAAGGCTGTTTGTCGAAGGAGGCAGGTCATCTTCCTTGGCCGGCCAATGAAGAGGAAGGAGGTCAAGATGGAAAGCAGGAGTGAAACCAGGAGGATGTAGGAGAGGTCCCGGTTGTTGGCTTTGACAATTGGTTTTTCCATGAATTTAATGAAGATCCCCAAGCCAAAGCCTGTGGTTAAAGAGAGGAACAAGGCAATGGAAGTCAGGATAATCCCCAGATTTTCCTTATAAGAAAGATAGCTTTTAATCTTGGAAATACAGTGAACTCAATTGATGTTTGGATGTTGATCATCTGGACATTTGGTGCATTTGTCTGCATCTGAAAAAGAGCAAGAATAGGATCTCAATTTAACAGGGCCTCTTGTGACTCAACAGACTAATCCAGTCTGTTATTAACACAGCTGCTTGCAATTACTGCAGGTTCTAGTCCCACCAGGCCCAAGGTTGACTCAGCCTTCCATCCTTTATAAGGTAGGTAAAATGAGGACCCAGATTGTTGGGGGCAATAAGTTGACTTTGTATATAAATATACAAATAGGATGAAGACTATTGCTAACATAGTGTAAGCCCCCCTGAGTCTTCAGAGAAGGGCAGGATATAAATGCAAAAAAATAAATAAATTCAAATGCATTGTTTGGGTAAACTTGTGTGAATGACTGTGTGTAGACAATACATCTTTTCATTACCCTTCTGCTAGAACAGCTTAATGTTACTTTTCTTTTTTGGTGTTCATTGATTTCATTGACTGAGAGAGAAGAAGGGAAAAGGAAAGGATTCAAAGAAGGCAGGCAGTTCTACCCTTTTACCTTTTCACTGCTGAACCTGCTAAAAACTGGGCCCAGCCTTTTGTCGATGCTTTAAGGCACCAATGAGATCCAGCTTATAGTGGAATGAAGTACATGCATGGTGACACAATGATTAGAATGTAGTATTGCAGGCTACGTCTGCTGATTGCTGATTGACAGCCGTTTGGCAGTTCAAACCTAACCAGCTCAAGGCTGACTCAGTCTTCCATCCTTCCAAGGTGGGTAAAATAAGGATCCAGATTATTGAGGGCAAGAGCCCACTTAGAGAGGGCTGTAACTGTCGTGTCCCACTCCTCCTCTGACGGCTGGGTCTGGGAAGTCTGTATCAAGTGTGGCCACGAAGCCTCTGCAGCTTTGCCAAATTCCTGTCAGAGTTCTCAGGGCAGGCAGAAATCCAAGGTGTGACTTCAGCAACCAGATGAGACTTTGCCTGACTCAAGGAATGACAAAAAGCAGATCCTTTATATAGGCCATGGGGTGTGGCTCCATGACTCAGCACTTATCCAGGCCTGCCCCTCCCTTCCTTTTGCTGATGTCGCCTCTCCATTCTCCGGAAGCGGGGATCTGTCCACTGTGTCTGTTCATCCTCAGCTGCTGGCAATTCTAGCTTGTGGCTGGCTTCGTGCTCACACGCTGTAGGAAGGAGGTTTGTTTGCTCAGTCTGTCCGGGCATGGTGCCAGGGCTGGGGGCTGGAGGCATGCCAGGCCATTCTTCTTCACTATCAGTCTCTGGCTCAGATAACAGGAGCTGGGAGGGGCCCGGCTGCGGAGAGGAGGGCGGGCAAGGCACAACAGTAACACACTGTGAAGCAGTATATAAATCTAAGTGCTATTGCTATTGCTATTACATAAGCTTGGAACTTTGGAAATGGTTGAACTCCTGAGAGGTATAGGAGAAGAAATAAAAGATTTTCAAGTTGCAGCACTATTACTTAATAGATAATTACTTAAAAGATAATGAACATGTTTTTCAATCTAAAAGTTGCACCTCATATTTGCAAACATGATGTGTTGATTCAGAATCTACAAGGCACATGACAAATGACAGAAATTTCTTAACTCACCTTGACCAGAGTAAAACAGAAAAAAAAAATCACCACAGCTAATGGGCAAATAATGGAATCAGAAGGAATAGGATATTGTTTTCTTTACTGTCCTATTTCCCAGAGTGTCACCAGAAAGATAATTGTCAAAAATGTACTCTCTGTCCCTGCTCTTGAAACTAATATTTTGTCGGTGAACAAGCTCACAAAAACAAGGCAATCTAGTGACTTTTAAATGGAGCAGTTGTATTATCACAGAAGGGGATATCTTACTTCCAAAGGCTAAAATTACAGATGAACTGAATCAGTTAACTTCATTCAGGTGGTTCGTACTGCCAAGGAGGAAAAACATTCAGACTGCATACACACATGGCACAGGCAACTTGGGCACAGAAGACCTGACACAATAAAGAACTTAACTGAGAAAGACTATCCAAATGTTACAAAGGAAGAAGCCAGGCCACAAGAGGCTTCAATCAGGAGACACTACAGAAGCAATAAAGGCACCCTAGCTAAACATCTATCCGATGTTGCTCGTGAAACATTAAGACCCAGAGATGGGAAGGAGAATTCAAAAGAGACTTCAACCACTGCCATGGTACTCCAGCCCAGCCCCAGCCAGAGCTCCAGCAGCTCCAGTGTCAGCAGTTAAGAGAGCCAAGGTCAAAACCACAGCAGCAGTGCCAGCTCTGAAGACACCCAAGATGTCAAGAAGAAGAGGAAAAGAAGGACAAGGAGAAACATAAAGTAAAGGAAAAGGTTCCCCTTGCACATATGTGCTAGTCGTTCCTGACTTTAGGGGGCGGTGCTCATCTCCGTTCCAAAGCCAAAGAGCCAGCGCTGTCTGAAGACATCTCCATGGTCATGTGGCCAGAATGACTAAACACCAAAAGCGCGTGGAACGCTGTTACCTTCCCTCCAAAGGTGGTCCCTATTTTTCTACTTGCATTTTTTACTTGCTTTCGAACTGCTAGGTTGGCAGAAGCTGTGACAAGTAATGGGAGCTCACCCTGTTACGCAGAACTAGGGATTCAAACCGCTGAACTGCCAACCCATCAATCGACAAGCTCAGCATCTAAGCCACAGAGCCACCACATCCCTAAGCATAAGAAGAGAGAAGCATAAGAAACAGATTTATAGAACTAAGATCCAAAATGGGACAAATATAGGAGTAATTGTGGAGTGCTGTTTTTCGAATTCAGTGTTGGAATGTATTTCTATACAACAACTACAGTAGTATTCAGGAGTAGATGACAGTGTTTACAAGTTTGGATCTATGGTATATACTCTATGCTCCTTTGTTCTAAGTATTTACAGTTAAATAGTTGAGAAGTAAGACACATGGTGAATGTACTCTTTGTTTGTTCTGTGGTGCCCTATATAAATGTAATTTCTAACAAGAGCAATGAAGTAAATAGTAATTTGAAAGATGGAAGATGTGTCCTAAAAGATAAAGAGCAAGAGAGGTCACCTCTCTCACAATATTCAACCCCCACTTATCCTGCATCTTTATCCATGATCTCTATCCCTTTTTGCTTGTGCTAGATACCAGATTAATCTCCAAGATCAGTTCTTATGAGTCACATTCAAATGTAATTTGATCAAGACTCAAAGAGGTGGGACCCTTTATTACCAATCCTTTCAAATTCACGTTCAAGTAAAATCTCAGGATTTGTGGTCCTCCCCAAAGTCTGTCCCTTTCTCCTGCTGTCACCCACCTTCCTTGGTGGAGGTGCTTCCTTCGGGACAAGGGCGGCAATTGTAGCAGCAGATGGGCTTCCCTTCCTGAGCCACCTTCATGAATCCAGGAGGACAGCTTTCCACACACCTGGAAGGAGGCAGAGGCTGGGCAGAGAGAATGAAATAAATACATCCACAGCATGAATTATTGTATTCCTTACGGGGGTAAAGGGAGAACTTTGGACATTTCCAGTTCAAGGCTCAGCTAAACTTAGAGTCCATCCAACAGATTTGGCTGCATGATGTAGGCCTTTTTATCTACTCTTCTAATTTTTCTCCCAGTACAATTTTATTTTAACTTCTACACTGACAGCAAATGCACCAAGACAAATTCCTTGTGTGTCCAATCATACTTGGCCAATAAAATTCTGTTCTATGTATCGACTCAAGAGTAAGTCGAATGGATTTCTATTTTGGTAAAATCAATCGTTTTGTCCTATGATTTAATTCTAGCTCCCTTGCAGAAGACTGATACACAGTTAACTGGAATAGTTAAGAATATTTTTCTTACAGACTCCTGAACAACAAACCAAAAGTTAAGTTTCTCCTCTGGGAGAATTGAGATGATACCCAAGCCTGTCCCTTCCCCAGCTCTGGCATCCACTTGGTAAGACATTGAAAAAAAAATAAAGTATTTTCCAGGGGTGGGGCTGTTGGGGGTTCGCAGGAGGTCAGGAGAACCTCTAGCTAAGATTCTGTGCAGTTCGGAGAACCCCCAAATCCCACTCCTGGCTGGCCTTGCCCACCCTTCTCTTCCCCTCCCAGGAATCCATTTTGGATGCAGGTAAGCGCAGGGCACGTGAGGAGGATTGGGGAGGGTGAAAAATGGGCCTACTGGATGTTCGGGAAGGCCTCCAGATGGCCTCCAGAGCCTGGGGAGGCCATTTTTGCCTTCCTGAAGGCTCGAGGAAAGCCTCTGGAGCCCAGGGAGAGAAAAAACACCCACTCACACACATCATGGTGCAGGAGGCCGACTAGGCCATGCCCAATATGGCCACACCCACCCAGCAACTGGGCAGAGAACCCCTTCTAAATTTTTTGAAGCCCACCTCTGGGATTTTCTCTACCTTGTTCAACATTTCCATGTTTGCAATAGCATTCTGGTTCATCATGAACTTGAAATGCGAGGATCCCACTCTTTCTAGACTTCCAACTGTCACTTGGCTAACAGACATATTGTGGGAAAGAACCGTGTTCACAATGTCCAGGTCTGCTACCAGCTCTCCAGTCTCATCCAAATAGACCCCATGGATGGAATTATTATAAAACTGAGAGCTTCGAAGGAAAGGCTGAAGCTGGAATGGAAGAGAAAAGGGGCAATGTTACATAAACACAGAAAGCTCTCTGGCAGGACTCCTCCAGTTGAGCTGGAATGAAGGATCTGAACTGAGGAATAGAGGATAAAAATCTTAGAAGAACCAATAATGACTTGAAAAATAAAGATGGCAAAGGATGTCCTTTATCTCTCCCACTCATAATTGTCACTGCAGAATTGAGAAAGCCAATGGGAAGGAAAGGATACATCCAGTGTGAACTAATGAGGTTCAAAGTCAAAACCCAAAAGGAGATGATGTGGTGCACAAGCAGACTCAAGGAATTCTGCCTGTGAAGCCAAAATGAAATCAGATGCCCCACACAGAGGCAATGCTGTAAACAACTGTTGTACTGGTCAACGGGCAGATAGGAAGAGAAAAATCTTTGAAGATGAGCAAGGGGGCCTTTGTTCCATGAGTGTTTTGCATTTATGAAACTCTGCACTGAGCTGAAGATTGATCTCTTGGCACGGAGAAGAGACCCCAGATCTTCATTGTGAAAGGTGATCTCCAGTACCAGTTAAGGTCACTTCCTTCAACTTTATTGAATATTTATTGAATATTTTATGGAACATTCTTCACTCTTGCTGCTTCAAGACCCTTCATCTTTTATTTATTTATTTATTATTTAAATTTGTATACCGCCCTTCTCCCGAAGGACTCAGGGCGGTTCACAATAAATAAAATACAATCCACTATAAATACAATTAAAATACAATTAAAAAACTTATTTAAATTGGCCACAATTAAAATTTGGAGATAAAACCCATTAAAAAACCCATAACTTAAAAAACTAACCCAGTCCAGCGCAGATAAATAAGTAAGTTTTAAGCTCATGCGAAAAGGTCTGAGGTCCGGAAGTTGACGAAGTCCTGGGGAGTTCGTTCCAGAGGGCGGGAGCCCCACAGAGAAGGCCCTTCCCTGGGTGTCGCCAGACGACACTGTCGCGCCCGGCACCCTGAGGAGTCCCTCTGTGAGAGCGCACGGGTCGGTGAGAGGTATTCGGTAGCAGCAGGCGGTCCTGCAACCCGCCCTATGCCATGGGCGCTTTAAGACATTCACCAACACCTTGAAGCGCACCCGAAGGCCACAGGTAGCCAGTGCAGCCTCGCAGGATAGGTGTCACTCGGGAGCCACGAGGGCTCCCTCTATCACCAGCAGCTGCATTCTGGACTAACTGCAGCCTCCGGATGCCCTTCAAGGGAGCCCCATGTAGAGAGCATTGCAGTAGTCAGGCGAGGCGTCACAAGGGCGTGGTGACTGTGCACAAGGCATCCCGGTCTAGAAAGGCGCAACTGGCGCACCAAGCGAACCTGGTGGAAAGCTCTCCTGGAGGCGGCCGTCAAATGGTCTTCAAAAGACAGCCGTGCATCCAGGAGAACGCCCAAATTGCGCACCCTCTCCGCCGGGGCCAATGACTCGCTCCCGACAGTCAGCCGGACTCAGCTGACTGTACCGGGATGCCGGCATCCACAGCCACTCCGTCTTGGAGGATTGAGCTTGAGCCTGTTTCTCCCCATCCAGACCCGTCGGCTTCCAAACACCGGGACAGCACTTGATAGCTTCATTGGGGTGGCCCGTGGAAAAGTACAGCTGGGTGTCATCAGCGTACAGCTGGTACCTCACACGAAGCCACTGATGATCTCACCCAGCGGCTTCATATAGATGTTGAACAGAAGGCGAGAGAATCACCCCGCGGCACCCCACAAGTGAGGCGCCCGGGCGACCTCTGCCCCCGTCAACACGTTTCGCATCGGTCGGAGAGATAGGAGGAGAACCACCGATAAACGGTGCCTCCCACTCCCAATCCCTCCAACCGGCGCAGCAGGATACCATGGTCGATGGTATCAAAAGCCGCTGAGAGGTCTAATAGGACCAGGGCAGAGGAATAACCCCTATCCTGGCCCTCCAGAGATCATCCACCAACGCGACCAAAGCCGTCTCAGTGCTGTAACGGTCGAAGCCGGACTGGAACGGGTCCAGATAGACAGTTTCCTCCAGGTGCAGGGGAAACTGATATGCCACCATACTCTCTACAACCTTCGCCGCAGCGAAGGTTGGAGACCGGACGACACCTAAAACAGCCGGGTCCAGGAAGGCTTCTTGAGGAGGGCCTCACCACCGCCTCTTTCAAGGCGGCCGGAAAGACTCCTCCAACAAGGAAGAAGCTGAATCCCTGGAGCCAGCCTCGTGTCACCTCCTGAGTGGCCAGCACCAGCCAGGAGGGGCACGGGTCCAGTAAACACGTGGTGGCATTCAATCTACCCAGCAACCTGTCCATGTCCTCGGAGTCACAGGGTCAAACTCATCCCAAACAACATCACCAAGACCGCCTCAGATACCCCGTCTGAATCGCCACAATTTTGGTCCAGACCGTCCCTAAGCTGAGCGATTTTATCGTATAGATAACCGTTAAACTCCTCAGCATGTCCCTGCAGGTCATCCCGCTCCCCTGGTGAAGGAGGAGGCGGGTCACCCAAACAGGGCAGCTGGGCGGTTATCTGCCGGCGCAATGAGGGAGGAGGCGAGACGCTTCCCTCAGTGCCACTAGGTAGGTCCTAGTATAGGATCTAACTAGTGTCCGATCAACCTCTGAGCGGCTGGACCTCCAGGAACTCTCTAGGCGTCTTCTCCGGCGTTTCATCCCCCTCAGCTCCTCGGAGAACCAAGGAGCCGGTTGGGATCTGCGCCGGGTCAGAGGCCGCAAAGGCACGACACGGTCTAAAGCCCCAGCCGCAGCCCGTTCCCAGGCTGCAGCTAGTTCCTCTGCCGTGCCGTGAGCCAGACCCTCAGGAAGTGGCCCAAGCTCCGTCCGAAACCTCTCTGGGTCCATCAGGCGCCTGGGACGGTACCAACGTAATGGTTCCGTCTCCCTGCGGTGTTGGGTAGCGGTCAGAAAGTCCAGGCGAAGGAGAGTGATCTGACCATGACAAAGGTTCAATGACTATTTCCTTTAAGTCCAGATCTCTCAACCACTGACCAGAGACAAAATCAGGTCCAATGTGCTGATGTGAGTGGGGCCATCCACTACTTGAGTCAGGTCCAAGGCCGTCATGGAGGCCAAGAACTCCCGAGCTACCGTCGATGACGAGCCGGCAGATGGCAAGTTAAAGTCCCCCATGACTAAAAGTCTGGGGGTCTCCACTGCCACCCCGGCAAGCACCTCCAGGAGCTCGGGCAGGGCAGCTGTCACGCAGCAAGGAGCCAGGTACGCGACCAGCAAGCCCATCTGGCATCTATGGCCCCACCTCACAAAGAGGATTCACCCGGCAATCTGAGGTACAGTGGTCTCCCTCGGCTCTAGACTCTCTTTAATAGCAACCGCCACCCCTCCACCCCTACCCTGGGCCCTCGGCTGATGGAATGCACGGAAACCTGGTGGGCACATCTCGACCAGGGGCACACCCCCTTCAGTGCCCAACCAGGTCTCCGTAACGCCTGTAATATCCGCGGCACCCCCCTGAATCAGATCATGTATTAGGGGGGCCTTATTGGCCATGGACTCCCTTGACCTTGGCCTGCTTAGCTTCTTGGCCAAAAGTGTCTTTTCCATATGCTGCTTCTTGATGTTATCCTTTATTATCTGTGATTGTACTGAGAGATTTGAGTCGTGGAAGGAAAATCGAAGGGATTCTTAACCAAAGGATGAGAGTCACTCTGGATAAAGGCTGCCCCAGAGCAGAAGAGCATCCCAGGAAGTGAGATAACATAACATAACATAACATAACATCAGAGTTGGAAGGGACCTTGGAGGCCTTCTAGTCCAACCCCCTGCCCAGGCAGGAAACCCTACACCATCTCAGTCAGATGGTTATCCAACATTTTCTTAAAAATTTCCAGTTTTGGAGCATTCACAACTTCTGAAGGCAAGTCATTCCACTTATTAATTGTTCTAACTGTCAGGAAATTTCTCCTTAGTTCTAAGTTGATTCTTTCTTTGATCAGTTTCCACCCATTGCTTCTTGTTCTACCCTCAGGTGCTTTGGAGAAGAGCCCGACTCCCTCTTCTTTGTGGCAGCCCCTGAGATATTGGAACACAGCTATCATGTCTCCCCTAGTCCCCTAGACATACCCAGTTCCCGCAACCGTTCTTCATATGTTTTATCCGCCAGTCCCCTAATCATCTTTGTTGCTCTTCTCTGCACTCTTTCTAGAGTCTCAACATCTTTTTTACATCGTGGCGACCAAAACTGGATGCAATATTCCAAGTGTGGCCTTACCAAGGCATTATAAAGTGGCACTAACACTTCACGTGATCTTGATTCTATCCCTCTGTTTATGCAGCCCAGAACTGTGTTGGCTTTTTTAACAGCTGCTGCACACTGCTGGCTCATATCTAAATGGTTATCCACTAGGACTCCAAGATCCCTCTCACAGGTACTACTATTGAGCAAAGTACCAAATATACGGTACTGGTGCATTTTGTTTTTTTGCCTAAATGTAGAACCTTATTTTTTTCACTGTTGAATTTCATTTTGTTAGATAGCGCCCAATGTTCAAGTCTGTCAAGATTCTTCTATATCTTGAGCCTATCTTCTGGAGTGTTGGCTATTCCTGCCAGCTTGGTGTCATCTGCAAATTTGATGAGTTCCCCATCTATCCCCTCGTCCAAGTCATTGATGAAGATGTTGAAGAGTACTGGGCACCTGGTCAGAGGTGTTAGACAGCTTAATATAAACAGTGTGTGACATGTTAATGGCCCTGCTTTGTAAAATAAAAAAGAGCCAAAAAAAGAAAGAGGTGGAGGAAAAATATGTTTTTTACCAAAAAGCTTGTAAAAAGACATTGGAAAAGAAATGAGCAGGGTGAAATGAATTATAGAAAAGAGAGCAATGGAAAATTGGAATTTAATTTGTTTTTTCAGAGTACAATAAAACTGTTCTCGGAATAGTTTCACAGTTCTGACAATTGTAAAATTGATTCTCAACTGTTATGGAGAGCTGTGCAATAGAAAATAAGTACCTGCCATGCCTTCAGCATAGGAGTTTTCAGGTTTTTACCATCTTTAAACGTTCTCCTGGATCTGGATATATAAGCTGCATTTAAGGCCCGTGCCACAGCCCAGATTGTGTTGTAGATGAAATAGTTGTCCCCAGTCAGGATTGGATCCATCTCCTCTTCTTTGAGAGCTTCCAGATCTTCTCTCTGCCTGCACCGTCTCCAGACTTTCACCGAAAGGGTATTGTTGGTGTATGAACACAGGAAGGAAGTTTCTTCAAAGTGCCTCATAAGAGAGTAAAATTTCAAAAACCAACCATACTTTGAAATTTGATTTTTCTTCATAGGAAAGGAAAATATGCTGTGGATGTATTGAATATGAAAGGGTTTGTTTGACAAATAAATAGTGAAATCCCAGCGGATTGTGAAGATCAGGACTTTTCCTTTAGGAGGTTCAGTAATCATTTCAAATATCTGAAACAAAACTGAAATGCCTGCATGGAATGAAGTCAAGTCTGCCCCATAAATAAAGACCTTCACCTTTCTCCAGCTAAAGTATAAATCACTATCTATGTTCGCATTCCAAGAAGCTGGGGAAAAGGTTTGTGATAAAACTGGGCAAATGCCATTCCTGACCAGCAGGGAAGTCATCGTCCTCATGAAACTTTGTCCATTCTCATTGTCTGGAGCAAGGAGACCCACCAAAGTCCACCTGAAATGGAGGACCAGCTTCACCATCCCTGGATACTGTGATCCTTCAGCAGGGAGCATTGGGTAGAAGAAAGGATTTTCATCACTCAGAACCTGGGAATCAAAACCGTGATTGATCTGAAAAGGGGGAAAAATAAATAAAATAAATAAAACTTTGTTTTATTGGAGATCATAAAAACAAAATCTAGCCCTGGTGGAGGAATTGCTCCACTCCTTGCCATGAAGAACCTTTTATAAGGAGTTTCTGGTCATTCTGCCTTACATTGTTTCTGTTCTCACTTCAGTGAAGCCTTTGACTGTTGCAAAGAGTCAGCAGAGATGCACAATCTGCATTACAAGTGTAGCAGAGAGAGGGTTGTCTGCTCAGATCCTTCTCTACTATTTGATAGAACCTTCATCCTTACTTCATGGAATTCCCACAATAGAACTTTGCTCTTCATTTACAAGAGAGGATGCCTGGCTGTAAGTTGTATGTCTAAAAATGGTCTTCACAGCAAAGATGTCAGCTTTGGAAGCCATACTAGGTCAAAGGCTTCCACATGCTGCTACTTTCTCCTCTGTGGGAAAGGAGGGGAGGAGGGTGGTAGTACAAGGGATGATTAGACAAAACAACATTCTTCCTGCTGGTGAAGGTCAGGCTGGGTTCGCATCTGGAGAAGGAGTGGCTGGAGTGATGCTTCGACATGGGACGGTTGAGGATTGGAGCATGTGACCGGCAGAGGGGTCATGAGGATGGAGATTTTGGGGTTTGTCATGTCCCACTCCTCCACTGATGGCCGGATCAGGGAAATCCGAATCAGGCGTGCCTCTGCAGTTCTGCCAAAGTCCTAGCAAAGTCCTCAGGGCAGGCAGGAGACCAGAAAGTGACTTCAGCAAGATATGTTTAGACTTTGCCTGACTCAGAGAATGCCAGAAAGCAGGTCCTTTATATAGGCCATGGGGTGTGGCTCTATGACTCAGCACTTATCCAGGCCTGCCCCTCCCTTCCTTCTGTTGCCTCCGTCTATCAAGTCTTCTGACGCGAGGGTCACTCCAGTCTGCAGCTGTTGGCAATTGACCTCCCTCAGGCTCACATGCTGTGGAGGAGGGGGAGGGGTCTAGTTGCTCCATTTGCCTGGGCATGGAGCCAGAGCTGGGGGCTGGAGATACTTCCTCCTCTTCAGCCTGTCTGGGCATGGAGCCAGGGCTGGGGCCGGGAGGCATACTAGGACATTCCTCCGTGTTCGGAAGCAGATAAGAAGGCCCCGGCTGTGGTGAGATTGGACGAGACACAACAGGGTTTGTATTATTGAGGCAGGAGCCAGAATCCCTAGTTTCGGTTTTCCTCCAACTGTGCCAGTTTACCTATGCTAGTAAAAGAGCTTTGAAAGATGCAGGAGGGGTTTTCTGGAACATTGACAAAAGACACACCTGTGGGATTTTGTAGGTTCCCAACATGGTTAAAATCTGGAAGGAGATGTCAGTATCAGCCCCTTCGAGAACAGCCATGGTGTTTCTCTGCCTTCCACAGCTGTAGTTGGGAACATTGGCCTCCCCCTCCGAAAGCAGGTCCAGCAAAGCCTCCGAGGTCATTTGTGCTGTGAAATAATTGTCATAGATGTTGTATCCCAGAGTGACATTGAACAAAATGTTGGGATTCTTGTTGATTGCCTGGATTGCAAAAAGGAAGGATAGGATTTTCCAGTCCTCTGTTAATGCTTTCCTAAAAGTATGAATATATCAGGACATAATCAATGGAAGCAACATGTTATTTAATTGTTTTTTTTAAAAAAAATATTTCTAATCCATGTAAGGCTGAAAGGTTTGGAGGCATTTTCAAATCTTTAAAAAATATCTCACTTATCTGAGTGGAACTTTTATTTTTAGATACTGAATGCATATTATGTCTCGGTCAATTTAGTTATTGTTTAGCTTTCTCTAATTCTTTTTTAAATTTATATTTACTAAGAACTTTTACAGACGTAAAATATTAATCAGAAGAAAGAAAAAAATAAAGGAAAGAAGAAAAGGTCCAAGAAATTTTAAAAAAGAAAGAAAACTGATTTCCCATTTTCTTTTGAACAGATAATTTTTTTTCATTTCTGCAAATTCTACATTTTTCACAATCTAGTCCTTCACGGAGGGAATTCCAGATTCTTACATCCATGAGCATATAATAATCTCACTGCAGTTGCCATATATAAAATTCATCCACTATGAATGCCTTTTAATTCATTGTTCAGATGTCCCAATAAAAAAAAAATCTGGTTTCTTTACCATTTTTAGCCTTTCAAATTCTTTGCATTATTTGTCCATTTCTATCTGAAATTTCTGAGTTTTCTCACAAGTCTGCCTGGCATGATAAAATATTTCCCCATACTTTTCACAATTCCTGCATTGGTTTGAAATAAGTTTACACATTTTTGATAATTTCTCTAATGTCATATACTGAGAATAGATCATGTTATTTTTTTCAAAAAATTAAATTTTTAAAATTATGACAGTGTAAACTGAATATCCATTACCCCAATTCTCTGTCTCTGTTTAATATCCAAATTTAAGAGTGCATTCAGTCATTCAAATTTAACCAGTTTGTCTTCTGTTTCAAATCCTTAAAACTTTATACATTGATTGTTATTACATGTTCACCATTTTTACGAAATCCATTCAATTCAGTTTTGGTTTATTCTTCACATTGTCCTTATTCTTGCTGTTGTATTAAGATTTCAGACTGATTTCTTTCTATCCCTTTGCCTGTTTATCTTCTCCAATAATTAATAATTGGAAGTGTGACCTATTATTCCACATCAAATACAGAATCATTAAAGGACACATACAGACAGAGATCTTCACAATGACACATAAAATAAGCAACTATGACTGTTAAAAATGTAGTAAATGCTTCATTGCTGGAGATGTTTATATGACTTGAATGTCCACAATAGAGACCTAGCTAAGTTTTAATTATTTGTATGATGAGGATGCTGGCATCCACTCAAATGAGATTCACACATTTAAGAAATTCAATTCTGATCTGGGATCCATTTATTTAATTGGTGGTACAGGACAAAATTATTTCATTTTTACTTCAGAGGAAAAGTCAACATTTCTGCATTTTTCTACCCATTCTGATGACCTTATTGGGCCTGAGAGTGGTAGAAGAGAAGAACCATCCTCTCTTCTCCATCCACAGTCGTCCTCTGCTAAGAGGATGTTAAGAAAAGCAGATGCTTCTTCTTCAAAGACAAGAAACACAGAAAATCTCTACTGATTACTTATTTGAGAATTTCAGATCAGGCTCATCAACTGAAAAGGATGAGCCAAGGATGAAAGGAGACAGAAAGAGAGAAAAAATAGCAGATCAAAGAGATCATTCATTGTAAGAGAGGCAGGGTGGAACTCAGGGTGGAATGGAAAGGCTCTAATTCTGTGCAGGAACTTTGACATACACAGAAATTTGAGTCAAAGGAGATTTGTTGAAGCTTATTGGTAGAAGCAACTTCCTCGTTGCAGAGATGATGCCACCAATGAGAAACTTTCCTGGCTGGTAATAATTCTGTGGATGCACCTCGTCCCTCTTCAGAGTCAGGAGACATTTGGCTCTGAAACTTCCCAGAACTTCCTGGGACAGCAGAAGAAGCAGAAGCAGCAACATGACTTGTGTTCCTGATGAAGTCTCCAGCCTTGCTTTGAAGACACAAGTAAATGAAGAGGTGGACGAAACCAAAGCCCTCTTCCAAGACAGAAGCTCCAAGGATTTCCTAATCCAGACAGAGTCCAGCCGAGCTTTCACATCTGCAGCCCCTGCATGTCTTAAAATCATTCAAGGTTCTCTTTTTCTCCAGGGCCATTTATGCCCCCAAGATTTTCCAGTGCAAAGAGATCAGCTAACAAGGCTGTGATACGATATATCAAAGTGGAAGATTGTTATGGCTGTGTTTGTGTGATATCTGAAAGCAATCCAAAATGTCTTTTGAGATTTAGCACCAAGAGAATAAATAAATCTCTATGATTTGGATAATGGCAACAAGAAAATACATCATTTCTCTAAACTCTTGAGTGAGTCAACAAGCAGGTGCCCAATGGGTGGAGTCAGAAATGGGGTGAATCTGTGAAAATAAGCCAAGGAAGAAGAAGGAAGAACTTTCTCTCAAACATCCCTTAGAAATTCTCTCGATACATTCCAGTCTCAAGAGAGAATTTTGGGATGAATCTGAATTCATCCCAAAATTCAAAAAGCAAACTTCAAAAACCACTACAGAAATATTTGCAACCAAATAAAAACTGAATGCACCATTTACCACATCAAGCAAGAAGATCTTCTGCACACAAATTCCAATTGTGCTTTTTATAATTTTGTGAACAATAAACTTAAAGAATCAAGATCCATCCCACCACTAAAAGAATGTAACGGCAATGAATGTAACGATGAAACAGTTAAAGCAAACCTCTTTAACACATTCTTTGGCTCAGTCTTTGTTAACAGTGATGGCACATATCCAACATTCCCCAATCATACTAACAATGATTACAACAACTTAACTCATATAGACTTCACAGAAGATAATGTTGAAAAATCTCTTCGCAAACTGAAACCATCTTTATCTGTTGTGCCTGATGGACTATGTGCATACTTCTTAAAAACACTTTCCACTAATATAGCAGAACCCCTAAGCATAATCTTTGATAAAGCTTTCACAACTGGTTCCCTTCCCAAACTTTGGTCTCTAGCCACAGTCATCCCTATCTTCAAAAAAGGAGATCCCAGCCTAGTTGAAAATTACAGACCAATCTCTCTATGCTGCATCACCTGCAAAGTAATGGAATCTATCATCAACCAATCCATTACCCTCCATCTAGAAACAAACAACCTACTCTCTAATAAACAATTTGAAAAAAATTATCATGTAACTTACAACTTCTCCACTGCAAAAACATATGGACTACTAATCTTGATCAAGGCACAGCAATAGATGCAATCTACATTGACTTCTGCAAAGCTTTTGACTCAGTAGTACACGATAAACTTCTCCTAAAACTAAAATCCTACGGCATTTCAGGACCCCTACACAATTGTATATCTGCTTTCCTGTCAAACAGACAACAAGTGGTCAAAATAGGCAATGCTCTATCAAATCCTGTTCCTGTCATGAGTGGTGTTCCTCAAGGCAGTGTTCTTGGACCAACGCTCTTCATACTATACATAAATGATCTCTGTGACCGTATCTCAAGTTATTGCGTTCTCTTTGCTGACGATGTCAAACTATTTAACACCACCAACAATACTACTACCCTTCAAAAAGACCTTGACTTTGTATCCGCTTGGTCTAAAACTTGGCAACTCCAAATCTCAACCAGCAAATGCTCAGTCTTACATATTGGAAAAAAGAACCCTAAGTACAAGCTTAATAGACATTACCTTACAGATGACCCCCACCCTGTTAAAGACCTTGGAGTTTTCATATCAAATGATCTAAGTGCCAAAGCCCACTGTAACTACATAGCAAAAAAGGCTCTAAGAGTTGTAAACCTAATTCTGCATAGCTTCTTTTCCAAAAACTCTACACTATTAACCAGAGCATTCAAAACATTTGCCAGACGCATTCTTGAATACAGCTCACATGTCTGGAACCCATACCACATCTCTGACATTAATACAATTATAATATACTATACTATACTATACTATACTATACTATACTATACTATACTATACTATACTATACTATACTATACTATACTATACTATACTATACTATACTATACTATAATATACTATAATATAATATAATATAACAACAGAGTTGGAAGGGACCTTGGAGGTCTTCTAGTCCAACCCCCTGCCCAGGCAGGAAACCCTACATCACTTCAGACAAATGGTTATCCAACATTTTCTTAAAAATTTCCAGTGTTGGAACATTCAGAACTTCTGCAGGCAAGTGGTTCCACTGATTAATTGTTCTAACTGTCAGGAAATTCTCCTTAGTTCTAAGTTGCTTCTCTCCTTGATTAGTATCCACCCATTGCTTCTTGTTCTATCCTCAGGTGCTTTGGAGAATAGTTTGACTCCCTCTTCTTTGTGGCAACCCCTGAGATATTGGAACACTGCTATCATGTCTCCCCTAGTCCTTCTTTTTATTAAACTAGACATACCCAGTTCCTGCAACCATTCTTCATATGTTTTAGCCTCCAGTCCCTTAATCATCTTTGTTGCTCTTCTCTGCACTCTTTCTAGAGTCTCAGCATCTTTTTTACTGAATGCAGTATTCCAAGTGTGGCCTCACCAAGGCATTATAAAGTGGCACTAACACTTCACATGATCTTGATTCTATCCCTCTGTTTATGCAGCCCAGAACTGTGTTGGCTTTTTTAGCAGCTGCTGCACAGTGCTGGCTCATATCTAAATGGTTATCCACTAGGACTCCAAGATCCCTCTCACAGGTACTACTATTGAGCAAGGTACCAATAGTAGTACCTGTGAGAGGGATTTTGGAGTCCTAGTTGAACGAGTCCAGAAATATTTTACAAGAAGAGTTCTCCGCTCCTCTGTAAACAACAAAATACCTTATTCCACCAGACTTGAAATCCTGGGATTAGAAAACTTAGAACTCCGCCGACTCTGACAAGACCTGTGTTTAACACACAGAATCATCTATTACAATTCCTTCCTGTTAAAGACTATTTCAGCTTCAATCGCAACAATACAAGAGCAAACAATAGATTCAAACTTAATGTTAACCGCTTCAATCTTGATTGCAGAAAATATGACTTCTGTAACAGAGTTTTTATGCTTGGAATACACTACCTGACTCTATGGTCTCTTCTCAAACTCCCAAAATCTTTAACCAAAAACTGTCTACCATTGACCTCACCCCATTCCTAAGAGGACAATAAGGGACGTGCATAAGAGCACAAAAGTACCTACCGTTCCTGTCCTATTGTTTCCTTTCAATATATGTGCTTGTATATAATGTTGTGACTAAATAAATAAATAAATAAATAAATAAATAAATAAATAAATAAATAAATAAATAAATAAATTTATGTGTGCTCCCACAGAGTGGGCCTTCTCAGGGTGCCGTTGACCAAACAATGTTGGTTGGCGGCCCCCAGGGGGAGAGCCTTCTCTGTGGCGGCACTGGCCCTTTGGAATAAGCTGCCTCTGGGGTTGCGCCAACTCCCCGACCTCCGGACCTTCAAATGTGAACTCAAGACTTTATTATTTCATCGTGCGGGACTGGCCTAAGCGTAATTTTAAATTGAAATTTTTAAATGGGCTTTACATCAGTCTATGACCGATTTAGCTTGATCTGGCCTATTAAATATTTGGTTTTAATTTTGTTTTTAAATTTGCTGTTTGTATTTTGTATTTTTAAATATGGCCCTGAGGGCGGTATAGAAATTAAATTATAAATAAATAAATAAATAAATAAATAAATAAATAAATAAATAAATAAATAAGATGGGAATATTATCCAGGCTATCTGGAGGATAAAATTACTGAGATTTCTTCTGATCTGAACAAGGAAGATGAAAGTGCCTGGTACATATGTCTGGTGTTGTGATCTGGGAGGTTGAGCTGGTGAATCCAAAGGAAATGGATAAAGTTCCCTCAGAAATCTGCAAGGTTTGAAGATCTCCAAGGTCCCGTCCAAATAACTCTGGAGTGTCCACCATCAGAAGAATGAGATGGATGAATTTAAGGAGTATTTACGCCCAATCTCACCTCCTTCCCTTAAGCCACATTTATGGAACACTTAAATTTAGATACTCTTAATTATTTAGAAATTCTTTTGTAAAATTCTTCTAGGGCTGTATTTTAGCTCCCCTCTTATTTTATTTCTAAATAATTTGACCCGATATATAATCCAGATTATCCAGATCTTCCAATTATATTGGATAGGGATGGAGGACACTATCTTCCAGTTGCCCTTTGATAATTTTAGCTCAAAATCATTGCCTCAGCTCATGTAAGTGGGACAAATTGAAACAATTTCTATGTTTGGCCTGTTCAAATGTGTTGAGAATGGAAATTCCTCTAACTCACATTTATACATTTCTTCTGGATGTAAGATACTCCTTTGTATTCAAGTTTGGCCTCAGAATGATAATGTAGCATTTGGGGATGAAGATGCAGACCAGCAGACCAGCACTGGAGGCCAAGATGGAGAAGACCTGCACAGCCACCATGTATTTCCCCTTGGTGCTCAGGTAGGTGGGCAGGAAGGAGACCCAGACATTGCAGAAGACCAGCATGCTGAAGGTGATCAGCTTGGCTTCATTGAAGGCTCCAGGGAGATTCCTGGCCAGGAAAGCCACTGTGAAGCAGATGGCAGCCAGGAAGCCCATGTAGCTGAGGGTGATGTAGAACATGAAAACAGAGCCTTCATTGCATTGCAGGATGATCTCCCCAGGCTGGGAGTGAAAATCTGAGTCACGGAATGGGGGAGAAATTCCCAACCAGATGGAGCAGATCATAATTTGGACACTAGAACAAGAAAGGATGATGGAGTTGGCCAAGCTCTTCCCCAGCCATCTCTTTACTCGGTTTCCTGGTTTTGTGGCCAGGAAAGCCAGCACTACTGTGATGGTTTTGGCCAAGAGAGAAGAAACGGCAACTGAGAAGATGATGCTGAAAACTGTTTGTCGGAGAAGGCAGGTGGCTTTCCTTGGTTGACCAATGAAGAGAAAAGGAGACAAGAAGCAAAGCAGGAGGGAGGCCAGGAGGACGTAAGAGAGGTCTCGGTTGTTGGCCTTGACGATGGGTGTTTCTCGGTATTTAATGAATATGATTAAAACAAGGGCTGTGGCTAAGAACAAGAATACGGCAAAAGAGACCAGAATGATTCCCAAATGTTCTTCATAAGAAAGGAAGGTTATAACTTTGGGGATACATTGGATTCTCCCCTCATTTGGATATTTTTCATCTGGACACTTGGTGCATTTTTCTGTATCTGAGTAAACAAAAAAAACCCCAATATATATATTTTAATATTCTGTACTTTCACCTTTCAAGAAATACCTTCTTGGGATAACATTTGTTACTAGCAGCATTTTCCAAGAAGCATTGCTTAAAATCTCTACAGAGAGAAGGTAAAAAGAATCTCATTTTTAAAAAAACCAGATATATTTTTATAGTTTATGAAATTGGAAGAAGTCCTGGAAGCTAAATGATTTTTTATGTAGTTTGCAGAGCCTACATTATTAGAGGTAGATTATAAATCAGTTAATCTTTCTCGACACATTTCCTGGATTTTCTGGCAGTAGAGAAGTTTGTCCAATCTCTTCCAAGGCTCTCCCTCAAGATTCTTCTGCTATTCCTCTAAATAAGAAATTAAGCAATTTGAAGATAATAGCAATCTCAGAAGGAGGGAAGAGTGAGTCAACCTTCAACCAGTGAGGCTGAATCAATCCTGAGCTCATGAGAATCAAACTGCCGAACTGCTAGCAAAAACAAAAAACAATCGAGTTTCAATCTATCTTTTAACTTGTATTTGTATGAAAGTGTTTCAGGTGAATCCACTTCCACAAGTCCTGTCCTTTTCCTTGGGGTCTCCCACCTTCATGAATGGAGATGGTCCCCTCAGGACAAGGAATACAGTCGTAGCAGCAAGCAGGCTCTCCTTCTCGCTTCCTCTTGACAAATCCGGGATGACAACTTTCCACACATTGGGACTGAGGCAGAGACTAAGCAGGAAAAGAAGAAATGTCAAAGAAAATATATTGGGATGAAGGATTCATGAAAATGGATGTAGACATTAACATTAGCCAAATAGTTCCTGGGCTTCACTTAAATAAATACGAAATCCTTGACTCATTCCAAACAGATTAAGGAGAGATAAACACTGGCAGATAGTTCATTTACTCACTCCCCTTTGCTTTTGGCATCTATAACATTGAAATAAAGGATTTTTCTACTTAAGAAAGACTGGAGGGATGGAACTGAAAAGAATTCAGACTTAAGTGACAACCAGTTTGGTTCCTCCTCTTAGTTTTGTTAACATGTATTTCTCCATTCTTCATAGAACTATGATTTTAAAGTACAGTATGATGATCTTGCATGAAATTTTGGAAAAGAAATTATTGTAAAAGAAGTATTAATTTTTTATTATATTAGGTTTATTAAATAAAATAATACTTTAATGAAGAAAGAAACCTCGGACCAGAAGGATCTAGATAGGCTTCTTCTGGAGTATATAAAACATTGCAAACTGGGGTGAGATGAGGTGCAGGAGAGGTCATGAGAACTTGTCCCTCAAAAAGGCATCTTTTCATTTTCAGCAAGTGAGAGAAGAGTAGGAGACTTGTGTCCAGCTCTGTATTTGGGTCTTTTTCTACTACAATTAGAAGACACCAACTTGCATGGAAAGACAAATCTACATTTCTTATTAGTTAAATTTGGATCCTCCTTTTTGCTCAGAGGGACTTAACATAGCTGGCAATAAAGATAAAAAATTGCATTCTAGGTTTTTCAGATGAAGTGCCCTCTTACAAGCCAAAACCCAAATCTAAATAGAATTTTCTTTCAAATTCTCCTTTGTTATTTCCAAAATGAGGAAGAGCTTTTCTTGTTTTGCTGCTTCAGTTTTCCAGGTAATGGGCATTATCTCACATCAAAACAGCCTTCATGGTTTCATGTGATGTATGAACATCTTTGGACCTTCTCAGAGCAACAGAAGGCCTGTTGCTTATCCCAGTGGAGTGAAAAAGAGGCATGGGGAACTCTGGCCAGGTTTGGGCTGCTTCAAAGGATTATAGAACATCAGAGACCTTTCAAGAAAGACATTCCTCAATCTGGACAAGGTGAGGCTTATTTCTCGCATGGACCAACAGGACCTCTAACCAGTCATGACTACATTTCATCTGATTCAGTCCAAACCTTAATGCAGATACTGGTTAAAAGAACCTGAGGCTATTAGGAACACAAATGCCAGCACTTCAATATTTCTAACCTGCTTGATCCATGGTCTCCATCCTAAAGAATAATCACCCAGCATCCAATATTTGACATGACTGAATCAGTTTAAAAGGATATTCCTTATCATTTCATCTGAAGGACACTTTTGTGAATAGTATTGAAGTCCCCACAATCCATCTAACAAAATGTTAAGCTTTCTCTTCTATACATTCCATTCCCAGTGAGGGTCATCCGCCAGGGTGACCAGAATTAACCCACTTGAAATGGGACATAATATTTACAAAAAAAGTGAAAACACAGCAATATTTGACCCACCTTGTTGAGCAGATTTATCCATGAAAGAGCAATTTCGTTGATAACAATTCTCTGTCTTTCAATACTCCCCAGTTTCCTTTTCATCAAATCCCCCTCAGGCGAAATCACCAAGAACTCAATGTCCATATCTGCAGCTATTTCTCCATTATGGTCCATGTAAAGATTCCAGTGGGAAAGATTGTAGAGCTCATTCTTCTCCAGATAGGGATGGAACTAGAATGGAAACATTCAGGAATTTTAAAAGCAGAAACTTTGGCTTGTTATCCCACCTAGTATTTTCATTTGTGATTTTTTTCTTCTAGTTTTTTTTTTTAAATTGTAAACAAGCTTAATACTGAATGGTTTCAGGAACTGGGCACAGCTAGTCTTGTGAAGAGAAGGACCAGGAGAGAGATGATAGCAGTGTTCCAATATTTGAGGGGCTGCTACAGAGAGGAGGGGGTCAAGCTACTTTTCCAAAGCACCTGAAGGCCAGATAAGGAATAGTGGATGGAAAATGAGTAAGGAGAGATTCAACCTGGAAATAAGGATAAGTTTTATGACAGTGAGAGCAATCAGCACATGGAACAGAAGTTGACTTCAGAAGTTGTGGGAGCTTCATCAATGGAAGCTTTTAAGAAGAGACTGGACTGCCATCTGTCAAAAATGGTGTAGGATCTACTTGGGCAGGGTGTTGGACTAAATCAGGGATCAGCAACCTGCGACTCTGGAGCCGCATGTGGCTCTTTCATCCCTCTGCTGTGTCTCCCTGTTGCTCAAAATATGCATAACGACTGCCAATGTGAGACAACTGCCAGCACGCAATTTATTGATCTTTTTGACCCCCAGTAGACCAACCATGGATAAATCCAAGAAAAGAAAAGTTTCGGAAGAAAACAGAACGTTTAATGGTACGTGGGCAGATTCATTTGCTTTCACTGCTGGTGAGACTGGTTTACAGTATACTTAAAATGTGGTGAGAAATTGCAAACAACAAATGTTTAATATCAAACATATATCTGCTAACAGCTCCCAGCAACTAGATTGGCCAAATCTGTTGGCTTTTTGTAGCACAAGGAGGTTGATCTGATTCCCCTCTTTCTCTAATGGAGTCCTTCTCCAGAGGAATTTAGTTTGTTGGATCCTTGTTGGGACTCCATACCTGCCACGGCTGCAGCCTTGGAGCCTCCAGTGTCTCTTGGGCCTCTTTCCTTCTCCTCCAGGATCTGGACGAATATGCAGCCTTCAAAACGTGGGCCAGAGTCATAAAGATAAGGTAAACAGAGTCACTGTTTTCAACCAGTATCCCATTCAAATCATCTTCTGTCTCCACTGGAGTTTTTTGGGTGCATCTTTTCTGGCCTTTGACAGAAAAAACATGCTTAGAAAAAGAACACTGAAAATTCTTGTCTTCATACTGGGAGTCTAAAAAGGAAAAAGATTCAAAAGCACCATCTTTTGGGCTTATATTTTGCATAAATTCAAAGCTCCAAATACTATGGATGTATTTGTGATATCCAAGATGAGTCATTATATAGTTTCCTAAAGTAGTGGTGATCCAGATCTTCTCTCTGATGGGTCCTGACAAAATGTCAAGTGTTAGATGAAAAATATGAAATGTGCTTGAAAGAATGATGTGTTCTGTGAAGTGAACAAAGACGTTGACTTGTTTCCACTGAGAAAAGCTGGAATCCCTGAAGGGTGCTCGATGTCCAGTCATTGCGAATCGTTGTGATATAACAACACAAATTCCATTCCTGAGAAGCAAAGGAGGAAAAGTCCTCAAGAAATTCTCTCCCTCCTCTGTGTCTGGAGCAAGGAGACCAATCAAGGTCCACCTGAAGTGCAAGAGAACTCGGACAATTGCTGAATACTGGAACCCTTCCTTGAGGAGCATCCGGTGGAAAAAAGGGAATTTACTTTTATCACTCAGAGTCTCTGAAACAACTCTATGATTAATCTGGAAAAGCAATGAAGAATGCTGTGTTATATTTTGAGTGAGGTCAACTCCAAAATATGAAATATATATCCAAATATATCCAAATAGATCTTAGGATAGAACATCTTAGAACATTTTAATTGATTGGCCATTGTTTAAAATATTAAACAATATTAAGATGACTTTATATAAAAATGGAAAATGAGAAACAAATTAACTAAAAAGAATAACAATCAAAATGCAAATCATATTTCTTTATCACCCCTACAATTGAATGCAGTTAAACTCACATGTGCAAACTTTAACTGAAGTATATTGTTCTAATAAAGGGCTATATTACATTTAATTTTGGAAGATTGCTACATCTTTCTCTGCTTCTATATCTCAGATTCTTTGTGCAACCATCATTTTACCTTCTTTTCCAGTTGTGCAAGAGACCATAGTTGCTCATATACTTTATCGGTTGTATAAGATGAGAGGCCTTTAGTTGAAATTTTGTCTGTTCTAACAGACACAATTTGGGGAGTCTGTAGTTTCCATAGCTTTCATTTTGCACCATTAACTAGTGATGTTAATTGATGTTGATTAATGTCAGATAAACACTCAAGAAGTAAACAATGTCCCCATCAAGGAACTGCCAAGCAAACAGCTCACAGTAACTAACAGTAAACAGCTGAACCAAAAAACTTCCAAGACCATTTGCACCAGCGCTTACAGGGCAAGTCACTAGAAGATAAAATTGAGAGCATACCTCACACTCCTTACTAGCACTCATGATCTTGACTAGTTTGTGTAATGAAATGTCTGTAAGAAAATAACTATGCTCAGAAAGCTGCAAGAAACCATCACTTCAACACCGAGCTACAAATATTCTCCTTTATCAATTTGATCCCATCCCTCTATTGATGCAGCCTAGGTCTGCATTGGCTGTTTTGGCAGCTGCAACATACTGGTGCCTCATATTTAAGTCATGATCCAGTAGGACACCAAGATTTCTCTCACAATTGCTACTGTTCAGCCAGTTATCAACTATTCTATAACTGTGCGTTTAGTATTTCTTGTCTAGAAATAGGACCTTATTTTCACTCCACTGACAGTTGCATTTCATTGGATATGGCCCAGTGCTTAAGTCTGTCAAGATCCTTCTGAATCTTGAGTCCATCTTCCAAGGTGTTGGTGATTTCCCCCAGCTTGGTATCATCTGCAAATTTGATGAGTTCCCCTTCTTTCCCTTCATCTAGATCATTTGTGAAGATGTTGAAGAGCACTTAGGCTTGAAGGGGTCCTAAGACAGAATTTTGTGATACCACACCGCATTCTTCCCTCCATGTAGGTGCAGTTCCATTGTGGACTACATGCTGAATGTGGTTGGTTAGTCAAAACTCTGTCTAAAGTTTGAGGAACCATCTCATCCCAAAGAGGCGTGCTGCAGAACCCATCAGTCAGGGAATTCTGATTGGCTGATCCAGGAGAAGAATGTTCTCTGCCATTGTTCCTGCCCTCTGGAACATCTTGTCCTCCAGAGTGAGGTCAGTTCCCACTCTCCTGGTCTTCTGCAAGAACCTGAAGACCTGACCTGGTCATTTGGCTTGTGGCCCCAATGGGTGCTTGATTGGAGGTGCTTGATTGATCAATAGCAGATCCCACCTCCAACCCTGCTCATCCTACTCCCTCCTCACCCCATGTTTTAGACTATTACAAGTGTGCTTTTCTCTAGTTTTATCAATTTTAATATTATTAGCTGCTCAGAGTCACTTTGCAGTGAGACAGGTGGCAAACAAGTTTAATAAATAAATGAAAAAAAAAACCCTCAGCAATAAATTATTTGTCAACTACCCTGTTTCCCTGAAAATAAGCCCCCCCCAAAAAAATAAGCCCTCCCTGAAAATATTTAAATGCATGTGCAGCCAGTCTCTGCCCTTTCCTCTGTTTAGGGTTAGGGAGACAGAGCTGGAAATCAGGTAAGATGGCAAGAGGAGCCCCGATTCCTCCATGCACCCCAAAATAATAAGATCTCCTCGAAAATAAGGCCAAGCGCTTATTTCAGGGTTCAAAAAAAATATAATAGAGGGTCTTATTTTTGGGGAAACACGGTATCAACTCTACTCAATAGGAACTTTGCATTTATTTTAGACGCAATAGCTATTTGACCAATGAGACATTAATTGATTGGGTATTTTTATTCCCTTTTTTATATTAAGAAAATATTATTATATTATCTTCCACCCAACTGGATATAGGAGGTATTATTTATACATATGTGTAAATCAACCTGCCAATAGTTGGACTCACAACATGGGGATGTTTTTTCCCATTGCTTCTTGTCCTGCCTTCAGGTACTTTGGAGAATAGTTTGACTCCCTCTTCTTTGTTTTTGAACCCCGGAGATATTGGAACATCGCTATCATGTCTCCCCTAGTTCTTCTTTTCATTAAACTAGACATTCCCTATTCCAGCAACTGCTCTTTATATGTTTTAGCTTCCAGTCCCCTAATCATCCTTGATGCTCTCCTTTGCACTCTTTCTTCTCTGCACTCTTTCTAGAGTTTCAACACCTTTTTTACATCATGGTGACCAAAACTAGATGCAATATTCCAAGTGTGGTCTTACCAAGACCTTATAAAATGGTATTAACACTTTATGCAATCTTGAATCTATTCTTCTGTTAATGTAGCCTAGACATGTGTTGGCTTTTTTGTCACCTGCAGTGCATTGCTGGCTCATATTTAAGTGATTGTCCACTAGGACTCCAAGAACCTTCTCACAGTTACTGCTATTGAGTCAAGTACCACCTATACTATACCTGTGCATTTAGTTATTCTTGCCTAAATGTAGGACCTTATTTTTTTCACCATTAAATTTCATTTTGTTAGATAGTGCCCCATGTTCACATCTGTCAAAATCCTTCTATATGTTAAGCCAATCTTCTGGAGTATTGGTTATTCCTGCTACCTTGGAGTTGTCTGCAAATTTGATGAGGTCCCCATCTATCCCCTCATCCAAATCAATGATAAAGATGTTGAAGAGAACTGGGCCTAAAATAGAACTTTGGGATACCGCACTGCATATTTCCCTTTCCCATAATAACATTCTTTTCTCTGAGAATGACATTCTGCCCTGCACCAGGAGTGGCGTGACTGAGAGGCATCTCCAGTTGGGACAGTGCATTGATTGGACCATGTGATGGACATGTGGGTGCAGGAGAAGGGACTTGAACTTTCCTTAGGGTGGGTAAACTTGGAAGCTTTCAGATTCAGGTTTTCCCAAATGTGCCAATATGAAATCTCTAATAAAATGGAACTTTGAGGAACTTCTAGTCTCGGAGTCTGCTTTTGTTGGGGGTGTTACTTGGAGCCCAGACACTCCCGTTCTAATGTCTATCCCAGTTTTCAGCCATGAAACCTACAATGGACATAGTGAAAAGCAGCTCTTGAATTCCATAGAGAAGATACGGATGGATTTTTCATGCACCCACTACCACCACACTCACATTACTATATAGAGAAACACACAAACACAAACCTGTGGGACTTTGTAGGTGCCTACCAATGTTGACATCTGGATGGAAATCTCCCTGTCAACTGCATCAAGAAGAGCCAAAATGTGGTCCTTCCTTCCACAGCTGTAATTGGGAACATTGGCTTCTCCAGTAGAGAGCATGTCCAGCAAGACTTCTGAAGTGCCAAGTGTATTCAAATAGTTGTCATGGATATTGTAGCCAAGTGTGAGATTGCACAAGAGCTGAATATTCTTGTTGATCTCTTGAATGGTGAAAATAAAGCGTTCTATTCCTTTGGAAGTATAAGATTCACTAGTGTAAAAAATGCTTTGGTTAATACAAGCTTCATCAACAGCAGTATTAAAATATATTTTTTTTACAATTTCATTCTCTTTATCAACACAAAACTATTGAGTCAGTCAATACTGATAAAAACCAAAGGCAAATGATAGCCACCCATCAGCATTTAATATTTGTAAATGTTTGTTTACATTTATATGAGACTCAGGGCGGCTTACAGAAGGCAATAGTCTCATTCTATTTGTACATTTACAAAGTCCACTTATTGCCCCAACAATCTGGGTCCTCATTTTACCTACCTTATAAAGGATGGAAGGCTGAGTCAATTGGACCTGGTGACTAGAATTAACCACTTGAAATGGGACATAATATTTAATATTTGTAAATGTTGAGAAAATGGGAAGCAAATAAGAAACACAAATAGTCTATTATTTATAGCAGCAGTGATTTTTCATCAGCACAGTACCCAGTCTGCAAAACAATTCCTTTTTTAAAAGTACAACCATCCTTAAATGAAGAGGATATTTCATAAGTGACCCAGAAAAGCTGTTCTAAAATCAAGGCATCCTCTATTCCTATAAGGATCAGGCACTGAATATCAACGAGCAATTATAAAAATATGAAAGGTCAAGGTTAAAAATCATTACTTTAAACAAAAGTCAGTATTCAAGTCATGCATTCTAGATTGGACCTAGAGAAGAAAATAATATGGACTTTTTCAGGTATTTTTTTCTGCTCCGTCATTGTATTTGTGTCTCTTCCCCTAAATAAGACAAAAGAGGAAACCCACAGAAATCTGATCAATTAACAAAATTAACCAATTCCTGAAATATAGGAATAAGCAGAATAAAGAGAGAAGAATGAAAGAGTTAGAACTGCAGATGGAAGGCATACAATTTCATCACATTGAATAACTTACAAGTAAGACAGACTAAAAGGAAGCTGTTTGAAAAACAATATTTTCTGGTTTAGTGTTACTGCACTGGTGACTATACCGATGAGATGGTCTCCTGGCCTGTAGTAGCTCCAGGGTCTTTCTCTATCCAGGTGCACCATATTCAGTGGGCACTTCATTCTAAGCTTCCAAGAGACTGTCTGGGATACCAGTAGCATCAAAAACAGAAGCAGGAGGTCCATAATTCATGGAGCTGAATCAATCGCCTGTTTCCAAAGAAGAGTTAGATGATTTCAAAGCACTCTCAGAAAATGGAAGATCCAGGGGCTTTTCTTATTCAAACAGAAACAAATTGAGCTTTATCTGGAAAAGAGGAAAGGTACATTCAGCAGCACAGCCCCTGCCTGTGTCCTACACCTCGTGCAAACCATTCAGCATGAACAGAGGCTTATATCTTTTTCTGATGCAAGAGCCATTCCACGTTGTTTCAGTCTTACATTCTATCAAAGGCAGAAAAGTAGCAGTAGACGTCTCAAAGTCTGGGATTGTGATAATTACTGTGAGTGATAATTTGTGCTCTTCCAGGGCTCCATGTACAGAGGGGCAGCTGGAGAAAAGGATTCTTGTGAAATGTTGCATATACACCCCTGGAGACACCCTTTTACAATGGTTATTATCCTTCTTGTCAGGACATGTCCAGAAAGTGATGCTGGAGGAAGATGCTTCAATACCCTGGGAATTGATTTCTGCTGTCCGTCATTGCGGCAGATGGTCTCCAGAGAACACGAGAGAAGGTTACCCAGAGCTATGCAGTTTGGTGGCAGTCTAGGTTCTTGACACGTAACTCTACTGCTTTATGACACCTTCTGCACCTTTGAACCCTGCCTAATGTTAAGAGCAGGTCCTCTTTGTGATTTTCTTTTCTATGAGATCTCCAGATATTAATCCTAATTTGGATCTGATTTTAAAATTCCTTGTTCCTGAAGTGACATTTCATTTCCATCTGTTCTAGAAGTGTCCTTTTTTGGATGAGAGTTGGCTAAGATGCAGGAAAGTGACAGTCTGTAGAATGTATTCTTGGGTAAACAGGGAGAAATTTATAGAAGGGATAGAAATATTTATTTCCCTTGACTCTCTGTTGTCCTTCAATATTCATGGAAAACGCTGAAATACTTTATATTTTTAAGTTTCATAGTTTATTAAATAAAACATGGATATGAAGTCTGCAGCTGAGCTGGTGGTGGTACTCACAGCGTGGTGGACGGTGAGACCTGATTTCTTGCCAGACACACTGAGAAACTAAATAAAAAATAAAATAAATAAAAATAAATAAACTAAATAAATAAATAAATAAATAAATAAATAAGATGGGAATATTATCCAGGCTATCTGGAGGATAAAATTACTGAGATTTCTTCTGATCTGAACAAGGAAGATGAAAGTGCCTGGTACATATGTCTGGTGTTGTGATCTGGGAGGTTGAGCTGGTGAATCCAAAGGAAATGGATAAAGTTCCCTCAGAAATCTGCAAGGTTTGAAGATCTCCAAGGTCCCGTCCAAATAACTCTGGAGTGTCCACCATCAGAAGAATGAGATGGATGAATTTAAGGAGTATTTACGCCCAATCTCACCTCCTTCCCTTAAGCCACATTTATGGAACACTTAAATTTAGATACTCTTAATTATTTAGAAATTCTTTTGTAAAATTCTTCTAGGGCTGTATTTTAGCTCCCCTCTTATTTTATTTCTAAATAATTTGACCTGATATATAATCCAGATTATCCAGATCTTCCAATTATATTGGATAGGGATGGAGGACACTATCTTCCAGTTGCCCTTTGATTATTTTAGCTCAAAATCATTGCCTCAGCTCATGTAAGTGGGACAAATTGAAACAATTTCTATGTTTGGCCTGTTCAAATGTGTTGAGAATGGAAATTCCTCTAACTCACATTTATACATTTCTTCTGGATGTAAGATACTCCTTTGTATTCAAGTTTGGCCTCAGAATGATAATATAGCATTTGGGGATGAAGATGCAGACCAGCAGACCAGCACTGGAGGCCAAGATGGAGAAGACCTGCACAGCCACCATGTATTTCCCCTTGGTGCTCAGGTAGGTGGGCAGGAAGGAGACCCAGACATTGCAGAAGACCAGCATGCTGAAGGTGATCAGCTTGGCTTCATTGAAGGCTCCAGGGAGATTCCTGGCCAGGAAAGCCACTGTGAAGCAGATGGCAGCCAGGAAGCCCATGTAGCTGAGGGTGATGTAGAACATGAAAACAGAGCCTTCATTGCATTGCAGGATGATCTCCCCAGGCTGAGAGTGAAAATCTGAGTCACGGAATGGGGGAGAAATTCCCAACCAGATGGAGCAGATCATAATTTGGACACTAGAACAAGAAAGGATGATGGAGTTGGCCAAGCTCTTCCCCAGCCATCTCTTTACTCTGTTTCCTGGTTTTGTGGCCAGGAAAGCCAGCACTACTGTGATGGTTTTGGCCAAGAGAGAAGAAACGGCAACTGAGAAGATGATGCTGAAAACTGTTTGTCGGAGAAGGCAGGTGGCTTTCCTTGGTTGACCAATGAAGAGGAAAGGAGACAAGAAGCAAAGCAGGAGGGAGGCCAGGAGGACGTAAGAGAGGTCTCGGTTGTTGGCCTTGACGATGGGAGTTTCCTGATGTTGAAGGAATATGATTAAAATAAGGCCTGTGGCTAAGAACAAGAATACGGCAAAAGAGACCAGAATGATTCCCAAATGTTCTTCATAAGAAAGAAAGGTTATAACTTTGGGGATACATTGGATTCTCCCCTCATTTGGATATTTTTCATCTGGACACTTGGTGCATTTTTCTGTATCTGAGTAAACAAAAAAAAACCCAATATATATATTTTAATATTCTGTACTTTCACCTTTCAAGAAATACCTTCTTGGGATAACATTTGTTACTAGCAGCATTTTCCAAGAAGCATTGCTTAAAATCTCTACAGAGAGAAGGTAAAAAGAATCTCATTTTTAAAAAAACCAGATATATTTTTATAGTTTATGAAATTGGAAGAAGTCCTGGAAGCTAAATGATTTTTTATGTAGTTTGCAGAGCCTACATTATTAGAGGTAGATTATAAATCAGTTAATCTTTCTCGACACATTTCCTGGATTTTCTGGCAGTAGAGAAGTTTGTCCAATCTCTTCCAAGGCTCTCCCTCAAGATTCTTCTGCTATTCCTCTAAATAAGAAATTAAGCAATTTGAAGATAATAGCAATCTCAGAAGGAGGGAAGAGTGAGTCAACCTTCAACCAGTGAGGCTGAATCAATCCTGAGCTCATGAGAATCAAACTGCCGAACTGCTAGCAAAAACAAAAACAATTGAGTTTCAATCTATCTTTAACTTGTATTTGTATGAAAGTGTTTCAGGTGAATCCACTTCCACAAGTCCTGTCCTTTTCCTTGGTCTCCCACCTTCATGAATGGAGATGGTCCCTCAGGACAAGGAATACAGTCGTAGCAAGCAGGCTCTCCTTCTCGCTTCCTCTTGACAAATCTGGGATGACAACTTTCCACACATTGGGACTGAGGCAGAGACTAAGCAGGAAAAGAAGAAATGTCAAAGAAAATATATTGGGATGAAGGATTCATGAAAATGGATGTAGACATTAACATTAGCCAAATAGTTCCTGGGCTTCACTTAAATAAATACGAAATCCTTGACTCATTCCAAACAGATTAAGGAGAGATAAACACTGGCAGATAGTTCATTTACTCACTCCCCTTTGCTTTTGGCATCTATAACATTGAAATAAAGGATTTTTCTACTTAAGAAAGACTGGAGGGATGGAACTGAAAAGAATTCAGACTTAAGTGACAACCAGTTTGGTTCCTCCTCTTAGTTTTGTTAACATGTATTTCTCCATTCTTCATAGAACTATGATTTTAAAGTACAGTATGATGATCTTGCATGAAATTTTGGAAAAGAAATTATTGTAAAAGAAGTATTAATTTTTTATTATATTAGGTTTATTAAATAAAATAATACTTTAATGAAGAAAGAAACCTCGGACCAGAAGGATCTAGATAGGCTTCTTCTGGAGTATATAAAACATTGCAAAACTGCTTCCCTTTGAAAGGAGCCCAAAACTATCCCCCAATTAAGATATAAAAGGGGAAAAAATCCTTTAAAATGAGGGCTTTCTTTATTTGTGTGTTTCTTTCCTCAATTCATATGGCTCTCAACTAAAACTAAAACTGGGGTGAGATGAGGTGCAGGAGAGGTCATGAGAACTTGTCCCTCAAAAAGGCATCTTTTCATTTTCAGCAAGTGAGAGAAGAGTAGGAGACTTGTGTCCAGCTCTGTATTTGGGTCTTTTTCTACTACAATTAGAAGACACCAACTTGCATGGAAAGACAAATCTACATTTCTTATTAGTTAAATTTGGATCCTCCTTTGTGCTCAGAGGGACTTAACATAGCTGGCAATAAAGATAAAAAATTGCATTCTAGGTTTTTCAGATGAAGTGCCCTCTTACAAGCCAAAACCCAAATCTAAATAGAATTTTCTTTCAAATTCTCCTTTGTTATTTCCAAAATGAGGAAGAGCTTTTCTTGTTTTGCTGCTTCAGTTTTCCAGGTAATGGGCATTATCTCACATCAAAACAGCCTTCATGGTTTCATGTGATGCATGAACATCTTTGTTGTGTCTTGTCTCTCAGAGCAGATCTGCTAACAGAAGGCCTGTTGCTTATCCCAGTGGAGTGAAAAAGAGGCATGGGGAACTCCGGCCAGGTTTGGGCTGCTTCAAAGGATTATAGAACATCAGAGACCTTTCAAGAAAGACATTCCTCAATCTGGACAAGGTGAGGCTTATTTCTCGCATGGACCAACAGGACCTCTAACCAGTCATGACTACATTTCATCTGATTCAGTTCAAACCTTAATGCAGATACTGGTTAAAAGAACCTGAGGCTATTAGGAACACAAATGCCAGCACTTCAATATTTCTAACCTGCTTGATCCATGGTCTCCATCCTAAAGAATAATCACCCAGCATCCAATATTTGACATGACTGAATCAGTTTAAAAGGATATTCCTTATCATTTCATCTGAAGGACACTTTTGTGAATAGTATTGAAGTCCCCACAATCCATCTAACAAAATGTTAAGCTTTCTCTTCTATACATTCCATTCCCAGTGAGGGTCATCCGCCAGGGTGACCAGAATTAACCCACTTGAAATGGGACATAATATTTACAAAAAAAGTGAAAACACAGCAATATTTGACCCACCTTGTTGAGCAGATTTATCCATGAAAGAGCAATTTCGTTGATAACAATTCTCTGTCTTTCAATACTCCCCAGTTTCCTTTTCATCAAATCCCCCTCAGGCGAAATCACCAAGAACTCAATGTCCATATCTGCAGCTATTTCTCCATTATGGTCCATGTAAAGATTCCAGTGGGAAAGATTGTAGAGCTCATTCTTCTCCAGATAGGGATGGAACTAGAATGGAAACATTCAGGAATTTTAAAAGCAGAAACTTTGGCTTGTTATCCCACCTAGTATTTTCATTTGTGATTTTTTTCTTCTAGTTTTTTTTTTTAAATTGTAAACAAGCTTAATACTGAATGGTTTCAGGAACTGGGCACAGCTAGTCTTGTGAAGAGAAGGACCAGGAGAGAGATGATAGCAGTGTTCCAATATTTGAGGGGCTGCTACAGAGAGGAGGGGGTCAAGCTACTTTTCCAAAGCACCTGAAGGCCAGATAAGGAATAGTGGATGGAAAATGAGTAAGGAGAGATTCAACCTGGAAATAAGGATAAGTTTTATGACAGTGAGAGCAATCAGCACATGGAACAGAAGTTGACTTCAGAAGTTGTGGGAGCTTCATCAATGGAAGCTTTTAAGAAGAGACTGGACTGCCATCTGTCAAAAATGGTGTAGGATCTACTTGGGCAGGGTGTTGGACTAAATCAGGGATCAGCAGCAAATGACTCTGGAGCCGCATGTGGCTCTTTCATCCCTCTGCTGCAGCTCCCTGTTGCTCAAAATATGCATAACGACTGCCAATGTGAGACAACTGCCAGCACGATTTATTGATCTTTTGACCCCAGTAGACCAACCATGGATAAATCCAAGAAAAGAAAAGTTTCAGAAGAAAACAGAACGTTTAATGGTACATGGGCAGATTCATTTGCTTTCACTGCTGGTGAGACTGGTTTACAGTATACTTAAAATGTGGTGAGAAATTGCAAACAACAAATGTTTAATATCAAACATATATCTGCTAACAGCTCCCAGCAACTAGATTGGCCAAATCTGTTGGCTTTTTGTAGCACAAGGAGGTTGATCTGATTCCCCTCTTTCTCTAATGGAGTCCTTCTCCAGAGGAATTTAGTTTGTTGGATCCTTGTTGGGACTCCATACCTGCCACGGCTGCAGCCTTGGAGCCTCCAGTGTCTCTTGGGCCTCTTTCCTTCTCCTCCAGGATCTGGACGAATATGCAGCCTTCAAAACGTGGGCCAGAGTCATAAAGATAAGGTAAACAGAGTCACTGTTTTCAACCAGTATCCCATTCAAATCATCTTCTGTCTCCACTGGAGTTTTTTGGGTGCATCTTTTCCGGCCTTTGACAGAAAAAACATGCTTTGGAAAAGAACACTGAAAATTCTTGTCTTCATAGTGGGAGTCTAAAAAGGAAAAGGATTCAAAACCACCATCTTTTGGGCTTATATTTTGCATAAATTCAAAGCTCCAAATACTATGGATGTATTTGTGATATCCAAGATGAGTCATTATATAGTATCCCAAAGTTGTGGTGATCCAGATCTTCTCTCTGATGGGTCCTGACAAAATGTCGAGTGTTAGATGAAAAATATGAAATGTGTTTGAAACAATAATGTGTTCTGTGAAGTGAATAAAGACGTTGACTTGTTTCCACTGAGAAAAGCTGGAATCCCTGAAGGGTAATGGATATCCACTCATTGAGAATTGTTGTGATATAACGACACAAATTCCATTCCTGACAAGCAAAGGAGGAAAAGTTCTCAGGAAATTCTCTCCCTCCTCTGTGTCTGGAGCAAGGAGACCAATCAAGGTCCACCTGAAGTGCAGGAGCACTCGGACAATTGCTGAATACTGGAACCCTTCCTTGAGGAGCATCCGGTGGAAAAAAGGGAATTTACTTTTATCACTCAAAGTCTCTGAAGTAATTCTATGATTGATCTGGAAAAGCAATGAAGAATGCTGTGTTATATTTTGAGTGAGGTCAACTCCAAAATATGAAATATATATCCAAATATATCCAAATAGATCTTAGGATAGAACATCTTAGAATCATTTTAATTGATTGGCCATTGTTTAAAATATTAAACACAATATTAAGATGACTTTATATAAAATGGAAAATGAGAAACAAATTAACTAAAAGAATAACAATCAAAATGCAAATCATATTTCTTTATCACCCTACAATTGAATGCAGTTAAACTCACATGTGCAAACTTTAACTGAAGTATATTGTTCAATAAAGGGCTATATTACATTTAATTTTGGAAGATTGCTACATCTTTCTCTGCTTCTATATCTCAGATTCTTTGTGCAACCATCATTTTACCTTCTTTTCCAGTTGTGCAAGAGACCATAGTTGCTCATATACTTTGTCGGTTGTATAAGATGAGAGGCCTTTAGTTGAAATTTTGTCTGTTCTAACAGACACAATTTGGGGAGTCTGTAGTTTCCATAGCTTTCATTTTGCACCATTAACTAGTGATGTTAATTGATGTTGATTAATGTCAGATAAACACTCAAGAAGTAAACAATGTCCCATCAAGGAACTGCCAAGCAAACAGCTCACAGTAACTAACAGTAAACAGCTGAACCAAAAACTTCCAAGACCATTTGCACCAATTGAGGGCAAGTCACTAGAAGATAAAATTGAGAGCATACCTCACACTCCTTACTAGCACTCATGATCTTGACTAGTTTGTGTAATGAAATGTCTGTAAGAAAATAACTATGCTCAGAAAGCTGCAAGAAACCATCACTTCAACAATTTAGATACAAATATTCTCCTTTATCAATTTGATCCCATCCCTCTATTGATGCAGCCTAGGTCTGCATTGGCTGTTTTGGCAGCTGCAACATACTGGTGCCTCATATTTAAGTCATGATCCAGTAGGACACCAAGATTTCTCTCACAATTGCTACTGTTCAGCCAGTTATCAACTATTCTATAACTGTGCGTTTAGTATTTCTTGTCTAGAAATAGGACCTTATTTTCACTCCACTGACAGTTGCATTTCATTGGATATGGCCCAGTGCTTAAGTCTGTCAAGATCCTTCTGAATCTTGAGTCCATCTTCCAAGGTGTTGGTGATTTCCCCCAGCTTGGTATCATCTGCAAATTTGATGAGTTCCCCTTCTTTCCCTTCATCTAGATCATTTGTGAAGATGTTGAAGAGCACTTAGGCTTGAAGGGGTCCTAAGACAGAATCTTGGGGAACCACACTGCATTCTTCCCTCCATGTAGGTGCAGTTCCATTGTGGACTACATGCTGAATGTGGTTGGTTAGTCAAAACTCTGTCTAAAGTTTGAGGAACCATCTCATCCCAAAGAGGCGTGCTGCAGAACCCATCAGTCAGGGAATTCTGATTGGCTGATCCAGGAGAAGAATGTTCTCTGCCATTGTTCCTGCCCTCTGGAACATCTTGTCCTCCAGAGTGAGGTCAGTTCCCACTCTCCTGGTCTTCTGCAAGAGCCTGAAGACCTGGTTTGGTCATTTGGCTTGTGGCCCCAATGGGGGAATGTCATGTTGGAGGTGCTTGATTGATCAATAGCAGATCCCACCTCCAAACCTTCTCATCCTACTCCCTCCTCACCCCATGTTTTAGACTATTACAAGTGTGCTTTTCTCTAGTTTTATCAATTTTAATATTATTAGCTGCTCAGAGTCACTTTGCAGTGAGACAGGTGGCAAACAAGTTTAATAAATAAATGAAAAACCTCAGCAATAAATTATTTGTCAACTACCCTGTTTCTGAAAATAAGCCCCCAAAAAATAAGCCTCCTGAAAATATTTAAATGCATGTGCAGCCAGTCTCTGCCCTTTCCTCTGTTTAGGATTAGGAGACAGAGCTGGAAATCAGGTAAGATGGCAAGAGGAGCCCGGTTCTCCATGCACCCCAAAATAATAAGATCTCCTCAAAAATAAGGCCAGTTCTATAATAGAGGGTCTTATTTTTGGGAAACATTATCAACTCTACTCAATAGGAACTTTGCATTTATTTTAGACACAATGAGACATTAATTGATTGGGTATTTTATTCTTTTTATAAGAAAATATTATTATATTATCTTCCACCCAACTGGATATAGGAGGTATTATTTATACATATGTGTAAATCAACCTGCCAATAGTTGGACTCACAACATGGGGATGTTTTTTCCATTGCTTGTCCTGCCTTCAGGTACTTTGGAGAATAGACCTCTTCTTTGTTTTGAACCCAGATATTGGAACATATCATGTCTCCCTAGTTCTTCTTTTCATTAAACTAGACATTCTATTCCAGCAACTGCTCTTTATATGTTTTAGCCTAGTAATCATCCTTGATGTTTCTTTGCACTCTTTCTTCTCTGCACTCTTTCTAGAGTTTCAACACCTTTTACATCATGGTGACCAAAACTAGATGCAATATTCCAAGTATGGTCTTACCAAGGCCTTATAAAGTGGTATTAACACTTATGCAATCTTGAATCTATTCTTCTGTTAATGTAGCCTAGACATGTGTTGGCTTTTTTGTCACCTGCAGTGCATTGCTGGCTCATATTTAAGTGATTGTCCACTAGACTCCAAGAACCTTCTCACAGTTACTGCTATTGAGTCAAGTACCACCTATACTATACCTGTGCATTTAGTTATTCTTGCCTAAATGTAGGACCTTATTTTTCACCATTAAATTTCATTTTGTTAGATGTGCCCATGTTCACATCTGTCAAAATCCTTCTATATGTTAAGCCAATCTTCTGAGTATTGGTTATTCCTGCTACCTAGTTGTCTCAAATTTGATGAGGTATCTATCCCCTCATCCAAATCAATGATTTGATGTTGAAGAGAACTGGGCCTAAAATAGAACTTTGGGATACCGCACTGCATATTTCTTTATAATAACATTCTTTCTCTGAGAATGACATTCTGCTGCACCAGGAGTGGCGTGACTGAGAGGCATTCCAGTTGGGACAGTGCATTGATTGGACCATGTGATGGACATGTGGGGAGAAGGACTTGAACTTTCCTTATGTAAACTTCTTTCAGCCAGGTTCCAAAGCAATATGAAATCTCTAATAAAATGGAACTTTGAGGATAGTCGGAGTCTGCTTTTGTTGGGGGATAGCATACATCTCTCTATGTATCCCAGTTCCCAGCCATGACACCTACAACCGACATAGTGAAAAGCAGCTCTTGAATTCCATAGAGAAGATATGGATGGATCTATTCTGTATCCATTACCACCACACTCACATTACTATATAGAGAAACACACAAACACAAACCTGTGGGACTTTGTAGGTGCCTACCAATGTTGACATCTGGATGGAAATCTCCCTGTCAACTGCATCAAGAAGAGCCAAAATGTGGTCCTTCCTTCCACAGCTGTAATTGGGAACATTGGCTTCTCCAGTAGAGAGCATGTCCAGCAAGACTTCTGAAGTGCCAAGTGTATTCAAATAGTTGTCATGGATATTGTAGCCAAGTGTGAGATTGCACAAGAGCTGAATATTCTTGTTGATCTCTTGAATGGTGAAAATAAAGCGTTCTATTCCTTTGGAAGTATAAGATTCACTAGTGTAAAAAATGCTTTGGTTAATACAAGCTTCATCAACAGCAGTATTAAAATATATTTTTTTTACAATTTCATTCTCTTTATCAACACAAAACTATTGAGTCAGAAGTTTTTGATAAAAAACCAAAGGCAAATGATAGTCACCCATCAGCATTTAATATTTGTAAATGTTTTTTTTTTGTTTACATTTATATCCCGCCCTTCTCCGAAGACTCAGGGCGGCTTACAGTGTGTAAGGCAATAGTCTCATTCTATTTGTACATTTACAAAGTCCACTTATTGCCCCCCAACAATCTGGGTCCTCATTTTACCTACCTTATAAAGGATGGAAGGCTGAGTCAACCTTGGACCTGGTGGGACTAGAACCTGCAGTAATTGAGGCAGCTGTGTTTTAATAACAGGCTTCTTACAGCCTAAGCCACCACGGCCCAAATGTTGAGAAAATGGGAAGCAAATAAGAAACACAAATAGTCTATTACAATCAACAAAATTAACCAATTCCTGAAATATAGGAATAAGCAGAATAAAGAGAGAAGAATGAAAGAGTTAGAACTGCAGATGGAAGGCATACAATTTCATCACATTGAATAACTTACAAGTAAGACAGACTAAAAGGAAGCTGTTTGAAAAACAATATTTTCTGGTTTAGTGTTACTGCACTGGTGACTATACCGATGAGATGGTCTCCTGGCCTGTAGTAGCTCCAGGGTCTTTCTCTATCCAGGTGCACCATATTCAGTGGGCACTTCATTCTAAGCTTCCAAGAGACTGTCTGGGATACCAGTAGCATCAAAAACAGAAGCAGGAGGTCCATAATTCATGGAGCTGAATCAATCGCCTGTTTCCAAAGAAGAGTTAGATGATTTCAAAGCACTCTCAGAAAATGGAAGATCCAGGGGCTTTCCTTATTCAAACAGAAACAAATCCAGTTTCATCTGGAAAAGAGGGAAAGGTACATTCAGCAGCACAGCCCCTGCCTGTGTCCTACACCTCGTGCAAACCATTCAGCATGAACAGAGGCTTATATCTTTTTCTGATGCAAGAGCCATTCCACGTTGTTTCAGTCTTACATTCTATCAAAGGCAGAAAAGTAGCAGTAGACGTCTCAAAGTCTGGGATTGTGATAATTACTGTGAGTGATAATTTGTGCTCTTCCAGGGCTCCATGTACAGAGGGGCAGCTGGAGAAAAGGATTCTTGTGAAATGTTGCATATACACCCCTGGAGACACCCTTTTACAATGGTTATTATCCTTCTTGTCAGGACATGTCCAGAAAGTGATGCTGGAGGAAGATGCTTCAATACCCTGGGAATTGATTTCTGCTGTCCGTCATTGCGGCAGATGGTCTCCAGAGAACACGAGAGAAGGTTACCCAGAGCTATGCAGTTTGGTGGCAGTCTAGGTTCTTGACACGTAACTCTACTGCTTTATGACACCTTCTGCACCTTTGAACCCTGCCTAATGTTAAGAGCAGGTCCTCTTTGTGATTTTCTTTTCTATGAGATCTCCAGATATTAATCCTAATTTGGATCTGATTTTAAAATTCCTTGTTCCTGAAGTGACATTTCATTTCCATCTGTTCTAGAAGTGTACTTTTTTGGATGAGAGTTGGCTAAGATGCAGGAAAGTGACAGTCTGTAGAATGTATTCTTGGGTAAACAGGGAGAAATTTATAGAAGGGATAGAAATATTTATTTCCCTTGACTCTCTGTTGTCCTTCAATATTCATGGAAAACGCTGAAATACTTTATATTTTTAAGTTTCATAGTTTATTAAATAAAACATGGATATGAAGTCTGCAGCTGAGCTGGTGGTGGTACTCACAGCGTGGTGGACGGTGAGACCTGATTTCTTGCCAGACACACTGAGAAACTAAATAAAAAATAAACTAAATAAAAATAAATAAACTAAATAAAAAAGATGCTGAGACTCTAGAAAGAGTGCAGAGAAGAGCAACAAAGATGATTAGGGGACTGGAGGCTAAAACGTATGAAGAACGGTTGCAGGAACTGGGTATGTCTAGTTTAATAAAAAGAAGGACTAGGGGAGACATGATAGCAGTGTTCCAATATCTCAGGGGTTGCCACAAAGAAGAGGGAGTCGGGCTGTTCTCCAAAGCACCTGAGGGTAGAAAAAGAAGCAATGGGTGGAAACTGATCAAGGAAAGAAGGGCCTCTGGTGGCTCTACAGACTAATGCAGTCTGTTATTAACACAGCTGCTTGCAATTACTGCAAGTTCAAGTCCCACCAGGCCCAAGATTGACTCAGCCTTCCATCCTTTATAAGGTAGGTAAAATAAGGACCCAGATTGTTGGGGGCAATAAAAGTTGACTTTGTATATAATATACAAATGGATGAGACTATTGCTTAACACAATGTAAGCCGCCCTGAGTCTTCGGAGAAGGGCGGGATATAAATTTATTTATTTATTTATTTATTGGAATTTTTTTTAAAACACCTTAGAACTAAGGAGAAATTTCCTGACAGTTAGAACAATCAATAAGTGGAACAACTTGCCTGCAGAAGTTGTGAATGCTCCAACACTGGAAAATTTTAAGAAAATGTTGGATAACCATCTGTCTGAGATTTTGTAGGTTTTCCTGCCTGGGCAGAGGGTTGGACTAGAAGGCCTCCAAGGTCCCTTCCAACTCTGTTGTTATTATTATTATTATTAAACTGGTTTAGAGATACATAAATTCTTTGTGTGTCCAATCACACTTGGCCAATAAAAAATTCTATTCTATTCTATTCTATTCTATTCTATTCTATTCTATTCTATTCTATTCTATTCTATTCTATTCTATTCTATTCTATTCTATTCTATTCTATTCTACAAATGTACTTGGAGGGATGGGCTTCATCTGACATTCCCATCTCTTAAGCTTTTTGTGACACTGTGGACTGTATTCTTGGGTAAATAGGGAGAAATTTATAGAAAGGATACAAATGTTTATTTTCCTTGACTCTCTGTTGCCCTTCAATATTCATGGAAGAAACTGAAATCCTTTATATTTTGAAGTTTCTTTTTTCTCATTTTATTTCATTATTTCATTAATTAATTAGTCCGTCAAATGTTCTAGATAACAGGTATAAGTATAAACATGGACATGAACTAGAAATGAGTACAAGTAAATGGGGACAGTAGGACAGGGACGGTGGGCACGTTGGTATGCTTATGCACGGCCCCTTTTACAGACCTCTTAGGAATGGGGTGAGGTCCATGGTAGACAGTTTGAGATTGAAGCTTTGTGGGTTAGAACATGTAACAACGGAGCATTCCAGGCTGTTGTGCCTTGCCCGCCCTCCTCTCAGCCGGGCCTCTCCCATCTCCTGCTATCTGAGTCAGAGTCTGATAATGAAGAGGAACGGCCTGGCATGCCCCCAGCCCCCAGCCCTGGCACCATGCCCAGACAGAATGTCAGGAATGAGCAAACAAACCTCCCTCCTACAGCGTGTGAGCACGAAGCCAGCCACATGCTAGAATTGCCAGCAGCAGATCAGGTGGACAGATCCCTGCTTCCGGAGAATGGAGAAGCGACGTCAGCAAAAGGAAGGGAGGGGCAGGCCTGGATAAGTGCTGAGTCATAGAGCCACACCCCATGGCCTATTTAAAGGATCTGCTTTTTGGCATTCCTTGAGTCAAGCAAAGTCTCATCTGGTTTGCTGAAGTCACACCTTGGATTCCTGCCTGCCCTGACAACTCTGACAGGAATTTGGCAAAGCTGCAGAGGCTTCGTGGCCATGCTTGATACTGACTTCCCAGACCCGGCCGTCGGAGGGGGAGGGGGACACGATACAGGCATTGACCACTCTGTTGCTGAAGTCATATTTTCTGCAGTCGAATTTGGAGCGGTTTACCTTGAGTTTGTATCTATTGTTTGCCCGTGTATTTTTGAGGTTGAAGCTGAAGAAGTCATTGACAGGTAGGAGGACATTGAAGCAGACAATTTTGTGTACTATGCTTACATCAGACCAAAGGCGGCATAGTTCTAAGTTGTCTAAGCCCAAAATTTCAAGCCTGGTGGCATAAGGGATTCTATTGTGAGTAGAGGAATGAAGTGCTCTTCTTGTGAAATACCTCTGGACTCGCTCAATTGTGTTAATGTCCGATATGCAGTGTGGATTCCAGGCAGACAAGTTATATTCAAGAATTGGTCTGGCAAAGGTTTTAAATATGAATAAATAAATAAATAAATATGCCCTAGTTTGCAGTACAATGTTACCGGAGAAGAAGCTTCACAAAATTCAGTTAACCACTCTTAATGCCTTTTTGGCAAGGCTGTTACAGTGAGCTCTGGGGCTTAGGTCATTTGAGATGAGTACTCCTAAGTCCTTGACAGAGTGAGGGTCGTCTATAAGGTTGTATCTGTAATTTGGTGTTCTGATTTTTGTTGCCAATGTGTAAGACAGAGCATTTGTTGGTTGAGATTTGGAGTTGCCAATTGTTTGACCATTCAGACACATAGTCCAGGTCACTTTTTAGGGCAGCAGTATTGTCAGTGGTGTTGAATAGCTTTATGTCATCAATGAAGAGGACGCAGCTGCTTATAATATGATCACAAAGGTCATTTATGTAAAGTAGAAAGAGTGTGGGTCCTAAAACGCTGCCTTGGGGGACAACGCTGTTAACTGGTGCAGGGCTTGATAGGGCGCTCCCTATTTTGACTACTTGTTGTCTGTTTGACAGGAACACAGCTATCCACTTGTGCAGGGGTCCCAAAATGCTATAAGAGTTTAGTTTTAACAATAGTTTATACCTGTTGTGGCCCTCCAGATTTGGACTGTGAAGAGATTGGAGAGGAACATGGACTAGTCCTGGAGTCTGGGGAAGGCTCAGATGAGGGCTCTGTGTTGGAGGCAGAGAGGGGGCCAAGGCCATCTGAAAATTATCAGCTGCCTCCGAGTCAGACATCAGTGAGGGAGAGGAACAGCTGGAGCCTGTTCCCAGTGTGTGCATGCACAGAGCTGTCAGAAGACAAGAACAATTAAGAAAGCAGGGTCGACTTGGGAGTAAGGCCACAGCTTGGAGATGATTGGCCCCTCCCATAGGATATAAAAGAGGAGCAAACTGGACATGGGCTTTTGCAGGAAGCAATGTTCATTTGGTCGGTTCAAGATTCGAAAGTTCGGTTTTAGGGCTGTATTTCAGCTCCCCTCTTATTTTATTTCCACATAATTTGAACAGATGGATAATCCAGATTACCACATTTTGCAATTATACTGTTAAGGGTGGAGGTCACTATCTTACAATTGCCCTTTGATTATTTCAGCTCAAAATTGTTGCCAAAGATCATATATGGGGGACAGCTTGGAACAATTTCTATGCTTGGCCTGTTGGAATGTGTTGAGAGTGAAAATTCCTCTAACTCACATTTATACATTTGTTCTGGTCGTAAGATGCTCCTTTGTATTCATGTCTGGCCTCAGAATAATAATGAAGCATTTGGGGAGGAAGATGCAGAATAGCAAACCAGCACTGGAGGCCAAGATGGAGAAGACCTGCACAGCCACCATATATTTCCCCTTGGTGCTCAGGTAGGTGGGCAGGAAGGAGACCCAGACATTGCAGAAGACCAGCATGCTGAAGGTGATCAGCTTGGCTTCATTGAAGGCTCCAGGGAGATTCCTGGCCAGGAAAGCCACTGTGAAGCAGATGGCAGCCAGGAAGCCCATGTAGCTGAGGGTGATGTAGAACATGAAAACAGAGCCTTCGTTGCATTGCAGGATGATCTCCCCAGGCTGAGAGTGAAAGTCCGAATCACGGAATGGGGGAGAAATTCCCAACCAGATGGAGCAGATCATAATTTGGACACTAGAACAAGAAAGGATGATGGAGTTGGCCAAGCTCTTCCCCAACCATTTCTTCACTCGGTTTCCTGGTTTTGTGGCCAGGAAAGCCAGCACCACTGTGATGGTTTTGGCCAAGAGAGAAGAAACGGCAACTGAGAAGATGATGCTGAAAACGGTTTGTCGGAGGAGGCAGGTGGCTGTCCTTGGCTGACCAATGAAGAGAAAAGGAGACAAGAAGCAAAGCAGGAGGGAGGCCAGGAGGACGTAAGAGAGGTCTCGGTTGTTGGCTTTGACAAGGGGAGTTTCCTGATGTTTAAGGAATATGATTAAAACAAGGCCTGTGGCTAAGAACAAGAATAGGGCAAAAGAGACCAGAATGATGCCCAGATGTTCTTCATAAGAAAGGAAGGTTATAACTTTGGGGATACATTGGATTCTGTCCTCATTTGGATATTGTTCATCTGGACACTTGGTGCATTTTTCTGTATCTGAATAAACCAAAAAAGCAATATTTGTAAAAAAATATACTGTACTTTCACCTTTTAAGAAATACTTTCCTGCGACAACTTTTGTTACCAGCAGCATTTTCTGAAAAGTGTTGCTTAAAATCTCTTCAGGAAGAATGTAAGAAGAATATCATTTTCTTTTTTTAAAAAAGCAATATTTTTATAGTTTATGAAATTAGAAGAAGTTCTAGAATTTGAATGATCTCTTATGTAGATTGCAGAACCTACATTATCAGAGGCAGATAATGAATCATTTAATCTTCTTGATGCATTTCCTGGATCCTGCCAGATAGTACTTCTTAATATACTTGACTCTGGATGGCTATCTTTTGAAATCTAATTAGCTAGGGAAACAAAATTAGTTTTGCAAATAATCTGGAATCCAAACTAAAAAGCAGAAGAGATGTTTTAACTCTGGCAGTAGAGAAGCTTGTGTAATCTGCTACACCTCCCTATCTCTTCCTACTGTCCCCCCAAGATTTTTCTGCTATTCTTCCCTTGAGATAAGAAACTGTGCAATTTGAAGATAATAGCAATAATACTTAGACCTATAAACTACTTTGTGTGCTTTACAGCCCTCTCTAAGCAGTTTAGAGTCAGCATATTGCCCCCAACAACTGGCTCCTCATTTTACCAAACTTGGAAGGATGTAAGGCTGAGTCAACCCTGAGCTGATGAGAATCGAACTGCCGAATTGCTAGCAAAAACAAAAAACAATTGAGCTTCAATCTGTCTTTTAACTTGCACTTTCGTGACAGTGTTTCAGGTGAATCCACTTCCACAAGTCCTGCCCTTTTCCTTGGTGTCTCCCACCTTCATGAATGGAGATGGTCCCCTCAGGACAAGGAATACAGTCGTAGCAGCAAGCAGGCTCTCCTTCTCGCTTCCGCTTGACAAACCCAGGATGACAACTTTCCACACATTGGGACTGAGGCAGAGACTAAGCAGAAAAAGAAGAAATATTAGATTTCTTAAATAAAATAATACTGTAATAAAGAAAGAAACTTTGAACCAGTAGGATCTGGATAGGCTTCTTCTGGAGTATATAAAACATTGTAAAACTGTTTCTTTATGAAAGGAGTCCAAAACTATCCCCCAATTAAGATATAAAAGAAAAGAAATCCTTTAAAATGAGGGATTTCTTTATTTGTGTGTTTCTTTCTTCAATTCACATGGCTCTCAACTAAGACTAAAACTGACTGCCTAGTTTTTAGAACTGGGGTGAGATGGGATACAGAAGAGGTCATGAGAACTTGTCCCTCAAAAAGGCATCTTTTCATTTTCAGCAAGTGGGACATGAGTAGAAGACTTGTGCCCAGCTCTGTACTTGGGTCTTTTTTCTACTGAAGAACTACAGTTATGGGACACCAAATTCCACAGAAAGACAAATCTACATCTTTTATTAGTTAAATTTAAATCCTCCTAGTTGCTTAAGGTAGCTAACAATAAAGATTAAAAAATGCATTCTAGGTTTTTCAGATGAATTAACCTCTTACAAGCCAAAACCCAAATCTAAGTAGCATTTCCTTTCAAATTCTCCTTTGTTATTTCCAAAATGAGGAAGGGCTTTTCTTTAAGTCAAAGTCTTGTTTCGCTGCTTCAGTTTTCCAGATTATGGACATTATCTCACATCAAAACAGCCTTCATGGTTTCATGTGATGCATGAACATCTTTGGAGCTTCTTCAGAGGAGAAAGACGGCCTGTTGCTTATCCCAGTGGGGTGAAAGAGAGACATGGGGAACTCTGGCCAGGTTTGGGCTGCTTAAAAAGATTATAGAACATCAGTGACTTTTCAAGAGAGACATTCCTCAATCTGAACAAGGTGAGGCTTATTTCTCACATGGACCAACAAGACCTCTAACCAGTCATGACTGTATTTCATCTGATTCAGTCCAAACCTTAATGCAGAAACTGGTTAAAAGAACCTGAGGCTATTAGGAACATAACTGCCAGCACTTGAATATTTTTCACTCGCTTGATCCATGGTCTCCATCCTAAAGAATAATCACCCAGCAACCAATATTAGACATGACTGAATTGGTTTAAAAGAATATTCCTTATCATGGCATCTGAAGTGTCGTGTCCCACTCCTCTTCTGACAGCCAGGTCGGGGAAGTCTGTATCACGCGTGGCCACAAAGCCTCTGCAGCTTTGCCAAAGTTCTGTCAAAGTTCTCAGGGCAGGCAGGAGTCCAAGATGTGACTTCAGCTATCCAAATTAGACTTTGCCTGACTCGAAGAATGCCAGAAAGCAGATCCTTTGTGTGGCTCCATGACTCAGCACTTATCCAGGCCTGCCCCTCCCTTCCTTTTGCTAACGTCGCCTCTCCATTCTCCGGAAGCGTGGATCCCTCCACCCTCCAGCTGCCGGAAATTCCAGCTCGTGACTGGCTTCCTGCTCCTCATGTTTATTTATTTATTTATTTATTTATTGTTCAAATTTATATACCGCCCTATCTCCCACAGGACTCAGGGCGGTTTACAGGCATCTAAAAAACAGATAAATACAATCTAAAAAACAATTAAAAAACTTATTATAAAGCCTAACAATTAAAATAATTAAAAATATAAAAAATAAAACCCCACTTAAAACCCATTAATTAAAACCTAACTCAGTCCTGCGCAATGAAATAAGTATGTTTTGAGCTCACGGCGGAAGGTCCGAAGGTCCGGAAGTTGACGAAGTCCCGGGGCAGTTCGTTCCAGAGGGTGGGAGCCCCACAGAAGGCCCTCCCTGGGCGCCACCAGACGACATTGCCTCGCTGACGGCACCCTGAGAGTCCCTCCTGTGAGAGCGCACGGGTCGATGAGAGGTATTAGCAGTAGGCGGTCCCAGATAACCCGGCCCTATGCCATGGGCGCTTTAAAGGTGGTCACCAACACCTTGAAGCGCACCCGAAGGCCACAGGTAGCCAGTGCAGCCTGAGATGGTGTTATGGGAGCCACGAGGGCTCCTCTATCATCCGCGCAGCTGCATTCTGACTAACTGCAGCCTCGGATGCCCTTCAAGGAGCCCCATGTAGAGAGCATTGCAGTAATCCAGGCGACGTCACGAGTGCGTGAGTGACCGTGCACAGGGCATCCCGGTCCAGAAAGGCGCTGACCAGGCGAACCTGGTAAAACGCTTCCTGGAGACGGTCAAATGGTCTTCTAAAGACAGCCGCTCATCCAGGAGGACGCTGTTGCGCACCCTCCATCGGGGCCAATGACTCGCCACCGATGGTCAGCGATTTAGCTGACTGTACCGGGATGCCGCATCCACAGCCACTCTGTCTTGGAGGATTGAGCTTGAGCCTGTTTCTCCCCATCCAGACCCGCACGGCCTCCAGACACCGGGACAGCACTGATAGCTTCGCTAGTGGTCCGCGTGGAAAGGTACAGCTGGGTGTCATCCGAGCTGATACCTCACGAAACTGATGATCTCACCCAGCGGCTTCATGTAGATGTTAAACAGAAGGCGAGAGGATCGACCGCGGCACCCCACAAGTGAGGCACCTCGAGCCGACCTCTGCCCCCTGTCAACACTGACTGCATCGTCGAGAGATAGGAGGAGAACCACCGATAAACGGTGCCTCCCACTCCCAATCCCTCCAACCGCGCAGCAGGATACCATGGTATCGAAAGCCGCTGAGAGGTCTAATAGGACCAGGGCAGAGGAACAACCCCTATCCCTGGCCCTCCAGAGATCATCCACCAACGCGACCAAAGCCGTCTGTTGTAACCGGCCGGAAACCGGACTGGAACGGGTCTAGATAGATTTCATCCAGGTGTAGGGAAACTGATATGCCACCATATCTACAACCTTCGCCGCGGGCGAAGGTTGGAGACCGGACGATAATTACCTAAAACAGCCGGGTCCAGGAAGGCTTAAGGAGGTCTCACCACTCTTTCAAGGCGGCCGGAAAGACACCTCCACCAAAGAAGCGTCGAATCGCCTGAGCCAGCCTCGTGTCACCTCCTGAGTGGCCAGCACCAGCCAGGAGGGCACGGGTCCAGTAAACACGTGGTGGCATTCAGCCTACCCAACAACCTGTCCATGTCCTCGGAGCCACAGGGTCAAACTCATCCCAGACAATGTCACCAAGACCACCTCGGGCACCTCACCAGGGTCACCGCAATTTTGGTCCAACCCGCCCCAGCTGAACGATTTTATCGATAGATAACGTTAAACTCCTCAGCACGCCCTGCAACGGGTCATCCCGCCCCTGATGAAGGAGGGAACGAGTCACCCGGAACAGGGCGGCTGGGCGGTTATCTGCCGACAATGAGGGAGGAGGCGAGAACGCCTCGCTTCCTCAATGCCACTAGGTAAGTCCTAGTATAGGACTTCACTAGTGTCCGATCAGCCTCAGAACGGCTAGACCTCCAGATGCTCTAGGCGCTCCGCGCTTCCCCCTCAGCTCCTCGGAGAACCAAGGAGCGTTGGGACCTGCGCCGGTCAGAGGTCAAAGGCACGACACGATCTAAGGCCGCCGCCCGCTCCCAGGCCGCAACAGTTCCTCAGACGTGCCGCGAGCCAGACCCTCAGGAATGGCCCAAGCTCCGTCCGGAACCTCTCAGGGTCCATCAGGCGCCTGGGACGGAACCAACGATCGGCTCCCCCCGCGGTGTTGGATGGCGGTCAGAAAGTCCAGGCGAAGGAGAGAGTGATCTGACCATGACAAAGGTTCGATGACTATTTCCTGTAAGTCCAGATCTCTCAACCACTGACCAGAGACAAAATCAGATCGAGTGTACCACCCCGTGTGGGTGGGGCCATCAACTACTTGAGTCAGGTCCAAGGCCGTCATGGAAGCCGTGAACTCCCGAGCTGCTGTCGATGACGAGCCGGCAGATGGCAGTTACCCCCATGACTAAAAGTCTGGGGTCTCAACTGCCACCCAGCAAGCACCTCCAGGAGCTCGGGCAGGGCAGCTGTCACGTAGCAAGGAGCCAGGTACGCGACCAGCAAGCCCATCTGACATCTATGGCCCCATTTCACAAGGAGGATTCACACCCGACAATCTGAGGCACAGTGGTCTCCCTCGGCTCCAGACTCTCCCTAATCACAACCGCCACCCCACCCCTACCCCTGGGCTCGGCTGATGGAATGCACGGAAACCTGGTGGGCACATCTGTACCAGGGCACGCCCTTCTGCGCCCAACCAGGTCTCCGTAATGCCTATAAAGTCCGCGGCACCCCTGAATAAGATCGTGAATTAGGGGCCTTATTGGCCACGGACCGCATTACACAGCATCAGCCAAGGCCCAGGCTCTGAGGGTCTTGACTATCCGGGAACGGGGAAGTCGAGGCTCGCGCGATCGCCTGCAAGCATCGAACGCGCGCCCGTAACATGATCCGAGCCCCGCCAAATCTGCCCCTCCCAAACCGCAAATAGCACCACCTCTACCAATGGGACCTGAACTCCCCACAACCTTCGGACCTATTAACTCACCGCCATGAGCATGCGAGGAACTGATACCCCAGCGGTTTCCAACACCCGCCTACCCCCTCCCACCCCTTAAAATGCCCTATCTAAAACCCCAGAGGCTCTTCCTCTTCGATGCCACCTCTGTGGATCCCAAGATCCGTCATTGAGGCCGGCCCTTGGTAAACGGGCCATTCCCGGAGGGCACCTGAGGCGCAAGAGCTCCTGTACCGAATAGCAAAGGCGAATCGTGCAAATAATACTCCGCTAGGGATAACAGCCGGGAGATGATCATTGTCCGGGATGGCAAGATATTAGTCTATAGTTCTGCCATGGATACCCATCATCCGATGGTGGCTGAAATGATAGATAGGCTAAGGATGGAAGATGGAAAAGTAGCCCAGTCCCAAAATCCATGGGGAAAACGAGGTGGGTACATCCTCGACAGGTCTCAAATCGGTCTCCAAGTCTCTTCCACTATAGTTCCAAAGAACAATCCTGGCCAAAGATCCCAAAAGGCCATATAAGTGCAGATGACAGTGCTTAAATAATAGTGGGAGAAATAGGTCTCAACGGCTGGAACATCTCCAGTAATCACCACGCCAATTCCCTGTTAAGATGGTTCAAGATAAAAATCTTCCAGGAAGCCTCAGACAAATCCACATTCCAAGTTAATCCAGAACTAATCCAGAAACCTGGCCTCAGATCCAGGGCCTTTCCCAGAAACCGGGCCAGGCACCTCTGAGGAAGGCCGGTAAGATGTACAGGCCGATCCCAGATATGGCATAAATAAAATGTCCTCAGAGAACCTCCTGCAGGGAAGGCAGGGCGAGCCGGCAATGGAAGGCAGTAAACTCTCCACCCCTTCGTCCAGAGAAAACAATCCCGGGAAAACCAAGCTGGGGAAGGAAACATACCCAAGGTAGTCCAGCACTCAGCAATCCACAGTCCACAGGCCATGATGGACCAGCAGTTTCATGGCCGCGCCTCACCGCCCCACGCACCCAGGAAATGGCCGCCGCCGCCTCCCTCACCCGGCCTCGTTCTCGGCAGCCGTGGCACGAGGCAGACCCTCCCACGGCTGCCGAGAAGCTGACAAAGTGGGCCGGGCAGGGCGGCTCCAGCTGCCTGGGCAATGCCATCCTGCGATCTTGTCAGCGGCCCGTACCTAGCGGGTAGCATCTAAGCCATGCACATGCTGTCAGGGGGTTTATTTGTGGTCTGTCGGGCATATAGCCAGGACTGGGGATTGACATGCCTGGCTGTTCATCTGCATATCAGTCTGTTTGAGGTAACAGGAGATGAGACCCGGCCCAGACGGGAGGCACAACATGAAGGACACTTTGTGAATAGTATGAAGTTGAACCACCTAACAAAATTTTACACTCAAGGTAAAGAAACTCGATTATGAAAATACGATCAGCAACAGAGTGATCAACGCCTGGAATGCTCTACCTGACTGTGTTGTTACAGTCTCAAACCTCATAGCTTCAACCTCAAACTGTCATGGACAATTGGGTCTGAAAGAATAAAATAGAATAACAGAGTTGGAAGGGACTTTGGAGATCTTCTAGTCTAACCCTCTGCTTAGGCAGGAAACCCAACAACACTTCACACCAAGTCTGTAAAGGGGACATGCATAAGCGCACCAGGGGTAGTCCTCAATTACTGCCCCCCATTTATCTGTACTTACTTCCTTTGTTTATGTTTATACCTGTACCTGTTATCTTATACATGTTTGACAACCAAAATAAATAAATAAATAAAATGTTAAGTAGTCTCGTCTGTACATTCAACTCCCAGTGAGGGTCATCCATCATGGTGATTAGTGTTAGCTCACTTGAAATGGGTCATAATCTTTAGAAAAAAGCAAAAAGACAGCAATATTTGACCCACCTTGTTGAGCTGATTTAGCCATGAAAGAGCAATTTCGTTGATAATAATTCTCTGTCTTTCAATACTCCCCAGTTTCCTTTTGATCAAATCCCCATCAGGCGAAATCACCATAAACTCAATGTCCATATCTGCAGCTATTTCTCCATTATGATCCATGTAAAGATTCCAATGGGAAAGATTGTAGAACTCATTCTTCTCCAGAAAGGGATGGAACTAGAACAGAAACATCCAGGGATTTTAAAAGCAGTAACCTGGGTTCGTTATCCCATCTGATATTTTCATGTGTGATTTTTTCTTCTACAGTTTTTTTTTAAAAAACATGCAAACATGATAAATAGGACAAGTGTTACCACTAAGTTCGTGAGTGAACAAGAAAGGTTCCGCAAAATTTGTCAATGGTATATTGAAAAAAATATGTATGGGGAAAACATAATAGGCACATTCTACAGCAGGTATCAAATTAATTGAACAGCAGAAAAGAGAGGCAACTGGACTGCCTTGGTTTCTAGAAAGTGTTGCCCCCCTTTGGGACAGGTTTTGTGTTTTGAGTGGCCAAGGGACATGATTGCTCACTGATAGTAAGATTTAAAAAAGGAAGTAGGGGTATGGATCCTCCAATTTGTTTTAGTTTTCTCTCATGATAATAAGGCTCAGTAACATTGCACCAGGCTAGACCTTTATTTAGATATCTGTGGCATGTACTAATTTTATTGTGATCCTGACAAGCTTGGGAGACTTGAACCTGGGTCTCCTATATATTTCGTTATTTTCTCTCTTTAGTGGCATTTTGTAGCCCAAGTGTACCCACTTTCTGGAGATTTCAATGACTTCTCTGTTAAAGGATTCACTTAATGAAGTTCTCCCCCCCCCCCTGCTTATGGCAACTTCAAAGCTGGTCTGGAAACCTTTGCAAGTTGACACAAGAGTTGATCATTGATAGTTATCATTGCATTTTAACTACTTTAATTCCTCAAGGTGTTCTGGCACCCTGCCTGATTTGTAACTCCGGCTTGCAGGTATTGCTGATGAAAGGTAAGGCGCACATGAGTGTTGCTGACTCTGGGGCGTGTTCATTCTTTCAAAGCACCTCTGTCAAGACATCTGGGTCATGTGGGGCATGATCAGCAAAGGTGCTGAAGTTGTTACCTTCCATCAGGTGGTCCCTACTTGCATTTTTCGACCAAACTGCTAGGTTGGCAGAAGCTGGGAAGAATCTGAGCTCGTTACAGGCAGCACTGGGAAACTGCCAGCTGCCAACCTAAGACAAGCTCAATGTCTGCCCCTGAGCCATCATGTCCCTGAGGTATTAATCAAGAATGGTGGCTGTGGTTATCATTGGTCTTCAGTGTGTATTCCTGCATTTCTAATCTAATGATTGGTATTTAGAGCAGCTTTTTGCAAGCAAAGAAGCTCTTTGTATTTTTTTACAGATAATCCTTGACTTACAGCAGTTCGTTTAGTGACCATTCAAAGTTACAATGGCACTGAAAAAAGTAACGTGGCCGTTTTTCACACTTACGTCCATTGCAGCATCGCCACGGTCACAAGAGGCCAGGCAAGAAAGCGTTATGAGTGGCATCAAGTTAGCCACCCAGTCACATGAGAGCCAGCCACCAGCTGGTCATTAAGTCAGAGAACCAATTGTTAAATTATCTGAATCCCACCACTGTTGACATGTTGTAAACATGATCATAAAATTATAACGTTATAATGAGCTAACTTTTACGCAGACTACTTGAAAAGGACTTCTGTCCTTCAAATTTATAAAAGTAAAATTCTATAGTTCTAACTGTCAGGCCTGGAAACCATACTAGACTTTCCCCAGGCTGCCTCCTGAAAGAATTGATAACATTCTTCTCCTCAAGGTTGGATGGTGTTCACAACTGCAGGAAGAGCAGAAGATTCAATGAACAGTGGGACCATGGATCTAAATCAATTTTGTATAACTGAAAAGAAAAGTTCAGTTTTAATTTCATATTTTATTTTCATTTATAAGAACTCTAAAGACAATGTTTTATTTTTTTATGCAGAAATTTTTCTATTTGACATTAACCACAAACCATACATACAGGAATAGTGCTAAAGGTGCAATCACCCTTTTAAAATCAGAAGTGTTTAATATCAAAATATATCTGCTCCCAGCTCTCTTATCAAACTAGACTGGCCAAATCTGTTTGCTTTTTGTAGCACAAGGAGGTTGATCTGATCCCCCGCTTTCTCTAATGGATTCTTTCTCCGGAGGAATTAATTTGTTGGATCATTGTTGGGACCCCATACCTGCCACGGCTGCAGCCTTGGAGCCTCCAGTGTCTCTTGGGCCTCCTTCCTTCTCCTCCAGGACCTGGATGAATATGCAGCCTTCAAGACATGGGCCAGAGTCATAAAGATGAGGTAAACAGAGTCACTGTTTTCAACCCACATCCCATTCAAATCATCTTCTGTCTCCACTGGAGTTTTTTGGATGCATCTTTTCCGGCCTTTGACAGAAAAAACATGTTTTGGAAAAGAACACTGAAAATTCTTGTCTTTATACTGGGAGTCTAAAAGGGAAAAGGGTTCAAAAGCACCATCTTTTGGGCTTGTTTTTTGCAGAAATTCAAAGCTCCAAATACTATGGATGTATTTGTGATATCCAAGATGAGTCATTATATAGTATCCCAAAGCTGTGGTGACCCAGATTTTCTCTCTGATGGGTCCTGACAAAATGTCGAGTGTTAGATGAAAAATATGAAATGTGTTTGAAACAATAATGTGTTCTGTGAAGTGAACAAAGACATTGACTTGTTTCCACTGAGAAAAGCTGGAATCCCGGAAAGGTGCTAGATCTCCAGTCATTGAGAATTGTTGTGATATAACAACACAAATTCCATTCCTGATGAGCAAATGAGGAAAAGTCCTCAGGAAATTCTCTCCCTCCTCTGTGTCTGGAGCAAGGAGACCAATCAAGGTCCACCTGAAGTGCAGGAGAACTCGGACAATTGCTGAATACTGGAACCCTTCCTTGAGGAGCATCCGATGGAAAAAAGGGAATTTACTTTTATCACTCAGAGTCTCTGAAACAACTCTATGACTGATCTGGAAAAGCAATGAAGAAGACAACTCCAAAATATGAGTTTTAATAAATCCAACTTTTGTTTTGATAAACATCTTAGAATTATTTGTTCATTGGCCTGATTGTACAGCATTTTATCATGCAGCTGTAGGACACTCTGATCATTGCATGATTCAATTTTGTATAAAAAGACTTAAAGCCACAAAACCAATAATTAAATCAGTGAAGACCTGGACGGAGGAATCAAATTAAAGCTGCAGGCATGTTTTGACTGCACTGATTGGAATATTTTAAAGATACCTCTGCAGACCTGGATGAACTCACAGATACTGTAACATCATATGTCAGCTTCTGTGAAGACCTATGTGTACCTACAAGGACTAATACACAGTAACAACAAACCTTGGTTTACACCTAAACTTAAGCAGCTACGACATTCCAAAGAGGAAGCCTACAGAAAAGGTGTTAAAATGCTGTACAATCAGGCCAGAAATGCACTAACAAGGAGATCAGAGCAGCAAAAGAAGCTACTCTGAAAAGCTAAAGAATCAGTTTTCAGCAAATGAACCAGCAAACATGTGGAAAACTCTTAAAAATATCACCGGCTATGGCAAACCTCCTTCCCAGGCTGAAGGTAATCAACAACTGGCAGATGACCTGAATGAGTTTTACTGCAGGTTTGAAAGGAAACTACAGCCACCTATCTCCACAACCCCCATCTCAGACACACCAACAACAGCCAAGCCTCCTACAACTGACCCCATTTCATTGGGTTCACAATTGATCACAGAAAAGGAAGTGCAGGACCTATTTCACAGACAAAAGCCAGGAAAAGCTCCAGGCCCAGACAACAATTCCTTTTTGCTTAAAAGTCTGTGCTGACCAATTGGCCCCCATCTTCACCCATATTTTCAATAAATCACTAGAGATGTGTTATGTTCCTTCTTGCTTCAAATGCTCTACCATCATCCCAGTGCCGAAGAAGCCCACCATCAAGGAACTGAATGACTACAGACCAGTTGCTTTAACATCTGTAGTCATGAAAACCTTTGAAAGGCTAGTGCTTTCCTACCTGAAAACCATCACGGATCCGCTGTTAGACCCCTTGCAATTTGCATACCGAGCAAATAGATCAACAGATGATGCTGTTAATATGGCTCTGCACTACATCCTACAACATCTTGAGTCTCCAAAGACCTATGCAAGGGTCCTTTTTGTAGACTTTAGTTCAGCATTCAATACCATCATTCCAGACATTCTTCTAACTAAGCTAAACCAGCTACAGGTATCGGAACAGACTTGTAAGTGGATCACAAGCTTCCTAACAAACAGGAAGCAGCAGGTGAAGCTAAGCAAGATCACATCAAATACCTGTACAATTAGCACAGGGGCCCCCCAAGGCTGTGCTCTCCCACTTCTCTTCTCTCTGTATACCAATGACTGCATCTCCAATGATCCATCTGTTAAGCTACTGAAGTTCGCAGATGACACAACAGTGATTGGTCTCATTCGAGACAATGAGCAATGTTATAGACGAGAGGTTGAACGACTAGCCTTGTGGTGCAACCAAACAATCTTGAACTGAACACACTCAAAACCGTAGCAATGGTGGTAGACTTTAGGAGAAATCCTTCCATACTTCCACCTCTCACAATACTAGACAACACAGTATCAACAGTAGAAACCTTCAAATTTCTGGGTTCTATCATATCACAAGATCTCAAATGGACAGCTAACATCAAAAACATCATTAAAAAAGGACAACAAAGAATGTTCTTTCTGCGCCAACTCAGTAAGCTCAAACTGCCCAAGGAGCTGCTGATCCAGTTCTACAGAGGAATTATTGAGTCTGTCATTTGCACCTCTATAACTGTCTGGTTCGGTTCTGCAACCCAACAAGAAAAACACAGACTTCAGAGGATAATTAGAACTGCAGAAAAAATAATTGCTACCAACCTGCCTTCCATTGAGGACCTGTATACTGCACGAATCAAGAAGAGGGCCGTGAAAATATTTGCAGATCCCTCGCATCCTGGACATAAACTGTTTCAACTCCTACCCTCAAAACGACGCTATAGAGCACTGCACACCAGAACAACTAGACACAAGAACAGTTTTTTCCCGAAGGCCATCACTCTGCTAAACAAATAATTCCCTCAACACTGTCAATTTACTGAATCTGCACTACTATTAATCGTTTCATAGTTCCCATCACCAATCTCTTTCCACTTATGACTGTATGACTATAACTTGTTGCTGGCAATCCTTATGATTTATATTGATATATTGACCATCAATTGTGTTGTAAATGTTGTACCTTGATGAACGTATCTTTTCTTTTATGTACACCGAGAGCATATGCACCAAGACAAATTCCTTGTGTGTCCAATCACATTTGGCCAATAAAATTCTATTCTATTTAAAATGTTAAACACAGAATATTAAGAAGACTTTTCATAAAAATGGAAAATGAGAAACAAATTAACGAAAAAGAATAACAATCAAAATGCAAATCATATTTCTTGATCAGCTACAATTTAATGCAGTTAGACTCACATGTGATAACTTTAACTGAGGTATTGTTCCAATAAAGGCCATATTATATTTAATTTTGGAAGAATGTTACATTGATCTCTGCTTCTATAGTTCACATTCTTTGTGCAGCTATCGTTCTACTTTCTTCCCTAGTTGTGCAAGAGACAGGAGACCATAGTTCATATAATTTGTCAGTTGTATAAGCCAAGAAGTCTTTAGTTGAACTTTTATCTGTTCTAACAGACACAATTTTGAGAGTTGGTAGTTTCCATAGCTTTCATTTTGCACCAATAATTAATGATGTTAATTGATGTTGATTAACATGATGTTGGTTAGTTGATATTAATTAACATCAGACCAATAATCAAGAAATAAACAATGCCCCAATCAAGGAACTGTCAAACAAACTAACAGTAAACAGCCCAACCAAAAAACCTCAAAGACCATTCCCACCAGCACTTACAGGGCAAGTCATTAGAAGATAAAATTGAGACCATATCTCACACTCCTTACTAGCACTCATGATCTTACCTAGTTTGGGTAATGACATGTTTACAAGCTCAGAAAGCAACAAGAAACCCTCATTCCAACATTGAGCTACAACTATTCTCCTTTATCAATTTCATCCTTTATTGATGTGTGTGTGTGTGTTGTGTTTGGCAGCTGCAACATACTGGTGTCTCATATTTAAGTCATGATCCAGTAAGACACCTAGATTTCTCTCACAATTGCTACTGCTCAGACCGGTATCAACTATTCTATAACTGTGCATTTAGTATTTCTTGTCTAGGAATAGGACCTTACTTTTCTCACCATTGAGAACTGCATTTCATTAGGTAGGGCCCAATGCTTAAGATTGCCAAGATCCTTCTGAATCTTGAGTTCATCTTCCAAAGAGTTAGCAATTACTCCCCCAAAGCAATAGAGATGCTATCGTGAGAGGGTATCACTGTTTTGATACACGCCTAATGTATATCCCAGTTCCCAGCCATGACACCTATAAGGGACAGAGTGAAAAGCAGCTCTTCAATTCCATAGAGAAGATATGGATGGATCTATCCTGCACCCACTACCACCACACTCCCATTACTACATAGAGAAACACACACACAAACCTGTGGGACTTTGTAGGTGCCTACTAATGTTGACATCTGGATAGAAATCTCCCTGTCAGCTGCATCAAGAAGAGCCAACAGGTGGTCCTTCCTTCCACAGCTGTAGTTGGGAACATTGGCTTCTCCAGTAGAGAGCATGTCCAGCAAGACTTCTGAAGTGCCAAGTGTGTTCAAATAGTTGTCATGGATATTGTAGCCAAGTGTGAGATTGCACAGGAACTGAATATTCTTGTTCATCTCTTGAATGGTGAAAATAAAGCGTTCTATTCCTTTGAAAGTATAAGGGTCACTAGTGTAAAAAAATACTTTGGTTAATACAAGATTCATCAACAGGTGTATTATAATACATTTTTTTCCAATTTCATCCTCTTTATCAACACATGACTATTGAGTCTGAAGTTAACACTGATCTAAAACCAGATCATCAAATTTAATATTTATAAATGTCGAGAAAATGGGAAGCAGATAAGAACCACAAATAGTCTATTATTTATAGCAACAGCAATTTTCATCAGCACAGAACCCAGTCTGCAAAACAATTCCTTTTTTTAAAGTACAACCATCATAAAAGGAAGAGGATATTTTATAAGTGACCCAGAAAAGCTGTTCTAAAATCAAGGCATCCTCTATTCCTATAAGGATCAGGCACTGAATATCAACAAGCAGTTATAAAATATGGAAATGAGCTGGTCATTTAATTAAACAATCAGTACTATTGAAACAAAAACAAAAGTCAGTATTAAGATTATGCCTTCTAGATTGGATGTGGAGAGGAAATATTTTTCTGTTCCATTTTGTATTTTGTCTCTTCCACTAAATAAAACAAAAGAAGAAACCATGAAATCTGATCAATCAACAAAATTAATCACTTCTGAATATAGTATAGTAAGCAGAATAAGGAGAAAAGAATGAGAATTGGAACTGCAGATGGAGGAAATACATGGTCATCACACTGGATGACTTACAAGTAAGACTGATTATAAGGAAGCTGGTTGAAAAACAACATTTGCTGTTTTAGTGTTACTGCACTGGTGACTATACCGATGAGATGGTCTCCTGGCCTGTAGTAGCTCCAGGGTCTTTCTCTATCCAGGTGCACCATATTCAGTGGGCACTTCATTCTAAGCTTCCCAGAGAATGTTTGGGACACCAGTAGCATTGAAAGCAGAAGCAGGAGGTCCATAATTCATGGAGCTGAATCAATTGCCTGTTTCCACAGAAGAGTTAGATGATTTCAAAGCACCCTCAAAAAATGAAATATCGGGTGGCTTTCTTTTTCCAAACAGAAACAAATTGAGCTTTATATGGAAAAGAGGAAAGATACAGCAGAGGCCCTGCCTGTGTCCTAAATCTTGTGCAAACCATTCAGCATGAGTAGAGGTTTATATCTTTTTCTGATGCAAGATCCATTCCACGTTGTTTCAGTCTTACATTCTATCAAAGGAAGATACTGGAAAAATAGCAGTAGATATCTCAAAGTCTGGGATTGTGATAATTACTATCAGTGATAATTTGTCCTTCAGGCGTCTTGCATGTACAGAGGGGCAGCTGGAGAAAAGGATTTTTCTGAAATATTACAGATACACCCCTGGAAACACCCTTCTATAATTATTGTCATCCTTCCTGTTAGGACATGTCCAGAAATGATGCTGGAGGAAGGATGCAATAGCACTTAGGCTTATATACTGCTTCACGGTGCTTTTACAGCCCTCCCTAAGCAGTTTAGAGTCAGCGTATTTGCCCCCAACAATCTGTGTCATCACTCTACCGATCCCGGAAGGATGGAAGACTGAGTCAACCTTGAGCCCGATGAGATTTGATCTGCCAAATTGCAGGCAGCCAGCAGTCAGCTGAAGTATCCTGCAGTAGTGCATTCTAACCACCGCACCACACTGGCTCTTCTTCAGTGAAGATGCTTCAGTACCCTGGGAATTGACTTCTGCTGTCCGCCATTGTGGCATATGGTCTCCAGAGATTGCTAGAGAAGGTTACCCAGAGCCATGCAGTTTGGTGGCAATCTAGGTTCTTGACACTTAACTCTAGTGCTTTCGGACACCTTCTGTACCCTTGAACCCTGTTTAATGTTAAGAGCAGGTCTTTTTTGTGATTTTTTTTTCTATGAGATCTCCAGATATTAATCCTAATTTGGAGCTGACTTTAAAATATAAAACATTTGCTAGACCAATTCTAGAATACAGCTCGCCTGTCTGGAACCCTCACCACATTTCTGACATCAATACAATTGAACGTGTCCAGAAATATTTTACAAGAAGAGTTCTCCATTCCTCTGAAAACAACAAAATACCTTATCCCACCAGACTTGAAATCCTAGGCTTAGAAAACTTGGAACTCCGCTTGACAAGACCTAAGTTTAACTCACAGAATCATCTATTGTAATGTCCTTCCTGTTAAAGACTACTTCAGCTTTAATTGCAAAATTACAAAAAAAAGTTACAAAAAATTAAAAAAAAAACATTTTAAAAATCTAATTCAGATTAGGCCGAAACGAATAAAAACAGTGATAAAACCATAATAAAACCCACGTTTAAAATACGTTAGGCCAGCCCTGCACGATAAAACAAGAGGGTCTTTAGCTCACATTGAAAGGTCCGGAGGTCAGGGAGTTGTCGTATCCCCAGAGGCAGCTCATTCCAGAGGGCAGGAGCCCCCACAGAGAAGGCCCTCCCCCTGGGCATCGCCAGTCGACATTGTTTGACTGACGGTACCCTGAGGAGGCCCTCCCTATGGGAGCACAGAGGTCGCTGGGAGGCTATTGGTGGCAGCAGGTGGTCCCGTAAATAACCTAGTCCTATGCCATGGAGCGCTTTAAAGATGGTAACCAACACCTTGAATTGCACCCGGAAGACCACCGGAAGCCAGTGCAGTTTGCGCAGGAGAGGTGTTACATGGGAGCTTCGAGTCACTCCCTCTATTACCCGGGCAGCTGCATTCTGGACCAGTTGAGCCCGGTGCTCTTCAAGGGAGCCCCATGTAGAGATTACAGTAGTCCAGGTGGGAAGTGACGAGGCATGAGTGACCGCATATAGGGAATCCCGTCTAGGAAGGACGAACTGGCGATCAGGCGGACCTGATGAAAAGCTCCTGGCGACGGCCATCATATGATCTTCTAAGGACAGCCGTACATCCAGGAGGACACCTAAGTTGCGAACCTTCCATAGGGGCCAATGATGCAACAACAGTCAGCGATGGATCAGCTGGCTGTACCGGGATGCCGGCATCCACAGCCACTCAGTCTTGAAGGGTTGAGTCGAAGCCTGTTCTTCCCATCCAGACCCGCAGCCTCCAGACACCGACATCACTTTAAGCATCATTGGGGTGGTAGAAAATCTACAGCTGAGTATCATCAGCTTGTGTACACCTGACTATCATTTCATTTTCCACTCTCCTTCTGCAGCTTTCTAATATCCTCTGACTTTTTGCTGAACTGATTCTGGTTATAGAAATTTTGTAGAAGAACTATTATAAGCTCTTAACATTAAATGGAACTAGCCTGGCAACCCATTCACCAGGATATTTACAAGAGGTAGGAACTCTTTTAAAGTGGTGGAATAAAATTCTGGGATTGTTGAGCAGGAAATTGTTGAGCAGGCTCAGAAAGTGACTCAAAAAGGCAGAAAACCCAGTGAACCAGCAGGTTCTGACAGGTTCTGGAGAACCAGTGGAAATTTTGAGTAGTTAGAACGGTAGCAGAAATGTTGACTACTTTAGAGAACTGGCAAATACCACCTCTGGCTGAGATTGGGGTGGGAATGGAGATTTTGCAATATCCTTAGGAGGGGAGGAATGGAGATTCCACAGTATCCGCCTCTGGCATGCCCATCAAACCAACAGAACCGGTAGTAAAAAAAAATGGATTTCACCACTGAGAAAAATGAGAAATACCTTCACAAACCTTTCACTGTTGTCATCTCACATCCTCTATTGATCGGAACCATCCTGACAGCATGTTGGTCAAGCTCAGCCTGAGCTGCCTTAAACCTGCCTTCAGATACATTTCTTGTTATTGGATTGTAGTATGCCACAGAATCACTTTCTGTGAAATGGCTATTGTATAAATTTAATCAATCAATCAATCACTAAAGTCACATCGACATCAGCAACAGCAGTAGACCAACTGTGAGTCTCCTCCTGACGGCCGGGTCGGGGTCCATCATGTGCCTCTGCAGCTCTGCCAAAGTCCTATCAGAGTCCTCAGAGCAGGCAAATAGATTAGACTTTTCCTGACTCAGAGAGTCAGATCCTTTATATAAGCCATGGGGTGTGGCCCATGACTCAGCACTTTTTTTTTTACATATGTTCTAAGACTCAGGCGCTTACAGTGTGTAAGGTATCAGGCCTGTCCTTCCTTTTTAGCCGCTCTCCATTCTCCGGGCGTGGATCTAGCCTCCAGTTGTTGGTAATTCCCAGCTGTTGGTAATTCCAGCTCGTGACTGGCTTTCATTCCTCAGGCACATGCTAGGTTTAAATCTGCCCGGCATGGTGCCAGGACTGGGGCTGGAGTCATGTCAGGCCATGTCAGCTTGGACTCCGGGCATGGTGCCAGGACTGGGGCTGGAGGCATGCCAGGACATTCTTCTGTACTAGCAGTGTCTGGCAGGAGATGAAGGCCTGGCTCTGCAAGAAGCGAGACACAACATCAACTCTTGAGGTAGTTCCATCTGGCTTCCAGGAGGCTCTTCCACAAGGCAGAGGATGCCAGAGAGAAGATGGTTCCTGGTCCAACTAGATGATATGGTTTCACAGAGGATGCCTGAAGCTCCTGTACTAGCCCTGCTCTGGGCTACGTTGGATGCCAAAAAATTAATGACTTACTCCATTTCCTGACTGATTATAATCAGCATATAATCAAGGACTGTATCAAGTAGACAGGTTTTATAGATAGTAGATTTTATCTGGTTAGTTCCTAGATCAAATCAATAGGATCATAGGTTCTACATCTGTGAGTTAGATTCGGGCAATAACGAGGCAGGAGACCAGATAGTGACAACAGCTCTTTACTATATGGTGAACCCAGCAGCACGGTAAAAACCCTCCTTATATACAGTTCAGCTGGAGGCTTCAGCCAATCAGCAACGTCTATTTCGCTATTTTCCTCCAAAACTTAAAGATACATTACACTCCTTCCTCCCAGAAAACTTTTACCCTATTTACATAATTAATTTTTTTAACGACGTAATCACGCAAGTAGAGGGCGCCTCCTGACTCTTTCGGACCTGCGCAGTTCATTATCTGGGAGTGAGTCGAGCTGGCCGGAGGGACTGTTTGTTCCTCTCAGCTCCTCCTCTAGGCCATCCGCCCTGGATTATTGCAGAGTCGTCCTGCTTTCCTTAGGAGGACCGTTGGTGCTGGACCTCTGGAACTCAGATAAGTCCTGCGCCGGGTTTGAGTTAGCTGTGATTCAATCATTGATAGTCAGGGCCTGTTTCATCTGTTTCTTGTGGCTTATTCTTTTCTTAACTGGTCTATGTTCCAAACCCGCCATCCTCTATCTCTTAGATATGATTTTGGTCCTGTTATTTCTAGGATTGTTCCTTTGCCAGTTTTTCACCATAATTGTGTGCCCACACGGAACTCCTACTGTCAATTCTCTTGTTTTGCCCGTGTTGTTTTGTACCCTGGTGTAGTTTGGGTTTAACGGTCTAACGGGCATCTAAGCTTTCTCCCATCAGTAGCTCTGCTGGGCTGCGCCAGTCGCTACAAGGGGTTCTGTGTTGTACCGCTAAGGGTGTCAATTTTAATTGCCAATCGCCTGGCCTGATTCTGGACAATGCCTCTTTGCTCCGGACGAAACGCTCTGCAAGGCCGCTCGTCGAGGGTGGGGCGCCGAGAGGACATGCCGGATGCCCTCCGCCAAGTACCCTCAAAAGGGTTGCCGTGAACTTGCGGCCGTTGTCTGAAACTAGTGTCTGGTAACCCGTGTGTTACAAAAGGTGCAGGACTGAAATTACAGCCTCATGTCATGGATAGAATGATTTCCAGCCATTTGGAAAATGCGTCACCACACTAAGAATGTTTGGCCGGAAGGGCCGGCAAAATCGATATGGATCGGGACCATGGGCCCTGGGGTTTCTCCCACTCGGATTGGGGCTGGGGTAGTGGTCTGATTCCTGGCATGCTTGGCATTTCCCAACCCTATCGCTAATCTCCATGTCCATCAAGGGCCACCACACATAGCTCCTGGCTAAACCCTTCATTCTCACGATCCCAGGATGGCCTTCGCAGAAGTTCCAGAACTTTTCCTCAAATTTCTGGGATCACCACTCTATCCCCAGAGCAAACACCCCTTGACACCCCGCGCTTTTACAAATTTTTTAAAACGCTCCCGGCGAGCGGCCATCCTCTTGCACCCAACCAATTACAGTCCAATGTAATGTCCTTGAAGAAGCCCGAGCCACCTCCTTGGAAGTGACTGGGCCAGAGTCCAAAGAGTCAATTAACAAGACGGGTGTCCCGGAGTGGGGTCTTCGATAGTCGCTGGTAGGGGCATCTGCTCAAGCGTCTGCATGCCCTAACTCCTTTCCTGGCTGTAGTAGTTTGTAAGAATATGCAGCCAGAAGATAGTCCATCGGGTCAGTCTGGGCGAAAGTGCAGGCATGGTCGCCGCCAGCAACCCTAGTAAGGTCTATGGTCTGTGATGATTTCAAGTCACGACCAAATACATATTCATGGAACTTCTTTACCCGGAGACTATGGCCAAGGCTTCCTATCCAACTGGCTATAGTTCCTTTCAGCTGATGACATTGTTCGGGAGTAAACGCTATAGGGGCTTCTGTGCCATTTGGCAGCCTGTGGCTGAGCACAGCCCCACCCGTAGGGAGATGCATCACAACTAGCACCAATGGCAGTGCTATTGTATTGGATCAATAGGCTATCACTAGACAGGAGGTTTTTTATTGCTTCGAATGCCCTAGCTTCCGCCTTTCCCCAAGACCATGCAGCATTTTTCCTAGTAATTTGTGTAGCGGCTCGGCTGTAGCCTTATTTTTTAAAATACCGCAGAAATTTACCAGACCCAAAATGCCTGCAACTCTGTTTTGTTTTGGGGCCTTCTGATTGCCCTAACCTTGCTCTCAGTGGGTGGATCCTCCTGTCTATCCGTAGCCCAGGAATTCGGATCCTACCCGATCTGGCATTTGTTAATTTGACTTTGAGACCGCGGACCGGAAAATGCCCAAACTTTTCTCAGTCGCACCCTAATTCTTCCATATTATCGGGATACCACGCCATCAAAGTACGGTACCACCCGGGAGCCCTGCAGAAGCCGCCCATTAAATTTCTGAAATAACCCTGGAGCCACACTGAACCCCAAACTGTAACCTGGTGCATTTAAAGCACCTCTGTGCATTGTTGTGCTCGCCGTTGCTATCTACGGGCAACTGTTGATAGGCTTGGGCCAAATCTAGCTTGGCAAAACCTGCCCTTGCCCTAGCGAGTGCAGCAAGTGTTGTACCACTGGGACGGGTAAGCGCTTTTTGCAAGCTTTGTTTAGCGCCTTGTAATCAGCGCAACCTGACCGACCCGCCTGGTTTCACTGGTGACTATAGTCTCCCACTGCATGGTCAACTGGCACTAGTATCCCTGGTTTACTAGTTTGTCCAGTTCCCGGTCAATCTTGGGCTTTAGGGCGAAGGGAACCCTCCTAGCCTTTAAACGGATAGGGGCAACTTGAGGGTCTAGTTAAGGAGATAGGGGTCCCTTGTACTTGCCCAGGCAGTCTTTGAAAACGCCCCAACTCCTTCATGAGTTCGCCCTTGAGGTCGACTTCATTTCGAAGACTCCAGTCACTCCCATGCCCAATGCTCGGAACCAGTCCAGTCCCAACAACCGGCAGAGTCCCATCGAGATGGTGATGGGCAGAGTTTTCAACTGTCCATACTTGACGTGGACGTCACCCCTCGAACAGGGATCCTGTTCCCTTGATAGTCCTACCTTTAATTTCTGTGGCCGCAGTTGCGCTTCGCGATGGCGCAAGTTTTTTCTAAGTTGTCCCAGGACATGATCGAATTGAAGATCCAGTGTCCACTTCCAATCGCACGGCACCCTCATGAGTGTTTTAATAAAGATTTTTTCTAGGCGTGTTGATGCCTGGCCCACTCACCAGTCTGATTCAACGCGCCTTTTTAAATTGACCAATCCCGGCCGCTGCTCCCGCTTTGATTGGTCGGTTTGAATTTTGGAAGGTTGGGCAGGCTCGCTGTGCCCTTTTTTTTCACATCGCCGACACGTCATCCTTAAATTTGCATTGTTGTGCTGGTGTTGGCCTCGCAACGATTCGCCCTCCCTCTCTCCGGCCTCCCGTGTGGAAGACTTCTTCCTCCTCCTCTTCCGACTCGGCCTGGACTTCAGGACCGGGTTGTTTCGCCGCTGGCGCGACCGGCTTTGTAGGGTTTCTGCCGCCAGACATCTCGTGAGCCCTGGCTCATCCAGGCGATGCCAGCCAGGTTGCTTCTGACAGCAGCCGCCGCAAACGGATGTCCCTGACCCGCAAATTAGCTGGTCGAGCAATGCCTTCCAAGTCTCGGTACACCGCAATGGTTCGCGGCTTTCCTCAGTGCTGCCATGTACACACTGATGGACTCGCCTCTGCTGCTGCGCGCTGCCTTAATTCGAACCTGCACAAACTTGGAAGGCGCAGCATAATGGGCTTTCAAACAGTCTGCAGAGTTTGCCACGTACCGACTGTACCGGCGCTATTCAAAGCGATTCTGTGTCGAAAACCTCGGGACCGCAGTGACTCAGGAAACGCGCTTCCTGTTGTCCGAGACTCCTTGAGTTCGTTTTCGAGGAAACACGAGCCATGTATGACCCCATTTTTCTTAGCTGGGTCGAATGGCGCTGGCGGTGTGTAGCTGGACATCGCTGCTTTCCGCCTTATTTGCTGGGTTCTGTATTCCTGGTGATTCAGCTCTTTGGCGCTCTTGCCTCGAGATCCCACCTTCGCCGCCAGTGTTAGATTCGGGCAATAACGAGGCAGGAGACCAGATAGTGACAACAGCTCTTTACTATAGTGAACCCAGCAAAACAACGGTAAAACCCTCCTTATATACAGTTCAGCTGGAGGCTTCAGCCAATTAGCAACGTGCTATTTCCCGCCTATTTTCCCTCCAAACCTTAAAGATACATTACATGTTGTGCTTTCCAAATTTACTTATTTGTTAATTTATCCAGGGTGAAATCTACTTACCTTCCTTAGGCTCAGAACTGCAATTGTGCATGCACTCGCTCATGCACACGTCACATGCGTGTGCAGACCTTCTGCATATGCACAGAAGGTAAAAACACATTACTTCCTGGTTAAAACCAGGAAGTAATGACACCTATGGTGGAGCTTGGTCATCGCTACCAGATTGCCAAACTACTGGTCATGATCGCTACAGATCGAATCCTGTCGATCCGTAGCATTTCACCCCTGAATTTATCTCTATACACGTAGATATTTTGTGGTATTTTATCTCTGTTTTTTGCCCCACTCGGTGAGTATAATTATCTTCCGATTTGTTCTATTATTTAGTTCCACCTTTACAAACAAAGTACACCCTTTTTTTTCTCCAATGAGAAATAATAGCTCCTTTTTTTTTTTTCAAAATTGAAATGCTCCAACAGTGGAACCCAAAGTCAAACTTTTGGTGGCTATAATGAATGAAAGTAATTTTCAGGGTTTTGTTCTGGTTTAGAACAGTAGAACAGAGAAGAAATAGTCATATGAACAAGAGCAGCCAAATCCATCACAAACCAGACTCAACTATATCCATATTGAGGATTGACATGTCAGACTCATGTTAAAATTCTCTCTAGAGACTGGAATCTATCAAGATATTTTTCTAAGGGATGTTTGGGAGAAAGTTCTCCTGTCTCACTTCTTGCCCCCTTTTTAGAGTTTTTTTCCCTATTTGTGACTCCTCCCATTGGGCACCTGCTCGTTGACTCACTCAGAGTTTAGAGAGGTGATGCCCCTCTTTGCGGCCATTATCCAAATCATAGTGATTTATTTCTTCTCTTGGTGCTAAATCTCAAAAGACTTTCTGGATTGCTTTCAGATATCACACAAACACAGCCATAGCATGCTTTCACTTTGACATCATATCAACTTGTTGGATGATCTCTTTGCCCTGGAAAATCTTGGGGGCATAAACGGCCCTGGAGAAAGAGATAACTTTGAAAGCTTTTATGACAGGCAGGGGATGCAGATATGAAGACTTGTACAGACTCTGTCAGAATTAGAAAACCTCTGGAGCTTCTGTCTTGGAAGAGGGATTTGGTTTCTTCCACCTCTTCCTATCACTGTGTCTTCAAAGCAAGGCTGGAGACTCCATCAGGAACACAAGTCATGTTCCTGCTTCTGCTGCTTCTGCTGCCCCAGGAAGTTCTGGGAAGTCTCAGAACCAAATGCCTCCTGACTCTGAAGAGGGACGAGTGCATCCACAGAACTATTAGCCAGGAGAGTTTCTCATTGGTGGCATCGTCTGCAACGAGGATGCAATTTTTACCAATAAGCTTCAACAAATCTCCTTTGACTCAAATTTTTCGTATGTCAAGTTCCTGCACAGAATTAGAGCCTCTCATTCCTGAGTTCTAAAGTTTTAGCTGCCTCTCTTACAATGAATGATCTCTTTGATCTGTTTTTCTCTTTCTGTCTCCTTTCATCCTTGGCTCATCCTTTTCAGCTGATGAACCTGATTTGAAATTCTCAAATAAATAATCAGTAGAGATTTTCTGTGTTTCTTGTCTTTGAAGAAGAAGATTTTCTTGACATCCTCTTAGCAGAGTTGGACTGTGGATGGACATGGTTCTTCTCTTCTACCACTCTCATGTCAATAAGGTCATCAGAATGGGTAGATACAGTATTGGCCAAACTTGTGGTAACCTTTGGGAAAAGTGTATTTTTAAAAACTAATGACACCTTTTTTTTTTTATAATACATAAATTATATATCAATGGAAAGATAATTTAATCAAGAATGTAATGTAATAACTTTTATGAAGGGTTTGCCATTAGAATAGCAGTTATAAAGAAGAAAATGAAACATGTAGAAAAATGAGATATAAAAATTATCATAGATAATGAATGGTTAGAAAATAGAAAGATAAGAAGACTGAATAATAGGTAGAATGTAGATGAAATAAAGGAAGATAGATCATAAAAGTAAATAAGATAGATTAAATATGTGTATATAAGAAAGAATAATATTGAAAGAAGTGTATATACATATATATATATATAATGTCATATGTTTGTCTTATGTTTTAACGTGTTCAAAATTTTTTAAAAAATTATCACCATGTCAATGCTTAGTTGGTAACCTTTATCATGAATTACAGCCTTACAACATCTTATGGAGTGACCCAAGTATTTTAGTTCAGCAGTTATAATGTGAAACCAAGGTTGAAGGATTGCTTCATTAATGGGTTTTATTGTTGGGTCACTTCTGAATAACAAGTTTCTTTAGTCGGCTCCATAGATTTTCAATTGGGTTAAGGTCTGCCTCCAACAGTGGAATATGATTATCTTGAAATCAAAAAAAATAGTGTTATTAGCCATCAAACCTTAAAAATACACTTTTAAGGTTTCATGGCCATACTGTAAATGCTGAAATATTGAATTTTCTCTGAAATAAAATGAGATAAGTTTGACAGTTTCATTCTGTACCACCAATTAAATGAATGGATCCCAATTCAGAATTGACTTTGTTAAAATGTGATTTCATTTGAGGGATGCAGCATCCTAATTATACATGAATTTATTGTCAGCTAAATCTTTATGGTAGATATGTGGGTCCTAGAAACACCTCCAGAAATTTAGCACTAACTTTTTGTTAACAGTCATAGTTGCTCATTTTATGTGTAGGGTTCTGTCTCTATGTGCCCTTTAATGATTCTACATTTTATATGGAACAATAGGTCACACTTCCAATTATTAATTATTGGGGAAGATTAAACAGGCAAAAGGATAGAAAGAGATTGAAAGTCAGTCTGAACTCTTCATACAGCAAGAATAAGACAACTTATTGAAGAAACCGAATTATGTGCAAATGATGAACATGTAATAACAACAATGTATAAAGTTTTAAAGCTTTGAAACAGGATGAACAGGTTCAATTTGTATGACTGAATTCACTATTAAATTCAGATATTAAATAAAGCAGAGAATTTGGATAATTGGTATTAGGTTTAGCTATATAGGTTAAGAGAATTTTTTTGAAATAAAATGATGTATTTTAGTATAGATATCAGAGAAATTATAAAGATAATTTCTGTGTAAACATATTTCAACCAATGAGGAATTGTGAAAAGAATGAAACATTTTGTCATGTATGGACTTGAGACAGCTGAGAAATTTTAGATACAAATTGACACAACAATACAAAGAATAAAAGCTAAAATTGTGAAGACATAATTCTTTTCACTTGGACTTCTGAGCAAAGAATTAGTAATTAGTAATTAGTAACATTGGAATGTGGCTCAGGAAGAAGCCTGTTATTAAACAGCTTTGCAATTACTGCAGATTCAAGAATTGACTCAGCCTTCCATCCTTTATAAGGTAGGTAAATGAGGACCCAGATTGTTCAATAGTTGAATTTGTATATAAATATACAAATAGATGAGACTATTGCCTTATATGTAAGTGAGTCTTGGAGACATATAAATGTAAAAAATAAAATAAAATAAAATAGTGTTTATAAATAGTAACTGTGGCAAGATTATTGTCTGCCCAATGATGGAAGAATCATGGAATTCTCACTAGACGGTGAAAATGTAGAATTTGCAGAAATGAAAAATATCTGTTGAAAAGAAGGTGGGAATCAGTTTTTCTTTTTTTAATTTCTTGGACCTTTTCTTCCTTTTTCTATTTTTTCATTCCTTTTTAAAATTAATATTTCATTTTCTTAAACAATTCTTTATAAACATAAAAAAAGAATTAGAGAAACTAATTACTAAACTAACTCAGAAATAATATGTGTTCAGTATCCAAAAATAAAAGAAAAATTGAAAGAATCCCAGAGTTACATTCAGATAGGTGAGATTTTGGGGATTTAAAATGCCTCAAACCTCTCAGCCTTAGGTGGATTAAAATACAACTGTTAATTTAATGGTTAAATAAAATGTCGCCCATTGATTATGTCCTGATACTTTCATACTTAGGAAACCATTATCAGAGTACTGGAAATTGTCCTTCCTTTTGCAATCCAAGCGATCAACAAGAATCCCATTTTGTTCAATGTCACCCTGGGATACAACATCAAACCACCAATGACCTCGGAGGCTTTGCTGGACCTGCTTTCAGAGGAGGCCAATGTTCCCAACTACAGCTATGGAAGGCAGAGAACACAGTGGCTGTTCTCAAGGGCTGATACTGACATCTCCTCCAGATTTCAACCATGTTGGGAACCTACAAAATCCCACAGGTGCCTTTGTTGAAGACATTTTAGATATGAATTTTTTTTTTTTTTATTGGAAAGTTTTTATTTTATTTATTTTATTTTATTTTGTCACAACAGTATATATAAGCATAAGCATGAAAGTAACTATATAATATATATATATATAAGTATAAGTATGTAATAACTATATTAATTGGATATAATGAAAGAAACAATAGGACAGGAATGGTAGGCACGTTTGTGCTCTTATGCATGCCCAAGACCTCTTAGGAATGGGGTGAAATCAACAGTAGACAGTTTTGGTTAAAGTTTGGGATTTTGAGAAGAGACCACAGAGTCAGGTAGTGAGTTCCAAGTATAACTCTGTTACAGAAGTCATATTTTCTGCAATCAAGATTGAAGCGGTTAACATTAAGTTTAAATCTATTGTTTGCTCTGTATTGTGATTGAAGCTGAAGTAGTCTTCACAGGAAGGACATTGTAATAGATGATTCTATGAGTTAAACACAGGTCCTGTCGAAGGCTGAGTTCTAAGTTTTCTAAACCCAGATTTCAAGTCTGGTTGCATAAGGTATTTTGTTGTATTCAGAGGTGGAGAACTCTTCTTGTAAAATATTTCTGGACATGTTCAATTGTATTGATGTCTGAAATGTGGTATGGGTTCCAGATGAAGCTGTATTCAAGAATTGGTCTAGCAAATGTTTTATAAGCTCTGGTTAGTAGTGTAGTGTTTCTGGAGAAGAAATACAAACATCCTCTACAGTTGTATTGTGGGAATTGATAAGGATGAAGGATCAAATGAAGAGAAGGATCTGAAGACAATCTTTCCTAGCACAATTGTCATACAGATTGCAATTCTGTGGGTTTTGAACAGCAAGGCTTCACTGAAGTGAGAACAGAACAATGTAAGGCAGAATGACCAGAGACTTAAAAGGTCTTCATTGTAAGAAGCAATTCCTCCATTAGGAGATTTTTGTTTTTATGGTCTAATAAAAACAGTTAGAGAACATACAGGCAGTTATGATTTTAACATCTTGAATAAAGATCTAAAGATATTTAGTTGCATCCTGGACATAAACTGTTTTCAATATCAAACGACGCTATAGAGCACTGCACAAGAACAACTTGACATAAGAACAGTTTTTTTGGCAATCATCAAACAAATAATTCATCAACTCAAACTATTTACTGAATCTGCACTATTAATCTTACAGTTATCACCAATCTTTTCCACTTATGACAGTGTAACTCATTGTTGGAATCTTATGATTTATATTGATATATTGACCATCAATTGTGCAAATGTTGACCTTATAAGACTTTCTTTTATGTACATGAGAGATAGAAACAATGTGTGAATCACACCAATAAAAAATTCTATTCTATTCTATTCTATTCTATTCATTCTATTCTATTCTATTCTATTCTATTCTATTCTATTCTCAAAGTTAACCTTTTTTTCTTTTCAGATCAGTCACAGTTTTGATTCCCAGGTTCTGAGTGATGAAAATCCTTTTCTACCCAATGCTCCCTGCTGAAGGAGCCCAGTACCCAGGGATGGTGAAGCTGGTCCTCCATTTCAGGTGGACTTTGGTGGGTCTCCTTGCTCCAGACACTGAGAATGGACAAAGGTTCATGAGGACGATGACTTCCATGCTGTTGTCAGGAATGGCATTTGCCCAGTTTTATCACAAACCTTTTCCCCAGCTTCTGGAAGCAACATAGAGTGGCATTATTCCTCAGTTGGAGAAAGGTGAATGTCTTTATTTTGCTGCAGACTTGAGTTCATTCAATGGAGGGATTTTGCTTCGGATATAGTATTTGAAGGCTTACGGAACCTCCTAGAGGGAAAGTCCTGCTCACCACAATCCGCTGGGACTTCACTATTTATTTGAAAAAACAATCTTTTCCAGTCAAATACCTCCATGGCATATTTTCCTTTCCTATGCAGGAAAATCAATTTGCAAAGTATGGTAGGCAGTTGAAGCTTCATTCTTTTATGAGACACCATGTAGAGACCTCCTTCCTGTGTTCCTATACCAACAATGCCTTTTCGGTGAAAGTCTGGATTCAGTGCAGGCAGATAGAAGATCTGAAAGCTCTCAAGGAAGAAGAGATGGATCCAATCCTGACTCGGGACAGCTATTTAATTTACAACACAGTCTGGGCTGTGGCAAGGGCCTTAAATGCAGCTTATTTATCCAGATCCAGGAACACATTTAAAACTGGTAAAAAAGTAAAAACTCCAAAGTTGAAGGCATGGCAGGTACTTATTTTCTATTGCACAGCTCTCCACAACAGCTGAGAATCTATGTTACGATTTAAGAACCTAACAATAATTATACTGCATTTTGAATATAAAAATTACATTTAATTCCAATTGTCTATTGCAGTCCTTTCTGCATGTCACCCTGCTCATTTCTTTTCCGATTTCTTTTACAAGCTTCTTGATAAACATATTATTCTTCTACCTCTTTCTTCTTTGACATTTTACCATGTCATACACTAAAAAGTGTGTTGTGTATATTAAGCTGTTTAACACCTCCGATCCTCTCGCTTCCTGGGCTTTACCCAGAGTGGGTCTCATTCTTTGGCTAAGAATCCCTTTGGTTTTCCTTCCCTGGCTCAAAATTCTCAGTAGAAGCCTTTTGGGCCAAGAAGCTAAGCAGGCTAAAGTCAGGTGAGAAGATGAAGGGTTGGATTGAGAAAAGTCTGGAAGTAACAAGAGTGAAGAATATTCCACAAAAATATTCCATAGATGTTCCATAAAATTGAAGGAAGTGACAAATAATTCCCCCAACATTGTCAAACTATTGACTAAATCTGCGCTACTATTAATCTTCTCATCGTTCCCATCACCCATCTCCTCCCACTTATGACTGTATGACTGTAACTTGTTGCTGTATCTTTATGATTTATATTGATTGTTTCCTAGTATGATTTGATTGCGTATTTGTTCCCATATGACTATCATTAATGTTGCTCCTTATGATTCTTGACTATTGTATCTTGTCTTTTTATGTACACTGAGAGCATATACATCAAAGACAAATTCCTTGTGCGTCCAATCACACTTGGCCAATAAAGAATTCTACTCTACTCTACTCTACTCTACTCTACTCTACTCTGTTCTGTTCTGTTCTGTTCTATTCTATTCTATTCTATTCTATTCTGTTCTGTTCTGTTCTGTTCTGTTCTATTCTATTCACTGTCACCATGAAGATATTGGGGTCAAGTTGTCCACCTGCCACCTTAAAGCAGAGTTTCATAAGCACATCTACTAGCAGAGCAAAGGTCCCCACCGTCATCCTCAAACTGAGCAAAGATTTCCCCCCCCTATCTGCCGATTGACCTGTAAACCAGGTTTTTTTTAATAACATTGTTATTAAACGTATATAAAACTATAACTGTCTGATTTCATTTTGGCTTTCTTGGCAAAATTCCTTCAGTGTTGTTGTGCACAACTTCCATTTCCTTTAGGGTTTTAATTTTGGACCTCAATAGTTCATACTGCCTATATCCTTTGCTTTGGTTACTTCCTTTGGTTTTCCAAAGTTTGCGGTGATGATTATGAATGGAAGAGATAAAGAACATCCTTCACCATCCTCATTTTCCAGGCCATTCTTGATCTTTCTAACAAGATTCCGTATTCCTCATACAGATCCTTCTGAGATGGTGATGTCTTACCAAAGAGCTTTCTATGTCCTGTGTAACATTGCCCCTTTTCTCGTCCATTCCAGCTTCATTCTTTCCTTCGAACCTCTCAGTTTTATAATAATTCCATCCATGGGGTATATTTGGATGAGAATGGAGAGCTGGTAGAAGACCTGGATATTATGAACACAGTGATTTTCCCCAATTACTCTGCTATCATATTGACACTTGGGAGGCTAGAAGGAGTGGGATCCTTGGATTTCAAGTTGGTGATGAACCAGAGTGCTATTTCAAAGATGGAAATGCTGAACAAGGTAGGAAAAAGACTTTATTCAGCTCTTTATGAAGGTGTTTCCAAGACGATTGCAACATTGGAGCAGGGATGCTCTTGGAATGTCATCTCAGTTCTCCCAGAGAGGAAACATCTTCCTATTAGATGTTCAGGTGGCTATGAGAAAAAGATCCTTAACTATTCCAGAACTGTTCATCAAATGTCTGCAAGGAAGCTGGATTTATATCATGGGAAAAAGTGATTGATTTTGTCAAAACTGAAATCCATTCAGCTTTCTTTTCAGTAGGTACATTGAGAATTTAATCTAAAATTGTAGTGGGAGAAAATTAGAAGAGGAGGTAAATAGACAAACAGCAAGCAACCACATCAGTTTGAGGAGCTCTAAGTTTCTTTTTTATTATTATTTATTTATTTGCATTTATATCCAGCCCTTCTCTGAAGACTCAGGGTGGCTTACACTATTACATTCTTGTAGTCTTCAAATTTAGCAAAGCTAAACCTTGAATTGGAGATCCCAAACTTTTCTTTTTACATATTTTAGGAAATAAAATAATTCATGCACTCGGTGTTATTTTCCCCCCTCTTTCTGGCCAGCCCTTCCCTCCTTCCAGGTGTGTGGAAAGCTGTCCTCCTGGATTCATGAAGGTGGCTCAGGAAGGGAAGCCCATCTGCTGCTACAATTGTTGTCCTTGTGCAGAAGGATCCATCTCCACCATGGAAGGTGGGTGACAGCAGGAGAAAGGGACAGACTTTGGGGAGGACCAAAGATCTTGAGATTCTCCATGCATGTGCATTTTGAAACGCTTGGCCGGAGGGATCCCACCTCTTTGAGTCTTGAGAAACATATACATGTATCTCATAGTGAATTAAAAGAAAATATATTGGAGATTAAACCGGGGTGAAATTCTCCCGGATCGGAGGGGATCGCGTGATCCCGTAGCAATGGCGGCTGCTGGTTCGGAGGACCGGTAGCAAAAATCCCTGGCCCCGCCCTCCCTGCCTCTGCTGAGCCGCACCATCTGCAGAGGTGTTTTTTTTTTTAGTTTTAAAAGCCGGTTTTGCTTCAGCCGAAACAGACCTTTAAAAGTAAAAAAAAAGCCTTTGAGGATCCCGCCCCTCAGCTGAGATTTGTAGAAAACATGTAGAAAAACTCCTTTTAAAAGAGTCTAAGCCACTTACCTGATTACTGATCGACCCCATGGCTCTGCTCACAGCCCGAAAGCCCCAGTTTCGCTTTTAGCACGAGACAGAACTAATCTAAACTTAGCTAATCTATTTCACCACTGAGTATTAATGCTGTCTGGCTGAGGAACTCTGGGAATTGAAGTCCACAATAAAATAAAATAAAATTAAATTAAAAAATAAAATATTTGTGCAGCTTTCTGAGATTTGGTGTGTTTCTGTAGTGTTTCGGTCTAGCTACACAAACACACAAGAGATTGGATAGCCATTTGTCTGAAGTGGTGTAGAGTTTCCTGCCTGAGCAGGGGGTTGAACTAGAAGACCTCCAAAGTCTCTTCCAACTTTGCTATTCTGTTTTTCTATTATAAGATGATCCTTGGCTTATTTTGATTAGTTGATTTCCATTGTCCCATATGTTTAACAGTTCCCAGTCAAAACTGGTACTTCTCCCAGAGACTGTAAATTCTTGTCTTCATACTGGGAGTCTAAAAAGGAAAAGGGTTCAAAGGCACCATATTTTGGCCTTGTTTTTTGCAGAAATTCAAAGCTCCAAATACTATGGATGTATTTGTGATATCCAAGATGAGTCATTATATAGTATCCCAAAGCTGTGGTGACCCAGATTTTCTCTCTGATGGGTCCTGACAAAATGTCGAGTGTTAGATGAAAAATATGAAATGTGTTTGAAACGATAATGTGTTCTGTGAAGTGAACAAAGACATTGACTTGTTTCCACTGAGAAAAGCTGGAATCCCGGAAAGGTGCTAGATCTCCAGTCATTGAGAATTGTTGTGATATAACAACACAAATTCCATTCCTGATGAGCAAATGAGGAAAAGTCCTCAGGAAATTCTCTCCCTCCTCTGTGTCTGGAGCAAGGAGACCAATCAAGGTCCACCTGAAGTGCAGGAGAACTCGGACAATTGCTGAATACTGGAACCCTTCCTTGAGGAGCATCCGATGGAAAAAAGGGAATTTACTTTTATCACTCAGAGTCTCTGAAACAACTCTATGACTGATCTGGAAAAGCAATGAAGAATGCTGTGTTATATTTTGAGTGAGATCAACTCCAAAATATGAGTTTTTAATAAATCCAACTTTTTGTTTTGATAAACATCTTAGAATTATTTGTTCATTGGCCTGATTGTACAGCATTTTATCATGCAGCTGTAGGACACTCTGATCATTGCATGATTCACCTTGTACCTGCTTACAGGCAAAGACTTAAAGCCACAAAACCAATAATTAAATCAGTGAAGACCTGGACGGAGGAATCAAAATTAAAGCTGCAGGCATGTTTTGACTGCACTGATTGGAATATTTTTAAAGATACCTCTGCAGACCTGGATGAACTCACAGATACTGTAACATCATATGTCAGCTTCTGTGAAGACCTATGTGTACCTACAAGGAATTTGCGAATACACAGTAACAACAAACCTTGGTTTACACCTAAACTTAAGCAGCTACGACATTCCAAAGAGGAAGCCTACAGAAAAGGTGTTAAAATGCTGTACAATCAGGCCAGAAATGCACTAACAAGGGAGATCAGAGCAGCAAAAAGAAGCTACTCTGAAAAGCTAAAGAATCAGTTTTCAGCAAATGAACCAGCAAACATGTGGAAAACTCTTAAAAATATCACCGGCTATGGCAAACCTCCTTCCCAGGCTGAAGGTAATCAACAACTGGCAGATGACCTGAATGAGTTTTACTGCAGGTTTGAAAGGAAACTACAGCCACCTATCTCCACAACCCCCATCTCACACACCAACAACAGCCAAGCCTCTACAACTGACCCCATTTCATTGGGTTCACAACCCCTAGTGATCACAGAAAAGGAAGTGCAGGACCTGTTTCACAGACAAAAGCCAGGAAAAGCTCCAGGCCCAGACAAGATAACTCCTTCTTGCTTAAAGTCTGTGCTGACCAATTGGCCCCATCTTCACCCATATTTTCAATAAATCACTAGAGATATGTTATGTTCCTTCTTGCTTCAAATGCTCTACCATCATCCCAGTGCCGAAGAAGCCCACCATCAAGGAACTGAATGACTACAGACCAGTTGCTTTAACATCTGTAGTCATGAAAACCTTTGAAAGGCTAGTGCTTTCCTACCTGAAAACCATCACGGATCCGCTGTTAGACCCCTTGCAATTTGCATACCGAGCAAATAGATCAACAGATGATGCTGTTAATATGGCTCTGCACTACATCCTACAACATCTTGAGTCTCCAAAGACCTATGCAAGGGTCTTTTTTGTAGACTTTAGTTCAGCATTCAATACCATCATTCCAGACATTCTTCTAACTAAGCTAAACCAGCTACAGGTATCGGAACAGACTTGTAAGTGGATCACAAGCTTCCTAACAAACAGGAAGCAGCAGGTGAAGCTAAGCAAGATCACATCAAATACCTGTACAATTAGCACAGGGGCCCCCCAAGGCTGTGTGCTCTCCCCACTTCTCTTCTCTCTGTATATCAATGACTGCATCTCCAATGATCCATCTGTTAAGCTACTGAAGTTCGCAGATGACACAACAGTGATTGGTCTCATTCGAGACAATGACGAATCCGCATATAGACGAGAGGTCGAACGACTAGCCTTGTGGTGCAACCAAAACAATCTGGAACTGAACACACTCAAAACCGTAGAAATGATGGTAGACTTTAGGAGAAACCCTTCCATACTTCCACCTCTCACAATACTAGACAACACAGTATCAACAGTAGAAACCTTCAAATTTCTGGGTTCTATCATATCACAAGATCTCAAATGGACAGCTAACATCAAAAACATCATTAAAAAAGGACAACAAAGAATGTTCTTTCTGCGCCAACTCAGTAAGCTCAAACTGCCCAAGGAGCTGCTGATCCAGTTCTACAGAGGAATTATTGAGTCTGTCATTTGCACCTCTATAACTGTCTGGTTTGGTTCTGCAACCCAACAAGAAAAACACAGACTTCAGAGGATAATTAGAACTGCAGAAAAAATAATTGCTACCAACCTGCCTTCCATTGAGGACCTGTATACTGCACGAATCAAGAAGAGGGCCGTGAAAATATTTGCAGATCCCTCGCATCCTGGACATAAACTGTTTCAACTCCTACCCTCAAAACGACGCTATAGAGCACTGCACATCAGAACAACTAGACACAAGAACAGTTTTTTCCCGAAAGCCATCACTCTGCTAAACAAATAATTCCCTCAACACTGTCAATTTACTGAATCTGCACTACTATTAATCGTTTCATAGTTCCCATCACCAACCTCTTTCCACTTATGACTGTATGACTATAACTTGTTGCTGGCAATCCTTATGATTTATATTGATATATTGACCATCAATTGTGTTGTAAATGTTGTACCTTGATGAACGTATCTTTTCTTTTATGTACACTGAGAGCATATGCACCAAGACAAATTCCTTGTGTGTCCAATCACACTTGGCCAATAAAATTCTATTCTATTTAAAATGTTAAACACAGAATATTAAGAAGACTTTTCATAAAAATGGAAAATGAGAAACAAATTAACGAAAAAGAATAACAATCAAAATGCAAATCATATTTCTTGATCACGCCTACAATTTAATGCAGTTAGACTCACATGTGATAACTTTAACTGAGGTATATTGTTCCAATAAAGGGCCATATTATATTTAATTTTGGAAGAATGTTACATTGATCTCTGCTTCTATAGTTCACATTCTTTGTGCAGCTATCGTTCTACTTTCTTCCCTAGTTGTGCAAGAGACAGGGAGACCATAGTTCCTCATATAATTTGTCAGTTGTATAAGCCAAGAAGTCTTTAGTTGAACTTTTATCTGTTCTAACAGACACAATTTTGAGAGTTGGTAGTTTCCATAGCTTTCATTTTGCACCAATAATTAATGATGTTAATTGATGTTGATTAACATGATGTTGATTAGTTCATATTAATTAACATCAGACCAACAATCAAGAAATAAACAATGCCCCAATCAAGGAACTGCCAAACAAACTAACAGTAAACAGCCCAACCAAAAAACCTCAAAGACCATTCCCACCAGCACTTACAGGGCAAGTCATTAGAAGATAAAATTGAGACCATACCTCACACTCCTTACTAGCACTCATGATCTTACCTAGTTTGGGTAATGACATGTTTACAAGCTCAGAAAGCAACAAGAAACCCTCATTCCAACATTGAACTACAACTATTCTCCTTTATCAATTTCATCCCTTTATTGATGCAGCCTAGGTCTGCATTGGATGCTTTGGCAGCTGCAACATACTGGTGTCTCATATTTAAGTCATGATCCAGTAAGACACCTAGATTTCTCTCACAATTGCTACTGCTCAGACCGGTATCAACTATTCTATAACTGTGCATTTAGTATTTCTTGTCTAGGAATAGGACCTTACTTTTCTCACCACTGAGAACTGCATTTCATTAGGTAGGGCCCAATGCTTAAGATTGCCAAGATGCTTCTGAATCTTGAGTTCATCTTCCAAAGAGTTAGCAATTACTCCCCCAAAGCAATAGAGATGCTATCATGAGAGGATATCACTGTTTTGATACACGCCTAATGTGTATCCCAGTTCCCAGCCATGACACCTATAAGGGACAGAGTGAAAAGCAGCTCTTCAATTCCATAGAGAAGATACGGATGGATCTATCCTGCACCCACTACCACCACACTCACATTACTATGTAGAGAAACACACACACAAACCTGTGGGACTTTGTAGGTGCCTACTAATGTTGACATCTGGATGGAAATCTCCCTGTCAGCTGCATCAAGAAGAGCCAACAGGTGGTCCTTCCTTCCACAGCTGTAGTTGGGAACATTGGCTTGTCCAGTAGAGAGCATGTCCAGCAAGACTTCTGAAGTGCCAAGTGTGTTCAAATAGTTGTCATGGATATTGTAGCCAAGTGTGAGATTGCACAGGAACTGAATATTCTTGTTCATCTCTTGAATGGTGAAAATAAAGCGTTCTATTCCTTTGAAAGTATAAGGGTCACTAGTGTAAAAAAATACTTTGGTTAATACAAGATTCATCAACAGGTGTATTATAATACATTTTTTTCCAATTTCATCCTCTTTATCAACACATGACTATTGAGTCTGAAGTTAACACTGATCTAAAACCAGAGGCACCGATCAACATTTAATATTTGTAAATGTTGAGAAAATGGGAAGCAGATAAGAATCACAAATAGTCTATTATTTATAGCAACAGCAATTTTCATCAGCACAGAACCCAGTCTGCAAAAAAATTCCTTTTTTTAAAGTACAACCATCATAAAAGGAAGAGGATATTTTATAAGTGACCCAGAAAAGCTGTTCTAAAATCAAGGCATCCTCTATTCCTATAAGGATCAGGCACTGAATATCAACGAGCAATTATAAAAATATGGAAATGAGCTGGTCAAGGTTAACTACAACAATCAGTACTTGTTGTATTGATCAACAACCAAACAAAAGTCAGTATTAAGATTATGCCTTCTAGATTGGATGTGGAGAGGAAATTTGGATACCTTTTTTCTGTTCCATTTTGTATTTTGTCTCTTCCACTAAATAAAACAAAAGAGGAAACGCATGGAAATATGATCAATCAACAAAATTAATCACTATCTGGAATATAGTATAGTAAGCAGAATAAGGAGAAAAGAATGAGAGTTGGAACTGCAGATGGAGGAAATACATGGTCATCACACTGGATGACTTACAAGTAAGACTGATTATAAGGAAGCTGGTTGAAAAACAACATTTGCTGTTTTAGTGTTACTGCACTGGTGACTATACCGATGAGATGGTCTCCTGGCCTGTAGTAGCTCCAGGGTCTTTCTCTATCCAGGTGCACCATATTCAGTGGGCACTTCATTCTAAGCTTCCCAGAGAATGTTTGGGACACCAGTAGCATTGAAAGCAGAAGCAGGAGGTCCATAATTCATGGAGCTGAATCAATTGCCTGTTTCCAAAGAAGAGTTAGATGATTTCAAAGCACCCTCAGAAAATGAAATATCGGGTGGCTTTCTTTTTCCAAACAGAAACAAATTGAGCTTTATATGGAAAAGAGGCAAAGGTACATTCAGCAGCACGGCCCCTGCCTGTGTCCTAAATCTTGTGCAAACCATTCAGCATGAGTAGAGGTTTATATCTTTTTCTGATGCAAGATCCATTCCACGTTGTTTCAGTCTTACATTCTATCAAAGGAAGATACTGGAAAAATAGCAGTAGATATCTCAAAGTCTGGGATTGTGATAATTACTATCAGTGATAATTTGTCCTTCAGACCTCTTCCATGTACAGAGGGGCAGCTGGAGAAAAGGATTTTTCTGAAATATTACAGATACACCCCTGGAGACACCCTTCTATAATTATTGTCATCCTTCCTGTTAGGACATGTCCAGGAATGATGCTGGAGGAAGGATGCAATAGCACTTAGGCTTATATACTGCTTCACGGTGCTTTTACAGCCCTCCCTAAGCAGTTTAGAGTCAGCGTATTTGCCCCCAACAATCTGTGTCATCACTCTACCGACCCCGGAAGGATGGAAGACTGAGTCAACCTTGAGCCCGATGAGATTTGATCTGCCAAATTGCAGGCAGCCAGCAGTCAGCTGAAGTATCCTGCAGTAGTGCATTCTAACCACCGCACCACACTGGCTCTTCTTCAGTGCTTCAATGAAGATGCTTCAGTACCCTGGGAATTGACTTCTGCTGTCCGCCATTGTGGCATATGGTCTCCAGGGATTGCTAGAGAAGGTTACCCAGAACCATGCAGTTTGGTGGCAATCTAGGTTCTTGACACTTAACTCTAGTGCTTTCGGACACCTTCTGTACCCTTGAACTCTGTTTAATGTTAAGAGCAGGTCTTTTTTGTGATTTTTTTTTCTATGAGATCTCCAGATATTAATCCTAATTTGGAGCTGACTTTAAAATATAAAACATTTGCTAGACCAATTCTAGAATACAGCTCGCCTGTCTGGAACCCTCACCACATTTCTGACATCAATACAATTGAACGTGTCCAGAAATATTTTACAAGAAGAGTTCTCCATTCGTCTGAAAACAACAAAATACCTTATCCCACCAGACTTGAAATCCTAGGCTTAGAAAACTTGGAACTCCGTCGCCTTCGACAAGACCTAAGTTTAACTCACAGAATCATCTATTGTAATGTCCTTCCTGTTAAAGACTACTTCAGCTTTAATTGCAAAATTACAAAAAAAAGTTACAAAAAATTAAAAAAAAACATTTTAAAAATCTAATTCAGATTAGGCCGAAACGAATAAAAACAGTGATAAAACCATAATAAAACCCACTTTTAAAATACGTTAGGCCAGCCCTGCGCGATAAAACAAGAAGGTCTTTAGCTCGCATTGAAAGGTCCGGAGGTCAGGGAGTTGTCGTATCCCCAGAGGCAGCTCATTCCAGAGGGCAGGAGCCCCCACAGAGAAGGCCCTCCCCCTGGGCATCGCCAGTCGACATTGTTTGACTGACGGTACCCTGAGGAGGCCCTCCCTATGGGAGCGCAGAGGTCGCTGGGAGGCTATTGGTGGCAGCAGGTGGTCCCGTAAATAACCCAGTCCTATGCCATGGAGCACTTTAAAGATGGTAACCAACACCTTGAATTGCACCTGGAAGACCACCGGAAGCCAGTGCAGTTTGCGCAGGAGAGGTGTTACATGGGAGCTTCGAGTCACTCCCTCTATTACCCGGGCAGCTGCATTCTGGACCAGTTGGAGACTCCGGGTGCTCTTCAAGGGGAGCCCCATGTAGAGAGTGTTACAGTAGTCCAGGTGGGAAGTGACGAGGGCATGAGTGACCGTGCATAGGGAATCCCAGTCTAGGAAGGGACGCAACTGGCGTATCAGGCGGACCTGATGAAACACTCCCCTGGCGACGGCCATCATATGATCTTCTAAGGACAGCCGTACATCCAGGAGGACACCTAAGTTGCGAACCTGCTCCATAGGGGCCAATGACTCGCCCCCAACAGTCAGCGATGGGATCAGCTGGCTGTACCGGGATGCCGGCATCCACAGCCACTCAGTCTTGGAAGGGTTGAGTCGAAGCCTGTTCTTCCCCATCCAGACCCGCACAGCCTCCAGACACCGGGACATCACTTTAACAGCATCATTGGGGTGGGTAGGGGTGGAAATCTACAGCTGAGTATCATCAGCTTATGTACACCTGACTATCATTTTCTTATTTTCCACTCTCCTTCTGCAGCTTCCCTTCTAATATCCTCTGACTTTTTTGCTGAACTGATTCTGGGTTATAGAAATTCTTGTAGAAGAACTATTATAAGCTCTTAACATTAAACCTGGAACTAGCCTGGCAACCCATTCACTCTCAGGATATTTACAAGAGGTAGGAACTCTTTTTAAAGTGGTGGAATAAAATTCTGGGTCTTCTATTGTTGAGCAGGAAATTGTTGAGCAGGCTCAGGAAAGTGACTCAAAAAAGGCAGAAAATCCAGGGGTGAAATCCAGCAGGTTCTGACAGGTTCTGTAGAACCAATAGTGGAAATTTTGAGTAGTTCGGAGAACCGGTAGCAGAAATGTTGACTACTTTAGAGAACTGGCAAATACCACCTCTGGCTGGCCCCAGATTGGGGTGGGAATGGAGATTTTGCAATATCCTTCCCCCAGGAGTGGGGAGGGAATGGAGATTCCACAGTATCCGTCCTCTGGCATGCCCATCAAGCCACGCCCACAGAACCGGTAGTAAAAAAAAATGGATTTCACCACTGAGAAAACCCCTGAGGGAAATACCTTCACAAACCTTTCACTGTTGTCATCTCACATCCTCTATTGATCGGAACCATCCTGACAGCATGTTGGTCAAGCTCAGCCTGAGCTGCCTTCCAAACCTGCCTTCAGATACATTTCTTGTTTTATTGGATTGTAGTATACTACACAGAATCACTTTCTGTGAAATGGCTGGCTGTATAAATTTAATCAATCAATCATCACTAAAGTCACATCGACATCAGCAACAGCAGTAGACCAACTGTCGTGTCACACTCCTCCTCTGACGGCCGGGTCGGGGAAGTCCATATCAAGTGTGCCTCTGCAGCTCTGCCAAAATCCTATCAGAGTCCTCAGAGCAGGCAGGAATCCAGATTAGACTTTTCCTGACTCAGAGAGTCAGATCCTTTATATAAGCCATGGGGTGTGGCTCCATGACTCAGCACTTTTTTTTTTTACATTTATATCCCGCCCTTCTCCGAAGACTCAGGGCGGCTTACAGTGTGTAAGGTAATTATCCAGGCCTGCCCCTCCCTTCCTTTTCCTGACGTCGCCTCTCCATTCTCCGGAAGCGTGGATCTCTCCAGCCTCCAGTTGTTGGTAATTCCAGCCCAGCTGTTGGTAATTCCAGCTCGTGACTGGCTTCATATTCCTCAGGCTCACATGCTGTGGGGGAGGGGTTTAGTTGCTCCATCTGCCCGGGCATGGTGCCAGGACTGGGGGCTGGAGTCATGTCAGGCCATTCGTCTTGCTTGGACTGTCCGGGCATGGTGCCAGGACTGGGGGCTGGAGGCATGCCAGGACATTCTTCTGTACTAGCAGTGTCTGGCAGGAGATGAGAAGGGCCCGGCTGCGGCGAGGGGGGCAAGCGAGACACAACATCAACTCTTGAGGTAGTTGGGGCCATCTGGCTCTCCAGGGAGGCTCTTCCACAAGGCAGGGGATGCCAGAGAGAAGGGATGGTTCCTGGTCCAACTAGATGATATGGTTTCATAGAGGGGATGCCTAGAAGCTCCCTGTACTAGCCCTGCTCTGGGCTACGTTGGATGCCAAAAAATTAATGACTTCCCCCACTCCATTTCCTGACTGATTATAATCAGCATATAATCAAGGACTGTATAATATCAAATAAAGTAGACAGGTTTTATAGATAGTAGATTTTATCTGGTTTAGTTCCTAGATCAGCTCAATAGGATTCATAGGTTCTACATCTAAAAGTGTTGTGTTAGATTCGGGCAATAACGAGGCAGGAGACCAGGATAGTGACAACAGCTCTTTACTATATGGTGAACCCAGCAGCAAACAACGATAAAACCCCTCCTTATATACAGTTCAGCTGGAGGCTTCAGCCAATTAGCAACGTGCTATTTCCCGCTCTTATTTTCCCTCCAAAACCCTTAAAGATACATTACACTCCTCCCCTCCCAGAAAACATTTTACCCTATTTACATAAAATTAACATTTACTTTTCTCGTAGTCATTAATCAGGCGTCTCCTGACTCTTTCGGACCTCGCAGTTCATTATCTGGGAGTGAGTCGAGCTGGCCGGAGGGACTGTTCGTTCCTCTCAGCTCCTCCTCCAGGCCATCCGGCCTTGGATTACTGCAGACTCGTTCCTGCTTTCCTCAGGAGGGACCGGTTGGTGTCGCTGGACTTCATCGAACTCAGATAAGTCCGCGTTTTTCGGGTTTGAGTTAGCTGTGGATTCAATCATTGAGTAGTCAGGGCCTGTTTCATCTATTTCTGGTCTTGTGATTATTCTTTTCTTAACTGGTCTATGTGGCGTTTCCAAACCCGGCCATCCTCTATCTCTGAGATATGATTTGGGCCCAGTTATTTCTAAGATTGTTCCTTTTCCAGTTTGGGCCATCACCATAATTGTGTGCCCATACGGAACTCCCGACTGTCAATTCCCTTGTTTTGCCTGGTGTTGTTTTGTACCCGTCTGGTGTGTAGTTCGGGTTTAAACGGTCTAACGGGCATCTAAGCTTTCTCCCCATCAGTAGCTCTGCTGGGCTGCGGCCAGTTGCTACGCAAGGGGTTCTGTGTTGTACCGCTAAGAAGGTGTCAATTTTTAATTGCCAATCGCCTGGCCTGAGTCTGGACGATGCCTCTTTCGCACTCCGGACGAAACGCTCTGCAAGGCCGTTCGTCGCAGGGTGGAAAGGCGCCGAGAGGACATGCCGGATGCCCTCTTCCGCCAAGTACCCCTCAAATAGGGTTGCAGTGAACTGCGGACCGTTGTCTGAAACTAGGGTGTCTGGTAACCCGTGTGTTACAAAAAGGTGTCTCAGTACTGAAATGACAGCCTCGGCGGTCATGGATTTCATTAGAATGATTTCCAGCCATTTGGAAAATGCGTCTACCACTATTAGGAATGTTTGGCCGTGGAAGGGGCCGGCAAAATCGATATGGATTCGGGACCATGGGCCCTGGGGTTTTTCCCACTCTCGGATTGGGGCCGTTGGTGGTAGTGGTCTGGATTCCTGGCATGCTTGGCATTTCCCAACCCTATCGCTAATCTCCATGTCCATCAAGGGCCACCACACATAGCTCCTGGCTAAACCCTTCATTCTCACGATCCCAGGATGGCCTTCGTGCAGAAGTTCCAGAACTTTTTCCCGCAATTTCTCTGGGACCACCACTCTATCCCCCCAGAGCAAACACCCCCCTAGCACCGATAATTCCCCACGCTTTTTTACATAATCCTTAAAACGCTCGCGAGCATGGCCATCCTCTTGAACCCAACCAATTACAGTTCGCAATGTAATGTCCTTGTAAGAAGCCCGAGCCACCTCCTTGGAAGTGACTGGGCTAGAGTCCAAAGAGTCAATTAACAAGACGGGTGTGCCCGGAGTGGGGTCTTCGATAGTCGCTGATAGTGGGCATCTGCTCAAAGCGTCTGCATGCCCTAACTCCTTTCCTGGCCAATGTAGCAGTTTGTACGAATAGGCAGCCATGAAGATAGTCCATCGGGTCAACCTGGGCGAAAGTGGCACGGGCGTTGGGCGGTCGCCAGCCAGCAACCCCAGTAAGGGTCTATGGTCTGTGACGATTTCAAAGTCACAACCAAAAACATATTCATGGAACTTCTTTACCCCGGAAACTATGGCCAGGGCTTCCCTATCCAACTGACTATAGTTCCTTTCAGCCAAGGACATTGTTCGGGAGTAAAACGCTATGGGTGCTTCTGTGCCATTTGGTAGCCTGTGGCTGAGCACAGCCCCCACCCCGTAGGGGGATGCATCACAGACTAGCACCAATGGCATTGTGCTATTGTATTGGATCAATAGGCTATCACTGGATAGGAGGTTCTTTACTGCTTCGAATGCTCTAGCTTCCGCCTTTCCCCAAGACCATGCAGCATTTTTTCCTAGTAATTTGTGTAGCGGCTCAGCTATAGTAGCCTTATTTTTAAAAAAAACCGCGTAGAAATTTACCAGACCCAAAAACGCCTGCAACTCTGTTTTGTTTTGGGGTGCTGGGGCCTTTCTGATTGCCCTAACCTTGCTCTCAGTGGGGTGGATCCCCTCCCTGTCTATCCGGTAGCCCAGGAATTCTACGGATCCTACCCCGATCTGGCACTTGTTTAATTTGACTTTTAGACCGGCGGACCGGAAAATACTCAAAACTTTTCTCAGTCGCACCCCTAGTTCTTCCATATTATCGGCGGATACCAGTACGTCATCAAAGTACGGTACCACCGGGAGCCTGCAGAAGCCGCTCCATTAAATTTTGAAATAATCCTGGTGCCACACTGACCCCAAACTGTAACCTGGTGCATTTGAAAGCACCCTTGTGCATTACGATTGTTTGTGCTTCGGCCGTGCTGCTATCTACGGGCAACTGCTGATAGGCCTGGGCCAAATCTAGTTTGGCGAAAACCTGCCCTTGCCCTAGCGAGTGCAGCAAGTGTTGCACCACTGGGACGGGGTAAGCGCTTTTTTGCAAAGCTTTGTTTAGCGTCGCCTTGTAATCGGCGCAAATCCTGACTGACCCGTCTGGTTTCACTGGGGTGACTATTGGCATCTCCCACTTCGCATGGTCGACTGGCACTAGTATCCCCTGGCTTACTAGTTTGTCCAGTTCCCGGTCAATCTTGGGCTTCAGGGCGAAGGGAACCCTCCTAGCCTTTAAACGGATAGGGGCAACTTGAGGGTCTAGGTTGAAGGAGATAGGGGTCCCCTTGTACTTGCCCAGGCAGTCTTTGAAAACGTCCTCGAACTCCTTCATGAGTTCGTCCTTGAGGTCGACTTCATTTGAAGACTCGGTCACTCCCATGCCCAATGCCCGGAACCAGTCCAGTCCCAACAAACTCGGCAGAGTCCCATCGACGATGGTGATGGGCAGAGTTTTTCGAACTGTCCATACTTGGCGTGACGGACAGTCATCACCCTCGAACAGGGATCCTGTTCCCTTGATAGTCCTGCACTTTTAGCTTCTGCGGCCGCAGTTTGCGTTTCGATGGCAGGCAAGTTTTTTCTAAGTTGTTCCAGGACATGATCGTAATTGAAGATCCAGTGTCCACTTCCATTCGGCACGGCACTCCTTCGATGAGTGTTTTAATAAAGATTTTTTTCTCTAGGCGCGTTGATGCCTGGCCCACTCTTACACCAGTCTGGTTCAGCTTCGCGCCTTTTTTTAATTAACCAATCCCGGGCGGTTTCACGGTTCCCGCGCTTTGATTGGTCAGTTTGAATTTTTGGCGGGAAGGTTGGGGCGCTCGGCGGGCCTTCGCGATGTGCCCTTTTTTTTCACATCGCCGACACGTGGCATCCTTAAATTTGCACTGCTGCCGTTGGTGTTGGCCTCCGCAACTCGCGCGTCGCCCGGTCTTCCTCTCCGGCCTCCCGGTATGGAAGACTTCTTCCTCTTCCTCCTCTTCCGACTCGGCCTGGACTTCTCGTTGTGGACCGGGTTGTTTTCGCTGCCGCCCTGGCGACCGGCTTTTAGGGTTTCTCCCGCTTGGGTAGACATCTCGTGAGCCCTTGCCTCATCCAGGGCGATCGCGAGCGTCAGGTTGCTTCTAGACAGCAGCCGCCGTCGCAAACGGATGTCCCTGACCCCGCAAATTAGCTGGTCGAGCAGCGCGTCTTCCAAGTCTCGGTACTCGCAATGGTTCGCGGCTTTCCTCAGTGCTGCCATGTATACACTGATGGACTCGCCTTCTCTCTGCATGCGCTGCCTTAATTCGAACCATTGCACAAACTTGGAAGGCGTTGGTGCATAATGGGCTTTCAACGCAGTCTGCAGAGTTTGCCACAGTACCGACTGTACCGGCGTTGGCTCCGACAGCGATTCTGCGGTGTCGAAGACCTCGGGACCGCAGTGACTCAGGAAATATGCCCGTTTCCTGTTGTCCAAGACTCCTTGGAGCTCGTTGGCTTCGAGGAAGCACTCGAAGCGAGCCATGTATGACCCCCATTTTTCCTTTGCTGGGTCGAATGGCGCTGGTGGTGTGTAGCTGGACATCGCTGCTTTCCGCCCCTTATTTGCTGGGTTCGTGTATTCCTGGTTAGATCAGCTCTTTTCCTGGCGCTCTTTTGCCTCGAGATCCCACCCTCATCGCCAGTGTTAGATTCGGGCAATAACGAGGCAGGAGACCAGGATAATGACAACAGCTCTTTACTATATGGTGAACCCAGCAGCAAACAACGATAAAACCCCTCCTTATATACAGTTCAGCTGGAGGCTTCAGCCAATTAGCAACGTGCTATTTCCCGCTCTTATTTTCCCTCCAAAACCCTTAAAGATACATTACATGTTGTGCTTTCCAAATTTACTTATTTGTTAATTTATCCAGGGGTGAAATCTACTTACCTTCCTTACCGGCTCGGAACTGCACATACCTTGTGCATGCACTCGCTTTGCTCATGCACGCACGTCACATGCGTGTGCAGACCTTCTGCATATGCACAGAAGGTAAAAAACACATTACTTCCTGGTTAAAACCAGGAAGTAATGACACCTGGGCAGGTGGGTGGAGCTTTGGTCCGCCATCGCTACCAGATTGCCAAACTACTGGTCATGATCGCTACCAGATCGTGCAATCCTGTCCGATCCGGTAGCATTTCACCCCTGAATTTATCTCTATACATGTAGATATTTTGTGGTATTTTATCTCTATTTTTTGTCCCGCTCGGTGAGTATAATTATCTTCCGATTTGTTCTATTATTTAGTTCCACCTTTACAAACAAAGTACACCCTTTTTTTTCTCCAATGAGGAATAATAGCTCCTTTTTTTTTTTTTTCAAAATTGAAATGCTCCAACAGTGGAACCGAAAGTCAAACTTTTGGTGGCTATAATGAATGAAAGTAATTTTCAGGGTTTTGTTCTGGTTTAGAACAGTAGAACAGAGAAGAAATAGTCATATGAACAAGAACAGCCAAATCCATCACAAACCAGAATCAACTATATCCATACTGAGGATTGACATTTCAGACTCATGTTAAAATTCTCTCTAGAGACTGGAATCTATCAAGATATTTTTCTAAGGGATGTTTGGGAGAAAGTTCTGTCTCACTTCTTGCCCCCTTTTTAGAGTTTTTTCCCCATTTGTGATTCCTCTGATTGGGCACCTGCTTGTTGACTCACTCAGAGTTTAGAGAGGTGATGCCCCTCTTTGTGGCCATTATCCAAATCATAGTGATTTATTTCTTCTCTTGGTGCTAAATCTCAAAAGACATTTTGGATTGCTTTCAGATATCACACAAACACAGCCATAACATGCTTTCACTTTGACATCATATCAACACGTTGTTGGTTGATCTCTTTGCCCTGGAAAATCTTGGGGGCATAAATGGCCCTGGAGAAAGAGAGAACTTTGAAAGCTTTTATGACAGGCAAGGGATGCAGATATGAAGACTTGTACAGACTCTGTCAGGATTAGAAAACCTCTGGAGCTTCTGTCTTGGAAGAGGGATTTGGTTTCTTCTTCCACCTCTTCCTATCACTGTGTCTCCAAAGCAAGGCTGGAGACTCCATCAGGAACACAAGTCATGTTCCTGCTTCTGCTGCTTCTGCTGCCCCAGGAAGTTCTGGGAAGTCTCAGAACCAAATGCCTCCTGACTCTGAAGAGGGACGAGGTGCATCCACAGAACTATTACAAGCCAGGAGAGTTTCTCATTGGTGGCATCGTCTCTGCAACGAGGATGCAATTTTTACCAATAAGCTTCAACAAATCTCCTTTGACTCAAATTTTTCGGTATGTCGAAGTTCCTGCACAGAATTAGAGCCTCTCCGTTCCACCCTGAGTTCTAAAGTTTTAGCTGCCTCTCTTACAATGAATGATCTCTTTGATCTGTTAGTTTTTCTCTCTTTCTGTCTCCTTTCATCCTTGGCTCATCCTTTTCAGCTGATGAACCTGATTTGAAATTCTCCAAATAAATAATCAGTAGAGATTTTCTGTGTTTCTTGTCTTTGAAGAAGAAGATTTTCTTGACATCCTCTTAGCAGAGTTGGACTGTGGATGGACATGGTTCTTCTCTTCTACCACTCTCATGTCCAATAAGGTCATCAGAATGGGTAGATACAGTATTGGCCAAACTTGTGGTAACCTTTTGGGAAAAGTGTATTTTTTAAAAACTAGGTAATGACACCACTTTTTTTTTTCCAATAATACCATAAAATTATATATCAATGGAAAGATAATTTAATCAAGAATGTAATGTAATAACTTTTATGAAGGGTTTGCCATTAGAATAGCAGTTATAAAGAAGAAAAATGAAACATGTAGAAAAAACGAAATATACAAAAATTATCACCGGTGTAGATGGTATGAATGGTTAGAAAATAGGAAAGATAAGAAGACTGAATAATAGGGTAGAATGTAGATGAAATAAAGGAAGATAGATCATAAAAGTAAAATAAGATAGGATTAAAATATGTGTATATAGTAAGAAAGGACCGCTCTGAATAGCTGATAAGAAGTAGTGATATATACATATATATATATATATATGTCATATGTTTGTCTTATGTTTTAACGTGTTCAAATAAATTTTTTTTAAAAAATTATCACCATGTCAGTTAATGCTTAGTTGGGTAACCTTTATCATGAATTACAGCCTTACAACATCTTCCCATGGAGTGACCCAAGTATTTTAGTTCTGTAGCAGTTATAATGTGAAACCAAGGTTGAAGGATTGCTTCTATTAATGGGTTTTATTGTTGGGTCACTTCTGAATAACAAGTTTCTTTAGTCGGCTCCATAGATTTTCAATTGGGTTAAGGTCTGGGCCGCTCCAACAGTGGAATATGATTATCTTGAAAATCCCCCCCAAAAAAGTAGTGTTATTAGCCATCAAACCTTAAAAATACACTTTTCCCAAAAGGTTTCCACAATTTTGGCCACTACTGTAAATGCTGAAATATTGAATTTTTTCTCTGAAATAAAAATGAGATAAGCTTGACAGTTTCATTCTGTACCACCAATTAAATGAATGGATCCCAATTCAGAATTGACTTTTGTTAAAAATGTGGATTTCATTTGAGGGGATGCCAGCATCCTAATTATACAATGCGTTATTTGTCAGCTAAATCTTTATGGTGGATATGTGGGTCCTAGAAACACCTCCAGAAATTTAGCACTAACTCCTTTTGTTAACAGTCATAGTTGCTCATTTTATGTGTCATTGTGGGTGTCTCTGTCTCTATGTGCCCTTTAATGATTCTACATTTTATATGGAACAATAGGTCACACTTCCAATTATTAATTATTGGGGAAGATTAAACAGGCAAAAGGATAGAAAGAGATTGAAAGTCAGTCTGAACTCTTCATACAACAGCAAGAATAAGTTGGACAACTTATTGAAGAAACCGAATTATGTGCAAATGATGAACATGTAATAACAACAATGTATAAAGTTTTAAAGCTTTGAAACAGGATGAACAGGTTCAATTTGTATGACTGAATTCACTATTAAATTCAGATATTAAATAAAGATACAGAGAATTTGGATAATTGGCATTAGGTTTACGCTCCGTCATAGGTTAAGAGAATTTTTTTTGAAATAAAATGATGTATTCTTAGTATAGGACATCAGAGAAATTATCAAAGATAATTTCTGTGTAAACATATTTCAACCAATGCAGGAATTGTGAAAAGAATGGGGAAACATTTTGTCATGTAGGGTGGACTTGTGAGACAGCCGAGAAATTTTAGATACAAATTGACACAACAATACAAAGAACTTGAAAAGCTAAAAATTGTGAAGACACCATAATTCTTTTTCACTTGGACTTCTGAGCAAAGAATTAGTAATTAGTAATTAGTAACATTGGTAACGGTGTGGCTCAGGCTGTAAGAAGCCTGTTATTAAACACAGCTGCTTGCAATTACTGCAGATTCAAGTCCCACCAGGCCCAAGGTTGACTCAGCCTTCCATCCTTTATAAGGTAGGTAAAATGAGGACCCAGATTGTTGGGGGGGCAATAAGTTGACTTTGTATATAAATATACAAATAGGAAGAGACTATTGCCTTACACAATGTAAGCCGCCCTGAGTCTTCGGAGAAGGGCGGGATATAAATGTAAAAAAAATAAAAAATAAAAATAAAATAGTGTTTATAAATAGTAACTGTAGCAAGATTATTGTCTGCCCAATGATGGAAGAATCATGGAATTCTCACTAGACGGTGAAAAATGTAGAATTTGCAGAAATGAAAAAATATCTGTTGAAAAGAAGGTGGGGAATCAGTTTTTTTTCCTTTTTTTTTTTAATTTTGTGGACCTTTTCTTCCTTTCTCTATTTTTTCATTCCTTTTTTAAAATTAACATTTCATTTTCTTAAACAATTCTTTATAAACATAAATTTAAAAAAGAATTAGAGAAAGCTAACAATTACTAAACTAACTCAGAAATAATATGTGTTCAGTATCCAAAAATAAAAGAAAAATTGAAAGAATCCCAGAGTTACATTCAGATAGGTGAGATTTTTGTGGGTGGGATTTTAAAATGCCTCCAAACCTCTCAGCCTTAGGTGGATTAAAAATACAATTGTTAAATTTAATGGTTAAATAAAATGTCGCTTCCACTGGTTATGTCCTGATACTTTCATACTTTTAGGAAACCATTATCAGAGTACTGGAAATTGCTGTCCTTCCTTTTCGCAATCCAAGCGATCAACAAGAATCCCAATATTTTGTTCAATGTCACCCTGGGATACAACATCAAACCACTAATGACCTCGGAGGCTTTGCTGGACCTGCTTTCAGAGGGGGAGGCCAATGTTCCCAACTACAGCTATGGAAGGCAGAGAAACACAGTGGCTGTTCTCGAAGGGGCTGATACTGACATCTCCTTCCAGATTTCAACCATGTTGGGAACCTACAAAATCCCACAGGTGTGTCTTTGTTGAAAAGACATTTTAGATATGCAACTTTTTTTTTTGATTGGCCCAAAGTTTTTTTATTTATTTTATTTATTTATTTTGTCACAACAGTATATATAAGCATAAGCATGAAAGTAACTATATAATAATATGTAAGCATATATATAAGTATAAGTATGTAATAACTATATTAATTGGATATAATGAAAGGAAACAATAGGACAGGAATGGTAGGCACGTTTGTGCTCTTATGCATGCCCCTTAAGACCTCTTAGGAATGGGGTGAAATCAACAGTAGACAGTCTTAAGTTAAAGTTTTGGGATTTTGAGAAGAGACTACAGAGTCAGGTAGTGAGTTCCAAGCGTTAACAACTCTGTTACAGAAGTCATATTTTCTGCAATCAAGATTGAAGCGGTTAACATTAAGTTTAAATCTATTGTTTGCTCTTGTATTGTGATTGAAGCTGAAGTAGTCTTCGACAGGAAGAACTTTGTAATAGATGATTCTATGAGTTAAACACAGGTCCTGTCGAACGCAGCGGAGTTCTAAGTTTTCTAAGCCTAGGATTTCAAGTCTGGTTGCATAAGGTATTTTGTTGTATTCAGAGGAGTGGAGAACTCTTCTTGTAAAATATTTCTGGACATGTTCAATTGTATTGATGTCTGAAATGTGGTATGGGTTCCAGACAGGCAAGCTGTATTCAAGAATTGGTCTAGCAAATGTTTTATAAGCTCTGGTTAGTAGTGTAGTGTTTCTGGAGAAGAGCTTACAGCCGGACATCCTCTACAGTTGTATTGTGGGAATTGCATGATGTAAGGATGAAGGCTCTATCAAATGAAAGAGAAGGATCTGAGCAGACAATCCTTTCCCTAGCACAATTGTCATACAGATTGTGCAATTCTGCTGGCTCTTTGCAACAGCCAAAGGCTTCACTGAAGTGAGAACAGAAACAATGTAAGGCAGAATGACCAGAGACTCCCTATAAAAGGTTCTTCATTGCAAGGAGTGGAGCAATTCCTCCATTAGGGCCAGATTTTGTTTTTATGGTCTCCAATAAAACAAAGTTAGAGAGAGCATTTCACCGAGGCAGCCTTCATCGGCGCCATTTTGGGAACATCTTGGGAACATATTTACAAGCGCCATCTTGGGAAGATATTTACAGACCCCTCGCATCCTGGACATAAACTGTTTCAACTCCTACCCTCAAAACGACGCTATAGAGCACTGCACACCAGAACAACTTGACACAAGAACAGTTTTTTCCCGAAGGCAATCACTCTGCTAAACAAATAATTCCATCAACACTGTCAAACTATTTACTGAATCTGCACTACTATTAATCTTCTCATAGTTCCCATCACCAATCTCTTTCCACTTATGACTGTATGACTGTAACTTTGTTGCTGGCAATCCTTATGATTTATATTGATATATTGACCATCAATTGTGCTGTAAATGTTGTACCTTGATGAACGTATCTTTTCTTTTATGTACACTGAGAGCATATGCACCAAGACAAATTCCTTGTGTGTCCAATCACACTTGGCCAATAAAAATTCTATTCTATTCTATTCTATTCTATTCTATTCTATTCTATTCTATTCTATTCTATTCTATTCTATTCTAAAGTTAACCTTTTTTTTCCCCCTTTGCAGATCAGTCACAGTTTTGATTCCCAGGTTCTGAGTGATGAAAATCCTTTCTTCTACCCAATGCTCCCTGCTGAAGGAGCCCAATATCCAGGGATCGTGAAGCTGGTCCTCCATTTCAGGTGGACTTTGGTGGGTCTCCTTGCTCCAGACACTGAGAATGGACAAAGGTTCATGAGGACGATGACTTCTGTGTTGATTAGGAACGGCATCTGCCCAGTTTTATCACAAACCTTTTCCCCAGTTTCTCGGCAAGCGGACATAGAGTGGCAGTTATTCCTCAGTTGGAGAAAGGTGAATGTCTTTATTTTTGCTGCAGACTTGAGTTCATTCAATGGAGGGATTTTGCTTGTGGATATAGTATTTGAAAGGCTTACAGAACCTCCTAGAGGGAAAGTCCTGCTCACCACAATCCGCTGGGACTTCATTATTTATTTGAAAAAACAATCTTTTCCAGTCAAATACCTCCATGGCATATTTTCCTTTCCTATGCAGGAAAATCCATTTGCAAAGTATGGTAGGCAGTTGAAGCTTCATTCTTTCATGAGACACCATGTAGAGACCTCCTTCCTGTGTTCCTACACCAACAATGCCTTTTCGGTGAAAGTCTGGATTCAGTGCAGGCAGAGAGAAGATCTGGAAGCTCTCAAGGAAGAAGAGATGGATCCAATCCTGACTCGGGACAGCTATTTCATTTACAACACAGTCTGGGCTGTGGCAAGGGCCTTAAATGCAGCTTATTTATCCAGAACCAGGAACACATTTAAAATTGGCAAAAATGTGAAAACTCCAAAGCTGAAGGCATGGCAGGTATTTATTTTCTATTGCACAGCTCTCCACAGCAGCTGAGAATCTATGTTACGATTTTAAGAACCTAACAATAATTATACTGCATTTTGAATATAAAAATTACATTTAATTCCAATTGTCTATTGCCGTCCTTTCTGCAATTCATGTCACCCTGCTCATTTCTTTTCCGATTTCTTTTTACAAGCTTCTTGATAAACATATTATTCTTCTACCTCTTTCTTCTTTGACATTTTACCATGTCATACACTAAAAATTGTGTTGTGTATATTAAGCTGTTTAACATCTCCGATCCTCTCGCTTCCTGGGCTTCACTCAGAGTGGGTCTCATTCTTTGGCTAAGAATCCCTTTGGTTTTCCTTCCCCGGCTCAAAACTCCCAGTAGAAGCCTTTTGGGCCAAGAAGCTAAGCCGGCTAAGTTCAAGTGAGAAGATGAAGGGTTGGACTGGGAAAAGTCTAGAAGCAACAAGAGTGAAGAATATTCTGCAAAATATTCTACAGGTGTTCCATAAAATTGAAGGAGGTGACAAATAATTCCCTCGACATTGTCAAACTATTTACTAAGTCTGCACTATTATTAATCTTCTCGTCATTCCTATCACCCATCTCCTCCCACTTATGACTGCATGCCTTTAACTTTGTTGCTTGTATCCTTATGATTTATATTGATTGTTTCCTAGTATGATTTGATTGCTTATTTGTACCCTATGACTATCATTAAGTGTTGCACCTTATGATTCTTGATGAATGTATCTTGTCTTTGTATGTACACTGAGAGCATATGCACCAAAGACAAATTCCTTGTGTGTCCAGTCACACTTGGCCAATAAAGAATTCTATTCTATTCTATTCTATTCTATTCTGTTCTATTCTATTCTGTTCTGTTCTGTTCTGTTCTGTTCTGTTCTATTCTATTCTATTCTATTCTATTCTATTCTATTCTATTCTATTCTATTCTATTCTATTCTATTCACTGTCACCATGAAGATATTGGGGTCAAGTTGTCCACCTGTCACCTTAAAGCAGAGTTTCATAAGCACATCTACTAGCAGAGCAAAGGTCCCCACCGTCATCCTCAAACTGAGCAAAGATTTTTTTCCCCATCTGCCGAGTGACCTGTAAACCAGGTTTTTTTATATAACATTGTTATAAAACGTATATAAAACTATAACTGTCTGATTTCATTTTGGCTTTCTTGGCAAAGTTCCTTCAGTGTTGGTGTGCACAACTTCCATTTCCTTTAGGGTTTTAATTTTGGACCTCAATAGTTCATACTGCCTATATCCTTTGCTTTGGTTACTTCCTTTGGTTTTCCAAAGTTTGCGGTGATGATTATGAACAGAAGAGATAAAGAACATCCTTCACCATCCTCATTTTCCAGGCCGTTCTTGATCTTTCTAACAAGATTCCGTATTCCTCATACAGATCCTTCTGAGATGGAGATGTCTTACCCAAAAGCTTTCTATGTCCTATGTAACATTGTCCCTTTTCTCATCCATTCCAGCTTCATCCTTTCCTTCGAACCTCTCAGTTTTATAACAATTCCATCCATGGGGTATATTTGGATGAGAATGGAGAGCTGGTAGCAGACCTGGATATTATGAACACAGTGATTTTCCCCAATTACTCTGCTATCATATTGACACTTGGGAGGCTAGAAGGAGTGGGATCCTTGGATTTCAAGTTGGTGATGAACCAGAATGCTATTTCAAAGATGGAAATGCTGAACAAAGTGGGAAAAAGACTTTATTCTGCTCTTTATGAAGGTGTTTCCAAGACAATTGCAACATTGGAGCAGGGATGCTCTTGGAATGTCATCTCAGTTCTCCCAGAGAGGAAACATCTTCCTATTAGATGTTCAGGTGGCTATGAGAAAAAGATCCTTAACTATTCCAGTTAACTGTTCATCAAATGTCTGCAAGGAAGCTGGATTTATATCATAGGAAAAAGTGATTGATTTTGTCAAAGCTGAACTCCATTCAGCTTTCTTTTCAGTAGGTACATTGAGAATTTAATCTAAAATTGTAGTGGGAGAAAATTAGAAGAGGAGGTAAATAGACAAACAGCAAGCAACCACATCAGTTTGAGGAGCTCTAAGTTTCTTTTTTATTATTATTTATTTATTTGCATTTATATCCCGCCCTTCTCTGAAGACTCAGGGTGGCTTACACTATTACATTCTTGTAGTCTTCAAATTTAGCAAAGCTAAACCTTGAATTGGAGATCCCAAACTTTTCTTTTTACATATTTTAGGAAATAAAATAATTCATGCACTCGGTGTTATTTTCCCCCCTCTTTCTGGCCAGCCCTTCCCTCCTTCCAGGTGTGTGGAAAGCTGTCCTCCTGGATTCATGAAGGTGGCTCAGGAAGGGAAGCCCATCTGCTGCTACAATTGTCGTCCTTGTGCAGAAGGATCCATCTCCACCATGGAAGGTGGGTGACAGCAGGAGAAAGGGACAGACTTTGGGGAGGACCAAAGATCTTGAGATTCTCCATGCATGTGCATTTTGAAATGCTTGGCTGGAGGGATCCCACCTCTTTGAGTCTTGAGAAACATATACATGTATCTCATAGTGAATTATAAGAAAATATATTGGAGATTAAATCAGGGGTGAAATGCTCCCGGATCGGAGGGGATCGCGTGATCCGGTAGCAATGGTGGCTGCTGGTTCGGAGGACTGGTAGCAAAAATCCCTGGCCCCGCCCTCCCTGCCTCTGCTGAGCCGCACCATCTGCAGAGGGTTTTTTTTTTTTTTACTTTTAAAAGCCGGTTTTGCTTCAGCCGAAACAGACCTTTAAAAGTAAAAAAAAAGCCTTTGAGGATCCCGCCCCTCAGCTGAGATCTGTAGAAAACATGTAGGAAAACTCCTTTTAAAAGAGTCTAAGCCACTTACCTGATTACTGATCGACCTCATGGCTCTGCTCACAGCCCGAAAGCCCCAGTTTTGCTTTTAGCACGAGACAGAACTAATCTAAACTTAGCTAATCTATTTCACCACTGAGTGATTAATGCTGTCTGGCTGAGGAACTCTGGGAATTGAAGTCCACAATAAAATTAAAAAAAAATAATAATAAAATAAAATATTTGTGCAGCTTTCTGAGATTTGGTGTGTTTCTGTAGTGTTTCACTCTAACTACACAAACACACAAGAGATTGGATAGCCATTTGTCTGAAGTGGTGTAGAGTTTCCTCCCTGAGCAGGGGGTTGAACTAGAAGACCTCCAAAGTCCCTTCCAGCTATTCTATTTTTCTATTATAAGATGATCCTTGGCTTATTTTGATTAGTTGATTTCCATTGTCCCATATGTTTAACAGTTCCCAGTCAAAACTGGTACTTCTCCCAGAGACTGTAAATTCCCACAAATATATTTTTATCCTATTGGCTGCTTCTGGAGTTTTTCATTGGTGACTTCCTTCTTTTCTTTTCCTTTTCTTTCCCTTTCCCTTTTCCTTGGCTTCAATGGGACAGACTATTCTTAACTTGGGAGGGTTATCTCTTTATGAACACTTACGTAGGGAGTTTGTTTTGTATTGCCTTACCTGCCAAGTACAACTTCATTCAAAGAGACAGCAGGATAAAATCTGAGTTTGAACAGAGCCTCAGGACTCGTTTCTGCTCAACACAGAAGGGACACAATCACTCCTCTGAAGTCAGATTACCTTTGTCAGACACTTCCAGTCATTGCTCAATCGAGCTCTCTGCAGGAAAGCTGACAATTGAATGAAAAACACACATTTAACAATCTCATATTATTGCACTCCTCAATTGTGCTCTTTATTGGAAGCAGGAAAGGACATGGGATCAAATTCTCCCCAACAATATAGGATACCCTGCTATTGTCCAGGGTCCCAGCTCAAAAATTGTGAATCCCATTTCTGACACCGGTTTCGGTGGAATCGAAACACAAGATCCAAAGCCTCTGGTGGCTCAACAGACTAATGCAGTCTGTTATTAACAGCAGCTGCTTGCAATTACTGCAGGTTCAAGTCCCACCAGGCCCAAGGTTGACTCAGCCTTCCATCCTTTATAAGGTAGGTAAAATGAGGACCCAGATTGTTGGGGGCAATAAGTTGACTTTGTATATAAATATACAAATGGATGAAGACTATTGCTTGACATAGTGTAAGCTGCCCTGAGTCTTCGGAGAAGGGCGGGATATAAATGCAAATAAAAAAAAATAAAAAAAATTGTCCCTGACCAAAATAGACTTTTAGGCACATATTATTGCCTGGCACATACTCCTAAATCATGCTCTTTATTGGAAGCAGAAAAGGACATGGGATCAAATTCTCCCCAACAATATAGGACACCCTGCTATTGTCCAGGGTCCCAGCTCAAAAATTGTGAATCCCATTTCTGACACCAGTTTCTGTGGAATTGAAACACAAGATCCAAAGCAAAGCAATCACTGCAGTGTTTTTTACGTGGTACATCCTGGGATTGGATCTTGTCCAAAAAAACACTGAGAAACTCTTTCAGACAAAGGAACCCACTCGCATCCCACTCACAGAATAGAATTCTTTATTGGGATGGGATTTTAATGAGTTTTTACAGTATGTTGTGAACTTTCAAGTTGCAAGCTGTCCAGTGGCACCTATAGGTGAATGTGGCACCCTTATGAATTTATTTAATGAGAATATATAAATATTTATACATTTCAGAAAGGATAGCAAAATGATGCAAAACAGGAAGAGAAAGGAGGTATACATATATAAATATTAACACGAGAAAACTCAGATTACATCTTGCCCTTCTATTATCTGCAAAGAAAAATGGCCTTAGTTATAAGGAGCATTTTTATCTTCAGATTCCAGGATTGCTATGAGAACATTCTGATAAAATTGATCACTCTCAGCTGCAGGGCCACCTCTAAGCTGCAAGGCCACATTCCTCATGTCTCCATTTGCCTAATAAAAAGTCCCATTCATCCAAAAACTAAATTTACCTACACTATTGTGACTAAAAATAAGACTTGGTGTATTGGTTCCATTACAAATATGAAAGGGTATAAATAAGAGCACATTTAAGAATAAGAGGAATGGTTCACCCCACGGGCATCCTTTGTTTCCATATTTGTTGATTTTAAAACAATGTTAGGGGTATTATTTATTGCTTTAATTTCTATCCTTTTTTCTTGGTTGTAAGCAGCCTAGATTCTTCTCTAGCCAAGATGGCCAGCATTTAAGTTTAATAAATGAATAAACAACCAACCATTAAATGATCAAAACCTGACATTTTTGAAAAATAATAGATTTGTAAAACTCTTTTTTTTTCTATTTTATTTTGACATCAGATGTTCTTTGGTATTCAGATCTGGCCTACAAATAATAATATAGCATTTAGGGATAAAAATGCAGCCCAGCAATCCAGCACTGGAGGCCAAGATGGAGAAGACCTGAACAGCCACCGTGTACTTCCCTTTGGTGCTCAGGTAGGCTGGCACAAAGGACACCCAGACACTGCAGAAGACCAGCATGCTGAAGGAGATCAGCTTGGCTTCATTGAAGGCTCCAGGAAGATTCCTGGCCAGGAAAGCCACCGTGAAACAGACAGCAGACAGGAAGCCCATGTATCCGAGGGCAACATAAAACATGGTGACAGAACCTTCATTGCATTGTAGGATGATTTCTCTAAATTGGGAGTGCATGTCAGAGTCAGGGATTGGTGGGAAATTGCCCAACCAGATGCTGCAGATGACAACTTGAAGGACAGAACAAGAAAGGACAATGGAGTTGGCCAAGCTCTTCCCCAACCATCTCTGCACTTTATTCCCTGGTTTGGTGGCCAAGAAGGCTAACACCACTGTGATGGTTTTGGCCAAGATTGAAGAAATGGCAATTGAGAAGATAATGCTGAAGGCTGTTTGTCGAAGGAGGCAGGTCACCCTCCTTGGCCGGCCAATGAAGAGGAAGGAGGTCAAGATGGAAAGCAGGAGTGAAACCAGGAGGATGTAGGAGAGGTCCCGGTTGTTGGCTTTGACAATTGGTGTTTCCATGGATTTAATGAAGATCCCCAAGCCAAAGCCTGTGGTTAAAGAGAGGAACAAGGCAATGGAAGTCAGGATAATCCCCAGATTTTCCCTATAAGAAAGATAACTTTGAATCTTGGGGATACATTGAACTCGATCTGTGTTTGAATGTTGATTTTCTGGACATTTGGTACATTTGTCTGCATCTGAAAAGAGGAAGAGGAGGGTCTCCATTTAACATGTCCTTTAATCAAATGCATTGTTTGGGTAAACCTGTTGTTAGTATGAATGACTTTGTGTAGGTGAAGTCAATATATTTCTTCATTTCCCTCCAGCTAGAACAACTTTTTCTTTTCTTTTTTATGGTTTCCATTTCATCAATTGAATTTGTTGAAAGAGAAGAAGGAAGAAGAAAGGATCAAGAAGCAAAAGCAGTTCTACCATTTTACCTTTTCACTACTGAACCCCTTGAAAATTGGAGCTCAGTCTTTTATCAAAGATTTAAGGCACCAATGTGGTTCACCCTATAGTGGAATGAAGTACATGTGAAGGATTGTTTAATGTAGCCTATGCTGGCTGAAGGGGATAAACACTTCTTTTGTGATGGAGAAAGAAATGTTAGGTGGAACGGCCCTTGAAGATGAGTTGGGTATGGAATGAGGACATCAAAATGCATTCCTCATTTTTTAATTATCAGAAAGAGGAATATCTTCCAATAAAATCAAGAAGGAAGTTTGGCTCAACCCCAACTTAAGATTCCCTCCTCCTCCCTCCCTCCTCTCTCCTCAACTCTCCATGGACCATGAGTTTGAAAATAGTTTTAAGAGGTGCCTCCAGCAGAACCTCTGCAATGTCAGACTCAGGAAGTATAAAGCCAGGGGTCACCTGAAGCAGACCCAAAAAGGCACCACCTGAACAGATGGAGCAGTCAAGGGATTATGACATAAGGCTACCAACTCCCTCCCTCCCCAGCAAGTAGAATGACAAGCACATCAAAGACATGCTGTGAGACTCCTGTCAACCCTGAAACTGATCTGACCAAAGCCATCTTGGAGCTTCAGTGTTGCCACACTGGAACTGAGAGATAGGGAGGGGGGATTAGAGATAGTTGGGCTTTTGTAGCCAAAATAAAATACTTTCTCTTGGGAACCAAGGAACCACCTGGCCAGAGGAAGAAGGAGTGATGTCACCAGGCAACCATACAGAGTCTTGATTGGACCATGTGACTGATTGTCTGGGGTTTGAGGGAATCTTTTTACTTTTAATTAGGTGAAAACTGTGGGAACCTTCAGAGTCAGTTTTCAACAGATCTCTGCCAATATGATATATCCAATAATGCTATTCTTTAAGGAATCTACCTGCCTTGGAGTTTTGCTTACTGTGGGTCTATTACTTGGAACCCTGACAACTCCTTTAGCAAAGAAATGCATCCTTTGATTAAAGGGAAGTAGCTACCATGTGAAACTGTGGCTGTCCAAAATAACCATGAGACATGGACACTTGCAAGAACCTGATCAACCCTCCTACAAAAATCCAATTAAAGTTCCATCATTATATTCTGGAATCTGGAAACTCTCACTATTCAGAGCAATGGAGTAAATAGTAATTTGAAACATGGAAGATTGTTGTGAAAGATAAAGAGTAAGAGATGTCACTTCTCTCACAATACTCAACCCTCGCTTATCCCATATCTTTATCCATGATCCATATCCCTGTATGCTTGACCTATATACCAGTTTAATCTCCAATATATTTTCTTATAATTCACAATGACATACATGTATATGTTTCTCAAGACTCAAAGAGGTGGGACCTCTCCGGCCAAGCGTTTCAAAATGCACATGCATGGAGAATCTCAAGATCTTTGGTCCTCCCCAAAGTCTGTCCCTTTCTCCTGCTGTCACCCACCTTCCATGGTGGATATGGATCCTTCTGCACAAGGACGACAATTGTAGCAGCAGATGGGCTTCCCTTCCTGAGCCACCTTCATGAATCCAGGAGTACAGCTTTCCACGCACTTGGAAGGAGGGAAGGGCTGGCCAGAAAGAGGGGGGAAAATAACACCGAGTGCATGAATTATTTTATTTCCTAAAATATGTAAAAAAAAAAAAGAATTGGGATCTCCAATTCAAGCTTTAGCTTTGCTAAATTTGAAGACTACAAGAAACTTAGAACTCCTCAAACCGATGTGGTAGCTTGCTGTTTGTCTATTTACCTTCTCTTCTAATTTGTTTCCCACTACAATTTTAGATTAAATTCTCAATGTACCTACTGAAAAGAAAGCTGAGTGGATTTCAGCTTTGACAAAATCAATCACTTTTTCCTATGATATAAATCCAGCTTCCTTGTAGAAATTTGATAAACAGATAACTGCAATAGTTAAGGATCTTTTTCTCATAACCCCCTGAACATCTAATAGGAAGATGTTTCCTCTCTGGGAGAACTGAGATGACATTCCAAGAGCATCCCTGCTCCAATGTTGCAATCGTCTTGGAAACACCTTCATAAAGAGCTGAATAAAGTCTTTTTCCCACCTTGTTCAGCATTTCCATCTTTGAAATAGCACTCTGGTTCATCACCAACTTGAAATCCAAGGATCCCACTCCTTCTAGCCTCCCAAGTGTCAATATGATAGCAGAGTAATTGGGGAAAATCACTGTGTTCATAATATCCAGGTCTGCTACCAGCTCTCCATTCTCATCCAAATATACCCCATAGATGGAATTATTATAAAACTGAGAGGTTCGAAGGAAAGAATGAAGCTGGAATGGAAGAGAAAAGGGACAATGTTACACAGGACATAGAAAGCTCTTTGGTAAGACATCACCATCTCAGAAGGATCTGTATGAGGAATACGGAATCTTGTTAGAAAGATCAAGAATGGCCTGGAAAATGAGGATGGTGAAGGATGTTCTTTATCTCTTCCGTTCATAATCATCACTGCAAACTTTGGAAAACCAAAGGAAGTAACCAAAGCAAAGGATATAGGCAGTGTGAACTATTGAGGTCCAAAATTAAAACCCTAAAGGAAATGGAAGTTGTGCACAACAACACCGAAGGAATTTTGCCAAGAAAGCCAAAATGAAATCAGACAGTTATAGTTTTATATACGTTTTATAACAATGTTATAAAAAAAAAACCTGGTTTACAGGTCAATCGGCAGATAGGGGGAAAAAATCTTTGCTCAGTTTGAGGATGACGGTGGGGACCTTTGCTCTGCTAGTAGATGTGCTTATGAAACTCTGCTTTAAGGTGGCAGGTGGACAACTTGACCCCAATATCTTCATGGTGACAGTTAATAGAATAGAATAGAATAGAATAGAATAGAATAGAATAGAATAGAATAGAATAGAATAGAATAGAATAGAATAGAATAGAATAGAATAGAATTCTTTATTGGCCAAGTGTGACTGGACACACAAGGAATTTGTCTTTGGTGCATATGCTCTCAGTGTACATACAAAGACAAGATACATTCATCAAGAATCCTAAGGTACAACACTTAATGATAGTCATAGGGTACAAATAAGCAATCAAATCATACTAGGAAACAATCAATTTAAATCGTAAGGATGCAAGCAACCAAGTTAAAGGCAGGCAGTCATAAGTGGGAGGAGATGGGTGATAGGAATGACGAGAAGATTAATAGTAGTGCAGACTTAGTAAATAGTTTGACAATGTCGAGGGAATTATTTGTCACCTCCTTCAATTTTATGGAACATCTATGGAATATTTTTGTGGAATATTCTTCACTCTTGTTGCTTCTAGACTTTTCTCAATCCAACCCTTCATCTTCTCACCTGACCTTAGCCTACTTAGCTTCTTGGCCCAAAAGGCTTCTACTGAGAATTTTGAGCCGGGGAAGGAAAACCAAAGGGATTCTTAGCCAAAGAATGAGACCCACTCTAGGTAAAGCCCAGGAAGCGAGAGGATCGGAGATGTTAAACAGCTTAATATACACAACACACTTTTTAGTGTATGACATGGTAAAATGTCAAAGAAGAAAGAGGTGGAAGAATAATATTTTTTATCAAGAAGCCTGTAAAAAGAAATCGGAAAAGAAATGAGCAGGGTGACATGAATTGCAGAAAGGACGGCAATAGACAATTGGAATTAAATGTAATTTTTATATTCAAAATGCAGTATAATTATTGTTAGGTTCTTAAAATCGAAACATAGATTCTCAGCTGCTGTGGAGAGCTGTGCAATAGAAAATAAGTACCTGCCATGCTTTCAGCTTTGGAGTTTTTACTTTTTTACCAGTTTTAAATGTGTTCCTGGTTCTGGATAAATAAGCTGCATTTAAGGCCCTTGCCACAGCCCAGACTGTGTTGTAAATGAAATAGCTGTCCCGAGTCAGGATTGGATCCATCTCTTCTTCCTTGAGAGCTTCCAGATCTTCTCTCTGCCTGCACTGAATCCAGACTTTCACCGAAAAGGCATTGTTGGTGTAGGAACACAGGAAGGAGGTCTCTACATTGTGTCTCATAAAAGAATAAAGGTTCAAACGCCTAACATACTTTGCAATTTGATTTTTTTTCATAGGAAAGGAAAATATGCTATGGAAGTATTTGACTGGAAAAGATTGTTTTTTCAAATAAATAGTGAAGTCCCAGCGGATTGTGGTGAGCAGGACTTTCCCTCTAGGAGGTTCCATAAGCCTTTCAAATACTGTATCCACAAGCAAAATCCCTGCATTGAATGAACTCAAGTTTGCAGCAAAAATAAAGACATTCACCTTTCTCCAACTGAGGTATAAATGCCACTCTATGTTCGCTTCCTGAGAAGCTGGAGAAAAGGTTTGTGATAAAACTGGGCAGATGCCGTTCCTGATCAGCATGGAAATCAACGACCGCATGAACCTTTGTCCATTCTCAGTGTCTGGAGCAAGGAGACCCACTAAGGTCCACCTGAGATGGAGGAGCAGCTTCACCATCCCTGGGTACTGGGCTCCTTCAGCAGGGAGCATTGGGTAGGAGAAAGGATTTTCATCACTCAGAACCTGGGAATCAAAACTGTGACTGAACTGCAAAGGGGAAAAAAGTTAACTTTGTTTTTCTGAGAGATCATAAAAACATTGCCTCTCTTCTCACTTCAATAGCAATAGCAAAAGCATTTAGACTTATATTCCACTTCACAGTGTTTTTTTCACCCTTCTCTAAGTGGTTTATAGAGTCAGCCTTTTGCCCCAACAATCTGGGTCCTCATTTTATCCACCTCAGAAGGATGGAAGGCTGAGTCAACCTTGAGCCTAGTGAGATTGGAACTGCCAAATTGCAGTAGCAGCAGTCAGCAGAAATAGCCTGCAGTACTGCATTCTAACCACTGAGCCACCGCAGCTCTTCAATGAAGCATTTGGCTATTGCAAAGAGCCAGCAGAGATGCACAGTCTGTGTTAGGAGTGTACCAGAGAGAGAATTGTTTGCTTCAAAAAAAAAAAAGCTGCTACCAACCTGCCTTTTATTGAGGACCTGTATACTGCACGAATCAAGAAGAGGGCCGTGAAAATATTTACAGATCCCTCACATCCAGGACATAAACTGTTTCAACTCCTACCCTCAAAACAATGCTATAGAGCACTGCACACCAGAACAACTGGACACAAGAACGGTTTTTTCCCGAAGGCCATCACTCTGCTAAACAAATAATTCCCTCAACACTGTCAAACTATTTACTAAATCTGCACTGCTATTAATCTTCTCATCGTTCCCATCACCAATCTCTTTCCACTTATGACTGTATGACTGTAACTTTGTTGTTGGCAATCCTTATGATTTATATTGATATATTGACCATCATTTGTGTTGTAAATGTTGTACCTTGATGAACGTATCTTTTCTTTTATGTACACTGAGAGCATCTGCACCAAGACAAATTCCTTGTGTGTCCAATCACACTTGGCCAATAAAAAATTCTATTCTATTCTATTCTATTCTATTCTGTTCTGTTCTGTTCTGTTCTATTCTATTCTATTCTATTCTATTCTATTCTATTCTATTCTATTCTATTCTATTCTATTCTATTCTCTGCCATTTGACAGAACCTTCATTCTTACTTCGTGCAATTTCCACAATAGAACTTTGCTCATCATTTACAAGAGAGGATGTCTGGCTATAAGTTGCATGTCTAAAAATGTTCTTCATAAGAAAGGCAAACCTGTGGGATTTTGTAGGTTTCCAACATGGTTGAAATCTGGACGGAGATGTCAGTATCAGCCCCTTCGAGAACAGCCACGGTGTTTCTCTGCCTTCCACAGCTGTAGTTGGGAACATTGGCCTCCCCCTCTGAAAGCAGGTCCAGCAAAGCCTCCGAGGTCATTTGTGCATTGAAATAATTGTCATAGATGTTGTATCCCAGAGTGACATTGAACAAAATGTTGGGATTCTTGTTGATCGCCTGGATTGCAAAAAGGAAGGATAGGATTTTCCAGTACTCTGTTGCTGGTATCCTGAAAGTATGAATGTATCAGGACATAATCAATGGAAGTGATATTTTATTTAACTGTTAAATTTAACAATTGTATTTTTAATTGACCTAAGGCCGAGAAGTCTGGAGTAATTTTTAAAACCCCACCCCACCCCAAAAAATCTCATCTATCGAATAGAACTCTGGGATACTTTCCATTTTTCTTTTATTTTTGGATACTGATTATTATCTGATTATTATCTGATACTGAGTATTATTTCTGAGTTAGTCAAGTTATTGTTAGCTTTCTCTAATTCTTTTTAAAATTTATATTGATAAAGAATTGTTTAAGAAAATGAAATATTAATCAAAAGAAAAAAGGAATGAAAAATAGAGAAAGGAAGAAAAGGTCCAAGAAATAAAAAAAAAGGAAAGGGAAAAAAAATGATTTCTCACCTTCTTTTCAACAGATAATTTTTCATTTCTGCAAATTCTCCATTTTTCACCCTCTAGTCTCCCACTGTGAGAATTCCATGATTCTTCCATCATTGAGCAGACAATAATCTTGCCACAGTCCCCTTTTATAAACACTATGAATGTTATCTAATTCTTTGCCCAATAATCCCAATAAAAAAGAATTATGGTTTCTTCACATTTTTTAGCCTTTCGTGTTCTTTGCATTGGTGTGTCAATTTGTATTTAAAATTTTTGAGCTTTCTCACAAGTCCACCCTGCATGATAAAATCTTTCCCCATTCTTTTCACAAATCTTACATTGGTTTAAAATATTGGTTTACATTGGTTTACACATTTATTATTAATACATTGGTTTACACATTTATTATTATTTCTCTAATTTCCTATACTAAGAATACATCACCTTATGTTAAAAAAATTATCTCAACATATGACAGAGTGTAAACCGAATGCCAGTTAACCAAATTCTCTGCATCTTTATTTAATAACTGAATTTAATAGTGCATTCAGTCATTCAAATTGAACCTGTTCATCCTCTGTTCAAATCCTTAAAACTTTATACTTTCTTGTTATTACATATTACATATTACATAGATCAACAGATGATGCTGTTAATATGGCTCTGCACTACATCCTACAACATCTTGAGTCTCCAAAGACCTATGCAAGGGTCCTCTTTGTAGACTTTAGTTCAGCATTCAATACCATCATTCCAGACATTCTTCTAACTAAGCTAAACCAGCTACAGGTACCGGAACAGACTTGTAAGTGGATCACAAGCTTCCTAACAAACAGGAAGCAGCAGGTGAAGCTAAGCAAGATCACATCAAATACCTGTACAATTAGCACAGGGGCCCCCCAAGGCTGTGTGCTCTCCCCACTTCTCTTCTCTCTGTATACCAATGACTGCATCTCCAACGATCCATCTGTTAAGCTACTGAAGTTCGCAGATGACACAACAGTGATTGGTCTCATTCGAGACAATGACGAATCCGCATATAGACGAGAGGTCGAATGACTAGTCTTGTGGTGCAACCAAAACAATCTGGAACTGAACACACTCAAAACCGTAGAAATGGTGGTAGATTTTAGGAGAAACCCTTCCATACTTCCACCTCTCACAATACTAGACAACACAGTATCAACAGTAGAAACCTTCAAATTTCTGGGTTCTATCATATCGCAAGATCTCAAATGGACAGCTAACATCAAAACATCATTAAAAGGACAACAAAGAATGTTCTTTCTCGCCAACTCAGTAAGCTCAAACTGCCCAAGGAGCTGCTGATTCAGTTCTACAGAGGAATTATTGAGTCTGTCATTTGCACCTCTATAACTGTCTGGTTCGGTTCTGCAACCCAACAAGAAAACACAGACTTCAGAGGATAATTAGAACTGCAGAAAAATAATTGCTACCAACTTGCCTTCCATTGAGGACCTGTATACTGCATGAATCAAGAAGAGGCCGTGAAAATATTTACAGATCCTCACATCCTGGACATAAACTGTTTCAACTCCTACCCTCAAAACGACGCTATAGAGCACTGCACACCAGAACAACTAGACACAAGAACAGTTTTTCCCAAGGCCATCACTCTGCTAAACAAATAATTCCTCAACACTGTCAGACTATTTACTGAATCTGCACTACTATTAATCTTCTCATCGTTCCCATCACCAATCTCTTTCCACTTATGACTGTATGACTGTAACTTGTTGCTGGCAATCCTTATGATTTATATTGATATATTGATCATCAATTGTGTTGTAAATGTTGTACCTTGATGAACGTATCTTTTCTTTTATGTACACTGAGAGCATATGCACCAAGACAAATTCCTTGTGTGTCCAATCACACTTGGCCAATAAAATTCTATTCTATTCTATTCTATTCTATTCACCATTTGTACGTAATTCGGTTTCAAATTCAGTTTTAACTTATTCTTCACATTGTCCTTATATTAAGATTTCATACTGACTTTCAATCTCTTTCTATCCCTTTGCCTATTTATCTTCTCCAATAATTAATAATTGGAAGTGTCACCTATTATTCCACATGAAATATTAAATATTAAAGGACACATACAGACATAGACGCCCACAATGACACATAAAATGAGCAACTGTGACTGTTAACAAATGCAGTAAGTGCTAAATTTCTGGAGGTGTTTATAGGACCCACACAGCTGACAAATAACTGATTGTATGAGTGGGATGCTGGCATCCATGCAAATGAAATTCACATATATAAGAAAAGTCAATTCTAAACTGGGACCCATTTGTTTAATTGGTGGTACAGAATAAAATTGTCAGGCTTATCATATTTTTACTTCAGAGAAAAAGTCAACATTTCTGAATTTTTCTACCCATTCTGATGACCTTATTGGGCATGAGTGTGGTAGAAGAGAAGAACCATCCTCTCTTGTCCATCCACAGTCCAATTCTGCTAAGAGAATGTCAAGAAAAGCAGATGCTTCTTCTTCAAAGTCAAGAAAAATAGAAAAACTCTACTGATGACTTATTTGAAAATTTCAAATCAGGTTTATCAGCTGAAAAGGATGAACCAAGGATGAAATGAGACAGAAAGAGAGAAAAACTAGCAGATCAAGGAGATCATTCATTGTAAGAGAGGCAGGTAAAACTTTAAAATTTAAGGTGGAATGGAGAGTCTCTAATTCTGTGCATGAAATTTGACATACCAAGAATGAGTCAAAGGAGATTTGTTGAAGCTTATTGGTAGAAGCCTCTTCCTCGTTGCGGAGATGATGCCACCAATGAGAAACTCTCCTGGCTTGTAATAGTTCTGTGGATGCACCTCGTCCCTCTTCAGAGTCAGGAGGCATTTGGATCGGAGACTTGCCAGAACTTCCTGGGGCAGCAGAAGCAGTAGAAGCAGCAACATGACTTGCGTTCCTGATGGAGTCTCCAGCCTTGCTTTGAAGACACCGTGATAGGAAGAGGTGGAAGAAACCAAATCCCTCTTCCAAGACAGAAGCTCCAGAGGTTTTCTAATCCTGACAGAGTCTTTACAAGTCTTCATATCTGCATCCCCTGCCTGTCATAAAAGCTTTCAAGGTTCTCAATTTCTCCAGGGCCATTTATGCCCCCAAGATTTTTCATGGCAAAGAGATCAGCCAACAAGGTGTTGATATGATGTCAACGTGGAGGCATGTTACAGCTGTGTTTGTGTGATATCTGAAAGCAATCCAAAATGTCTTTTGAGATTTAGCACCAAGAGAATAAATAAATCACTATGATTTGGATAATGGCAACAAGAAGAAACATCATCTCTGTAGACTATGAGTGAGTCAACAAGCAGGTGTCCAATGGGAGGAGTCACAAATGAGGTGAAACTCTGAAGATGAGCCCAGGAGTGAGACAGGAGAACTTTCTCCCAAACATCTCATTCCTACCATTGCATCATCATCACAGCATTACAGCATCATGGCAGCTGGTCAGCTCATCCCTTAGAAAATCTCTCAATACATTCCAGTCTCAAGAGAGAAATTTTAGCATGAGTCTGAAATGTTAATCCTCAATGTGGATACAGCTGATTCTAATTTGCCTTTGTTAAGAGATGGGTGGCTGTTTTTGTTCATATGACATTCTTCTCTCTTACAAAGTTCCAGACCAGAACAAAATCCTTGAAAATCACTTTTATCCATGATAGTCATTAAATGTTTGACTTTGGGTTCTATTGTTACGATATTTCAATTTTGGGGGGAAAAAAGTCGACATTTTTCTTCATTAGAGAAAAGCCATTATTTGTTTGTGAATGTGGAACTAAATAATAAAAGAAACCGGAAGAGGATTATGGTCAGGGACCAGTATGTAAAATACAGCAAAATATGTACATGTTTAGACATAGGTAAAATTAGGATAGCATACCATTTTTAGATATAAAACCTATGAAACCTGTTGAAGTGATCTAGGCAAGTAAACCTAACAAAATCCACCGTCTATAAAACTTGTCTAATTTGTTTAATACTCTATAGTCCTTGGTTAAGTGTGTGTGAAGAATCTGTCAGAAAGTGGAGTGGGTTAAGTCATTAATTTTTTGGCATCCAATATGGCCCAGGGCAGGACTAATACAGGGAGATTCTTGGCATCCTTTCTATGGAACCATAACATCCTGTTGGACCCAGAAATCAGCCCTTCTCTCTGGCATCCCCTGCCTTGTGGAAGAGCCTCTCTGGAGATCCAGATGGCCCCAACTACCTCAGGTTAAGGCTAGGCCTGTTACAGTTGTTGATGTGTCTTCAGTGATTGGCTAATCAAATTTATATGCCCAGACATCTCACAGATGGGCCGGGATAGCTCAGGCAATAGAGAAGCCTGTTATTAGAACACAAAGCCTGCAATTACTGCAGGTTCGAGCCCGGCCCAAGGTTGACTCAGCCTTCCACCCTTTATAAGGTAGGTAAAATGAGGACCCAGATTGTTGGGGGGGCAATAAGTTGACTTTGTAAAAAATATACAAATAGAATGAGACTATTGCCTTATACATTGTAAGCCGCCCTGAGTCTTCGGAGAAGGGCAGGGTATAAATGTAAACAACAAAAAAAACAACAGAGAGTGGTTCTGGGCAGTGTACCAATGGTGGGTTCCGACCAATTTGGTGAACTGATAGCAGCAGCAGGAGGCTCCGCCCACCCACCAAGACTTCACCAAAAACACTCTGCACATACACAGAAAGTTCTGCACATGTGTAGAAGTGGCGCGTGTGCATGAGGCGCGCACAAGTTCACAACACTGAACCGGTAGCGAAGGTAAATGAAACCCACTTACCGCAGTGTACCACATAAATGAAGGCAGCTTTGTAAGGCAGCTGAGGCTGAGTTTGAACTACATGCTGTCAGGATGGTTCTGAACAATAAAGAGTGTGAGCTGGAAGAATGAGAAGATTGTGAGGATGATTTTTTGTCTTGATGGTGTTTTTTTAATTTATTTTTATTTACTTATTTATTTGTCAAACACAACAGTATATATAAGTATAAGAGATGTGGTGGCTTAGGGGCTAGGACGTTGAGCTTGTCGATCAAAAGGTCGGCAGCTCGGCGGTTTGAATCCTAGTGCTGCCGTGTAACGGGGTGAGCTCCCGTTACTAGTCCCAGCTTCTACCAACCTAGCAGTTTCGAAAGCACATAAAAAATGCAAGTAGAAAAAATAGGGACTACCTTGGTGAGAAGGTAACAGTGTTCCATGCACCTTTGGCATTGAGTCATGCCGGCCACATGACCACGGAGACATCTTCGGACAGCGCTGGCTCTTCGGCTTTGAAACGGAGATGAGCACCGCCCCCTAGAGTTCGCAACGACTAGCATGTATGTGTGGGGGGAACCTTTACCTTATATATAAGTATAAGTATGAAATAACCATACGAATTGGATACAATCAAAGGGAACATTAGGACAGGAACGGTAGGCACACTGGTGCTCTTATGCACGCCCCTTACAGACCTCTTAGGAATGGGGTGAGGTCAATAGTAGACAGTCTTTGGTTAAAGCTTTGGGAGGAGACCACAGAGTTAGGTAGTGCATTTTTGTCTTTGTTGAGTTGGTTTTCTGAGCTTGGAATTTCCTACTCAGCATAGAAGACATGAAGAACATTTTACCATGTTCAAAAAAGTTTCTACTTCTTGTAAAAGGCTGAGAGTGAATGGGTTGCCCCATGTTTAATGCTCAAGAGAACTTATAGTATTTCTTCCCGCAAGAGAAGGAGTGGATTATTCTCATGTCAAAGAGATTAATCCTATATAGATAGGATGCCTCTCCTTATAGGCAGAGGTTTAGGAGACACAAAGGGATTCGGGAATGTGGACAAACACAAAGGGATTCGGGAATGTGGGCAAGGTTGGAAGACCTAGGCAGGAAATGGTTGGGGCAAGAGGAAAGAAGCAAAGAAAAAGTAGGAAGGAAATTTTGGAACAGTTTCTACAGATGTGGGTCCTTGAGTGGCTCAGACTGCTAAGACATTCTGTTATTAACAGCAGCTGCTTGCAATTACTGCAGGTTCAAGCCCCACCAGGCCCAAGGTTGACTCAGCCTTCCATCCTTTATAAGGTAGGTAAAATGAGGACCCAGATTGTTGGGGGCAATAAATTGACTTTGTATATAATATACAAATGGATGAAGTTCAGTTGAATCAGCTGAGAGCTTCATGGCAGCAAAAAAAAAAAAAATCAGAGGAAGTTAGAAGGGAAAATGCAGAAGGAGAGTGGAGAACAAGAAGGCCGGTTGGAGAAAGTAGGAACTTTAAGGAGCTAGAAGAGAGAAAATTCTAAGGAATAAAGAAGACTTTAGCTCCTGCCCATACTAAAGGAAAACAGTGAGAGGTTAGAGGGAGCCATAGTTGTTGCAAGTGTGGGAAAAGTGGCCATTTGTCCAAATACTGTAAAAGCCAGAAGAAAATGGGAATGGCAAACTGCAAGCTAGGTGGCAGGATCCCTGCATAGAAAAAAAGGAGAACTTTATCTAATATCTAAACTGTTTCAACTCCTACCCTCAAAACGACGCTATAGAGCACTGCACACCAGAACAACTAGACACAAGAACAGTTTTTTTCCCGAAGGCCATCACTCTGCTAAACAAATAATTCCATCAACACTGTCAAACTATTTACTGAATCTGCACTACTATTAATCTTCTCATAGTTCCCATCACCAATCTCTTTCCACTTATGACTGTATGACTGTAACTTTGTTGCTGGCAATCCTTGTGATTTATATTGATATATTGACCATCAATTGTGTTGTAAATGTTGTACCTTGATGAAGGTATCTTTTCTTTTATGTACACTGAGAGCATATGCACCAAGAGAGAGGGAATTTTTTAGAGAGGGAATTTTTAAGGGGTGGGAGGGTAGGGGCGGGTAATGGGGGTATCCTGTCGGGTAGGGGGCCAGTTCCTGCACACGCTCGCGGCGGTTTTTTACCATCAGGTTCGGAGGTTATGGGGGAGGAGTTTGTTCCTATTTGTGAGGGTGGTCCTATCGACACGGTAAGTGGGAGGGGCAGGTATGGCGGAAGCGAGGGGTCATATCAAGTTCCGGGAGCGCGTGCTCGATGTCTCAAAGCGATCACGCGCTCCGACCCCTTGGACTTTTCCCGTTCCCCGGATGGTCAGGATCCTCAGAGCCTGGGCCTTCGGCTGATGTTGTGCAATGCTCGGTCCGTGGTGAACAAAGCCCCCCTTGTTTGTGATCTTATACAGGGGGGTTCCGCGGACCTTATGGGCATTACGGAGACCTGGTTGGGCACTGAAGGGGGCGTGCCCCTTGTTGAGATGTGCCCGCCGGGTTTCCGTGCATTCCATCAGCCGAGGGCCCAGGGTAGGGGTGGGGGGGTGGCGGTTGTGATTAGAGAGAGTCTAGAGCCGAGGGAGACCACTGTACCTCAGATTGCCGGGTGTGAATCCCTCTTTGTGAGATGGGGTCGTAGGTGTCAGATGGGCTTGCTGATCACGCACTGGCTCCTTGCTGCGTGACAGCTGCCCTGCCCGAGCTCCTGGAGATGCTGGCTGGGGTGGCAGTTGAGACCCCAGACTTTTAGTCATGGGGACTTTAACTTGCCATCTTCCGCTCATCATCGACGGCAGCTCGGGAGTTCACGGCTTCCATGACGGCCTTGGATCTGACCCAAGTAGTTGATGGCCCTACTCACATTGGGGTGGCACTCTGGACCTGATTTTCTCTGGTCAGTGGTTGAGAGATCTGGACTTAAAGGAAATAGTCATCGAACCTTTGTCATGGTCAGATCACTCTTCTTCGCCTGGACTTTCTGACCGCCATTCACCACCGCAGGGAGGCGGAGCCGACACGCTGGTTCCGCCCAGGCGCCTGATGGACCCTGATGGGTTCCGGACGGAGCTTGGGCCATTTCCTGAGGGTCTGGCTCACGGCTCGGCTGAGGAACTTGTGCGGCCTGGGAACGGGCCGCGGGGCCTTAGACCGTGTCGTGCCTTTGCGGCCTCTGACCCGCGCAGGTCCCAACCGCCCTTGGTTCTCCGAGGAGCTGAGAGGATGAAGCGCGGAGAAGACGCCTAGAGAGTTCCTGGAGGTCTAGCCGTTCGAAGCTGATCGACACTAGTGAAGTCCTATACTAGGACTTACCTAGTGGCATTGAGGAAGCGAGGCGTAGCTATGCCTCCTCCCTCATTGCATCGGCAGATAACCGCCCAGCCGCCTGTTTGGGTGACTCGCTCCCTCCTACACCAGGGGAGCGGATGACCCGCTGCAGGGACGTGCTGAGGAGTTTAACGGTTATCTATACGATAAAATCGCTCAGCTTCGGGATGGGTTGGACCAAGATTGCGGTGATGCGGGTGAGATGCTCGAGGGTGGTCTTGGCGATATTGTTTGGGATGAGTTTGACCCTGTGGCTCCTGAGGACATGGACAGGTTGCTGGGTAGGCTGAATGCCACCACATGTTTACTGGACCCGTGCCCTCCTGGCTGGTGCTGGCCACCGGGAGGTCACACGAGGCTGGCTCCAGGCGATTACGATCGCTTCTTTGGTGGAGGGTGTCTTCCGGCCGCCTTGAAAGAGGCGGTGGTGAGGCCCTCCTTAAGAAGCCTTCCTGACCCGCTGTTTTAGGTAATTATCGTCCGGTCTCCAACCTTCGCTTGCGGCGAAGGTTGTAGAGAGTATGGTGGCATATCAGTTTCCCTTGCACCTGGATGAAACTGTCTATCTAGACCTGCTCCAGTCCGGTTTCCGGCCCGGTTACAGCACGGAGACGGCTTTGGTCGCGTTGGTGGATGATCTCTGGAGGGCCAGGGATAGGGGTTGCTCCTCTGCCCTGGTCCTATTAGACCTCTCAGCGGCTTTCGATACCATCGACCATGGTATCCTGCTGCGCCGGTTGGAGGGATTGGGAGTGGGAGGCACCGTTTATCGGTGGTTCTCCTCCTATCTCTCCGACCGGCCGCAGTCTGTGTTGACAGGGGGGCAGAGGTCGGCTCCGAGGCGCCTCACTTGTGGGGTGCCGCAGGGGTCGATCCTCTCGCCCCTTCTGTTTAACATCTACATGAAGCCGCTGGGTGAGATCATCAGTGGTTTCGGTGTGAAGTACCAGCTGTATGTGGATGACACCCAGCTGTACTTTTCTACACGGACCACCCCAACGGTTATCAAGTGCTGTCCCGTGTCTGGAGGCCGACGGGTCTGGATGGGGAGAAACAGGCTCAAGCTCAATCCCGCCAAGACAGAGTGGCTGTGGATGCCGCATCCCGGTACAGTCAGCTTAATCCGCGGCTGACCATCGGTGGCGAGTCATTGGCCCCGATGGAGAGGGTCCGCACCTTAGGCGCCCTCCTGGATGCAGGGCTGTCTCTAGAAGTCCCTCTGACGGCCGCCTCCAGGAGAGCGTTCTACCAGGTTCGCCTGGTACGCCAGTTGCGCCCCTTTCTGGACCGGGATGCCCTATGCACGGTCACCACGCACTCGTGACGCCTCGCCTGGATTACTGCAATGCTCTCTACATGGGCTCCTTGAAGGGCATCCGAGGCTGCAGTTAGTCCAGAATGCGGCTGCGCTGGTGATAGATGGAGCCCTCGTGGCTCCCGTGATAACACCCATCCTGCGCAGACTGCACTGGCTACCTGTGGCCTTCCGGTGCGCTTCAAGGTTTTGGTGACCACCTTTAAAGCGCTCCATGGCATTGGGCGGGTTATTTACGGACCGCCTTCTGCTACCGAATACCTCTCACCGACCCGTGCGCTCTCACAGAGAGGTCTCCTCAGGGTGCCGTCAGCGAGGCAATGTCGCCTGGCGACGCCCAGGAAGGGCCTTCTGTGGGGCTCCCACCCTTTGGAACGAACTACCCCCCGGACTCCGTCAGCTTCCGGACCTTCGGACCTTCCGCCGCGGGCTTAAAACATATTTATTTAATTGTGCAGGACTGAGCTAGATTTTAAATTTATGGGTTTTAATTAGGTTTTATTTGTATATTTTAATTAACGGGCTTTACAATAAGTTTTTTAAACTGTTTTTATTCTGTATTTATGTGTTTTTAAGTGCCTGTGAACCACCCTGAGTCCTTCGGGAGATAGGGCGGTATATAAATATGATTAATAAATAAATAATAAATAAATAAGACAAATTCCTTGTGTGTCCAATCACACTTGGCCAATAAAAATTCTATTCTATCTATTCTATTCTAATAATAGGTTATGGTCTACTTTATCAAATGCCTTACTGAAGTCCAAGTAAATTATTTTATGATTGGCTTGAGAGGAGGAAGTATGCCAGAAAGTAAAGATAAGGAGTGTCTGGAAATGTATATATCAATGTATATTGTATATTGTAATTATGAGGGTAGAATAGTTATATTAAATATGTATAGAGTTGTAATAGTATGTATAGAGTTGTATAGCATGGTATATACTTGATATAAATGGAATTAGGAGATAGGTAAACCTTTATATAAACTGAGAACATACGACATGGTAAATTAGAATTAACATAGATGTTAAAAACCAGAGACATGGAGCATAGTCCACTGTTTTTGTTTTGTTTTTAAAATTCAATAAAAAATTTAAAAAAAATTCATCCACCCATTCATCCAAACTAACACTGTCAGTCAACTTAGACTGGTGAGACTGTTCTGGTAAAAGTCACCATCCCAGGAGGGGAGCCAAAGGCAGCAGACCTGTTTCCTGGCTCCAACCTCTGATGCCAGAAGATGGGAGGTGAGAAGGTGTATCATCAGTACAGGTAGCCCTCCTCTGTCCCCAGCAGTAAGAAACTCACCATAGCGAAGTCTATACAGGAGCTACAGACAGAGAAATTTGTTAATTAAGTGGAGGAGCTGAAGGCCCTGCATGTCCTCCACCCTCCAAAAAATAACATGGCTAAAGGTGTCAGATCCGTGTATCTGCCATTCTTCATGGAAGAAGAGGAGGGGGATTTGGAGCTGTCACATTTAGTTCTTTTCCTATGTGTCCTAAGTATCCAATTTCCTGCCTGGTCCTCTTTGTATAATCTTTAACCTGATTTATAACCATTGCCTGGTGCCAGGAATGCCTGGAGAATTCTCACATCTTGGGAAATGTAAGGGGAGGAGGGGAAACTATTGGATTGTAAGATGACCCCGAGAAGCTCTTTGTATCTGTTTCTCAGAGAGGCTGGTACAATTCATCTTCACACCGGCGGATTAATCGGAATCCATATTGGAAGGTGGGGAGGAGGTTCCTAATTTCCTTTATCCTGAACTGCATGCCCTGGTACAATTCATCTTCACAATGGCAGATTGATCGGAATCCATATTGGAAGGTGGGGAGGGGGTTCCTAATTTCCTTTATCCTGAACTGCATGCCCTGGTACAATTCATCTTCACACTGGCAGATTGATCGGAATCCACATTGGAAGGTGGGGAAGGGGTTCCTAATTTCCTTTATCCTGAACTGCATGCCCTGAGGGACTCCAGAACCTGCTTTGAGTTTTGACTTGCTTTCATCCCTTTCAATAAAAGGTTCCTTTTGAAATACAAAGTTCTAAAGAGTTCATACTTTCTTGGAAGGGAAGGAGAAGCTGATCCTTACAAAAGGTTTACATCCAAAAACTTCATTTTGGTCTTCAGGAATCCCTACCATATAACTTCACTCTGATCAAAAATTGACCCTTGATCAAAAATTCATGGACTGATTTTTGATCAATGGGTTGCCCCTTCTCAATCCAAGAGAAAGTTCTCTTGTCCCTTAAACCCTTAAGTCAGTTCTCATGAAGTCCTCTGAAGGTTGACAGGAGAGACAGCATGATTGACGATTGTCTTTGCTTGAGACTCAAAATGATCCATGTAAGCACAGAAGGGTCACACTCACCCCTCCATAGCCAAATCCCCCTTGCCAGATACCTCCAATCATTGCTCAGTTATGCTCATTGCATGGCCAATGGTGAATGAAAAAGAGGCCACACAGAATTAACGAGCCAAAATAAACATTTAGTTGCCTTAAATCAGAGGTCTTCAAACTTAGTAGCTTTAAGACTTGTGGACTTTGTGAATTCTCCAACCAGCTATTCTGGGAGTTTGTGAATTTGTGAATTCTCCAGCCAGCTATTCTGGGAGTTTGTGAATTTGTGAATTCTCCAGCCAGCTATTCTGGGAGTTTGTGAATTTGTGAATTCTCCAGCCAGCTATTCTGAGAGTTGAAGTCCACAAGTCTTAAAGCTGCCAAGTTTGAAGATCTCTGCCTTAAACATCCTCCTAAATGGTTCTGTTTTTTTTGCAGCAGGAAAGGACATGGGATCAAGCTCCCTACAACACATCCATATGCCCTGTTATCCCTGATCACAGATCAAAAATTGTGAATCCAACTTCCGACACCAGTTTCAAAACACAGGACCTCACTGCAGTGTTTATTAGCCAATATGTTAAATATATTTATTTTGTTTTATCACAAAAATAAAATACAAAACAAAAAAAACAAGCAAAAAAGAAAAACCATCCAGCACCACAACAAAAAATGGAAAAAAAGTGACCCAAATATCAAATAAATAATTGTAACATTAAACATATAGAGTCAACCCCGCTGGATGCTGAAAAAAATAAAAATGTGTTAGGAAGTGGTATCTTCTCCAAAGGAGTAGTGAGACATTCCTTCAAACAAAGAGATACACCCGTATCATACTCCCACGCCGCATTCATAATGTGATGTGGTTTTTATGAGTTTTTATATTGTTACATTTAAAACGGGCCTCTGGTGGCTCAGACTGGTAAGACAGTCTGTTATTAACAGCAGCTGTTTGCAATTACTGCAGGTTCAAGTCCCACCAGGCCCAAGGTTGACTCAGCCTTCCATCCTTTATAAGGTAGGTAAAATGAGGACCCAGATTGTTGGGGGCAATAAGTTGACTTTGTATATAATATACAAATGGATGAAGACTATTGCTTAACACATTGTAAGCCGCCCTGAGTCTTCGGAGAAGGGCAGGATATATATGCAAATTTAAAAAAAATTATAAGCCATCCAAGGTCACATGTGTGGGGTGTCCATATAAATTTGTTTATTAAACAAATATATAACTAGTTACACATTTCAGAAAGGAGGGGAAATGATGCAAAAAAAGGGGAAATGATCTATCCGTCCATATTTATAAATAATAGTGATGAATCACCTACTAAGAAACAATATATCCCCATTTTGGATGGGAGGGAGAAATGAAAGGAATGTAACTGTAGAAACCTGTCAGCTTGAAATAAAGGAAACGTAACCACGCTTCAGGGACACGGTGGCTCAGGGGCTAGGACGTTGAGCTTGTTGATCGAAAGGTCGGCAGCTCAGCAGTTCAAATCCCTAGTGCTGCCGTGTAATGGGGTGAGCTCCCATTACTTGTCCCAGCTTCTGCCAACCTAGCAGTTTTGAAAGCACGTAAAATATGCAAGTAGAAAAAATAGGGACCACCTTTGGTGGGAAGGTAACAGAGTTCCGTGCGCCTTTGGCGTTGAGTCATGCCGGCCACATGACCACGGGGACGTCTTCGGACAGCGCTGGCTCTTCAGCTTTGAAACGGAGATGAGCACCGCCCCCTAGAGTCGGCAACGACTAGCACGTATGTGCGAGGGGAACCTTTACTTTTTTAACCATACCTACTCAAATTCGATAGGAAGTGACAAGATTTGGCAACAAGAAAATAAGCAGCAGAAACCACAAGTAGGGGCGAAAGGACAGGTAGAACTTAAACAAGACATGACTCTAGAGGGGCAAAATGATACGTTCGCTCAAATAAGATGCAACTCCATAGACAAATTGGACAAGTATACTAGAAGCAAGGTAGAACTCCAAAAACAGGTAATAGCTTTATGAAACGTTACTTCCCTATTTCTGGAAATCAAATATATAAAAAGATCATGCTATGCTGTTGTTCAAGGTCTCAGCTCCCTTAGCAGCCGGGACCCTTTTGCTAAAGCAATGCAATGAAAGTTTTGCAATAATCCTTCACTCGGGTTTGGCTTTGATTGGCTTCTGCACCTGGCTGAGCCATTTTTGGAACAACAACAGCAGCATAATAAATCTCAGGTTAAGTCTTGCCCTTCTGTTATCTACAAAGAACGATGGTCTTAGATATAAGAAATATTTCCATCTTCAGATTCAGGGGTCGCTATAGGGATGTGAGGATGAAACTTCCCACAGGTCACTGTGAGCTGCAAGGCCACAATCTTATGTCTTCATTTGCCTACTAAACCAGGGGTCTCCAACCTTGGCAACTTTAAGCCTAGACGACTTTAACTCCCAGAATTCTGGGCGTTGACATCCGCCAGACGTTGCCAAGGTTGGAGACCCCTGTACTAAAGAGTCCCATTCATCTGGAAATTGATTTCTCCCACACTATGTCACTCAAAGTGAGACTTGGTGTATTGTTATTGATTTCTTTATGAATATAGAGGAATAAAATAGGAATGATTTTAGCGATAAGAGGAATACCTCTTCCCAGTAGTGGGATTCAAATAATTTAACAACCAGTTCTCTGCCCTAATGATTTCTTCCAACAACCAGTTCACCAAACTGCTCAGAAAGTTAACAACCGGTTCTCCCCGAAGTTATAATAATAATAATATCAGAGTTGGAAAGGACCTTGGAGGTCTTCTAGTCCAACCCCCTGCCCAGGCAGGACACCCTACACCATTTCAGACAAATGGCTATCCAACATTTTCTTAAAAATTTCCAGTGTTGGAGCATTGACAACTTCTCCAGGCAAGTTGTTCCACTGATTAATTGTTCTAACTGTCAGGAAATCTCTCCTTAGTTCTAAGTTGCTTCTCTCCTTGATTAGTTTCCACCCATTGCTTCTTGTTCTACCCTCAGGTGCTTTGGAGAATATTTTGACTCCCTCTTCTTTGTGGCAACCCCTGAGATATTGGAAGACTGCTATCATGTCTCCCCTAGTCCTCCTTTTCATTAAACTAGACATACCAAGTTCCTGCAACCGTTCTTCATATGTTTTAGCCTCCAGTCCCCTGATCATCTTCGTTGCTTTTCTCTGCACTCTTTCTAGAGTCTCAACATCCTTTTTTTTTTTACATAGTTTTTAAACAGTTGTGTGAACTGGCTGAATCCCACCACTGCCTCTTCCCCATGTCCATCTTGCTCCCTTCCTTCCCATATCTGTTGATTTTAAACTAATATTAGTGCTATTGTTTATTATTTTAACTTTTTGTTTTCTTTTGTCTTGAGGGTAAGTTCTCTAGCCGAGATGAGCAGGATTTAGATTTAATAAACAAACAAATATTAAATGATCAAAACATGTTAATCAAGCCTATTAAATGACATTTTTGAAAAATAATAAATTTGTAAAAGTCATTTTTAAATTTTATTTTGACATCAAAAGTTCTTTGGTATTCAGATCTGGCCTAAAAATAATAATGTAGCATTTAGGGAAGAAGATGCAGCCCAACAGACCAGCACTGGAGGCCAAGATTGAGAAGACCTGAACAGCCACCGCGTACTTCCCTTTGGTGCTCAGGTAGGCAGGTACAAAGGACACCCAGACACTGCAGAAGACCAGCATGCTGAAGGAGATCAGCTTGGCTTCGTTGAAGGCCCCAGGGAGATTTCTGGCCAGAAAAGCCACTGTGAAGCAGACAGCAGACAGGAAGCCCATGTACCCGAGGGCAACATAAAACATGGTGACAGAACCTTCATTGCATTGAAGGATGATCTCTCTAGTTTGGGAGTGCATGTCAGAGTCAGGGAATGAGGGGAAAGTTCCCAACCAGATGCTGCAGATGACAGCTTGGAGACCGGAACAAGAAAGGACAATGGAGTTGGCCAAGCTCTTCCCCAACCACCTCTGCACTTTATTCCCTGGTTTGGTGGCCAAGAAGGCTAACATCACTGTGATTGTTTTGGACAAAATTGAAGAAATGGCAATTGAGAAGACGATGCTGAAGGCTGTTTGTCGGAGGAGGCAGGTCACCTTCCTTGGTCGGCCAATGAAGAGGAAGGAGGTCAAGATGGAAAGCAGGAGTGAAACCAGGAGGATGTAGGAGTGGTCCCGGTTGTTGGCTTTGACAATTGGTGTTTCCATGAATTTAATGAAGATCCCCAAGCCAAAGCCTGTGGTTAAAGAGAGGAACAAGGCAATGGAAGTCAGGATAATCCCCAGATTTTCCTTATAGGAAAGATAACTTTGAATTTTGGGGATACAGTGAACTTGATTGATGTTTGGATGTTGATCCTCTGGACATTTGGTGCATTTGTCTGCATCTGAAAAAGAGCAATAATAGGATCTCCCTTTAACATGTCCTTTAATCAAATGCATTATTTGGGGGGGGGGAAATGCTTGGTGTGAATGACTGTATGTAGGTGAAATCAATATATTTCTTCTTTTCCTTCCAGCTAGAACAGTTTAAAAATACTTTTCTTTTTTGATGGCACAATTTTATCAATGAACTTGTTGAGAGAGAAGGAGCGAGGAAGAAAGGATTCAAGGAAGGTAGGCAATTCCACCATTTTACCTTTTCACTCCTGAACCTCTTGAAAATTTTGTCAGTTCTTTAAGGCACCAATGAGAACCAGCCTACAATGGAATGAAGTTCATGGCAAGCATCACTTAACGTAGTTTATGCCAGCTCAAGTAGATAAACCATGGAGAAAGAAATGTTAGATGGAGTGGCTTGAAGATGAGTTGAATATGGAGTGAGGACATCAATGTGGAGTCCTCATTTTTGTATATACAGAAAGAGGGCCATCTTCAATAAGATCAAGAAGGAAGTTTGGCTTAATCCCAACTAATGATTCCTCTCCTCTCCCCTCCCCTCTCCTCTCCTCCCCTCCATTCCCTTCCCCTCCCCTCCTTTCCTCAGGCCATGATTCTGAAAATTACTTTAAGAGGAGCCTCCAGCAGAACCTCTGCAGGTCAACCTCAGGAAGTATGAACACAGGAGTCACCCAAGGCTGACCAAAAAAAAAGAAATAATATCCAAATACTTATTGTTCACTATAACATAAATGTATACCTTGGTCAAGATTCAAAGAAGTGGAACCCTCTGGCCCAGCCTTTCAAAAATGCATGTTCATGGAGAATTTCAGGATTTATGGTCCTCCACAAAGTCTGCCCATTTCCCCTGTTGTCACCCACCTTCCATGGTAGAGATGGATTGTTTAGCACAAGGACGACAATTGTAGCAGCAGATGGGCTTCCCTTCCTGAGCCGCCTTCATGTATCCAGGAGGACAGCTTTCCACACACCTGGAAAGGGACAGGGGCTGGGCAGAGAGAAGGCAAGAAATCACATCCATGACATGAATTATTGTATATACTAAAGGAAGTAAAAGAAAAAAATGGACAACTACAGTTCAAGGCTTACATTTGGTAAATTTGAAGCCTATAAGAAAATTGGAGCTCATGAAACTTATTTGGCTGCTTCCTGTTTGCCTTCTTTTCTAATGTTCTTCCTCTGTCCTCACCACTTTCTGTAGAAGGACAATCAAGAACATCTTGTCATATAACATTACTGTCTGGTTTGGAAGCATTACTGCTTCAGACAGTGCAGAGAGTGGTGAGGATGGTAGAAATGATTACTGGTGGTTCACTCCTTTCTGCCTAGGACATAACTTAAACAGGGTCTGCAGTATTATCTAGGATGCTACACATTCCCTTCATGAATCTGTTTCCTTGTTACCTTCTGATGTGTATGTGTGTGTGTGTGAATATACACACAAAGTCTGATAATTCCTTAACTGCAATAGTTAAGGATTTTTTTCTCATAGACACCTGAAAAACTAACAATAATACACACACACACACACACACACGTGTGTGTGTGTGAGAGAGAGAGAAAGCGTATGTATGTATGTACGTATGTACGTATGTATAATTTCCACTCTAGGGAAACTGAGGTGACATGCCTGTCTCTGCCCCCAACTCTGCAGTCCTCTTGATAAGACTTTTTTTTAAAAAAAAGAAAACAGAATGAATTCTTTCCTCCACCTTGTTCATCATCTCCATCTTTGCAGTAGCATTCTGGTTCATCATCAACTTGAAATCCAAGGATCCCACTTTTTCTAGCCTCCCAACGGCCACTTGGATAAAAGAGAGATTGGAGAAAACCACCGTATTCACAATGTCCAGGTCTGCTACCAGCTCTCCAGTCTCATCCAAATAGACCCCATGGATGGAATTATTGTAAAACTGAGAGGTTCGAAGGAAAGGATGAAGCTGGAATGGAAGAGAAAACAGGCAATGTTACATAGGCACAGGAAGCTCTTTGGTAAGACTCCTCCATTTGAGCTGGCATGAAGGATCTCTACTGAGGAATATAGGATAAAAATCTTCTTAGAAGAACCAATAATGACTTGGAAAATAAAGATGGCGAAGGATGTCCTTTATCTTTTCCATTCATAATTGTCACTGCAGAGCTTGGAAAACCAAAGGAAAGTATAACAAAGGATACGTCCAGTATGAACCAATGAGCGCCAAAGTTAAAACCCAAAAGGAAATGGATGTGCACAACACTGATGGAATATTGTCAATGGAACCAAAATAAAATCAGATGCCCCATATAGTGTCAGGAAATTGTTATTTGCCTAACTAGTTGGCCAGGTAATATATAAACTAACTATGTATGTTTGTATAAAGGCCTGATATTGCTTTAAGGCTCTGCTGCATCATGCAAGCATCCTGATTGGTTGAGCTCTGTAGCCAATGTATAAAAGGACTACTAAATTATGGCTTGTGGGGAATCTACAGGGACGCTACAGCATTGTAACCTGATGACATGCTGCAACTGTATTTGAGCTTTATGATCATTGCTTGATCATGGCTAGTTACTGATTCCTCAAGATACTGACTGTTGTGTATTATTTATTTATTTATTTATTTATTTATTATATTTGTATACCGCCCATCTCCCAAAGGACTCAGGGTGGTTCACAGCCAATAAAACAACAGAAAACATATAATACATATAAAACAGCAAAAAAGAATAGAAAATTAATTCAATTGATGGCCTAAAAATTTTAAATACAAATTTAAAACCCCGTTTAAAACCCCTGATTTAAAACCCCAATTTAAAACTACGTTCACGCTAGTCCTGCTCTTCAAAACAGCAACGTCTTCAGCTCGCGGCGGAATGACCTGAGGTCGGGGAGTTGACGAAGCCCCAGACGGAGCTCGTTCCAGAGGGTAGGAGCCCCCACAGAGAAGGCCCTCCCCGTGGAGGTCGCCAGCCGACATTGTTTAGCTGACAATATCTGGAGGAGGCCCTCTCTGTGAGAGCGCACTGGTCGGTGAGAGGCTAATGGTGGCAGTAGGCGGTCCCGTAAATATCCCGGTCCTAAGCCATATAGTGCTTTAAAGGTGATAACAAGTACCTTGAAGTGAACCCGGAAGACCACCGGGAGCCAGTGCAGATTACGCAGGAGGGGTGTTACACGGGAGCCACAAGGTGCTCCCTCTATCTCCCGCGCAGCCGCATTCTGGACCAGTTGGAGTCTCCGGGTACCCTTCAAGGGGAGCCCCATTACAGTAGTCCAGGCGGGATGTAACAAGGGCATGAGTGACCATGCATAAGGAAGCCCGATCCAGAAAGGGGCGTAACTGGCGTATCAGGCGAACCTGATGAAAAGCTTCCCTGGTGACGGCCGTCATATGATCTTCTAAAGACAGCCATGCATCCAGGAGGACGCCCAGATTGTGAGCCCTTTCTGTGGGGGCCAATAGCTTGCCCCCAATGGTCAGTGATGGAATTAGCTGACTATACCGGGCCGCCGGCAACCACAGCCACTCGGTCTTGGTGGGATTGAGTCTGAGTCTGTTCCTCCCCATCCAGACCCGTACGGCCTCCAGGCACTGGGACATCACTTCAACAGCCTCGTTGGGGTGGTTATTGAACTGTGTTTTGCTGAACTGAAAGAAGACCTTGTTTGTTTTGCAAGTCTATGTTTGGTAAGAAGACTGACTGACTGGCTTTATATGTGTATGACCTGGAATTGTTTTTGGACTATGACTTTGCCTTTTCCCTAAAAGTAAAGGAATATCAAACCCCAGTTTGTCTGCAAGTGACTGTTATTGTATACAACCAGTCTCAGTCGTTTTCATGCGTAGGGTACTCTGCTCAACAGTCCACAACCTTGGTTGTGAACCCAGATTACCCTTAACACATAGCAACAATGCTGTAAACAACTGTTGTACAGGTCAATGGGCAGATAGGAAGAGAAAAATCTTTGCTCACTTTTTTTGTTGTTGTTGTTTACATTTATATCCCACCCTTCTCCGAAGACTCAGGGCGGCTTACAGTGTATAAGGCAATAGTCTTATTCTATTTGTATATTTTTTACAAAGTCAACTTATTGCCCCCCCAACAATCTGGGTCCTCATTTTACCTACCTTATAAAGGATGGAAGGCTGAGTCAACCTTGGGCCGGGCTTGAACCTGCAGTAATTGCAGGCTACTGTGTTCTAATAACAGGCTCTAACAGCCTGAGCTATTCCGGCCCTTTGAGGATGAGTAAGGAGGCCTTTGCTGTACTAGCAGATTACAAAGTAGGTTCATATGTGCTCATGAAACTCTGCATTGATAAAGATGGATCACTTGGCGCAGAGAAGAGATCCCAGATCTCTACTGGGAAAGATGATCTCTTGTATCAGTTAAAGTCATCTCTTTGAATTTTAGGGAACATCTATGGAATATTTTATGGAATGTTTTTCACTTTTGCTGCTTCCAGACAGTCCAAACATTCATCTTCTCACCCACCCTTCTGCGCCAACTCAGTAAGCTCAAACTGCCCAAGGAGCTGCTGATCCAATTCTACAGAGGAATTATTGAGTCTGTCATTTGCACCTCTATAACTGTCTGGTTTGGTTCTGCAACCCAACAAGAAAAACACAGACTTCAAAGGATAATTAGAACTGCAGAAAAAATAATTGCTACCAACCTGCCTTCCATTGAGGACCTGTATACTGCACGAATCAAGAAGCGGGCCGTGAAAATATTTACAGATCCCTCACATCCAGGACATAAACTGTTTCTACTCCTACCCTCAAAACGACGCTATAGAGCACTGCACACCAGAACAACTAGACACAAGAACAGTTTTTTCCCGAAGGCCATCACTTTGCTAAACAAATAATTCCATCAACACTGTCCACCTATTTACTGAATCTGCACTACTATTAATCTTCTCATAGTTCCCATCACTAATCTCTTTCCACTTGTGACTGTATGACTATAACTTGTTGCTGGCAATCCTTATGATTTATATTGATATATTGACCATCAATTTTGTTGTAAATGTTTATTTATTTATTTATTTATTAAATTTTTATACCGCCCTTCTCCCGAACGACTCAGGGCGGTGTACAGCCAAAGATAAAACACAATACATATACAATTAAAACCAACAATTAAAACCTAGCAAATTACAAAAGGCTGATAATTAAAAGTTTAAATTTAAAAATTATAAAAGACTTTAAAAACCCAATAAAAACCCCAGTTTAAAATTAAAACTATTAAAACCATTATGCCAGTCCCGCTTGAATAAATAAATATGTTTTTAGCTCACGACGGAAGGTCCGAAGATCAGGCACTTGATGTAGGCCAGGGGGAAGTTCATTCCAGAGCATCGATGCTCCAACAGAGAAGGCCCTACTCCTGGGGGCCGCCAGCCGGCACTGTTTGGCGGACGGCACCCTGAGGAGACCCTCTCAGTGAGAGCGTACGGGTCGGTGGGAGGCATAGGGTAACAGCAGGCAGTCTCGTAAGTACCCGGGTCCTAAGCCATGGAGTGCTTTAAAGGTGGTAACCAAAATCTTGAAGCACACCCGAAAGACCACAGGAAGCCAGTGCAAACTACGCAGCAGTGATGTTACATGGGAGCCGCGAGTGGCTCCCGTTACTACTCACGCAGCCGCATTCTGGACTAACTGTAGCCTCCGGGTGCACCTCAAGGGCAGCCCCATGTAGAGAGCATTGCAATAATCCAACCGAGACGTGACCAGAGCGTGAGTGACTGTGCATAAGGCATCTGGGTCAAGGAAGGGACGCAACTGGTGGACCAAGCGAACTTGGTAGAAAGCCCTCCTGGAGACGGCCACCAGATGTTCATCAAAGGACAGACGTCCATCCAGGAGGACACCCAAGTTGCGAACCACCTCCTTTGGGGCCACTAACTCGCCCCCAACAGTCAGCTGCGGCTGCAGCTGACTGTACCGGGGTGCCGGCATCCACAGCCACTCCGTCTTGGAGGGATTGAGCCTGCGTCTGTTTCTCCCCATCCAGACCCGTACGGCTTCCAGGCACCGGGACAGCACTTCGACCGATGTTGTACCTTGATGAACGTATCTTTTCTTTTATGTACACTGAGAGCATATGCACCAAGACAAATTCCTTGTGTGTCCAATCACACTTGGCCAATAAAATTCTATTCTATTCTATTCTATTCTTAGCCTTCTTAGCTTCTTGGCCAAATGGGCTTCTCCATATGCTGCTGCTTGGTGAGATCCTTTGTTATCTGCTATTCTACTGAGGTAAGGGACACGGTGGCTCAGGGGCTAGGATGTTGAGCTTGTCGATTGAAAGGTCGGCAGCTCGGGGCTTCTGGGTGGCGCCACCTTTCTCGCTGGGTGCTAATTTATGGCACTCCGCATTGAATATGGTAAAAGCCGGACATAACAACTGATCCCGGCTTAATTTCTCTCTCTGGTTGAAAGAGAGAGAAAGAGCAAGGGGGGGGGAACTGTGGTAGATTCCCCTAGGGGCTTTGTTTTTGTAATGCAAAGTCCTGAAAGGTCGAATCGCCTTACCCCTCCCCCAACCTCCAGTATTCACTGCGCTCCTGAAAAAGCAGGAAAAGAGGAAGGTGTCCACTTCTGCTAGCAATTGATTTCTTTTTGTGGTTACTAAAAGCAGGCGGAACAAGCGTGAGTGAACAATTATTGGTTTGAAAGTATTTTTGATTTTCTGACTTCTACCTTTTTTTTTAAAAAAAAGAGAAATTTCTGGGCCCCCCCCTTCAGTTTCGTTTTAGAGAAACTGAAAGCAGAGCGATACATCAAAGGGAGCTTTGCTGTTGAATCGAAACTGAATGGAGATTTTATCTTATTGTGTTTGAATGTGGACTGTTGGATTATATTACGTTGTTTAAGTACTTTACAAGGGGATTCTCAGCAGGAACTTTGTCATGGAGGTTCTTTCAGAAGAATGGATTTGTGACTTTATACAGGACTACACAGAAAGTATGTATTTAATTATTCAAAAATACGAATTGATAAAAAATGGGGACGTTTTGGATGAGAGCTTGGAGCAAATTAACCAGTGCAACCATTCGGAAAATGGAATGCAGGAGATACAAATAAAAGTGGATAAATATGAAGATTTGATCGTGAAGAAACAAGGTGATGTAAAGAAGTTTTCTTTAAATAGTTTGGATGAACTGCCTGAATTTGTGCTACAGGAGATTGTCCCTCAAATGGAAAAGACTCACAAGCTTAATGTTTCCCAAGAGTTCTCTTTTTGGACTGATGGAATATACGGCAGTAATTTTTGGATTCTTGGACATAAGGAATTACTAGGAAATATTGTGATTGACTTTTTAAAAGGAGTAACGAAGGAAAGACATTAATTAATGCACCAAAAAAAATGGCAAGAGACAAAAGTATTATTCTTGAAACAAGGTTTTTTTAAAATATTAATAGACAAAAATATTAGTGTTCCGGAAAGACAATTTGTGAGGAATCTGGAAGAAATGGGTTGATTATATGTTTTATATCTATCATAAAAGACTAGATATTTGGATCTATACTGGATTTTGATGAGGAAGGACTAAAGTTGAATAGATATTGTAATTTTCTGTATTGAAATTTTATAAGGTGTTGCACTAAATTTTAAATAGAATATTTTCAAAAGATCTTATGTAAGAAAGACATGGGGGGAAAAATTATATGGTTATAGAAGTTATAAGGGACATATTTTTTGAATTGGATTGGATTTTTATGCTTTAGTTGGTTTTAAATACTTTAGGATTAATTTGTTCTATTGATTTATATATTTTACTATTGTTAATTGTTAATTTTATTTTATTTTATTTTTTTTGAAGGATTTTGGTTATGTTAGGAGGAAGTCAGAGCTAGAGAGGAAAATTGGTATAATAGTTTTGGGAGAAAATTTTCTTAGCATATGTTTGTCTTATTTTTAACTATACCTTGTGCTTGTTCCGGAAAGCCAGGGGGGAGGGGGGAGGGTATTAGTGAAGGGAGGGGGGTTGGGGGGAAAGGGGGGGGGATTTTTTTTCTGTAAAACTTTTTGAATAAAAAAAAAGAAAAGAAAAGAAAGGTCGGCAGCTCAGCGGTTCGAATCCCTAGTGCTGCCATGTAACGGGGTGAGCTCCCGTTACTTGTCCCAGCTTCTGCCAACCTAGCAGTTTCGAAAGCACGTAAAAATGCAAGTAGAAAAAATAGGGACCACCTTTGGTGGGAAGGGAACAGCGTTCCATGCGCCTTTGGTGTTGAGTCATGCCAGCCACATGACCACAGAGACGTCTTCGGACAGCGCTGGCTCTTCGGCTTTGAAACGGAGATGAGCACCGCCCCTTAGAGTCCGCAACAACTAGCACATATGTGCGAGGGGAACTTTTACCTTTACCTATTCTACTGAGAGTTTTGAGCTGGGGAAGGCAAATCAAAGGGATTCTTAGCCAAATACCCACTCTGGGTAAAGGCTGCCCTTGAGCAGAAGTGCAGCTCAGGAAGTGAGAGGATTAGAGCTGTTAGATAGCTTAATATACGCAGCACACTTTTTTAGACTGTGTGTGACATGGTCATGGTTCTGCTTGTAAAAAAAAAAAAGAGTCAAAGAAGAAAGAGGTGGAAGAAAAATATTTTTTACCAAGAAATAAAGATTGTAAAAAGATATTGGAAAAGAAGTGAGCAGCGTGAAATGAATTGCAGAAAGGAGAGCAATGGAAAATTTGAATTTAAGGTCAATTTTAGATTCAGAATACCGTATAACTATTGTCAGATTCTTACAATAATGTTACAATTATTGTAACATTCTTACAATAATTCTCAGCTGTTATGGAAAGCTGTGCAATAGAAAATAAGTACCTGCCATGCCTTCAGCTTTGGAGTTTTCACATTTTTACCAGTGTTCCTGGATCTGGTTAAGTAAGCTGCATTGAAGGCCCATGCCACAGCCCAGATTGTGTTGTAAATGAAATAGTTGTCCCGGGTCAGGATTAGATCCATCTCCTCTTCCATAAGAGCTTTCAGATCTTCTCTCTGCCTGCATCGTCTCCAGATTTTCACCGAAAAGGCATTGTTGGTGTAGGAACACAGGAAGGAGGTCTCTACATGGTGTCTCATAAAAGAATAAAGGTTCAAACGCTTAACATACTTTGCAAATTGATTTTTTTTCATAGGAAAGGAAAATATGCTATGGATGTATTGAACAGGAAAAGATTTTTTTTCCAAATAAGCCGTGAAGTCCCAGCGGATTGTCATGAGCAGGACTTTTCCTCTAGGAGGTTCCATAAGCCCTTCAAAGACTAGATTCAGAAGCAAAATTCCTACATTGAATGCACTCGAGTCTGAACCAAAAATAAAGACATTCACTTTTCTCCAACTGAGGTATAAATTCCAGTTTATTTTCGCTTGCCGAGAAGCTGGAGAAAAAGTTTGTGATAAAACTGGGCAAATGCCATTCCTGACCAGCAGGGAAGTCAACCTCCTCATGAACCTTTGTCCATTCTCAGTGTCTGGAGCAAGGAGACCCACCAAAGTCCACCTGAAATGGAGGACCAGCTTCACCATCCCTGGGTACTGGGCTCCTTCAACAGGAAGCATTGGGTAGAAGAAAGGATTTTCATCACTCACAACCTGGGAATCAAGACTGTGACTGATCTGAAAAAAAAACCTTAATAATAATAATAATAGAGTTGGAAGGGACCTCGGAGGCCTTCTAGTCCAACCCCCTGCCCAGGCAGGAAACCCTACATCACTTCAGACAAATGGTTATCCAACATTTTCATAAAAATTTCCAGAGCATTCACAACTTCTGCAGGCAAGTTGTTCCACTGATTAATTGTTCTAACTGTCAGGAAATTCTCCTTAGTTCTAAGTTGCTTCTCTCCTTGATTAGTATCCACCCATTGCTTCTTGTTCTACCCTCAGGTGCTTTGGAGAACAGCCCAACTCCCTTTTCTTTGTGGCAACCCCTGAGATATTGGAACACTGCTATCATGTCTCCCCTAGTCCTTCTTTTTGTTAAACTAGACATACCCAGTTCCTGCAACCGTTCTTCATATGTTTTAGCCTCCAGTCCCCTAATCATCTTTGTTGCTCTTCTCTGCACTCTTTCTAGAGTCTCAACATCTTTTTTACATCGTGGCGACCAAAACTGAATGCAATATTCCAAGTGTGGCCTTACCAAGGCATTTTTAATGTTTTAATATTTTATAATTATGGGGTTTTATTCTAAATGTTTTAATTCGGCCATTTATGTAATAAGTTTTTTAATTATGGTTTTATGTGTATATTGCTGTTGTTTTACTATGGCTGTAAACCGCCCTGAGTCCTTCGGGAGAAGGGCGGTATAAAAATTTACTAAATAAATAAAATAAAATAAATAAATTATAAAATGGCACTAACACTTCACGTGATCTTGATTCTATCCCTCTGTTTATGCAGCCCAGAACTGTGTTGACTTTTTTAGCAGCTGCTGCACACTGCTGGCTCATATCTAAATGGTTGTCCACTAGGACTCCAAGATCCCTCTCACAGTTACTACTATCGATCAAGGTACCACATATCCGGTACCTGTGAATTTTGGTTTTCTTGCCTGAATGTAGAATCTAGCTCTAATGGAGGAATTGTTCCACTCCTTGCAATGAAGAACCTTTTATAGGGAGTCTCTGGTTATTCTGCTCTTGCATTACTTTTCTTCTCATTTCAGTGTAGCATTTGGCTGTTGCAAGTAGCCAGCAGAGATGCACAATCTGCACTATGAGTGTAGCAGAGAGAGGATGGTCTGCTCGGATCCTTCTCTTCCATTTGATAGAACCTTCATCCTTACTTCATGCAATTCCCACAATAGAACTTTGCTCTTCATTTACAAGAGAGGATGTCTAAAAATGGTCTTCACAACAAAGACACACCTGTGGGATTTTGTAGGTTCCCAACATGGTTGAAATCTGGAAGGAGATGTCAGTATCAGCCCCTTCGAGAACAGCCACGGTGTTTCTCTGCCTTCCACAGCTGTAGTTGGGAACATTGGCCTCCCCCTCCGAAAGCAGGTCCAGCGAAGCCTCCGAGGTCATTTGTGTTTTGAAATAATTGTCATAAATGTTGTATCCCAGGGTGACATTGAACAAAATATTGGGATTCTTGTTGATCGCTTGGATTGCGAAAAGGAAGGACAGCACTTTCCAGGACTCTGATGATGGTCTCCTGAAAAGTATGAATATATCAGGATATAATCAATGGACGTGCCATATTATTTAACTTTAACAACTGCATTTTTAATCCACCTAAGGCTGAGAGGTTTGGAGGCATTTTCAAATCTAAAAAAAAAAAAAAATCTCACCTATCTGAATGGAACTGAATGGAACAGAATGTAAACCAAATACCAGTTACCCAAACTCTCTGTATCTCTATTTAATATCTGAATTTAATAGTGAATTCAGTCATGCAACTTGAGCCTTTTCATCTTCTGTTTCAAATCCATAAAGCTTTATAGATTTTTGATATTACATGTTCACCATTTGTACATAATTCAGTTTCAAATTCAGTTTTGGCTTATTTTTCATATTGTCCTTATTACTGCTGTTGAATTAAGATTTCAAATTGACTTTCAATTTCTTTCTCTCCCTTTGCCTATTTATCTTCTCCAATAATTAATAATTGAAAATATGACCCATTATTCCACATAAAATATAGAATAATTAAAGGACACAGACAAAGACACCCAAACTGACACTTAAAATGAGCAACTGTGACTGTTAACAAATGGACCAAGTGCTCAATTTCTAGAGGTGTTATATGACCCACATGTCTATCATAGACACCTAGCTGACATTTAACTCATTGGATGATTAGGATCCTGGCATCCATTCAAATGAGATTCAAACATTTAAGAAAAGTCCATTTGGAACTGGGATCCATTCATTTAATTGGTAATACAGAATAAAATTGTCAAACTTATCTTATTTTTACTTCAGAGAAAAAGTCAACATTTCTGCATTTTTCAACCCATTGTGATGATCTTATTGGGCCTGAGTGTGGTAGAAGAGAAGAACCATCCTCTCTTCTCCATCCACAGTCCAACTCTGCTAAGAAGATCTCAAAAAAAGCAGATGCTTCTTCTTCAAAGTCAAGAAAATGAGAAAATCTCTACTGATTATTTATTTGAGAATTTCAAATCAGGTTCATCAGCTGAAAAGGATGAGCCAAGGATGAAATCAGACAGAAAGAGAAAAAAACTAGCAGATCAAAGAGATCATTCATTGTAAGAGAGGCAGGTAAAACTTTATAATTTAGGGTGGAATGGAAAATCTCTAATTCTGTGCACAAAATTTGACATACAGAGAAATTTGAGTCAAAGGAGATTTGTTGAAGCTTATTGGTAGAAGCAACTTCCTTGTTGCAGAGACGATGCCACCAACGAGAAACTCTCCTGGCTTGTAATAGTTCTCTGGATGAACTTCATCCCTCTTCAGAGTCAGGAGGCATTTGGCTCTGAGACTTGCCAGAACTTCCTGGGGCAGCAGAAGCAGCAGAAACAACAACATGACTTGTGTTCCTGATGGAGTCCCCAGCCTTGCTTTGAAGACACCGTGATAGGAAGAGGTGGAAGAAACCAAAGTCCTCTTCCAAGACAGAAGCTCCAATGGTTTTCTAATCCTGACAGAGTCTTTACAAGTCTTTATATCTGCATCCCCTGCCTGTCATAAAAGCTTTCAAAGTTCTCTCTTTCTCCAGGGCCATTTATGCCCCCAAGATTTCCCAGGGCAAAGAGATCAGCTAACAAGGTGTTGATATGATGTCAAAGTGGAAGCATGTTATGGCTGTGTTTGTGTGATATCTGAAAGCAATCCAAAATGTCTTTTGAGATTTAGCACCAAGAGAATAAATAAATCACTATGATTTGGATAATGGCAACAAGAAGAGATATTATCTCTGTAGACTATGAGTGAGTCAACAAGCAGGTGCCCAATAGGAGGAATCACAAATGGGATGAAACTCTGAAAATGTGCCCAGGAGTGAAACAGGAGAACTTTCTCCCAAACAACAATTAATAAGTGGAACAACCTGCCTGCAGAAGTTGTGAATGCTCCAACACTGGAAATTTTAAAGAAAATGTTGGATAACCATCTGACTGAGATGGTGTAGGGTTTCCTGCCTTATTTATTTATTTATTTATTTGGGCAGGGGGTTGGACTAGAAGGCCTTCAAGGTCCCTTCCAACTCTGTTGTTATATTATATTATAGTATCTCATTCCTACCATTGCATCATCATTATAGCATTACAGCATTACAGCATCATGGCAGCTGGTCAGCTCATCCCTTAGAAAATCTCTCAATACATTCCAGTCTCAAGAGAGAATTTTGGCACATTTGAGTCTGAAATGTTAATCCTCCAAATGGACACAGTTAATTCTAATTTGCCTTTGTTAAGGGATGGGTGGCTGTTTTTGTTCATATCAGTGGAACAACTTGCCTGCAGAAGCTGTAAATGCTCCAACACTGGAAATTTTTAAGAAAATGTTGGAGAACCATCTGTCTGAGATGGTGTAGGGTTTTCTGCCTGGGCAGGGGGTTAGACTAGAAGACCTCCAAAGTCCCTTCCAACTCTGATATTATTATTATTATTATTATTATTATTATTATTATTATTATTATTATTATTATTATTATTATTATTATTATTATTATTATTATTATTATTAGACATTCTTCTCTCTTACAAAGTTCCAAACCAGAACAAAATCCCTGAAAATCATTTTTATCCATGATAGTCAACAAAAGTTTGGGTTCTACTGTTGGGATATTTCAATTCTGGGGGGAAAAAAACTAAACATTTTTCTTCATTGGAGAAAAGCCATTATTTCTTTGTAAAGGTGGAACTAAATAACAGAATGAACCAGAAGAGGGTAGTTGTCAGGGACCAGTGTGTAAGGAGAGAGAGAAAATGTAGCAAAATGTCTACATCTTTAGAGATAGATCAATAAATAGATAGAATTAGGATAGCATAACATTTACACACATAAAACGTATGAAACCTGTTTAACTGATCTAGGCAAGTAAACCTAACAGAATCCACCATCTTTAAAACTTGTCTAATTTGTTTGATACTCTATAGTCCTTGTGTCAGTCCTGAAGCTGACCTGACCGAGGCCATTTCTGAGGCTTCAGTGTTGCCACAGTGGAGCTGAGGGAGAGGAAGTAGGGGGGGAACCTGACGCCTCGGTTAAATATGTGTGAAGAATTTATCAGAAAGTGGAATGTGTTAAGTGAATAACTCTTTGGCATCCAACATGGCCCAGAGCAGGGCTAGTACAGGGAGCTTCTAGGCATCCCCTCTATGAAACCATATCATCTAGTTGGGCCAGAAAGCATCTCTTCTCTCTGGCATCCCCTGCCTTGTGGAAGAGCCTCCCTGGAGATCCAGATGGCCCCCAACTACCTCAAGGTTAGGTGTATTGTTGCTATTGGTGTTGATGAATCTTTAGTGATTGATTGATTGATTGATTGATCGATCGATCGATCGATTGATTGATTCCTGGCACAAACTGGTTCCAAACTGTTTTGCACTCTTTCAACTGTTATTCCCCTCTCCCAAATTCCCACCATAGAAGTATACTTACTTACTTACTTACTTACTTATTTACTTACTTATTTATTTATTTATTTATTTATTTATTTATTTATTTATTTATTTATTTTATTTTATTTTAATTTATATATCGCCCTTCTCCCGAAGGACTCAGGGCGGTTTACAACCAGAGTAAAAACACATCTCAGAAAAGATTAAAAGATATATAAAAACTACTTAAATTAAAAACTGAAGGAAAATAAAACTATAATAAAACCCCAACCAAAACTTCATTAAGCCAGCCCTGCACGATAAAATAAAAAGGTCTTTAGCTCGCGGCGAAAGGTCTGGAGATCCGGAAGTTGACGTATCCTCGGAGGCAGCTCATTCCAAAGGGCAGGAGCCCCCACAGAGAAGGCTCTCCCTCTGGGGGTCGCCAGTCTACATTGTTTGACCGATGGCACCCTGAGGAGACCCTCTCTATGGGAGCACACGGGTCGATGGGAGGCTATTGATAGCAGCAGGTAGTCTCATAAATAAACTGGTCCTATGCCGTGGAGTGCTTTAAAGGTGATAACCAACACCTTGAATTGCACCCGGAAGACCACCGGAAGCCAGTGCAGCTTGCGCAGGACAGTGTTACATGGGAGCCTCGGGTTGTTCCCACTATTACCCGCGCGGCCGCATTCTGAACCAGCTGGAGCCTCCGGGTGCTCTTCAAGGGAAGCCCCATGTAGAGAGCATTACAGTAGTCCAGGATTTATTGCCCATCTGTCCCCCTCCCTTCCCCTCCATCCTTTGATGACAGGATTGTAGTAAGACAATTGCTTCATCGGAGAATGTGACTGATGACACACCTTGGGGAGACAGGGGAAACAGGATCAGAGCCGGGATGTAAATTAAGTGAGGTCATTTGTTCATTTGGTGATATGTGTTTGAACCTTGTGCTTTGATGTGGCCTATAGGCTAATCAAAAAAAAGCTTATTATTATTATCATTGGTTCATCATTTGCTATATCATTTGTTACTTATACATTAGTCTATCCTTCCATTTTGAAACGCATAAATATGAGTGCATCACTTTGTTGTGTGGGGGCCGTCTCTCAATATTAGTTCAGGGAGTCTGACCAGAACATGCTAAAAAACACTGCAGAAAGAATTCAATAATTGCTTTGGGTCCTACACTTTATTCTGAATTCTGAAAGAACCATGAAGAAGAGGTTGAGACCCTCCTAACTAACTCTGAAGTTACCCACCAAACTTAAATCAGTCCAAAACCCAGGACATGGTTTATATGTGACTCTCTTCAAGAGTTGCTTAAGGCAAATATTTGCTAACCTGTGTGCTGAGGAAAAAGAAGGTTATCTATAGTTTAAAAACACAAATAGCAATAAAATAATTCATTTTATTGTTTAGTGATTATCTTAGATTAATCTAACTGTTTTTATTTTCTTTGGTTATTAATGAATGTAAACTGTCAAATACAGGCTAACAAAGCATATAAACCAACAACAATTGCAATCATTAGTTAAATGTTATGATCCTAAGAAACAATTTCATTGTCAGTTCCATACTTTTATTGTTAGATGTTCCTTAGTGCTTAGATCTGGTCTAAGGATGAGAACGTAGCACTTGGGGAAGAAGATGCAGCCCAGCAGTCCAGCACTGGAAGCTGTTCTGTCTCCTTCCCCACTTCGGATTAACGAGCCAGTGGATTCATGGCTCTTAACAGTCCTGGCAGAGAAAACGCAGCTGTCTGCCAAAGTTCAAACAAATGACTCACGTAGCAAGACTTTCAGCTCTTTTTGAAATGGTTCAGCTAAACTTTTGCTTCCCGTGGAGTGATAGCAGTCCCAAAGCTCCTTATATATCCTGTGGGGTGGGGCTCCTGCCCCACCCTTCCCTTTGATGACGCCGCCTCTCTAATCTTCTGAAGTGTGGGTCCAAGCTTGATTATTATTATTATCAGCTGTGTCTGAAGGCGTAGCCTGGGGAAGAGAGGAATCGGGATGTCAGCCTCATTACGTCCTCCGACTGGTCTGGTCCTGGAGCCGGGCCAAAGGAATCGGTGCTCCTGAGGTAAGCCTTACCGGCCCTTCCCCCTCACTTTCAAGCATGCTGAAAGTTATCAGTCTGGCTTCATTGAAGGCCCCAGGCAGGTTTCTAGGCAGGAAAGCCACTATGAAGCAAATGACAGCTAGGAAATGACAGCCAATCTCTCAGAGCCCCAGGAGAGAGACAATGGCAAACCACTTCAGAAGAACCCTTTCACCTACAGTCTTTCTGATAACTTTCAAATGGAGCTGGCTGAGGCTGTGGGCCTTCCTGAGTCTGGCTTTAGTCTTGCAAAACCAGCCAGACTCCAATTTGCTAAACATGGGTAGATTTTTTTAAAATCTGGTTGTTCTATATAGAAGCGGCAGGAAAATTTGCGAGAGCAAGTTTCAAGCCCTCATGAAACCTTTTATCTTTCCAAGGTCAGGGAAATGAGGGCCCAGATTGTTGTGGGCAATACGCTGACTCTGTAAACTGCTTAGAGAAGGCTGTAAAGTGCTGTGAAGTGGTATATATGTCTAATCCTATAGGGCCTCTGGTGGCTCAGACTGCTAAAACAGTCTGTATTAACACAGCTGCTTGCAATTACTGCAGGTTCAAGTCCCACCAGGCCCAAGGTTGATTCAGCCTTCCATCCTTTATAAGGTAGGTAAAATGAGGACCCAGCTTGTTGGGGGCAATAAGTTGACTTTGTATATAATATACAAATGGATGAAGACTATTACTTAACATAGTATAAGCCGCCCTGAGTCTTCGGAGATAGGCAGGATATAAATGCAAATTTTAAAAAAATGCTATTGTTATCTTACTGTTCAAAAAAATCTTGGATTTTAATTTCATGAGTCTTAGACTCTTCATATTTTTATTTATTTCAGTTTTAAATGACAATTGTTAAACTGAGGTTAAGGAAGCATACAAGCCCAATAATAACTTCAACAACAATCTAAATGTTATGAGCCTAAGAAACAATTTCACAATCAGTTCCCTACTTTTATCATTAGATGTTCCTTTGTGTTGAGATCTGGTCTCAGGATGATAATGTAGCACTTGGGGAAGAAGATGCAGCACAGAAGTCCAGCACTGGAGGCCAAGATGGAGAAGACCTGCACAGCAACCATGTATTTCCCTTTGGTGCTCAGGTACGTAGGCAGGAAGGAGACCCAGACGCTGCAGAAGACCAACATGCTGAAGGTGATTAGCTTGGCTTCATTAAAGGCCCCAGGCAAGTTCCTGGCCAGAAAAGCTACTGTGAAACAAATGGCAGCTAGGAAACCCATGTAGCTGAGAACAACATAAAACATGGTAACAGAGCCTTCATTACATTGTAGGATGATCTCTCCAAGCTGGGAGTGCAGGTCAGATTCAGGAAATGGGGGAGAAACTCCCATCCATATGGAGCAGATGACAATTTGGACACCAGAACAAGAAAGGATGATGGAGTTGGCCAAGCTCTTCCCCAACCATCTTCTCATCCTGTTTCCTGGTTTTGAGGCCAGGAAGGCCAGCACTACTGTGATCGTTTTGGCCAACACGGAAGACACGGCTACTGAGAAGACAATGCTGAACATGGTTTGTCGGAGAAGACAGGTGACTCTCCTTGGTCGTCCAATGAAGAGAAAGGAGGACAAGAAGCAAAACAGAAGGGAAATCAGGAGGATAAAGGAGAGGTCCCGGTTATTGGCTTTCACAATGGGAGTTTCTAAGTATTTAACAAATATGATTAACATGAAGCCTGTGGTTAAGAATAGGAGTAGGGCAAAAGAGACCAGAATAATTCCCAGATGCTCTTCATGGGACAGGAAGGTTATTCTTTTGGGGATACATTGGATTCGGTCCTCATTTGGATATTGATCCTCTGAGCACTTGGTGCATTTTTCAGTATCTGAAGAAACAGACAGCAAGGTTCCTTTTGTAACTCTCTGTTTATATTTCAAGAAACACTTTCTTTGATTTACAGCTGATAGTGAGATACAGGAAGGTTAAGGCAAATGGTAAATAGGAGCCTGTATAAAACATTTTTGTAGCAGACCATTGTGAAGTAAACTTCGGGCAGCTTATAGCTCAGCAAAAATACACCAATATATACTTCGATATACTTTTAATACCCCAATATATAACATAACATAACATAATAACAGAGTTGGAAGGGACCTTGGGGGTCTTCTAGTCCAACCCCCTGCCCAGGCAGGAAACCCTACACCATTTCAGACAAATGGCTATCCAACATTTTCTTAAAAATTTCCAGTGTTGGAGCATTGACAACTTCTGCAGGCAAGTTATTCCACTTATTGATTGTTCTAACTGTCAGGAAATTTCTCCTTAGTTCTAAGTTGCTTCTCTCCTTGGTTAGTTTCCACCCATTCCACCCATATTTATTTTATTTATTTATTTATTTATCATACTTTTATACCCTATCTCCCTAGGGACTCAGGGCGGTGTACAGCCATATAAAAGCACAAAAATATACAAAGTAAAACATTCATCTAAAAAACTTATTATATAGGCCAAAATTTAAAATAGACATATAAATAATTAAAACCCAATTTAAAACCAAATCTAAAATTAAACATTTAAAATTTTAAAAATCTAGTCCAGTCCTGCGCAAATGAATAGGTGTGTCTTGAGCTCGCGGCGGAAGGTCCGAAGGTCAGGAAGTTGACGAAGTCCTGGGGGAAGCTCGTTCCAGAGGGTGGGAGCCCCCACAGAAAAGGCCCTTCCCCTGGGCATCGCCAGTCGGCACTGCCTGGCCGACGGCACCCTGAGGAGTCCCTCCCTGTGAGAGCGCACGGGCCGGTGGGAGGCATTCAGTGGCAGTAGACGGTCCCGTAAGTAACCCGGACCTATGCCATGGAGCGCTTTGAAGATCATTACCAAAACCTTGAAGCGCACCCGGAAAACCACAGGTAGCCAGTGCAGTCTGCGCAGGAGGGGTGTTACATGGGAGCCACAAGGGGCTCCCTCTATCACCCGCGCAGCCGCATTCTGAACTACCTGGAGTCTCCGGGTGCTTCTCAAGGGGAGCCCCATGTAGAGAGCATTGCAGTAGTCCAGGCGAGATGTCACGAGAGCATGAGTGACCGTGCATAAGGCATCCCGGTCCAGAAAGGGACGCAACTGGCGCACCAGGCGTATCTGGTGAAAGGCTCTCCTGGAGACGGCCGTCAAGTGGTCTTCAAAAGACAGCCGCCCATCCAGGAGAACACCCAAGTTGCGTACCCTCTCCATTGGGGCCAATGACTCGCCCCCAACAGTCAGCCGAGGCTGCAGCTGACTGTACCAGGATGCCGCATCCACAGCCACTCCGTCTTGGAGGGATTGAGCCTGAGCCTGTTTCTCCCCATCCAGACCCGTACGGCTTCCAGACACCGGGACAACACCTTGATAGCTTCGTTGGGGTGGTCCGGTGTGGAAAAGTACAGCTGAGTGTCGTCAGCGTACAGCTGGTACCTCACACCGAAGCCACTGATGATCTCACCCAGCGGCTTCATATAGATGTTGAACAAGAGGGGCGAGAGAATCGACCCCTGAGGCACCCCACAAGTGAGGCGTCTCGGGGCCGACCTCTGCCCCCCCGTCAACACCGTCTGCGACCGATCGGAGAGATAGGAGGAGAACCACCGATAAAGGGTGCCTCCCACTCCCAATCCCTCCAACCGGTGCAGCAGGATACCATGGTCGATGGTATCAAAAGCCGCTGAGAGGTCTAATAGGACCAAGGCAGAGGAATAACTCCTTCAACTGCAAAAAATAAAACCCAAGATAGAAATAAATAGTGCCACAACTAGCCTTCAGTGATACAATCCACCACATTCTTATCCTGTACTAACCTCACTTTCTTGAAAATGCCTGAGAAAATTATTTCAGAATTTTAGAAGAATGGGACTTATTGGAAAAAGCAGTCTTTGGAGGTTCCTCAAGGTGGAAATAAGGAGTGGATCTGGTGTATGTCTATTATATCTGCTGTGGTGGAACCACAGTACCCTTCTCCTATGTGAAGTAAGACTCTGAATTTAACTGCATTTGGAAAGAAACTCTACAGCTCACAAAACTCATTTTGTGTCTCATTCAAGACAATGACGAATCCGCATATAGACAAGAGGTCGAACGACTAGCCTTATGGTGCAACCAAAACAATCTGGAACTGAACACACTCAAAACCGTAGAAATGGTGGTAGACTTTAGGAGAAACCCTTCCATACTTCCACCTCTCACAATACTAGACAACACAGTATCAACAGTAGAAACCTTCAAATTTCTAGGTTCTATCATATCGCAAGATCTAAAATGGACAGCTAACATCAAAAACATCATTAAAAAAGGACAACAAAGAATGTTCTTTCTGCGCCAACTCAGTAAGCTCAAACTGCCCAAGGAGCTGCTGATTCAGTTCTACAGAGGAATTATTGAGTCTGTCATTTGCACCTCTATAACTGTCTGGTTCGGTTCTGCAACCCAACAAGAAAAACACAGACTTCAGAGGATAATTAGAACTGCAGAAAAAATAATTGCTACCAACCTGCCTTCCATTGAGGACCTGTATACTGCACGAATCAAGAAGAGGGCCGTGAAAATATTACCCCTCGCATCCTGACATAAACTGTTTCAACTCCTACCTCAAACGACGCTATAGAGCACTGCACACCAGAACAACTAGACACAAGAACAGTTTTTTCCCGAAGGCCATCACTCTGCTAAACAAATAATTCCATCAACACTGTCAGACTATTTACTGAATCTGCACTACTATTAATCTTCTCATAGTTCCCATCACCAATCTCTTTCCATTTATGACTGTATGACTATAACTTGTTGCTGGCAATCCTTATGATTTATATTGATATATTGACCATCAATTGTGTTGTAAATGTTGTACCTTGATGAACGTATCTTTTCTTTTATGTACACTGAGAGCGTATGCACCAAGACAAATTCCTTGTGTGTCCAATCACACTTGGCCAATAAAAAAAGTTCTATTCTATTCTATTCTAAACAGGGATATAGGAATGTAGGGGAACCCAACAATGTGAATGCTGTGGCATTCTGGAGCATTTGTAAATTCCAGGTGGACTTCAAGGGCAGCCCCACATGGAGCACATTGCAATAATTCAAACAGGAAGTGAACAAGGCATAAGCAAGGCCAGTCCAGGAAAGGACACAATTGGTTCACAAGAAGAATATATGCAAATGCCCGTTTAAGGATGGCATCCACCTCCACATCAAGCTGTAGCCCTGAGTCTAGAAGGATTCCAAAATTGTGCACCATGCACAGGGGTGGGCTGCTGGGGGTTCGCAGGGGTTTAGGATAACCTCTAGCTAAGATTCTGTGCAGTTCAGAGGACCCCCAAATCCCACCCCTGGCTGGCCCTCCCCCCCCCCAGCCCTGCCCCTCCCAGGAGTCCCCACACAGCCCGTTTTGGATGCAGGTAAGTGCAGAGCATGTGTGCAGAGGCTCGGGGAGGGCGAAAATGGGCCTACTGGAAGTTCGGGAAGGCAGGAAAAGGTCCTGTTTCCAGTCTCCAGAGAACCTCTGGAGGCTGGGGAGGCCGTTTTCACTCTCCCAGAGGCTCAAGAATAGCCTCCGGAGCCCAGGAAAGGCAAAAACACCCCCCCTGCCATGGTGCAGGAGGCTAAATAGGTCATGCCCACCATGGCCACACCCACCCAGCAACCGGACCGAGAACCCCTTGCTAAAAAATTTTTTTCATAAAAAGTTTTATTTTTACAATCATATCAAACAGCTCATCCAATGTACAGTTATATACAATTAGTTGGGCTTGCCCAGTCATCACCACCCCTTTTTAACACTCTTCCCTCTTCTACCTCCTTCTACTTTCCAGACCTTCCTCTCCTTCTCTTATCTACATCCTCTCCTCCCTCCACCCTACACCTTCTTTCTCCCTCTTCTACCCCTCTTCCTTCCTCTTCTCCTCTTTCCTACCTCCTACTCTCTCCTCTTTTCTCCCTCCCCACCATTCTAAAATGGTAACTGGGCAGACCTGACCCTACATTAATTATATTTATACATCTTCAATAATCCCTGTACATCACTCCATCCTCTACCCTCAACCCCCCAATTCCCCTCCCCCTTACCCCCCACCCCTAGCCCGACTTCCCAGAACAAAATGCAGGGTATCAAAACTAACAATCATAATCCAAAATAATTCCTAGATTATAATCTCTAGTCACTCCACACATAATCACACTCTCAATTCCCCTCTCCTCCAAAAATATATCTAATACAAAATATTTCCTAAATTTACTCATATGCTATTCAATATTTTTTTATCTGATACTTATTTTGAATATAATCAATCCACATTTTCCATTCTAAAATATATTTTTCTTGTGTATAGTCTTTCAAGTAAGCAGAAATTTTTGCCATTTCTGCCAGATTTGATACTTTGAGTGTCCATTCTTCAATTGTAGGTAATTCTTCTTTCTTCCAATATTGCTAAAATTTTTGAAGCCCACCCCTGACCATACCTCCACCTAGGGCCGCGATGGTGACCCTATGGCACGTATGGCACACGGAGCAATATCTGTGGGTATGCATTGCACATACATGCATTGGCCAGCTGATTTTCAGGCCTTCTGGTCCCACTGGAAGTTGGGAAATGGGCCACTTCCAGCCACCCGGGGGAGCCTCCAGGGGGTGGGGAAGGTTGTTTTTGTCCTCCCCAGGCTCCAAGAAAGCCTCTGGAGCCTGGGGAGGGTGAAAAACGGGCCTACCCAGCCTACCATACCATCGCGTACCAAAAGTGGGGGATTCCTGCGTGCATGCGCGGAGAGGTGAGGTGCAATGAATTATGGGTGTGGGCATGCGCACATGCAACTCCCCCGTGGACCCCCCGCTTTTGCCATGCGATGGCAAAAAGATTAGCCATCCCTGATCTAGGGAATAATATCACCTGATCCAGAATTAGAGATGGCTTTCATTATTTATTTATTTTATTTATTTTATTTTATTTGCATTTATATCCCGCCCTTCTCCAAAGACTCAGGGCAGCTTACACTATGTTAGCAATAGTCTTCATCCTATTTGTATATTTATATACAAAGTCAACTTATTGCCCCCAACAATCTGGGTCCTCATTTTACCTACCTTATAAAGGATGGAAGGCTGAGTCAACCTTGGGCCTGGTGGGACTCGAGCCTGCAGTAATTGCAAGCAGCTGTGTTGCAATTGCAAGCAGCTTTGTTGAGTTTCCATCTATTGCTTCTTGTTTTGCCTTCTGGTGCTTTGGAAAATACTTTTCCCCCCCCTTCTTTCTAGCAGCCCCTTAAAAGACTGTTGCCTACCACACTCTTGGGCAAAGCATGTGAGCCATTTCCTCCTTTCAGTGGTCCATGAAAGTGCATCTATAGCAGAGGTCTCTAACCTTGGCCACTTTAAGACTTTAAGACAGCAAAACTGGCTGAGGAATTCTGGGAGTTGAAGTCCATAAGTCTTAATGTGGCCAAGTTTGGAGACCCCTGATCTATAGTATGTAGATAATAAATTTGAAAAAAGGTGAACAACATTTTTGCAGAACTATAGATACGTTGAGGCTGGGTGTGACAAGGAATGGCTGGGAGGGGAGGGGCAAGGCAAGGTACCCCTTGACGTGAGTGACATTGAGTTGGCCATGCCTACCCAGTCATATGACCATCAAGCCACACCCACTGTCACATGACCATCAAAATAAGCCACGCCCACAGAACCGGTAGAAAAAAAAAATTAAAACCCACCCCTGCTTCTCATCCAAGAAGGTTCTTCAGGTTAGGGCTTCTTGGATGAGAAGCAAAATGTCTTCAAAGAAAAACCAGAAAGTACAGTTGCCTCTTGAAAAAGCACCTTTGGGATAAAGCTTGACTAGTCTGCCACACTCTCCTGTCTTGATCCAACTCCAACTTTGAGTTCTTTTAGGTATTCTTCCCTTTAGATAAACAATTGTGCCATTTGAAAATAAACATGAAAAAAAAAATTGAACTTCAATGCATCTTATATCATTGACTTTCATTCAAGTGCTCTGGATACAATTCCTTCCATTTTCTTCAGCGTGACCCACCTTCCTGAGTGGAGATGGTCCCCTCTGGACAAGGAATGCAATCATAGCAACAGAGTGGTTCTCCTTCTCGATCCCGCTTGACAAATCCAGGATGGCAACTTATCACACATTTGGACTGAGGCAGAGACTGAGCAAAAGAAAAGAAAAGAAAAGAAATTCCAAAGGAAATGTGTCAGGAATAACCAACCATAGAATATGGATGTAGGCATGAACATTAGCCAAGTAGGCTCCAAGCCTACTAAATACAAAATCACTGACTCATTCCAAACAAATATAGGAGATAGAAGTGTTAGCAGATTACTCATTTCATAGAATGTAGAACACAGAATAATAGGGATCTTCTACTCCAATACCCTGCCAGTGGCAGGAGTTTCTGTACAATTCTGGACTTTCTTTGGGTTTGGATTGGATCATACAAAGAATAACAGAAAAAACAAAACAAAATAATAGAGTTGAAAGGGATCCGGGAGGTCCTCCAGTCCACCTCCATACCCAACTTGGAGACCCGATATCATTTCAGACAAGTGGCTGTCCAATCCTCATGATTTATATTGATATATTGACCATCATTTGTGTTGTAAATGTTGTACCTTGATGAAGGTATCTTTTCTTTTATATACAATGAGAGCATATGCACCAAGACAAATTCCTTGTGTGTCCAGTCACACTTGGCCAATAAAAAATTCTATTCTATTCTATTCTATTCTATTCTATTCTATTCTATTCTATTCTATTCTATTCTATTCTACTGTACTCTACTCCATTCCATTCCATTTATTCCATTCCACATTTTTCTATTCTATTCTATTCTATTCTATTCTATTCTATTCTATTCTATTCTATTCCATTGTAATTATTCCATCCCACATTTTCTTTTCTATTCTATTCTATTCTATTCTATTCTATTCTATTCTATTCTATTCTATTCTATTCTATTCTATTCTATTCTTAAAAGCCCTCCTGCGATGGAGCATCCACAATTTCTGGAAGGAAGCCATTCCACTAACTAATTGTTCTCACTGTCAGAAAATTTCTCCTTAGTTCTAGGTTGCTTCTCTCCCTGATTATTTTCTATCTGTTGCTTGTTGTCCTGCTTTCAGGTGCTTTCGAGAATATGATCCCTCCCCCTTCTTTGTGTCAGCCCCTTAAATATTGGGATATTGGAACCCAGCTATAGTTTCACCCCAGTTCTTCTTTTCTCTAGAAATGCCCAATTCCTGCAATGTTAGATGCCAAATTTTGGTTTTGGCATCTAACATTGCAGTAAGGGACTTTTCTATTCAATAAAATCTGGAGAGATTTTATTGAGAAAATTTTTTTTGCATTGTGAGAACCAGTGGGTTCTGGATCATGGCTGTATTAGCATCTTGTCACATCCCGCCTGGACTACTGCAACGCTCTCTACATGGGGCTCCCCTTGAAGAGTACCCGGAGGCTTCAACTGGTCCAGAATGCGGCTGCGCGGGTGATAGAGGGAGCACCTCGTGGCTCCCATGTGACACCTCTTCTGCGTAGTCTGCACTGGCTCCCGGTGGTCTTCCGGGTCCAATTCAAGGTACTTGTTATCACCTTTAAAGCACTCCATGGCTTAGGACCGGGGTACTTACGGGACCGCCTACTGCCACCAGTAGCCTCTCACTGACCAGTGCGTTCTCACAGAGAGGGCCTCCTTCGGATACCGTCAGCCAAACAATGTCGGCTGGTGACCTCCAGGGGGAGGGCCTTCTCTGTGGGGGCTCCCGCCCTCTGGAACGAGCTGCCTCCGGGGCTTCGTCAACTCCCCGACCTCCGGACTTTCCGCCGCGAGCTGAAGACGTTGCTGTTTCGATGTGCAGGACTAACTTGAACATGGTTTTAAATTGGGGTTTTAAATTGGGGTTTTAATTGTATTTAAAAAATTTTAGGCCATTCATCGAATTAGTTTTTTATATTGTTTTTAATTTGTATTATATGTATTTTGGTTTTTATTGGCTGTGAACTGCCCTGAGTCCTTCGGGAAAAGGGTGGTATACAAATATAAATCATCATCATCATCATCATCATCTTTTACTCCATTCATCATATATCCATGATTTTAAAATATGATGATCAATTTGTAGAACATGAGTATGAGCCTTGGGTCTGAAAAATATATATTTTTGTCATTGCATGCACGGGAAAGAGCACTCCCACCAGCACCCATAATGCAATGCATGCACGATGTCTCCGTGTCCCATTTTGCACCTAGCAGGCTTCCCTGCAGCTTCCTGGGACCCATAATGGGCGGCAGGGGGGCGTGCTGCACTCTCCCATGCTCCCCCACCCACCCCTGCACACATGCACATACAGCTCCCATATGAGCCTCGTCCCCCGTGTATGCGTGGCAGAGACCCAAAAATCAACTGGCCGGCAGGAGGCACGAGCACATGCGCGGTGGAGCTGAGCTGGGGCAATGGCTCACGTGCCCATAGAGAGGGCTCTTGTGTGCCACCTGTGGCATGCCTGTCATAAGTTCACCATCACGGCACTAGCCTGTGGGTTCAGCATGTGACCAAAACCGTGGAAGGTTTGCTTGACTGTTTTTATGCTTTCTACATTTTCCATATCTTTATTTATTTTATTTTATTTATAATTAAACTTTTATACCGCCCTTCTCCCGAAGGACTCAGGGCGGTGTACAGCCATCTTAAAATACAACAAATAAATAGCAAATTTAAAATAATTTAAAAACAAATATTAACAAGGCCATCAACTAAAACGGTCAAAGACCGACTTAAAACCCCTTAAAATACAGTTAAAATACACATTAAAATATACTTAGGCTAGTCCCGCCCGATGAAATAGTAACGTCTTCAATTCCCGCTTGAAGGTCCAGAGGTCAGGAAGTTGGCATAAACCCAGAGGCAACTCGTTCCAAAGGGCCGGTGCTGTCACAGAGAAGGCTCTCCCTCTGGGGGCCGCCAACCGACATTGTTTGGTCGATGGCACCCTTAGAAGGCCCACTCTGTGGGAGCGCACAGGATGTTGGGAGGCTATAGGTGGCAGAAGGCGGTCTCGTAAATATCCCGGTCCTAAGCCATGGAGCGCTTTGAAGGTGGTCACTAACACCTTGAATTGCACCCGGAAGGCTACCGGCAACAAGTGCAGGCCATGCAGGATGGGTGTTATATGGGAGCAGTGTGATGCTCCCTCTATCACCCGCGCGGCTGCATTCTGGACTAGCTGGAGCCTCCTGGTGCTCTTCAAGGGGAGCCCCATGTAGAGAGCATTGCAATAGTCCAATAGCCCGATATCTTATCTACAGGATGCATATTATGTGATGAAATGAATGTATGAATGAAGTGAAAGTAAAGAAATGTATAAATAGTTGCCTTGCATTATCTTCTAGGTTCCTTCCCGTTACGAAGGGACCCGTCTTTGTTTAGGCGAATAAATAAGTTGACTTATCATCATACAACCCTGGGCTCTGTCTTTTATTTTACTGAGCCACACCTGTAGATCAGCGTAAAAACCCCCAGTCAATCAAAGAAAAATATGAAGTTTCTTCTCCCCACATTCATTTCTCAGTGAAGATCAGCCACCTTGTGTGAATTAGATTAAACCAGGGGTGAAATCCAGCAGGTTCTGACAGGTTCTGGAGAACCGGTAGCGGAAATTTTGAGTAGTTAGGAGAACGGGCAAATACCGTCTCTGGCTGGCCGCAGAGTGGGGTGGGAATGGAGATTTTGCAATATCCTTCCCCCAGTGGGGAGGGAATGGGGATTTTGCAGTATCCTTCCCCTGCCACACCCACCAAGCCACACCACGCCCACCAAGCCACACCCACAGAACCGGTAGTAAAAAAAAATTGGATTTCAACCCCGGATTAAACCCACTTGAAAGGATGCTGAGGCTTTGGAAAAAAGAGAAAACAGCAATATTTCATCCACCTTGTTGAGTGACTTTAGCCGTAACAGTGCATCTTCTTTAACCATAAGTCTCTCTCGTTCAAAACTCCCCAGTTGCTCTTGGAGGGGATTCTCGTGGGGGAATACCAGCAAACTCACAATGCCCAGATCTGCTGCTACATCTCCATTTTGGTCCAAGTACAGTTTCGACCATGAAAGATTGCAAAATTCATTCTTCTCCAGGAACGGATGAAACTAGAATGAAAACATCCAGGAATTTTGAACACCGAAACCTTGATTTCTTATCCCAGGTGGTCTTTCTACAATTGAAGTTTTTTAGTGTACAAATAGGCTTATTTGGGAGAACAAAAAACCTGTTGCTAAAATTCACCTCTGGGAACAGCTAATTGGAAGTATTCCGGGAGGCCGACCCACCTGCCAATCAGCTTTTTTCTTATTTTCCTCGCCAAAAACTAAGATGCGTCTTATACTCTGAGCCGGAATAGCTCAGGCTGTTAAGAACCCTGTTATTAGAACACAGTAGCCTGCAATTACTGCAGGTTCAAGCCCAGCCCAAGGTTGACTCAGCCTTCCATCCTTTATAAGGTAGGTAAAATGAGGACCCAGATTGTTGGGGGGGCAATAAGTTGACTTTGTAAAAAATATACAAATAGAATGAGACTATTGCCTTATACACTGTAAGCCGCCCTGAGTCTTCGGAGAAGGGCGGGATATAAATGTAAACAACAACAAAAAAATTATACTCTGGTCAATTATGGGGAACATTCTAAAGCCAGTGTCAAATAAATCAAACAACAATTTAAAAAGAGATTATTCATAAACTCCTTGAAAACAGCAGGTTGATTACACGAAACTAATCTTTTGTAAGGTAGACCAGACACACATTGTGAATACATGAACTAATTCCAGTTTATTGTAAGCCTATATTGCAAGTCTGAAAGTACAAATCTCACACCAATTCTTTTTTTCAACCTGAAAAATTAGGTAGGATCTTTTCTGAGTTTCTTTCTCTGCCCTTTATGTATCCGCGGGTCCCTTGCCCCCCCCTCACCAAAAAGCTCAATAAATTGTGTGCTGGCAGATGTCGCACATTGGCGGTTCTAACGCAGGGAGCCGCAGCAAAGGGGTGAAAGAGCCACACGCGGCTCCAGAGCCACAGGTTGTTGACCCCTGGTCTGGAACATATTTAAGGAATTCAGTGACAAGAAAGGATATCCTGACTGAATGAAAGGAAAGACATCCTAAGTGGAGGAGCAGTTTTAATGCCGAGCCAGTGAGCTAAATAAGTTGAGTCTCCCCTTCGCTGCTTGTCTTAATGCAAAGACTGAGCAGTCATTAGTCAGAGAATATTTAACTGAGATTCCTGCAGAAAACGGAGCTTTGGATAGGGTCTCATAGTGGCCTTCAAATTTGTAAAGGTAAAATTCTATGATGTTAATTATGAGCCATGCATACAGGAATATATTTAAAAGTTCAAACATTGGTTTAAAATTAGTAGTGTTTAATATCAAAGTGTATCAGGAGTCCAATCATTGGGAAATTATCCCCAGAGTAATTAGATTGGCCAAATTTGTTAACCTTCTGTAATAGAATAGAATAGAATAGAATAGAATAGAATAGAATAGAATAGAATAGAATAGAATAGAATAGAATAGAATAGAATAGAATAGAATTGAATTGAATAGAATTTTATTGCCCAAGTGTGATTGGACACACAAGGAATTTGTCTTGGTGCATATGCTCTCAGTGTACATAAAAGAAAAGATATGTTAAAAACAAGAAAAAAGTCAAGGAAACAATTGGCCCATTGCTGGGAGAAAGTGGCAAGAAGATGACAAGCAACAGGGAGAAAGCAGATGTCTTTACACAAAAGGAAAAAACAATCCAACCTATCAAAAACAGCATTACAAAAAACAGATTAGAAACACAAGTTAAAATAGGGAAGAAAATGGTAAGTGGACACCTGTCTACCCTAGACGAGTTCAAATCACCAGGACCGGATGGATTACACCCCAAGGTTCTGAAGGAACTGGCAGACGTGATCTCAGAACCACTGAACTATATCTTTCAAAGATCCTGGAGCACAGGGGAGCTGCCAGAGGACTGGAAAAGAGCTGATGTAGTTCCCATCTTCAAAAAAGGGAAAAAAACAGATCCAGGAAACTACAGACCTATCAGCCTGACCTCAATACCGGGGAAGATTCTGGAAAAGATAATCAAGCAACGAATCACCGAACACCTAGAAGCAAACAAAGTAATAACCAAAAGCCAACATGAGTTTGTCAAAAACAGATCATGCCAGACTAATCTTATCGCATTCTTTGACAAAATGACAAAATTAGTAGACCAGAGGAATGCTGTTGATATAATTTACTTGGACTTCAGTAAAGCATTTGATAAAGTAGACCATAACCTACTACTAGATAAAGTAGAAAAATGTGGGTTAGACAGCACCACCACCAGATGGATTCGTAACTGGCTGACCAACCGCACTCAACGTGTAGTCCTCAACGGAACTACATCCACATGGAGGAAGTATGCAGTGGAGTACCCCAAGGCTCTGTTTTAGGCCCAGTACTCTTCAACATCTTCATCAATGACTTGGACGAGGGATAGATGGGGAACTCATCAAATTTGCAGATGACACCAAGCTGGCAGGAATAGCCAACACTCCAGAAGATAGGCTCAAGTTACAGAAAGATCTTGACAGACTTGAACATTGGGCGCTATCTAACAAAATGAAATTCAACAGTGAAAAAGTAAGGTTCTACATTTAGGCCAAAAACAAAATGCACCAGTACCGTATATGTGGTACCTTGCTCAATAGTAGTACCTGTGAGAGGGATCTTGGAGTCCTAGTGGATAACCATTTAGATATGACCCAGCAGTGTGCAGCAGCAGTTAAAAAGCCAACACAGTTCTGGGCTGCATAAACAGAGGGATAGAATCAAGATCACGTGAAGTGTTAGTACCACTTTATAATGCCTTGGTAAGGCCACACTTGGAATATTGCATCCAGTTTTGGTCGCCACAATGTAAAAAAGATGTTGAGACTCTAGAAAGAGTGCAGAGAAGAGCAACAAAGATGATTAGGGGACTGGAGGATAAAACATATGAAGAACGGTTGCAGGAACTGGGTATGTCTAGTTTAACAAAAAGAAGGACTAGGAGAGACATGATAGCTGTGTTCCAATATCTCAGGGGCTGCCACAAAGAAGAGGGAGTCGGGCTGTTCTCCAAAGCACCTGAGGGTAGAACAAGAAGCAATGGGTGGAAACTGATCAAAGAAAGAAGCAACTTAGAACTAAGGAGAAATTTCCTGACAGTTAGAACAATTAATAAGTGGAACAACTTGCCTTCAGAAGTTGTGAATGCTCCAACAGTGGAAATTTTTAAGAAAATGTTGGATAACCATCTGACTGAGATGGTGTAGGGTTTCCTGCCTGGGCAGGGGGTTGGACTAGAAGGCCTCCAAGGTCCCTTCCAACTCTGATGTTATGTTATATTATGTATACATAAAAGAAAAGATAATATTAAAAAAAGCCACCTGGGACATGGTGGCTCAGGGGCTAGGACGTTGAGCTTGTCGATCGAAAGGTCAGCAGCTCGGTGGTTCGAATCCCTAGTGCTGCCGTGTAACAGGGTGAGCTCCCGTTACTTGTCCCAGCTTCTGCCAACCTAGCAGTTTCGAAAGCACGTAAAAATGCAAGTAGAAAAAATAAGGACCACCTTTGGTGGGAAGGTAACAGTGTTCCGTGCGCCTTTGGCGTTGAGTCATGCTGGCCACATGACCACGGAGACGTCTTAGGACAGCGCTGGCTCTTCAGCTTTGAAATGACGCTGGCTTCAGCGCTGGCTCTTCGGCTTTGAAACGGAGATGAGCACCGCCCCTTAGAGTCAGCAACAACTAGCACGTATATGCGAGGGGAACCTTTACCTTTACCTTTAATATAAATAGGTTGGGATGATTCCCCTTCTTCTCTTTTGGATCACTGTTTAAAATGAATGTACTTTTATGGATCCTTGTCTAAACGCCATACCTGCCATGGTTGGAGCCTTGGAGTCCCCAGAGTCTTTTGGGTCTCCTTCCTTCTCCTCCTGGATCTGGAGGAATATGAGGCCTTCAAGACATGTGCCAAAGTCATAGCAACAAAGTAAACGTAGTCACTATTTTTGAACCGTATCCTGTTCTTTGTCTCTTGGGTGTCCAGTGGTGTTTTCTGGGTGCATCTTCTCCGCCCTTTGACGGACAAGATGTGTTTTGAAAAAGAACAATGGAAATGCTGATTTTCAAACTGAGGTTCCACAAAAAAATAAATCTCAAAGGCACCATATACTGGGCTCTTTTTTCTCAGAAAAGCGAAGCTCCAAATACTATGGATGTATTTATGAATTCTGTGCTTTTTTATTGAATATATTCCCAAAGTTGTGGTGATCCAGACTTTCCCTTCAATGGGTCCTGGCAAACCATCAAGCGTTAAATGGAAAGGAAGAATTCTTTCCTCGAGAAAAACATATTCCATGAAGTGAACAAATACATTGACTTCTCTCCACTTGGAGAGGGCATCCTTGAGGGGTCCCGTATGTCCTGTCTTTGAGAACCGTTGTGATATAACAACACAAATTCCATTCCTGACAACCAAAGGAATAAAAGTCTTCATGAAATTCTCTCCATTCTCTGTGTCTGAAGCAAACAGGCCAATCAAGGTCCACCCAAAATGGAGGAGCAATTGGACGATTGCTGGGTACTGGATCCCTTCTTTGGGGAACATCTGGTGGAAAAAAGGGAATTGTCTTTTATCTCTCAGAGCCCCTGAAGCAATTTTATAACTGATCTGAAAAAGCAATAAAGAATGCTGTGTTATATTTGGGGTCAAATCAGATCCAAAATATGAGTTTTTAATAAATCCAACTTTGTTCTGACTAATGTATTAGATAGCTTGATGATTAGCCATTTGAGAGGTTGCCACAAAGAAGAGGGAGTTAAGCTATTCTCCAAAGCACCTGAAGGTTGGACAAGAAGCAATGGGTGGAAACTAATCAAGGAGAGAAGCAACCTAGAACTAAGGAGAAATTGCCTGACATTAATCAGTGGAACAACTTGCCTCCAGAAGTGGATGCTCCAACACTGGCCATTTTTAAGAAAAGATTGGACAATCATTTGTCTGAAATGATATAGGGTTCCCTGTAGAGCAGGGGGTTGTACTAGAAGACCTCCAAGGTCACTTCTAACATTGTTAGGTAAAGTAAAGGTTCCTCTCGCACATATGTGCTAGTCATTGCCGACTCCAGGGGGCGGTGCTCATCTCCGTTTCAAAGCCGAAGAGCCAGCGCTGTCCGAAGACGTCTCCATGGTCATGTGGCCGGCATGACTCAACGCCAAAGGCGCACAGAACGCTGTTACCTTCCCACCAAAGGTAGTCCCTATTTTTTCTACTTGCATTTTTACATGCTTTCGAAACTGCTAGGTTGGCAGAAGCTGGGACAAGTAACAGGAGCTCATCCCGTTACACGGCAGCACTAGGGATTCGAACCACTGAGCTGCTGACCTTTCGATTGACAAGCTCAACGTCCTAGCCCCTGAGCCACCACGTCCCTTCTCTAACATTGTTGTTCTATTCTAATTCTATTAAGTCTCAGAGGGAACTATCTCTAGGTAACAAAAAATGTTACTTTCTCTATTGATTTACCATCTAATACCATCTATGTCTTTAATGTCATTTTCCAAAGACTGTAACTTCTGAATTTCATTTATTCATAGTCAGAGAATTAATATAAGAGGAGAATCCAAACTCAATTGCAGAAAATACGACTTCAGCAACAGAGTGGTCAGTGATTGGAATGCACTACCTGACTCTGTGGTTTCTTCCCCAAATCCCCAAAACATCATCATCATCATCATCATCATCATCATCATCATCATCATCATCATCATAAAGTTGGAAGGGACCTTGGAGGTCTTCTAGTCCAACCCCCTGCCCGGCAGGAAACCCTACACCATTTCAGACAAATGGCTATCCAACATTTTCTTAAAAATTTCCAGTGTTGGAGCATTCACAACTTCTGCAGGCAAGTCATTCCACTGATTAATTGTTCTAACTGTCAGGAAATTTCTCCTTATTTCTAGGTTGCTTCTCTCCTTGATTAGTTTCCACCCATTGCTTCTTGTTCGACCCTCAGGTGCTTTGGAGAATAGTTTGACTCCCTCTTCTTTGTGGCAACCCCTGAGATATTGGAACACTGCTATCATGTCTCCCCTAGTCCTTCTTTTCATTAAAGTAGGCATACCGAGTTCCTGCCACCGTTCTTCGTATGTTTTAGCCTCCAGTCCCCTAATCATCTTCATTGCTCTTCTCTGCACTCTTTCTAGAGTCTCAACATCCTTTTTACATCGTGGTGACCAAAACTGAATGCAATATTCCAAGTGTGGCCTTACCAAGGCATTATAAAGTGGTATTAACACTTCACGTGATCTTTAACCTTAGACTGGCTACTGTTGACCTCACCCCATTCCTAAGAGGTCTGTAAGGGGTGTGCATAAGCACACTTACATGCCTACCATCCTTGTCCTAATGTTCCCTTTTATTTGTATTTATTTTATGTATCATCCATGCTTATACTTATTACCTAATACGTTCTTCACAAATAAAATTAAAAAAGCACCCTTCAGTCTCATACTTAAATGGTTTTCAACCACTCCATCTTCCAAAGTGTTAGCAATTTTCCCACTTTGGGAGTTAACAGGAGTTTTCTGCAAATTTGATAAGTTCTTCTTTCTCCTCATCTATACTCAAGAACAGTAACTGTGAGAGGGACTTTGGCATATTACTGGACGATCACTTAAATATGAGTCAGCGGTGTGCAGCGGCAGCAGCCAAAACAGCTAATACAATCCTTGGTTGTACAAACAGAGGCATGGAATCAAAATCACGTGACGTATTAGTGCAGCTTTATAAAGCCTTAGTAAGACCACACCTGGAATACTGCATCCAGTTTTGGTCACCACATTCCAAAAAATATGTTGAGACTTTGGAAAAAGTGCAAAGAAGAGCAACTAAGCTGATTAAAGGCCTGGAGACTAAAACATATAAAGAACAATTGCAGGATTCGGGTTTGGCTAGTCTTTGAGAGGCTGCCACAAAGGGGAGGGGGGGTCAATTTATTTACCAAAGCACCTGTAGACAGGACAAGAAACAATGGATGGAAACTAATCAAGGAGCCAAGCAATCTGGAATTGAGAAGAAACATCTTAACAGTGAAGACAATTAACCAGTGGAACTGCTTGCCTTTAGAAGTTGTGGGTGCTTCATTACTGGAGGATTTTAAGAAGAGACTGGCCAGTCACTTGTCTGAAATGGTTTAGGATCTCCTGCTTGAGCAGAAGGTTGGGCTAGAAGACCTCCAAGGTCCCTTCCAGTTCTATTCTGATTGGTTGGTTGGTTGGATTGATTGATTGATTGATTATTTATGAAGTTGTTGAAGAACACTGGGCCTAAAACAGAACTGGAAGTATATCACTGCATGCTTCCCTCCATGTATCTGTGCGTCCATTGAGCACTACACCCTGAGTGCAGGTGGTCAGCCAAAATCGGTTCAGTCTACTTGTTCTTCAGCAAAAAAAAAAACCTTTGTTCATCTACCCATTCTCAAGTCTACTCAAAAGGACCTTAACATTTATTTTAATTACAAGGTCTATTAGTTGAATGGGCCAATAACTGCTAGAGTATTTTTTTATTTTATTTTTTATGCAGAGAAAATGCCATTGCCGATGTCGTGTCCCCCTCCCCCTCCGACGACCGGGTCTAGAAAGTCCGTATCAAGCATGGCAACGAAGCCTCTGCAGCTTGTCAAATTCCTTTTAGGTTTCTCAGGGCAGGCAGGAATCCAAGTTGTGACTTCAGCGATAGCAGCAAACTAGATGAGACTTTGCTTAACTCAAGGTTGGAATCCCAAAAGCAGGTCCTTTATATAGGCTGTGGGGTGTGGCTCCATGACTCAGCATTTATCCAGGCCTGCCCCTCCCTTCCTTTTGCTGGCGTCACCTCTCAGCTCTCCAGAAGCAAGGATCCTCCCACTTTGAATTCTCTTCAGCTGGATCTGCTGTCAGTAATTCTAGCACATGGCTGGCTTCCTGCTCACATGCTGTAGGAGTGAGGTTTATCAGGTTTGTTTGTTCATTCCTGGAATCTTCTCCGAGCATGGGGCCAGGGCCGAGGGCTGGAGGCATGACAGGCCGTTCATCTTCATTATCAGACTCAGAGTCTGATAACAGGCCCGGGTGTAGATGGGAGGGGCCCGGCTGAGGAGAGGAGGGAGGACAAGGTACAACAGCCATCTTCCACCCAACTGGCTATAGCAGGTATTTTTTATATGTGTAAATAAGCTTGCCAATAGAGGGCCCCACCAGTTGTGATATTTTTTTAGAATACGTCATCTCCAGGCCTCTATTACTCTTCAAGCTTTCTACGGGGAGTTTGAATTTGATTATAAATATGTTAGGCTGAAAAATAGTTGATATGTCGCCTAATATGCCTTATATTTTTTAAAATAAAGTTCGTAAATAATGCTATTGGCCGCTATGTAAGTTTTATCAACAGTAGGTACCCTGTTTTCCCAAAAATAAGACATCCCCTGATAATAAGCCCAATCAGGCTTTTGAGCACACGTGCTAAAATAAGCCTCCCTCCAAAATAAGTCCGCCATGAAAATATTTAAACACATGCGCAGCCAGTCCCTGACATTTCTTCTGGTTAGGTTTAGGGAGAAAGAGCTGAAAATCAGGGAAGATGACAAGAGGAGCCCCATCTTGCTCCATGTACCCCAAAATAATAAGACCTCCCTAAAAATAAGGCCAAGCGCTTATTCTGGGGTTCAAAAAATATAAGACAGGGTCTTATTTTCGGTATGATTCTCTATAGGGACTCTTCATGAAACTGGGATTTGTTCAACATTGAAATTATCTTTATTATTATTATTATTTTGGTTGAGATCGTGTACAAAATGTAAGCTTCTCATTAGTGCTGCACCTTTTCTTTTTGTACAGAAGATCTTTTTATTGAATGATGTCGTGTCCCACTCCCACTCTGACGCATGAGTCAAGGAAGTCCATGGCAAACTTGGCAACGAAGCCTCTGCAGCTTGTCAAGTTCCTTCGAGGTTTATCAGGGCAGGCAGGAGTCCAAATTGTGACTTCAGTGATAGAGTCCAATATCAGCAAACTAGATAAGACTTTGCTTGACTCAAGGTTGGAATGCCAAAAGCAGGTCCTTTATATAGGCTGTGGGGTGTGGCTCCATGACTCAGCATTTATCCAGGCCTGCCCCACCCCTCCTTCTGCTGGCATCGCCTCTCAGATCTCCGGAAGTGACCGTCCTCCTACTCTGAGTTGTCTTCAGCTGGATCTGCTGTCACTAATTCCAGCACCTGGCTGGCTTCCTCTGACGGCTGAGTCCAAGGAACAAACGCTGTAGGAGTGAAGTTTATCGGGCTTGTCCGTTCACTCCTGGAATCCTCTCCAGGCATGGGGCCAGGGCCGGGGGCTGGAGGCATGACAGGCCATTCATCTTCATTATCAGATTCGGAGTCTGATAACAGGCCTGGTTGGAGACGGGAGGGGCCTGGCTGAGGAGAGGAGGGAGGACGAGTCACAACAAATACAGAGTCTCTCCTCACCTTCATGAGTGTGCATCAGATGCCCCAAAGCTATGTGGATGGTGTCATGAGAGAATGTGGCTGCTTTGATTCTTACTCACTCTCTATTGTACAATACAGTCTCCTTCAATGCCCATACTGAAAATCAGGTCTTGAACTCCATAGAGAAGATATGGTTGCATCTATTGCAAACTCACTCCCACCCCACTCACTTTACCAGATGGAAAAAAACAACACAAACCTGTGGGACTTTGTAGGGGGCTACTAATGTTGACATCTGGATGGAGATGTCCCTTGCAGCTGCATCAACAAGGGCCAAAAGGTTTTCCTTCCTTCCACAGCTGTAGTTGGGAAGGTTGGCTTCTCCAGTAGAGAGCACGTCCAGCAAGGCATCTGAAGTTCCAAGTGTGTCCAAGTAGTTGTCATGGATATTGTAGCCAATTGTGAGATTCTGCAGGAGCTGGCGATTATTGTTGACCACTTGAATATTGAAAATAAAGTGCAGTATTCCTAGCTTATGTGAAAGTGAGCTAATGTAAAAAAATGTTCATGTTAATATCAGCATCATCAACAAGCAATATTAGCAATAGCACTTAGATTTATATACCACTTCATAATGCTTACAGCCCACTCTAAGTAATTTGTAGAGTCAGCATGTTGCCCTGGACTATCCTTATTTTACCGAGCTTGGAAGGATGGAAGACTGAGTCAACCTTCAGCCCTATCAGGATCAAACTCCAGACTGTGGGCAGAATTTGGCTGCAATACTGCATTCTAATCACTGCACCACCAGGGCTCCAGTAACAGAACGGTTTTCTTTTTAAATTAATCCCCATTTTCTCCACTAGCCTACTAAGTCTTAAGCCAATATTGATCTAAAATGAGAAATAAATTATAGGCACCCATCCACATTTAATTTTAATGAGCATTGAGAAGATGGGATGGAGTTGGTCATCTACTGGGGGTTAAGAATCACAAATCCACCAAAATATGTAGCAGTACTAATTTTTATCTGTCTCTTAACCAGGATGTAACATAACTTATCATAAGTAATGTAACATCAACTTATCATTAAACCATCAAAGTTGATGTAACATCAACTTATCATTAAACCATCAAAAATCATTAAACCATCAAAAAAGAAAGATAATTTCTTCTTTGGGACACTTATGAGATGTCTTCATAAGTGTCCCAAAGAAGATTTTTTTTTTAAAAAAAAGTCATCTATTGCTATGAATATCACGAAGTAAGTGGTTATAAAAATATAGAAATGATCTGGTCAGGTGAAATTGCAACAATCACTACTTTAAACAAAAGCATTCGAGTCATGAATTCAGGATTGGACATGTAGAATAAAATAATGTGGACTTCTTTCAGATTATTTTTTTTTCTCCCCATTTGTGGATTTGAGTCTCTTCCACAAAATCAGACAAAAGAGAGAAGCCATGGGAATCAAAACTACTCAAGAAAGGTCCTGCAATATAGAATAGAACAGAACAGAACAGAACAGAACAGAACAGAACAGAACAGAACAGAATAGAATAGAATAGAATAGAATAGAATAGAATAGAATAGAATAGAATAGAATAGAATAGAATTTTTTATTGGCCAAGTGTGATTGGACACACAAGGAATTTGTCTTGGTGCATATGCTCTCAGTGTACGTAAAAGAAAAGATACGTTCATCAAGGTACAACATTTACAACACAATTGATGGTCAATATATCAATATAAATCATAAGGATTGCCAGCAACAAAGTTACAGTCATACAGTCATAAGTGGAAAGAGATTGGTGATATAGGAATAAGTGAAGAAAAAAAAAGCAGAAAATAAGAAGTGTTAGACCTGCGAATGAAGGGACTGAAACTTCATTACGCTGAATGACTTACAAGCGAGCATGACTATAAGGAACCATGTTGAAGCTCAAGATTTCGTGTACTCTTGTTGATGCGCTATTGACTATACTAATGTGATGGTCTCCTGGCCTGTAATAGCTCCATGGTTTTTTCCCACTCTGGCGCTTGACATTCACCAGGCAGTTCATCCTAAACTTCCCAGAGACTGGCTGGGACACCAACATCATCAGCATCAGAATCAGGAAGTCCATAATTCATGGGACTGAAAAAAATCCCCTTCCCATTTCTAAAGAAGAATAGGAAGCCTTCAAAGCACTCTCACAAGAATATCCAGTGGTTTTCCTGATTCAGACACAGACAAACCGAATTTCATCTGGAAAGGAGAGAACACAGGCTCTGCCTGTTCCAAAATTGTGCTCCATAAAGTGTGATCTGATGCATTTATCCTTTTTCCCTGGTGCAAAGTCACTTCCGTGTTGTTTCGGTCTGATGTTAGTTACATCAAAGGCAAGTGAGAGTCAATTGGTCCTCTGGGACTTCTGAACTTCTAACACAGCTCCATGTGAGGAGGGATAATGAAAAGTCACAAATACACCACCTGGCAGCACTGTTCTGTAGTGGTTGTCATCCTTCCTGTCAGGACTTGTCCAAAAGTAATACTGGAGGAAGATAATTCAACACCCAGAGAATGACTTCTGCTATCCTTCAACATGGTCTCTTCTCGTTGGAGATGTGATTGTGAGGATGCTATTTATTATCATGTATGGTGGACTTGTAAGAAAATCAAAGCATTTTGGATAAAAATCTGGTGGATTATGCAGAATATTTTGAAAAAGAAGATAAAATTTACTCCACAGTTGTTTTCATTGGGCATGACTACGGAATGTACGGTAATAAAGACTAAATTGATTTTAAATTTAATAACAGCTGCAAGACTCTTGGTTGCACAATATCGGAAGAAAGAAGATTTACCTACATTGAAGAATGTATTTATTTATTTATTTATTGTTTAAATTTCTATACTGCCCTTCTTCCAAAGGACTCAGGGTGGTTTACAGCCAAAATAAAACAATTGATACAAAAATTAAAACCAGTTTAAAAAGAGAAAATTTAAAGTTGGCTGGACACTATAAAACCAATAAAAATCCCATTTAAAAAAAACCATTAGGCCAGTCCTGCGCGATGAAACAGAAATGTTTTCAGCTCACGTCGATAGGTCCGGAGATCAGGGAGTTGGTGGATACCTAGTGGTAGCTCGTTCCAGAGGGTTGGTGCCCCCACAGAGAAGGCCCTCCCCCTGGGAGTCGCCGGCTGACATTGTCTGGCCGACGGCACCCTGAGGAGACCCTCCCTATGGGGGCGCACTGGTCGATGGGAGGTCACCGGTAGCAGCAGGCGGTCCCGTAAATAACCCGGTCCTATGCCATGGAGCGCTTTAAAGGTGGTAACCAACACCTTGAATTGCACCTGAAAGACCACCGACTTCATACTTTAAGAATGGACACTTAAAGTATCGAACTTAGCAGAAATGGCTAAAATTTCTGCGTATATGAAAGACTATTCTCAAGAAAGATACATATTGGAATGGAGAAGATGGATTGACTATATTCAAAATAAGTATCAGACTAAAAAGTATCAAATAGCTTATGAGTGAATTTAGGAATTGTATTATATTAATGTATTAGTTTAAATGGGAAAGGGGAGTTAAGGGTGCAAAGGGAGAGGAGAGACTGTGGGTTATGGTTTTTGTTGTATTCTAGTTTATGATTGGGAAGTCTTGGGGGGGTGAAGGGTAGAGGGAAGGGGAAGGGAGGGGGTGGGGGTGGAGGGGGGAATAATTGTAAAAAAAATGTTTTTGTTTTTGTAAAACTTTTTCAATTTAAAAAAACAAACACATAGTCTCTTCTCTACAGATACTGCTAGGCAGTCATCCAGAGCTATGGAGTTTGGGGATACTCTAGGTTGGTGACACACAATAATGGCCATGGCCCAAGGACTGGAGACACCTGTTTTTGTTTTTGTTTTTGTTTTTTTTTATTTCCATTTATATCCCGCCCTTCTCCGAAGACTCAGGGCGGCTTACACTATGTCAAGCAATAGTCTCCATCCATATACAAAGTCAACTTATTGCCCCCAACAATCTGGGTCTTCATTTTACCTACCTTATAAAGGATGGAAGGCTGAGTCAACCTTGGGCCTGGTGGGGCTTGAACCTGCAGTAATTGCAAGTAGCTGCTGTTAATAACAGACTATCTTAGCAGTCTGAGCCACAGAGGCCCTAACACCAAGGAAGCAATCAGCACCCCTGAACCCTGCCTAACGTTAAGAGTAGGGTCTGTTTACTATTTTCCTTTGTATTAGATCACCATATATTAATCCTGAATTGGAGCCGATTTTAACATTGCTTTAGCCTATAGTGAAATTTCATTTCCCGCCTTTTCTAGAAATATGAATTTTGGGATGAAAGCTGATTCAGAGGCTGGAAAGTGAAAGCCAATGGATTGTATCATTGGGTCCATAGGAAGAATGTTACAGAATGGATAGATTTTTTTTTCCTTGACATTTTCCTTGTTGTCTTTCGGTGTTCATGTACAGTATTGAGGTATTTTTTTTTTAGTTTGAAGTTTCTTAGTTTCTTAAATAAAGAATGGGCTGTGAGATAGTAGTGGTGCACATAGTAATGTGGAAGATTTGATATATATATATATTTTTGCCACGCTCACTCACAAACTGGGAACCTATTAATTTTCCTCTGTTTGTGTAGATGCATTTGGTTGGATTGGGCCCCTTTGACATCCCCATTTCTGAGACTTGGTATGCACCTCTGAAAAGATCTCCAAGTGCTTTGAAGAGGCAATTGGGACCCCCATGTTCCTGGTTTATCTGGGTCAATCTGGATTACATTTTTGATCACGTTGGGTGGCACACTGATATATGTTCAACTTGGCCTAGAAGGGAGAACTGGAGATTTGAGTGAGACAGGGGAGATGAAGGGATAGGTAGATCCATTCTGATGGTGAAGAGCTGTCATGTCCCCCTCCCCCTCCGACGACCGGGTCTAGGAAGTCTGTATCAAGCGTGGCAACGAAGCCTCTGCAGCTTTGCCAAATTCCTTCCAGGTTTCTCAGGGCAGGCAGGAGTCCAAGTTGTGACTTCAGCAAACTAGATGAGACTTTGCTTGACTCAAAGTTGGAATGCCAAAAGCAGGTCCTTTATATAGGTGTGGGGTATGGCTCCGTGACTCAGCATTTATCCAGGCCTGCCCCACTCTTCCTTCTGCTGGCGTCGCCTCTCAGATCTTCGGAAGCAAGGATCCACCCACTCTGAATTGTTTTCAGCTGGATCTGCTGTCGGCATCTGGGAAAGGGAGGGGTCAGAGGGAGCAGGTCTGGGTAATTGCACCACTTGGCTGACTTTCTGCTCTGACAGCTGCATCGAAGGAACACACACTGTATGAGTGAGCTGTATTGGGTTTCTGTTTTCACTCCTTGACTCCTCTCCAGGCATGGGGCCAGGGCCGGGGGCTGGAGGCATGACAGGCCGTTCATCTTCATTATCAGACTCGGAGTCTGATAACAGGCCCGGGAGGAGATGGAAGGGACCCAGCTGAGGAGGACGAGGCACAACAGGAGCAGAGCGTGGCACATATCCCAGGTCCACTCCATGAATGGGGTCCCACTATATGTCCCTCAGCTTCTACTCTCAGCACCTGGCTATCAGATCCTTGGTGGCTCTGGCTGCTGCTTTTGAACGCCAGGTTGATGCATAATAAGGTTGCTCTTGTCCAAGATGTTATCTGCCATGTCTCACTGAAGACTGGTTTGCCCAGAGGGGAGGAAGCCTCTTATCAGTCAGAAATGTGCCCACTCTTTTTTTTTTTTTACATTTATATCCCGCCCTTTTCCGAAGACTCAGGACAGCTTACAGTGTATAAGGCAATAGTCTCATTCTATTTGTATATTTACAAAGTCAACTTATTGCCCCCCCAACAATCTGGGTCCTCATTTTACCTACCTTATAAAGGATGAAGGCTGAGTCAACCTTGGGCCGGGCTTGAACCTGCAGTAATTGCAGGCTGCTGTGTTCTAATAACGGGCTTCTTACCAGCCTGAGCTACCACGGCCCTATACTCTACAGCAACTCTGAGCTGTAGTTTTGCCCTAGGTAAGAGCCCAGTGGAGATGAGAGTGGCTATTGTCATTTGTTGCAAGCTGTCAGAATGCTGCATCTAGTTTTGTCCCCCCCCCCCACTTTCTGGGTGGCTGTAAGAATATTTTCTTAGCCTGGCAAGGAGCATAGTCTATGACTATGCTCCTTGGAAGAAGAAAAGTGTCCTTAACTTATTTCAACTATAAAAATATGTTAAACTTGATCATGAGAAGTATTAGTACCACTTCATAAAACCCTAGTAAGGACACATCTGGAATCCTGCAATAGCAATAGCACTTATATACCACTTCATAGTGCTTCACAGCCCTCTCTAAGCGGTTTAGAGAGTCAGCATATGGCCCCCAACAATCTGGGTCCTCATTTTACCCACCTTGGAAGGATGGAAGGCTGAGTCAACCTTGAGCCAGTGAGATTCGATCAGCTGAACTGCAGCTAGAAGTCATCTGAAGTAGCCTGTAGTACTGCACTCTAACCACTGAACCACCCCGGCTCTTATTTTATATACTATATTAAAGGTAAAGGTTCCCATCGCACATACATGCTAGTCATTGCTGACTCTAGGGGGCGGTGCTCATCTCCATTTCAAAACCGAAGAGCCAGTGCTGTCCGAAGACGTCTCTGTGGTCATGTGGCCGGCATGACTCAACACCATAGGCGCACGGAGCACTGTTCCCTTCCCACCAAAGGTGGTCCCTATTTTTTCTACTTGCATTTTTACGTGCTTTCGAAACTGCTAGGTAGGCAGAAGCTAGGACAAGTAACAGGAGCTCACCCCGTTACATGGCAGCACTAGGGATTCGAACGCTGAACTGCCGACCCTAATTAATACTGTAATGAAGAAAGAAAGAAAAATGCAGATGGCAGTCCAGCATGAAGTAAAACTTTTCCCCATCCTTCTCAAAATTATTCTTTCTTCCTTTGGTGAATCTAATTTGTTCCTTAACGGAATGTTTGATCAACAAATTACTGGCATTTTGCACCATCATGGACCTCTCAACTTCCACCTCTTGGAGCAACTCAGCAAATCCCTTAAAGGATTCAATGATGTTGATTTCATCATCTGTCAGAGTGTCCCCAGTGAAGTCAAACTGCAAGGACTGGAGTGTCAAGGAGAATTTCTGGACAGCCATGGAATAATTTTTGATGGCCCTGGTGAGCGCATTGCCATCCTTGACCACCTCCTTGAGGAACATGTTGGTGTACTCCAGCTTCTGCTCGGAGCACTGGAACCACTTGTGGAAGGTAGCAGTCACTGAATTCCAGTGCCGGGAGCCCCATGTCCCCCCACAGGCTCAACCCTGGTGGAGTGCTTGCATCCCATGGCGGAGGGGTCAAGACGATGGCTGGTGGGACCTCCTGGCAGGGTGCTTCAGCAGCTCCGCATTGGCCACTGTGCCCGGGCCACCTCGAAATGAAGCGAGTGGGCACAGGCTCCCATGGTGGAGCAGTTAAACCACACTGACATCATAGTTAGCACTGTCGATACAGAGCAAAAATTGTCTTTGCTTATTTCCTTCCTTTTCTATGTTCTTTGACTTTCTGAAGTCAAAGTTAGCAACTTACCAAGTTTGAACCAACCTAGAACTAAGAGGAGACGTGGTGGCTCAGGGGCTAGGATGTTGAGCTTGTCGATTGAAAGGTCGGCAGCTCGGCGGTTCGAATCCCTAGTACTGCCGTGTAACGGGGTGAGCTCCCATTACTAGTCCCAGCTTCTGCCAACCCAGCAGTTTCAAAAGCACGTAAAAATGCAAGTAGAAAAAATAGGGGACCATCTTTGGTGGGAAGGAAACAGCGTTCCGTGCGCCTTTGGCGTTGAGTCATGCCAGCCACATGACCACGGAGACGTCTTCGGACAGCGCTGGCTTTTCAGCTTTGAAACAGAGATGATCACTGCCCCCTAGAGTCGGCAACGACTAGCACGTATGTGCGAGGGGAACCTTTACCTTTACCTTAGAACTAAGGAGAAATTTCCTGACAGAACAATTAATGAGTGGAATGATTTGCCTCCAGAAGTTATGGGGGCTCCAACACTGGAGTTTTTAATGATTGGACAACCACTTGTCTAAAATGGTAAATGGTAGGGATTCCTGCTTGAGCAGGGGGTTAGACTAGAAGGAAGGACTCCAACATCCCTTCCAACTCTGTTGTTCTGTTTCAGGCATGCCATATATTTAGCAAATTGTTAAGAGCAGAGGTTTAGTTTTAGTACCTAACTGTGGTGGGGGTGGGGGAGGTGAGAGAAAGATGAATAAATTTGTCTCTCCCAGCTTTTTAAAGTTCTTTGTTGAGGAAATGTGGGTTTTGTGGGAGGAAGAGGGTCAAAGGCAGGGAAAGGTTATCGGAAGCTCATCTGAAGCTGCCAGGTTGGCATTCAGTGTCTGGTTTCCCAAGCCTAGCAAGAGCCAGGAGAGGTCTGCAGTCTCCTAGCAGCCTGATGATTTTTTTTAAATTTGCATTTATATCCCGCCCTTCTCCGAAGAATCAGGGCGGCTTACACTATGTTAGCAATAGTCTTCATCCATTTGTATATTATATACAAAGTCAACTTATTGCCCCCAACAATCTGGGTCCTCATTTTACCTACAGTGGAAATATGAGTTGAATGAGGTTTACTCTTAGCTGTCCTCACCACCTAATTGTTATCAGCAATAACTTCTCTGTGATCTTCAAAGGGAGGCCCATGTAGAATGTATTGCAATAATAGTTCCAGCAGACGGACCTAAGGAAATTCCTCCTTTCAAAGAACTCAGGTATTCCTACAAAGATAAATGTAGAAGGGCTCTTCTAAACTAAAAAGCAGAAAAGATATTGTCTCTGGCAGTATAAAGCTTACCCAATCTGACATATCCTCCAATCATTATCCAGCCCCTCCTTGAATGTTATTGTTATTCTTCTCTTTAGATAAACAATTCTGCCGTTTCACAATAAAGAAGAAAACGGCTGACCTTCAATCTTTCTTTTAATCTCCACTTTCATGAAAATATTCTGAATGAATCCACATTCTTTTTTTTATTATTTACATTTATATCCCACCCTTCTCCGAAGACTCAGGGCGGCTTACACTATGTTAGCAATAGTCTTCATCCTATTTGTATATTTATATACAAAGTCAACTTACTGCCCCCAACAATCTGGCTCCTCATTTTACCTACCTTATAAAGGATGGAAAGCTGAGTCAACCTTGGTCCCGGTGGGGCTTGAACCTGCAGTAATTGCAAGCAGCTGTGTTAATAACAGACTGTCTTAGCAGTCTGAGCCACCAGAGGCCCAGGGTGGAAGGCTCCAAACGCAGCCACCATTTCTTCAACTAGATTGGCCAAATCTATTGGTCTTTTGTAGCACAAGGAGGTTGATCTGATTCCCCTCTTTCTCTAATGGATTCCTTCTCCAGAGGAATTTAGTTTGTTGGATCATTGTTGGGACCCTATACCTGCCACAGCTGCAGCCTTGGAGCCTCCAGTGTCTCTTGGGCCTCCTTCCTTCTCCTCCAGGACCTGGATGAAAATGCAGCCTTCAAGACATGGGCCAGAGTCGTAAAGATAAGGTAAACAGAGTCACTGTTTTCAACTAATATCCCATTAAAATCATCTTCTGTCTCCACTGGAGTTTTTTGGGTGCATCTTTTCCGGCCTTTGACAGAAAAAACATGCTTAGAAAAAGAACACTGAAAATTCTTGTCTTCATACTGGGAGTCTATAAAGGAAAAGAGTTCAAAAGCACCATCTTTTGGGCTTGTTTTTTGCATAAATTCAAAGCTCCAAATACTATGGATGTATTTGTGATATCCAAGATGAGTCAGTATACAGTTTCCTGTATATGTGTGTTCTGTGAAGTGAACAAAGATATTGACTTGTTTCCACTGAGAAAAGCTGGAATCCCTGAAGGGTGCTGGAAGTCCAGTCTTTGCGAATCGTTGTGATATAACGACACAAATTCCATTCCTGAGAAGCAAAGGAGGAAAAGTCCTCAGGAAATTCTCTCCCTCCTCTGTGTCTGGAGCAAGGAGACCAATCAAGGTCCACCTGAAGTGCAGGAGAACTCGGACAATTGCTGAACACTGGAACCCTTCCTTGAGGAGCATCCGGTGGAAAAAGGGAATTTACTTTTATCACTCAGAGTCTCTGAAACAACTCTATGATTGATCTGGAAAAGCAATGGAAACGGCAACTCCAAAATATGAGTTTTTAATAAATCCGACTTTTTGCTTTGATAAACATCTTAGAATCATTCGCTGATTGGCCATTGTTGAAAATATTAAACACAGAATATTAAGAAGACTTTTCATAAAAATGAAAAATGAGAAACAAATTAACTAAAAAGAATAACAATCAAAATGCAAATCATATTTCTCGATCACCCCTACAATTGCAAGCAGTTAAACTCACATGTGGAAAATTTAACTGAGGTATATTGTTCCAATAAAGGGACATATTATATTTAATTTTGGAAGATTGTTACATTGATCTCTGCTTCTATATTTCAGATTCTTTGTGCAGCCATCTTTTTATAGTCTTCTCCAGTTGTACAAGAGGCAGGAAGACCATAGCTGGAAATTATTTGTTATTTGTTCCCCAAGCAATGATCAACTCTACTCAATAGGAACGTAGCATTTATTTTAGACACAATATCTATTTGAGAAACGGGTCAATAATTGATTGGGTATTTTATATACTTTTTTATATATATTTAGAAAATATTATTGCCATCTTCCACCCAACTGGATATAAGAGGCATATGCGTAAATCAACCTGCCCACAGTGGGTTTCACAACATGGGGACTTTTTTTGAAAATTTCAGCTTGTAGAAAATCATCTCTTTTATGATAAATTTTATGATGAATTTGATTCTAAATACAAAAGTATAAAAATAGTTGACATGCTGGCTAATATGCTCGTAATTTTTTTAATAAAGAGAAGAGCCTAATGCTGGGAAAGATTGAGGGCAAAAGAAGAAGGGGACGACAGAGAACGAGGTGGCTGGATGGAGTCACTGAAGCAGTAGGCATGAGTTTAAATGGACTCCAGAGGATGGTAGAGGACAGGAAGGCCTGGAGGAATGTTGTCCATGGGGTCGCGATGGGTCGGACACGACTTCGCAACTAACAACAATAACAACAAAAGTGATCACTGTAAAACATATATGTTTCATCAACACTAGATAAGATTGGAATTAACAGAACAACAGAGTTGGAAGTCAGGTTGGATGTCATCTAGTTCATTCTCCTGCTCAGGCAGGAAACCCTAAACCATTTTAGACAAATGGTTGTCCAATCTCTTCTTAAAAACTTCCTTTGCTTGAGCATTCACGACTTCTTGAGGCAAGTTGTTCCATTGATAGATTATTCTAACTGTCAGAAAATTTCTCCTTAATTCTAGGTTGCTCCTCTCCTTGATTAGTTTCCATCCAGGGCTCTAAGTTCCCTCTCACAGTTAGCTTTCTATCAGTGTTGCACTTTCCTCTTGTACAGAAGACCCTTTGATTGGACACGGAGCATCTCCTCACCTTCACAAATTTGCAGCAGAAGCCCTCAAAGGAATAGAGATGCTATCATGAGAGGATAGGACCGTTTTAATACATGCTCCCATCCTAATGTGTATCCCAGTTCCCAGCCACGACACCTACAATGGACATAGTGAAGAGCAGCTCTTGAATTCCATAGAGAAGATATGGATGGATCTATCCTGACCCACTACCATCACACTCACATTACTATATAGAGAAACACACACACAAACCTGTGGGACTTTGTAGGGGCCTACTAATGTTGACATCTGGATGGAAATCTCCCTGTCAGCTGCATCAAGAAGAGCCAACAGGTGGTCCTTCCTTCCACAGCTGTAGTTGGGAACATTGGCTTCTCCAGTAGAGAGCATATCCAGCAAGGCTTCTGAAGTGCCAAGTGTGTTCAAATAGTTGTCATGCATATTGTAGCCAAGTGTGAGATTGCACAGGAATTGAATATTCTTGTTGATCTCTTGAATGGTGAAAATGAAGCGTTCTATTCCTTTGTAAGTATAAGATTCACTAGTGTAAAAAAAATGCTCTGGTTAATACAAATATCACCAACAGCTGTGATACAATATTTTTTTTTTCCAATGTCATCATCTTTATCAACACATGACTGTTGAGTCTGAAGTCAATACTAATAGAAACCAAGAGGCAAATGATAGTCACCTATCAAATTTAATATCTGTAAATGTTGAAAAAATGGGAAGCAGGTAAGAATCACAAATAGTCTATTATTTATAGCAGCAGTGATTTTCATCAGCACAGAACCCAGTCTGCAAAACAATTCCTTCTTTAAAGTACAGCCATCATAAAAGGAAGAGGATATTTCATAAGTGACCCAGAAAAGCTGTTCTAAAAACAAGTCATCCTCTATTCCTATAAGGATCAGGCACTGAATATCAATGAACAGTTAGAAAAATATGGAAGTAAGGTGGTCATTACGACTTTAAGCATCATTACTTGAAACAAAAATCAGAATTCAAACCATGCATTCTAGATTGGATGTTAAATGGAACATAATGTGGACTTCTTTCATGTATTTTTTTCTGCTCCATCTTTGTCTTTGTTTTGCTTCCACTAAATAAGACAAAAGAGGAAACCCATGGAAATCTGGTCAATCAACAAAATTAATCAGTTCCTGAAATATAGGAGTAAGCAGAATAAAGAGAGAAGAATGAAAGTGTCAGAACTGCAGATGGAACGAATACGATTTCATCACATTGAATAACTTACAAGTAAGACAGACTATAAGGAAGCAGGTTGAAAAACAACATTTGTTGTTGTAGTGTTACTGCACTGGTGACTATACCGATGAGATGGTCTCCTGGCCTGTAGTAGCTCCAGGGTCTTTCTCTATCCAAGTGCACCATATTCAGTGGGCACTTCATTCTAAGCTCCCCAGAGACTGTCTGGGACACCAGTAGCATCGAAAGCAGAAGCAGGAGGTCCATAATTCAAGGAGCTGAATCAATCGCCTGTTTCCAAAGAAGAGTTAGATGATTTCAAAGCACTCTCAGAAAATGGAAGATCCTGGGGCTTTCCTTATTCAAACAGAAACAAATTGAGCTTTATCTGGAAAAAACGCATGTGTAGAGGCTTATATCTTTTTCTGATGCAAGATCCATTCCATGTTGCTTCAATCTGACATTATATCAATGGCAGACACTGGAAAAATAACAGTAGACATCTCAAAGTCTGGGATTGTAATAATTACAGTGAGTGATAATTTGTGCTCTTCCAGGGCTCCATGTACTGAGGGGTAGCTGGTGAAAAGGATTTTTGTGTAACGTTGCATATCCACCCCTGGAGACACCCTTCTATAATGCTTATCATCCTTCCTGTCAGGTTATGTCCAGAAAGTGATGCTGGAGGAAGATGCTTCAATACTTAAGGAATTGACTTCTGCTGTCCACCATTGTGGCATATGGTCTCCAGAGATCTCTCAAGAAAGTCATCTGGAGCTATGCAATTTGATGGCAGTCTAGGTTCTTAACACTTAATTCTTAGTCCTCTCGAACACCTTCTGCACCCTTGAATCCTGCCTAATGTTAAGAACTGTCCTCTTTGTGATTTTCTTTTCTATGAGATCTCCAGATATTAATCCTAATTTGGCTCTGATTTTAAAATTCCTTATTCCTGAAGTGACATTTTATTCCAATCTGTTCTAGAAGTATAATTTTTTGGAAGAGTCAGGAAAGTGACAGACCGTATTTTTGGGTAAATGGGGTAAATTTATAGAAGGGATAGAAATGTTTATTTCCCTTGACTCTCTGTTGTCCTTCAATATTCTTGGAAAATGCTGAAATCCTTTATATTTTGAAGTTTCATAGTTTATTAAGTAATGAATGGGGGGTGAAGTCTGCAGCTGAGATAGTGGCGGTGCTCTCAGGATAGTCTATGGTGTGACTTTATTTCTTGCCAAACCCACCCAGAAACTGGCTTAGAGATACATAGCGGCCCTTTCTCTGCTTCTATTTTTTTTTTTTTTTTACATTTATATCCCGCCTTTCTCCGAAGACTCAGGGCGGCTTACAGTGTGTAAGGCAATAGTCTCACTCTATTTGTATATTTACAAAGTCAACTTATTGCCCCCCCCCCAAACAATCTGGGTCCTCATTTTACCTATCTTATAAAGGATGGAAGGCTGAGTCAACCTTGGACCTGGTGGGACTAGAACCTGCAGTAATTGCAGGCAGCTATGAATCCCACTTGGTAGGATGGTCCCCATTTGAGTTTCCCATCTCTGAGGCATTTTGTGACACACACACAAGTGCTTTGAGGAGCAGTTGGGAGACCTGCTTTCCTGGTTTATCTGGGTGATTTATAGTTGAGGTTAGGTTTCTTACCTGGAGAATAGATGGAAATGAATTGTCACTTGATATGTACCGCTTGGCTTTGAAGGGACACCTGGGTGTTTGAGTGAGAGGAGAGAGCTGAGGGGATAGGCAGGTCCATCCTAAAGAGAGGAACAGAGAAAGTGAGAAAGTTTTCCCACTGTATGGCCTTCAACTTCTACTCTCAGGGTTTGGGCCTCCCGAGATGGGAGAATTGCCCTTTTTGGTCAGATGCTGTATGTGCCCTTTTCAATATGTAGTTTTTCCCCAGGGGAGAGGAGGAAGGAGTGCTGTTGTCATTTGTGGTTTGTTACAGTCTCCCAGGAGGCTGGACTTAGACCTCCTTCTTGTCTCAGTTTGGCTATTTTTCCTGATCTAGTAAAGTCTGTTGTGTGAATGTCAGGAAGAAAAATGTCCCTGGTTATTTCAGTTACAAACTATTGTTCAGTTTTTCTCCACTAGATTAATGTACTTCAGGGTACCAGTAATTCACTGACCCATCAATCAACAGGTTCAACTTCAGAAAACAAGCCATAGTTATAAGTTACAAATGTGAATGCAGCCATTGGTGAAATGACCAGGCTAAGTGGATTGTATGGATATGAACCAGACCACTTTGGTGTAGTGATTAAGGCACCAGGTGATCATAACGTCAAAGGCACTCACTGTAGAAGAATAGATCTCCATTATCACCAGAACAATGATAATTATGATGAGAAGAAACTTGTCCTCTGGGGATCCTGAAGTTCATGTAAGTGAAAAATCACAAAAGAACCCAGGAAGTGTTTTTGTCCTCCCTGTCAGAACATCTCCAGAAAGTGATGCTGGAGGAAAAGAGTTCAACATCTAAAGAATTAGCTTCTGCTATCCTTCATCATGGCATCTTGTCTCCAGAGACTGCTGAGGAAGGTCACCCAGAGCTGTGGACTTTGGTTACACTCTATGTTGACGACACAACTCTAATCTTGCCTATCTTCCAGTTCAAATATCCTTGAACCCTCCCTAATGTTAAGAGTAGGGTCTCTTTATGATTTTCTTTTCTGTTAGATCTCCATTTTTCAATCCTAAACTGGAGCTGAGTTTAAAATTCTTTATGTTTGAAGTGAAATTTAATTTCCCATCAGTTCTAGAAATGTCAATTGTTGGAAAAGTGCCAACTATCAGGCTGAAAATTGACAACCTAGAGGGAGACAGTCAAAGAGTGGATAGGAGTTTTTCTTTCTCTTTCTCGTGACACTCTCTGTGTTGTCCTTCCACATTGACATAAGTCACTAAGTATCTTTATAGCTTGGAGTTTCTTATTTATCAAATAAACTCTGGGCTTCTGAGGTCTGCAGCTGAGATGATGGCAATGCCCAGAGCATGATGGGTGATGCAACCTGACTTCTTGCCACACCCACCAATAGTTCATGGGGATGGCCCACTTTGCCTTTCCCATCTCTGAGACTGTGTGTAAATCCTCCCAAAATATTGCCAAGGGGTTGGGAGTCCCCAAAATATTGCAAGTGTGGTTGGGAGTCCCCAAATTCCTGATGTATCCAGTTGGGAGGATAATGTTTCTTGGCCTGTAAATGTTAACTTGAAGTTTGAATTAAAGAGATGAGCTGAAGGAATAGGTAGGAGCATCTTGATAGGGATCGGTAGATGTTTGGTCATACTTGTTACCTCTGATCTGTAACTCAAAGATTGTCCCATTGTATGGCCCTAGGCTTCTAATCTCAGTGCCTGGCTAAGAGATCCTTGGTGGCTCTGGGCTTTGGCTGTTGCTTTTGAATGCCAGGCTGATGCATAAGGGGTCCCATCCCTGATGTTATCTGCCACATCTTACTAAAACTAAAGGGAATTGGAGTGAACATTAGTAAGAGCCCATGTTGGGGATTAAGTCATGGTGATAAGTGGGGTGAAATAGCAATATTTTCCCATCTTCACTAGGTCTGCTGATAGCCACTCAGCAGCCATATTTAGGGTGACTTGGTCCTTATAAGTTAGGAAAAACATCTGCTGGGTTCTGGGAGGAATTTTATCCAGGCTGTCTGGAGGATAAAATTACTGAGATTTCTTCTGATCTGAACAAGGAAGGTCAAAGTGCCTCGTACATGGTCTGGTCTTCTGATATGGGAGGTTGAGCTGGTGAATCCAAAGGAAATGAATAAGGTTCCCTCAGAGATCCAGAAAGCCTCCCACAATGCTTTTGTTTTTAAGGGGTCCGAACATTTTGTTCTTTTTATCCGCTTCAATTTGGGAAAGAGCTAAATAGCAAGATGAGGAGCACTGAGGACAAAGATGGGAGACATTATATTGATAAAAGTTCTCAAACCAAATCGACTAAAACAGATTTCCAGATATTACATCATGGGGTCTTTTACTGCAAAGCTTTGTAGAGTTGAAAATGTGAAAAATGTGAAGGGACATTTTATTATGCTCGGTGGACATGTAAAAAGGCTTTAAAATCTCTTCAAATAAAGACAAATATTCAATATTTTATTTGAGGACTGATGGATGATTAGGAAAATACAAGGGAACATTCTTTTAATATGTGATTATTGTGGTGGGATTACTCAATGCACAAGGAAACATTCAGAACTTCCCAGCAGAGAGGAATGGCTTGTGAAATTGACAGAACTTCCTGAAATGGACAAACTGCCTATTTTAAATAGAGAAAGGGTGACATCTACATGTATTGGTGACTGGAAGCCCATTATGGATTTTTTGTATAAAAATAAAGTTGTGATTTATGGTTTTCATGCAGAGGAAAGTATAGATAAAAAGATTCACAATGTAACTTTAGGAAAAGAGAGGTTAAAATATAATTGTACTTGTAACATCTGTGAAGAATATTGAAATATTTTTTGACAATTTTAGATTATTTAATATCTCTTAAAGATTATTTCTTTTTCCCTACCTATTTTTTTGTAAACATTTCTCAACCCATGCACAAAATTGGTTTTGGAGAAATATCCATCTCGTTCAGTTCCAAGCAAGGAGAAACGCACTGGCGACAAAGTAAGTAAGAAAAAGTCCAGGGATACAATAAAGCAAACAATATTATAACGAGAGCCACAGATGTGAAAGAGACCTGCTGGAGTTCTGTGCAAATTTGTAAATTGTAGATTAGATCATCTATATTTAGTCTTAAGTCAGCTGTCAACAAAATATATTATTCAAAGGAGAACTCAGAGAAGAAAACTGAACAATAAGAGTTAAAAAAAAGAAAAGAAAAAACATTTAACATCAATGTTTGAAAACTAGTTAATCACATATATGTTTTGAAGAAAAACAGCCCATGAATATGATTAACAGTTTCTCTCCAAAACAACAGAATAAGAGAGGATGCTGTACAAAACCTGGCCATATTACTACTTGTTTCTTCAGCAAAAACAGCCTTTCTCCACATTAGCTAAAGATGCAGATTGTGGCTGTCAATAATGCATATTTATCCAGGTCCAAGAAGGAATGAGGAAGGCTGATAACTTCTTGCGCGCTACAAATATGCAGCCATGATAAAGCCAAGAAGGGAGATACACCCAACCAAACATATTTCTGCCAAATTTATGAAGCTATGTCAGGAGGATGTTAGGAAACATCCATTTCCAAAAGCTAAAAACAGGTCTTCTGAATCAGGCCAGGATTTTTTTTTTTAATTTACATTTCTATCCCGCCCTTCTCCGAAGACTCAGGGCAGCTTACAGTGTGTAAGTACAGTGTGTAAGTACAGTGTGTAAGTACAGTGTGTAAATATAGTGTGTAAGTACAGTGTGCCATCTCCAGGATCCATCTCGATCCACTTGGAATTCTGTATCCAATTTTCGTCACCATGATGTAAAAAAGATGTCAAGAAAGAGGCAGAGAAGAGCAACAATGATGACTAGGGGACTGGAGGTCAAACATATAAAGAACAGTTGCTGGAGTTGGGTATGTCTAGTTTAATGAAAAGAAGGACTAGGGGTCACATAATAGCAGTCTTCCTATATTTGAAGGGCTGCCCCAAAAAAGAGGGAGTCAACTATTCTCCAAAGCACCTGAGGGCAGGACAAAAAGCAATAGATGGAAAATAATCAAGAACAGAAGCAACATAGAACTAAGGAGAAATTGTCAGACAGAATAATAATCAGTGCAACAACTTGCCTCCAGAAATTGTGGGTGCTCCAACATTGGAGGTTTTTTTTAAAAAAGATTGGACAGCCATTTGTCTGAAATGGTATAGAGTTTTCTACCTGAGCAGATGGTTAGACTGGACAAGGTCCCTTCCAACTTTGTTATTCTATTATTCATGACCCAAATAACTCTGGAGTGTCCACCATAAGAAGAATGAGATGGATGAATTGTTGCACCTCTCTCCCTTACACCACATTTATGGGATATTTAAATATGGATGCCATCAATTCTTTAGGAATTGTTTTGCAAACCAATTTATACGGCTCTATTTCAGCTCCCCTGTTATTTTATTTCTACATAATTTGATAAGATGGATAATCCAGATTATCCAGATCTTCCAATTATATTGGATAAGGATGGAGGACACTATCTTCCAATTGCCCTTTAATTATTTCACCTCAAAATCATTGCCCCAGTTCATGTAAGTGGGACAACTTGAAACAATTTCTATGCTTGGCATGTTGAAATATGTTGAGAATGGAAATTCCTCTAACTCACATTTATACATTTCTTCTGGTTGTAAGATGCTCCTTTGTATTCAAGTCTGGCCTCAGAATGATAATGTAGCACTTGGGGATGAAGATGCAGACCAGCAGACCAGCACTGGAGGCCAAGATGGAGAAGACCTGCACAGCCACCATGTATTTCCCCTTGGTGCTCAGGTAGGTGGGCAGGAAGGAGACCCAGACATTGCAGAAGACCAGCATGCTGAAGGTGATCAGCTTGGCTTCATTGAAGGCTCCAGGGAGATTCCTGGCCAGGAAAGCCACCGTGAAGCAGATGGCAGCCAGGAAGCCCATGTAGCTGAGGGTGATGTAGAACATGAAAACAGAGCCTTCGTTGCATTGCAGGATGATCTCTCCAGGCTGAGAGTGAAAGTCCGAGTCACGGAATGGGGGAGAAATTCCCAACCAGATGGAACAGATCATAATTTGGACACTAGAACAAGAAAGGATGATGGAGTTGGCCAAGCTCTTCCCCAACCATCTCTTCACTTGGTTTCCTGGTTTTGTGGCCAGGAAAGCCAGCACCACTGTGATGGTTTTGGCCAAGAGGGAAGAAACAGCAACTGAGAAGATGATGCTGAAGACGGTTTGTCGGAGAAGGCAGGTGGCTTTTCTTGGTTGACCGATGAAGAGAAAAGGAGACAAGAAGCAAAGCAGGAGGGAGGCCAGGAGGACGTAAGAGAGGTCTCGGTTGTTGGCTTTCACAATGGGAGTTTCCTGATGTTTAAGGAATATGATTAAAACAAGGGCTGTGGCTACGAACAAGAATAGGGCAAAGGAGACCAGGATGATGCCCAGATGTTCTTTATAAGACAGGAAGATTATAACTTTGGGGATACATTGGATTCTGTCCTCATTTGGATATTTTTCATCTGGACACTTGGTGCATTTTTCTGTATCTAAATAAACCAAAAAAGAAATATTTTTAAAAAATATTCTGTACTTTCACCTTTCAAGAAATACTTTCCTGGGACAATATTTGTTACCAGCAGCATTTTCCGAAAAGCATTGCTTAAAGTCTCTAGAGAAGGAAGGTAAGAATATCATTTTGTAAAAAAAACAGCTATATTTTTATAGTTTATGAAATTGGAAGCAGTCCTGGAACCTGAATGATTTATTCTGTAATTTGCAGAACCGACATTATTAGAGGTAGATAATGAATCAATTAATCTTTTTAGACACATTTGCTGGATCCTGTCAGATGGCATTTCTTAATATACTTCACCCTGGATGCCTATCTTCTGAAAACGAATTAGCTAGAAAAAAAGTTAGTTCTGGAATCCAAACTAAAAAGCAGAAGAGATTTTTGTTTTCTGGCAGTAGAGAAGCTTGTCCATTCTGCTACACCCTCCTCAAGGTCTTCCCTCAAGGTTTTCCTGCTATTCCTCCCTCTAGGTAGGAAATTGCACAATTTGAAAATAATAGCAATAGCACTTAGACTTATAAATAACTTCACGTGCTTTACAGCCCTTTCTAAGCAGTTTAGAGTCAGTCTATTGCCCCCAACAATCTGGGTCCTCATTTTATCAATCTCAGAAGGATGGAAGGCTGAATCAACTATGTGCCGGTGAGAATTGAACTGCCGAACTGCTAGCAAAAACAAAAAACAATTGAACTTCTACTTGTCTTTTAACTTGCACTTTCATGAGAGTGTTTCAGGTAAATCCACTTCCACAAGGCTTGCCCTTTTCCTTGGTGTCTCCCACCTTCATGAATGGAGATGGTCCCCTCAGGACAAGGAATACAGTCGTAGCAGCAAGCAGGCTCTCCTTCTCGCTTCCGCTTCACAAACCCAGGATGACAACTTTCCACACATTGGGACAGAGGCAGAGACTAAGCAGAAAAAGAAGAAATGCCAAAGAAAATATATTGGGATAAAGGATCCATGAAAATGGATGTAGACATTAACATTAGCCAAATAGTTCCTGGGCTGCACTAAGATAAATATGAAATCCTTGACTCATTCCAAACAGATTCAGGAGAGATAAACACGGGCAGAGAATTCATTTACTCACTCCTCTTTTCTTTTGGCTTCTAACATTGAAATAAAGGATTTTTCTACTTAAGAAAGACTGGAGGGATGGAATTGAAAAGATTTCAGCCTTAAGTGACAACCCATTTGGTTCCTCCTCCTAGCCTTGTTAACATGCATTTCTCCATTCTTGGGCTTAAGGTGGCTGGCAATAAAGACAAAAAAATGAACTCTAGGTTTTTCATATGAAATGCCCTCTTAGAAGGCAAAACCCAAACCCAAAACCCAAGCATTTCCTTTCAGATTCTCCCTCACTATTTCCAAAATGAGAAACGGTTTTTCTTTGAATCGAAGTCTTGTTTTGCTGATTCAGTTTTCCTGGTTATGGGTATTATCTCACATCAAAACTGCCTTCATGGTTTCATGTGATGCTTGAACATCTTTGGAGCTTCTTCAGAGGAGCAGAACGCCTGTTGCTTATCCCAGTGGGGTAAAAGAGAGACATGGGGAACTCTGGACAGGTTTGGGCTGCTTAAAAAGATTATAGAACATCAGTGACCTTTCAAAAGAGACATTCCTCAACCTGGACAAGGTATAATATAATATAATAACAGAGCTGGAAGGGACCTTGGAGGTCTTCTAGTCCAACCCCTTTCTTAGGCAGGAAACCCTATACCACTTCAGACAAATGGTTATCCAACATCTTCTTAAAAACTTCCAGTGTTGGAGCATTCACAACTTCTGGATGCAAGTTTTTCTATTGATTAATTGTTCTAACTGTCAGGAAATTTCTCCTTAGTTCTAAGTTGCTTCTCTCCTTGATTAGTTTTTACCCATTGCTTCTTGTTCTATTCTCAGGTGCTTTGGAGAATAGTTTGACTCCCTCTTCTTTGTGGCAACCCCTGAGATATTGGAATCCTGCTATCATGTCTCCCCTAGTCCTTCTTTTCATTAAACTAGGCATACCGAGTTCCTGCAACCATTCTTCATATGTTTTATCCTCCAGTCCCCTAATCATCTCTTCTATGCACTCTCTTCAGTCTCCACATCCTTTTTACATCATGGCAACCAAAACTGAATGCAGTTTTTCCCTTTGTGTAAAGACAGATGCAAAAAATGAGTTAAGTAGTTCTGCTTTTTCTTTGTTGCTTGTCACCTTCTTGCCAATTTCTCCCAGCAACGGACCAATTATTTCCTTGACTTTTTTCTTGTTTTTAATGTTGGAAGAAGCTTTTTTTGTTTGTTTTTTTTACTTTTGTCGCAAGCCTTTGTTCATTGTGAACTTTAGCTTTCTTCGCTTCATCTTTACAGGCTCGGGCTATTTGCTGATATTCTGCCTTAGTTATTTGCCCCTCTTTCCACTTTTTATACTTGTCCTTTTTGTCTTTCAATTTGTCAGAGTTCTTTATGCTGGTTTCTTTTGAGAGCTGTTATTTTTCTTCTTCATTGGAATTGTGCTAGATTGGGCTTTTATAATCTCACTTTTCAAAATTTCCCAAGCTTCTTGAGTTGTTTTCCCCTTGAGGATTCTCATCCATGGAATCCTTCCCAAGCTCTCTCTATTGAAATTGTTGAAATTATTGAAATTGGCTCTCTTAAAGTCCAGATTCTAATCTGACTTTGTTCTACTAGTTGTGCTTGCATAATGTTGAATTCCAATATTGCATGATCACTTGCCCCCAAGGTTCCTATAGCTTCAACACCTATTATCATTTCATCTCTTTTAGTGAGAATTAAGTTCAATAGGGCTGATCCCCTTGTTCCCTTCTCTACTTTTTGGGAAACAAAGTTTTCTGCTAGGTTTGTAAGGAACCTGTTGGATCTTCCACTTGATGCAGAGTTTGCCTCCCAGTTGATGTCAGGGTAGTTAAAATCCCCCATTACTACTGTGATGTCCTTCCTACATACCTTAGTTAGCTGACTAGCAAAAAGTTCATCTATTTCCTCTGTTTGGCTGGGTGGCCTATAGTATAGACCTATGGCAATGTCATTCTTCCCCCCACCTTTTTTTCATTGACCCAAATGCATTCCAAGCAGTTTTCATCATTGTTGTGCTCTATTTCTGTAGACATTTAGTTATTTCTTATATATAGTGCAACTCCATCTCCTCTTTTATTGGGTCTGTTTCTTTTAAATAATTTAAATCCCTCTAGCTGTATTTTCCATTTGTGGGTTTCATCCCACCAAGTTTCCATAATGACAACAAGGGTGAGGCTTATTTCTCACATGGACCAACAAGACCTCTAATCAGTCATGACTATATTTCATCTGATTTGGTCCAAATCATAATGCAGACACTGGTTGAAAGAACCTGCTATTAGGAACACAACTGCCAGCACTTGGTTTCAGGTCGACATTCGGGGCTCAGGGCCCCAGACAGCACCCCAGTATCTGGGGAGCTGGTGGAATTTCAAAGAAGATTTGAGTTAATGTCAGGGTTTCAAGTAACACCCCCAACAAAAGAGTTACATTTTATTAGAGATGTCATATTGGCACATCTGGGAAAACCTGAATCTGAAAGCTTCCAGGTTTTCCATACCCAAAAGAAAGTTCAATATCCTGCTAAACACCCACATGTCCATCACATGGTCCAATCCAAACTCCGTCCCAATTGGAGATGCCTCCCAGTTCCAGTCATCCAGGTGCAGGGAAAGATGGCCTCGACTTTCTGAGAAAGGAATGTTATTATGACTATATATTACCCTGGCTCCATACAATTCCCCCTCCCTGTTTCCCACAGCAGTAAATGTGGCAGCCCTGAAGGCCCAATGAAAAAGATGGCTTCCAGGATTGACACTGAGGCTATTAGGAAGGCAACTGCCAGCACTTGAATATTTCTCACCCGCTTGATCCATGGTCTCCGTCCTAATGAATAATCACCCAGCATCCAATATTGGGCCTCTTGTGGCTCAACAGGCTAATGCAGTCTGTTATTAACACAGCTGCCTGCAATTACAATTACTGCAGGTTCGAGTCCCACCAGGCCCAAGGTTGACTCAGCCTTCCATCCTTTATAAGGTAGGTAAAATGAGGACCCAGATTGTTGGGGGGAGGGGCAATACAAGTTGACTTTGTATATAATATACAAATGGATGAGACTATTGCCTTACACAATGTAAGCCGCCCTGAGTCTTCAGAGAAGGGCGGGATATAAATTCAAATAAAAAAAAATTGAACATGACTGAATCAGTTTAAAAGGATATTCCTTATCATGGCATCTGAAGGACACTTTTGTGAATAGTATTGAAGTCCCCACAATCCATCTAACAAAATGTTAAGTTTTTCCTTCTGTACATTCAGCTCCTAGTGAGGGTCACTAGAGTTAACCCTCTTGAAATGGGTCATAATCTTTAGAAAAAAGCAAAAAGACAGCAATATTTGACCCACCTTGTTGAGCTGATTTAGCCATGAAAGAGTAATTTCGTTGATAATAATTCTCTGTCTTTCAATACTCCCCAGTTTCCTTTTGATCAAATCCCCCTCTGGTGAGATCACCATAAACTCAATGTCCATATCTGCAGCTATTTCTCCATTATGATCCACGTAAAGATTCCAGTGGGAAAGATTGTAGAACTCATTCTTCTCCAGAAAGGGATGGAACTAGAATGGAAACATTCAGGAATTTTAAAAGCAGATACTTTGGTTTGTTATCCCACCTGGTATTTTCATGTATGACTTTTTCTTCTAGTTTTTTTTTTAATATGCAAACATGATAAATAGGACAACAAGTGTTACCACTAAGTTCATGAATGAATAAGAAAGGTTCAGCAAAATTAATGGTATATTGAAAAAACATGTATTGAGAAAACATAATAGACACATTTGATCAATTATAGGGCACATTCTACAGCAGCTATCAAATAAATTGAAGAGCAAAAAAGATTTTATTCATAAACTGCTTTAAAATAAAGGTTGATTTATCTAGACACAAGATAAAATATAAAATAAACATAAAATAACATAACATAAAACATAACATAACATAAAAAATAAAATAACATAAAATAAAGGTTGATTTATCTAGACACAAGAACAGTTTTTTCCCGAAGGCCATCACTCTGCTAAACAAATAATTCCCTCAACACTGTCAGACTATTTACTGAATCTGCACTACTATTAATCTTCTCATCGTTCCCATCACCAATCTCTTTCCACTTATGACTGTATGACTATAACGTTACTGGCAATCCTTATGATTTATATTGATATATTGACCATCAATTGTGTTGTAAATGTTGTACCTTGATGAACGTATCTTTTCTTTTATGTAACACTGAGAGCATATGCACCAAGACAAATTCCTTGTGTGTCCAATCACACTTGGCCAATAAAATTCTATTCTATTCTATTCTATTACCAGAAAGTATTGGTTTTTGTTTTTTTTTCAAGATGGAAGTTCCCAAGATAATCTTCTCCCAGGTAGACAAGACAGGAAATGTTACTAATTTGATTTTATTGGAGTGCTATTAAGAGAATCTTGCAAGTCTAAAAATCTCCCACCAATTCATTTTTCCAGCCTGAAAAATTTGGGGTGGATCCTTTGTGAGTTTTTTCTGCTGGCTGTTATGCAGCTGCAGGATCCCTCACTTTATCTGATCAGGCAGGTTATCTTCTCCCTTTCCTCAAAGTTATTCTTGCATATCATTACAGTTCCTTAACAGCTTATGGGAATGCTGGTGATATAACTTGTATTCAGCAAAACAAAGGTTACCTTTGACTTACAACAGTTCATTTAGTGACCGTTCAAAGTTACAACATCACCGAAAAAAAAGTAACTTATGACAACCTTTGCACCATCCCTAGGGTCACGTGATCAAAATTTGGATGAGGGGAAACTGATTCATGTTTATGACGGTTGCCGTGTCCTGGGGTCATGTGATCCCCTTTTGCGATCTCCTGACAAGCAAAGCCAGACTCACTTAACAACCCTGCTACTAACTTAATAACTGCAGTGATTCATTTAACAACTACGGCAAGAAACCGTGGTCATAAGTCGAGGACTATCTGTACTGCCAAATGATTTTGTTATGTGATGATTAGAAACCAAGTTAAATGATAACTAGATAGTATGAATACAGGAATAGTGTTAAAAGTGCAATCACTCTCTTAAAATTTGAAGTGTTTAATATCAAAAGGTATCTAACAGGCTGTGCGCATGTGCAAGATGGCGGCTCGCTAGAAGATCGGAGCCGGCAACGGGTAGATCTGCGGTGGATGGCGGCGTCCTGGAGGCAAGCCGAGCTGCTCACTCCCCCCGGCCTGCTGTATCATCTCCTCGGCAGCCGTGGGAGAGGTCTGCGGGCCTTCTCGGACTCACGGCTGCTGAGAACAAGGCCGGGAGGGCGAGGGCGAGCGGCGGACGGTGGCCATTTTCCGGGACATGAGGTGAGGCTGCGGCTTGTCGTTTGCTTATGAAAGACGAGGCCGCAGCTTGTCCTTCTTCCCACGATGGAACATCTGTGGTATTCCAACCTTCCCCCTGGCCTTGCTTTGACCGGCGATGGGGTGGAGGGTTGTTGCCGGTTTTCCCAACGTCTTCCCTGCTGTGATTCTCTACCAGGATGGGGTATTCCGCTCCTTGCCACGTTGGGATCTGCGGCATTTTACAGCGTGCCGGCCCTCCTTGGAGGTGCCTGGCCTGGCCCTTGGAAAAGGCCTGGCCTGTGGAGTGGTCAGGCCTTTGGACAGGACCTGGACTTTTTGGGGCGAGTGGCCTGCCTTGGAGAGGTTTTGGCCTGGACCATCTTGGTGGAGGACAGCGGTGTGGTGGGCGTTGGAGGAGTCCTGGCCTACTTTGGCCTGTTTCTTCCCATTATTACAATGTGCAATGTCATCTGCACCTTACATGGCCTTTTGGGACTCTTTGGCCATGATTGTTCCTTTGGAACTGCTGTGGAGGAGATTTTGAGACCGGTTTGCGATCTGCCGGGGGACTTATCCGGAAACAATGGTGGATACCGATGGCGGTGATAGAAGAGCCACCTACCTCATTTTTAGGATTTTAGGACTGAGCTATAGGCGGATTAGCTGTATATCCCGGACCTATTAAGATCTTTGGACCAGGACTTTATTATGGACTAGCAGCCATAAATGCTATCTGCCTATTTTTTCCATCTTTTTCCATCTTTATATTATTCTTGTCATCATATGCCAGCCCCCATTTGAAGAGTCATCAGATAATGGGTATCAGAATGTTATGTAACATTCTGCTATCCTGGGACAGTATCACCTCTCGCCGACTTCTATCATATCTATGCGATATTCGGTACATGAACTCTTGCACCTGCGAAGTGCCCCCGCCTCGCAGGAGTGGCCCGCTTCGTTACCGAAGGCCGGCCTCAATGACGGGTCTTGGGACCCACAAAGGTGGCATGCATCGAGGAAGAGCCTTTGGGGTTTTTTAGATAGGGAATTTTTAAGGGGAGGGAGGGTAAGGGCGGGTGTTGGGGGTAGCCCGTCGGGGGGGGCAGTTCCTGTGTGTGCTCGCGGCATCCTTTTAACAGGTTCGAAGGTTATGGGGGAGGATTGCGTTCCTTCTGGTGAGGCTGGTTCTATTATGTACGGTAAGTGGGAGGGGCAGATATGGCGGAAGTGAGGGCTCGCATCGTTTTTTGGGGGCGCGCGCTCGATGTTTGAAGGCGATTGCGCGCCCCGATCCCTCAGACTTCTCCCGTTCCCCGGATGGTCAAGACCCTCAGAGCCTGGGCCTCTGGCTGATGTTGTGTAATGCACGGTCCATGGTCAATAAGGCCCCCCTAATATATGATCTTATTCAGGGGGGTTCCGCGGACCTTATGGGCATTACGGAAACCTGGTTGGGCACAGAAGGGGGCGTGCCCCTTGTTGAAATGTGCCCACCGGTTTTCCGAGCATTCCATCAGCCGAGGGCACAGGGTAGGGGTGGGGGGGGTGGCGGTTGTCATTAAGGAGAGTCTATAGTCGAGGGAGACCACTGTACCTCAGATTGCTGGCTGTGAATCCCTCTTTGTGAGGTGGGGTCATAGCTGTCAGATGGGCTTGTTTGTCATGTACCTGGCTCCTTGCTGCATGACAGCAGCCCTGCCCGAGCTCCTGGAGGTGCTTGCTGGAGTGGCAGTTGAGACCCCCAAACTTATGGTTATGGGGGACTTTAACTTGCCATCGACCGGCATGTCATCGACAGCAGCGCGGGAGTTCATGGCTTCCATGATGGCCTTGGACCTGACTCAAGTAATTGATGGCCCTACTCACACTGGGGGAGGCACGCTGGACCTGATTTTTATCTCTGGACGTGGTTGAAGGATCTGGACTTGAGGGATTTAGTCATTGAACCTTTGTCATGGTCAGATCACTCTCTCCTCCGCCCGGACTTTCTGACCGCCACTCAACACTGCAGGGAGACGGGACCAATACGTTGGTTCCATCCCAGGTGCCTGATGGACCCGGAGAGGTTCTGGATGGAGCTTGGGCCGTTTCCTGAGGGTCTGGCTCACGGCACGGCTGAAGAACTAGTCGCGGCTTGGGAACTGGCCGCAACTGGGGCTCTAGACCGTGTCGTGCCTTTGCGGCCTCTGACCCAGCGTAGGTCTCAACCAGCTCCTTGGTTCTCCGAGGGGCTGAGGGAGATGAAGCGCCGGAGAAGACGCCTAGAGAGTTCTTGGAGATCCAGTCGTTCGGAGGCTGATCGGACACTAGTTAGGTCTTATAATAGGACCTACCTTGTGGCATTGAGGGAAGCGAGATGTTGTTACATCTCCTCCCTCATTGCGTCGGCAGATAACGACCCGGCTGCCCTGTTTCAGGTGACTCGCTCTCTCCTTCAACAGGGAGAGCGGGATGACCCATTGCAGGGACGTGCCGAGGAGTTTAGTGGTTATCTATACGATAAAATCGTTCAGCTTCGGGATGGTCTGGATCAAAATTGGGTGGATCCAGGTGAGTTGTCGGAGAGCTGTCTTGTTGAGACTATTTGGGATGAGTTTGACCCTGCGGCTCCTGAGGACATGGACAGGTTGCTGGGGAGGTTGAATGCCACCACATGTTTACTGGACCCGTGCCCCTCCTGGTTGGTACTGGCCACGCAGGAGGTGACATGAGGCTGGCTCCAGGGGATTATGAATGCTTCTTTGTTGGAGGGGTTCTTCCCGGCCGCCTTGAAAGAGGTGGTGGTGAGACCCCTCCTCAAGAAGCCTTCCCTGGACCCAGCTGTATTAGGTAATTACCGTCCGGTCTCCAACCTTTGCTTCATGGCGAGTAGAGAGCGTGGTGGCATGTCAATTACCCCGGCACCTGGATGAAACTGTCTATCTAGACCCATTCCAGTCCGGCTTCCGGCCCGGATACAGCACGGAGACGGCTTTGGTCGCATTGGTTGATAATCTCTGGAGGGCCAGGGATAGGGGTTATTCCTCTGCCTTGGTCCTATTAGACCTCTCAGCGGCTTTTGATACCATCGACCATGGTATCTTGCTGTACCGGTTGGAGGGATTGGGAGTGGGAGGCACCGTTTATCAGTGGTTCTCCTCCTATCTCTCTGATCGGTCGCAGACGGTGTTGACGGGAGGGCAGAGGTCGGCCCCGAGGTGCCTCACTTGTGGGGTGCCACAGGGGTTGATTCTCTCGCACCTCCTGTTCAACATCTATATGAAGCTGCTGGGTGAGATCATCAATGGTTTCGGTGTGAGGTACCAGCTGTACGCTGATGATACTCAGCTGTACTTCTCCACACCGGGCCACCCCAACGAAGCTATCGAAGTGCTGTCCCGGTGTCTGGAGGCCGTACAGGTCTGGATGGGGAGAAACAGGCTCAAGCTCAATCCCTCCAAGACAGAGTGGCTGTGGATGCCGGCATCCCGGTACAGTCAGCTGCAGCCACGGCTGACTGTTGGGGGCGAGTCATTGGCCCCGATGGAGAGGGTGCGCAACTTAGGCGTTCTCCTGGATGGACGGCTGTCTTTTGAAGACCATTTGACGGCCGTCTCCAGGAGAGCTTTTTTCCAGGTTCGCCTGGTTCGCCAGTTGCGCCCCTTTCTAGACCGGGATGCCCTATGCATGGTCACTCATGCTCTCGTGACATCTCGTCTGGATTACTGCAATGCTCTCTACATGGGGCTCCCCCTGAAGAGCACCCAGAGGCTCCAGTTAGTCCCAGAATGCGGCTGCGCGGGTGATAGAGGGAGCCCTTCGTGGCTCCCATGTGACACCTCTCCTGTGTAGAGGTGGCTACCTGTGGCCTTTTGCATGCGCTTCAAGGTTTTGGTAACTATCTTCAAAGCGCTCCATGGCATAGGGCCGGGCTATCTACGGGACCGTCTGCTGCCACCGATTGCCTCCCACCGACCCATGCGCTCTCACAGGGAGGGACTCCTTAGGGTGCCGTCAGCCAGACAGTGCCGACTGGCGACACCCAGAGGGAGAGCCTTTTCTGTGGGGGCTCCCACCCTCCGGAACGAACTTCCCCCGGGTCTTCGTCAACTTTCCAACCTTCGAACCTTTCGCCACGAGCTTAAGACACATCTATTTATTTGTGCAGGACTGGACTAGAATTTTAAATTTTAATTTGGTTCTAATGGGGTTTTATTATTTTATTATTATTTAATAAGTTTTTTAAATTGGTGTTTTATTTTGTATTCATATGTATGTTTTTATTAGGCTGTAAATTGCCCTGAGTCCTTCGGGAGATATGGCGGTATACAAATGTGATTAAATAAATAAATAAAATAAATAATAAATCTGCTACCAGCTCTCTTTCGGAAATTAGATTGGCCAAATCTATTGGTCTTTTGTAGCACAAGGAGGTTGATCTGATTCTCTTTCTCTAATGGATTCCTTCTCCAGAGGAATTTAGTTTGTTGGATCATTGTTGGGATCCCATACCTGCCACGGCTGCAGCCTTGGAGCCTCCAGTGTCTCTTGGGCCTCCTTCCTTCTCCTCCAGGACCTGGATGAATATGCAGCCTTCAAGACATGGGCCAGAGTCATAAAGATAAGGTAAACAGAGTCACTGTTTTCAATGAATATCCCATTCAAATCATCTTCTGTTTCCACTGGAGTTTTTTGGATGCATCTTTTCCGGCCATGCTTATAAAAAGAACACTGAAAATTCTTCTCTTCATACTGAGAGTCTATAAAGGAAAAGGGTTCAAAAGCACCATCTTTTGGGCTTACTTTTTGCAGAAATTCAAAGCTCCAAATACTATGGATGTATTTGTGATATCCAAGATGATGCATTATGCAGTATCCCAAAGTTGTGGTGATCCAGATTTTCTCTCTGATGGGTCCTGACAAAATATCAAGTGTTAAATGAAAAGTATGAAATGTGCTTGAAACAATGATGTGTTCTGTGAAGTGAACAAAGATATTGACTTGTTTCCACTGAGAAAAGCTGGAATCCCTGAAGGGTGCTGGAAATCCAGCCATTGAGAATTCTTTTGATATAACGACACAAATTCCATTCCTGAGAAGCAAATGAGGAAAAGTCCTGAGGAAATTCTCTCCCTCCTCTGTGTCTGGAGCAAGGAGACCAATCAAGGTCCACCTGAAGTGCAGGAGAACTCGGACAATTGCTGAATACTGGAACCCTTCCTTGAGGAGCATCCGGTGGAAAAAAGGGAATTTACTTTCATCACTCAGAGTCTCTGAAGTAATTCTATGATTGATCTGGAAAAGCCATGAAGAAGGCAACTCCAAAATTTAAGTTTTTAATAAATCCAACTTTTTGTTTTGATAAACATCTTAGAATCATTTGCTGATTGGCCATTGTTGAAAATATTAAACACAGAATATTAAGAAGACTTTGTATAAAAATGGAAAATGAGAAACAAATTAACTTATGAGGCCACGGTGTGGCTCAGGCTGTAAGATAGCCTGTTATTAAAACACAGCTGCCTGCAATTACTGCAGGTTCTAGTCCCACCAGGTCCAAGGTTGACTCAGCCTTCCATCCTTTATAAGGTAGGTAAAATGAGGACCCAGATTGTTGGGGGGGCAATAAGTTGACTTTGTAAATATACAAATAGAATGAGACTATTGCCTTACACACTGTAAGCTGCCCTGAGTCTTCGGAGAAGGGCGGGATATAAATGTAAAAAAAAAAACCCTAAAAAGAATAACAATCAAAATGCAAATCATATTTCTTGATCACCCCTACAATTGAATGCAGTTAAACTCACATGTGCAGACATTAACTGAAGTATATTGTTCCAATAAAGGGCCATATTATATTTGAAGATTGCTACATCGTTCTCTCCTTCTATCTTTCAGATTCTTTGAGCAACCATCGTTTTACTTTCTTCCCCAGTTGTACAAGAGACAAGGAGACCATCGTTCCTCATATAATTTGTCAGTTGTATAATTTATAAGCTGTATAAGGTCGGACACAACTTCGCAACTAACAATAACAACAAATAAGCCAAGAAACCTTTAATTGAAATTTTGTCTGTTCTAACAGACACAATTTTGGGAGTTTGTAGTTTCCATAGCTTTTATTTTGCACCAATAATTAGTGATGTTGTTGATTAACATGATGTTGGTTAGCTGATATTAATTAACATCAAGCCAACAATTCAGAAGTAAACAATACTCCACTCAAGGAACTGCCAAACAAACAGTAAATAGCCCACCCAAAACTCTCCAAGACCACTCCCACCAGGGTTTACAGGGCAAGTCTAAAACTAATATCCTATGGCATCTTAGGACCCCTTCACGAATGGATATCTGCTTTTCTGTCTAACAGACAACAAGTGGTTAAAATTGGCAATGCTTTATCAAATTCTGTTCCTGTCAAGAGTGGCGTTCCTCAAGGCAGCGTCCTTGGACCAACACTCTTTATACTATACATTAATGATCTTTGTGACCATATCTCAAGTAATTGTGTTCTCTTTGCTGACGATGTCAAACCATTTAACACCACAGACAATACTTCTATCATTCAAAACAACCTTGATCATCTAACCGCTTGGTCTAAAAATTGGTCTAAAAATTGGTAGCTCCAAATTTCAACCAGCAAATGCTCATATAGGAAAAAAGAACCCAAACACTAAGTACATACTAGATGGACATTACCTTACAGACGACCCCCATCCTGTTAAAGACCCTGGAGTTTTCATGTCAAATGATCTAAGTGCCAAAGCCCACTGCAACTACATAGCAAAAAAAGCTCTAAGAGTTGTAAAACCTAATCTTGCGTAGCTTCTTTTCCAGAAACACCACACTACTAACCAGAGCATATAAAACATTTGCTAGACCAATTCTAGAATACAGCTCGCCTGTTTGGAACCCTCACCACATCTCTGACATCAATACAATTGAACGTGTCCAGAAATATTTTACAAGAAGAGTTCTCCATTCCTCTGAAAACAATAAAATACCTTATCCCACCAGACTTGAAATTCTAGGCTTAGAAAACTTTGAACTCCGTCGCCTTCGACAAGACCTAAGTTTAACTCACAGAATCATCTATTGTAATGTCCTTCCTGTTAAAGACTACTTCAGCTTTAATTGTAACAATACAAGAGCAACTAATAGATTTAAACTTAATGTTAACCGCTTTACTCTAGATTGCAGAAAATATGACTTCTGTAACAGAATCATCAGTGCTTGGAATACTTTACCTGACTCTGTGGTCTCTTCCCATAATCCTAAAAGCTTTAACCAAAAACTTTCTACTATTGACCTCACCCCCTTCCTAAGAGGACCATAAGGGACGCGCATAAGCGCACAAACGTGCCTACCGTTCCTGTCCTATTGTTTTTCTTTTCTTCTTCCTATATATATATATGCTTATACCTCCTTATATTTACTCATATATGTCTTTATATACTATATAATCTTTTTTGTATGATACCTACATATATTGTTGTGACAAAATAAATAAATAAAATAAATAAGTCACTACAAGATAAAATTGAGAGCACTCCCCAATCCTTGTTAGTACTGATGATGTTGCCTAGTTTGGGTAATCAAATGTCTGCAAGAAAACCAAAAAGAAACCCTCATTTCAACACTGAGCTACAAATATTCTCCTTTATCAGTTTGACCTCATCCCTCTATTGATGCAGCCTAGGTCTCCATTGGCTTCTCAGATTCCGATGAACAGAGATAGACGAGGGCCTTGTAGGTCATGTAGTCCAACCCCCCTGCCCAAGCAGAAGACCCTAAACCATTTCTGACAAATGGCAGTCCAGTTTCTTCTTAAAAGCTTCCAGTGATGAAGCTCCCACAACTTCCGAAGGCAACTTCTGTACCATGGGTTAATTGTTCTCACTGTCAGAAAATGTCTCCTTAGTTCTAAGTTGCTTCTCTCCTTGATTAGTTTCCACCCATTGCTTCTTGTTCTACCCTCAGGTGCTTTGGAGAATAGTTTGACTCCCTCTTCTCTGTGGCAACCCCTGAGATATTGGAAAACTGCTATCATGTCTCCCCTAGTCCTTCTTTTCATTAAACTAGACATACCGAGTTCCTGCAACTGTTCTTCATACGTTTTAGCCTCCAGTCCCCTAATCATCCTGGTTGCTCTTCTCTGCACTTTTTCTAGAGTCTCAATGTCTTTTTTATAGTGTGGTGACCAAAACTAGATGCAGCATTCTAAGTGTAGTCTTACTAAGATCTTATAGAGTGGTATTAGTGCCTCACGTGATCTTCACTCTGTTAATACAATTTAGGATTGCATTGACTTTTTTGGCTGCTGCTGCACACTGCTGGCTCATATTTAGCTGGTTGTCCACTAAGACTCCAAGATCCCTCTCACAGTTAGGACTATTTTAGGGTTAGGGTTTTTTAGGGCTGTTAGGGTTAGGGTGTTTGTTGTTATTTTTTGTTGTGTGTGTGTGTGTGTGTGTGTGTGTTTGTGTGTTTTGGCAGCTGCAACATACTGGTGCCTCATATTTAACTCATGATCCAGTAGGACACCTAGAGTTTTCTCACAGTTGCTACTGCTCAGCCAGGTAACAAGTATTCTATAACTGCATTTAGTATTTCTTGTCTAGGAATAGGACCTTACTTTTCTCACCACTGAATTGCATTTCATTGGATAGGGCCCAGTGCTTAAGTCTGTCAAGATCCTTTTGAATCTTGAGTCCATCTTCCAAAGTGTTAGCAATTCCTTCCCCAAAGCAATAGAGATGCTATCAAGAGAGGATAGGACTGTTTTGATACATGCTCCCATCCTAATATGTATCCCAGTTCCCAGCCATGACACCTACAATGGACATAGTGAAAAGCAGCTCTTGAATTCCATAGAGAAGATATGGATGGATCTATCCTGCTACCACCCACTACCACCACACTCACATTACTACATAGAGAAACACACACACAAACCTGTGGGACTTTGTAGGTGCCTACTAATGTTGACATCTGGATGGAAATCTCCCTGTCAGCTGCATCAAGAAGAGCCAACAGGTGGTCCTTCCTTCCACAGCTGTAGTTGGGAACATTGGCTTCCCCAGTAGAGAGCATGTCCAGCAAGACTTCTGAAGTGCCAAGTGTGTTCAGATAATTGTCATGGATATTGTAGCCAAGTGTGAGATTGCACAAGAACTGGATATTCTTGTTGATCTCTTGAATGGTGAAAATAAAGCGTTCTATTCCTTTCGAAGTATAAGGTATACTAGTGTAAAAAAAATGCTTTGGTTAATACAAACATCACCAACAGCTGTGATACAATATATTTTTTCCAATGTCATCATCTTTATCAACACATGACTGTTGAGTCTGAAGTCAATACTAATAGAATCCAAGAGATAAATGATAGTCACCTATCAAATTTAATATTTGTAAATGTTGAGAAAATGGAAAGCAGATAAGAATCACAAATAGACTATTATTAATAGCAGCAGGAATATTCATCAGCACAGTACCCAGTCTGCAAAACAATTCATTTTTTAAAGTACAGCCGTGATAAAAGACAATATTTCATAAGTGACCCAGAAAAGCTGTTGTAAAATCAAGGCATCCTCTATTCTTATAAGGATCAGGCACTGAATATCAACAAGCAGTTATAGAAATATGGAAGTAAGCTGGTCATTACGACTTTAAACATCACTACTTGAAACAAAAGTCAGAATTCAAATCATGCATTCTGGATTGGATGTGGAATGGAAAATAATTTGGATTTCTTTCAGGTATTTTTTTCTGCACCATCTTTGTATTTGGGTCTCTTCCACTAAATAAGACAAAAGAAGAAACCCATGAAAATCTGATCAATCAAAAAAATTGATCAGTTCCTGAAATAGAGGACTAAGCAGAATAAGGAGAAAAGAATGAAAGTGTCAGAACTGCAGATGGAAGGAATACAACTTCATCACACTGAATAACTTACAAGTGAGATTGGCTATAAGGAAGCAGGTTGAAAAACAACATTTCGTGTTCTAGTGTTACTGCACTGGTGACTATACCGATGAGATGGTCTCCTGGCCTGTAGTAGCTCCAGGGTCTTTCTCTATCCAGGTGCACCATATTCAGTGGGCACTTCATTCTAAGCTTCCCAGAGACTGTCTGGGACACCAGTAGCATCGAATGAAGAAACAGGAGATCCATAATTCATGGAGCTGAATCAATCGCCTGTTTCCAAAGAAGAGTTAGATAATTTCAAAGCACTCTCAGAAAATGGAAGATCCAGGAGCTTTCCTTATTCAAACAGAAACAAATTGAGCTTTATCTGGAAAAAACGGAAAGATACATTCAGCAGCAGAGGCCCTGCCTGTGTCCTAAATTTTATGCAAACTATTCAGCATGAGTAGAGGCTTATATACTTTTCTAATGCAAGATCCATTCCATGTTGCTTCAGACTGATGTTATATCAGAGGCAGACACTGGAAAAATATCAGTAGACATCTCAAAGTCTGGGATTGTGATAATTACAGTGAGTGATAATTTGTACTCTTCCAGGGCTCCATCTACTGAGGGGCAGCTGGAGAAAGGGATTCTTATGTAATGTTGCAGATACACCCCTGGAAACACTCTTCTATAATGGTTGTCATCCTTCCTGTCAGGTCATGTCCAGAAAGTGATGCGCCAAGCAGGACTGGCATAGGATTTTAGAATTTTAATTCTTGTTATTGGGGTTTTAATTCAATTACTGCAAGTTCAAGTCCCACCAGGCCCAAGGTTGACTCAGCCTTCCATCCTTTATAAGGTAGGTAAAATGAGGACCCAGATTGTTGGGGGCAATAAAAGTTGACTTTGTATATAATATACAAATGGATGAAGACTATTGCTTAACACATTGTAAGCCGCCCTGAGTCTTCGGAGAAGGCAGGGATATAAATTCAAATTTTAAAAAAGGCACCAGGCGATGATAACATCTAAGGTGCTCACTGTAGCAGAATAGATCTCCATTATCACCAGAACAGTGATAATTGTGATGAGAAGAAACTTCTCCTCTGGGGATCCTGAAGTTCATGTAAGTGAAAAATCACAAAAGAACCCAGGAAGTGTTGTTGTCCTTCTTGTCAGAACATGTCCAGAAACTGTCAGAACATGTCCAGAAACAGAATATATATATATATTCTGAGGTTTTCGCGGGTGTTTGCATGTAGGTCCTTGGCTATTCGAGTTCTCTCCCACGTAAAATTGGAAGTGTCTTGGCGACGTTTCGATGAAGTCTCATTCGTCATCTTCAGGCTTCAGCTTCGTGCTTCTGGGAGCAATGTGTGATTGCAGCTGTTTCTTCCTTTTTAACTGCTAGTGGGGGTTTGAACTGATTGGATGGAAGCTTGGCTGTGCTCTGATTGGATGGGGGGGGGTTGTGCTCTGATTGGCTGGGGGTGTGTCCTGTTTGGGTGGGGGCTTGGTTGTGCTCAGATTAGTCTGAGTTGCAGGGGGATTTGAGCTGGTGAGCTGCATTGCTGTTGTTTGGCTTCGTGTTTGTGGTCGTGCTATATCTTCATAGTGGGTGTCTGTCTGCTGTATGTATGGATTGGAGGGGTTTGAAATGGCTAATGTTGCAGCTGCGATCTGGCTTCTGGTCCTTGGTCGTGCTTCATGATCAGCGTGGGCCTGGGTCTGCTCTCTGGGTGGATGTGTGGTGGTGACATCCTGTGTGGACCCCGTGAGTGTGGGTCTGGTGTCATTCCTCATGTTAGGGACTCGTTTGTCAATAAGGGCGGGTTTCCAAATGGCTGGTAGGTGGGAGGCATCATCTCGCTTGTTCATGCTGTGTGGGCGTTTTTCTATCTTGATGGCTTCTCTGATTATTCTGTTGTTAAAGTGTTCAGTTTTGGCAATAGTTCTGATCTTTTTAAAGTCAATATCGTGTCCTGTGGCTTTAAGGTGTTGGACCAGGGAAGAAGTTGGTTCCTCTTTTTTGACTGAGTTCTTGTGTTCTTCAATGCGTGCACTTATTCTTCTGTTGGTTTGTCCGATGTATGTGGTGGGGCAGGCGGTGCATGGGATTTCATATACTCCTTGATTTTCTAACTCAATTTTGTCTTTGGGGTTTCTTAGGATGGTATATATTTTTCGGTTTGTGCAGAATGCTATCTTGATGTTATGTTTGTGGAGGATCTTGCTGATTCTGTCTGTGGTGCCTTTTATATATGGGAGGAGGGCTGTGCCGTTTTCTTGTTCTCTCTCTTGGATTTTAGTGGGGGGTTCTTTTTGGATTGGTTTGGTAATCTTATTTCTCTGGAATCCATTATATATAGTCTCATTCATTCATTCATTATATTCATTCATACATTCATTCATTCATTATATATAAGTCTCATTCGTCATCTTCAGGCTTCAGCTTCGTGCTTCTGGGAGCAATGTGTGATCGCAGCTGTTTCTTCCTTTTAACTGCTAGTGGGGGTTTGAACTGATTGGGTGGGAGCTTGGCTGTGCTCTGATTGGATGGGGTTTTTTCTGTGCTCTGATTGGCTGGGGGTGTGTCCTGTGTTGGTGGGGGCTTGGTTGTGCTCAATCTGGTCTGTGCTGCAGGGGGATTTGAGCTGGTGAGCTGCATAGCTGTTGTTTGGCTTTGTGGTCGTGCTACATCTTCATAGTGGGTCTGCTGCATGAATGGATTGGAGGGGTTTGAAATGGCTAATGTTGCAGCTGCGGTCTGGCTTCTGGTCCTTGGTCGTGCTTCATGATCAGTGTGGGTTTGGGTCTGCTTTCTGGGTGGATGTGCGGTGGTGACATCCTGTGTGGACCTTGTGAGTGTGGGTCTGGTGTCATTCCTCGTGTTAGGGACTCGTTTGTCAATAAGAGCGGGTTTCCAAATGGCTGGTAGGCGGGAGGTGTCATCTCGTTTGTTCATGCTGTGTGGGCGTTTTTCTATCTCAATGGCTTCTCTGATTATTCTGTTATTCCCACCAAAGGTGGTCCCTATTTTTTCTACTTGCATTTTTACGTGCTTTCGAAACTGCTAGGTTGGCAGAAGCTGGGACTAGTAACAGGAGCTCACCCCATTACACGGCAGCACTAGGGATTCGAACCGCCGAACTGCCGATCTTTCGATCAACAAGCTCAGCTTTCTTACCCCCTAGCAGAATAGATCTCCATTATCACCAGAATAATGATAATTATGATGGGAAGCAACTTCTCTGGGGATCCTAAAGTTCATGTAAGAGAAAAATCACAAAAGAACCCAGGAAGTGTTGTTGTCCTTCTTGTCAGAACATGTTCAGAAAGTGATGCTGGAGGAAAAGCGTTCAACATCTAAATAATTGACTTCTGCTATCCTTCATCATGGCATCTTGTCTCCAGAAACTGCTGAGAAAGGTCACCCAGAGCTGAGTAGTTTGGTTACACTCTATGTTGACGACACAATTATTTCTACATAATTTGGCCAGATGGATGATCTAGATTATCCGCATCTTGCAATTATACAGGATATGGATGGAGAACACTATATTCCAATTTCCCTTTGATTATTTCACCTCAAAATCATTGCCACAGCTCATGTATGTGGCACAACTTGAAACAATTTCTATGCTTGGCATGTTGAAATGTGTTGAGAATGGAAATTTCTCCAACTCACATTTATACATTTCTTCTGGTTGTAAGATACTCCTTTGTATTCACGTCTGGCCTCAGAATGATAATGTAGCACTTGGGGATGAAGACGCAGACCAGCAGACCAGCACTGGAGGCCAAGATGGAGAAGACCTGCACAGCCACCATGTATTTCCCCTTGGTGCTCAGGTAGGTGGGCAGGAAGGAGACCCAGACATTGCAGAAGACCAGCATGCTGAAGGTGATCAGCTTGGCTTTATTGAAGGCTCCAGGGAGATTCCTGGCCAGGAAAGCCACCATGAAACAGATGGCAGCCAGGAAGCCCATGTAGCTGAGGGTGATGTAGAACATGAAAACAGAGCCTTCATTGCATTGCAGGATGATCTCCCCAGGCTGGGAGTGAAAGTCCGAGTCACGGAATGGGGGAGAAATTCCCAACCAGATGGAACAGATCGTAATTTGGACACTAGAACAAGAAAGGATGATGGAGTTGCCCAAGCTCTTCCCCAACCATCTCTTCACTCGGTTTCCTGGTTTTGTGGCCAGGAAAGCCAGCACCACCGTGATGGTTTTGGCCAAGAGAGAAGAAACGGCAACTGAGAAGATGATGCTGAACACGGTTTGTCGGAGAAGGCAGGTGGCTTTCCTTGGTTGACCAATGAAGAGAAAAGGAGACAAGAAGCAAAGCAGGAGGGAGGCCAGGAGGACGTAAGAGAGGTCTCGGTTGTTGGCTTTCACAATGGGAGTGTCCTGATGTTTAATGAATATGATTAAAACAAGGCCTGTGGCTAAGAACAAGAATAGGGCAAAAGAGACCAGTATGATTCCCATATGTTCTTCATAAGAAAGGAAGGATATAACTTTGGGGATACATTGGATTTTGCCCTCATTTGGATATTTTTCATCTGGACACTTGGTGCATTTTTCTGTATCTAAATAAACCAGAAAAAACACAACAACAAAGCAACATTTTTAAAAATATTCTGTACTTTCACCTTTCAAGACATAACTTCTTGGAACATTTGTTACCAGTAGCATTTTCCAAAAAGCATTGCTTAAAATCCTGGAACCTGTACGCTTCCTTGTGTAGTTTGCAGAACCTACATTATTAGAGGTAGATAATGAATCAATTAATCTTTTTAGAAACATTTCTTAATATACTTGACTCTGGATGTGTATCTTCCGAAATCTAATTAACTAGAAAAAAGTTAGTTCTGAAATCCAAACTAAAAAGCAGAATAGATTTTTGCTTTCTGGCAGTAGAGAAGCTTGTCTATTCTGCTTCATCCTCCTCAAGGTCTTCCCTCAAGGTTTTCCTGCTATTCCTCCCTCTCGGTAGCAAATTGTACAATTTGAAAATAATAGCAATAGCGCTTAGACTTATAAACAACTTCATGTGCTTTATAGCCCTCTCTAAGCAGGTTAGAGTCAGTCTATTGCCCCCAACAATCTGGCTCCTCATTTTACCAACCTCGGAAGGATGGAAGGCTGAGTCAACCTTCAGCTGATGAGTATCAAACTGCCAAATTGCTAGCAAAAACAAAAAACAATTGAGCTTCAATCTGTCTTTTAATTTGTATTTGTATGAAAGTGTTTCAGGTGAATCCACTTCCACAAGTCCTGCCCTTTTCCTTGGTATCTCCCACCTTCATGAATGGAGATGGTCCCCTCAGGACAAGGAATACAGTCGTAGCAGCAAGCAGGCTCTCCTTCTCGCTTCCGCTTCACAAATCCAGGATGACAACTTTCCACACATTGGGACTGAGGCAGAGACTAAGCAGGAAAAGAAGAAATGCCAAAGAAAATAGATTGGGATGAAGGATCCATGAAAATGGATGTAGACATTAACATTAGTCAAATAGCTCCTGGGCTTCACTTAGATAAATATGAAATCCTTGACTCATTCCAAACAGATTAAGGAGAGACAAATACTGGCAGATTATTCATTTACTTACTCCCCTTTGCTTTTGGCATCTATAACATTGAAATAAAGGATTTTTCTACTTAAGAAAGAGTTGGAGGGATGGAATTGAAAAGAATTTAGCCTTAAGTGACAACCAGTTTGGTTCCTCCTCCTAGCCTTCTTAACATACATTTCTCCACATAATTATGAGTTTAAAGTACAGTATGATGATCTTGCATGAAATTTTGGAAAAGAAAAAGAAATTTTCCAGGTTATGGGCATTATCTCACATCAAATCACTCTTTATGGTTTCATGTGAGGCATGAAAATCTTTGGAGCTTCTTCAGAGTAGAAGAAGGCCTGTTGCTTATCCCAGTGGGGTGAAAGAGAGACATGGATAACTCTGGCCAGGTTTGGGCTGCTTAAACAGATTATAGAACAATAGAGACCTTTCAATCTGGACAAGGTGAGGCTTATTTCTCACATGGACCAACAAGACCTCTAACCAGTCATGACGATATTTCATCAGATTCAGTCCAAACCTTAATGCAGACACTGGTTAAAAGAACCTGAGGCTATTAGGAACACAAATGCCAGCACTTGAATATATCCCACCAGTTGATCCATGGTCTCCATCCTAAAGAATAATCACCCAGCATCCAAAATTGGACATGACTGAATCAGTTTAAAAGAATACACTACAGAAGACACTACAGAGAGTGATCAATTCAGCACAAGAAACCATTGGTTGCCCCCTAACACCACTGGATGACATCACCAGGTCTTGCTGCTTTAGCAGACCAAGGAAGATACTGAGAGATGATTCACACCCTGGTTAATGTCCCTTCACACTTCTACTATTGGCCAGAAGACATCAAAGCATAGTCAGCTGAACAAATACCGTATTTTTCAGAGTATAAGACGCACTTTTTTGTGTCTTGTGTTGTAGTATTGAAGTTCCCACAATCCATCTAATCCATCAATCTCCAGGGCCTCTGGTGGCTCAGCAGACTAAGTCTGTCTGTTATTAACACAGCTGCTTGCAATTACTGCAAGTTCAAGTCCCACCAGGCCCAAGGTTGACTCAGCCTTCCATCCTTTATAAGGTAGGTAAAATGAGGACCCAGATTGTTGGTGACAATAAGTTGACTTTGTATATAAATATACAAATAGAATGAAGACTATTGCTAACATAGTGTAAGCCGCCCTGAGTCTTCAGAGAAGGGCGGGATATAAATGCAAATAAAAATAAAAAAAAAGAAAAAAGAAAATGAGGACCCAGATTTTTTTTTTTTACATTTATATCCCGCCCTTCTCCGAAGACTCAGGGCAGCTTACAGTGTGTAAGGCAATAGTCTCATTCTATTTGTATATTTACAAAGTCAACTTATTGCCCCCCCAACAATCTGGGTCCTCATTTTACCTACCTTATAAAGGATGGAAGGCTGAGTCAACCTTGGGCCTGGTGGGACTAGAACCTGCAGTAATTGCACGCAGCTGTGTTTTAATAACAGGCTATCTTGCAGCCTGAGCCACCCACGGCCCTTATTGTTGGGGGCAATAAAAGTTGACTTTGTATATAATATACAAATGGATGAAGACTATTGCTTAACACAGTGTAAGCCACCCTGAGTCTTCGGAGAAAGGCGGGATATAAATTCAAATTTTAAAAAAATTCCCAGTGAGAGTCATCTACCATGGTGACTAGAATTAATCCACTTGAAATGGGTCATAATCTTTACAAAAAAGAGAAAAGACAGCAATATTTGACCCACCTTGTTGAGCGGATTTAGCCATGAAAGAGCAATTTCGTTGATCATAATTTTCTGTCTTTCAATACTCCCCAGTTTATTTCTGAACAAATCCCCCTCAGGCGAAATCACCATGAATTCAATGTCCATATCTGCAGCTATTTCTCCATTATGGTCCGTGTAAAGATTCCAGTGGGAAAGATTGTAGAACTCATTCTTCTCCAGAAAGGATGGAACTGAGTCAACCTTGGGCCTGGTGGGACTAGAACCTGCAGTAATTGCACGCAGCTGTGTTTTAATAACAGGCTATCTTGCAGCCTGAGCCACCCACGGCCCTTATTGTTGGGGGCAATAAAAGTTGACTTTGTATATAATATACAAATGGATGAAGACTATTGCTTAACACAGTGTAAGCCACCCTGAGTCTTCGGAGAAAGGCGGGATATAAATTCAAATTTTAAAAAAATTCCCAGTGAGAGTCATCTACCATGGTGACTAGAATTAATCCACTTGAAATGGGTCATAATCTTTACAAAAAAGAGAAAAGACAGCAATATTTGACCCACCTTGTTGAGCGGATTTAGCCATGAAAGAGCAATTTCGTTGATCATAATTTTCTGTCTTTCAATACTCCCCAGTTTATTTCTGAACAAATCCCCCTCAGGCGAAATCACCATGAATTCAATGTCCATATCTGCAGCTATTTCTCCATTATGGTCCGTGTAAAGATTCCAGTGGGAAAGATTGTAGAACTCATTCTTCTCCAGAAAGGGATGGAACTAGAATGGAAACATCCAGGAATTTTAAAAGTTGAAACTTTGGTTTGTTATCCCATCTGATATTTTCATGTGTGAATTTTTCTTCTACAATTATAGTAATATAGTAAAAGATATAGTAAAAAAAGTTATGTGTTTAATTATACACATAATAAAAGCAGCAAGAATTGTATTTGAGCAAAAGATGAAGTAATAAAAAAGATTTTAGACTGTGCGGAAATGAATAGATTAACTTTAAGAATAAAAGGTAAAGAGGAATCGGTGTTTTTCAAGACACGGGAAAGATTCTAGGTATGGCTAGAAAAGAGATATGAATAAAAGACGATAGATAGATAAACAACGTTAATAATGGAAAATTAAATGAGGGAAACGACAAATAAGAAATAGAAATCCAGATATCACCAGAGTAAATGGAAAAGGGGGATGGGGGGGGAGGAAAGAAGATTATAAATACAAATGTACAATTATGAAATGATAGGTTGGGTAAAATAGAAAAGAAAGTGAAAAGAAAGTATATAATAGTAGAAAATTGGAGTTGCTCGGATACCAAACAAGGGAAATATTATACAACAAAGAAGAATGAAAGAAGAGAGGAATAGAAGGTAAGATAGAGGAGCTGAAGGAGAGAGAGGGATGAAGGGAAGGGGAAGGAGAGGAAGATAGGATAGGGGATAAGAGTAGGGAAGAAGGTGAGAAAGGAGGGAAAGAGGAGAGAAATGGGGGAGATGAAGGGAAATGAGGAAGGAGGAAGGAGGAAGGAGAGGAGGAAGAAGAAGGTAGGAAAGGTGAGGAGGAAGGAAGGAAAAAGAGGAGAAGAAGGTTTGTTGTGAAAGGAAGGAAAAGAAAGGGTAGAAGAGCAACCCCAAATCTCGTGCTTAATGGAACCCCATACCTGCCACGGCTGCAGCCTTGGAGCCTCCTGTGTCTCTTGGGCCTCCTTCCTTCTCCTCCAGGACCTGGATGAATATGCAGCCTTCAAGACATGGGCCAGAGTCATAAAGATAAGGTAAACAGAGTCACTGTTTTCAATCAACCTCCCATTCAAATCATCTTCTGTCTCCACTGGAGTTTTTTGGATGCATCTTTTCCGGCCTTTGACAGAAAAAACATGCTTAGAAAAAGAACACTGAAAATTCTTGTCTTCATACTGGGAGTCTATAAAGGAAAAGGGTTCAAAAGTACCATATTTTGGGCTTAGTTTTTGCATAAATTGAAAGCTCCAAATACTATGGATGTATTTGTGATATCCAAGATGAGTCATTATATAGTTTCCCAAAGTTGTGGTGACCCAGATTTTCTCTCTGATGGGTCCTGATAAAATGTCGAGTGTTAGATGAAAAATATGAAATGTGCTTGAAACAATGATGTGTTCTGTGAAGTGAACAAAGACGTTGACTTGTTTCCACTGAGAAAAGCTGGAATCCCTGAAGGGTACTGGATACCTACTCATTGAGAATTGTTGTGATATAACAACACAAATTCCATTCCTGACAAGCAAATGAGGAAAAGTCCTTAGGAAATTCTCTCCCTCCTCTGTGTCTGGAGCAAGGAGACCAATCAAGGTCCACCTGAAGTGCAGGAGAACTCGGATAATTGCTGAATACTGGAACCCTTCCTTGAGGAGCATCCGGTGGAAAAAAGGGAATTTACTTTTATCACTCAGAGTCTCTGAAGCAACTCTATGATTGATCTGAAAAAGCAATGAAGAAGGCAACTCCAAAATATAAGTTTTTAATAAATCCAATTATTTGCTTTGATAAACATCTTAGAATCATTTGTTGATTGGCCATTGTTGAAAATATTAAACACAGAATATTAAGACGATTTTGTATAAAAATGGAAAATGAGAAACAAATTAACTAAAAAGAATAACAATCAAAATGCAAATCATATTTTTCGATCACCCCTAGGATTGAATGCAGTTAAACTCACATGTGCAGATCTTAACTGAAGTATATTGTTCCAATAAAGAGCCATATTACATTTAATTTTGGAAAATTGCTACATCGTGTTTTGAGTGAGGTCAACTCCAAAATATAAGTTTTTAATAAATCCAATTATTTGCTTTGATAAACATCTTAGAATCATTTGTTGATTGGCCATTGTTGAAAATATTAAACACAGAATATTAAGACGATTTTGTATAAAAATGGAAAATGAGAAACAAATTAACTAAAAAGAATAACAATCAAAATGCAAATCATATTTTTCGATCACCCCTAGGATTGAATGCAGTTAAACTCACATGTGCAGATCTTAACTGAAGTATATTGTTCCAATAAAGAGCCATATTACATTTAATTTTGGAAAATTGCTACATCGTGTTTTGAGTGAGGTCAACTCCAAAATATGAGTTTTTAATAAATCCAACTTTTTGTTTTGATAAATATCTTAGAATCATTTGTTGATTGGCCATTGTTTAAAATATTAAACACGGAATATTAAGAAAACTTTGTATAAAAATGGAAAATGAGAAACAAATAAAAATCAAAATGCAAATCATATTTTTCGATCACCCCTACAATTGAATGCAGTTAAACTCACATGTGCAGATCTTAACTGAAGTATATTGTGTGTCCAATCACACTTGGCCAATAAAATTCTATTCTATTCTATTCTATTCAATAAAGAGCCATATTACATTTAATTTTGGAAGATTGCTACATCGTTCTCTCCTTCTATATCTCAGATTCTTTGTGCAACCATCGTTTTACTTTCTTCCCCAGTTGTACAAGAGACAAGGAGACCATCGTTCCTCATATAATTTGTCAGTTGTGTAATTTATAAGTTGTATAAGGTCGGACACAACTTCGCAACTAACAACAACAACAAATAAGCCAAGAAACCTTTAATTGAAATTTTGTCTGTTCTAACAGACACAGTTTTGGGAGTTTGTAGTTTCCATAGCTTTTATTTTGCACCAATAATTAGTGATGTTGTTGATTAACATGATGTTGGTTAGCTGATATTAATTAACATCAGGCCAACAGTTCAGAAGTAAACAATACTCCACTCAAGAAACTGCCAAACAAACAGTAAATAGCCCACCCAAAACTCTCCAAAACCACTCCCACCAGCATTTACAGGGCAAGTCTAAAACTAATATCCTATGGCATCTTAGGACCCCTTCACGAATGGATATCTGCTTTTCTGTCTAACAGACAACAAGTGGTCCAAATTGGCAATGCTCTATCAAATTCTGTTCCTGTCAAGAGTGGCGTTCCTCAAGGCAGCATCCTTGGACCAACACTCTTTATACTATACATTAATGATCTTTGTGACCATATCTCAGGTAATTGTGTTCTCTTTGCTGACGATGTCAAACTATTTAACACCACAGACAATACTTTTATCATTCAAAACGACCTTGATCATCTAACCGCTTGGACTAAAAATTGGCAGCTCCAAATTTCAACCAGCAAATGCCCAGTCTTACATATAGGAAAAAAGAACCCAAACACTAAGTACATACTAGATGGACATTACCTTACAAATGACCCCCATCCCGTTAAAGACCTTGGAGTTTTCATGTCAAATGATCTAAGTGCCAAAGCCCACTGCAACTACATAGCAAAAAAAGCTCTAAGAGTTGTAAACCTAATCTTGCGTAGCTTCTTTTCCAAAAACACCACACTACTAACCAGAGCATATAAAACATTTGCTAGACCAATTCTAGAATACAGCTCGCCTGTTTGGAACCCTCACCACATCTCTGACATCAATACAATTGAACGTGTCCAGAAATATTTTACAAGAAGAGTTCTCCATTCCTCTGAAAACAATAAAATACCTTATCCCACCAGACTTGAAATCCTAGGCTTAGAAAACTTGGAACTCTGTCGCCTTCGACAAGACCTAAGTTTAACTCACAGAATCATCTATTGTAATGTCCTTCCTGTTAAAGACTACTTCAGCTTTAATTGCAATAATACTAGAGCAACTAATAGATTTAAACTTAATGTCAACCGCTTCAATCTAGATTGCAAAAAATATGACTTCTGTAACAGAATCATCAGTGCTTGGAACACTTTACCTGACTCTGTGGTCTCTTCCCATAATTCTAAAAGCTTTAACCAAAAACTTTCTACTATTGACCTCACCCCCTTCCTAAGAGGACCATAAGGGGCGTGCATAAGCGCACAAACGTGGCTACCGTTCCTGTCCTATTGTTTTTCTTTTCTTCTTCCTATATATATATATATATATGCTTATACCTCCTTATATTTACTCATATATGTCTTTATATACTATATAATCTTTTTTGTATGATACCTACATATATTGTTGTGACAAAATAAAATAAATAAATAAAATAAATAAGTCACTACAAGATAAAATTGAGAGCACTCCCCAATCCTTGTTAGTACTGATGATGTTGCCTAGTTTGGGTAATGAAATGTCTGCAAGAAAACCAACAAGAAACCCTCATTTCAACACTGAGCTACAAATATTCTCCTTTATCAGTTTGACCTCATCCCTCTATTGATGCAGCCTAGGTCTCCATTGGCTTCTCAGATTCCGATGAACAGAGTTGGAAGGGGCCTTGTAGGTCATGTAGTCCAACCCCCCTGCCCAAGCAAAAGACCCTAAACCATTTCTGACAAATGGCAGTCCAGTTTCTTCTTAAAAGCTTCCAGTGATGAAGCTCCCACAACTTCCGAAGGCAACTTCTGTACCATGGGTTAATTGTTCTCACTGTCAGAAAATGTCTCCTTATTTCTAGGGTGAATCTATCCTTGTTCAGTTTCCATCCATTGTTCCTTGTCTTGGTGCTTTGGAAAATAGCTTGACCTCCTCCTCTCTGTGGCAGCCCCTCAAATATTGGAAAACTGCTATCATGTCTCTCCTGCTCCATCTCTTCACTAGACTAGCCATGCCCAGTTTCTGCAACCATCCATTGTAATATTTTAGCCTCCACTCCCCTAATCATCCTGGTTGCTCTTCTCTGCACTTTTTCTAGAGTCTCAATGTCTTTTTTATAGTGTGGTGACCAAAACCGGATGCAGCATTCTAAGTGTAGTCTTACTAAGACTTATAGAGTGGTATTAGTGTCTCATATGATCTTCACTGTATCCCTCTGTTAATGCAATTAAGGATTGCATTGACTGTCAGGCTGCCTCCGATCATAATTAGGAAAGAATACACCTTGACTTCATTTGCAAATAAAGAAAAGTACTTTTACTAATTACATCTGGATTGCAGCAGGGTTTAAGTTGAATCTGAGACAGAATATGGCTGACAATCTGTATCACCCCATTCCTCCCTCCTCTGTCCCAAAAGGTCATCAAGTCTGGTCCAATGCCAGCTCCTTCCCGGGATCCCGTGGTAATCTTCTTCCACAGGTCTCTGGTTGTCAATCAAATCAGGAATGTAATGTCCGTTAGCGTTCGCGCCCAAACATTCCTGTGAATTCAAAACATTAATCTCTCCTCCCACCTTAATTATGTCAGACCGACACTCTTAAAGGCCCCTCTCTTCTTAACTAGAATCCAATAGCTATTTACATTAGAAATACAATCCCATTCTATCTAATAACTGAAATACAATCCCCTTCTATCTAACAACTGAATATAAGGAGTACAAAGAGATACGAAGTTTGGAGTGGAGGCTGACATTCGGCCCTCCTGCAACAAGGAGTCAGTCCTAGAAAGAAAAAAAAATAAAAATTAGGGTTTGTCAGGATATTGTCTATAGAATTGAGCTATCTTCTCTGAAGCACGAACATCTTCCTTGTTCACCCATTCGGCTTGGGACAAAGGGAAGTGTTTCCAAGCAATGAGATATTGAATTTTATTTCTATGTTTTCTTGAATCCAAGATTTCTTTTATTTCAAAATGTTGTTCGCCCTCTATGAGAATTGGTATAGGAGGGGGTATATGGTCAGCACGGAAAGTGGAAGTGTGTTCCGGTTTCAGCAAGCTGACATGGAAGACAGGATGAATTCTTCTAAGCGTTTTTGGTAATTGTAGTTGTACAGTCACGGGGTTGATGATTTTCACTATGGGGAAAGGTCCCACATATTTAGGTCCCAGTTTTTTAGACTTTTGAGTAGTTTGTAAATATTTGGTGGAGAGATAAACATTGTCACCAACTTGGTATTTGTTCTCAGGGGATCTTTTCTTATCTGCTTGTTTTTTATGTGCATGGTGAGCGTCATCGATCGCTTTGCGAGTCGTTTTCCATGTGCTTTGTATTTGATCTATCCATTCTGATAAGGAAGAAACCGTGGTTTTTTCCTTTGGAAGTTCTGAAATGGGGACAAAATCTTGGCCTGAAGCTACTTTAAAAGGAGTAAATCCTGTGCTACTATGAATTGAGTTATTGTAGGTGACTTCAGCAAAAGGAAGTAGGTCTGCCCAATTGTCTTGTTGATAGTTAATGTAACACCGTAAATATTGTTTTAGTACCGAGTTCGAGTGTTCGCAACTTCCATTAGTCTGGGGATGATGGGAGGAGCTTAATCCTTGGGTGGAGCCAATCAGTCGCAGAAATTCTTTCCAAAATTGAGAAGTGAATTGGACTCCGCGATCTGAGATGATGCATTCAGGGACACCGTGCAGTCTATAAATGTGTTGTACAAACAACTTTGCCAAAGTCTTTGAGGAAGGTATTTTCGAACACGGAATAAAATGGACTTGTTTGGAGAAAAGGTCTGTCACTACCCAGATTACAGTATTGCCTGCACTTTCGGGTAGCTCCACTATGAAATCCATGGATATTTCTTTCCATGGAGCTCCTGGTCGGGCTACTGGTTGGAGTAGTCCAGGAGGTTTTCCTGGAGGCCTTTTAGATGATGCGCAAACAGGGCAACTTGAGATATATGATTGAATGTCTTTTTTAAGACTTGGCCACCAAAATTGTCTTTTAAGAAGATGCAAGGTTTTTACAAATCCAAAATGTCCTGCCATTTTGGCATCATGGCATCGTTGTAGGATAGTTTCTCTGAGTGATAAAGGAACATATAGCTTCGCTCCAATCCACGCTAGTCCATCACGGAGTGTGCATTCATGCGAATGCGCCAAAAACCAGTCATCAGTTTTCAAAGCTTCCTTAAACAACTTAGTTAGTTCATCTGGTAGTGATGACTCAGTTTTGGTATGGCTTCGAGTTATCGCTGGAGCTGCTAACTGTTGAATGGGAAGTATTGGGCGAACTACCTCGGAGCGAGTACCATTGTATTGGGGCAAGCGTGAAAGAGCATCAGCCAAAAAGTTTTTCCCTCCAGGAATGTAATGTAAGGAGAAATTAAAGCGGTTAAAATACTGAGCCCATCGGGCTTGTTTAGGCGAAAGTTTTCTAGGAGTTTTTAGCGCTTCTAAATTTTTGTGATCAGTCCAAACTTCAAAGGGATGATTAGAGCCCTCTAAGAATTGTCTCCATGTGCGAAGAGCCCAGTGGACTGCAAATGCTTCCTTTTCCCAGATAGCCCACCGTCTTTCAGTTTCAGTTAATTTCCGAGAAGTGAAAGCACATGGCTGAAGTTTACCATCGGAATTGTTCTGGAGTAAAACGGCTCCGACTGCTACGTCACTAGCATCAGCTTGTACCACAAACGGGACATCCATGTCCGGGTGTTTTAAAATAGGTTCAGCGCCAAACAGTCGTTTTAATTTTTCAAACGCTGCTTGACATTCCATTGTCCATTGAAGAGGTAATGATGGCTTGGGTTTTGTATCTCCTTTAGTTTTTAAAAGGTTGGTGATTGGTAAAGCAATTTGAGCAAAGGAAGGGATGAATTGACGATAAAAATTCGCAAATCCCAAGAAACTTTGCAACTGTTTGTGTGTGCGGGGGGGGGGCATTCTAAGACAGCTTTCACTTTCTCTGGGTCCATTTCTAGTCCATCCGCTGATATGCGGTATCCTAAGTAGTCTATTTTAGTTTGATGGAAATCACATTTGGATAATTTGCAGTAAAGTTCTGCAGATAATAACTTTTTAAGAACTTCTCTTACTAGTTTAATATGTTCTTCCATTGTTTCTGTATAGATAAGTATGTCATCAAGGTAGACAAGAACTCCTTTAAACAAATGCTGATGGAGTATTTCATTTATTAGTTGCATGAAAACTGCGGGCGCCCCCTGCAGTCCAAACGGCAAAACTCGAAACTGGAAACATCCTAAGGGACAGTTGAAAGCTTTCCATTCATCCCCCTCCTTTATACGAACTCTGTAATAAGCCTCTCGTAGGTCCAATTTGGTGAAAAACATTCCTTCTGCTAGATGCGCTAACATATCTTTCATGAGCGGCATGGGGTATACGTTTTCGGCGCACACCGCGTTAAGGTTTCTATAGTCAACTATAAGGCGATAAGAGCCATCTTTCTTTTCTCGGAACATCACTGGTGTAGCCACACGAGGCCTAGCCGGTTGGATAAACCCCCGCTCTAAGTTTTTGTCTATGAATTTTCGTAGTTCCCCCAATTCCTTTTGGGTCATGGGATAGGCTTTTGGCTTTGGAAGCTTTACTCCTGGAAGGATGTCTATGGCACAGTCAACAGGCCTATGGGGAGGTAAAACGTCTGATGCTTTCTCACTAAAGACTTCTCGCAAGTCCCAGTATTCCTTAGGTATTCTCTCCTCCCCTTCTAGCCGTTCGATCATTGCCCCCATTGTATCCTGAAACATGGCCACGGTAGATCCCTCCTTGGTTTCCCGTTTCTTCCCTTTTTGTGCTCTAGAACGGAAACGTAAAACTCCCGTCCTCCAGTTAATATGGGGGTTCCACTTACGCAGCCACGACAACCCTAGCAACAGGGGTTGGTCCATCCCTGGGGCTACTATGAAGTTTAGGATCTCACGATGGTCTCCTATTGGGCGGGTCCTCCCCCTGCCACAGAGCCATCCAACTGGGCAAATGCTATGGGCCTACTTAGGGTTCTCACTTTCAGTTCCATTTTCTCTACTAGTTCGGGACTGATCATGCATCTAGTACATCCCGAGTCTAATAGTGCTAACATTTCCCCCTTATTACCCGAAGAGGGTACATGCAGTTTGACTGGAATGTCCAGAGGCCCCTGTGTCCAACTCACCAGAAGGTCTTCGTCGGACTCTGACGTGGTTTTGCTGTCATCAGTTTCGGTCGATGCTTCGCACTCCTCCCTGATGGGCGTGGCCCTTTTGCCGATGCCTTCTCCCACTTTTGCCGGCTTTCGCGCCTTAGCGGCTGGCTTCACTGGTTCCTTTTCACCACCAGAGGTCGTCTTTGGCACCAGCTTCACCCGACAGTCGGCTGCTCGGTGGCCTTCTTTCCCACATCTGTAGCACGCAGTCGAACGTTGTCTCCCTCCCTCCGGTCTAGGAACGTCCCTAGAAGGGCCTTCAGGAAAATGGGCAGGGTACGGTCTTCCAGTGCGCTGTCTTCTGCCACGGTCTTTCACCAGTTCGATTTCCATCTCCGCTGCCAGGGTGTACCAGCCGTACAACGTGGTTGGAGAGGCTCGTGCCCGGCACAGTTCATAGAGATCTCCATTCAGACCATCTTTGTAAATGTCGACCAGGGTCACCTCTGACCATCCTCTCATTAAGGGAACTAGATCACTGAATTCCTGGTTGTAATCCGCCACCGGCCTTCTCCCTTGCCTGATGGTTTTCATCCGGCCTTTGGCCTTCTGCTCTGCTAGGGGGTCCTCGAACCTCCTCCTCAGTGCAGTAATAAAATGCTCGTAGTTTTGCAGTAAGGGGGAGTGGTTGGTATATAGTGACACGAACCATGCAGCTGCTCTTCCGGTCAAATTGTGGGTCACAGCTCTAACTTGTGCTGCCTGTGACCAATAATCTTCCCCCCAGTCTATCATGTGGTCATTCACTATCGCTAGGAACAGTTCCAGCTCCTTCATATTTCCATCAAATTTCTCTGATATGGGGGGAAATTTTGGCTTTTTCCTTCCCCTGCGCAGCCTTGCTTGATCAGCAGGTGGCGCGCGACCCCCATCCAATTCAGCTTCCTCTGGGGAGAGGGTTCCCGGCTCTGGCTCTTCAGAAATCTCTCCGCCCTGGGAATCACCTCCAGCTGGCCCCTTTGTATTATCTTCCTCCTCTTCTCCCTCCCACCTGGAGGACCGAATAGGGGATTCATACCTTTGGCGCGCTGCTTGCCTTACTTTCACTTCACGGAAAAGACGCAAGGCTTCCTCCAACTGGAGTTTGTCCCTTATCTCTTGCTCTTCCTTCCAATCCGAAAGTCTCACCTTCCCCTTTTTTTTTCTTTGTGTTACCCCAGACGGAAGCTCTTCGGTGCTTGGTTTCCACCCTTTCTCTTCCAGCTTTAATTGCTCAATCCACCGAGCTCTGCAATCTTCCAGCTCAGGGTTAAACGTGTCAGCAGAAATTCCTCCAGACGCCTCCCTCTGCTCAGCAATCGTCTGGCTTTCCATCAAATTCTCCCTATCGGCCCCCTCGGTATTCTGGTTAGAATCCTGGATGGTCGACATGCTGTGAAATTCAACTTACTGTCAGGCTGCCTCCGATCATAATTAGGAAAGAATACACCTTGACTTCATTTGCAAATAAAGAAAAGTACTTTTACTAATTACATCTGGATTGCAGCAGGGTTTAAGTTGAATCTGAGACAGAATATGGCTGACAATCTGTATCACCCCATTCCTCCCTCCTCTGTCCCAAAAGGTCATCAAGTCTGGTCCAATGCCAGCTCCTTCCCGGGGTCCCGTGGTAATCTTCTTCCGCAGGTCTCTGGTTGTCAATCAAATCAGGAATGCAATGTCCATTAGCGTTCGGGCCCAAACATTCCTGTGAATTCAAAACATTAATCTCTCCTCCCACCTTAATTATGTCAGACCGACACTCTTAAAGGCCTCTCTCTTCTTAACTAGAATCCAATAGCTATTTACATTAGAAATACAATCCCATTCTATCTAATAACTGAAATACAATCCCCTTCTATCTAACAACTGAATATAAGGAGTACAAAGAGATACGAAGTTTGGAGTGGAGGCTGACATTGACTTTTTTGGCTGCTGCTGAATACTGCTGGCTCATATTTAGCTGGTTGTCCACTAAGACTCCAAGATCCCTCTCACAGTTAGGACTATTTTAGGGTTAGGGTTTTTTAGGGCTATTAGAGTTAGGGTGTTTGTTGTTTTTTGTTGTTTTTTGGTAGCTGCAACATACTGGTGCCTCATATTTAACTCATGATCCAGTAGGACACCTAGAGTTTTCTCACAGTTGCTACTGCTCAGCCAGGTATCAACTATTCTATAACTGCATTTAGTATTTCTTGTCTAGGAATAGGACCTTACTTTTCTCACCACTGAATTGCATTTCATTGGATAGGGCCCAGTGCTTACGTCTGTCAAGATCCTTTTGAATCTTGAGTCCATCTTCCAAAGTGTTAGCAATTCCTTCCCCAAAGCAATAGAGATGCTATAAGAGAGGATAGGACTGTTTTGATACATGCTCCCATCCTAATATGTATCCCAGTTCCCAGCCATGACACCTACAATGGACATAGTGAAAAGCAGCTCTTGAATTCCATAGAGAAGATATGGATGGATCTATCCTGCACCCACTACCACCACACTCCCATTACTACATAGAGAAACACACACACAAACCTGTGGGACTTTGTAGGGGCCTACTAATGTTGACATCTGGATGGAAATCTCCCTGTCAGCTGCATCAAGAAGAGCCAACAGGTGGTCCTTCCTTCCACAGCTGTAATTGGGAACATTGGCTTCTCCAGTAGAGAGCATGTCCAGCAAGGCTTCTGAAGTGCCAAGTGTGTTCAGATAATTGTCATGGATATTGTAGCCAAGTGTGAGATTGCACAGGAATTGAATATTCTTGTTGATCTCTTGAATGGTGAAAATGAAGCGTTCTATTCCTTTGTAAGTATAAGATTCACTAGTGTAAAAAATGGTTTGGTTAATACAAGCATCATCAACAGCAGTAATAAAATACCTTTTTTCAAATTTCATAATCTTTGATATTTAATATTTGTAAATGTTGAGAAAATGGAAAGCAGATAAGAATCACAAATAGACTATTATTTATAGCAGCAGGAATATTCATCAGCACAGTACCCAGTCTGCAAAACAATTCATTTTTTAAAGTACAGCCATGATAAAAGACAATATTTCATAAGTGACCCAGAAAAGCTGTTGTAAAATCAAGGCATCCTCTATTCTTATAAGGATCAGGCACTGAATATCAACGAGCAGTTATAGAAATATGGAAGTAAGCTGGTCATTACGACTTTAAACATCACTACTTGAAACAAAAGTCAGAATTCAAATCATGCATTCTAGATTGGATGTGGAATGGAAAATAATTTGGATTTCTTTCAGGTATTTTTTTCTGCACCATCTTTGTATTTGGGTCTCTTTCACTAAATAAGACAAAAGAAGAAACCCATGAAAATCTGATCAATCAAAAAAATTGATCAGTTCCTGAAATAGAGGACTAAGCAGAATAAGGAGAAAAGAATGAAAGTGTCAGAACTGCAGATGGAAGGAATACAACTTCATCACACTGAATAACTTACAAGTGAGATTGGCTATAAGGAAGCAGGTTGAAAACCAACATTTTGTGTTCTAGTGTTACTGCACTGGTGACTATACCGATGAGATGGTCTCCTGGCCTGTAGTAGCTCCAGGGTCTTTCTCTATCCAGGTACACCATATTCAGTGGGCACTTCATTCTAAGCTTCCCAGAGACCGGCTGGGACACCAATAGCATCGAAAGCAGAAGCAGGAAGTCCATAATTCATGGAGCTGAATCAATCGCCTGTTTCCAAAGAAGAGTTAGATGATTTTAAAGCACTCTCAGAAAATGGAAGATCCAGGAGCTTTCCTTATTCAAATAGAAACAAATTGAGCTTTATCTGGAAAAGAGGGAAAGGTACATTCAGCAGCACAGCCCCTGCCTGTGTCCTAAATCCTGTGAAAACCATTCAGCATGAGTAGAGGCTTATATCTTTTTTTGATGCAAGATCCATTCATGTTGCTTCAGACTGACATTATATCAAAGGCAGACACTGGTAAAGTAGCAGTAGAGGTCTCAAAGTCTGGGATTCTGATAATTATCACTCTGTGAGTGATAATTTGTCCTCTTTCAGGCCTCCATGTACTGAGGGGCAGCTGGTGAAAAGGATTCTTGTGAAATGTTGCATATAAAACCCCTAGAGACACTCTCCTATAATGGTTGTCATCCTTCCTGTCAGGACATGTCCAGAAAGTGATGCTGGAGGAAGATGCTTCAATACCCGAGAATTGACTTCTGCCTTCTGCCATTGTGGCAGTTGGTCTCCAGAGATTGCTAGAGAAGGTTACCCAGAGCTATGCAGTTTGGTGGCAATCTATTTCCCTTGACTCTCTGTTGTCCTTCAATATTCATGGAAAACACTGAAATACTTTATATTCTGAAGTTTCATAGTTTATTAAATAAAACATGGGTGTGAAGTCTGCAGCTGAGATGGTGGTGATGCTCACAGCGTGGTGGACGGTGAGACCTGATTTCTTTCCAGACCCACCGAGAAACTGGTTTAGAGATACATAGTGGCTCTTTCTCTGCTTCTATGGATGTACTTGGAGGGATGGGCCTCATTCCCTATGCACGGTCACTCACGCCCTCGTCACATCTCGCCTGGACTACTACAATGCTCTCTACATGGGGCTCCCTTTGAGGAGCACCTGGAGGCTCCAGCTGGTCCAGAATGCAGCTGCACGGGTGATAGAGGGAGCCACTCGTGGCTCTCTTATAACACCTATCCTGCGTAGGCTGCACTGGCTACCTGTGGTCTTCCGGGTGCACTTCATGGTGCTGGTTACCACCTTTAAAGTGCTCCATGGCTTAGGACCGGGATATCTTCGGGACCGCCTTCTGCTACCACATGCCTCCCACCGACCGGTGCACTCCCATAGAGAGGGGCTCCTCAGGGTACTGTCAGCCAAACAATGTCAGTTGGCGACACCCAGGGGGAGAGCCTTCTCTGTGGGGGCACCTACCCTCTGGAACGAGCTTCCCCCAGCACTTCGACAACTTCCAGACCTCTGGACCTTTCGCCATGAGCTGAAGACGTATTTATTCTTCAGAGCAGGACTGGCATAAGAGGGGTTTTTTAAATTGGATTTTAAATGGGGTTTTATTTTATAACGTGTATTTTAAAATTTAATTTATCGGCCTTATTGAATAAGTTTCTTAATAGTGATTTTACTGTATTGTATTGTACTGTTTTTATCTGGCTGTTAACCGCCCTGAGTCCGTCGGGAGAAGGGCGGTATAAAAATTAAATTATTATTATTATTATTATTATTATTATTATTATTATTATTATTATTATTATTATTATTATTATTATTATTATTATTATTATTATTATTATTATTATTATTATTATTATTATTCGACATTCCCATCTCTTAAGCTTTTTGTGACATTTACACACAAGTGTTTTGATGAGCAATTAGGAGAGCTGTCTTCCTGGTTTATTTATAGTTAAGGTTAGGTTTGTTACCTGGAGAACAGATGGAAATGAACAGCCACTTGATTTGTACAACTTGGCTTTGAATGAAGAACTGGGGGTTTGAGTGAGAGGAGAGAGCTGAGGGGATAGGCAGCTCCATCCTGAAGTGAGGAAGAGAGAAAGTAAGGAAGTTTTCCGACTGCATGGCCTTCAACTTCTACTCTCAGGGTTTGGGCCTCCTGAGATAGGAGAAATTCTCTTTTTTGGTCAGATATGTGCCCTTGCAAATATTTATTTTTATTTTTTAATTAATTAATTTATTTTGTCAAACACAACAGTATATATAAGTATATATAAGTATAAAGCAATGTCGGCTGGCAGCCCCCAGGGGAAGGTCCTTCTCTGTGGGGGCTCCCACACTCTGGAACGAACTTCCCCCGGGTTTACGCCAAATACCTGACCTTCGGACCTTTCGCCGCGAACTGAAGACGCATCTTTTTATTCGCGCGGGGCTGGCTTAAATTTTACGGATTGTATAGTTTTATTATTAATTTTAAACGGGGTTTTAATTTTTATATATTTTAAAATTTTAGGCAAGTATAATAAGTTTTTTAATTCTGCATTTTATAGGTTATTGTCTAGTCTGTTTTTATTTGCCTGTACACCGCCCTGAGTCCTTCGGGAGAAGGGCGGTATAAAAATCTAATAAATGAAATGAAATGAAATGAAATAAGCATGAAATAACCATACGAATTGGATACAATCAAAGGGAACATTAGGACAGGAATGGTAGGCACGCTGGTGCTCTTATGCACGCTCCTTACAGACCTCTTAGGAATGGGGTGCGGTCAATAGTAGATAGTCTTTGGTTAAAGCTTTGGGGATTTTGGGAAGAGACCACAGAGTCAGGTAGTGCATTCCAGGCATTAACAACTCTGTTACTGAAGTCATATTTTCTACAATCAAGATTGGAGCGGTTCACATTAAGTTTAAATGTATTGTGTGCTCGTGTATTGTTATGGTTGAAGTTGAAGTAGTCTTCGACAGGAAGAACATTGTAATAGATGATTCTATGAGTTAAACTCAGGTCATGCCGAAGGCGGCAGAGTTCTACATTTTCTAAACCCAGGATTTCAAGTCTGGTGGCATAAGGTATTTTGTTGTATTCAGAGGAGTGGAGAATTCTTCTTGTAAAATATTTCTGAACACGCTCAATTGTATTAATGTCTGAAATGAGGTATGGGTTCCAGATAGGCGAGCTACATTCTAGTATTGGTCTAGCAAATGTTTTGGATGCTCTAATTAGTATGTAGTTATGTAGTTCTTCCCAAGGAAAGAGAAGGAAGGATGACTGTTGTCATTTATTTATTTTTATTTATTTATTTGTATTTATTTATTTTCATCAAGCATGCATTAGATAACAGATATAGGTATATACATGAAATGGATATGAATAAAAGGGAACATTAGGACAGGGACGGGAGACATGCTGGTGCGCATATGCACCCCCCTTACAGACCTCTTAAAAATGAGGTGAGGTCAACAGTAGACAGTCTAAGGGTAAAGTTTTGGGGGGGGTGATGAAGGAACTACAGAGTCAGGTAGTGCATTCCAGTCATTGACCACTCTGTTACTGAAGTCATATTTTCTGCAATCGAGTTTTTTTTTAATTTGCATTTATATCCCGCCCTTCTCCGAAGACTCAAGGCGGCTTACACTATGTTAGCAATAGTCTTCATCCTATTTGTATGTTTATATACAAAGTCAACTTTATTGCCCCCAACAATCTGAGTCCTCATTTTACCTACCTTATAAAGGATGGAAGGCTGAGTCAACCTTGGTCCTGGTGGGACTAGAACCTGCAGTAATTGCAAGCAGCTGCTGTTAATAACAGACTGCATTTGCAGTCTGAGCCACAGAGGCCCTGTGAGTTTGGCGTGGTTTACCATAAATTTGTATCTATTATGTGCTTGTGGTTTGTTACAGTCTCTCAGGAGGCTGGACTTAGACCTGCTTCTTGTCTCAGTTCGGCTAGGAGAATTTTCCCACTAAATTCATGTATTTCAGGGTTCCAGTAATTCACTGATCCATCAGCCAAGTGGTTCAACTTCTGAAAATAAACCATAGTTAAAAGTTACAAATGTGAATGCAGCCATTGGTGATGTGACCAGGCTAAGTGGATTGTGTGGATAGGAACCAGACTAGTTTCGTGTAGTGATTAAGGTACTGGGTGATGATAACATCAAAGGCACTCACTGTAGTAGAATAGATCTCCATTATCACCAGAATAATGATAATTATGATGAGAAGCAACTTCTCCTCTGGGGATCCTGAAGTTCATGTAAGTGAAAAATCACAAAAGAACCCAGGAAGTGTTGTTGTCCTCCCTGTCAGAATATCTCCAGAAACTGATGCTGGAGGAAAAGAGTTCAACATCTAAATAACTGACTTCTGCTATCCTTCATCATGGCATCTTGTCTCCAGAAACTGCTGAGAAAGGTCACCCAGAGCTGAGGAGTTTGGTTACACTCTATGTTGACGGCACAATTATTTCTACATAATTTGGCCAGATGGATGATCTAGATTATCCACATCTTGCAATTATACAGGATATGGATGGAGAACACTATATTTCAATTTCCCTTTGATTATTTCACCTCAAAATCATTGCCACAGCTTATGTATGGGGGACAACTTGAAACAATTTCTATGCTTGGCCTGTTGAAATGTGTTGAGAATGGAAATTCCTCCAACTCACATTTATACATTTCTTCCGGTTGTAAGATACTCCTTTGTGTTCATGTCTGGCCTCAGAATGATAATGTAGCACTTGGGGATGAAGATGCAGACCAGCAGACCAGCACTGGAGGCCAAGATGGAGAAGACCTGCACAGCCACCATGTATTTCCCCTTGGTGCTCAGGTAGGTGGGCAGGAAAGAGACCCAGACATTGCAGAAGACCAGCATGCTGAAGGTGATCAGCTTGGCTTCATTGAAGGCTCCAGGGAGATTCCTGGCCAGGAAAGCCACTGTGAAGCAGATGGCAGCCAGGAAGCCCATGTAGCTGAGGGTGATGTAGAACATGAAAACAGAGCCTTCGTTGCATTGCAGGATGATCTCCCCAGGCTGAGAGTGAAAGTCCGAGGCACGGAATGGGGGAGAAATTCCCAACCAGATGGAGCAGATCATAATCTGGACACTAGAACAAGAAAGGATGATGGAGTTGGCCAAGCTCTTCCCCAACCATCTCTTCACTCGGTTTCCTGGTTTTGTGGCCAGGAAAGCCAGCACCACTGTGATGGTTTTGGCCAAGAGAGAAGAAACGGCAACTGAGAAGATGATGCTGAAAACGGTTTGTCGGAGAAGGCAGGTGGCTTTCCTTGGTTGACCAATGAAGAGAAAAGGAGACAAGAAGCAAAGCAGGAGGGAGGCCAGGAGGACGTAAGAGAGGTCTCGATTGTTGGCTTTCACAATGGGAGTTTCCTGATGTTTAATGAATATGATTAAAACAAGGCCTGTGGCTAAGAACAAGAATAGGGCAAAAGAGACCAGAATGATTCCCAGATGTTCTTCATAAGAAAGGAAGGATATAACTTTGGGGATACATTGGATTTTGCCCTCATTTGGATATTTTTCATCTGGACACTTGGTGCATTTTTCTGTATCTAAATAAACCAGAAAAAACACAACAACAAAGCAAGATTTTTTAAAATATTCTGTACTTTCACCTTTCAAGACATAACTTCTTGGGACATTTGTTACCAGTAGCATTTTCCAAAAAGCATTGCTTAAAATCCTGGAACCTGTACGCTTCCTTGTGTAGTTTGCAGAACCTACATTATTAGAGGTAGATAATGAATCAATTAATCTTTTTAGACACATTTCTTAATATACTTGACTCTGGATGTGTATCTTCCGAAATCTAATTAACTAGAAAAAAGTTAGTTCTGAAATCCAAACTAAAAAGCAGAATAGATTTTTGCTTTCTGGCAGTAGAGAAGCTTGTCTATTCTGCTTCATCCTCCTCAAGGTCTTCCCTCAAGGTTTTCCTGCTATTCCTCCCTCTAGGTAGCAAATTGTAAAATTTGAAAATAATAGCAATAGCGCTTAGCGCAACTTGATGTGCTTTATAACCCTCTCTAAGCAGGTTAGAGTCAGTCTATTGCCCCCAACAATCTGGCTCCTCATTTTACCAACCTCGGAAGGATGGAAAGCTGAGTCAACCTTCAGCTGATGAGTATCAAACTGCCAAACTGCTAGCAAAAACAAAAAAAAATTGAGCTTCAATCTGTCTTTTAACTTGTATTTGTATGAAAGTGTTTCAAGTGAATCCACTTCCACAAGTCCTGCCCTTTTCCATGGTGTCTCCCACCTTCATGAATGGAGATGGTCCCCTCAGGACAAGGAATACAGTCGTAGCAGCAAGCAGGCTCTCCTTCTCGTTTCCGCTTCACAAATCCAGGATGACAACTTTCCACACATTGGGACTGAGGCAGAGACTAAGCAGGAAAAGAAGAAATGCCAAAGAAAATAGATTGGGATGAAGGATCCATGAAAATGGATGTAGACATTAACATTAGTCAAATAGCTCCTGGGCTTCACTTAGATAAATATGAAATCCTTGACTCATTCCAAACAGATTTAGGACAGATAAATACATTCACTTACTCACCCCCCTTTTCTTCTGGCATCTATAACATTGAAATAAAGGATTTTTCTACTTAAGAAAGAGTTGGAGGGATGGAATTGAAAAGAATTTAGCCTTAAGTGACAACCAGTTTGGTTCCTCCTCCTAGGCTTCTTAACATACATTTCTCCACATAATTATGAGTTTAAAGTACAGTATGATGATTTTGCATGAAATTTTGGAAAAGAAAAAGAAATTTTCCAGGTTATGGGCATTATCTCACATCAAATCACTCTTTATGGTTTCATGTGAGGCATGAACATCTTTGGAGCTTCTTCAGAGGAACAGAAGGCCTGTTGCTTATCCCAGTGGGATGAAAGCGAGACATGGATAACTCTGGCCAGGTCTGGGCTGCTTAAACAGATTATAGAACAATAGAGACCTTTCAATCTGGACAAGGTGAGGCTTATTTCTCACATGGACCAACAAGACCTCTAACCAGTCATGACGATATTTCATCTGATTCAGTCCAAACCTTAATGCAGACACTGGTTAAAAGAACCTGAGGCTATTAGGAACACAAATGCCAGCACTTATTTATTTATTTATTTTATTTGATTTGATTTGATTTTTATACCGCCCTTCTCCCGAAGGACTCAGGGCGGTGTACAGGCATAATAAAACCGACAATACAATATACAAGTTTAAAATACGATTTAAAAAACTTATTAAATTAGCCCAGTGATTAAAATTTACCATACTAAAACCCCGTTTAAAATTAATAAATTTAACATTAAAATCCCAATTTAAGCCAGCCCCGCGCGGATAAAAAGATGAGTCTTGAGTTCGCGACGAAATGTCCGAAGGTCAGGTATTTGGCGTAAACCCGGGGGAAGCTCGTTCCAGAGTGTGGGAGCCCCCACAGAGAAGGCCCTTCCCCTTGAATATATCCCACCAGCTTGATCCATGGTCTCCATCCTAAAGAATAATCACCCAGCATCCAAAATTGGACATGACTGAATCAGTTTAAAAGAATACACTACAGAAGCACTACAGAGAGTGATCAATTTGGCACAAGAAACCATTGGTTGCCCTCTAACACCACTGGATGACATTACCAGGTCTTACTGCTTTAGCAGACCAAGGAAGATACTGAGAGATGATTCACACCCTGGTTAATGTCCCTTCACACTTCTACTATCGGCCAGAAGACATCAAAGCATAGTCAGCTGAACAAATACCGTATTTTTCAGAGTATAAGACGCACTTTTTTGTGTCTTGTGTTGTAGTATTGAAGTTCCCACAATCCATCTAATCCATCAATCTCCAGGGCATCTGGTGGCTCAGCAGACTAAGTCTGTCTGTTATTAACACAGCCGCTTGCAATTACTGCAAGTTCAAGTCCCACCAGGCCCAAGGTTGACTCAGCCTTCCATCCTTTATAAGGTAGGTAAAATGAGGACCCAGATTGTTGGGGACAATAAGTTGACTTTGTATATAAATATACAAATAGAATGAAGACTATTGCTAACATAGTGTAAGCCGCCCTGAGTCTTCGGAGAAGGCCGGGATATAAATGCAAATAAAAAAATAAAAAAAAATAAAATAAAATGAGGACCCAGATTTTTTTTTTTTTTTACATTTATATCCCGCCCTTCTCCGAAGACTCAGGGCAGCTTACAGTGTGTAAGGAATTAGTCTCATTCTATTTGTATATTTACAAAGTCAACTTATTGCCCCCCAACAATCTGGGTCCTCATTTTACCTACCTTATAAAGGATGGAAGGCTGAGTCAACCTTGGGCCTGGTGGGACTAGAACCTGCAGTAATTGCAAGCAGCTGTGTTAATAACAGGCTATCTTACAGCCTGAGCCACCCACGGCCCTTATTGTTGGCGGCAATAAAAGTTGACTTTGTATATAATATACAAATGGATGAAGTCTATTGCTTAACACAGTGTAAGCCGCCCTGAGTCTTCAGAGAGAGGCGGGATATAAATTCAAATTTAAAAAAAAATTCCCAGTGAGGGTCATCTACCATGATGACTAGAATTAACCCACTTGAAATGGGTCATAATCTTTACAAAAAAGAGAAAAGACAGCAATATTTGACCCACCTTGTTGAGCGGATTTAGCCATGAAAGAGCAATTTTGTTGATAATAATTTTCTGTCTTTCAATACTCCCCAGTTTATTTCTGAACAAATCCCCCTCAGGAGAAATCACCATGAATTCAATGTCCATATCTGCAGCTATTTCTCCATTATGGTCCGTGTAAAGATTCCAGTGGGAAAGATTGTAAAACTCATTCTTCTCCAGAAAGGGATGGAACTAGAACGGAAACATCCAGGAATTTTAAAAGTTGAAACTTTGGTTTGTTATCCCATCTGGTATTTTCATGTGTGAATTTTTCTTCTACAATTATAGTAATATAGTAAAAGATATAGTAAAAAAAGATATGTGTTTAATTATACACATAATAACAGCAGCAAGAATTGTATTTGAGCAAAAGATGAAGTAATAAAAAAGATTTTAGACTGTGCGGAAATGAATAGATTAACTTTAAGAATAAAAGGTAAAGAGGAATCGGTGGTTTTCAAGTCACGGGAAAGATTCTAGGTATGGTTAGAAAAGAGATATGAATAAAAGATGATAGATAGATAAACAATGTTAATAATGGAAAATTAAACGACGGAAATGACAAATAAGAAATAGAAATCCAGATATCGCCAGAGTAAATGGAAAAGGGGGATGGGGGGGGGAAGGAAAGAAGATTATAAATATAAATGTACAATTATGAAATGATAGATTAGGTAAAATAGAAAAGAAAGTGAAAAGACAGTATATAATAGTAGAAAATTGGAGTTGCTCGGATACCAAACAAGGGAAATATTATACAACAAAGAAGAAAGAAAGAAGAGAGGAATAGAGGGTAAGATAGAGGAGGTGAAGGAGAGAGAGGGATGGAGGGAAGGGGAAGGAGAGGAAGATAGGATAGGGGATAAGAGTAGGGAAGAAGGTGAGAAAGGAGGGAAAGCGGACAGGAGTGGGGGAGAGGAAGGGGAAGGAGGAAGGAGAGGAGGAAGAAGAAGGTAGGAAAGGCGAGGAGGGAGGGAGGGAAAAGAGGAGAAGAAGGTTTGTTGTGAAATGAAGGAAAAGAAAGGGTAGAAGAGCAACCCCAAATGAAATTAAAGTGTTCTATTCTCGCGCTTGATGGAACCCCATACCTGCCACGGCTGCAGCCTTGGAGCCTCCAGTGGCTCTTGGGCCTCCTTCCTTCTCCTCCAGGACCTGGATGAATATGCAGCTTTCAAGACGTGGGCCAGAGTCATAAAGATAAGGTAAACAGAGTCACTGTTTTCAATCAACCTCCCATTCAAATCATCTTCTGTCTCCACTGGAGTTTTTTGGATGCATCTTTTCCGGCCTTTGACAGAAAAAACATGCTTAGAAAAAGAACACTGAAAATTCTTCTCTTCATACTGAGAGTCTATAAAGGAAAAGGGTTCAAAAGCTCCATCTTTTGGGCTTGTTTTTTGCAGAAATTCAAAACTCCAAATACTATGGATGTATTTGTGATATCCAAGATGATGCATTATGCAGTATCCCAAAGTTGTGGTGATCCAGATTTTCTCTCTGATGGGTCCTGACAAAATGTCAAGTGTTAGATGAAAAGTATGAAATGTGCTTGAAACAATGATGTGTTCTGTGAAGTGAACAAAGATATTGACTTGTTTCCACTGAGAAAAGCTGGAATCCCTGAAGGGTGCTGGAAATCCAGCCATTGAGAATTCTTTTGATATAACAACACAAATTCCATTCCTGAGAAGCAAATGAGGAAAAGTCCTCAGGAAATTCTCTCCCTCCTCTGTGTCTGGAGCAAGGAGACCAATCAAGGTCCACCTGAAGTGCAGGAGAACTCGGACAATTGCTGAATACTGGAACCCTTCCTTGAGGAGCATCCGATGGAAAAAAGGGAACTTACTTTTATCACTCAGAGTCTCTGAAGCAACTCTATGATTGATCTGAAAAAGCAATGAAGAAGGCAACTCCAAAATATAAGTTTTTAATAAATCCAATTATTTGCTTTGATAAACATCTTAGAATCATTTGTTGATTGGCCATTGTTGAAAATATTAAACACAGAATATTAAGACGATTTTGTATAAAAATGGAAAATGAGAAACAAATTAACTAAAAAGAATAACAATCAAAATGCAAATCATATTTTTCGATCACCCCTAGGATTGAATGCAGTTAAACTCACATGTGCAGATCTTAACTGAAGTATATTGTGTGTCCAATCACACTTGGCCAATAAAATTCTATTCTATTCTATTCTATTCAATAAAGAGCCATATTACATTTAATTTTGGAAGATTGCTACATCGTTCTTTCCTTCTATATTTCAGATTCTTTGAGCAGCCATCTTTTTACTTTCTTCCCCAGTTGTACAAGAGACAAGGAGACCATCGTTCCTCATATAATTTGTCAGTTGTGTAATTTATAAGTTGTATAAGGTCGGACACGACTTCGTAACTAACAACAACAACAAATAAGCCAAGCCTTTAATTGAAATTTTGTCTGATCTAACAGACACAATTCTGGGAGTTTGTAGTTTCCATAGAATAGAATAGAATAGAATAGAATAGAATAGAATAGAATAGAATAGAATAGAATAGAATAGAATAGAATAGAATAGAATAGAATAGAATAGAATTTTTATTGGCCAAGTGTGATTGGACACACAAGGAATTTGTCTTGGTGCAGATGTTCTCAGTGTACATAAAAGAAAAGATATGTTCATCAAGGTACAACATTTACAACACAATTGATGGTCAATATATCAATATAAATCATAAGGATGGCCAGCAACAAGTTATAGTCATACAGTCATAAATGGAAAGAGATTGGTGATGGGAACTATGAGAAGATTAATAGTAGTGCAGATTCAGTAAATAGTTTGACAGTGTTGAGGGAATTATTTGTTTAGCAGAGTGATGGCCTTCGGGAAAAAACTGTTCTTGTGTCTAGTTGTTCTGGTGTGCAGTCGTTTTGAGGGTAGTAGTTGAAACAGTTTATGTCCAGGATGCGAGGGGTCTGTAAATATTTTCACGGCCCTCTTCTTGATTCGTGCAGTATACAGGTCTTCAATGGAAGGCAGGTTGGTAGCAATTATTTTTTCTGCAGTTCTAATTATCCTCTGAAGTCTGTGTTTTTCTTGTTGGGTTGCAGAACCGAACCAGACAGTTATAGAGGTGCAAATGACAGACTCAATAATTGCTCTATAGAACTGAATCAGCAGCTCCTTGGGCAGTTTGAGCTTACTGAGTTGGCGCAGAAAGAACATTCTTTGTTGTCCTTTTTTAATGATGTTTTTGATGTTAGCTGTCCATTTTAGATCTTGCGATATGATAGAACCTAGAAATTTGAAGGTTTCTACTGTTGATACTGTGTTGTCTAGTATTGTGAGAGGTGGAAGTATGGAAGGGTTTCTCCTAAAGTCTACCACCATTTCTACGGTTTTGAGTGTGTTCAGTTCCAGATTGTTTTGGTTGCACCACAAGGCTAGTCGTTCTACCTCTCGTCTATATGCGGATTCGTCATTGTCTCGAATGAGACCAATCACTGTTGTGTCATCTGCAAACTTCAGTAGCTTAACAGATGGATCATTGGAGATGCAGTCATTGGTATACAGAGAGAAGAGAAGTGGGGAGAGCACACAGCCTTGGGGGGCCCCTGTGCTAATTGTACAGGTATTTGATGTGATCTTGCTTAGCTTCACCTGCTGCTTCCTGTTTGTTAGGAAGCTTTGATCCACTTACAAGTCTGTTCCGGTACCTGTAGCTGGTTTAGCTTAGTTAGAAGAATGTCTGGAATGATGGTATTGAATGCTGAACTAAAGTCTACAAAAAGGACCCTTGCATAGGTCTTTGGAGACTCAAGATGCTGTAGGATGTAGTGCAGAGCCATTTTGCACCAATAATTAGTGATGTTGTTGATTAACATGATGTTGGTTAGCTGATATTAATTAACATCAGGCCAACAATTCAGAAGTAAACAATACCCCACTCAAGGAACTGCCAAACAAACAGTAAATAGCCCACCCAAAACTCTCCAAAACCACTCCCACCAGCATTTACAGGGCAAGTCTAAAACTAATATCCTATGGCATCTCAGAACCCCTTCACGAATGGATATCTGCTTTTCTGTCTAACAGACAACAAGTGGTCAAAATTGGCAATGCTTTATCAAATCCTGTTCCTGTCAAGAGTGGCGTTCCTCAAGGCAGCGTCCTTGGACCAACACTCTTTATACTATACATTAATGATCTTTGTGACCACATCTCAAGTAATTGTGTTCTCTTTGCTGACGATGTCAAACCATTTAACACCACAGACAATACTTCTATCATTCAAAACGACCTTGATCATCTAACCGCTTGGTCTAAAAATTGGTCTAAAAATTGGTCTAAAAATTGGCAGCTCCAAATTTCAACCAGCAAATGCTCATATAGGAAAAAAGAACCCAAACACTAAGTACATACTAGATGGACATTACCTTACAGATGACCCCCATCCCGTTAAAGACCTTGGAGTTTTCATGTCAAATGATCTAAGTGCCAAAGCCCACTGCAACTACATAGCAAATAAAGCTCTAAGAGTTGTAAACCTAATCTTGCTTAGCTTCTTTTCCAGAAACACCACACTACTAACCAGAGCATATAAAACATTTGCTAGATCAATTCTAGAATACAGCTCGCCTGTTTGGAACCCTCACCACATCTCTGACATCAATACAATTGAATGTGTCCAGAAATATTTTACAAGAAGAGTTCTCCATTCCTCTGAAAACAATAAAATACCTTATCCCACCAGACTTGAAATCCTAGGCTTAGAAAACTTGGAACTCTGTCGCCTTCGACAAGACCTAAGTTTAACTCACAGAATCATCTATTGTAATGTCCTTCCTGTTAAAGACTACTTCAGCTTTAATTGCAATAATACTAGAACAACTAATAGATTTAAACTTAATGTCAACCGCTTTAATCTAGATTGCAGAAAATATGACTTCTGTAACAGAATCATCAGTGCTTGGAATACTTTACCTGACTCTATCGTCTCTTCCCATAATCCCAAAAGCTTTAACCAAAAACTTTCTACTATTGACCTCACCCTATTCCTAAGAGGACCATAAGGGGCGTGCATAAGCGCAAAAACGTGCCTACCGTTCCTGTCCTATTGTTTTTCTTTTCTTCTTCCTATATATATATATGCTTATACCTCCTTATATTTACTCATATATGTCTTTATATACTATATAATCTTTAGGATTGCATTGACTTTTTTGGCTGCTGCTGCACACTGCTGGCTCGTATTTAGCTGGTTGTCCACTAAGACTCCAAGATCCCTCTCACAGTTAGGACTATTTTAGGGTTAGGGATTTTTAGGGCTGTTAGGGTTAGGGTGTTTGTTGTTATTTTTTGTTTGTGTGTGTGTGTGTGTGTGTGTGTGTGTGTGTGTGTGTGTGTGTGTGTGTGTGTGTGTGTTTGGCAGCTGCAACATACTGGTGCCTCATATTTAACTCATGATCCAGTAGGACACCTAGAGTTTTCTCACAGTTGCTGCTGCTCAGCCAGGTAACAAGTATTCTATAACTGCATTTAGTATTTCTTGTCTAGGAATATGACCTTACTTTTCTCACCACTGAATTGCATTTCATTGGATAAGGCCCAGTGCTTAAGTCTGTCAAGATCCTTTTGAATCTTGAGTCCATCTTCCAAAGTGTTAGCAATTCCTTCCCCAAAGCAATAGAGATGCTATCAAGAGAGGATAGGACTGTTTTGATACATGCTCCCATCCTAATATGTATCCCAGTTCCCAGCCATGACACCTACAATGGACATAGTGAAAAGCAGCTCTTGAATTCCATAGAGAAGATATGGATGGATCTATCCTGCACCCACTACCACCACACTCCCATTACTACATAGAGAAACACACACACAAACCTGTGGGACTTTGTAGGGGCCTACTAATGTTGACATCTGGATGGAAATCTCCCTGTCAGCTGCATCAAGAAGAGCCAACAGGTGGTCCTTCCTTCCACAGCTGTAGTTGGGAACATTGGCTTCCCCAGTAGAGAGCATGTCCAGCAAGACTTCTGAAGTGCCAAGTGTGTTCAGATAATTGTCATGGATATTGTAGCCAAGTGTGAGATTGCACAGGAATTGAATATTCTTGTTGATCTCTTGAATGGTGAAAATAAAGCGTTCTATTCCTTTCGAAGCATAAGGTATACTAGTGTAAAAAAAATGCTTTGGTTAATACAAACATCACCAACAGCTGTGATACAATATATTTTTTCCAATGTCATCATCTTTATCAACACATGACTGTTGAGTCTGAAGTCAATACTAATAGAATCCAAGAGGTAAATGATAGTCACCTATCAAATTTAATATTTGTAAATGTTGAGAAAATGGAAAGCAGATAAGAATCACAAATAGACTATTATTTATAGCAGCAGGAATATTCATCAGCACAGTACCCAGTCTGCAAAACAATTCATTTTTTAAAGTACAGCCATGATAAAAGACAATATTTCATAAGTGACCCAGAAAAGCTGTTGTAAAATCAAGGCATCCTCTATTCTTATAAGGATCAGGCACTGAATATCAACGAGCAGTTATAGAAATATGGAAGTAAGCTGGTCATTACGACTTTAAACATCACTACTTGAAACAAAAGTCAGAATTCAAATCATGCATTCTAGATTGGATGTGGAATGGAAAATAATTTGGATTTCTTTCAGGTATTTTTTTCTGCACCATCTTTGTATTTGGGTCTCTTTCACTAAATAAGACAAAAGAAGAAACCCATGAAAATCTGATCAATCAAAAAAATTGATCAGTTCCTGAAATAGAGGACTAAGCAGAATAAGGAGAAAAGAATGAAAGTGTCAGAACTGCAGATGGAAGGAATACAACTTCATCACACTGAATAACTTACAAGTGAGATTGGCTATAAGGAAGCAGGTTGAAAACCAACATTTTGTGTTCTAGTGTTACTGCACTGGTGACTATACCGATGAGATGGTCTCCTGGCCTGTAGTAGCTCCAGGGTCTTTCTCTATCCAGGTACACCATATTCAGTGGGCACTTCATTCTAAGCTTCCCAGAGACCGGCTGGGACACCAATAGCATCGAAAGCAGAAGCAGGAAGTCCATAATTCATGGAGCTGAATCAATCGCCTGTTTCCAAAGAAGAGTTAGATGATTTTAAAGCACTCTCAGAAAATGGAAGATCCAGGAGCTTTCCTTATTCAAATAGAAACAAATTGAGCTTTATCTGGAAAAGAGGGAAAGGTACATTCAACAGCACAGCCCCTGCCTGTGTCCTAAATCCTGTGCAAACCATTCAGCATGAGTAGAGGCTTATATCTTTTTTTGATGCAAGATCCATTCCATGTTGCTTCAGACTGACATTATATCAAAGGCAGACACTGGTAAAGTAGCAGTAGAGGTCTCAAAGTCTGGGATTCTGATAATTACTGTGAGTGATAATTTGTGGTCTTCCAGGGCTCCATGTACAGAGGGGAAGCTGGTGAAAAGGATTCTTGTGAAATGTTGCATATACACCCCGGAGACACCCTTCTATAATGCTTGTCATCCTTCCTGTCAGGACATGTCCAGAAAGTGATGCTGGAGGAAGATGCTTCAATACCTAAGGAATTGACTTCTGCTGTCTGCCATTGTGGCAGATGGTCTCCAGAGATTGCTAGAGAAGGTTACCTAGAGCTATGCGGTTTGGTGGCAATCTATTTCCCTTGACTCTCTGTTGTCCTTCAATATTCATGGAAAACACTGAAATACTTTATATTTTGAAGTTTCATAGTTCATTAAATAAAACATGGGTGTGAAGTCTGCAGTTGAGATGGTGGTGGTGCTCACAGCGTGGTGGACGGTGAGACCTGATTTCTTGCCAGACCCACTGAGAAACTGGTTTACAGATACATAGTGGCCCTTTCTCTGCTTCTATGGATGTACTTGGAGGGATGGGCCTCATTCGACATTCCCATCTCTTAAGCTTTTTGTGACATTTACACACAAGTGTTTTGAGGAGCAATTAGGAGAGCTGTCTTCCTGGTTTATCTGAGTGATTTATAGTTGAGGTTAGGTTTCTTACCTGGAGAACAGATGGAAATGAATTGTCTCTTGATATGTACAGCTTGGCTTTGAATGGAGAACTGGGGGTTTGAGTGAGAGGAGAGAGATGATGGGATAGGCAGGTCCATCGTGAAGTGAGGAAGAGAGAAAGTAAGGAAGTTTTCTGACTGCATGGCCTTCAACTTCTACTCTCAGGGTTTGGGCCTCCTGAGATGGGAGAAATTCCCTTTTTTGGTCAGATATGTGCCCTTGCAAATATTTATTTTTATTTTTTAATTTATTTATTTATTTTGTCAAACACAACAGTATATATAAGTATAAGCATGAAATAACCATATGAATTGGATACAATCAAAGGGAACATTAGGACAGGAACAGTAGGCACGCTAATGCTCTTATGCACGCCCCTTACAGACCTCTTAGGAATGGGGTGAGGTCAATAGTAGATAGTCTTTGGTTAAATCTTTGGGGATTTTGGGAAGAGACCAGAGTCAGGTAGTGCATTCCAGGCATTAAGAACTCTGTTACTGAAGTCATATTTTCTACAATCAAGATTGGAGCGATTCAGATTAAGTTTAAATCTATTGTGTGCTCGTGTATTGTTGCAATTGAAGCTGAAATAGTCTTCGTCAAATAAACTGTTTATTTATTTATTTTTAAATAATTTATTTATTTGTATTTATTTATTTTCATCAAGCATGCATTAGATAACAGATATAGGTATAAACATGATTATGAATACATGAAATGGATACGAATAAAAGGGAACATTAGGACAGGGACGGGAGACATGCTGGTGCGCATCTGCATGCCCCTTACAGACCTCTTAGGAATGAGGTGAGGTCAACAGTAGACAGTCTAAGGGTAAAGTTTTTTTTGGGGGGGGGAGTTGATGAAGAAACAACAGAGTCAGGGAGTGCATTCCAGGCATTGACCACTCTGTTACTGAAGTCATATTTTCTTCAATTGAGTTTTTTTTTAAATTTGCATTTATATCCCGCCTTTCTCCGAAGACTCAGGGCGGCTTACACTGTGTTAGCAATAGTCTTCATCCTATTTGTATATTTATATACAAAGTCAACTTATTGCCCCCAACAATCTGGGTCCTCATTTTACCTACCTTATAAAGGATGGAAGGCTGAGTCAACCTTGGGCCTGGTGGGACTAGAACCTGCAGTAATTGCAAGCAGCTGCTGTTAATAACAGACTGCATTAGCAGTCTGAACCATAGAGGCCCTGTGAGTTTGGCGTGGTTTACCATAAATTTGTATCTATTATGTGCTTGTGGTTTGTTACAGTCTCTCAGGAGGCTGGACGTAGACCTGCTTCTTGTCTCAGTTTGGCTAGGAGAATTTTCTCTTGTTCATCTTGTCTCCACTAAATTCATGTATTTCAGGGTTTCAGTAATTCACTGATCCATCAGCCAAAGGGTTCGACTTCTGAAAATAAACCATAGATAAAAGTTACAAATGTGAATGCAGCCATTGGTGATGTGACCAGGCTAAGTGGATTGTGTGGATAGGAACCAGACTAGTTTCGTGTAGTGATTAAGGTACTGGGTGATGATAACATCAAAGGCACTCACTGTAGCAGAATAAGGTAAAGGTTCCCCTCGCACATACGTGCTAGTCATTGCCGCCTCTAGGGGGCGGTGCTCATCTCCGTTTCAAAGCCGAAGAGCAGCGCTGTCCGAAGACGTCTCCGTGGTCATGTGGCCAGCATGACTCAACACCAAAGGGGCACGGAACGCTGTTATTCCCACCAAAGGTGGTCCCTATTTTTTCTACTTGCATTTTTATGTGCTTTCGAAACTGCTAGGTTGGCAGAAGCTGGGACTAGTAACAGGAGCTCACCCCATTACACGGCAACACTAGGGATTCAAACCGCCGAACCGCCGATCTTTCGATCAACAAGCTCAGCTTTCTTACCCCCTAGCAGAATAGATCTCCATTATCACCAGAATAATGATAATTATGATGGGAAGCAACTTCTCTGGGGATCCTGAAGTTCATGTAAGAGAAAAATCACCAAAGAACCCAGGAAGTGTTGTTTTATTTATTTTATTTATTTTTTATTTATTTTTCAAATTTATATACCGCCCTATCTCCCTAAGGACTCAGGGCGGTTCACAGGCAGTTAAAATACATATAAATACAGATTAAAAACGACAATTAAAAAACTTATTCTATTGCCCAAATTTAAAATAGTATAAATAATAAAAACCCCTTAAAACCCATAACTTTAAAATCTAATCCAGTCCCGCGCAGATGAATAAGTGTGTTTTAAGCTCACGACGAAAGGTTCGGAGGTCCGGAAGTTGACGAAGTCCTGGAGGGAGTTCGTTCCAGAGGGTGGGAGCCCCCACAGAGAAGGCCCTTCCCCTGGGTGTCGCCAGACGGCACTGCCTAACTGACGGCACCCTGAGGAGTCCTTCTCTGTGAGAGCGCACGGGTCGGTGAGAGGTATTTGGTAGCAGTAGGTGGTCCCGTAAATAGCCCGGCCCTATGCCATGGAGTGCTTTAAAGATTGTCACCAACACCTTGAAGCGCACCCGGAAGGCCACAGGTAGCCAGTGCAGTCTGCGCAGGATAGGTGTGACACGGGAGCCACGAGGGCTCCTCTATCACCGCAGCCGCATTCTGGACTAACTGAAGCCTCCGGATGCCCCTCAAGGGAAGCCCCATGTAGAGAGCATTGCAGTAATCCAGGCGAGACGTCACGAGGGCGTGAGTGACCGTGCATAAGGCATCCCGGTCTAGAAAGGGGCGCAACTGGCGCACCAGGCGAACCTGGTGGAAAGCTCTCCTAGAGACGGCCGTCAAATGGTCTTCAAAAGACAGCCGTTCATCCAGGAGAACGCCCAGATTGCGCACCCTCTCCATCGGGGCCAGTGACTCGCCCCCAACAGTCAGCCGAGGACCCAGCTGACTGTACCGGGATGCCGGCATCCACAGCCACTCTGTCTTGGAAGGATTGAGCTTGAGCCTGTTTCTCCCCATCCAGACCCGTACGGCTTCCAAACACCGGGACAGCACTTCGATAGCTTCATTGGGGTGGCCCGGTGTGGAAAAGTACAGCTGGGTGTCATCAGTGTACAGCTGGTACCTCACACCGAAGCCACTGATGATCTCACCCAGCGGCTTCATATAGATGTTGAACAGAAGGCGAGAGAATCGACCCCGCGGCACCCACAAGTGAGGCGCCTGGGGCCGACCTCTGCCCCCGTCAACACCGTCTGCGACCGGTCGGAGAGATAGGAGGAGAACCACCGATAAACGGTGCCTCCCACTCCCTCCAACCGGCGCAGCAGGATACCATGGTCGATGGTATCGAAAGCCGCTGAGAGGTCTAATAGGACCAGGACAGAGGAACAACCCCTATCCCTGGCCCTCCAGAGATCATCCACCAACGCGACCAAAGCCGTCTCCGTGCTGTAGCCGGGCCGGAAACCGGACTGGAACGGGTCTAGATAGACAGTTTCCTCCAGGTGCAGGGGAAACTGATATGCCACCATACTCTCTACAACCTTCGCCGCGAAGCGAAGGTTGGAGACCGGACGATAATTACCTAAGACAGCCGGGTCCAGGGAGGGCTTCTTGAGGAGGGGCCTCACCACCGCCTCTTTCAAGGCGGCCGGAAAGACTCCCTCCAACAAGGAGGCACTCGTAATCGCCTGGAGCCAGCCTCGTGTCACCTCCTGAGTGGCCAGCACCAGCCAGGAGGGGCACGGGTCCAGTAAACACGTGGTGGCATTCAGCCTACCCAACAACCTGTCCATGTCCTCGGGAGCCACAGGGTCAAACTCATCCCAGAAAATGTCACCAAGACCACCCTCAGACGCCTCATCTGAATCGTCGCAATTTTGGTCTAGACCGTCTCGAAGCTGAACGATTTTATCGTATAGATAACCGTTAAACTCCTCAGCACGTCCCTGCAACGGGTCATCCCGCTCCCCCTGGTGAAGGAGGGAACGGGTCACCCGAAACAGGGCGGCTGGGCGGTTATCTGCCGACGCAATGAGGGAGGAGGCGTAGCAACGCCTCGCTTCCCTCAGTGCCACCAGGTAGGTCCTAGTATAGGACCTAACTAGTGTCCGATCAGCCTCTAAACAGCTAGACCTCCAGGAGCTCTCTAGGTGTCTTCTCCGGCGTTTCATCCCCCTCAGCTCCTCGGAGAACCAAGGAGCTGGTTGGGATCTGCGCCGGGTCAGAGGCCGCAGAGGCACGACACGGTCTAAAGCCCCAGCCGCAGCCCGTTGCCAGGCTGCGGCTAGTTCCTCTGCCGTGCCGTGAGCCAGACCCTCAGGAAGTGGCCCAAGCTCCGTCCGGAACCTCTCCAGGTCCATCAGGCGCCTGGGACGGAACCAACGTTGTGGTTCCGTCTCCCTGCGGTGTTGAGTGGCGGTCAGAAAGTCCAGGCGAAGGAGAGAGTGATCTGACCATGACAAAGGTTCTATGACTACATCTCTCAAATCCAGATCCTTCAACCACTGACCAGAGATAAAGATAAGATCCAGAGTGCCACCCCCGATGTGAGTGGGGCCATCCACTACTTGAGTCAGGTCCAAGGCCGTCATGGAAGCCATGAACTCCCAAGCCACTGTCGATGACGAGCCGGCAGATGGCAAGTTAAAGTCTAAAAGTCTGGGGGTCTCCACTGCCACCCTGTTGTCCTTCTTGTCAGAACATGTTCAGAAAGTGATGCTGGAGGAAAAGCATTCAACATCTAAATAATTGACTTCTGCTATCCTTCATCATGGCATCTTGTCTCCAGAAACTGCTGAGAAAGGTCACCCAGAGCTGAGGAGTTTGGTTACACTCTATGTTGACGACACAATTATTTCTACATAATTTGGCCAGATGGATAATCTAGATTATCTGCATCTTGCAATTATACAGGATATGGATGGAGAACACTATATTCCAATTTCCCTTTGATTATTTCACCTCAAAATCATTGCCACAGCTCATGTATGTGGCACAACTTGAAACAATTTCTATGCTTGGCCTGTTGAAATGTGTTGAGAATGGAAATTCCTCCAACTCACATTTATACATTTCTTCTGGTTGTAAGGTACTCCTTTGTATTCACGTCTGGCCTCAGAATGATAATGTAGCACTTGGGGATGAAGATGCAGACCAGCAGACCAGCACTGGAGGCCAAGATGGAGAAGACCTGCACAGCCACCATGTATTTCCCCTTGGTGCTGAGGTAGGTGGGCAGGAAGGAGACCCAGACATTGCAGAAGACCAGCATGCTGAAGGTGATCAGCTTGGCTTCATTGAAGGCTCCAGGGAGATTCCTGGCCAGGAAAGCCACCATGAAACAGATGGCAGCCAGGAAGCCCATGTAGCTGAGGGTGATGTAGAACATGAAAACAGAGCCTTCATTGCATTGCAGGATGATCTCCCCAGGCTGGGAGTGAAAGTCCGAGTCACGGAATGGGGGAGAAATTCCCAACCAGATGGAACAGATCATAATTTGGACACTAGAACAAGAAAGGATGATGAAGTTGGCCAAGCTCTTCCCCAACCATCTCTTCACTCGGTTTCCTGGTTTTGTGGCCAGGAAAGCCAGCACCACTGTGATGGTTTTGGCCAAGAGAGAAGAAACGGCAACTGAGAAGATGATGCTGAAAACGGTTTGTCGGAGAAGGCAGGTAGCTTTCCTTGGTTGACCAATGAAGAGAAAAGGAGACAAGAAGCAAAGCAGGAGGGAGGCCAGGAGGACGTAAGAGAGGTCTCGATTGTTGGCTTTCACAATGGGAGTTTCCTGATGTTTAATGAATATGATTAAAACAAGGCCTGTGGCTAAGAACAAGAATAGGGCAAAGGAGACCAGAATGATTCCCAGATGTTCTTCATAAGAAAGGAAGGATATAACTTTGGGGATACATTGGATTTTGCCCTCATTTGGATATTTTTCATCTGGACACTTGGTGCATTTTTCTGTATCTAAATAAACCAGAAAAAACACAACAACAAAGCAAGATTTTTTAAAATATTCTGTACTTTCACCTTTCAAGACATAACTTCTTGGGACATTTGTTACCAGTAGCATTTTCCAAAAAGCATTGCTTAAAATCCTGGAACCTGTACGCTTCCTTGTGTAGTTTGCAGAACCTACATTATTAGAGGTAGATAATGAATCAAGTAATCTTTTTAGAAACATTTCTTAATATACTTGACTCTGGATGTGTATCTTCCAAAATCTAATTAACTAGAAAAAAGTTAGTTCTGAAATCCAAACTAAAAAGCAGAATAGATTTTTGCTTTCTGGCAGTAGAGAAGCTTGTCTATTCTGCTTCATCCTCCTCAAGGTCTTCCCTCAAGGTTTTCCTGCTATTCCTCCCTCTCGGTAGCAAATTGTACAATTTGAAAATAATAGCAATAGCGCTTAGACTTATAAACAACTTCATGTGCTTTATAGCCCTCTCTAAGCAGGTTAGAGTCAGTCTATTGCCCCCAACAATCTGGGTCCTCATTTTACCAACCTCGGAAGGATGGAAGGCTGAGTCAACCTTCAGCTGGTGAGAATCAAACTGCCAAACTGCTAGCAAAAACAAAAAACAATTGAGCTTCAATCTGTCTTTTAACTTGTATTTGTATGAAAGTGTTTCAGGTGAATCCACTTCCACAAGTCCTGCCCTTTTCCTTGGTATCTCCCACCTTCATGAATGGAGATGGTCCCCTCAGGACAAGGAATACAGTCGTAGCAGCAAGCAGGCTCTCCTTCTCGCTTCCGCTTCACAAATCCAGGATGACAACTTTCCACACATTGGGACTGAGGCACAGACTAAGCAGGAAAAGAAGAAATGCCAAAGAAAATAGATTGGGATGAAGGATCCATGAAAATGGATGTAGACATTAACATTAGTCAAATAGCTCCTGGGCTTCACTTAGATAAATATGAAATCCTTGACTCATTCCAAACAGATTTAGGACAGATAAATATGTTCACTTACTCACTCCCCTTTTCTTCTGGCATCTATAACATTGAAATAAAGGATTTTTCTACTTAAGAAAGAGTTGGAGGGATGGAATTGAAAAGAATTTAGCCTTAAGTGACAACCAGTTTGGTTCCTCCTCCTAGCCTTCTTAACATACATTTCTCCATTCTTCACATAATTATGAGTTTAAGTATGATGATCTTGCATGAAATTTTGGAAAAGAAAAAGAAATTTTCCAGGTTATGGGCATTATCTCACATCAAATCACTCTTTATGGTTTTTACATCTTTGGAGCTTCTTCAGAGTAGAAGAAGGCCTGTTGCTTATCCCAGTGGGGAGAATAAGCAGATTTGGGCTGCTTAAACAGATTATAGAACAATAGAGACCTTTCAATCTGGACAAGGTGAGGCTTATTTCTCACATGGACCAACAAGACCTCTAACCAGTCATGACGATATTTCATCTGATTCAGTCCAAACCATAATGCAGACACTGGTTAAAAAAACCTGAGGCTATTAGGAACACAAATGCCAGCACTTGAATATATCCCACCGGCTTGATCCATGGTCTCCATCCTAAAGAATAATCACCCAGCATCCAAAATTGGACATGACTGAATCAGTTTAAAAGAATACACTACAGAAGACACTACAGAGAGTAATCAATTCGGCACAAGAAACCATTGGTTGCCCTCTAACACCACTGGATGACATCACCAGGTCTTACTGCTTTAGCAGACCAAGGAAGATACTGAGAGATGACTCACACCCTAGTTAGTGTCCCTTCAAACTTCTACTATCAGCCAGAAGACATCAAAGCATAGTCAGCTGAACAAATACCGTATTTTTCAGAGTATAAGACGCACCTTTTTGTGTCTTGTGTTGTAGTATTGAAGTTCCCACAATCCATCTAATCCATCAATCTCCAGGGCCTCTGGTGGCTCAGCAGACTAAGTCTGTCTGTTATTAACACAGCTGCTTGCAATTACTGCAAGTTAAAGTCCCACCAGGCCCAAGGTTGACTCAGCCTTCCATCCTTTATAAGGTAGGTAAAATGAGGAGCCAGATTGTTGGGGGCAATAAATTTGACTTTGTATATAATATACAAATGGATGAAGACTATTGCTTAACACAGTGTAAGCCACCCTGAGTCTTCGGAGAAGGGCGGGATATAAATTCAAATTAAAAAAAAAATTCCCAGTGAGGGTCATCTACCATGATGACTAGAATTAACCCACTTGAAATGGGTCATAATCTTTACAAAAAAGAGAAAAGACAGCAATATTTGACCCACCTTGTTGAGCGGATTTAGCCATGAAAGAGCAATTTTGTTGATAATAATTTTCTGTCTTTCAATACTCCCCAGTTTATTTCTGAACAAATCCCCCTCAGGAGAAATCACCATGAATTCAATGTCCATATCTGCAGCTATTTCTCCATTATGGTCCGTGTAAAGATTCCAGTGGGAAAGATTGTTGAACTCATTCTTCTCCAGAAAGGGATGGAACTAGAATGGAAACATCCAGGAATTTTAAAAGTTGAAACTTTGGTTTGTTATCCCATCTGGTATTTTCATGTGTGAATTTTTCTTCTACAATTATAGTAATATAGTAAAAGATATAGTAAAAAAGATATGTATTTAATTATACACGTAATAACAGCAGCAAGAATTGTATTTGAGCAAAAGGTGAAGTAATAAAAAAGATTTTAGACTGTGCGGAAATGAATAGATTAACTTTAAGAATAAAAGGTAAAGAGGAATCGGTGTATTTCAAGACATGGGAATGAAGTTTCTATGTATGGTTAGAAAAGAGATATGAATAAAAGACGATAGATAGATAAACAATGTTAATAATGGAAAATTAAACGACGGAAATGACAAATAAGAAATAGATATCGTCAGAGTAAATGGAAAAGGGGGATGGGGGGAAGGAAAGAAGATTATAAATATAAATGTACAATTATGAAATGATAGGTTGGGTAAAATAGAAAAGAAAGTGAAAAGACAATATATAATAGTAGAAAATTGGAGTTGCTCGGATACCAAACAAGGGAAATATTATACAACAAAGAAGAAAGAAAGAAGAGAGGAATAGAGGGTAAGATAGAGGAGGTGAAGGAGAGAGAGGGATGGAGGGAAGGGGAAGGAGAGGAAGATAGGATAGGGGAGAAGAGTAGGGAAGAAGGTGAGAAGGAGGGAAAGAGGAGAGGAGTGGGGGAGAGGAAGGGGAAGGAGGAAGGAGAGGAGGAAGAAGAAGGTAGGAAAGGCGAGGAGGAGGAAGGAAGGAGGAAGGAGAGGAGGAAGAAGAAGGTAGGAAAGGCGAGGAGGGAGGGAAGGAAAAGAGGAGAAGAAGGTTTGTTGTGAAATGAAGGGAAAGAAAGGGTAGAAGAGCAACCCCAAATGAAATTAGAGTGTTCTATTCTCGTGCTTGATGGAACCCCAAACCTGCCACGGCTGCAGCCTTGGAGCCTCCTGTGTCTCTTGGGCCTCCTTCCTTCTCCTCCAGGACCTGGATGTATATGCAGCCTTCAAGACATGGGCCAGAGTCATAAAGATAGTGTAAACTGAGTCACTGTTTTCAATCAACCTCCCATTCAAATCATCTTCTGTCTCCACTGGAGTTTTTTGGATGCATCTTTTCCGGCCTTTGACAGAAAAAACATGCTTAGAAAAAGAACACTGAAAATTCTTGTCTTCATACTGGGAGTCTATAAAGGAAAAGGGTTCAAAAGTACCATATTTTGGGCTTAGTTTTTGCATAAATTGAAAGCTCCAAATACTATGGATGTATTTGTGATAGCCAAGATGAGTCATTATATAGTTTCCCAAAGTTGTGGTGACCCAGATTTTCTCTCTGATGGGTCCTGATAAAATGTCAAGTGTTAGCTGAAAAATATGAAATGTGCTTGAAAGAATAATGTGTTCTGTGAAGTGAACAAAGACGTTGACTTGTTTCCACTGAGAAAAGCTGGAATCCCTGAAGGGTGCTCGATGTCTAGTCATTGCAAATCGTTGTGATATAACGACACAAATTCCATTCCTGAGAAGCAAAGGAGGAAAAGTCCTCAGGAAATTCTCTCCCTCCTCTGTGTCTGGAGCAAGGAGACCAATCAAGATCCACCTGAAGTGCAGGAGCACTCGGACAATTGCTGAATACTGGAACCCTTCCTTGAGGAGCATCCGGTGGAAAAAAGGGAATTTACTTTTATCACTCAGAGTCTCTGAAACAACTCTATGATTGATCTGGAAAAGCAATGAAGAATGCTGTGTTATGTTTTGAGTTAAGTCAACTCCAAAATATGAGTTTTTAATAAATCCAACTTTGTTTTGATAAACATCTTAGAATAGTTTGTTGATTGGCCATTGTTGAAAATATTAAACACAGAATATTAAGAAGATATATTCATTTTCATAAAAATGAAAAATGAGAAACAAATTTAAAAAGAATAACAATCAAAATGCAAATCATATTTCTTGATCACCCCTACAATTGAATGCAATTAAACTCACATGTGCAGACATTAACTCAGCCTAGGTCTGCATTGGCTGTTTTGGCAGCTGCAAAATACTGGCGTCTCATATTTAAGCCATGATCCAGTAGGACACCAAGATTTCTCTCACAATTGCTACTGTTCAGCCAGTTATCAACTATTCCATAACTGTGCATTTAGTATTCCTTGTCTAGGAATAGGACCTTACTTTTCTCACCACTGAGAATTGCATTTTATTGGATAGGGCCCATTGCTTAAGTCTGTCAAGATCCTTCTGAATCCTGAGTTCATCTTCCAAAGTGTTAGCAATTTTCCCTGATTTAGTGTCATCTGCAAATTTGATGAATTCCCCTTCTTTCCCTTCATCTAGATCATTTGTGAAGATGTTGAAGAACACTTAGACCTGAAGAGGGCCTAAGACAGAATCTTGGGGTACCACACTGCATCCTTCCCTCCATGTAGGTGCAGTTCCATTGTGGACCACACGCTGAATGTGGTTGGTTAGAAAGTTTGAGGAACCATCTCACCCCAAAGGATGCATGCTGCAGAACCCATCAGTCAGGAAATTTTGATTGGTTGATCCAGGAGAAGAATGTTCTCTGCCATTGTTCCTGCCACTCTTGTCCCCCAGAGTGAGGTCAGTTCCCACTCTCCTGACCTTCTGCAAGAACCTGAAGACCTGACCTGGTCATTTGGCTTGTGGCCCCAATGGGGGAATGTCATGTTGGAGATGCTTGATTGATCAATAGCAGATCCCACTTCCAACCCTGCTCATCCTACTCCCTCCTCACCCCATGTTTTAGGTATAGTTGGTAATTTGTATTTTTAGTGCTATTACAAGTGTGTTTTTCTGTACCTTTATCAATGTTAATATTGTTAGCAGCTCAGAGTCACTTTGCAGTGAGATAGGTGGCAAACAAATGTAATAAATAAATACATAAATAAAGCCTTCAGCTGGAAATTATTTGTTATTTGTTCCCCAACCAACTATCAACTCTACTCAATAGGAACTTTGCATTTATTTAGACACGATATCTATTTGAGCAATGGGTCAATAATTGATTGGGTATTTTATATACTTTTTTATATCTATTTAGAAAATATTATTGACATCTTCCACCCAACTGGATATAGGAGGTATTATTTATATATATATATATATATGTGTGTGTGTAAATCAACCTGCCAACAGTGGGACTAACAACATGGGTACTTTTTTGGAAAAGTTCAACTTGTAGAAAATAACCTCTTTTATGATGAATTTGATGATGAATTTGATTCTAGATACAAAAGTATAAAAATAGTTGACATGCTGGCTAATATGCTTGTAATTTTTTTAATAAAGAGAAGAGCCTAATGCTGGGAAAGATTGAGGGCAAAAGAAGAAGGGGACGACAGAGAACGAGGTGGCTGGATGGAGTCACTGAAGCAGTAGGCATGAGTTTAAATGGACTCCAGAGGATGGTAGAGGACAGGAAGGCCTGGAGGAATGTTGTCCATGGGGTCGCGATGGGTCGGACACGACTTCGCAACTAACAACAACAACAACAAAAGTGATCACTGTAAAACATATATGTTTCATCAACACTAGATAAGATTGGAATTAACAGAACAACAGAGTTGGAAGTCAGGTTGGATGTCATCTAGTTCATTGTACAGAAGACCCTTTGATTGGACACGGAGCATCTCCTCACCTTCACAAATTTGCAGCAGAAGCTATCAAAGGAATAGAGATGCTATCATGAGAGGATAGGACTGTTTTAATACATGCTCCCATCCTAATGTGTACCCCAGTTCCCAGCCATGACACCTACAATGGACATAGTTAAAAGCAGCTCTTGAATTCCATAGAGAAGATATGGATGGATCTATCCTGACCCACTACCATCACACTCACATTACTATATAGAGAAACACACACACAAACCTGTGAGACTTTGTAGGGGCCTACTAATGTTGACATCTGGATGGAAATCTCCCTGTCAGCTGCATCAAGAAGAGCCAACAGGTGGTCCTTCCTTCCACAGCTGTAATTGGGAACATTGGCTTCTCCAGTAGAGAGCATGTCCAGCAAGGCTTCTGAAGTGCCAAGTGTGTTCAAATAGTTGTCATGCATATTGTAGCCAAGTGTGAGATTGCACAGGAATTGAATATTCTTGTTGATCTCTTGAATGGTGAAAATGAAGCGTTCTATTCCTTTGTAAGTATAAGATTCACTAGTGTAAAAAATGGTTTGGTTAATACAAGCATCATCAACAGCAGTAATAAAATACCTTTTTTCAAATTTCATCATCTTTATCAACACATGACTATTGAATCCAAAGCCAATATGGATCAGAAACCAAAGGCAAATGATAGTCACCCATCAACATTTAATATTTGTAAGTGTTGAGAAAATGGGAAGCAGATAAGAATCACAAATAATCTATTATTTATAGCAGCAGGAAGTGGCTGTGGATGCCGGCATCCCGATTCAGTCAGCTGCAGCCGCGGCTGGCTGTCGGGGGCGAGGTATTGGCCCCAAAGGATAGGTGCGAAAGCGCCTCCTGGATGATCGGCTGTCGTTTGAAGATCATTTGACGGCCGTCTCCAGGAGGGCCTTCTACCAGGTTCGCCTGGTCCGGCAGTTGCGCCCCTTCCTTGATCGGGATGCCTTATGCACAGCCACTCATGCTCGTTACCTCGCTTGGATTACTGTAATGCTCTCTACATGGGGCTCTTGAAGTGCACTCGGAGGCTTCAGTTAGTCCAGAATGCAGCTGCGCGGGTGATAGAGGGAGCTACCCGTAGCTCCCATGTAACACCGCTCCTGCGCAGACTGCACTGGCTGCCTGTGGCCTTTCGAGTGCACTTTAAGGTGTTGGTTACGACCTTTAAAGCGCTCCATGGCTTAGGACCTGGGTACTTACGGGACCGCCTGCTGCTACCACATGCCTCCCACCGACCCGTACGCTCCCATAGAGAGGGACTTCTCAGGGTGCCGTCCGCCAAACAATGTCGGCTGGTGGCCCCCAGGGGAAGGGCCTTCTCTGTGGGGGCTCCCACTCTCTGGAACGAGCTTCCCCCTGGTTTACGTCAAATACCTGACCTTCGGACATTTCGTCGCGAACTGAAGACCCATCTTTTTATTCGCGCGGGGCTGGCTTAATTGGATTTTAAAAGGGAATTTTACAAATTTTAAATGGGGTTTTAATTGATGATGATTTTTTAATATCAGGCTAATTTTGAATAAGTTTTTTAAGGGTATTTAAATTGTGTATATTTGTATTGTTGTTTTTATTTTGCCTGTACACCGCCCTGAGTCCTTCGGGAGAAGGGCGGTATAAAAATCAAATTAAATAAATAAAATAATAAAAAATCAGCACAGTACCCAGTCTGCAAAACAATTCATTTTTGAAAGTAGCCATCATAAAAGGAAGAGGATATTTCATAAGTGACCCAGAAAAGCTGTTCTAAAATCAAGGCATCCTTTATTCCTATAAGGATCAGGCATTGAATATCAACGAGCAGTTAGAAAAATATGAAAGTGAGCTGGTCAAGGTTAATTATAACAATCACTACTTGAAACAAAAGTCAGAATTCAAGTCAAGCATTCTAGATTGGATGTGGAATGGAAAATAATTTGGATTTCTTTCAGGTATTTTTTTCTGCACCATCTTTATATTTGGGTCTCTTCCACTAAATAAGACAAAAGAGGAAACCCACAGAAATCTGATCAATCAAAAAAATTAATCATTTCCTGAAATATAGGAGGAAGCACAATAAAGAGGGAAGAATGAAAGTGTCAGAACTGCAGATGGAAGGAATACAATTTCATCACACTGAAAAACTTACAAGTAAGACTGATTATAAGGAAGCTGGTTGAAAAACAACATTTTGTGGTTTAATGTTACTGCACTGGTGACTATACCGATGAGATGGTCTCCTGGCCTGTAATAGCTCCAGGGTCTTTCTCTATCCAGGTGCACCATATTCAGTGGGCACTTCATTCTAAGCTTCCCAGAGACCGGCTGGGACACCAATAGCATCGAAAGCAGAAGCAGGAGGTCCATAATTCAAGGAGCTGAATCAATCGCCTGTTTCCAAAGAAGAGTTAGATGATTTCAAAGCATTCTCAGAAAATGGAAGATCCAGGGGCTTTCCTTATTCAAATAGAAACAAATTGAGCTTTACCTGGAAAAGAGAGAAAAGTACATTCGGCAGCACAACCCCTGCCTGTGTCCTAAATCCTTTGCAAACCATTCAACATGAGTAGAGACTTATATCTTTTTCTGATGCAAGATCCATTCCATGTTGCTTCAATCTGACATCATATCAAAGGCAGACACTGGTAAAGTAGCAGTAGACGTCTCAAAGTCTGGGATTCTGATAATTACTGTGAGTGATAATTTGTGGTCTTCCAGGGCTCCATGTACTGAGGGGCAGCTGGTGAAAATGATTCTTGTGAAATGTTGCATATAAAACCCCTGGAGACACCCTTCTATAATGGTTGTCATCTTTCCTGTCAGGACATGTCCAGAAAGTGATGCTTGAGGAAGAGTTCGGAGAACCGGTAGTAAAAATTCTGACTGGCCTCACCCCGATCTATTCTCTGCCTCCCAAGTCCCAGCTGATCGTGAGGAAATGGGGATTTTACAGTATCCTTTCGCTGGAGTGGGGTGGGAATGGAGATTTTACAGTATACTTCCATACCACACCTACCAAGCTACACCCATCAATCCACACCCACAGAACCGGTAGTAAAAAATTTTGAAACCCACCACTGGTATGGTGTGACCTGATTTCTTGCCAGACCCACCCAGAAACTGGGTTAGGGATACATAGTGGCCGTTTTATTTATTTATTTTATTTATTATTCGTACTTTTATACCGCCCTATCTCCCTAGGGACTCAGGACGGTGTACAGCCATATTAAAAAAACATATATATATACAAAGTAAAACATTAATTTAAAAAACTTATTACATAGGCCGAATATTTAAAATAAAGATATAAATAATAAAACCCCATTTAAAACCCAATTTAAAATTTAAACATTTAAAAATTTAAAAAATCTAGTCCAGTCCTGCGCAGATAAATAGATGTGTCTTAAGCTCGCGGCGGAAGGTTTGAAGGTCAGGAAGTTGGCGAAGTCCTGGGGGAAGCTCGTTCCAGAGGGTGGGGGCCCCCACAGAAAAGGCCCTTCCCCTGGGCGTCGCCAGTCGGCACTGCCTGGCCGATGGCACCCTGAGGAGTCCCTCCCTGTGAGAGCACACGGGTCGGTGGGAGGCATTCGGTGGCAGCAGACGTTCCCGTAAGTAGCCCGGCTTTATGCCATGGAGCGCTTTGAAGATCATTACCAAAACCTTGAAGCGCACCCGGAAGACCACAGGCAGCCAGTGCAGTCTGCGCAGGAGAGGTGTTACATGGGAGCCACGAGGGGCTCCCTCTATCACCCGCGTAGCTGCATTCTGAACTACCTGGTGTCTCCGGGTGATCCTCAAGGGGAGCCCCATGTAGAGAGCATTGCAGTAATCCAGACGGGATGTCACGAGAGCATGAGTGACCGTGCATAGGGCATCCCGGTCTAGAAAGGGGCGCAACTGGCGCACCAGGCGAACCTGGTGAAAAGCTCTCCTGGAGACGGCCATCAAATGATCTTTGAAAGACAGCCGTCCATCCAGGAGGACGCCCAAGTTGCGTACCCTCTCCATTGGGGCCAATGACTCGCCCCCAACAGTCAGCCGCGGCTGCAGCTGACTGTACCAGGATGCCGGCATCCACAGCCACTCCGTCTTGGAGGGATTGAGTTTTGCTGCTTCTGTGAATCCCACTTGGTGGGATGGGCCCCATCTGAGTTTCCCATCACTCAGGCATTTTGTGACACACACACAAGTGCTTTGAGGAGCAGTTGGGAGACCTGCATTCCTGGTTTATCTGGGTGATTTATAGTTGAGGTTAGGTTTCTTACCTGGAGAACAGATGGAAATGAATTGTCACTTGATATGTACCGCTTGGCTTTGAATGAAGAACTGGGTGTTTGAGTGAGACGAGAGAGCTGAGGGGATAGGCAGGTCCATCCTGAAGTGAGGAAGATAGAAAGTGAGGAAGTTTTCTGACTGCAGGGCCTTCAACTTCTACTCTCAGGGTCTGAGCCTCCCGAGATGGGTGGAATTCCCCTTTACGGTCAAATATGTGCCCTTGTCAAAATGTAGTTTTTTTCTAGGGGAGAGGAGGAAGGATGGCTGTTGTCATTTGTGTTTGTTATGCTCTTTCAGGAGGCTGGACTTAGACCTGCTCCTTCCTCCCTCATATATCCATCTTTGACCTCCCAAAATGAAAATTGAGCCTGTAGAGACAATGAAAAATCTAGAAGAGTGTTTCTCAACTATGACAACTTTAAGAGGTACGGACTTCAACTCCCAGAATTCCCTAGAATTAGAATACCAGAATTGGAGTTGAAGCCCACCTATATCCTAAACATTGAGATACATTTACTTAGAATAATTATTGAATGAATAAGGAATGAGTGGATAACTGCCTTTTATTCATCTGTAGTTTTTTAAGTACATTGTTATTCAAAGAGATGCCAATTCACACAATAAAACTAGGAAAACACACCATGGGGAGATGAAGAATACATTGTAAGCCGCCCTGAGTCTTCGGAGAAGGGCGGGGTATAAATGTAAACAAAAAAAAAAAAGAAGGAAAGAAGTGTATTGCACTGTTGTCCTGGAGATCATTGCAACATTGAGGATTCCTCTCTTAGTTGTTCTGTTGATAGTAAGATACATATATGTTTATGCTTATATATACTGTTGTGACAAAATAAAAAAATAAAAAAATAAAAAATAAGAATTAAAACATTTTTTTAGACTTTCCTAGATATTAGGGTTAGGATAATATTTCTGTGCTTCAAAATTATGGACATCTGTTAAGGATAATATCTAAAGATGTAACAATTTCTTTTGCTGAAGAAGCAGTGTGGGGCTCTGGATGGGGAACATGTGAGAGTTTGCAGCAGCAATCACATCCAGAAAGCACACACAGGTAACTGATTCAGCAGGATTCATTAACTTCTCTTTATATATTACATAACACATGAAGTAAGTATACAATACCCAATCAGGTTTTTCCAACGTGGTAGCAAATACAAGCAAACACAGGCAGAGGAGAGGAGTTAAGAGTTTCAGTTTCAGAGCTCAGCACAGCTTGCAGCTTTAGTACAGACAAAGAGAACCTCCTATATACAAGGCAGTTAAGCTAAGCCATGCTCAGGCTCCTTGCTGTCTCTTTTGACTCACACAGCAACTATTCTGTTTCAGTTACCAAGCAGTCCCCATTTGCTGACCAACTTGCCATGTCTCATCATTGGCTGACCTTGTTGCCATGTCTTTTCCAGGTTATGAACTATCATACACTGATGGAACAACAGACTGAAACAAGCATTTTTCAAAGTTCTAAATACTAGAACAGGTAAACTGGCACATCTGGGAAAACCCAAATCTGAGAGGTCCAGGTTTTCCCTCAGTAAATCCCAAAACCATCCCCTCCCTCCTCAGTCAATCACATGCTCCAATCACCATCCGTCCCATCTTGAGACAGCCCTCCGACCACTCCTTCTCCAGCCTGACCTTGACCGACAGGAAGAATACTATTATGTCTAAAGACAACCCCTCTACTAAATCCCCCCTCCTACTTTCCCACATATGAGAAGGTGGCAGCATGGAAGCTTCCGGGCCAATATGGCTTCCAAAGCTCACACCTGCCTTCAGGAGCTTTGGAAAATAATTTGACTCCCTCTTCTTCATTGCAATCCCTTAGATATTGGAACACTGCTATCATGTCACTCCTAGTCCTTCTTTTCATTAAATTAAACATACACAATTCCAGGGGTGAAATGCTCCTGGTTCGGACTGGCTCGCGTGATCCAGTAGCGATGGCAGCTGCTGGTTCGGAGGACCGGTAGCAAAAATCCCTGGCCCTGCCCCCCCCTGCCTCTGCTGAGCCGCACCATCAGCAGAGGGGTTTTTTTTACTTTTAAAAGCCGGTTTTTCTTTAGCTGAAACATGCCTTTAAAAGTAAAAAAAAGCCTTTGAGGATCCCGCCCCTCAGCTGAGATCGGCAGAGCCTTTAAACTTAAAAAAAATTAAAGTCTCCTCTGGTGATCTCACCTGAGTTCTTCATCAGCAGAACCTTACTTGTACTCTTACATGTTACATGTTTTCTACAAGTAAGAGTAGAGATTCTAAGGCACTTACCTGATTACTGATGAACGCATGGCTCTTTTTCCAGCCTGAAAGCCCCAATTTCACTTTCAGCCAGACAGAATCAATTGCTTAGCTAATCTATTTCCTCAGTGATCAACTAATGCTGGCTGGCTTTGTTGGCTGAGGAACTCTGGGATTTGAAGTCCACAATAAAATAAAATAAAATAAAATAAAATAAAATAAAATAAAATAAAATAAAATAAAATAAAATAAAATAAAATAAAATAAAATAAAATAAAATAAAATAAAATAAAATATTTGTGCAGCTTTCTGAGATTTGGTGTGTTTCTGTACACTCTAACTACACAAACACAAAATCTCAGAAAGCTGTATGTGGCATTTTGCGTGTGTGTGGGTGGGTGTGTCAGTTGTGTGTGTGTAAAGTGTGAAAGTTGGTTTTTGAGCTTTTTTTTTTTTATTGAAAAAGTTTTACAACAACAATTAAATTTTCCCCCTCCCCCCCTCCCTCCAAAACCCCCCTCCCCCCGGACTTCCCGGAGCAAACACAAGGTATAGTTCATTAAACAAAACAGTCATACATTAAATTTTTAAAATCTAACACAATTATAATCCTTCTCTCTCACATAACCTGACTTCTTCCATTAAAATCAAAAACAACTTCCTTCATTCAAAGGCAATCCAAAATTTCTTAATCTGATATCTATTTTGAATATAATCAATCCAGTTCTTCCATTCATTTTCTTGTCTTTCAAGAAGGCTGAGATTTTAGCCATCTCAGCCAAATTGGAAACTTTCAATATCCATTCTTCTATTGTGGGTAATTCTTTTTTCTTCCAATATTGTCCAATCAACAGTCTTGCTGCTGTTATTAAGTTCAAAATCAACTTAGTCTCAATCACTGTACAGTCCGTTGTTATTCCCAAAAGGAAAAATTGCGGTAGGAACTTTATCTTCTTCTTCAGAACATTCTGCATAATCCACCAGATTCTTATCCAGAAAGACTTAATTTTCTTACAAGTCCACCATACATGAAAATATGTAGCATCATCACAATTACATCTCCAACATTTTGCTTGCATATCTGGATACATACATGATAATTTCTTAGGATCTAAATGCCATCTATAAAACATCTTATAAAAATTTTCCCTTAAATTCTGCGCTTGCGTAAATTTAACATTTCTAACCCAAATTTTTCCCATGTTTCCAACATTATTGGTTCTTGAATATTCTGTGCCCATTTTATCATACAATCCTTTATTAAATCTCTTTCAGAATCTATTTCTATCAACACAGTATACAATCTCTTTATATGCCCCTGAGTTTGATTTCTAATTTGTTTAACCAGATTTTCTTCATTTTGAATGATACCAATTTTCTGATCTTCTTTCCATCTAGCCTTTAACTGTCCATATTGAAACCAAGTATAATTCCTCCCTTCTTCTTTTAATGTATCCATTAAAACTAGTTGCGGCCTGGGAACGGGCCGCGGCTGGGGCTTTGGACCGTGTCATGCCTTCTCGGCCTCTGACCCGGCGTAGATCTCAATTGGCTCCTTGGTTCTCTGAGGAGCTGAGGGAGATGAAACGCCGGAGAAGATGCCTAGAGAGCTCTTGGAGGTCTAGCCGTTCCGAGGCTGATCGGACACTAGTGAGACCTACCTAGTGGCAATGAGGGACCTACCTAGTGGCAATGAGGGAGGCGAAACATTCTTACGTTTCCACCCTCATTGCATCGGCAGATAACCGCCCGGCCGCCCTGTTTCGGGTGACTCACTCCCTCCTTCACCAGGAGGGGCGGGATGACCCCTTACAGGGACGTGCTGAGGAGTTTAACGGTTATCTATACGATAAAATTGTTCAGCTTCAGGATAGTTTAGACCAAAATTGCGATGATCCAAGTGGGATGATGGAGGCACGTCTTGTTGAGGTTGTTTGGGATGAGTTTGAGTCTGTGGCTCTCGAGGACGTGGACAGGTTGCTGGGGAGGTTACATGCAACCACATGTTTACTGGACCCGTGTCCTTCCTGGCTGGTGCTGGCTACTCAGGAAGTGACACGAGGCTGGCTCCAGGGAATTATAAATGCTTCATTGTTGGAAGGAGTTTTCCCCGCTGCCTTGAAAGAGGCGGTGGTGAGACCCCTCCTCAAGAAGCCTTCCCTGGACCCAGCTATTTTGGGAAATTATCGTCCAGTCTCCAATCTTCGCTTTGTAGGTTGTAGAGAGTGTGGTTGCACGGCAGTTTCCCCAGTACCTGGATGAAGCCGTCTATCTAGACCCGTTCCAGTCCGGCTTCCGGTCCGGACATAGTACAGAGACAGCTTTGGTCGCGTTGGTGGATGACCTCTGGAGGGCCAGGGATAGGGGTTGTTCCTCTGCCCTGGTCCTATTAGATCTCTCAGCGGCTTTCGATACCATCGACCATGGTATCTTGCTGCACCGGTTGGAGAGCTTGGGAGTGGGAGGCACCGTTTATCAGTGGTTCTCCTCCTATCTCTCTGACCGGTCGCAGACGGTGTTGACAGGAGGGCAGAGGTCGACCGCGAGGCGCCTTACTTGTGGGGTGCCTCAGGGGTCAATTCTCTCGCCCCTCCTGTTCAACATCTATATGAAGCCGCTGGGTGAGATCATCAGTGGTTTTGGGGTGAGTTATCATCTGTACGCTGATGATACGCAGCTGTACTTTTCCACCCCGGACCACCCCAACGAAGCTGTCGAAGTGCTGTCCCGGTGTCTGGAAGCCGTACGGGTCTGGATGGGGAGAAACAGACTCAAGCTCAATCCCTCCAAGACGGAGTGGCTGTGGATGCCAGCACCCCGGTACAGTCAGCTGCAACCGCAGCTGACTGTAGGGGGCAAATTATTGGCCCCAATGGAAAGGGTGCGCAACTTGGGTGTCCTCTTGGATGGGCGGCTGTCGTTTGATGATCATTTGGCGGCCGTCTCCAAGAGGGCCTTTCACCAAGTACGCTTGGTTCGCCAGTTGTGCCCCTTCCTTGACCGGGATGCCTTATGCACGGTCACTCATGCTCTTGTTACCTCCCGTTTGGATTATTGCAATGCTCTCTACATGGGGCTCCCCTTGAAGTGCACCCAGAGGCTTCAGTTAGTTCAGAATGCAGCTGCGTGGGTGATTGAGGGAGCCACATGTTGCTCCCATGTAACACCACTCCTGCGCAGTTTGCACTGGCTCCCTGTGGTCTTTCGGGTGCACTTTAAGATTTTGGTTACCACCTTTAAAGCGCTCCATGGCTTAGGGCCCGGGTACTTACGGGACCGCCTGCTGTTACCTTATGCCTCCCACCGACCCATACGCTCACACAGAGAGGGCCTTCTCAGGGTGCCGTCCGCCAGACAATGTCAGCGGGCAGCCCCCAGGGGCAGGGCCTTCTCTGTTGGAGCTCCTACGCTCTGGAACGAACTTCCCCCTGGTTTACGTCAAGTGCCTGATCTTCAGACTTTTCGCCGTGAGCTGAAAACGCATCTATTTATTCAAGCAGGACTGGCTTAAAAGTTTTATTAAATTATAATTGGGGCTATTTATATTTTAAGGTTTGTTAAATTGTTTTAAATTTTGGCCACCCTGTAATATGTTTTGTTTTAATTTTGTTTTAATGTGTATATTGTGGATTTTTTATCTGGCTGAGTCCTTTGGGAGAAGGGCGGTATAAAAATTGAATAAAATAAAATAAAATAAATAAATAAATAAACCTAAGACTGTCTACTGTTCACCTCACCCGATTCCTAAGATGTCTGTAAGGGGCCTGCATAAGAGCACCAGCGTGCCTACAGTTCCTGTCCTAATGTTCCCTTTGATTGTATCCAATTAGTATAGTTATTTCATGCTTATATATATGGTTGTGTTTGACAAAGAAAGAAAGAAAGAAAGAAAGAAAGAAAGAAAGAAAGAAAGAAAGAAAGAAAGAAAGAAAGAAAGAAAGACAAGGACCAAATATTAAATGAAGGGATCCATGCTAAATATTAGACATTTTCTAAATATTAAGACATTTTCTGTCTGAAAGATTTCTTAAGTGGGAAGACTCTGCCTAGGATCATGGAGGCAAGGGGAGATTTGCCAATGAGGCCTGAATGGCCAGCCTAGATGCTCTACAAATGCCTTTCTATTCCTCTATTCTGTGATTGTATGGATTAATCACATGCTCCCACCACATTCTGACTGACCGGTTTGATCGCCTTGCCATCCAAGGGACTCGCAGGAGTCTTCTCCAGCACCATAGTTCAAAGGTCTCAATTCTTCGGTGCTCAGCCTTTCTTATCACCCAATTTTCACAACCATACATTGCAACATAGTCGTGACTATACGCACTTTTGTTAGCAGGGTGATGTCTCTGCTTTTTAGTATGCTGTCTAGATTTGCCATACCTTTCCTCCCCAGGAGAAAGTGTCAAACCGGTCAGACCTAGAGGAGATTAACCCTGACTGCTCTTTAGAAGGCCAGATCCTGAAGATGAAACTCAAATACTTTGGCCACCTAATGAGAAGGAAGGACTCACTGGAGAAGAGTCTAATGCTGGGAAAGATTGAGGGCAAAAGAAGACGGGGACGACAGAGAACGAGGTGGCTGGATGGAGTCACTGAAGCAGTTGGCGTGAGTTTAAATGGACTCCAGAGGATGGTAGAGGACAGGAAGGCCTGGACGAACATTGTCCATGGGGTCGGGATGAGTCAGACATGACTTTGCAATTAAGAACAACAACCCATCACATTCAATTAAACTTTGAATTCTTATCTGGGAATTGCAAAGCCACATGGAGCCCCACAATGTTCAAAGTGATGCTTTTTTTCCCTTCATGTTATCAAAATCATTGTGGTTTGCTTGTTCCCTCCTGTCACAACCCTAGGGATTGTCTCCAGAGAGTTATTGACACAAACATCAGCCTTCAGGAAAAAAAGCACCATATGAAATGATGCCAGGCTCAGCATCCTATATTTCATCAAAAGTCTGGAACAACACCAAGGAACTCGCTTTGTCTCCTTTCAAAGCTTCAGGGAAGCTTTGGTTCCCCTTCTGATGTTAATTGATAGAAAGAGAAGAAGATACAAGGCAGAGGATTGACGCTCAGGCGGATAAATGGTTTTCCTGCTTTTCCTTCTCATGCTGCTTCCTCACGTAGCTGATGGGAAGCTCGCTTTGAAATGCCCTCTGAACCTGAAGAAGAATGAAGCCGACCCACTAAACTTTTGCCAGCTGGGAGACCTTCTTCTGGGTGGGGTCATCGGTGCAATCAAAGCAACCTTCCTCCCTTACGATTTCAGCAGGAGCCCCTCTGCAAAGGTCTCTGGGTGAGTCAGTGCAGACACAATGAATCTGCTTCTCTGCTGGTCGGTTTTTTGTTGTTGTTGTTTTTGTTTGTTTTTATTTGCATTTATATCCCGCCCTTCTCCGAAGACTCAGGGCGGCTTACACTATGCTAGCAATAGTCTTCATCCATTTGTATATTATATACAAAGTCAACTTATTGCCCCCAACAATCTGGGTCCTCATTTTACCTACCTTATAAAGGATGGAAGGCTGAGACAATCTTGGGTCTGGTGGGACTTTAACCTGCAGTAATTGCAAGCAAGCTGCTGTTAATAACAGACTGTCTTACCAGCCTGAGCTACCAGATGACCTTCCAATTTCCAGACCTCTGCACGATTCCATTGTCATCTTTCATCCATTGGTGTCTTCTGGTACTGGAGAAAGATGGAGGAAGGGGGAATTCACAAGGCTAGCTAGGCTCCTTCATACAAAAATTGTTTATATATATAGCCAAGTCTTTTTTTGTTGACATCAGTTTAAGATATATTTTTTTTTTAAAGCTGCAAAAGGTAATTTTTTGTGTCCATTGTCAAGGTTCCCTCTTGGATCAGATTTTCCATCCATTGCTTCTTGTCCTGCCTTCATACCCAATTCCAGCAACTGTCACACTTGGCCAATAAAGAATTCTATTCTATTCTATTCTATTCTATTCTATTCTATTCTATTCTATTCTATTCTATTCTATTCTATTCTATTCTATTCTACTCCACTCTACTCTTCTCTGCTCTCCTCTATTCTACTCTATTCCATTGTAATTATTCCATCCCATATTTTCTATTCTATTCTATTCTATTCTATTCTATTCTATTCTATTCTACTCCACTCTACTCTACTCTATTTCATTGTAATTATTCCATCCCATATTTTCTATTCTATTCTATTCTATTCTATTCTATTCTATTCTATTCTATTCCAGCCCCCTGTTTAGGCAGGAAACCCTATATCATTTCAGACAAATTGCTATTCAATCTCTTCTTAAAAATTTCCAGAGTTGGAGCATTTACAATTTGTGGAGGCAAGTTGATTAATCCACTGATTAATTGTTCTGTCAGAAAAATTTTTCTTAGTTCTAGATTGCTTCTCTCCTTGATTAGTTTCCACCCATTGCTTCCTGTCCTACCCTCAGGTGCTTTGGAGAATAGCTTGACTCCCTCTTCTTTGTGGCAACCCCTGAGATATTGCAACACTGCTATCATGTCTCCCCTAGTCCTTCTTTTCATTAAACTAGACATACCCAGTTCCTGCCACCGTTCTGAAGTCCCACATTACTATTGTAGCGGTTTTTTTCCTACATATATTTGTTGGTTGCTTAGCAAAATGGACATCTATTTTTTCTGCTTGATTGGGTGGCCTCTAGTATAGCCATGTCATTCTTTTTCTTTTTCTTTTATATTGACCCATATGCATTCTAGGAGGTTTTCGTCTTTGGTTTTGTGCATTTCTGTAGCAATATAGTGGTTCTTTACATACAGTGCAACTCCACCTCCTCTTTTATGGAGTCTGGGTTTTTCCAAACAGTTTGTATCCTTCTATCAGAATGTTCCAGTTATGGTATAGTGACCAGACGTCCTGCTTTTGGCGGAACAGTCCCGCTTTTTAATAATTTGTCCCTCGTCCCGCGGCAATTCCAAAAGGTCCCGATATTTTTTTTTGTTTCACTCCCATTCTGAAAATGGGAGGTGGCAACGCAAGAGGAGGAGGCGGAGAAGGGGGAGTGGCAGAGAAGGGGGCGCGAGAGGGAGGAGAGATGCCGCTTGACTTCACCCGAGAGGAAGAGAAGAGCCAACAGGAGAGCCGAGGAGAGCCGAGCCTGCCTGGAATAGCTGAGAGGAGAGCCGAGCGTGCCTGGAAGAGCGGAGAAGCAGCAGCCGCTCCTCCTCCTTCAGGCAGGTGGCAAGACTTAGCGTGCATGCGCAGCCCCCACCCCTGCTTTGTCCCGCTTTGCCATCGCTGAAATCTGGTCACTTTAAGTTGTGGATTTCATCCCACCAAGTTTCTGTTATTCCAACTATACCATATCTACCTTCATGTATTAATAGTTCAAGTTCACCCTCTTTGTTCCCCAGACTTTGTGCATTTTTTTTTAGGCACTTGAGATCTTTATGCCTGACTCTGGGTATCCTTCCTATGTCTCCTATTTAGTGTTTGAGTTTATCTTCCTTCCCATCCCTCCTTACTTCACCTTTTGACTTGCTTTCTTGCTTGGAATTAGGTCCTGGAGACCCTAAAGATTGATCACCCTCTCCCTCAATTTTGGTTTAAGTTGAATTGTCTGGAACCCATACCTCATTTCAGACATTAATACAATTGAGCGTGTCCAGAAATATTTTACAAGAAGAGTTCTCCACTCCTCTGATTACAACAAAATACCTTATGCCACCAGACTTGAAATCCTGGGTTTAGAAAATTTAGAACTCCGCCGCCTTCGACAGGACCTGAGCTTAACTCATAAAATCATCTGTTACAACGTCTTTCCTGTTGAAGACTACTTCAGTTTCAATCGCAACTATACACAAGCACACAATAGATTTAAGCTTAATGTGAACCGCTCCAATCTTGATTGCAGAAAATATGACTTCAGCAACAGAGTTGTTAATGCCTGGAACACACTACCTGACTCTGTGGTCTCTTCCCAAAATCCCCAAAGCTTTAACCAAAAACTATCTACTATTGACCTCACCCCATTCCTAAGAGGTCTGTAAGGGGCGTGCATAAGAGCACCAACGTGCCTACCGTTCCTGTCCTAATGTTCCCTTTGATTGTATCCAATTTCGTATAGTTATTACATACTTATGATTATATATATATGCTTATATATAGTATAGTTATTTCATGCTTATGCTTATATATACTGTTGTGACAAATAAATAAAATAAAAATAAAATAAATAGCCATTTTCCAAAAACATTCTTCCCACCCTTTGTGAGGTACAGTCCATCCCTTGCCAAAAGCCCATCATGGAGATAGTACAGACCATGGTCCAGGTTTGGACTGGAAGAACTCCAAAGTCCCTTCCAATTCATTTGACTTCCTTACCTTCTGAGACAGATGAAACCTGGAATATCATTTTTCAACATGAAACAGCCATCCTTGCAGAATTTGGAGCAAGAGGTGGACATTTTAATAAGGCAGGAGGGGTAACACTAGGACATCTTTGGGAGCCCAGGAGCTACTTCTCAGTTCAGGAGGTAGTGAAATTTCTTCCTCTAAGCATCTCAACAGAATCTGGATGGTCACCAGTCAAAGACTGTTTATTCAGTTATTTATTTATTTATTGTTTATTTGTCACAACATTATATATAAACATAAGCATGAAATAACTATACGATATATAAGCATATATATATAAAACCATAAGTATGTAATAACTATATGAAATTGTATACAATCAAAGGGAACATTAGGACAGGAATGGTAGGCACACTGGTGCTCTTATGCACGCCCCTTACAGACCTCTTAGGAATGGGGTGAGGTCAATAGCAGATCGTTTTTGGTTAAAGCTTTGGGGATTTTGGGAAGAGACCACAGATTCTGGTAATGCATTCCAGGCATTAACAACTCTGTTGCTGAAGTCATATTTTCTGCAATCAAGATTGGAGCGGTTCACATTAAGCTTAAATCTATTGTGTGCTCGTGTATTGTTGCGACTGAAACTGAAGTAGTCTTCAACAGAAAGGACATTGTAACAGATGATTCTATGAATTAAACTCAGGTCATGTCGTAGGCAGCAGAGTTCTAAATTTTCTAAACCCAGGATTTCAGGTCTGGTGGCATAAGGTATTTTGTTGTAAACAGAGGAGTGGAGAACTCTTTTTGTAAAATATTTCTGGACACGCTCAATTGTATTAATGTCCAAAATGAGGTACGGGTTCCAGACAGGCGAGCTGTATTCAAGAATTGGTCTAGCAAATGTTTTATATGCTCTGGTTAGTAGTGTAGTGTTTCTGGAAAAGAAGCTACGCAAGATTAAGTTTGCCTTAGATTAAGTTTCCCTTAGACATCCTGAAGCATTAAGGATTATAAAGCTTAGATTAAATAAGACTTGTTATAGTCCTCTTTTTAGTCCATACTTTTTATAGTCCTCAGCTAGCTCTGTATAAATATCGTCGGTAACATGGGCCCTTTTCATCTCTTAAATTCATTATATCATTAACTATTCCCTAATTTACATGAGATAACACAAGAGAAGATGTATAAACTACTGCTACACTCTAATAAATTTATATTTTTCATTCTTGTTTTCACCATTTTGCTTAACTTCGTATTTCCTATTCTGAGACGATTTCATGGAGGTTATTGGGGAAATGATGATCATAACAAAGGCGGGTTTCAGCAGGTTCTGACCAGTTCTGGAGAACCGGTAGCAGAAATTTTGAGTAGTTCAGAGAACCGGTAAATACCACCTCTGACTGGCCCCACCCCCCATCTATTCTCTGCCTCCCGAGTCCCAGCTGATCAGGAGGAAATGGGGATTTTGCAGTAACCTTCCCATGGAGTGTGGAGGGAATGGAGATTTTACAGTATCCTTCCCCTGCCATGCCCACCAAGCCATGCCACACACACCAAGCCACACTCACAGAACCAGTAGTAAAAAAATTTTGAATCCCATCACTGGATCATAAGAATGTTAAATCGGTGCCTTATTATTATTTTTTTTTATTCAAAAAGTTTTACAAAAATTTTTCCCCCCCTTCCCCACCAACCCCTCTCCCTTCACAAACCGCCTCCCCCCCTGGCTTCCCGGAACAAACACAAGGTATAGTTAAAAATAAAACAAACATATGCTAAAAAAAATTTTTCCCCAAAACTATTATACCAATTCTCCCTCTCTAGCTCTGACTTCCTCCTTACATAACCAAAATCCTTCAAAAAATTAACAATAAACAGTAATAAAATATATAGATCAGTAGAACAAATTAATCCTAAAACATTTAAAACCAGCTAAAGCATAAAAATCCAATCCAATTCAGAGAATATCTCCCTTATAGCTTCTATAACCATATAATTTCCCCCCCAAGTCTTTCTTACATAAGATCTTTTGAGAATATTCTATTTAAAATTCAGTACAACAGATTATAAAATTTCAATACAGGGAAATTACAATATCTATTCAACTTTAGTCCTTCCTCGTCAAAATCCAGTATAAATCCAAATATCTAGTCTTTTATGATGGTTATAAAACATATAATTAACCCATTTCTTCCAAATCTTGTTTACGTATTGTCTTTCAGAAACGCTAAAATCTTTTTCTGTTAATATTTCAAAAAAAAAATTCTTTCAAAAATGATACTTTTGTCTCTTGCCATTTTTGATACATTAGTCTCTGTCTTTCCTTCATTACTCCTTTTGAAAAGTCAGTCACAATATTTCCTAATAGTTCCTTATGTCCAAGAATCCACGAGTTACTGCCGTATATTCCCTCAATCCGAAAAGAGAACTCTTGGAAAGCATTAACCCTGTGAATTTTTCCATTTCGGGAGACAGCCTCCTGTAGCACAAATTCAGTCTTTTCATCCAAACTTTTTAAAAAAGGCTTCTTTACATCCATTCCATATTCCAAGTCCTGATTACTTTGGTTAATTTCCTCCAAGCTCTCATCCAAAACACCTCCATTTTTTTCCAATTCGTATTGTTGAATAATTAAATACATTCTTTCTGTATAATCCTGTATAAAGTCACGAATCCATTCTTCTGAAAAAACCTCCATGGCAAAGTTCTTGCTGAAAATCCCCTTATAAAATACTTAAACAAACTAAAATAATCCAACAATCCACAGTCCAGTACAATAAGATAAAATCTCCATTCAGTTTCACTTTCTCAACAAGTAAACGCCATTTTATTTCATTGTTTTGATTGTAGATGAGAGGGAAAAAAAATTTTTTTTTAAAGAAAAAATAGAAGTCAGATTTAATACTTGCAATTTAAATGACTGATCTCCTGTGTTTTATTCCATCTGCTTATAAATATCCATAACAATCAATTGAAGCAGAAGTGGTCGCTCTCTTCTCTGTCTGCTTAAAGCAGAAACACACTGGGGCTGGAGCTTTGCCAAAGGAATTCCAGGGAACTTTCCCTTTCGAGTCCCCCAAACGGGGCCTCTAGAGAGAGCTCTACCTTTCCTTCTTCTGTTCTTTCCCTTCCCCTTACCGGGGAAGGTACTTTCAGCCGTTGATTTCGCCGGCTTTTACAGAATCCCAGCGCGGGCACCCTTAGGGCGTCCTTCGGAGAGAGCGGAGCCACCAGAAGCCTTATTATTTACAACATTCAAATTGTCTTTATATGTTGAGCAGTGATTTTGGTTACATTTAGACATTCCAAAAATTAGATTATCTTCATTAATGATGTTGTGGAATGTATTGATTTCCAGGAAGGGATCCATGTTTCCTGGAAAATTCTCTCCTTCCTATTTGCCATCCAGGAGATCAACCGGGATCTCCAGCTCTTAACCAACATCTCCCTGGGCTACAACCTCCATGAAAACCATTTCAACTCAATCATGACTTTGGATGCTTTGCTGGACTTGCTTTCCACTGGGGAGGCAAATATTCCGAACTACAGGTGTGGAAGTCATAAAAGACCCTTGGTAGTTTTGGATGGGTCCAATGATGGTATCTCCATCCAGATTTCAAATACGTTGGGCATTTATAAAATCCCACAGGTATGTGCAAGGGTTGGGGGAAGAGGCCTACTCCTCCTTTGAATTTTCCATGAAATTAAAGGGCAGCTTTTCATCATTGAAACCATTGGCCTAACGCAATTTAGAGTGGTTCTAAATTAACAAAGAACAGTAAATGTTAATCCAGTCAGATCTGAAATACCTTGGTCCAATCCAAGTTAGATTCTTCGTATTTGTGGAAGAAACATTGCACACTCAAGGCTTAGTGGAAGGAGGTGTAACCTATGAACAGACCAACCACAAAAAACATGTATATAGTCTTGCTGAGCTGCTTTCCTCTAGCATGCTAGAACTAGGATTGTTATCTTAGACTTCAAGATAATATTTAGTTAGTTAGTTAGTTAGTTAGTTAGTTAGTTAGTTAGTTAGTTTGTCAAACATGTACAGTATGAGATAACAGGAATAAGTAAAAACATGGCTATTAATACAGGAAATGGATATGAATAAATGAAGACAGTAGGACAGGGACGGAAGGCACACGGGTGCGCTTATGCAAGCCCCTTACAGACCTCTTAGGAATGGGGATAAAGATGATAGAGAGAGAGAGAGAGAGAGAGACAGACAGACAGACAGACAGACAGACAGACAGACAGACAGACAGACAGTGGTGGGATTCAAGTAATATAACAACCGGTTCTCTACCCTAATGATTTCTTCCAACAACCAGTTTGCCAAACTGCTCACAAAGTTAACAACCGGTTCTCCTGTAGTAGTGCGAACTGGCTGAATCCCACCACTGTAGATAGATGAGAGAGAGAGAGAGAGAGAGAGAGAGAGAGAGAGAGAGAGAGAGAGAGAGAGAGAGAGAGAGAGAGAGAGAGAGAGAGAGAGAGATTATATATTTGGTATATAAAGATATATACAATATCTTGGCCTGAATTTGACTCAACAAATAATACATTTTCCCTTTTCAGATCAGTTATGTTCCTGTTTCACAGGCTCTGAATGACAAAATTCTTTTCCCTTTTTTCTACCGAATGGTGCCCAAAGAAGGAGCTCAGTATCCCGCAATTATCAAACTGCTCCAGCATTTCAGGTGGACGTTGGTTGGTCTGGTTGCTCCGGACTCTGATGGTGGAGAGAGATTCATGAGAAGTTTGACTCCTCTGCTTGTCAGGAATGGCATTTGCATCGTTTTATCCCAAACCATCCCCGTAACTACCTCTCATTTACATATTGAATCTTTTCAATTGTACAAATGGAGTCAAGTCAATGTCTTTGTTTACTGTGTGGAGATTGATTCCTTCATTAGAGGAATATTCATTACTCAGAAGATCATTGAAGCTTACACAAAACCCACAGCTGGAAAAATCTGGATCACTTCAGCTTTGTGGGATTTTACTTTGGATTTACGATACACTACATTGATTATTCCATCCATCTATGGCTATATTTCCTTCTTAATCCAGACAGGTAGAAATGCCAACTATGGTGATTTTCAATCTGTCTACAAGGCTATGATAGAATTTAAGGACAAAGCATTTCACTGTTCATATTCCAAGCATGGCTTGTCCGTGAAAGGGTGGACAAGATGCCCAGAGAATAAGGATGTAGAAGCTCTGCCCCAAGAGCAGATAGAAGGAATCCTGTCTCTTGACAGCTACATCATTTATGGCTCTATATGGACTGTGGCCAGGGTCTTAAATGCTGTGTATTCATCCAGACTCAAAAGGAAAAGGAAGGATGATAAAGATCGGTTGGCTGTTCGGCATTTACAGCCATGGCAGGTATTCTCTCTGCATAATCCTCTGGTGCCATTCTTATTGTAAGGAGCAGCTTCTCCCCTCTCCCCTTCCAAGAAAGTATGAACTCTTGAGAACTTTGTGTTTCAAAAGGAGCCTTTTATTAAATGGTATGAAAGCAAGTCAAAACTCAAAGCAGGCTCTGGGGTCCCTCAGGGCATGCAGTTCAGGATAAAGGAAATTAGGAACCCCCTCCCACCTTCCAATGTGGATTCTGACCAATCCGCCAGTGTGAAGATGAACTGTATCAGCCTCTCTGAGAAACAGATACGAAGAGCTTCTCGGGGTCATTTTATAATCCACTCGTTTCCCCACTCCCCTTACATTTCCCAAGATGTGAGAATTCTCCAGGCATTCCTGGTGCCAGGCAATGGTTATAAATCAGATTAAAGTTTATACAAAGAGGACCAGGCAGGAAATTGGATATTTAGGACACATAGGAAAAGAACTAAATGTGATAACTCCAGATCCCCATCCCCTTCTTCCATGAAGAATGACAGACACATGGATCTGACAATTATTTTTGTTTAACTTAAACTTATCCATGGAATTTAGTATTTTATTCAGAGATCTAGCTTTCCTGACACCCTATTTACAGTCTGTGTAAACATCATTGGTAACATGGCCCTTTTCATATGCATTATAACATTAAACCTTCCCTAATTTACATAAAGATAACATGAGACAAGATGGCAGCATATTGGAACTTGCAAAATTAATATCAGCCCTAAAAGGTAGACCAGACTAAGAAACCAGTATAGTTGGTTTCAGGACTGCTTTTATTGTAATAACTATACAATAAAAGGGAGTCTGGCAATATTTTTCATGGTCTGAGCCTCAATACATAGTAAATGAATTTCATAACCTTTCTAAGCTAATGTCCTTTAAGGTTTTTTTTCCTTTCATTTTATTATTGTTACGTTATGTATTTTGTTGATTACGTTAATTGCACCCATGGACCATACAGAAATCCCCACTAAATATAAGCATGGCAGTAAATATATATATACATGGAATAGTGGAACTCTGTAGAATGATCCTGTCAGAATCTGTGCTCTATTTTCTGAGATTTCTCCTCATCTCTTTTGTTTTAGCTTCATCTTTTCCTGCAAAACTCACAGCTTTACAATATCTCCTTGGATGGATTATATCTGGATGAGAGTGGAGAGCTGTCTGCTGATCTTGACATCATGAGTTGGGCCCAGTTTCCCAATCAGTCAGTTGTCCGGGCAAAATTTGGGAGCCTAACAAGACAGGGATCAGGAAAAGCCATGTTTACTCTTGACCAGGATGCGATGGTATCCCCCAAATGGCTCAATCAGGTGAAAGAATTTTTTCTTCCTCATTTCTTTTCAAAACCACAGGTGTAGCAGAACTGGTCTCTGGAAGATTGGCTCTAATGACAGAGTCTTGCCGGACTGATTCTGCTGCACTGCCTCCTCTTCTGAGCCTCCAGAGTAGAGGTGGGTTTCAGCAGGTTCTGACCAGTTCTGGAGAACTGGTAGTGGAAAATAATATCACTGGAAGATCAGCTAGATTAACAGGCCCATATGCCCATATGTCATAGATGTTCACAACACATTTTCTACACATTGCCCTTGACATGTCTTCTATTTTTGCTTAGTCCCTCCCTGAATCGAAATGTGTGAAGAGCTGCCATCTTGGTTCCTTCATGGTGCCTCAGGAAGGGGAGCCCCCTTGCTGCTACGACTGTGTTCCTTGTGGGGAAGGGACCATCTCCACTCAGGAAGGTGGGTGGCTTTGAAGGGGAAGTCCCCATAGTGGGAGTGGTTGGAGATTCTGAATCCTCAATTTTGGTGTTTCCTTTTTTGCCTTCCTTGCCTTAAGATCCAGAATGAATGCCGTGAGGTGAGTTAAAAGAAATCATCTGACAGAAAGACCGCTCATCAGTCAAGCCCTGCTGTCAGCCTCTTTGATGCTTGCTTGCTATCAGCTGCCATAGTAACGGGGAGGGGGGGGAGATTGGCATTTGGGTGGGGAAGTGAGCTGGAGTGAAGGTGGCTTGTGTGTGAACCAAAAGGGAGGGATGGTCTTGTTGTGTCTGTGCCCCCCAAGCCGGGCCTCCTGCCAGAAAGTGACTTGGAGCCGGGCCTGCTGCCAGAAAGTGACTTGGACAGTGAGGGGGAAGGGCCGTCAGGACTTACCTTGGGAGCACCGGCTTCCCTGGCTCAGCTCCAGGAGCCAGAAGCAGGCCAGGTGGAGGAGATAATGAGGCTTCCATTCCCTGACTCTTTCCCCCCCAGGCCACGACCTGCAGACCCAGCTGACGGCAATCAGGCTTGGTTGAACCCTAGATTTCGTAGGCAGGAGAGGAGGGAACAACAGAAGCAAGGGTGGGGCAGGCCCAGGAAGTGCTGAATCATGGAGCCACATCCCACAAGATGTAAAAGGCAGCGAGAGCTGCTGGGTCTCTTTGTAATCCACTGATTAAGAGCTGAAGTTTGTTTCTAGGTGACTCACCAGTGTCGTGGAAGATAACGGAGGCTCTTGGCAGACACTGGCTATTCTGCTGCCAGAGCTGATAGTGCTGGCTAATTAAGCCATCATTCGGATGGAGGCGAGGGTGGACAGAACAGGTCTCATGATCCACTGTGCAGCTGAATAGACCCAGTCTATTCCCAGTCAAAGTCAACCGTCTTGGCATACCACATGGGTGAAAGCACCTGAAGATGTGCCCCACATGACACCATATGGAATGGGGATTGGACATTCAGCCTGGGTCCCTGGAGGGAGGAATTTGGGGAAAGTTTCAATATGTAACGTTCATGCCTTTTGGCTCAGATCTTGCTTTTTTTTTCGCTGCTATCATTTCAAACTCAGTAAAAGTACCTCTTCTCTACAAACATGGAGTCCAGGGTTTTCTTTCTTGGGTTTTGAACGGAGGCAGGCCTGACACCTGTTTTGCCTCGGAACATCTCTGGAGAATTTTTCTGAGGAGAAAAGAGGATTTTTTTTTTTTACAAAAAAAGGATTTGTCTTTGTACATTCCTTCCTGATTTACTTTCGGCAATTTGTCCATAAAAAAGGATAATTAAGAGAAAAGTGCCAAAAAAACAGTCACACAAAAGAGAATACTTTAAAGTACACATTCCAAAGTCTTTCAGATAAAAGGTGTGAATGAAATTGGTTGGTTGGATAAATATAAACAAACAACAAAATCAAAACTGAGGGAATTGACCGATCTGAGATGATGTATTTATGGAAGATAATAGTGGGCAAGGTAGACTGAAGGAGAAAAAAAACATTGCAAGAGGTAGATAAACCGCAGTTCTTCCATCTCTCTTATTTTCAGATGCAGAAAAATGCACCAAATGCCCAGAGGATAAGCATCCAAATGCAAAACGAGATCAGTGCATCCCCAAGATCATAACCTTCCTATCTTACAAAGAGCTTCTGGGGATCATCTTGGCTTCCTTTGCCCTGATTTTGTCCTTAACCACAGTGCTTGTCTTAGCCATCTTCATTAGATACTTGGAAACTCCAATAGTCAAGGCCAACAACAGGGACCTCTCTTACATCCTCCTCATCTCCCTCTTGTTCTCCTTTCTGACCTCCTTCCTCTTCATTGGCCAGCCAAGGAAAGTCACTTGTCTTCTCCGTCAAACTGTTTTCAGCATCGTCTTCTCTACTGCTGTCTCCTCAGTCTTGGCCAAGACAATCACAGTAGTGTTGGCCTTCCTGGCCACAAAGCCAGGCAACACCATGAAGAGGTGGCTGGGGAAGACTCTGGCCAACTCCCTTGTTCTTTCTTGTTCTGGGATTCAAGCTCTCATTGGCTCCATCTGGTTAGGAGTCTCTCCCCCCTTACCTGACTTTGACCCGCACTCCCTGCCTGGAGAAATCATTCTGCAATGCAATGAAGGCTCTGTCACCATGTTTTATGTCGCCCTGGGCTACATGGGTTTCCTGGCTGGCATCTGCTTTATTGTGGCTTTTCTAGCCAGAAACCTGCCTGGAGCCTTCAATGAAGCCAAGCTGATCACTTTCAGCATGCTGGTCTTCTGCAGTGTCTGGGTCTCTTTTGTACCCACCTACCTGAGCACTAAGGGGAAATACATGGTGGCTGTGCAGGTCTTCTCCATCTTGGCCTCCAGTGCTGGACTGCTGGGCTGCATCTTCTTCCCCAAGTGCTATATGATTATCCTGAGACCAGATCTCAACACAAAGGAGCAGCTTATATTAAAAGTAAAATAAGAATGTAGCGAGAGACAGGGACAACAGGACTGCTGGTGGCCAAGTGCTAAGGCAGGACTTTCCTTCCTTCCTTCCTTCCTTCCTTCCTTCCTTCCTTCCTTCCTTCCTTCCTTCCTTCCTTCTCTTCCTTTTCTTTCCCTCTTCCTTCTCCTTTCTTTTTCCCCCTCTTTCCTTCTTTTTCCTTCCCTGCTCTCTTAGTTCGCAGATGACACAACAGTGATTGGTCTCATTCTAGACAATGATGAATCTGCATATAGACGACAGGTCGAAGGACTAGCCTTGTGGTGCAACCAAAATAATCTGGAACTGAACACACTCAAAACCGTAGAAATGGTGGTAGACTTTAGGAGAAACCCTTCCATACTTCCATCTCTCACAATACTAGACAACACAGTATCAACAGTAGAGACCTTCAAATTTCTAGGTTCTATCATATCGCAAGATCTAAAATGGACAGCTAACATCAAAAACATCATCAAAAAAGGACAACAAAGAATGTTCTTTCTGTGCCAACTCAGTAAGCTCAAACTGCCCAAGGAGCTGCTGATTCAGTTCTACAGAGGAATTACTGAGTCTGTCATTTGCACCTCTATAACTGTCTGGTTCGGTTCTGCAACCCAACAAGAAAAACATAGACTTCAGAGGATAACTAGAACTGCAGAAAAAATAATTGCTACCAACCTGCCTTCCATTGAGGACCTGTATACTGCACGAATCAAGAAGAGGGCCATGAAAATATTTACAGATCCCTCACATCCTGGACATAAACTGTTTCAACCACTACCCTCAAAACGACGCTATAGAGCACTGCACACCAGAACAACTAGACACAAGAACAGTTTTTTCCCAAAGGCCATCACTCTGCTAAACAAATAATTCCTTCAACACTGTCAAACTATTTACTGAATCTGCACTACTATTAATCGTCTCATAGTTCCCATCACCAATCTCTTTCCATTTATGACTGTATGACTATAACTTGTTGCTGGCAATCCTTATGATTTATATTGATATATTGACCATCAATTGTGTTGTAAATGTTGTACCTTGATGAACGTGTCTTTTCTTTTATGTACACTGAGAGCATATGCACCAAGACAAATTCCTTGTGTGTCCAATCACACTTGGCCAATAAAAATTCTATTCTATTCTATTCTATTATCATCATTCCTTCTTTTTCTTTCTTCTTTCTCTTTCTCCTTTCCTGTCCCTTCTTGGATCCTCAAATGCAAAAGGGGAAACATTTCTCCTTTTGTTTTGGTTTGTTTTGGTTTTAGTTTGTTTTGCTGGGCCTCTGCCAGTGAAAATAGGGCCTGGGGGAACTGCACGTGGCTCCTCTGAGTCCCCCTGAAGCCCTCCCAAGCTCCATTTTCACTGGCAGAGGCACCATGGGCTGGTCCTTTGCTGTTTCCAGGACAGCCCTGCGGGCCAGATCTAAGCACCCCGTGGACCGGTTGTGAACCATGGGCCTTGACTTTGACACCCCTGCCATAGAAAAAAAATGGGTTCCTTCCCTTCTGTTTGCTGGAAACAATAGTAAAAGTTGGAAGGGACCTTGGAGATCATCTAGTCCAATCCCCTTCCCACTCAGGACACCTGTACTAGGGATTTGAACCACCAAACTGCCGACCTTTCTGATTGACAAGCTCATGTCTTAGCTACTGAGCCACCGAGTCAGGCTAATATTTAGCTCAGGCATGATCCTGTGTGAATTTCACTCTTGACCCTTAGACCCTTGGAGTGGCTGACAACCCTGACCCTGATCTTGAGTTTTGGACCAATTTTAGATGACTCTTTTGCATGTTCTTCTTCGATAAGCACACTTTGCGGTTAGGCCTTGGCTGTGTTTTACACTCCTGAGTCCCCTGCTACCTCTGATATCTGAAAATAAAACTCGTATTCTCTCAGGCAATTGTGTACTGTGTATATATAGGCTGAAATAGGAGTCAGAGATATCAGCCAAGATGTGAAGATACTGGGCTATTTTTTTTTTCTTTAAAAAGAGACTTTTTAAGCTTAGAGTAGTTGTCTCCAAACTAATAACAATAACAACAATAACAGAGTTAGAAGGGACCTTGGAGGCCTTCTAGTCCAACCCCCTGCCCAGGCAGGAAACCCTACACCATCTCAGTCAGATGGTTATCCAACTTTTTCTTAAAAATTTCCGGTGTTGGAGCATTCACAACTTCTGCAGGCAAGTCGTTCCACTTATTAATTGTTCTAACTGTGAGGAAATTTCTCCTTAGTTCTAAGTTGCTTCTTTCCTTGATCAGTTTCCACCCATTGCTTCTTGTTCTACCCTCAGGTGCTTTGGAGAATAGTTTGACTCCCTCTTCTTTGTGGCAACCCCTGAGATATTGGAACACTGCTATCGTGTCTCCCCTAGTCCTTCTTTTCATTAAACTAGACATACCCAGTTCCTGCAACCGTTCTTCATATGTTTTAGCCTCCAGTCCCCTAATCATCTTTGTTGCTCTTCTCTGCACTCTTCTAGAGTCTCAACATCTTTTTTACATCGTGGCGACCAAAACGGAATGCAGTATTTCAAGTGTGGCCTTACCAAGGAATTATAAAGTGGCACTAACACTTCACGTGATCTTGATTCTATCCCTCTGTTTATGCAGCCCAGAACTGTGTTGGCTTTTTTAGCAGCAGGTGCACACTGCTGGCTCATATCTAAATGGTTATCCACTAGGACTCCAAGATCCCTCTCACAGTTACTACTATTGAGCAAGTTATTTCATTTTGTTAGATAGTGCCCAATGTTCAAATCTGTCAAGATCTTTCTGTAATTTGAGCCTATCTTCTGGAGTGTTGGCTATTCCTGCCAGCTTGGTGTCATCTGCAAATTTGATGAGTTCCCCATCTATCCCCTCGTTCAAGTCATTGATGAAGATGTTGAAGAGTACTGGGCCTAAATCAGAGCCTTGGGGTACTCCACTGCATACATCCCTCCATGTGGATGTAGTTCTATTGAGGACTACACTTTGAGTGTGGTTGTTCAACCAGTTATGAATCCATCTGGTGGTGGTGCTGTCTAACCCACATTTTTCTACTTTATCTAGTAGTAGGTGATGGTCTACTTTATCAAATGCTTTACTGAAGTCCAAGTAAATTATATCGACAGCATTCCTCTGGTCTACTAATTTTGTCACTTTGTCAAAGAATGCAATAAGATATCAGGGTTTTGTTTGACCTCTGGGGGCCGGGGATGGTCAATGGGTATGGCCAGGGTGGGCAAGGCCAGCTTGACATCACTTCTTGAGGCTCTGTTTTCAACCGCAGCAGCTTCCTACAGCTCTCTGCCAGTGAAAACAGAATGTATAGCCATCCTGGGCCTCCATTTTCACTGGCAAAGGGCTGCAGGAGGCCATCACGTCTGAAGACGGAGTCTGGGTGGGCCTTGCATGGCCTCCGGCCCACGGGCCTTGAGTTTGACACCCCTGCGCTAGACCTAATCCCAGCCTTTTGCCAAAGTGCCAAAGTATTGTTGGGGGCAATAAGTTGACTTTGTATATAAATATACAAATAGGATGAAGACTATTGCTAACATAGTGTAAGCCGCCCTGAGTCTTCAGAGAAGGGCGGGATATAAATGTAAAAAAAAAAAAAGTAGACTCATTTATCTCTTTGAACATAATTATATATTTCCATCCCTGCCTAGCTCAGGGATGAAGCATAGGCACTTCATCCATTAAGACAATAGGAAAAGGAGAGTTTGAACAGAGCCTCGGTCAGTCTTCATTCGACACAGAAATATCACACTTACCTCTCCAAAGCCACATTCCCCTTTGCTTTCCAAATACATCCAGTCATTTCTCATCTGAGCTCACTGCAGGGCCAGGGGTGGCTGAGAATTGGAATGGAAGGCACCACATACATTCGACAACACTCTCTAACCAAAATAGACACAGGCTGTTGCTTTACACACACTCCTAAATGTTGGCAACAATCACATCATTCACCCTATAGGGGCACCCAGCACCCAGCTTGAATATTGTGAATCCCACTTCAAACACTAGTTGCTGTGGAATCAAATACAGGATCCCCCCCAAAAAATCAATCAAGGCTCGGTGCAACTATTATTTATTCTGAATACATTGGAGGAATTTCCCAAAAAAAGAGTAAATTCCACAGATAAAAAGATGCATTCATATTTATACATCCCAGGAAAGAAGGACAAAATGGTAATCATTTAATAGATAATGTAAACATGAATATTCATCATTAACAAATTCACCTCCTATCTACTGTTACTATCCTCAAGAAAGTGTTATTAACTAATTTTTTTTAAAAAGTATCAGTTGCATTGCCATAGCAGGTTTCTTTTTTTTTTAATTTATTTGCATTTATATCCTGTCCTTCTCCGAAGACTCAGGGCGGCTTACACTATGTTAAGCAATAGTCTTCATCCATTTGTATATTATATACAAAGTCAACTTATTGCCCCCAACAATCTGGGTCCTCATTTTACCTACCTTATAAAGGATGGAAGGCTGAGTCAACCTTGGGCCTGGTGGGACTTGAACCTGCAGTAATTGCAAGCAGCTGTGTCAGACTGTCTTAGCAGTCTGAGCCACCAGAGGCTCAGGTTTGATAAAATATGTTGAGAAATGAAGGTGTCAAGGTTGCCCCATGAATTCTTCCATATTTCTATCTTGTTAATGTTCCCACTTCCCCAAGACCTTGGTTTTCCCACAAATCTGCCTTCCAACTGCCCTTTAATTATTTCAAGCAAAATTGTTGATGTACTCATGTATCTTCATACATGAGCTTGGAACATTTTCTAGGTCTGGGTTATTGGAACATGTTGAGAGTGGAAAATCCTCTGCCTCACATTTCCACATTTTTTCTGGTCATAAGTTGCTCCTTTGTATTCAGGTCTGGCCTCAGAATGATAATGTAGCACTTGGGGATGAAGAGGCAGCCAAGCAGACCAGCACTGGAGGCCAAGATGGAGAAGACCTGCACAGCCACCATGTATTTTCCTTTAGTGCTCAGGTAGGTGGGCACAAAAGTCACCCAGACACTGCAGAAGACCAGCATGCTGAAGGTGATCAGCTTGGCTTCATTGAAGGCCCCTGGCAGATTCCTGGCTAGAAAAGCCACTGTCAAGCAGATAGAAGCCAGGAAGCCCATGTAGCAGAGTGTGATGTAGAACATGACAGCAGCTCCTTCATTGCATTGCAGGATGATCTCTCCAGGCTGGGAGTGGAAGTCAGAGTCAGGGAATGGGGGAGAAAATCCCAGCCAGATGGAACAAATGATAATTTGGACAGCAAAACAAGAAAGGATGATGGAGTTGGCCAAGCTCTTCCTCAACCATCTCTTCACTCGGTTTCCTGGTTTTGTGGCCAGGAAAGCTAGCACTACCGTGATTGTTTTGGCCAACAGAGAAGACACGGCTACTGAGAAGATGATGCTGAAAACTGTTTGTCGGAGAAGGCAGGTGATTTTCCTTGGCTGACCAATGAAGAGAAAAGGAGACAAGAAGCAAAGCAAAAGGAAGACCAGGAGAATGTAAGAGAGGTCCCGGTTGTTGGCTTTGGCAATGGGAGTTTCTTGGTATTTAATGAATATGATTAAAACAAGGCCTGCGATTAGAAACAGGAACAGGGCAAAAGAGACCAGGATGATGCCCAAATGTTCTTCATAAAACAGGAAGGATACAACTTTGGAGATACATTGGACTCGATCCTCATTTGGATATTTATCATCTGGGCACTTGATGCATTTTTCTGTATCTAAGAAAAACCAAAAGGCAATACTTTAAAATTCCGAGAAACCCAAGAGCAATATTTCGTTAATATTCTGCTATTTTGCCTTTGAAGAAATCTGTCTTTGGGGCAATAAATGACACCAGGAGCATTTTCCAAGATGCATTTCTTCACTTCTCTACAGAAAGAAACTAAGAAGAATATATTCTATAAAATATATAGTTGAGGTTTATAAAACTGGGGGAAGTCCAGGGATCTGAAAGATGACCTGTTTACTGTGCAGAACCTTCATAGGAACTTACATTACTAGAGGTAAATAATGAATAGACTAGACTAGACTAGACTAGACTAGACTAGAACAGAACAGAACAGAACAGAACAGAACAGAACAGAACAGAACAGAACAGAACAGAACAGAATAGAATACTTTATTGGCCAAGTGTGATTGGATGCACAAGGAATTTGTCTTTGGTGCATATGCTCTCAGTCTACATAAAAAGACAAGATACATTCATCAAGAATCACAAGACGCAACACCCAGTGACAGTCATATGGTACAATAAGCAATCAAATCATACTAGGAAACAATCAATATAAATATAAATCGCAAGGATACAAGCAGCAAAGTTACAGTCATGCAGTCACAAGTTAGCCTTCTAGGCAAAAATTCTGAGTCCTGCCAAATGGCAATTCTAATGTACTGTACTCCAAGGATTTGTGAAATCTAGTTGGCTGTCAGTGAAAGCTAGTCCTTCAGATAATCTGGAATGACAACTGGGAGCAGTGGAACTATGAGTTGAATGAGGTTTACTCATAGCTGTCCTCACCACCTAATTGTTATCAGCAATAACTTCTCTGTGATCTTCAAAGGGAGGCCCATGTAGAATGTATTGCAATAATAGTTCCAGCAGACGGACCTAAGAAAATTCCTCGTTTCAAAGAACTCAGCTATTCCTACAAAGATAAATGTAGAAGGGCTCTTCTAAACTAAAAAGCAGAAAAGATATTGTCTCTGGCAGTATAAAGCTTACCCAATCTGACATATCCTCCAATCATTATCCAGCCCCTCCTTGAATGTTATTGTTATTCTTCTCTTTAGATAAACAATTCTGCCATTTCAAAATAAAGAAGAAAACAGCTGACCTTCAATCTTTCTTTTAATCTCCACTTTCATGAAAATATTCTGAATGAATCCACATTCTTTTTTTTTTTTAATTTACATTTATATCCCGCCCTTCTCCGAAGACTCAGGGCAGCTTACACTATGTTAGCAATAGTCTTCATCCTATTTGTATATTTATATACAAAGTCAACTTATTGCCCCCAACAATCTGGGTCCTCATTTTACCTACCTTATAAAGGATGGAAGGCTGAGTCAACCTTGGGCCTGGTGGGACTAGAACCTGCAGTAATTGCAAGAAGCTGTGTTAATAACAGACTGTCTTAACAGTCTGAGCCACAAGAGGCCTGCATATTTCTTTGGTGTCACCCACCTTCCTGAGTGGAGATGGTCCCCTCTGGACAAGGAACGCAGTCATAGCAGCAAACTGGCTCTCCTTCTCGCTTCCTCTTGACAAATCCAGGAAGACAATTTTTGACACATTTAGACTGAGGAAGAGACTAAACAGAAGAACAAGAAATACCAGAGAAAATATGTTAGTAATAAGCAACCGTGGAAAATGTAGGTAGACATGAACATTAGCCAAGCAGTGTCTGTCTTTCACTTGAAATATCACCTCAGTGAGATTGGCTCTTGCTCCAGCAGAAGAGGCTTATTTTGGATATCATCTAGTAAATAATTTAGATTGGAGAGGCCCAGAGGAAGAGCCTTGTGTGCTATTTCCCGCATCCACAGAAATATTCTACCATTGGAGATGAGGTAGGTTCCCGCAATCCTGGTCTTCCAGAAGAGCCTTAACAGCTGGTTATGATAGTTAGTCTGCTGACCTGCTATGTTATTGGTGGCTGACAGGGTACAAAGAAGAACAGCTGATTGGGGCTATTCCAGGAAGTCGATCCACCCGCCAATCATCTGCTTGTGCTGAATCAGGCTGAAATAATGTGCTGAAGGTGACCTGGCTGTTCGCTATTTGCTGCAAGGACGTGTCAGAGTTTGCAGCAGCAATCACATCCAGAAAGCACACACAAGTAACTGGTTCGGCAGGATTCAATAACTTCTCTTTATATATAATATAACACATGAAGTAAATATACAATACCAAAAGCAGGTTTTCCAAAGTGGCAGCAAATACAAGCAAAACACAAGCAGAGGAGAGGAGTTTCAGTTTCAGTTTTAGTTTTAGTTTCAGAGCAGCATGCAGCTTTAGTACAGAAGCTAATCCACGTCCAGGCTCCTTGCTGTTTCCTTGTTGCTCACACAGCAAATACTGTTTCAGTTTCCAAACAGCCCTCAACTCTCTCACACATTGACAGAACGCTAGCCAGATGAATACCGATGGATGCTGGTAGGCAGAGGCAGAATTTTTTTTCTAATTTTCCTCCCCAAAAACTAAGGTGTGTCTTGTACTCTGGAGCATCTTATACTCCAAAAAATACCTAGCAAGGTCAAGGACTGTCTCACATCAGACAGTGATTATGATTTCATGTGAACTGAAAGCCTTGGACTCCTTCTTAGGAACAGAAGTCCTATTGTTCTATTCCAGTGGGGTGAAAGAGAGGCATGGATTACTTTGGAAAAGTCTGGGCTGCTTAAAACTATCAGAGAACATGGACCTGTCCTTTATCCAACTGGGACAAGGTGAAGCTTATTTCCCAATGGGATGAAACAGATCTCAATCCAGTCCAACTTTCTTCTTTGCTATTTGAGGACAAGGAACAAGCCAGGTCATGGTTACCAACAACACAATCCTTAGCACATTTTCATCTCTCTCACAGGTTTATGGAGATTACAGGAGGGAGACAAAAGGGCCATGATCTGTATCATAACTAGCCTCGTGGTGCGACTGGAACAATCTGGAACTGAACACACTCAAAACTGTAGAAATGGTGGTGGACTTTAGGAGAAACTCTCCCATACTACCACCTCTTACAATACTAGACAACACAGTATCAACAGTAGAGGCTTTCAAATTTCTAGGTTCTACCATATCTCATGACCTAAAATAGACACCCAATATCAAAAACGTCATCAAAAAAGGACAACAACGAATGTTCTTTCTGTATCAACTCAGAAAGCTCAAACTGCCCAAGGAGCTGATGATCCAGTTCTGCAGAGGAATTGTGGAGTCTGCCATCTGCACCTCCATAAGTGTCTGGTTTGGTTCCGCAACTGTTGTGTCTGCGCCCCCCGAGCCAGGCCCCCTGCCAGAAAGTGACTCAGAAAGTGAGGGGGAAGGGCCATCAGGACTTACCGCTGGAGCACCAGCTCCTCTGGCTCAGCTCCAGGAGCCAGAGGCAGGCCAGGTGGAGGAGATAACGAGGCCTCCATCCCCTGACTCTTCCCCCCCCAGGCCACGCCTCCAGACCCGGCTGTTGGCAATCAGGCCTGGCTGGATCCCAGGTTTCAGAGATACGAGAGGTGGCTACAACAAAGGAAGGAGTGGGGCAGGCCTAGAGAGTGCGAAGTCACGGAACCACACCCCACAGAGTATAAAAGCAGCCCTGGCTGTTCTTCTGCTCTGTGACGAGCAAAAATTGAGCTGAACTATTTGACTCGTGTAGAAGTGAGCTGAACTCTTTGACTTGTGGAGAATTGAGCTGAACATTCAGCCTGGATTACTGACTTCTTGATTGCCCGGCAACCCCAAGATAAGGGAGACTTTGGGCAGGCATCTGTAGATTCCCTGCCAGGACCGATAGCAGCCATGAACTCAATTACTGGCTTGTTTAGCCAGCTCGCATGGCTGAGGCCAGGAGGGGACAGAACAGCAACCCAACAAGACAGACACAGACTTCAGAGGATAATTAGAACTTCAGAAAAAAACAATGGCTACTAATCTTCCTTCCATTGAGGACCTGTATACTGCACAAGTTAAAAAGAGGGCTGTGAAAATATTTACAGATCTCTCGCATCCTGGACATAAACTATTTCAACTCCTATCCTCAAAACGATGCTATAGAGCACTGCACACCAGAAGGACAGTTTTTTCATGAACGCCATCACTCTGCTGAACAAATAATTCCCTCAACTATGTCAAACTAGTTACTAAGTCTGCATTACTATTAATCTTCTCATCATTCCTATCACCCATCTCCTCCCACTTACGAAAGTATGACTGTAACCTTGTTGCTGGTATCCTTAAGATTTATATTGTTTCCCTATGACTATCATTAAGTGTACTTTATGATTCTTGATGAATGTATCTTTTCTTTTATGTACTCCGAGAGCGTATGCACCAAGACAAATTCCTTTGTGTTCAATCACACCTGGCCAATAAAAAATTCTATTCTATAAAGTATAGTTATCCACCATCCCATGTTGGACATGGCCTAATCAGGCTTAAAGGACGTTCCATATTGTAGCATCTGAAGTACTGTTGCTTTCCAAGCTGTCTAAGTGTTCCATTCAATTCTCACTGAAGCTTAACTACCTTGGTATTTAGGCTTAGCCCACCAGAAATGGGTCCTAAGGCTTTGGAAATTAGAGAAACGTCTCCAATATTTTCCCCACCTTGTTGTGAAACTTTAGCCATGCAAGAGCATCTTGGTTGATAATAAGTCTCTCTCTTTCGAAACTCCCAAATTTCTTTCTGATGGGATCCTCGTTGGAGAGAATCATCAAGACCCCAAAGTCCAGATCTGCTGCTACATCTCCATTTTGGTCCAAGTAGAGTTTCAAGTGGGAAAGATTCCAAAACTCATTCTTCTCAAGAAAGGGGTGGAACTAGAATGAATTCATTCCCATTTTTTTTTAAAAAAAATCTTAGTTTCTTGTCCCATGTGGTCTTTTAACATTTGTATCTTTCATCAACAGTTGATTAAATCTGAAACACTGTATGCTTAGTTTTCAATTCAATGCAATGCAATTCAATTCAGGCAGGCAATTGCCTGAACTGAATTGTTTCAGGAACAAGTATTACCATTATCTTCCATTGTGGGGTGGGGAAGGTTTAGCAATGTTAGTAATTCATACATTGGCAAAATATATATTGATGAAATAAATAATGGACAAAATTTGGCAGTTAGAAGGAACATTCTTAGAACTGTTCTAAGTCAATTAGAACTGAAGTAGCTTCTTGGATGACAACTATGTTGTCATCAAACATCAAACAGCAAAACATTGTTAAAAATTAAAAACAAACAAACAAACAGGGAAGTCCAGATGCCTTAATGAAAAGAAGGACTAGGGGAGACATGATAGCAGTGTTCCAATATCTCAGGGGTTGCCACAAAGAAGAGGGAGTCAAACTATTCTCCAAAGCACCTGAAGGCAGGACAAGAAGCAATGGGTGGAAACTAATCAAGGAGAAAAGCAACTTAGAACTTAGGAGAAATGTCCTGACAGAACAATTAATAAGTAGAACAACTTGCCTGCAGAAGTGAATGTTCCAACATTGGAAATTTTTAAGAAGATGTTGGATAATCATTTGTTTGAAGTGGTGTAGGATTTCCTGCCTAAGCAGGGAGTTGGACTAGAAGACCTCCAAGGTCCCTTCCAACTCTGTTATTCTATCCTTTTGGAAAAAGCAACTTTGAGATAGTTATGACCTGGACGACTGAGAATCTCCGTAGACAACTAACTTTGATGGTTCCTTGTTTGGACACCATACCTGCCATGGCTGCAGCCTTGGAGCCCCCAGGCTGTCTTCACCCTCCTTCTTTCTCCTGTTGGATCGGGAGGAATATGCAGCATTCAGGGCATGTGCCAGAGTTTTAACAATACTATAAACATGGATATTATTTGAGATCCGTAACCTGTTCCTTCCCTGTTGGGTCTCCAGTGCGGCTTTCTGGATGCATCTTCTCCGACCATTGACAGAAAAGAAATGCTTTGAAAAAGAACAGTGAAAAGACTGGTCTTCATATTGGAGATCAACAAATAAATAAGGTTCAATGGCATCATCTTTTGGGATTTTTTTCCCCTGAAAAGCAATGGACCAAATACTATGGACATATTGAAGAACCTTGTGCTGTTTCAATGAATACGTTCCAAAGGTTGTGGTAATCCAGACTTTCCCTTCAATTGGTCCTGGCAAACATGGAAGTGTTAAATGGAAAGGAAAAATTCTGTCCAAAAGAGGAGTATATTCAATGAAATGAACAAAGACATTGACTTTTCTCCACTTAGAGAGGGCATCCCTGAGGGGTGCTGTGTGTCTAGTTGTTGAGAATCGTTGTGATATAACTACACAAATTCCATTCCTGACAAGCATAGGAGTGAAAGTCCTTATGAAATTCTCTCCATTCTCTGTGCCTGAAGCAAAGAGACCAATCAAGGTCCATCTGAAATGGAGGAGCAGTTGGATAATTGCTGGGTACTGAATCCCATCTTTTGGGAGCATCCGGTGGAAAAAGGGGAATTGACTTTTATCATTCAGAGCCTCTGAAACAGTTACATAACTGATCTAAAAAAGCAATGAAGAATTATTTTTTATATTTAAGGATAGTAAAGGTAAAGGTAAAGGTTCCCCTCGCACATACGTGCTAGTCGTTCCCGACTCTAGGGGGCGGTGCTCATCTCCGTTTCAAAGCCGAAGAGCCAGCGCTGTCCAAAGACGTCTCCGTGGTCATGTGACCGGCATGACTCAACGCCAAAGGCGCACGGAACGCTGTTTCCTTCCCACCAAAGTGGTCCCTATTTTTTCTACTTGCATTTTTATGTGCTTTCGAAACTGCTAGGTTGGCAGGCAGAAGCTGGGACAAGTAACCGGAGCTCACCCCGTTACACGGCAGCACTAGGGATTCGAACCGCCGAGCTGCCGACCTTTTGATCGACAAGCTCAATGTCCTTGCCCCTGAGCCACCGCGTCCCTATTTAAGGATAGATTAAGTCCAAAATATTAGGTTTAAACAAATTCAACTTGTTTCTTATGAACTTATTAGCAATAGCTATTATTATTATTATTATTTTATTTACATTTATATCCCGCCCTTCTCCGAAGACTCAGGGCGGCTTACAGTGTATAAGGCAATAGTCTCATTCTATTTGTATATTTACAAAGTCAACTTATTGCCCCCCACAACAATCTGGGTCCTCATTTTACCTACCTTATAAAGGATGGAAGGCTGAGTCAACCTCGGGCCGGGCTTGAACCTGCAGTAATTGCAGGCTGCTGTGTTCTAATAACAGGCTTCTAACAGCCTGAGCTATTACGGCCCTATTAGACTTATATACCTCTTCACAGTGCTTTTACAGACCTCTCTAAGTGGTTTAGAGTCATCATATTACCTCAACAATCTGGCTCTTCATTTTACCAACCTCAGAAGGATGGAAGACTGAGTCAACTTTGAGCCGGTGAGACCCGAACTGCCAAACTGCTGGCAGCCAGTGATCAGCAGAAGTAGCCTGCAGTACTGCATTCTAACCACTGTGCCACTGCAGCTCTTAGAATAGTTTATTGTTTGTTAGTCATTGGGCCAAAGATACAGGATATAAACAGACAACATTAACAAAACAATATGTTGTTGTTAGTCACGAAGTCGTGTCCGACCCATCGTGACCCAATGGACAACATTCCTCCAGGCTTTCCTGTCCAAAACATTATACAAACATAAAAGAAAAGAAACCAATTGAGGAACAAATAATAAGAATAAAAATACAATAATACATAAACTTACTGCAATCAATATATGAAAAAACAATGGCAACAATTTGCCTTAATGATCTTAAAGTGGAAATCAACATAGAATGAAGTGTCTTACAAGGCGATACTATCAATTATCCTTTTCTCAGCCTGCCTTGGAGAAATAGACTAGACAAAAGATGGAATTAAAATCAACGGCGCCTATTTAAATCACTTAAGGTTTGCAGATGATGTTGTTCTCTTCTCACAAGACCCACAAGAGCTACAAAAACACATACAAGAGCTGCACAAAGCAGGAGAGCCATTCGGCTTAAAAATAAACTTGGAAAAGAGTCAGGTTATATTTAATCAATTCAACAAAGAAAGAAAGAAAATTATATCTGGAAATGAAATAGATTGGATCATAAGAAAGGTTGAGTGCCAAAGAATTAAGGCCTTTGAACTATGGTGCTGGAAAAGACTCCTGCGAGTCCCTTGGACTGCAAGGCGATCAAACCGGTCAGTCCTAGAGGAGATCAACCCTGGCTGCTCTTTAGAAGGCCAGATCCTGAAGATGAAACTGAAATACTTTGGCCACCTAATGAGAAGGAAGGACTCACTGGAGAAGAGCCTAATACTGGGAAAGATTGAGGGCAAAAGAAGAAGGGGAAAACAGAGAATGAGGTGGCTGGATGGAGTCACTGAAGCAGTAGGCATGAGCTTAAATGGACTCCAGAGGATGGTAGAGGACAGGAAGGCCTCGAGGAACATTGTCCATGGGGTTGCGATGGGTCAGATATGAATTCGCAACTAACAACAACAATAACAACAAATGAAATAGATGAAGTAGACCACTACATATACCTTTGCCAATCTCAATGGAAGGCAATACAATAAAAGAAATTGAACAGCGTGTTAAATGTGGTTGACTGGCATTTGGCAAGCTAAGCATAATTTTCAAGAATAACCTACCCAGTCGGCCCTTCAGGAAGGCAAGACGCTTAAATCCATTGAGTTGAATCAAAGTACTTTCACATGTGTGCAGCAGAAGCCCCCAAAGCAATGGGGAATAGTGTCATGAGAAGATATGGCTGCCTTGATCCTTGCCCCCTCCCCACTGTGGATCCCATCCCCATCCATGACGACTACAATGGCCATGGTGAAGAGCACCTCTTAAATTCCATAGACAAGATAAGAATGAATCTACTGCTCACTGAGAACCTCTGTACTCACTTTACCAAACATAGAAACACACAGAGAGAGACCTGTGGGATTTTGTAGGTGCCTACTAAAGTTGACATCTGGATGGAGATGTCCCTTCGAGCTGCATCAACAAGAGTCAAAAGGTTGTCCTTCCTTCCGCAGCTATAGTTGGGAACATTGGCTTCTCCAGTAGAGAGCATGTCCAGCAAAGCCTCTGAAGTACAAAGCGTGTTCAAAGAGTTATCACGGATGTTGTACCCAAGTGTGAGATTGTGCAAGAGCCTTTTACTCTTGTTGACCGTATGAATGGCAAAAATGAATCGGAGGAATCTAGCCTTATCAGTAGATAACCCATCAGATGGTGTGGACCTGTAAAAAAAACATTTATCATCAACTTTCCCATCAAGAGAAATAACATTTTTTAAAAAATAATAAATATTCCTCTTTGCCTGCTGAGTCTAAAGCCTGATCCAAGCCTGGTTTGGATACTGATCCAAAACCAGAGGCAAATAATAACATTAATAGAGGTGGAAGGGACCTTGGAGGTCATCTAGTCCAAGCCCCTGCTCACGGAGGAAACCTATACTAGGGATTCGAACCGCCGAACTGCCAAGCTCAGCACCTTAGCCACTGAACCACCTAGCCATGATATTCACCTACCACCAGTTAATTTGTTAATTTGAATGTTAGGATGATGACAAAAATATCATAATTTTAGTAGTGCGGATTTTCACCTGTGTAATAAGTAGGATGAAATTTCATTCTGTCATTAAACTAGAACTGCCATAAAAGGAAGAGGATGTCTTATAAGTAACCCAGAAAAAAGCAACCTTAAAAACAAGCCCTGGTCTATTCCAGCAAGGATCAGGCAATGAATATCAACGAGCATTTATTTAAAAAAAGGATGGAATTTTATTTATTTATTTTATTTATTAAATTTGTATACCGCCCTTCTCCCGAAGGACTGGGGCTGGACCTAGGAAACTGCAGTCCTTTCAATAGCTACTTTAAAGACAAGTCAGTATTGAATTAATGAATTCCGGACAGGGTAGAAGGAAAATAATCAGAAGTTTTTTCAGCTGTTTAGATGTGGCAGGAAAATCGGTCTGTGAAAAAGAAGAAAAGAAGGAAAGAGTTACAACTGCAAATGGAGAGAATGCCTCCCACTGAATGCCGTACCAGTGAGATGGAGCATAAGGAGCCACGTTGAAAGGCAACGATATATCTGATATTGATGTTGCAGTGGTGACCACGCTGATCAGATGATCTCCTGGCTTGTAATAACTTGGTGGACTTTGTTCATGCCGGTTGTCCAAATTCAGTGGGCACTTCATTCTAAGCTTCCCAGAGACTGGCTGGGGCACCAGTAGCATCAGAAGCAGGAACAGGAGGTCCATAATTCATGGGGCTGAATCAATTCAAGCACAGCTCATAAAATCATCTGCTACAATGTCCTACCTGTCAATGACTACTTCAGCTTCAACCACAACGATACACGAGCACACAATAGATACAAACTTAAGGTAAACCACTCCAAACTTGATTGCAGAAAATATGACTTCAGCAACAGACTGGTCAATGCCTGGAATGCACTACCTGACTCTGTGGTTTCTTCCCCAACCCCCCAAAACTTTAACCTTAGACTGTCTACTGTTGACCTCACCCCATTCCTAAGAGGTCTGTAAACGGCGTATATAAGAGCACCAGCGTGCCTACCGTCCCTGTCCTAATGTTTCCTTTAATTGTATTCTTTTATGTACACTGAGAGCATATTCATCAAGACAAATTCCTTGTGTGTCCAATCACACTTGGCCAATAAAAATGCTATTCTATTCTATTCTATTCATTTTATGTATTCAATTCATGCTTATACTTACATATCTTATCTAATATGTACTCGACGAATAAATAAATAAAAATAAATAAATTCCTTTCGCTTTTCTAAACACAAACATAAAGAAGATATAGAAGAATGTAAAATACTCTGATACGATAGAAATGCCAGGGGGTTCCTGATTCAGACACAGACAAACCAAACTTCACTTGGAAAAGGAGGAAAAGGTATATTCACAGGCACAATTTCTGCCTGTCCCAAAACCTGTGCCATACGGAGTTTGACATAGTGCATTTATCTTTTTCTGAGGCAAGATCCCTTCCGTGTTGTTTTTAGTCTGATGTTTACCACAAAGTCAATCACTGGAGAAGTAGCAGAAGAAACCTCAAATCCCAGGATGGTGATCATGACAGTGAAAAGGAACTTCTCTTGGGATCCTGAACTTCTTTGCAGCCCTATCCACAGAGGAGTAGCAGGAGAAAAGCATTGTTAGTGAAAAATTACTAGTGCTCCTGTAGGAAGTTAGCACCCACCCCACTCTTAGGAAAATGAGATATTTTAGGAAATATTGAAAGGGCAGAATTGAGGCCTTTGAATGATGGTCATTGGCCCCAATGGAAAGGGTGCGCAACTTGGGTGTTCTCCTGGATGGACGGCTGTCGTTTGAAGATCACCTGGTGGCCGTCTCCAGGAGAGCTTTTTACCAGGTGCGCTTGGTCCGCCAGTTGCGCCCCTTCCTTGACCGGGATGCCTTATGCATGGTCACTCATGCTCTTGTTACCTCCCGTTTGGATTATTGCAATGCTCTCTACATGGGGCTCCCCTTGAAGTGCACTCAGAGGCTTCAGTTAGTTCAGAATGCAGCTGCGCGAGTGATTGAGGGAGCCACATGTTGCTCCCACGTAACACCGCTCCTGCGCAGACTGCACTGGCTACCTGTGGTCTTTCGGGTGCGCTTTAAGGTTTTGGTTACCACCTTCAAAGCACTCCATGGCTTAGGGCCCGGGTACTTACGGGACCGCCTGCTGTTACCTTACGCCTCCCACCGACCCGTACGCTCACACAGAGAGGGTCTTCTCAGGGTGCCATCAGCCAAGCAATGTCGGCTGGCGGCCCCCAGGGGAAGGGCCGCTAAGTGAGATGCCCTGTTTCCCCAAAAATAAGACATCCCCTGATAATAAGCCCAAACAAGCTCTTGAGCGCATGCGCATCTGGCTTCCCAACTGACTGCATATCAGAAGGTCACAAAGGTTGATCACGTGACCCCAGGGCACTGCAATCATCATAAATATGAGTTGGTTGCCAAACATCTGAATTTTGATCACATGACCATGGTGATGCTGCAACAGTGATAAGTGTAGAATATGGTCATGTCACTTTTTTCAGTACCATTGTAACATGGACACTTGTTCTTTATTTATACTTGTTTATATTGTATTTTTAGGGACAGGGTGGCTCAATGGCTAAGATGCTGAGCTTGTCAATCAAAAGGTCAGCAGTTCAGCAGTTCAAATCCCTAGTGCTGCTGCGTAACGGGGTGAGCTCCCGTTACTTGTCCCAGTTTCTGCCAACCTAGCAGTTCGAAAGCACGTAAAAAATGCAAGTAGAAAAATAGGGACCACCTTTGGTGGGAAGGTAACAACGTTCTGTGCACCTTTGGCATTTAGTCATGCCGGCCACATGACCACGGAGATGTCTTTGGACAGTGCCGGCTCTTCAGGTTTGAAACAGAGATGAGCACCACTCCCTAGAGTCGGGAACGACTAGCACATATGTGTGAAGGGAACCTTTACCTTTATCTATATTGTATTTGGATTTTCTTTGTCATATTGTGAGCCATCCAGGGTCATTCTGGAGTCAGATAGAATCTAAATCAAATAAGCAAACAATCTGATGTTTTTCTTGATTTTCACACTGGATATTCAACTGTGAAAAAGTTATTTGAAAGAAAAAGTCTTTCAAATCAAAAAGTGTGCATATAAATAGATAATAACAATAACAATAACAACAACAACAACAACAACAACAACAACAACAATAATAATAATAATAATAATAATAATAATAATAATAATAATAGCAATAATAATAGTAATAATAATAGTAATAATAATAATAATAATATCAGAGTTGGAAGGGACCTTGGAGGTTTTCTACTCCAACCCCCTGCCCAGGCAGGAAACCCTACACCATTTCAGTCAGATGGTTATCCAACATTTTCTTAAAAATTTCCAGTGTTGGAGCATTCACAACTTCTGCAGGCAAGTTGTTCCACTGATTAATTGTTCTAACTGTCAGGAAATTTCTCCTTAGTTCTAGGTTGCTTCTCTCCTTGATTAGTTTCCACCCATTGCTTCTTGTTCTACCCTCAGGTGCTTTGGAGAATAGTTTGACTCCCTCTTCTTTGTGGAAACCCCTAAGATAGTGGAACACTGCTATCATGTCTCCCCTAGTCCTTCTTTTCATTAAATAGGCATATTGAGTTCCTGCAACCGTTCTTCATATGTTTTAGCTTCCAGTCCCCTAATCATCTTTGTTGCTCTTCTCTGCACTCTTTCTAGAGTCTCAACATCCTTTTTACAACGTGGCGACCAAAACTGAATGCAGTATTCCAAGTGTGGCCTTACCGAGGCATTATAAAGTGGTATTTTTTTTTTTTTTTTTTTTTTATTCAAAAAGTTTTTATTAGTCAAAAAAGGTTTATACAAATACATATCAGGTATGGTAAATTTTCATTTTTCTTATCTAAAATAAGAATTTTACTCAAATTTTTTAACACATACAACAGCCATAAGGCAAGCAGGTGACACGAAGTAGCTAAGTTTGCAAATTTTAAATACGTAATAAAGAAGAGTCAAGAATAAACAGAATATCGTACAAAAGAGAATAAGGAAAACCAACACAATCCCAAATATCTTTATCACTTCCTAGTTTTGGATCTCAGAACTCTGGGTTCAGCCTGACCCAACTCCAGGGCCGCAACAGCGGCAGCCGCTTCAGCCCCATGATCTATAACCTCCCCTTCTTCAATTCCTGGGTCATCTGATTCCAGGAAGGCTTTGTGTTCCTCCACATAGGCCGTAGCCTCCATATTGTACTGATTTTTTCGTAATGCCCTCCCGGAAAATCATCAATCCCTCTGGCATCAGCCATCTGAAGCCCACTCCTTCTGGTACAATTTGCTTGACAAAAAATAATATTTCTTTCTTTTTTCACGTACCTGTCTGGGAATCTGCCTCAGAATGGCTATCTCCCTGCCCCTGTAAATCAGTGCCCCACTCCTATGTTTTCTAAGAATTTCATCTCTCGTCTCTCTTCTCACAAATTTGACATGAACCTCTCTGGGAACTGCATGCGTGCGTGCATATTGAATTAACTCTATAAACTCGATCCACATCCCAATTCATGAAATCAACACCTCTCCCAAGAAATTCTCCCAACAATTTAGTCACAACATCTCTCAAGTCTTCTTGGTCCACTTCTTCCAAATTTTGAAACCTAAGGAAATAAGACATTTTATCCATCTGTAGTCCAAGCACAGCATTGCCTGTCGTCTCCTCTCTTTTCTGCACTGCCCATCTCACCCTCCAAACCTTCCACTTTCTGCTTGTTTTCTGCTGAAACTTGTTGAGTATCCTTTAAATCCTTTTGGATAGTCACAATTTCTGCTCTTATTTCATCCAATTTCTTGTCCATATTAGATAACTTTTCCAAAATTCTCTCCATCTCTCCAGCAGTTGGTCTCTGACCTTTTGCCATTAAGGAAAAAAATACAAAATCCTCAGGCAGGCACGGTATCCTTGTAATTTCCTCCGGATCCACCAGGGGGCACTCACAGGAGCAACGAGTCCAGAGTACAGTTAGTCAACCAGGAAGCCGAAGGCAAGTGATGTCATCAAAATTCTCATAGTGAAGGCGGAAGCTGGACGCCACCACTGTTCCCCAGAAGGAGGGGGGGCCTCAAACCTTCCCTCCTAAATTTCTCCATCACCTCTTCTCTCCAGAGCTCCACAAAACCGGTAATCTTCTTATTTTAAGTTCTCCTCTCTCCAGAATAACTCGTGCTCCTTCCAACCGCAGGGGAGAAAACACCCCCCCGCACTCCGGAGCAGTCCACTCACGTTTACCGATATTCCCTTCCCTTCTCCTCCTCAATTCTTCTCCGTGCCCTGTTCACCACCAGGCTGCTGCAGTTATAAATCAATGCCCGGTGCCACGGGCCACAGCGGCCCAGGCGACGACCAAAATAATGGCCGCGGCCTGTGGCCTCCGAACCCCGCCGAGCCTAGGACGCGCCAGCATCGGTCCCCACAGTCCTGTATGTCGGCTGGGAGACCCCTGGCGAGCCGTCCGTGCGGCAGGTGTCCTTTTCGGAACACCTGGCCCCTGAGGGCCTCGGCGGCGGCCGGATTCGGGCGCTGGAGGCAGGAGAAGCCTTCCAGACGTCCGTTGCCGCTGGATACCGGAAGTCGTCTCTCATAAAGTGGTATTAACACTTCACGTGATCTTGATTCTATCCCTCTGTTTATGCAGCCCAGAATTGTGTTGGCTTAAATCGATTGATTGATAAACAATTGATTGATTGATAAATCGATTGATTGATAAACAAAATGAATGAATACACAGCATTGGGGCTAGTGGGAAAATAAAATAGTAGATTTGAAATGGACTACAAAAACCATCTAGATGAATGCTCTGCATTATCTGAATAAACCATTCAAACCATCTATCAGAAGCGTCTGCCTATAGCCCCTACTTAGAAATCTCCAGGTATGAAGAACCCACAAACTTCATAAGGAAACCATTCCTCATTTGTGCAGCTCTTCATATCCTGAAGAAAAATGGACTGACTGATCTTTTATATTTGGGAAACATGGAGAACTGGTGTTCTGCCAGATTCTTCAAGATGGACAGAGCTCCTTGTTAGAGCAGTCATCAATATATACCGGGTGTCAAACACACATCATCACATTGTCGTCCCATGTCGTATCCCAACTTTTTCCCCCTTTGCTAAAATGGGGGTGGGCATGGCCCATGGGCCGCAAATTTGACACTTTGGTATATACTGTTGTCCTCAATTCAGGTCTGAGCCTGGTGCTAAGGAAACAAAGGACGCCAGACATGAGGTCTAGGTTTTGATTGCTTTTTATTGGAGTGGTCCAAGGAAAAGGGCTCCTGGCCAAAATGCTAAGAGAGCCAAGAACAAAGGATTAAGAAAGCGTTATACATTTCCATTAAAGGAGAAGGTGGGACAAAGTGGGATAATAAGAAATATCATCAAATAAACATTTTAGTAATAATTCTACAATTTGCTCTATTGATCTCTAGCTGTCCCTATTCCTAAGCCTTGGCTAATGAATGCTCCATGAGTAATCTAATACAGGGGTCACCAACTGGTGGTCCGTGAGAAAATTTTGGTGGTCTGCAGAAAAATTATTTGCATTTTTTATATTGCACTAAATCAGGGGTCCTGTTGTGTCTGCGCCACACCCCCCCGAGCCAGACCCCCTGCCAGAAAGTGACTCGGAAAGTGAGGAGGAAGGGCCATCAGGACTTACCTCTGGAGCACCGGCTCCTCTGGCTCAGCTCCAGGAGCCAGAGGCAGGCCAGGTGGAGGAGATAACGAGGCCACCATGTCCTGACTCTCCCCCCCCAGGCCACGCCTCCAGACCCGGCTGATGGCCACCAGGCCTTGCTAGATCCCAGGTTTTGGAGATACGAGAGGCAGCTACAACAAAGGAAGGGGTGGGGCAGGCCTAGAAAGTGCTGAGTCATGGAGCCACACCCCACAGAGTATAAAAGCAGCCCTGGCTGCTCTTCTGCTCCGTGACGAGCAAAAATTGAGCTGAACTCTTTGACTCGTGGAGAATTGAGCTGAACATTCAGCCTGGATTGCTGACTTCCTGGTTCCCCGGCAACCCCAAGATAAGGGAGACTTTGGCAGGCAGCTGCAGATTCCCTCCCAGGACTGATAGCAGCCGTGAACTCAATTACTGGCTCGTTTAGCCAGCTCATGTGGCTGAGGTTGGGAGGGGACAGAACAGATCCTCAAACTATGGGCCGTGGGCCGGATATGTGCAATGAACACTTGCTGCAGAGTCTCCCACTTCAGGATTTTTTTGTGTGGGTCGGAGGGGGGCAGAAATTCTGACTTGGGGTCTTCTTCAGCCTCCTAGTGTGGGGCTTTGGGTGAAGGCTGGAGGGACGCGCCACTGGCGGCAAAGAGCCGGAGGGCCTTGTTCCAGTGGGACTGCATCATGGCCTGGAACTGGCTGACCATCTCAGCCTGCTGAGCCTCCAGGCGCCGGTACCTGGCCTTGCACTCCCGCAAGTCTTCCCTCTGCTTGTAGTCCTCAGTGAGGTGCTTTTGCTGAGCCTCCTTCTTGGTCAGATCCAATTTGAACTGAGCCACCTGTTTTGCCAACTCTTTCTCATGGTGGCTGCTTAGCTCCAACAACTGCTTCCTGTTGGGGCCCTCAGAAGCTGGAGCAGGCAGGCAAGGAGTGGGTGGGAGGGGAGGGGTGAGTAGAGGTTGGCAAGGCACCCCTCAACGTGAGTGCCATTAAGTTGGTCACACCCACCTAGTCACATCATCACCTAGCCACGCCCACCCATCTGGTCATTATGCAGATCATATTAGTGGTCCACGGGATTTAAAATTATGAATTTAGTGGTCCCTGAGATCTGAAAGGTTGGTGACCCCTGATCCGGTTTGGACCGGATCTTGCGATCCAGTAGCGATGGAAGCAGGTAGTTTGGAGCACCGGTAGCAAAAAATCCCTGCCCCCCTCCCACCGCCCACGCCTTGCTGTTCCTCTTCTCTGTCCCTGAAGCTCTCGGTGGTGATATAGCTGCAAACGGCCTTTAATAACTGCCGCGGCACTTCAAATGGCCACACTACAGCTGATCAGCACTGTGGGCAGCTAGTAGACCGGTGCCTCTATTTTTAAAGAAGATAGACCGGTGCCTGCCAAAAAAAGGCACTTGGTAGACTGGTGCCTCTCAGTAAAACACAATTGGAAGACCGGGGCCTCTATTTCTAAAGAAGGTAGACTGGTGTCTCAGTAAAAGGCAAGTGGTAGACCAGGGCCTCTCAGTAAAAGGCAATTGGTAGACTGAAGCCTCTATTTTTAAAGAAAGTAGACCGGTGCCTCCCAAGTTTTGTATACTTTATTATTTTTATTATTTATTATTATTGACCATGCCCATTCAGTCACCTGACCACCAAGCCACACCCACCAATTAAGCCACACCCACAAAACCAGTAGGGAAAAATTTTAGATTTCACCCCTGCCCTGATCTAATACACATTTTATTTGTTCCAAGCCATCACTATTCTTAACTTTTAACTGAGGTCTGCAAGTTGCCTAACTCTTTGTTATTTTTATCGGATGGGTGCTCTAAAACATTTAATGGAGGAACCCCAATATTTTCATTAGGAGGTTTGGGATGAAGGGCAATATGCTGCTGTGGTTATCAAGCTGGCTGAGAAAATGCATCCAAGGAGTGCTTATCGATGATTTATCTTATAAAAACCATGAACTACTGAATTTAGTTACAATGTTTTATTCCAGTGATGGCTAACCTTTTTGCCATCACGTGCCAGGAGGCGGGGGTGGGGGGGGTCACGCACATGCATTCCCACACCCATAATTCTATATGCCATGCCCCTGCGCATGAGCGCGTGACCCCACTCCCATCCCGCTGCTGCCATGCAATGGCCCGATAGGCCTGTTTTTCTTTCTCACCTGGCTCCAGAGCCTCTCTATGAGTCTGGAAAGAGGAAATGCCCCCCCCCCCCCCCGGAGGCCCTCTGGAAGCCAGAAACTGCCCGTCTGCCAACTTTTGGTTGGACAGGAAGTGACATTTTTTCCTGTCCCCAGCCTCCAGAGACTCCTAGAGTTTTGCTGGGGACAGCAAAAAAGTCACTTCCTGTCCAACCGGAAGTTGGCACACGGGCAGTTTCTGGCCTCCGGAGGGCCTTCGTGCGGGGGTGGGGAAGACCGGAGCTGAGCTCGTTTTCCCACAGATATGGCTACGCATGCCACCTGTGGCACATGTGCTATAGGTTCGCCATCACAGTTCTATTCTGTATCTTGGATTCACCAACAAGTGAATGAACGAGTTTGATGAAAGGAAAGAGGGACTGTATCTTAGAACTTGTGGTGAACCTAAGACCAAAGTGGCTATTGAGGCCTTGGATTTTGATGTGTCCATGAAACTCCCTGGGTCAAGATTGATTAAAATAATCTTAACATCTGTTGTGTCCCACTCCTCCTCTGACGGCCGAGTCAGGGAAGTCCGTATCAAGCCTGCCTCTGCAGCTCTGCCAAAGTCCTACCAGAGTCCTCAGGGCAGGCAGGAATCCAAGGTGTGACTTCAGCAATCCAGATTAAATTTTGCCTGACTCAGAGAATGCCAGAAAGCAGATCCTTTATATAGGCCATGGGGTGTGGCTCCATGATTCAGCACGTATCCAGGCCTGCCCCTCCCTTCCTTTTGCTGATGTCGCCTCTCCATTCTCCGGAAGCATGGATCTATCCATTGCATCGTTTCATCTCCAGCTGTTGGTAATCCCAGCTCGTGGCTGGCTTCAGGCGCATATGCTATCGGAGGGAGGTTTGTTTGCTCGGTTTGTCCGGGCATGGTGCCAGGGCTGGTGGCTGGAGGCATGCCAGGACATTCTTCTGTACTATCAGTCTCTGGCTGAGATAGCAGGAGATGAGAGGGGCCCGGCTGTGGGGGGCGGGGGCAGCGAGGCACAACATCCATCTGGAAATAGATTGAAATGAATCATGGAGGACTGATTCCAGTGGTGGGATTCAAGTAATTTAACAACCGGTTCTCTGCCCTAATGATTTCTTCCAACAACCAATTTACCAAATTGCTCAGAAAGTTAACAACCGGTTCTCCCGAAGTGGTGCGAACTGGCTGAATCCCACCACTGACTGATTCGTCATATTTTGAAACATAACTTTCTAGAAGAACAGCGGCCTGAGAGCAGACAAGCCAAAGTCTGAAATTATGCAGAGGCACACAGCGTCTAAATTGTAGGTCAACCATGAATATTCTATATTTTTAGAGCTTTGTGGCTCAGGATACATAACTTTGCATTATTGCTTGTATTTGCCATTCACTGGGCAAGGTGACAGTTGAACAATTCCTGGAGAGAGAAAAAGGAAGAAACCCCCAGTGCTTCCATAATTATAGGGTAGAAGCAGGACACCTATCACAGCTCCTTTGCAGAGCTGGAAGTGTGCCTGTAGACAAGAACTCATTTCCAAAGATGCAGAAACACTCTCCCATTCTGCGTTTGTGATATATTTTTTTTTAACCATGCAAAGTTCTGATGACTGGTTTTTGACTGAGATTGATTTTGTTCTTGGGGACTTAGGACACTATTGCACGAGCCTTTATGTGGTGATCCCCTTGAGCGTTGGCTTTCAAAATCAAAGTAAATTTTGGCTCCCATTTAGCAGGCAGCTGTTTCAGATCAGTGTCACGCTCAGGCACTAATTAGCCCCTGGGGTTTTCTCTTTAGCCACTTTGCCAACAAATATCAAATTTATTTTTCTTCAGCCACAGGTGCCGTGTATTCTCTCTGGGGCCAATTTCAAGGATGCAGCTTCCAAACCTTTCAATTCTCGATGACGGATTTAATTCTCACTCAGCCCTATCATTATGAACTATATGGGGATTATTTCCCTTTCATTTCTCTCCAGAGAAATGCCCAACAAACTCTGAGTCCAAGAACTAGTTGAATTAGCCAGGGATCTCTCGTGAGAAGGAAAATTATTATTCTCAAAAGTTTTATCTCTGCTCTTCGATGGAATCCTCCAGTGGAGACTTTGGGCAGAGACAGATGGAGTAATAGCCGTAATAGCTCAGGCTGTAAGAAGCCTGTTATTAGAACACAGCAGCCTGCAATTACTGCAGGTTCAAGCCCGGCCCGAGGTTGACTCAGCCTTCCATCCTTTATAAGGTAGGTAAAATGAGGACCCAGATTGTTGGGGGGGCAATAAGTTGACTTTGTAAATATACAAATAGAATGAGACTATTGCCTTATACACTGTAAGCCGCCCTGAGTCTTCGGAGAAGGGCGGGATATAAATGTAAATTAAAAAATAAAATGGAGTCAGCTGCAGTTCATGTCTCACACTGGCCCAGAAGGGCCTAAATGGAAATCTTTCCTGATTGAGAAGTTGGCTTTAGGGCAAAAATGTCACAAGAATTTCAGACTTTGCATTCCCCTCCTCACTCCCATTTTCTGTATTTCTTTTTTTCTTTTTCTTTCTTTTTTCTTTTTTTGCATTTATATCCCGCCCTTCTCCGAAGACTCAGGGCGGCTTACACTATGTCAAGCAATAGTCTTCATCCATTTGTATATTATATACAAAGTCAACTTATTGCCCCCAACAATCTGGGTCCTCATTTTACCTACCTTATAAAGGATGGAAGGCTGAGTCAACCTTGGGCCTGGTGGGACTTGAACCTGCAATAATTGCAAGCAGCTGGTGTTAATAACAGACTGCATTAGCCTGTTGAGCCACCAGAGGCACATTTATTCTTCACATAAAAGAAAAGAAAAGAAAAGAAAAGAAAAGAAGGTCTGAGTGCAACTGGAAGCATTTGTTTAAGGTAATAGAAAATACAAAACAACATAAATAGTATAGAGAATAATCCTTAGACAAGTAATTGGGACGAAAAGACTAATTTTTCCGCGGCCACCTTTTTCACCTCTTTTTCATGGGTCCAAATGAGACTCTACTTTCTTACTAGTGATTCAATGGGTGCAAGATTCTCCATTACTCCCTTGTATACCTTGTTGGAAGAAATGTCCATCTGGGTTCAGGTCCAAGTGGGGAGAAAGGCACTGGAAACATGGTGGCTGTTTGGAAAGATGGTTTAATGGTGGACAGGACCACATGGTTTTGAGGTCCTGGGGCAAAATGGGCAGAAATGCTGAGACTGCCTGGGCTTTGTGCCCTCTGTGGGCTTTTGAATTTGAGCTTGTATTCTGATTGGTTGTCAGACTCCCATGGGGCCATGCAGGGGTAACTTTGTAGGTTGTCTGTGTCCCAGGATTGATTAAAACTTGCTCGGTGATGAGTGTAATGAAGGGGCTTTGGGCAATTCCTATTATGGCTCTGCTTGAAGGAGGTAGGTCTTTGCAATGTAGAATAGACTGGCCCAGGTCTTAATGGCCCATTGACAAAAGTGGGGGGGCTGAGCTTCTGCCTTCCTTCTAGGGGAAATATTTTGCCCTTTTAATATTTCCTAAAATATCTCATTTTCCCAGGAGAGGGTGGGTGCCAAATTATTTCAAGCAAAAACATTGTCCTGCTGATGGTAAGAGAACAGCCTGGCCCATTTTTTAGGTTTGACCCGTTGGAATATGATGAGAGTGGAAATTCTTCTGTATCAAATTTTCCCATTTCTTCTGGTTGTTAGATGCTCCTTTGTATTCAGTTCTGGCCTTAGAATGATAATGTAACACTTGGGGATGAAGATGCAGCCCAGCAGCCCAGCATTGGAGGACAATATGGAGAAGATCTGAACAGCCACCGTGTATTTCCCTTTGGTGCTGAGGTAGGTAGGGACAAAGGTAATCCAAACACTGCAGAAGACCAGCATGCTGAAGGTGATCAGCTTGGCCTCATTGAAGGCTGCAGGGAGATTCCTGGCCAGAAAAGCCACCGTGAAGCAGATGGCAGCCAGGAAGCCCATGTAGCTGAGGGTGATGTAGAACATGACAACAGAGCCTTCGTTGCATTGCAGGATGGCCACTCCTGGCTGAGAGTGGAGGTCAACATCAGGGAATGGGGGAGAAACCCCCAACCAGATGGAGCAGGTCATAATTTGGACAGCAGAACAAGAAAGGATGATGGAGTTGGTCAAGCTCTTCCCCAACCATTTTTTCATTTGATTTCCTGGTTTTGTGGCCAGGAAAGCCAGCACTACTGTGATGGTTTTGGCCAAGAGACAAGAAATGGCAACTGAGAAGATGATGCTGAAAAGTATTTGTCGGAGAAGGCAGGTGATTTTCTTTGGTTGACCAATGAAGAGAAAAGAAGACAAGAAGCAAAGCAGGAGGGAAACCAGAAGGATGTAAGAGAGGTCCCGGTTATTAGCTTTGACAATGGGAGTTTCTAGGTATTTAATGAATATGATTAGAATGAGGCCTGTGGTTAGGGAAAAAAATAAGACAAGAGAGACAAGGATGATGCCCAGATGTTCTTCGTAAGACAGGAAGGTTATAACTTTAGGGATACACTGGACTCGGTCCTCATTTGGATATTCATCATCTGGACACTTGGTGCATTTTTCCATATCTGTGAAAACCAAAAAGCAATATATTTTTTAATGTTCTGTTCTTTGGTTATTCAAGAAAGATCTTCTTGAGACAACAGGGGCATGTTCCGAGATGCAATTCTTAACATCTCCAGAGACAAAGATAAAAGATATCATTGTTCTAATATATAGAACAATACTTTGGTCACAGAAGCACGAAGCCGAAAGCACCAGCCTGAAGATGATGAGTGAGACCTCGTCGAAACATCGCCACGTTACTCTTAACCTTACACGGGAAAAGACATGAATATGCCAAGACCTACTATTTGTGTGTGTGTGTGTGTGTGTGTGTGTGTGTGTGTAGGTCTTTGGTTATTCGGGTTTTCTCCCGCATAAAATTGGAAGTGTCTTGGCGACGTTTCAACGAAGTCTCATTCGTCATCTTCAGGCTTCAGCTTCGTGCTTCTGGGAGCAATGTGTGATTGCAGCTATTTCTTCCTTTTTAACTGCTAGTGGGGGTTTGAACTGATTGGGTGGGAGCTTGGCTGTGCTCTGATTGGATGGGGTTTTTTCGTGCTCTGATTGGCTGGGGGTGTGTCCTGTTTGGGTGGGGGCTTGGTTGTGCTCAGATTAGTCTGAGTTGCAGAGGGATTTGAGCTGATGAGCTGCATTGCTGTTGTTTGGTTTCGTATTCGTGGTCGTGCTACATCTTCATAGTGGGTGTCAGTCTGCTGCATGTATGGATTGGAGGGGTTTGAAATGGCTAATGTTGCAGCTGCGGTCTGGCTTCTGGTCCTTGGTCATGCTTCATGATTAGTGTGGGTTTGGGTCTGCTTTCTGGGTAGAAGTGTGGTGGACCTCGTGTGTGGACCTCGTGAGTGTGGGTCTGGTTAAAAAACATATAGATAGATAGATAGATAGATAGATAGATAGATAGATAGATAGATAGATAGATAGATAGATAGATAGATAGATAGATAGATAGATTCTGAGGTTTTCATGCGTGTTTGTATGTAGGTCTTTGGTTATTCAGGTATTCTCCCGCCTAAAATTGGAAGTGTCTTGGCGACGTTTCAACAAAATCTCATTCGTCATCTTCAGGCTGGTGTTTGCAGTTCATGCTTCTAGGAGCAATATAAATTATTATAAATATACATAAATCCTATGAATGTGGGAAATTCCAAGGACCTGAATGGTTTCCAATGTAAGGTGCAGAACCATTATTAGAGCTAGAACCAGTTAATATTTCTAGGCACACTTCCTCATTCCAAGTGATATTTCTTAATACATTGGACATGGAAGATGCCTATTCTGTATTATATGGTTGGCTGGAAGAGAAAGCTAATCCTGCAAATAATCTGGTATGGCTCCTGAGAACAGTGGTATTATGGGTGTAATGAAGTGCACCCATCTCATTGTGGACCAGCAACACCTTCTCAGTGATCCTGAAGAAGAGGCCCATGTGGAGTGCATTCAGTGGTGGGTTTCTACCAGTTTGCCTCGGTTCAGGTAAACCAGTAGTGGTGGCAGTAGGAGGCTCCACCCACCCGCCTGGACATCATCATAGATGCTTTGTGCTTGCGCAGAAGGTTCTGCACATGTGCAGAAGCGCCGCATACAAGCAAAGCAAGCACGCACGCACACACATGCTCCCGGTTGCAAACCGGTAGTGAAGGTAAGAGGAACCCACTACTGAGTGTATTGTAATAACGCTTCCAGAAGATGGACCTAAGACAACTCCTCAAATTTCAGAGAATTCAGATATTCCTTGAAAAGTAAATCTGGCTGTATATATCCAAACTGAAAAGGAGATGAGATATTTTCCCTGGGAATATAAGAGAATAACAAAGTTGAAATGGTGTAGAGTTTCCTGCCTAGGCAGGGGGTTGGACTAGAAGACCTCCAAGGTCTCTTCCAACTCGGTTATTATGTTATGTTAAAGGGACCTTGGAGGTCTTTTAGCACAACTCCCTGCTCAGAAAACCTACTGTCCCATTGCTCAGGAAACCCTATCCCACTGCTCAGGAAACCCTATGCCATTTCAGACAAATGGTTGTCCAATCTCTTCTTAAAAATTTCCAGTGTTAGAGCAGTTACAACTTCTGGAGGCAGTAAAGTAGCATTGTAAAATAGTAAAGCTTGCCCAATCTCTTCCTGAGCTTTCCTTCAAGGTGTTTTTGCTATTTTTTTTCTTTCGATAAGAAATTGTACGCCTTGAAAATAGACAAGAAAAAGTAGAATATATAGAATTCAATCTGTCTTAGAGGAAAGCTTTGAAGCTGGCTAACAGCTGTTCTTCACTGTTTCACCAGCTTTTACAGGATTTCGGTTTTTCTCTGGGTGAAAGAGGATAGCTAAGAGTGGCTGGAGAGCAGAAAATTGCCCCAGGGGCTCTGCTTTGTTATGCAGAGCCTCGGAGGGGAGCCTGCCTAACCCAGCCCTGCTTCAGACTCGGCTCGATCCTGCTAATTAGGCAGGACAAGAGGAAGATGCCCACCTCTGCTCAATTGATTCTGTTTTGAATACTAGAAGCAGACGGGACAAATACAAGTGATCAATTACTGGGGAAGCAAGAAGAGAGCTGACTTCTACTTCTTTTAAAAAAGGAAAAAACTTTTTCTCACTTTAAATTAGTGAAGGAAAAAATGGAGTCTGAGAGGAAGTGGATTGGAGGCTGCTTGTGAGAGAAAGCGAAGTTTGTCTTTGTGGATTTTAGCTGAATAGAAGCACTCCAAAGGAGGCAAGGTGAAAGTTTTTATTTTACAACTTTAATTTGAGACTTTTTGAGACTTTGAGATTTTACAATTCTAATTAGAGACTTTACTTAAATTAAAATGGCTTCTAAACCACCAAAAGTTCCCATGACGAGAAGGGGGTCTAAAACTAACTTACAAGATATATTAAAGGAACAGAACAGAGTTTCTGAAGAAAGATTTAAAGAACTTATGAATAATATTCATGGTGTGAAGGATCAACTTAGGGAGGAAATTAAAGAGACTAATAAAAAAATTAGAGAAGATTTATTGATGGCTTTTCAAGGTTTGGCAAAAAATTTGGAAGTAATGGAGGATAAAGTGGAAGTAGTTAGTCAAGCAAATCAGTATTTGGATAATAAAGTTGGAGAGCTCCAAAATAAAGTGGATAAAAATGAAGACCATGTGGTGGTATTGCAATATAGAGCGTTGGAGAAGGCTTTGAGAATTAGAGGTCTTCAAGATCAGAAGGAAGAAGATCTTAAAAAAGTTATATCTGAAACCCCAGCTGAAATGTTAGGAATGGATCCTCGAGAAGTTGATTTTCAAATTGATAAGGCATATAGGGTTAATTCTTGGGTAGCAAGGCAGAAAAAGCTCCCAAGAGATATTGTAATTTATTTTTTGACTTCTACAATGAGAAATCAGATTTTGCAAGCTACATATCAAAAGAAATTGCAAATAGGTGAACAGGAGGTGTTGGTTTTGAAGGAGATCCCTGCAAAAATGTTAAAGGATAGGAGGGACTTTAGATTTTTTACACAAGAGCTTAAGAAGCATCAGATTCAATATAGATGGGAGGTTCCAATTGGTTTAACAATATTTTTTCAAGGCAGGAGATATCGAATTGATACTGAGTTGAAAGCAAAAGATTTTCTCTTTAATGTATTGAAAGTCGATGTAGAAACAGTGGATAAAAGTCTTCAAGAAAAACAGAGAGGGGAAGCTGAAACGGCTCCTGTGATGTCAGTACCTCAAGAACAACCTCAAGAACAAAGAATGACAAGGGGAGCTATTAGGCGTAAGAAGATAGAGGAACGACTATCTCTATTTTAACATTCCATGTCAAAAATTTATTTGCCATCACTGGCCTCTTGAAGCTTCTGAGCAATTAAGTGGGAGGGGCAGATATGGCGGTGTGAATCCTTCTTTGTGAGGTGGGGCCATAGGTGTCAGATGGGCTTGTTTGTCACGTACCTGGCTCCTTGCTGCATGACAGCTGCCCTGCCCAAGCTCCTGGAGGTGCTTGCTGGGGTGGAAGTTGAGACCCCCAGACTTATTGTCATGGGGGATTTCAACTTGCCATCGACCGGCATGTCGTCGACAGCAGCTCGGGAGTTCATGGCTTCCATGACGGCCTTGGACCTGACCCAAGTAGTTGATGGCCCTACTCACATTGGGGGTGGCACGCTGGATCTGATTTTTATCTCTGGTCAGTGGTTGAAGGATCTGGACTTGAGGGATTTAGTCACTGAATCTTTGTCATGGTCAGATCACTCTCTCCTTCGCCTGGACTTTCTGACCGCCACTCAACACCGCAGGGAGACGGAACCAATATGTTGGTTCCGTCCCAGGCGCCTGATGGACCCGGAGAGGTTCCAGATGGAGCTTGGGCCGTTCCCTGAGAGTCTAGTCCACAGCACGGCTGAGGAACTAGTCGTGGCCTGGGAACAGGCCGCGGCTGGGGCTTTAGACCGTGTCGTGCCATTGCGGCCTCTGACCCGGCACAGATCTCAACCGGCTCCTTGGTTCTCCGAGGAGCTGAGGGAGATGAAACGCCGGAGAAGACGCCTAGAGAGTTCCTGGAGGTCCAGTCGTTCAGAGGCTGATCGGACACTAGTTAGGTCCTATACCAGGACCTACCTAGTGGCTCTGAGGGAAGCGAGGCATTGCTACGTCTCCTCTCTCATAGCGTCGGCAGATAACCGCCCGGCCGCCCTGTTTCGGGTGACCCGCTCTCTCCTTCAACAGGGAGAGCGGGATGACCCATTGCAGGGATGTGCCGAGGAGTTTAGTGGTTATCTATACGATAAAATCGTTCAGCTTCGGGACGGTCTGGATCAAAATTGGGTGGATCCAGGTGAGATGTCGGAGGGCTGTCTTGTTGAGACTGTTTGGGATGAGTTTGACCCTGTGGCTCCCGAGGTTATGGACAGGTTGCTGGGGAGGTTGAACGCCACCACATGTTTACTGGACCCGTGCCCCTCCTGGTTGGTACTGGCCACGCAGGAGGTGACACGAGGCTGGCTCCAGGGAATTACAAATGCTTCTTTGTTGGAGGGGATCTTTCCTGCCGCCTTGAAAGAGGCGGTGGTGAGACCTCTTCTCAAGAAGCCTTCCCTGGACCCAGCTGTATTAGGTAACTATTGTCCGATCTCCAATTTTCGCTTTGCGGCAAAGGTTGTAGAGAGTGTGGTGGCATGTCAATTACCTCGGTACCTGGATGAAACTATCTATCTAGACCCGTTCCAGTCCAGCTTCTGGCCCGGTTACAGCACTGAGACGGCTTTGGTCGCGTTGGTTGATGATCTCTGATCCTGAACAGGATTTTTCTACTGAAGCTGTGGGAGGAGCCAAGCTGAAGAGTGAGAGTCTTCAGCTAATTGCTCAGAAGCTTCAAGAGGCCAGTGATGGCAAATAAATTTTTGAAATGGAATGTTAATGGTTTGAACTTAGCACAGAAAAGAAAAAAAAATATTCCATTATTTGAAACAATTTAAAAACGATGTGATATGTTTGCAAGAGACACATATAAAATTATCAGATCAGAAATATTTGATTAATTCAAAATTAGGTAAACATTTTGTTTCTTCTGCTCCGAATAAGAAAAATGGTATAGTTATATATTTGAAGAAAAATATATCAGCTAAATTAATTGAAACGGACATTCAAAGAAGATACATTGCTATTGAATTGATCTTAGAAGGTAAAAAGATACTTGTGATTGGCATATATGCACCTAATCAACAACAATCTATCTAGACCCATTCCAGTCCGGCTTCCGACCCGGCTATAGCACGGAGACGGCTTTGGTCACGTTGGTGGATGACCTCTGGAAGGCCAGGGACAGGAGTTGCTCCTCTGCCTTGGTCCTATTAGATCTCTCAGCGGCTTTTGATACCATCGACCATGGTATCCTGCTGCGCCGGTTGGAGGGATTGGGAGTGGAAGGCACCGTTTATTGGTGGTTCTCCTCCTATCTCTCTGACCGGTCGCAGACAGTGTTGACAGGGGGGCAGAGGTCGTCCTCGAGGCGCCTCACTTGTGGGGTGCCTCAGGGGTCGATTCTCTCGCCTACCCTGTTCAACATCTATATGAAGCCGCTGGGTGAGGTCATCAGTGGTTTCGGGGTGAGTTATCATCTGTACGCTGATGATACTCAGCTGTACTTTTCCACCCTGGACCACCCCAACGAAGCAGTGGAAGTGCTGTCCCAGTGCCTGGAAGCTGTACGGGTCTGGATGGGGAGAAACAGACTCAAGCTCAATCCCTCCAAGACGGAGTGGCTGTGGATGCCGGCATCCCGGTACTGTTGGGGGAGAGTTAGTGGCCCTAAAGGAGGTGGTTCACAACTTGGGCGTCCTCCTGGATGGACGGCTGTCCTTCGATGAACATCTGGCGGCCGTCTCCAGGAGGGCCTTTTACCAAGTTCGCTTGGTCCTTCCTTGACCGGGATGCCTTATGCATGGTCACTCACGCTCTGGTTACGTCTAGGTTGGATTATTGTAATGCTCTCTACATGGGGCTGCCCTTGAGGTTCACCCAGAGGCTACAGTTAGTCCAGAATGCGGCTGCGCGAGTAGTAACGGGAGCCGCTCGTGGCTCCCACGTGACATCACTGCTCCGTAGTCTGCACTGGCTTCCTGTGGTTTTTCGGGTGCGCTTCAAGATTTTGGTTACCATCTTTAAAGCGCTCCATGGCTTAGGACCCGGGTACTTGCTGCTGTTACCCTTTGCCTCCCACCGACCCGTACGCTCTCACAGAGAGGGTCTCCTCAGGGTGCCGTCCGCCAAACAGTGTCGGCTGGCGGCCCCCAGGAGTAGGGCCTTCTCTGTGGGGGCAGTGATGCTCTGGAATGAACTTCCCCCTGGCCTGCGTCAAGTGCCTGATCTTCGGACCTTCCATCGTGAGCTTAAAACATATTTATTCATTCAAGCGGGACTGGCATAATAGTGTTAAATTTTAATTGGGTTTTCTTAATATTTTAAAATTTAAAATTTAAATTTTTAACTATCAGCCTTTACAATTTGCTATGTTTTAAATGTTGTTTTAATTGTATATATTCTGTTTTTATTTTGGCTGTACACCGCCCTGAGTCCTTCGGGAGAAGGGCGGTATAAAAATTTAATAAATAATAATAAAATAATAATAATAACAAGAAAATTTTTATAAACTGTTACATGAAAAATTGACTCTTTGGGACTATAAAACATTTATTATATTAGGGGATTGGAATGGTGTAATGGATATTAGAAAAGATAAAAGAACTCTTTCTAAGAAAATTCCTACGCATGCAAAACTGCCTAAATCTTTTTTTGATTTGATGGAAGATTTTGAGTTGAGAGATATATGGAGAAGGCAGAATTTTGATGATAGAGACTATACTTATTTTTCAGATAGGCATCAATCTTTTTATATATATATATATATTTATATTATATTTATATAATATATTTTTTTATATTAATTACCAATGACTAGGGTTAAGAAAACAAAGATATTTCCAAGGTGTTTAACTGATCATAGATGGAGTTGCAATATGAAGGAGGAAGAAGATCATGGAGAATAAATGAAAATTTGTTTAGATATGAGGATAATGTAAATCAATGTAAAAAACAAATGAAAGAATTTTCTGATTATAATTTGAATAAGGGAACTTCGATAGAAGTGGTGTGGGACGCCAGCAAGGCCTTTATGAGAGGAAATTTGATATATATTAATAGTAGACAGAGGAGAAAATTACAAAAACAGCGTAGGGATTTAGAAGAGGAAATTCAGAGGAAACAACAATTACTGGTATATAATCCACATGATTTAAAAATTAATGAGGTGATAAAGATATTACAGAGTCAATTTAATATGTTAATGGCAGATCAGGTGGCAACCAATATACAATATGCTAAACATAATACTTTTTGTAATGCCAATAAATCAGGGAGGTAGTTGGCTTATATGTTAAGGAAAAGACAGAAAGTACGTACTATTGAAAGAATTGAATACAAGGGTAAAGTGAGATTTCAACAGGATAAAATTAAAAAAGCTTTCTTGGAATATTATACAAATTTATATGCCAGAGATACAATATTGAATATGGATATTGATAAATATTTGAAAGAATATAAGGTTAAAGGTTTAACTAATGAACAAAGGGAAGAGTTGAATTGGCCTATAACTTCTCAGGAAATTATTTTGGTAATAAAGCAATTAAAAATAGGGAAATCCCTGGGCACGGATGGACTTACAGCAATATATTATAAAAAGTTACAGGATGAGATAGTTGGTCCACTTATGGAGTTATTTAATCAGATACTGATGGGAGGAGGAATGCCACCATCATGGAGGACTACTTTTATTTCATTGATACTAAAAGAGGATCAGGATTGTACCAAGCCTGGGAATTATAGACTGATTTCACTCTTGAATAATGATTATAAGATTTTTGCGAAAATAATGGCAAATAGGTTGATGGAAATTGTACAACAAAGGATTCATACTGACCAGTCTGGTTTTATAAAAGGGAGACAAATGAGGAATAATGTTAGGCAGATAGTGAATTTATTGGAATATTTGGAAAAGAAAAATCAGATTCCAGCAGCGTTATATTTTTGGATGCAGAGAAAGCTTTTGATCGTTTGCATTGGGAATTTTTATTTAAATTAACAGATAAAATGCAATTTGGAAATGGTTTCCAAAAACCATTGTATACGAATACTTAGGGCAATTTATGGAGAGCAAACAGCTCAGATAATAATTAATGGTAGTTTGACAGATAGTTTTAAAATTGCGAAAGGAACAAGGCAGGGGTGTCCTTTATCACCTTTATTGTTTATTTTGTCTTTGGAACCTTTATTGGATAAGATAAGAGAGTTAAGGGAGATAGAGGGTATTAGAATTAGAAGACATGAATACAAAGTCAGAGCATTTGCAGATGATTTGGTTGTTATGTTGACTCAGCCTATAAATTCAAGTGTATATTTGTTGGAAGTAATTAATCAATATGGAAGGGTCTCAGGGTTTAAAGTGAATCAAAATAAAACAAAAGTGTTAACCAAAAATATGATTAAGAACCAGAAAGAAAAACTAGAGGAAATAACAGGATTTGAAATTGTAAAAAAGGTTAAATATTTAGGAGTCTTTCTTACTTCATCAAATGTAAAATTGTATAAGAATAATTATGATGTGTTATGGAAAAAAATTCAGAAGGAAATGAATACTTGGAAAAAATTACAATTATCTTTGTTGGGGAGAATAGCAGCTATAAAAATGAATGTTTTGCCTAAATTCTTGTTCTTGTTTCAGATGATACCAATAATTAAGAAAGACAAAAATTTGGAAGAATGGCAGATTGGAATTAATAAATTTATATGGGAAGGGAAAAAAGCGAGAGTTAAAATGAAAATAATGCAAGATACACGGGAAAGAGGAGGATTAAAAATGCCTAATTTAAAACTGTATTATGAAGCAGTTGTTCTTTCGGTAATAAGTGATTGGTTTAATTTGACAGAGGAAAGGATTTTGAATATAGAAGGTTATGATTTATTATATGGTTGGCATGCATATTTATTGTATGATAAGAAAGTAGATAAAGCTTTTAAGAATCATGTGTTGAGAATTTCTCTTCTGTGTCTGGAAAAATATTATTATAAGTTAAATTATAAAATTCCTATATGGGCAAGTCCTCGGCATGCAGTAGAGAATATAAATATAGAACAGGAACAAGAAATGATTACTTATAAAGATCTTTAATCAGATACTGATGGGAGGAGGAATGCCACCATCATGGAGGACTACTTTTATTTCATTGATACTAAAAGAGGATCAGGATTGTACCAAGCCTGGGAATTATAGACTGATTTCACTCTTGAATAATGATTATAAGATTTTTGCGAAAATAATGGCAAATAGGTTGATGGAAATTGTACAACAAAGGATTCATACTGACCAGTCTGGTTTTATAAAAGGGAGACAAATGAGGAATAATGTTAGGCAGATAGTGAATTTATTGGAATATTTGGAAAAGAAAAATCAGATTCCAGCAGCGTTATATTTTTGGATGCAGAGAAAGCTTTTGATCGTTTGCATTGGGAATTTTTATTTAAATTAACAGATAAAATGCAATTTGGAAATGGTTTCCAAAAACCATTGTATACGAATACTTAGGGCAATTTATGGAGAGCAAACAGCTCAGATAATAATTAATGGTAGTTTGACAGATAGTTTTAAAATTGCGAAAGGAACAAGGCAGGGGTGTCCTTTATCACCTTTATTGTTTATTTTGTCTTTGGAACCTTTATTGGATAAGATAAGAGAGTTAAGGGAGATAGAGGGTATTAGAATTAGAAGACATGAATACAAAGTCAGAGCATTTGCAGACGATTTGGTTGTTATGTTGACTCAGCCTATAAATTCAAGTGTATATTTGTTGGAAGTAATTAATCAATATGGAAGGGTCTCAGGGTTTAAAGTGAATCACAATAAAACAAAAGTGTTAACCAAAAATATGTTTAAGAACCAGAAAGAAAAACTAGAGGAAATAACAGGATTTGAAATTGTAAAAAAGGTTAAATATTTAGGAGTCTTTCTTACTTCATCAAATGTAAAATTGTATAAGAATAATTATGATGTGTTATGGAAAAAAATTCAGAAGGAAATGAATACTTGGAAAAAATTACAATTATCTTTGTTGGGGAGAATAGCAGCTATAAAAATGAATGTTTTGCCTAAATTCTTGTTCTTGTTTCAGATGATACCAATAATTAAGAAAGACAAAAATTTGGAAGAATGGCAGATTGGAATTAATAAATTTATATGGGAAGGGAAAAAAGCGAGAGTCAAAATGAAAATAATGCAAGATACACGGGAAAGAGGAGGATTAAAAATGCCTAATTTAAAACTGTATTATGAAGCAGTTGTTCTTTCGGTAATAAGTGATTGGTTTAATTTGACGGAGGAAAGGATTTTGAATATAGAAGGTTATGATTTATTATATGGTTGGCATGCATATTTATTGTATGATAAGAAAGTAGATAAAGCTTTTAAGAATCATGTGTTGAGAATTTCTCTTCTGCGTGTCTGGAAAAAATATTATTATAAGTTAAATTATAAAATTCCTATATGGGCAAGTCCTCGGCATGCAGTAGAGAATATAAATATAGAACAGGAACAAGAAATGATTACTTATAAAGATCTTTTATACAATGAGAGGGGAAATCTACAACTAAAATCTTTGGATACATTAAAAGAAGAAGGGAAGAATTATACTTGGTTTCAATATGGACAGTTAAAGGCTAGATGGAAAGAAGATCAGAAAATTGGTATTATTCAAAATGAAGAAAATTTGGTTAAACAAATTAGAAATCAAACCCAGGGGCATATAAAGAGATTGTATAATGTGTTGATAGAAATAGATTCTGAAAGATATTTAATAAAGGATTGTATGATAAAATGGGCACAGAATATTCAGGAATCAATAATGCTGGAAACATGGGAAAAAATTTGGGTTAGAAATGTTAAATTTATGCAAGCGCAGAATTTAAGGGAAAATTTTTATAAGATGTTTTATAGATGGCATTTAGATCCTAAGAAATTATCATGTATGTATCCAGATATGCAAGCGAAATGTTGGAGATGTAATTGTGATGATGCTACATATTTTCATGTATGGTGGACTTGTAAGAAAATTAAGTCTTTCTGGATAAGAATTTGGTGGATTATGCAGAATGTTCTGAAGAAGAAGATAAAGTTCCTACCACAATTTTTCCTTTTGGGAATAACAACAGACTGTACAGTGATTGAGACTAAATTGATTTTGAACTTAATAACAGCAGCAAGACTGTTGATTGGACAATATTGGAAGAAAAAAGAATTACCCACAATAGAAGAATGGATATTGAAAGTTTCCAATTTGGCTGAGATGGCTAAAATCTCAGCCTTCTTGAAAGACAGTACTCAAGAAAAATATTTAAATGAATGAAAGAACTGGATTGATTATATTCAAAATAGATATTAGATTAAGAAATTTCAGATTGCCTTTGAATGAAGGATGTTGTTTTTGATTTTAACGGAAAAAGTCAGGTTATGTGAGAGAGAAGGATTATAATTGTGTTAGATTTTAAAAATTTAATGTATGACTGTTTGTTTATTGAACTATATCTTGTGTTTGTTCTGGGAAGTCAGGGGGGGAGGGGGGTTTTGGAGGGAGAGGGGAAGGAGGGGGAGGGGGGAGGAGAGGGGAAAAATTTAATTGTTGTTGTAAAACTTTTTCAATAAAAAAAAAAGAATTAAATCTGTCTTTTCACTTGCACTTTCATGAAAATGCTTTGGATCAGGGATGAAATGCTACAGGTTCGGACCAGTTCGCCTGAACTTGTAGTAATAAAAGCTACCTGTTCACCCGAACCGGTAGTAAAAAAAATGCTACCAGTTCGAACAAACCAGTATTTCTGATAATCAGCTGTGTTGCAAGATTTATATTTGCTAGAAAGCAAGAAATCCTGTTTTGTAGTGAATCTAAATCGCATGCCATAGCTGTTCCCCCCCTCAGTGTTCTACTTACCTTACAAAATGCTTCTCAAGCCTCCTTTTTCAGCGCCGCACAGTAGCGCCTGTGGTGCGCATGCTCAGGAAGCACACATTTGGCATGCACTGCACATGCACGTGAAGTACACGTTTGACACTGTGCATGTGCATGAAGTGCACATTTGGCATGCACTGTGCATGCGCACATGCAGTGAACCAGTAGTGAAGCGAACCGAGAGCAGACCTCGGAGCATTTCACCCCTGCTTTGGATGGATCCTGTTGTGACTCCAGCCCCCGAACCTGGCCCCATGCCCGAAAGTGACTCAGTGAGTGAGGGGGAAGGGCCGGTAAGGCTTACCTCGGGAGCACCGATTCCTGTGGCTCGGCTCCAGGAGCCAGAACCAGACCAGTCGGAGGACGTAATGAGGCCGTCATCCCCTGATTCCTCCCTTCCCCAGGCTACGCCTTCAGACCCAGCTGATAATAATAATCAAGCTTGGCTTGACCCGCGCTTCAGAAGATCATCAAAAGGAAGGGTGGGGCAGGAGCCCCACCCCACAGGATATATAAGGAGCTTTGGGACTGCTCTCACTCCACGGGAAGCAAAGTTTAGCTGATCCGTTTCAAAAAGAGCTGAAAGTCTTGCTACGTGAGTCATTTGTTTGAACTTTGGCAGGCAGCTGCGATTTCTCTGCCAGGACTGATAAGAGCCATGAATCCACTGGCTGAAGGCCAGCTCGTGGGTCTCAAGTGGGGAAGGAGACAGAATAGATCCACTTTTGCAAAACCTGTCCTTTTCTCTAGTGTCACCCACCTTCCTGAGTAGAGATGGTCCCCTCTGGACAAGGAACACAGTCATAGCAGCAAACTGGCTCTCCTTCACGCTTCTGCTTGACAAATCCAGGTTGACAATTTTCCATACATTGGGACTGAGGAAGAGACTGAGCAGAAAAACAAGGAATGCCAAAGAAAAATTGTTAGACGTAATCATTCAAAATGGATGTAGACATGAACATTAGCCATATACTAGAACATGGGCAGTCAACCTTTTTATACCTACCGCCCACTTTGGTATCTCTGTTAGTAGTAAAATTTTCTAACCACCCACCGGTTCCACAGTAATGAGCCATGTATCATCGTCTGCGCATGCCTCTCGTGCATCGGCTACCAGCTCTGTTTGTCTGTTATAGCTGGGTGGTGTGGGGGGAGATGCGCAAGCTATTCTGGGACGAGGCTCTTTTGTTTGCGGTCGCACTATAGCGCCATTTAGTTTCACTTATGTAACGTAAACTAAACTTATGCGTGGGCGATACAAATAGTATATTTTCAGAAATTTAAATTGTCACGGGGAATTTTATGAAAACCTAATGAAAATGTTTTTAAATAATGCTATGATTTTTTTTAAAAAAAGTCAATTAAATTTAAAAAAAGGAAAGTGCTTCAGTATCGGACACAACCCCTACCGCCCACCATGAAAGCTGGAACGGCCACTAGTGGGCGGTAGGGAGCAGGTTGACTACCACTGTACTAGAATATATTCATTTTGTTTTTTTCTTTTGAGGGGGAAATATCATATTGCAATAAAGGTTGTTTTCTATTTAATTTAATACAGTCTGCTGGGATGGAATTGAGAAAAGATTTAAGCATTACATTGCAACCAGTGAGTTCCTTCTTATGGCCGTATTAACATACATTCATTCTGTCTTTCAGCTGTGTCTGAAAGAATAATCCCCCAGCATCGCATATTGGACATAGTTGAATCAGCTAAAACAATGTTCCACATTATAGCCTCTGAGGGACAAGATGTCAATAATGCTGACGTTTCCAAAGCCATCTAAGAAAATTATAAGTTTTCTACTCTGCACATTAAGTTCTCGGTGAAGGTCATCCACCTTGGTGACTAGGCTTAGCCCATTTGAAATGGGCTGTCAGATCCCTGAAGGGATGCTGCCATTGTGGAGGGGGCAGGTTGCTGGAACTGGATTCCTTGCATGCTTTCACTTTTGCTGCAACATGTGGGATTGGAGGGGGGTGGGAAGCTGGATGAGCTTCCTTCCAGCTGGAGCCAAGGTCCCAGTGTTCTGAGAGTGACCTGCTATCAAGTTAATGTCTCAGAGTTTCTCAAAACACCTCTGCGGCATACTATTGGCTACTGGTGGACTAAGGGATTGGGATGGGGTTTGAAGAGGGAAAAATAGCTTAACGCTCTGCGTGGGCTTTTCAGATTCCACCTGACTTCTCTGAAATCTCAATCTCTCAGAAAAAAGTTTTCCTTTTGAACTAATACCATTTCAAGAGTCATGTTTTCTTGAGAAGATAGCTGAGGCAGGTCCTTACATGGGCTCTAAAGCAGTGGTGAAATTCGGCTGGTTCTATATGGCTTGGGTGAACTGGCGCCAGTGGCAGGAGGCTCCGCCCACCCACCTGGATGTCATCACGTCCTGTTTTTTACCCTCTGCACATGCTCATAAGGCTCTCTGTATGCGTGGAGGAGGCGCATGCACTCGCATTTGCAAACCAGTAGCGAAGGTAAGTGAATTTCATCCCTGCTCTAAAGGTTTGGAAACAGGGAACAGTCGTTGATATTTCACCCACCTTGTTCAGCAACTTTAGCCAAGAAAGAGGTTCTTGGCTGATAATAAGTCTCTGTTTTTCAAAACTTCCCAGTTTCAGAATGAGGGAATTGGGGAGAACCACCAAAGTCATGATATTCAGATCTGCTGCTAGACGTCCATTTTTGTCCGGGTATATTTTCATTTGAGAAAGATTGCAAAATTGATTCTTCTCCAGAAAGGGATGGAACTAGAATTCAAAAATCCAGGAATTTTAAAAGCAGAAAACTTGGTTTCTGTGATCTTTTCAGGCATGAGTCTTTCTTCTACAGTTATTTCACTTATAAAAAAGAACCCAAACACTAAGTACATGCTTGATGGACTTTACCTTACAGATGACCCCACCCTGTTAAAGACCTTAGAGTTTTCATATCAAATGATCTAAGTGCCAAAGCCCACTGCAACTACATAGCAAAAAAGGCTCTAAGAGTTGTAAACCTAATCTTGCGCAGCTTCTTTTCCAGAAACACTACACTACTAACCAGAGCATATAAAACATTTGCTAGATCAATTCTAGAATACAGCTTGCCTGTCTGGAACCCTCACCACATTTCTGACATCAATACAATTGAACATGTCCAGAAATATTTTACAAGAAGAGTTCTTCACTCCTCTGAAAACAACAAAATACCTTATCCCACCAGACTTGAAATCCTAGGCTTAGAAAACTTAGAACCTTATTACCTTCGACAAGACCTAAGTTTAACTCATAGAATCATCTATTGTAATGTCCTTCCTGTTAAAGACTACTTCAGCTTTAATTGCAATAATACAAGAGCAACCAATAGATTTAAACTTAACGTTAACTGCTTTAATCTAGATTGCAGAAAATATGACTTCTGTAACAGAATCATCAGTGCTTGGAACACTTTACCTGACTCTGTGGTCTCTTCCCATAATCCTAAAAGCTTTAACCAAAAACTGTCTACTATTGACCTCACCCTATTCCTAAGAGAACCATAAGGGCCGTGCATAAGTGCACAAACGTGCCTACCATTCCTGTTCTATTGTTTTTCTTTTTCTTCTTCATATATATATATATATATATATATATATATATATATATATATATATATATATATATATATATATATATATATATATATATATATATATATATATATATATATATATATGCTTATACCTCCTTATATTTCCTCATATATATGTTTATATACTATATAATCTTTTGTGTGATGCTTATATATATTGTTGCGACAAATAAAATAAATAAATAAAAATAAAAACAAATTCTTAGTTGGGAGCACAAGTGTCTCCACTATCCTCAAAAGTAAAAAAAAAGAAAAATGGTTCAGCAAAATTTGTCAATCATATATTTACCGTCAGACTGTAGGCAGCGTAACTAGTATTCTGAGAAAAAAAAACCAGGAGCTATAACACAGCACACAGAGCCTTTTAGTATAACAACGGTTTTATCTGCAGTGAAATATTTACAAACATATACGTGATTAAATACCTTTACAGCAGTGGTGAAATCTAAATTTCTTTCCTACCGGTTCTGTGGCTTGGTGGGTGTGGCTTGTTGGGGGGGTCATGTGACTAGGGGATCAAAAGACAGAAACTCACTAACGATGTCCTTCCGGAGCAGGGTTGGACTAGATGACCTGCAAGTCCCTTCCAGCCCTGGATTATCCTCTGAAGCCGAGTCTAGTGCCAAGTTTGTAATCCTTCCTTCCTCTCCTTTTTCCTCCCTCCCTCCCTCCCTATTTCTTTCTTTCTTTCTTTTTCTTTCTTTCTCTCCTGTCTTTCTATTTCTTTATTTCTTTTCTCTCTCTCCCTCTCTTTCTCTTTCTCTCTCTCTCTCTCTCTCTCTCAAACGAACCCCTCGCCCCCACTCCCATTTTTTGCCTATGCCCTGATTTTTTGTCTAGCAGGCTTCAGCTTTTTTACCTGTTAAAAAATGCTTTTAAAAGAAAAGAAAAAAGCCTCTGATGATCAGGCACTTCAGTTGGGATTGTCAAAGCCTTGTTTTAACCCTTTAAAAGCATTTTTTTACAACCTCTTTGGCCGAAGGGGTTGTTAAAACAATGCTTTTAAAAGTAAAAAAAAAAGAGGCTCTAATGATCACATGGGCATGTGGGGGGGAGGGATTTATGCTACCGGTTCTCCGAACCACCCGTTGCCATTGCTACCGGATCGGCCAATCTGGTCCAAACCAGGAGCATTTCACCCCTGCTTTACAGGTACTGACACTGTCGTGTCCCACTCCTCCTCTGACGGCCAGGTTGGGGAAGTCCGTATCAAGCGTGCCTCTGCAACTCTGCCAAAGTCCTATCAGAGTCCTCAGGGCAGGCAGGAATCCAAGATGTGACTTCAGCAATCCAGATTAGACTTTGCCTGACTCAGAGAATGCCAGAAAGCAGATCCTTTATATAGGCCATGGGGTGTGGCTCCATGACTCAGCACTTATCCAGGCCTGCCCCTCCCTTCCTTTTGGTGACGTCGCCTATCAATTCTCCGGAAGCGTGGATCTATCCATTGCATCGTTTTGTCTCCAGCTGTTGGTAATCCCAGCTCGTGGCTGGCTTCAGGCGCACATGCTATCGGAGGGAGGTTTGTTTGTTCGGTTTGTCTGGGCATGGTGCCAGGGCTGGGGGCTGGAGGCATGCCAGGACATTCTTCAGCACTATCACTGTCTGGCAGAAGATAAGAGGGGCCCGGCTGCGGCAGGGGGAGCGAGCGAGGCACAACAGACACACGGACAAATAATACACATGGGAAGAAGGCTTGAGGAGAAGTAACACCCTCTAATGGCTTCCTATATATAGGCAGCTTCTGACCCAGTTGCTGCCACATTCTATTGCATCAGCTTACGGCTGCCTCAGCTTAAAGCTTCCCATCAGCTTACAGCTGTTAACTCTTTACACCCTGACATTTACTAAATATATATTGGCAAAATATCTTTTTTCCCCCAATTATTAGGAACATTCTAGAGCAGGTGACAAGTAAATTGAACAAACATATAAAGAGATTATCCATGAATTCAGAATAATAGAATAAATATAAAATAAATAAATGAATTCAGAATAATAGAATAACAGTTGGAAGCTGTCGATGTTTTAGTCCAACTCCCTGCTCAGGCAGGAAACCCTATATCCGTGATGGCATGCAAGCAATCACTCCAGTTCCAATGTGCATCCTTCCTGCCAGCCAGCTGGCTTTCGGGTCTCTGCCGTGCATGCACGGGGACGGGGCACGCATGAGAGGCTGCACACACATGCGTGGAGGTGGGGCACACATGGATGGGTCACGTGTGCATGTGTTGTGTCTTGCCCGCTCTCACCGCAGCCGGGACCTTCTTATCTGCTTCTGAACGCTGAGGAATGTCCTAGTATGCCTTACGGCCCCAGCCCTGGCTCCATGCCCAGACAGGCTGAGGAGGAGGAAGCACCTCCAGCCCCCAGCTCTGGCTCCATGCCCAGGCAAACGGAGCAACTAGACCCCTCCCCCTCCCCCACAGCATGTGAGCCTGAGGGAGGCCAATTACCAACAGCTGCCGACTGGAGTGACCCTCGCTTCAGAAGAATTGATAGGCGGCGGCGACAGAAGGAAGGGAGGGGCAGGCCTGAATAAGTGCTGAGTCATGGAGCCACACCCCATGGCCTATATAAAGGATCTGCTTTCTGGCATTCTCTGAGTCAGGCAAAGTCTAACATATCTTGCTGAAGTCACTTTCTGGTCTCCTGCCTGCCTTGAGGACTTTGCTAGGACTTTGGCAGAGCTGCAGAGGCACGCTTGATTCGGATTTCCCTGACCCGGCCGTCAGCGGAGGAGTGGGACACGACAGCATGCACAGGGGCACATGAAAGGGGGTTGTACATTGCATTTGGGGAGTTCAGGCGTGCTCTTTGGGTACTCGATCTGGAAGAGGTTAGCCATCACTGCCCTATATCATATCAGACAAATGATTGTCCGACCTTTTCTTAAAAACTTCCAGGGTTGGAGTGTTCACAACTTCTGGAGACAAGATTAATTGTTCTAAAATGTCAGGAAATTTCTCCTTAGTTCTAGGTTCCATCTCTCCTTGATTAGTTTCCATCTCTTGCTTCTTGTCCTGCCTTCAGGTGCTTTGGAGAATAGTTTGACTCCCCTTTGCTAACATCAAAAACCTCATCAAAAAAGGACAACAAAGAATGTTCTTTCTGCGCCAACTCAGAAAGCTCAAACTGCCCAAGGAGCTGCTGATCCAGTTCTACAGAGGCATTATTGAGTCTGTGATCTGCACCTCTATAACTGTCTGGTTCGGTTCTGCAACCCAACAAGACAGACACAGACTTCAGAGGATCATTAGAACTGCAGAAAAAACAATGGCTAACAACCTGCCTTCCATTGAGGACCTGTATGCTGCACGAATCAAGAAGAGGGCCGTGAAAATATTTACAGACCCCTCACAGCCTAGACATAAACTGTTTCAACTCCTACCCTCAAAACGACGCTATAGAGCACTGCACACCAGAACAACTAGACACAAAAACAGTTTTTTCCCCCGAAGGCCATCACTCTGCTAAACAAATAATTCCATCAACACTGTCAAACTATTTACTAAATCTGCACTATTAATCTTCTCATTGTTCCCATCACCCATCTCCTTCCACTTATGACTGTATGACTGTAACTTCGTTGCTGGTAATCCTTATGATTTAGTTTGATATTGATTGTTTCCTGATTGCTTATTTGTACCCTATGACCATCATTAAGTGTTGTAAGTGTTGTACCTTGATGAAGGTATCTTTTCTTTTATGTACACTGAGAGCTTACGCACCAAGACAAATTCCTTGTGTCTCCAATCACACTTGGCCAATAAAAATTCTATTCTATTCTATTCTATTCAGAACAATAGGGTGATTACCAAAAAGCACGGATTTGTCAAGAAGAAAGTTGCCAGGCTAATGTCTCTAAAATAGATCAGATGGAAAACATGACCAGATGAGTTAATTCTACCTTATTGTAAGATTACATTAACAGAATTTTCCAAATCTGAAAATTCAAATCTCTCACCAACTTTTCTATGGCCTGAAAAATTGGGAGGATTCTTTATGAGTTTCTTTCTTTGCCATTATACAGCTATAGGCTATATGTAGGCTTTCCCAGCACCAGCAGCATTATATGATTATTTCTAGAAAGCCACACTTCCCCTTTCACCATTCACAAGGTCATTTCCACATATCATTACATTTCCTTAATAGATAGTGGGAATGTCAGTGATATAACTTGTTTTTAGCAAAGTATTAACAAACTACTTCCTGATGTGATGATTAGGAAGCTAGTCAATTTAGGACTAGATGATGTAAATAAGTAAATGGATAAAATCCTTAAAATTGTATTCAAATTCTCATAAAATGAATAGTTGTGAATAATAATTAGTTCTTGGTCATCTACTGTTCTATATTATCATTGTAGAGATAGGTAGGGTTGATAAAATAGGGTTTTGTGTTGAAATTTTAAACTAACTTTAGACAAACTCTGTTTTCAATCTTGTTGTAACTTTGGATGATAACTAAATGAATTGTTGTAAGTTGAGGGCTACCTGTATAAAATTTAAAATATATCTTGATGATTTAGTTCTCTAAAAGAAGAAAACTAATGCAATGGATGAGGGATATTAAGCTAGATATGAATATTAATGAGAATATCTAGTGAGAAGCTTTAAGTAGGATTCCTGCAGAGAGAAAGGAGTACCTTGAAATTTGTTAAGGTAACATTCTACAGTTCTACTTACAAACCCATATAGGATCCTTGATGCTCTCTGAGCTTGGTTGTTTTCTTGTAGAAGTTTCGTTGTCAAACTAGGCAATATGTTAAACTAGGTTGATCTCGGCTTATCTAAGTAGCATTCCAAAGACACAATCAACAAGGCAAAGAGGGAACCAAAAGACCAATACACTTCACCAGCAATTAAAACCCAGATGAGCTGAGATTAATATCAAGATTAACAATAAACCAGCAATCAAGAACTAACCAATATCCCTTTCAAGGAACAATTCTGGCAAAAAAGCTACTGAGCAACTGTAGTTTACTGTTACAACTAATCTAGGAACCACCAAGACCATTCCCATCTGCAGAGACAGGGCAAGCAAGTAGTATATAAAATCTGAGCAAACCACACTCCCATCTAGCACTGATGAATTAATTGATTGGTTATTTCATTCATTCATTCATTCAATCAATCAGTGGTGAGTTTCACATTTTGTTGCTACCGCTTCGCATGCATGCACACCTTCCATGTATGTGCCCGGCCTTCCACACATGCACATTGCTCATGTGTGCGCCTTCCATGCATGCTGTTGTGTCCCACTCCTCCACTGCCGGCCGGGTCGGGGAAGTCCGTATCAAGCGTGCCTCTGCAGCTCTGCCAAAGTCCTATCAGAGTTCTCAAGGCAGGCAGGAGACCAGGAAGTGACTTCAGCAATCCAAGGTAGACTTTGCCTGACTCAGAGAATGCCAGAAAGCAGATCTTTTATATAGGCTATGGGGTGTGGCTCCATGACTCAGCACTTATCCAGGCCTGCCCCTCCCTTCCTTTTGCTGATGTCGCCTATCAATTCTCCAGAAGCGAGGATCTCTCCAGGCTCCAGCTGTTGGTAATTCACATTCCTCAGGCTCACATGCTGTGGGGGAGGGGGAGGGGTCTAGTTGCTCCGTTTGTTTGGGCATGGAGCCAGGGCTGGGGGCTGGAGGCACGTCAGGCCATTCGTCTTGCTCGGCCTGTCTGGGCATGGTGCCAGGCCTGGGGGCTGGAGGCATGCCAGGACATTCCTCAGTGTTCGGCAGGAGATAAGAAGGACCCGGCTGCGGGGAAAGTGAGCAAGACACAACACATGCCCAGCCTCAAAACTGTGCCTAAATAAGACGGCATAGAGCTGGGGCGGGCACACCGGTTCACCATTACCAGTTCACCCAAACCAGTATGAACCGGCTGAATACCATCTCTACATAGAATGTATTTGTTGCCCATCTCATAGCAAATGAATGATGTTATTTATTTTGGTAATGAAATGTCTTCAAGAAAACCACCAAGTTCAGAAAGCATCAAGAAAGCACCCCAAAGTTCAATCCTGCAACCACAAATGTTCTCTTTATCAGTACAAATCCATATATAATAATAATAACAAAGTTGGAAGGGACCTTGGAGGTCTTCTAGTCCAACCCCCTGCCCAAATTCACTGTTGAATTTCATTTTGTTAGATAGTGCCCAATGTTCTAGTCCGTCAAGATCCTTCTGTAACTTGAGCCTATCTTCTGGAGTTCCTGCTAGCATGATGTCATCTGCAAATTTGATGAGTTCCCCATTTATCCCCTTGTCCAAGTCATTGATGAAGATGTTAAAGAGTACTGGGCCTAAAACAGAGCCTTGGGGTACTCCACCGCATACTTCTCTCCATGTGGATGTAGTTCCATTGAGGACTACACGTTGAGTGCAGTTGGTCAGCCAGTTACGAATCCATCTGGTGGTGATGCTGTCTAACCCACATTTTTCTACCTTATCTAGTAGTAGGTTATGGTCTACTTTATCAAATGTTTTACTGAAGTCCAAGTAAATTATATCGACAGCATTCCTCTGGTCCACTAATTTTGTCATTTTGTCAGAAATGTATTTAAAAATATACAGAAATGTATTTAAAAATGCATTCATCCTTTGTAAAAATAGCAGTGTTCATGTCAACATTTATCTATTGTGGTACCCATTCTTTGGAAACTATGTCTGAGCAAATAGATTGGCCAAACCTGATGGCCTTTAATAGCACAAGTAAGTTGAGATGGGGTTTTTTTTGTTGTTGTTTTTTTGCATTTATATTCCGCCCTTCTCCGAAGACTCAGGGAGGCTTACACTATGTTAGCAATAGTCTTCATTCTATTTGTATATTTATATACAAAGTCAACTTATTGCCCCCAACAATCTGGGTCCTCATTTTACCTACCTTATAAAGGATGGAAGGCTGAGTCAACCTTGGGCCTGGTGGGACTAGAACCTGCAGTAATTGCAGGCAGCTGCTGTTAATAACAGACTGCATTAGTCTGTTGAGCCACAGAGGTTCCCTTCCTTCCACAAAGGATGTTAAATTTGATGGATCCTTGTTAGGAAACCATACCTGCCATGGCTGCAGCCTTAAAGCCACCAAACTCTCTTTGTCCTCCTTCCTTCTCCTTCTTGATCTAGAGGAATATGCAGCATTCAAAGCATGGGCCAGAGTCTTAACTACATTGTAAACATGGTGGTTATTTGTCACATAGTTTCTGTTTTTTTTCTCTTGGGTCTCCAGTGGTGCTTTCTGGGTGCATCTTCTCCGGCCTTTGACAGAGAAGACATACTTTGAAAAAAAACAGTGAAAAGACTGATCTTTAAACTGTCGTTCCACAAAGAGAGTGGGCTCAAAGGCATAATCTTTTGTCCTGTTTTTACCTTGAAAAGCAAAGGTCCAAATGCTATGGATGTATTTGAAAAGTCTGTGCCTTTTTGCACTGAATTGCCCCACGCCTGTCATGACCCAGACTTTCCCTTCAATGGGTCCTGACAAATGTCTAAGTGCTAAGTGGAAAGGAAGAATCCTCTCTGCCAAGGAAACATATTCCATGAAGTGAACAAAGACATTGACTTGTCTCCATTTAGAGAGAGCGTCCCTGAGGGGTGCTATATTTCCAGTTGCTGAGAACTGTTGTGATATAACAACACAAATTCCACTCCTGACAAGTGAAGGAGGAAACGTCCTCATAAAATTCTCTCCATTTTCTGTGTCTGAAGCAAAGAGACCAATCAAGGTCCATCTGAAATGGAGAAGTAGTTGAACTATTCCTGGGTACTCGATCCCTTTTTTCTGGAACATCTGGTGGAAAAAAGGGAATTGACTTTTTTCACTCAGAGCCTCTGAAACAGGTACATCACTGATCTGAAAAAGCAAAAAAACAGCGAAGCGTTAGGTTTGGGGTTTGATCAAGTCCAAAATAAAAGTTTTTAATAAATGCAACTCAGTTAAATATATTAGAATAGTTTATTGTTGATCAACTATTAGGTGAAGTCAACATATTGAATATAAAACACAGAACATTATCAAGACCATATAAAACAGTAAAAAAGAAAAAAGAAAAATATTGTGTAAAAATAATAAGAATAAGAATTTCTGTATCATCCATACAATTTACAGACATCAGACCAAGATTTAAAAGAGGTTAATTAATGCTAGTAGGCACTAGGAGTCCGTAAGATATAGTATATATGTTTAATTAACTGTAGGTAAACTAACTGACTGGGGGACTTTTCACAACTCTATGATGGTTTCACCATTGAAAAAATATTATTTTGGCTAGGATTATACACAGTGGCTCAGGGGCTAGGGCGTTGAGCTTGTTAATCAAAAGGTCGGCAGCTCGGCGGTTCAAATCCCTAGTGCTGCCGTGCAACGGGGTGAGCTCCTGTTACTTGTCCCAGTTTCTGCCAACCTAGCAGTTTCGAAAGGATGTAAAAATGCAAGTAGAAAAAATAGGGACCACCTTTGGTGGGAAGGTAACAGCGTTCCGTGTGCCTTTGGCATTGAGTCATGCCGGCCACATGACCACAGAGACGTCTTCGGACAGCGCTGGCTCTTCAGCTTTGAAACAGAGATGAGCACTGCCCCCTAGAGTCGGCAACGACTAGCACGTATGTGCGAGGGAAACCTTTACCTTTACCTTATACACAGAATAGCAATAGCAATGGCACTTAGATTTATATCCCACTTCACAATGCTTTACAGCCCTCTCTAAGCGGTTTACGGAGTCAGTCTATTGCCCGCAACAATCTGGGTCCTCATTTTACCCACCTCGGAAGGATGGAAGGCTGAGTCAACCTTGAGCCTGGTGAGATTTGAACTGCCAAAATTGCAGCTCTTGAGTTCCATGAGATATGGTTGGATCTATCACTCACCCACTACCACCCCAATCACATTACCAAATAGGAAAATGCAAACACAAACCTGTGGAACTTTATAGGGTCCTACTAATGTTGACATCTGGAAGGAGACGTCTCTGGCAGCTCCATCAAGAATAGCCAAGAGGTTGTCCTTCTTTCCACATCTGTAGTTGGGAACATTGGCTTCTCCAGTAGAGAGCATGTCCAGCAAGGCATCGGAAGTTCCAAGTGTGTTCAAATAGTTGTCATGGATGTTGTAGCCAAGTGTGAGATTGTGCAGGAGTTGGGGATTCTTGTTGATCACTTGAATGGCAAAAATGAAGCATAGTGTTTTTGATATATCAAAAGGTAACCTACTGTTAAAAAAAATGTTCCATTTATTATATTCATCAGCAGCAATTTGCAGAAATCCATCAGAGGTTCTTTTTTTTCAATTAAACCCTCTTTGCCTCCATAAACCTACTGAATCTTAACAAATACAAATCTTAAAGTAGAGTAAATGATCATCAAAATTTAATTTGTACGAGTGTTGAGAAGGTGGGATGGACATAGTCAGTGGTGGGATTCAAGCAATTTAACAACCGGTTCTCTGCCATAATGATTTCTTCCAACAACCAATTTGCCAAACTGCTTAGAAAGTTAACAACCGGTTCTTCCGAAGTGGTGCGAACTGGCTGAATCCCACCACTGGACATAGTGGTGGGATTCAGGGTTAAGAATCACAAATACACCATTACTTGTAGCAGTACTACAAATAAGCAGTAACCAGGATGAAACAAATAATTCAATTATTAAAATAGAACCACCTTAAAAGAAAGACGGTATTTCATACCTTAACCAGAAAATCAAATTTAATAATAACTTATCATCTATCCCGTAAGGATCAAGCATTGAATATCAACGGGCAGTTATTTAAATATAGAATTGTTCTATGAAGAGGTAACTACAACTCTTTCAATATTTTCTTTGAACAAAAGTAAGTATTCAAGTAAAGATCCCAAGATTGAATGAGAAGAGGAAAATAATCTGGATTCTTTAAGGTTTTTATTTCCTCATGTTTGGATTTGAGTCTTTTATACAAAAAATGATAAAAGAGGAAAGCCATCGGAAATTAAATGATTCGGGGAATTAGACAGGTCCTGAAATCCCTGGCTAGGTGGCTCAGTGGCTAAGACACTGAGCTTGTTGATCAGAAAGGTCGGCAGTTCGGTTCGAATCCCTAGTACAGGTCTCCTGCGTGAGCAGAGGATTGGACTAGACGACCTCCAAGGTCCCTTCCAACTCTGTTACTGTTATTCTGTTACAAATATAGTAGCAAGTGAATCAGAAAAAGAGGAATTAAATCTGCATAGCACTGAAGGACTTACGAATAAGACTGTTCATAAGGAGCTATGTTGAAAGAAAACCTTATATGTGGTATTTTTGTTGCAGTGGTGACTATACTAATGAGATGGTCTCCCGGTTTGTAATAGCTCCATGGTTTTTTTCCATCCTGGTGCTCTGAACTCAGTGGACATTTGATTCTAAGCTTCCCAAACACTGGGTTAGGTATTAGCAGCATCAGAAACAGAAGCAGGAGGTCCATAACTCATAGAATAGAATAGAATAGAATTTTTATTGGCCAAGTGTGACTGAACACACAAGGAATTTGTCTTGGTGCATATGCTCTTAGTGTACATAAAAGAAAGACGGTATTTCATACCTTAACCAGAAAATCAAATTTAATAATAACTTATCATCTATCCCGTAAGGATCAAGCATTGAATATCAACGGGCAGTTATTTAAATATAGAATTGTTCTATGAAGAGGTAACTACAACTCTTTCAATATTTTCTTTGAACAAAAGTAAGTATTCAAGTAAAGATCCCAAGATTGAATGAGAAGAGAAAAATAATCTGGATTCTTCAAGGTTTTTATTTCCTCATGTTTGGATTTGAGTCTTTTATACAAAAAATGATAAAAGAGGAAAGCCATCGGAAATTAAATGATTCGGGGAATTAGACAGGTCCTGAAATCCCTGGCTAGGTGGCTCAGTGGCTAAGACACTGAGCTTGTTGATCAGAAAGGTCGGCAGTTCGGCGGTTCGAATCCCTAGTACAGGTCTCCTGCGTGAGCAGAGGATTGGACTAGACGACCTCCAAGGTCCCTTCCAACTCTGTTACTGTTATTCTGTTACAAATATAGTAGCAAGTGAATCAGAAAAAGAGGAATTAAATCTGCATAGCACTGAAGGACTTACGAATAAGACTGTTCATAAGGAGCTATGTTGAAAAAAAACCTTATATGTGGTATTTTTGTTGCAGTGGTGACTATACTAATGAGATGGTCTCCCGGTTTGTAATAGCTCCACGGTTTTTTTCCATCCTGGTGCTCCGAACTCAGTGGACATTTGATTCTAAGCTTCCCAAACACTGGGTTAGGTATTAGCAGCATCAGAAACAGAAGCAGGAGGTCCATAACTCATAGAATAGAATAGAATAGAATTTTTATTGGCCAAGTGTGACTGAACACACAAGGAATTTGTCTTGGTGCATATGCTCTTAGTGTACATAAAAGAAAAGATACCTTCATCAAGGTACAACATTTACAACACAATTGATGGTCAATATATCAATATAAATCATAAGGATTGCCAGCAACAAAGTTACAGTCATACAGTCATAAGTGGAAAGAGATTGGTGATGGGAACGATGAGAAGATTAATAGTAGTGCAGATTTAGTAAATAGTTTGACAGTGTTGATGGAATTATTTGTTTAGCAGAGTGATGGCCTTCGGGGGGAAAAACTGTTCTTGTGTCTAATTGTTCTGGTGTGCAGTGCTCTATAGCGTCGTTTTGAGGGTAGGAGTTGAAGCAGTTTATGTCCTGGATGTGAGGGATCTGTAAATATTTTCACGGCCCTCTTCTTGATTCGTGCAGTATATAGGTCCTCAATGGAAGGCAGGTTGGTAGCAATTATTTTTTCTGCAGTTCTAATTATCCTCTGAAGTCTGTGTCTTTCTTGTTGGGTTGCAGAACCAAATTCATGGAGATGAATCAAAACCTGTCTTGTTTCTGAACAAGGACAGCAAGAAGAGTTAGAAGATGGAAGATGGAAATGCCAGGAGCTTTCCTGGTTAAGACATAGACTAGCCAAGTATCACCTGGAAAGGAGACAAATGTACCTTCCAGAACACAGCCCTGCCTGCCCTAAGTCTTGTGCAAAACATTAAGCAGGGGGAGAGGCGTTTATATTGTGATGCAAGATCCTTTCCATGTGGCTTCAGTCTGATGTTTACAACAAGGGCAGTCACTGGAGAAGTAGCAGAAGAAGTTTCAAAGAGCAGAATGGCAATAATCACAGTGAGAAGCATTATGTCCTCTGGGGATCCTGAATTTCTTCCAGAGCTCCATGTGCAGAGGGGATAGTTGGAGAACTACCCCTTCCTTCCTTCCTGTCTACTTCAGCTTCAACCACAACAATACACGAGCACACGATAGATTTAAACTTAAAGTGAATTGCTCCAATCTTTATTGTAGAAAATATGACTTCAGTAACAGAGTTGTTAATGCCTGGAATGCACTACGTGACTCTGTGGTCTCTTCCCAAAATCCCCAAAGCTTTAACCAAAGACTGTCTACTATTGACCTCACCCCATTCATAAGAGGTCTGTAAGGGGCGTGCATAAGAGCACCAGCGTGCCTACCGTTCCTGTCCTAATGTTTCCTTTGATTGTATCCAATTCGTATGGTTATTTCATGCTTATATATATTGTTGTGTTTGACAAAAAAATAAATAAAATAAATAAATAAATAAAAAAGATACACCCTTGAAGACATTGTTCTGTAATGGTTGTTGTCCTTCCCATCAGGGCATATCCAGAAAGTGATGCAGGAAGAAGATAGTTCAACACCCAGATAAGGGACATGTCTATGGAGATGCTCAGTCATCCAGATCCTGGTGGTCCCAAAGGTGCTTTTTCAAGAGGCAACTGGACTTCCTCTGCTTTTTCTTTGAAGATGTTTTGCTTCTGCATCCAAGAAGCTTCTTCAGCTTTGACTGGATGGTGGAGAATAGAAGGATTTAAACTCCTCACAGACAGCTAGTTATTTGCATTCTTTTTTACATTCCCCACCATCCAGTCACTTTATTTATTTATTTATTTATTTATTTATTTATTTATTTATTTTATTTTATTTTATTTGTCAATCATATATAAGATAACAGATAAAAGTATAAACATAATTTGAATACATGAAAAGGAGGGGTTGCCACAAAGAAGAGGGAGTCGGGCTGTTCTCCAAAGCACCTGAGGGTAGAACAAGAAGCAATGGGTGGAAACTGATCAAAGAAAGAAGCAACTTAGAACTAAGGAGAAATTTCCTGACAGTTAGAACAATTAATAAGTGGAACGACTTGCCTGCAGAAGTTGTGGATGCTCCAAAACTGGAATTTTTAAAGAAAATGTTGGATAACCATCTGACTGAGATAGTGTAGAGTTTCCTGCCTGGGCCGGGGGTTGGACTAGAAGGCCTCCAAGGTCCCTTCCAACTCTGTTGTTATATAAAAGGGGACATTAGAAAAGGGACGATAGACACGCTGAATAGAATAATCATTCTTGGATGAAAAGACTTCAAACAAAAACCAGAAAGTCCAGTTGCCTCTTGAAAAAGTACCTTTGGGACATATAAGGGACACTTGAATTGAACTGAATTAATAGCAATATCACTTAAACTTATATACCGCTTTAGAGTGTTTTACAACTCTCTCTAAGTGGTTTACAGTGTCAGCATATTGCCCCCAACAATCTGGGTCCTCATTTTACCCACCTTGGAAGGATGGAAGGCTGAGTCAACCTTGAGCCTGGTGAGATTTGAACTGCCAAACTGCAGCTAGAAATCAGCTGAAATAGCCTGCAGTACTGCACTCTCACCACTGCACCACCTTGGCTCTTAATATTATATTATATTATATTATTCACTTAATATGGCCAAGTTTGATTAGACACACAAGGAATTTGTCTCTGGTGCAGACTACCTAAAGGGACTATCAGATTCTGTAACAGCTTTGTTCCCTATGCCTTCTGTGTGGTAAACTCACAAGATTCGTTTTTCTCACCATGTGCATGTATACATCCGAAATAGACTGTCTTGTTTCTCTATGCATAATTTTGTTTGTATGTATGTATGTATGTATTTATTTATTTATTATTATTTATTTATTTATTATTTAAATTTATATACCGCCCTATCTCCCAAAGGACTCAGGGCGGTTCACAGGCATATAAAACATCAATATACAAAATTAAAATAATCTTTAAAAAACTTATTCCAATGCCCTATCATTAAAAATAGAAATATAAATATTAAAAATCAATTTAAAACCCCTATAAAATTTAAAATCTAAGCCAGTCCTGCACAGATGAATAAATGTGTCTTGAGCTCGCGACGGAAGGTTCAAGGTCCGGAAGTTGACGGAGTCCTGGGGAGCTCGTTCCAGAGGCGGGAGCCCCACAGAGAAGGCCCTTCCCGGGGCGTCCCCAGACGACATTGCCTAGCTGACGGCACCCTGAGGAGTCCCTCCCTGTGAGAGCGCACGGGTCGGTGAGAGGTATCTGGTCGCAGTAGGCGGTCCCGTAGATAACCCGGCCCTATGCCATGGAGCGCTTTAAAGGTGGTCACCAAAACCTTGAAGCGGACCCGGAAGGCCACAGGTAGCCAGTGCAGCCTGCGCAGGATGGGGGGTATGCGGAGCCACGAGGGCTCCATCTATCACCCGCAGCCGCATTCTGGACTAACTGCAGCCTCCGGATGCCCTTCAAGGGAGCCCCATGTAGAGGGTTGCAGTAATCCAGGCGAGACGTCACGAGGGCGTGAGTGACCGTGCATAGGGCCCCCCGGTCCAGAAAGGGGCGCAACTGGCGCACCAGGCGAACCTGGTAGAACGCTCTCCTGGAGACGGCCGTCAAATGATCTTCTAGAGACAGCCGTTCATCCAGGAGGACGCTGTTGCGCACCCTCTCCATCGGGGCCAGTGACTCGCCACCGATGGTCAGCCATGATTTAGCTGACTGTACCGGGATGCCGGCATCCACAGCCACTCTGTCTTGGAGGATTGAGCTTGAGCCTGTTTCTCCCCATCCAGACCCGTCGGCCTCCAGACACCGGGACAGCACTTGATAACCGTTGGGGTGGTCCGGTGTAGAAAAGTACAGCTGGGTGTCATCTGCATACAGCTGGTACTTCACACCGAAACCACTGATGATCTCACCCAGCGGCTTCATGTAGATGTTAAACAGAAGGGGCGAGAGAATCGACCCCTGCGGCACCCCACAACTGAGGCGCCTCGGGCCGACCTCTGCCCCCCTGTCAACACCGACTGCGACCGGTCGGAGAGATAGGAGGAGAACCACCGATAAACGGTGCCTCCCACTCCCAATCCCTCCAACCGGCGCAGCAGGATACCATGGTCGATGGTATCGAAAGCCGCTGAGAGGTCTAATAGGACCAGGGCAGAGGAACAACCCCTATCCCTGGCCCTCCAGAGATCATCCACCAACGCGACCAAAGCCGTCTCCGTGCTGTAACCGGGTCGGAAACCGGACTGGAACGGGTCTAGATAGACAGTTTCATCCAGGTGCAGGGGAACCTGATATCCCACCATCCCCTCTCCAACCTCCGCGGCGAGGCGAAGGTTGGAGACCGGACGATAATTACCTAAAACAGCCGGGTCCAGGGAAGGCTTCTTGAGGAGGGGCCTCACCACCGCCTCTTTCAAGGCGGCCGGAAAGACACCCTCCACCAAAGAAGCGCTCGTAATCGCCTGGAGCCAGCCTCGTGTCACCTCCTGCGTGGCCAGCACCAACCAGGAGGGGCACGGGTCCAGTAAACATGTGGTGGCATTCAGGCTGCCCAACAACCTGTCCATGTCCTCGGAGCGACAGGGTCAAACTCATCCCATACAATGTCACCAAGACCACCTCAGCCGTCTCACCAGATCACCGCAATCTTGGACCAAACCATCCCGAAGCTGAACGATTTTATCGTATAGATAACCGTTAAACTCCTCAGCACGTCCCTGCAATGGGTCATCCCGCTCCCCCTGGTGTAGGAGGGAGCGGGTCACCCGAAACAGGGCGGCTGGGCGGTTATCTGCCGATGCAATGAGGGAGGAGGCGTAGGTACGCCTCGCTTCCCTCATTGCCACTAGGTAAGCCCTAGTATAGGACTTCACTAGTGTCCGATCAGCTTCTGAACGGCTAGACCTCCAGGAACTCTCTAGGCGTCTTCTCCGGCGCTTCATCCCTCTCAGCTCCTCGGAGAACCAAGGAGCTGGTTGGGACCTGCGCCGGGTCAGAGGCCGCAAAGGCACGACCCGGTCTAAGGCCCCCGCCGCGGCCCGTTCCCAGGCCGCAACAAGTTCCTCAGCCGAGCCGTGAGCCAGACCCTCAGGAAATGGCCCAAGCTCCGTCCGGAACCCCTCCGGGTCCATCAGGCGCCTGGGACGGAACCAACGTGTCGGCTCCGTCTCCCTGCGGTGGTGAATGGCGGTCAGAAAGTCCAGACGAAGAAGAGAGTGATCTGACCATGACAAAGGTTCAATGACTATTTCCTTTAAGTCCAGATCTCTCAACCACTGACCAGAGACAAAAATCAGGTCCAGAGTGCCACCCCCAACGTGAGTAGGGCCATCAACTACTTGGGTCAGGTCCAAGGCCGTCATGGAAGCCATGAACTCCCGAGCTACCGTCGATGACGAGCCGGACGATGGCAGTTAAAGTCCCCACGACTAAAAGTCTGGGGTCTCAACTGCCACCCCAGCAAGCACCTCCAGGAGCTCGGGCAGGGCAGCTGTCACGTAGCAAGGAGCCAGGTACGCCACCAGCAAGCCCATCTGACATCTATGACCCCATCTCACAAAGAGGATTCGCACCCGGCAATCTGAGGTACAGTGGTCTCCTCGGCTCTAGACTCTCTAATCACAACCGCCACCCCACCACCCCTACCCTGGCCCTCGGCTGATGAAATGCTCGGAAACCCGTGGGCACATCTGAACAAGGGCACGCCCCTTCTGGGCCCAACCAGGTCTCCGTAACGCCCATAAGGTCCGCGGCACCCCTGAATAAGATCGTGAATTAGGGGCCTTATTGGCCACGGACCGTGCATTGCATAACATCAGCCAAGGCCAGGGCCCTGAGGATCCTGACCATCCGGGAACGGGAGAAGTTTGAGGGCTCGGGCGCGATCGCCTGTAAGCATCGAGCGCGCACCCCTAACACGATATGAGCCCCACTTCCGCCATATCTGCCCCTCCCCTTACCGTGGAAATAGCACCACCTCGACCAATGGAACACCGACTCCCCATGACCTCGGACCCACCAACCCCGCCACGAGCATGCGCAGGAACTGGACTCCCCGACGGGTTACCCCAACACCCACCCTTCCTCCCACCCCCAACCCAAGCCCGTCGGTTTCCTCCCCTTAAAATCCCTTTAAAACTCCCTTAAAAATCTATTAAAACAGCCAATTAAAAACCCTAAGCCTCCTATTTTTCGTGATGCCACCTCTCGGGACTCCAAAGCCCGTCCTCAAGGTGGGCCTCGATAATCTGAGGGCCAGACCAGAGAGGGGCATCTCGCAGGGCAAGAAGGTCAGCCGCAGTAAATGTTCGTGATCACTGAGACGGTCCGGGCAAGGCCCATCCTGGGCTGGTCAAGTTGGCAGCAAAAGTCATAACAGATGGTAAAATGACCATGACCAGTCTGTCCTGATGGGAAATAGTTCGAGATAATCCATGTGCGGTAGATGGCAAAACCGCTGACTCAGTCAGTTCACCACCCCATACAAACGACCTGGGGTGGGCTAAGGAAGAAGGGGAGAGGAACGATGGTAGAAATGTTATAAAGATGGTAAATAGTGGAGGGGTGTCCGCTGGACCCGCGGGCCTTCCTCCGGCGCTGCCACATATCCGCGCCACTAGGGCAAGGTCACAGCCACCCTGGGCCTGTCGGGCCATCCGCCACTTCAAAGCACCGAGGCAGGCCGCTGCCGCCCACCGCCTCCGCCAGGCCATCGCCGCCGGAAACGCCCCCATCGCCACCGCGAGCAGGCCACTGGAGCTCCCCCAGATGAGAGGGGGACACCCGTCGCCAAATCCGCCAGCAGACCCAGGGCTCACCGGTGCCAACGCCCGACGGAGAGGGAAGGGCCAGGCCGCCGCCCTCGCCACCGCAGGTTCAAAGAGGCCGATGGAGCCCGGGCGGCCCTCCAGATCTTCATTGGGGCGCAGCCCCTCCGGGGCTCCTCCCATCGCCACCGGAGACACCCAAACTCCAACCCCAACTTCCAAACTGCCCAAGTCTCCCAGGCAGGGTCCAGGGGGCGCTGCCACCGCCCCCCTACCCCCCCCGCCGCCGCCGCCGCCGCCAAATCGCCGAAAAAGGCTGGCGGCGGCTCGGCAGGCCGCTAGGCCGCCAGGATTACCTCTGAGGCGCCGTGGCTCCGCCGTGGCTCCGGGGCTTCTCCCCACCCCCCCCGGAGTCAGCGCCCACCCACCCTATTTACGGGTGGCTGGATCTTCCTCCACCAGGGCGGGGGCCTATGATGGTATTAAGGCCCCCCCCCAGACCCAAAAAGAGCCCGGAAGGCCCGTCGCCGCGCCCCCGATCAGCAGGGCGGCGCCATCTTATGTATTTTTTATTTATTTTGTCATGTTTATGTAGTATATATTGGAGGTAGTGACCCTTTGTGAGAGCAGTATACAACAAAAATTCATTTTAATAATATATGCCGATCAGTGTACATTCAAAGTGACAAAATTATTCTAAGTTCTAAGGCAGGAGTCAGCAACCTGTGGCTCTGGAGCCGCATGTGGCTCTTTCACCCCTCTGCTGCGGTTCCCTGTCACTCAAAATATGTGTCACAACCACCAATGTGTGACATCTGCTGGCACGCGATTTATTGAGCTTTTCAACCCCTCAGTAGGCCAACCATAGATAAATCCAAGAAAAGAAAAGTTTTAGAAGAAAACAGAATGTTTAATTCAACTACATATGCTAGTTTTATGGCTGCTCAAGAAATAGTCAGGCACAGGAAGGGTTTTGTGGCTCCCGGTGTTTTCTTTTCTGTGGGAAACGGGTCCAAATGGCTCTTTGAGTGTTGCAGACCCCATTCTAAGGGAACGATATTCCATAATTCCTTATGCCACCAGACTTGAAATCCTGGGTTTAGAAAATTTAGAACTCCACCGCCTTCGATATGACCTGAGTATAACTCATAAAATCATCTGCTACAATGTCCTTCCTGTCGAAGACTTTAGTCATGGTGAGAAACATTTTCTATGTTTTTCACATGGAAAACCTAGTTCTAGCCTGATTTTGCTGCAACCAGTATCCATTAGTAAAAGAAACTATCATGTCAACAAAATGAAATTGAGGATCTTTCTTACCTAAGGGACCTACCTGGGGCAGGTTTCATAGTGGGTCATTATTGTTGGGACATGTCCAGATATGATTTTGGAAGAGTGATGACTCAACAACACAGTCATGGAACTCTAAATTTCATTATTCTTACATTGATAATTTTAATTTCTTCAGTTAAAATAACCTTAATTTTCAGAATAAAAAGAAGCATACAAACCTATTAATAATTATTGCAATAAAACATTAAATATTATGAGCCTAAAAAACAGTTTCACTATCAGTTCCCTGCTTTTATCATTAAATGTTCCTTAGTATTTAGATCTGGTCTTAGGATGATAATGTAGCATTTGGGGAAGAAGATGCAGCCCAGCAGCCCAGCACTGGAGGCCAAGATGGAGAAGACCTGCACAGCCACCATGTATTTCACTTTGGTGCTCAGGTAGGTGGGCAGGAAGGCGACCCAAACACTGCAGAAGACTAACATGCTGAAGGTGATCAACTTGGCTTCATTGAAGGCCCCAGGCAGGTTTCTGGCTAGGAAAGCCACTATGAAGCAAATGGCAGCTAGGAAACCCATGTACCCGAAGACAACATAAAACATGATGACAGATCCTTCACTGCACTGAAGGACAATCTCTTGAGGTTGGGAGTGCAGGTCAGCGTCAGGGAATGGGGGAGAAACTCCCAGCCAGATGGAGCAGATGGTAATTTGGACAATGGAAGAAGAAAGGATGATGGAGTTGGCCAAGCTCTTCCCCAAACATCTCTTCACCCTGTTACCTGGTTTTGTGGCCAGGAAAGCCAACACCACCGTGATTGTTTTGGCCAACACAGAAGACAAAGCTACTGAGAAGATGATGCTGAAAACTGTTTGTCGGAGAAGGCAGGTGGCTTTCCTTGGTCATCCAATGAAGAGAAAGGAGGACAAGAAGCAAAACAAGAGGGAGATCAAGAGGATGTAGGAGAGGTCCCGGTTGTTGGCTTTGACAATGGGAGTTTCTAGGTATTTAATAAATATGATAAAAATGAAGCCTGTGGTTAGGAACAAGAATAGAGCAAAGGAAACAAGGATAATACTCAGATGTTCTTCATAGGACAGGAAGGACATTCTTTTGGGGATACATTGGACTCGGTTCCCGGTCGGATATTGATCATCTGGGCACCTAGTGCATTTTTCAGTATCTGAGAAAATAGAAAGTAATATTTCTTATACAAACTCTCCTTTCATATTTGAAGATAGATCTTCTTTTATGATAGGTAGTAATAAGAAACCGGAAAGCCATTGTAAATATTAAATAGGAACCTGTAGGTACAAATATACATTCAAAGTCACAGTTATAGATACAATTATATAAAGAATAAGAAAAATGAAACCCAAAAGAGAAATACAATCCCATCAAGGAATCCATAGTGGTGATTTATGTTGAACCTGTGATTGTTGAATTGGGCTACAAACAGTTGTTGTTGTTGTTAGTTGCAAAGTCGTGTCCAACCCATCGCAACCCCATGGACAACGTTCCTCCAGGCCTTCCTATCCTCTACCATCCTCTGGAGTCCATTTAAGCTCACACCAACTGCTTCAGTGACTCCATCCAGCCACCTTATTCTCTGTCGTCCCCTTCTTCTTTTGCCCTCAATCTTTCCCAGCATTAGGCTCTTCTCCAGTGAGTCCTTCTTCTCATTAGGTGGCCAAAAGTATTTGAGTTCCATCTTCAGGATCTGCCCTTCTAAAGAGCAGTCAGGGTTGATCTCCTCTAGGACTGACTTGTTTGTTCGCCTTGCAGTCCAAGGAACTTGCAGGAGTCTTCTCCAGCACCAGAGTTCAAAGGCCTCCATTCTTTGGCACTCAGCCTTCCTTATTGTCCAACTTTCACAGCCATACATTGCAACTGGGAAAACCATAGCCTTGACTATACGTACTTTCGTTAGCAGGTTGATGTCTCTGCTTTTTAGTACGCTGTCTAGATTTGCGATAGCTTTCCTCCCCAGGAGCAGGCGTCTTTCTTAACGTTGAGTTTCAAGCCAACTTTTGCACTCTCCTCCTTCACCCGCATCAAGGGGCTTTTTAGTTCCTCTTCACTTTCTGCCATTAGAGTGGTATCATCAAACAAATCATCATACAAACAGTAATTGTGTTCAAATTTTAATCCATAACATGGACTGAAGAAAGAGACTGATTTTGTCCTTAATAATGCTGAATTTAGTTTATATTCCTTCTCACACACTGATATTCCATTGATAGATTTTATAGTGATTCCTCCATTTCATTTCTCTTGTCCCTTGAATCGGCTGAGCTGCACAATCGTCAGAGCCTTTTTTTTTTACTTTTAAAATCATTTTTTTACAACCTATTCACGTGAATCGGTTGGAAAAAAAATGCTTTTAAAAGTAAAAAAAAAAAGATTGTGTGATACAGCTGATTACCCCCTCATGCTGTTCTACTTACCCCATGCCTCCTTTTGGCACACACTGTGCGTGCGCACACCTCACATTTGGTGCATGGTTTGCACTGCACATGCACACATGCAGTGTACATGCGCAGCCAGTGAACCGGTAGTAAACGTTCAGATTTCACCATTGGACAAGAGCAATGCTATGGGTATAATTTCCTTGGACTTCAATATGGCATTTGATAAGTTGATTAGATCACAACCACCTGCTACTTGATATGCTAGAAAAATGTGGTTTAGACAGTATCACCACCATCACCACGGTCAAACAATGTAGACTGGTGACCCCCAGGGGGAGAGCCTTCTCGGTGGGGGCTCCTGCCCTCTGGAATGAGCTGCCTCCGAGGATACGTCAACTGCCTGATCTCCGGACCTTTTGCCGCGAGCTAAAGAGCTAAATAAACATGGATTTGTAACTGACTGAACAACCACACTCAATAGAACTGCATCTACATGGAGGGAAGTGAGCAGTGGGGAATCCACAAATTTCTGTCTCAAGCTCAGTATTCATCAATATCTTCATCAATGACTCAAATGATGGAATAGAAGGGGAACTCATCAAATTTGCAGATGACACCAAGCTGGCAGGAATAGCCAATAGAAGGATCTTGACAATCTTAAACACTGGGCCCCATCTAACAAAATGAAATTCAGTGATGAGAAAAGTAAGGTTCTACATTTAGGCAAGAAAAACCAAATGCACAATATAGAATAGGTGGTATTTGTCACAATAGTCGTAATTCCAAGAGGGATCGATAAGTGGACAATCACTTAAATCTGAGCCAGCAGTGTGCAGCAGCTGCCAAAAAAGCCAACACAGTCCTAGGTTGCATTAACAGAGGGATAGAATCAAGATCACGTGAAGTGTTAGTGCCATTTTATAATGCCTTGGTAAGGCCACACTTGGAATATTGCATTCAGTTTTGCTCACCACAATGTAAAAAAGATGCTGAGACTCTAGAAAGAGTGCAGAGAAGAGCAACAAAGATGATTAGGGGACTGGAGGCTAAAACATATGAAGAACGGATGGAAACTAATCAGGGAGAGAAGCAACCTAGAAATAAGGAGAAATTTCCTGACAGTTAGAACAATTAATCAATGGAACTACTTGCCTCACGAAGTTGTGGGTGCTCCAACACTGGAGGATTTTAAGAAGCGACTGGACAGTCATCTGTCTGAAGTGGTATAGGGTTTCCTGCCTGAACATGGGATTGGACTAGAAGACCTCAAGGTCCAATCCAACTCTGTTATTCCGTTTTGTCCCTTTGTCCTATGAGTTAATTTAGTATGGATGAAAAAGAGCCATTGACCTAAAGCCTTTCTTCAAGTTTCAAAGAATTCAAATGTTCCTAAGAACATTTCATTCTTCTTCCTAAGAAGAGTGGAAAGACTCTTCTAAACTGATAAATAGAAGAGAGATTTCCTGTACCAGAAGCAGGGATGAGATTCTGCTGGTTCGGATAGGTTCAGGTGAACCCCTAGCGCCGACGAAAAGTTGAGTGTGAACTGGTTCGCTCCAATGATCAGGTCGGTCGTCCCGCCCACCCCTGCACTATACTGACCTATATTTCCTTTGAAGCCCAGCTGATAGGCGTGTCAGAGCCGCGCCTCAGCTGTTTACTCAGCTGTTTACTTACTGGGGCTGCAGTATAATGGAATTTTTAGAACTGTTTTCAAATGAACCATGCACGCGCGGAGTGAAGCAAGCACTCAGCGAACCAGTTGTTACACCGGTTGAATCCCACCGCTCACCAGAAATAATCTTGTACAATTCCCCATGACTTGCTATCTCTTCCTACCTCACCCTTTTTTGTGCCTCGTCCTCCTCAGCCGGGCCCCTCCCATCTCCTCCCGGGCCTGTATCAGACTCCGAGTCTGATAATGAAGATGAACGGCCTGTCATGCCTCCAGCCCCCGGCCCTGGCCCCATGCCCGGAGAGGAATCAAGGAGTGAAAACAGAAACCCAATACAGCTCACTCATACTGTGTGTTTTCCTTCGACGCAGCCGTCAGAGCAGGAAGTCAGCCAAGTGGTGCAATTACCCGGACCTGCTCCCTCTGACCCCTCCCTTTCCCAGATGCCGACAGTAGAGACAGCTGAAGACAATTCAGTGTGAGAGGATCCTCGCTTCCGGAGATCTGAGAGGCGACGCCAGCAGAAGGAAGGGTGGGGCAGGCCTGGATAAATGCTGAGTCATGGAGCCACACCCCACAGCCTATATAAAGGACCTGCTTTTGGCATTCCAACCTTGAGTCAAGCAAAGTCTCATCTAGTTTGCTGAAGTCACAACTTGGACTCCTGCCTGCCCTGAGAAACCTGGAAGGAATTTGGCAAAGCTGCAGAGGCTTCGTTGCCACGCTTGATACGGACTTCCTAGACCCGGTCATCAGAGGGGGAGGGGGACACGACACCCTTCAAAAAAAATTTTTTCTAATTTCTCTCTTGCCTCTGATGACACCCACCTTCCTGAGTGGAAATGGTCCTCTCCGAACAAGGAATGCAGTCGTAGCAGCAAACTGGCTCTCCTTCCCGAGTCCGTTTGTAAAATCCAGGATGACAATTTTTCACACATTTGGATTGAGGGAGAGACTAAAAGGAAGAAAAAGGAATTCCAGAAAAAAAATAAGTCAGGAGCAACCATCCATTGAAAATGGAGGTCGGCGTGAATATCAGCCAAGTAGACTCTGGACTACACTCTATATAAATAGAATAGAATTTTTTATTGGCCAAGTATGATTGGACACACAAGGAATTTGTCTTGGTGCATAGGCTCTCAGTGTACATAAAAGAAAAGATACGTTCATCAAGAATCATAAGGTACAACACTTAATGATAGTCATAGTTACAAATAAGCAATCAGGAAACAATATCAATATAAATCATAAGAATACAAGCAACAAAGTTATAGTTATACAGTCATAAGTGGAAGGAGATGGGTGATGGGAATTATTGCAGGAGATACAAATTATTGCAGGAGATACAACTACTGACAGATTCTTCATTTAGTTTCTCCCATTTACTTCTGGCAGATCACATTGCAATAAAAGATTTTTCTACTTAATAAAGGCTGGAGGAATGGAACTGAGAAAAGATTTGTACATTAAGTGACAACCAGGTCCTCACAGCCCAATTAACATACCTTTCTCCATTCTTCATATGTCCATCATTTAAAAAATATGACGATCTATTCATATTAATTTTACAATAATAATTTGTTCTACAATATTTATTAAATGTTTATTCTATTAGGTTTATTAAAAGAGAAGAAAATTATCATAAAGAAAGAAACTTTGGACCAGTAGGATCGGCAAAGATTTTTTTAAGAATCCCAAAGGTGCTTTTTCAGGAGGCAACTGGACTTTCCTGTTTTTTTTCTTTGAAGACATTTCACTTCTCATGCAAGCTTCTTCAGCTCTTTAGGAATATCCCTCCAGCCCCCACTGTGCAGTTTCTTGGATGAGAAGTGAAACATCTTCAAAGAAAAAACAAAAAAGTCCAGTTGCCTCCTGAAAAAGCACCTTTGGGATTCTTTAAAAAATTTTTTTGCAGATCTTACTGTTTTTTTCTTTGAAGACATTCTATAATCAATTCTACAATCCCCAACATTTGACACTCTCTCTCTCTCTCTCTCTCTCTCTCTCTCTCTCCCTCCCTCCCTCCCTCCCTCTCTCCCTCCCTCTCTCTCTCTCTCTCTCCCTCTCTCCAAGGAGATACTGGATTGCAAAAGGGCTGTAAGTCCTGAAAAATCATCATCTCACTACCCATTTTGGACATGGCAACATGAACGTAAAACAGTTCTATATTATATCATCTGAAGCAGGGGTGAAATCCAGCAGGTTCTGACAGGTTCTGGAGAACCAGTAGCGGAAATTTTGAGTAGTTCGAAGAACCGGCAAATACCACCTCTGGCTGGCCCCAGAGTGGGATGGGAATGGAGATTTTGCAGTATCCTTCCCCTCCCATGCCCACCAAGCCATGCCCACCAAGCAACACCACACCCACCAAGCCACACCCAAAGAACTGGTAGTAAAAAAAATTGGATTTCACCACTGATCTGAAGGACATCTTTGTGAATAGTACTGGAGCCTCCCAAGGGTCCTTGAGTGGCTCAGGCTGCTAAGACAGTCTGTTATTAACAGCAGCTGCTTGCAATTACTGCAGGTTCAAGTCCCACCAGGCCCAAGGTTGACTCAGCCTTCCATCCTTTATAAGGTAGGTAAAATGAGAAGCCAGATTGTTGGGGCAATAAGTTGACTTTGTATATAATATACAAATGGATGAAGACTATTGCTTAACACAGTGTAAGCCGCCCTGAGTCTTCGGAGAAGGGCGGGATATAAATGCGAATAAAAAAAAACAGTCTAACAAAACTATAATGGTTATATTCCTCACATTTGATTCTCAATGAAGGTTTTCCACTTTGGTAAGCAGGCTTAACCCCCTTGAAAAGGCTTTGGAAAAAAGGGGAAAAAAGGGACCAATATTTTCCCCTACCTTGTTGAGCAATTGTAGCCATGACAGATGATCTTGGTTGAAAATAAGTCTCTGTCTTTCAAAAGTCCCCAATTGCTCCACAGTGATATCCATCTGAGGGAGAACCACACAGCTCATAATGTTCAGATCTGCAGCTACATCTCCATTTTGGTCCAAGTACAGTTTCCTCTGGGAAAGATTGCAAAACTCATTCTTCTCCAGAAAGGGGTGGAACTAGAATAGAAACATCTGAGAATTTTAAAAGCAGAAAACTTAATTTCTCATTCAGTTGGCGGCCTATTCCCTTTTGAATGTTTCTTCTATAGTTTTCTAACTCGCAAATACTGTTCTGTCCCACCTTCCACGTCATGGAGATACACGAGTTTCACAGTCCTTTTATTGACACAGACCTGATTCTTCTGTAGGAAGCACAAGGCTTGGCAGCGACCGTGCAGAGGCCTGCCAAGTTCTGAAGCCTTAATCTTGGACAGAGATAAAAGCACTCGTGTCCCAGTCCCGTTGCCAAGCTTACAGGAAATAAAGGCCTTTAACTCCTGATCGACCGAGCTGCAACACACGATGGGTAGTTTTTTGTCCGTCACGAAGCCCAACGGCAGCTCCACCCACTTTTATCCCCTATGGGATGTGGCTCCGTGACTCAGCACTCTCTGAGCCTGCCACACTTTTTCCTCTGTTGCGCACGCTTATCTTTACGTCGCTGCCTCAGGTCAATCCATGATTGATCAGCACCAGTTGGGACTTGGGGCATTGCCAGGGAGGAGGAGGAGGGTCCGGGAGAGGGAGGCCTTGTCAGCTCCTCCTCCTGGCCTGCAGATGGAATTTGGGGCGGTACCAGCAAGCAGGGTCCTGGTGAGGGAGGCCCTGCTGGCTCCTCTCCCTCACTTTCCGAGTCACTCTTCTCCATGAGGGCCGGCTCGGGGGCCGGAGCCACAACAAATACCTTTAGTTGGAAGTGCAAGAAATCTACAAATCTCAAGACAATAACAAATGTCTCACTAACTCTTTTTACAGCACAGAAAGTTGGCGAGGATCCTTTCCGAATGTACTTCTCTACTCATTACACAGCTGCCAAGAAAGGGTTCAGCAAAATTTGTCAATCTTATTGTCAGCTCTGGCATGCTTAGCCCGGAGCTGCCATTCGGGGGGGAGGGGGGAGAGAAAAGTTGTGTCAGGAGATCAAAGCGATAACGCTCACCAGTTGGCCTGCGGCAATCTGGAAGCGAGGCAGTCAGCAGAGGCCCCAATCCATGGGGGAGCAACCGAATCTTGCCACAGCCCTTGCAGTGCTGTCCGTGGCACTGGGGAAAACCGGACGTTGCCATGTCCCTTGCAGAGCCTCCAGGATCGTCTCAGAAGGGCTCGAGCAGAGAGTGGGCCACAGGAGCAACACTTATGACTGGGGGCTGGGCGGACAAACTCAGAGTGACTCAACACTTATGGGAACATTAGGTGACGGGGCAGGCATGTAGTAGAGGGGGTGTGGTGGCAGGAACTGTTTAAAGATGGTGGGGAGCACTGGATGTTAGCTCTGTCAATCCTTTTTTTGCATTGTTTATTGCTTTGATGGTCAGTGGTTGCCAGAGAAGATAAAGACTTCAAACCTTGCTGCGGAACCTGACACTTATCTTGACAGAAATATATGTTTGGCATAATATCATTGAATTTTTTTTTCCAATTATCAAGAACATTCTAGAGCAGATCAAAAGTAAATTGAACCAACCAACAAATAAAGAGATTGTCCATAAACTCCTTCAAAACAACAGTGATTACCAGAAAAGGAAGGATTTGTCAAGAACAAAGTTGCCAGGCTAATGTTCTCCCGAGTATAAAGGTAAGGGTTCCCCTCGCACATATGTGCTAGTTGTTCCCGACTCTAGGGGGCAGTGCTCATCTCCGTTTCAAAGCTGAAGAGCCAGCGCTGTCTGAAGACGTCTCCGTGGTCATGTGGCTGGTATGACTAAACACCAAAGGCGCATGGAACGCTGTTACCTTCCCACCAAAGGTGGTCCTTATTTTTCTATTTGCATTTTTTATGTACTTTCGAACTGCTGGGTTGGCAGAAGCTGGGACAAGTAACGGGAGCTCACCCCATTATGTGGCACTAGGGATTTGAATCGCTGAACTGCCAATCTTTCGATCGACGAGCTCAGCATCTTAGCCACCGCATCCCTGCCTCTCCCAAGTATACCAGACCATAAAAACAACTAGACAAGCTAATCTTTTTTTTTTTTTTTTTTGCTTGGGTATATTAACAAAATTTTGCAAGTCTGAAAGTTGATGGAGAATCTAAGTCATCCAGATCATGGTTGTTCCAAAGGTGCTTTTTCATGAGGCAACTGGACTTGCCTTTTTTGTTTCCTTGACGATGTTTCACTTTTCATCCAAGACGTTCCTTTAGTCAGAACTGAAGAAGCTTTTTGGATGAGGTTAAACGTCTTCAAGAAAAAACAAAGCATTGTCCAGTTGCTTCTTGACAAAGCACCTTTGGTGCAAGTCTGACACTACAAATCTCCCAACGAAACACTTTTTATAGCCCAAGAAATTTAAGATGATCCTTTCTTCTTTCTCTGCCTGATATGCAGCTGTGGGATCTCACCTTATCATCTGAAAGAAGCATTTCTTCACCCAATCTCCAAGGTCATTCCCACATATCATTGCCCTTCATTGTGCCAAAGCTGGTGTTATAACCTGATCTCAGCAAATTATTGACAAATTATTTTATGATGTGAGGATAAGGAATCTAGTTATGTACGGGCTGGAAGGTATGATAATTACTGTATTTTTCAGAGTATAAGATGCACCTTTTCCACCACTCCCAAAAAAAGAGGGTAAAAATCTGGATGCGTCCTATACTCCTAATGTAGCCCCACCCAGCTTATCAGAGGTTTCAGAGGCTGAAAAAAGCATCATTTTAACATTATAACAGAGTTGGAAGGGACCTTGGAGGCCTTCTAGTCCAACCCCCTGCCTAGGTAGGAAACCCTACACCATTTCAGACAAATGGTTATCCAACATTTTCTTAAAAATTTCCAGTGTTGGAGTATTCACAACTTCTGCAGGGAAGTTGTTCCACTTATTGATTGTTCTAACTGTCAGGAAATTTCTCGTTAGTTCTAAGTTGCTTCTCTCCTTGATTAGTTTCCACCCATTGCTTCTTGTTCTACCCTCAGGTGCTTTGGAGAATTGTTTGACTCCCTCCTCTTTGTGGCAACCCCTGAGATATTGGAACACTGCTATCATGTCTCCCCTAGTCCTTCTTTTCATTAAACTAGGCATACCGAGTTCCTGCAACCGTTCTTCATATGTTTTAGCCTCCAGTCCTCTAATCATCTTTGTTGCTCTTCTCTGCACTCTTTCTAGAGTCTCAGCATCTTTTTTACATCGTGGCAACCAAAACTGAATGCATCAGAAACGAAGCTTCAGAAAAAAAGCCCCAAACGGAGCTTCAGAGGCTTTGTTTCTGAAGCTCTGTTTTGCAGGCTTTCAGAGGCAGAAAAAAGTTTTTCCTGAAACAGAGTTTCAGAGGCAGAAAAAAAAAAGCAAGCAACAAAGCTCATAACCAAGGAACCTGTTGCTAAAATTCACCTTTGGGAACAGCTGATTGGGGGTATTCCTGGAGGCCGATCCACCTACCAGTCAGCTTTTTTCTTATTTTCCTCCCCAAAACTAAGGTGCGTCTTATACTCTGGTGCGTCTTATACTCCGAAAAATATGGTAAGTGGATAAAAATTGTCTTTAAAAATATATTCAATAATTTTCAAAGTTCCTCATAAAACTGGAGAGTTATGAACAGTGGTGGGATTCAAGTCATTTAACAACCGGTTCTCTGCCCTAATGATTTCTTCCAACAACCAGTTTACCAAACTGCTCAGAAAGTTAACAATCGGTTCTCCCGAAGTGGTGCGAACTGGCTGAATCCCACCACTGGTTATGAATAACAGTTAGTCCTTGGTTATCAATTCTTCTATATTGTCATTAATTCATGGAGGTAGAGTTAACAAATCATGACTTTGTGATGCAAAATTTATACCAACATTTAGACCAAGCTATTTTGATGTCATTTAAGTAAAATCAAGCTTCCAGAAAAAATATTTATAATTTCACAATAGACTGGGGTGCATAAATAAAATCTAGTAGAAAAATATCTGATTTTTAGCAACTAGGATTTAACAAACCATGTTAGAGCAGATGCTAGCTACAATGTAGATCTTCCAATAAGATTTCATTTGTATATCTTTTTATATTACTATATACTGTATGCACACTAGTCAGTGATTATAATAAATTATTAGTAGTAATATTTTAATGAATTGATAATAATCATATACATTTAATAATCATATACATTTGATAGAGGGACGTGGTGACTCAGGGGCTAGGATGTTGATCGAAAGGTCGGCAGCTCAGCAGTTCGAATCCCTAGTGCTGCCGTGTAACGGGGTGAGCTCCCGTTACTTGTCTCAGCTTCTGCCAACCTAGCAGTTTCGAAAGCATGTAAAAATGCAAGTAGAAAACATAGGGACCACCTTTGGTGGGAAGGTAACAGCATTCCGTGCGCCTTTGGCATTGAGTCATGCCGGCCACATCACCACGGAGACATCTTCGGACAGCGCTGGCTCTTCGGCTTTGAAATGGAGATGAGCACCGCCCCCTAGAGTCAGCAACGACTAGCACGTATGTGCAAGAGGAACCTTTACCTTTACCTTTATACATTTGATGATAACATTATTAATTATTTGGATGAAAGGGAAATGAATGGCTATCAAGTGGTAGCTGATATCAAATCAGATCTCTAAATGTATAACTCAGAAGCAGATATAAAATTCAAAACACATCTTGATGGTTTACAAAAATGGGCTGGAAAAAATGGAATAAAATTTAAGAGAGATAGAATTATTGTGACCATAATCTCAAAATAATAGTTGGTTACAAAGTAAATGTGATTTGGCAGTGTGATACTCATGGAAAGAAGGCAAATACACCCATAAGAATCTCTGGAAGTGAATATTCTGGTTTGGAGAGAACCCAACACAAGTACTGGATCACCTTGCAGGCACCATACTTGACGAAGACATTACAGAAAATCTGGATCAGCTTTAAGGAAGGATAAAGCTTTAAGGAAGGATAAAGAAACCAAGGAAGAGGTTACAAAAGCTGTTCTTAGCCTTGAGGAAAAACAAGAAGATCAGAGGAAGCTGAAAATCAGGAGTCTGGGAGAAGATTTTCCAACTAACAGAATCTCTTTGTGGCAGGTCTGAAGGCCCAATACATAAGATGGCTTGTTACTTGGAACCGTAACACTCTTGGTTGGATATGGGAGGATACAGCACTTTTCCAATCACTGAAATATGTTATAGAGAAGCTTAAAATCTTTTCACTGTTATTCCAGAGAGTGGGAAATGGAAAATTAAACTTGGTCATTAGAAAGGAGGTACTAGCTGAAGAAGAAGAAGAAGAAGAAGAAGAAGAAGAAGAAGAAGAAGAAGAAGAAGAAGAAGAAGAAGAAGAAGAAGAAGAAGAAGAAGAAGAAGAAGAAGAAGAAGAAGAAGAAGAAGAAGAAGAAGAAGAAGAAGAAGAATTTAATTTGTATATCGCCCTTCTCCCGAAGGATTCAGGGCGGTTTACAGCCAAGATAAAAACAGTAAAGACACATACAATACTAAAAACATACATTAAAAACTTATTAAATTTGGCCCAATTTTTAAAATACAATCAATCCCAATAAAAATTAACAAAATTAAAACCCATAAAATCAACTAAAAAATTAAAATTTAAGCCAGTCCAGCAAGACGGAATAGATAAGTCTTAAGTCCGCGGCAAAAGGTCCGAAGGTCAGGTAGTTGTCGAATGAGAGCAGAAACATCCTAAAAGGAGAAGCAGAGGAGCCAGTGAACTAGAGAAGTTCAATCTCCCTTCATTGACTGAGCAGCCATCAGTCAGAGAAGCTTAAAGTTGGATTCCAGCAGAGATTAAGGGTTGAGATAGATGGTTTCAGGGTCTCCTTCAAATTAATGAAGGTAAAATTCTACAGTGCTAATCACAAACCCATAGGTATATGAATTTATTCAAAAATGCATACGTCTGTTTTACAACTAGCAGTATTTATATCAAAATTTAAATTGGAAAGGTCCACTAGCTGTCAGGGTTTCAATGGATGCCCTAATTAAATCATGAGCCTCAAGCCTCAAGCCTCTGGCCGCTGTGATTAACCCTGGGAGACAGCCTTGAGAAAGATATGTCTGGAATGTGCTCCTGTCTTTGGCTGCCATATTGCTTCATCAGTTTCCCATCCCCCTTATCTATGGCAACTCAAAAGCAGGTCATGAATGCTTTGTGAGTTGACATTAGCATTGAAGATATTACCTAGTTTGGGTAATGAAAATCTGCAAGAATACAACCAAGATCAGAGAGCAGCAAGATCATTTCAACCCTGAGCTACAAATATTCTCCATTATTGATATGAAATGTATCTGTCATGGTGCCCACTCCTTGGAATGTTATGCCCAGAGCAATTATAATGACCAAAACGGTTGGCTTTTTGTAACACAAGGAGGTTGAGATGGTTACCCTTCTTCTCTTTTGTCTCTTAGTCAAAATGGATGAAGTTTGGTGGAACCTGCCATACCTGCCACGGCTGCAACCTTGAAGCCCACAACCTCTCTTGGCCTTCCTTCCTTCTTCTCCTAGATATGGAGGAATATGCAGCATTCAAGGTGTGGGCCAGAGTATTAACGAAACTGTAAACGTGGCGGGTATATTGGAACCAGATCCTGTTCCTTTCCTCTTTGGTCTCCAGAGGTGCTTTCTGCCTGCATCTTCTCCGGCCTTTGACAGAGAAGACATGCTTTGAAAAAGAACAGCCAAAAGACTGATCTCCAAACCGTGGTTCCACATACAGATCTGGTTCGAAGGAATCATCATTTGTCTTTTTATTCCACTGAAAAGCATAGGACAGAATGCTATGGACGTATTTGAGAAATGTGTGCCTTCTCATTAACAATTCCCCAATAGGTGTGATTATCCAGACTTTCCCTTCAATGGGTTCTGGCAAACCTTGAAGTGTTGAATGGAAAGGAAGAAGCCTGTCCCAAAGGGAAACGTATTCTAAAAATTGCACAAAGACATTGACTTGTCTCCATTTAGAGATGGCATCTTTGAAAGAAGCTGTCGGGTGACTCGTTGGGACTTTTTGTGATATGACTACACAAATTCCATTCCTGACAAGAACAGGAGTAAAAGTCCTCATGAAATTCTCTCCATTCTCCGTGTCTGAAGCAAAGAGACCAATCAAGGTCCATCTGAAATGGAGGAGCAGTTGGACAATTGCTGGGAAGAGAATCCCTACTTTGGGGAGCATCCAATAGAAAAAGGGAAATTGGCTTTTATCACTTAGACCCTCTGAAGCAGTTGCATAACTGATCTGAAAAAGCAATGAAGAATTCTGTGTGATATTTCAGGGACGCACACAAAGTGTCATGAGAGAAGAGGACTGTTTTGATCCTTGCCTCATCCCCACTTTGGATCCCTGTTCCTAGCTATGACATCTACAATGACTATAGCGAAGTGCAGCTCTTGAATTCCATAGGGAAGGTTGGTTAGATCCATTGTTCATCCACCACCACTCTACACACTTTATCAGATCATGAAACACGCACATACACACAAACCTGTGGAATTTTGTAGGTGCCTGCTAATGTTGACATCTGGATGGAGATGTCCCTGTCAGCTCCATCGAGAAGAGCCAAAAGGTGGTCATTCTTTCCACAGGCGTAATTGGGAACATTGGCTTCTCCAGTAGAGAGCATGTCCAGCAAGGCATCGGAAGTGCCAAGTGGGTTCAAATAGTTGTCATGGATGTTGTAGCCCAGTGTGAGGTTTTGTAGGAGCTGGACATTCTTGTTGACCAGTTCAGTTGTGAAGATGAAGCGTAGAATTCTAGAGTGATCAGAAGATGTACTGTAAAAAAAGAATTCCTGTTGTTATCATCATCAACAAAAACCATTTTTATTTATAATAATAATAATAACAACAGAGTTGGAAGGGACCTTGGAGGCCTTCTAGTCCAACCTCCTGCCCAGGCAGGAAAACCCTACACCATCTCAGGTTATGGTTATCCAACTTTTTTTTTTAAATTTCCAGTGTTGGAGCATTCACAACTTCTGCAGGCAAGTTGTTCCACTGATGAATTGTTCTGTAACTGTCAGGAAATTTCTCCTTAGTTCTAAGTTGCTTCTTTCCTTGATCAGTTTCCACCCATTGCTTCTTGTTCTACCCTCAGGTGCTTTGGAGAACAGCCCGACTCCCTCTTCTTTGTGGCAGCCCCCGAGATATTGGAACACAGCTATCATGTCTCCCCTAGTTCTTCTTTTTATTTATTTATTCCTCTTTGTCTCCACAAGCTTATTGAGTTTTAAGTCAATACTGATCCAAACCCAGAAGTATCTCTTATTACCATTTAATATTTATGAGTGTTGAGAAGATGAGCTATTGATAGATGACCACCAGAATTAAGCTTCAAAAATACACAGAGTTGTTACTTGTAGCAGTCCTAATTTTAGTTGTTCCAATAAACAGCATTTAATAATATTCAGTCATTAAAAGTAGAGCCATCAGAAAATCAAGGGAATGTTTCATAATAGAATAGAATAGAATTTTTTTATTGGCCAAGTGTGATTGAACACAAAAGGAATTTGTCTTGGTGCATAGGCTCTCAATGTACATAAAAGAAAAGATACGTTCATCAAGGTACAACATTTACAACACAATTGATGGTCAATATATCAATATAAATCATAAGGACTGCCAGCAACAAAGTTATAGTCATACAGTCATAAGTGGAAAGAGATTGGTGATGGGAACGATGAGAAGATTAATAGTAGTGCAGATTTAGTAAATAGTTTGACAGTGTTGAGGGAATTATTTGTTTAGCAGAGTGATGGCCTTCGGGGAAAAACTGTTCTTGTGTCTAGTTGTTCTGGTGTGCAGTGCTCTATAGCATCGTTTTGAGGGTAGGAGTTGAAATAGTTTATGTGTTTCAGGATGTGAGGAATCTGTAAATATTTTCATGGCCCTCTTCTTGATTCATGCAGTATACAGGTCCTCAATGGAAGGCAGGTTGGTAGTAATTATTTTTTCTGCAGTTCTAATTATCCTCTGAAGTCTGTGTTTTTCTTGTTGGGTTGCAGAACCGAACCAGACAGTTATAGAGGTGCAAATGACAGACTCAATAATTCCTCTGTAGAACTGAATCAGCAGCTCCTTGGGCAGTTTGAGCTTACTGAGTTGGCGCAGAAAGAACATTCTTTGTTGTCCTTTTTTAATGATGTTTTTGATGTTAGCTGTCCATTTTAGATCTTGCGATATGATAGAACCTAGAAATTTAAAGGTTTCTACTGTTGATACTGTGTTGTCAAGTATTGTGAGAGGTGGAAGTATGGAAGGGTTTCTCCTAAAGTCTACCACCATTTCTACGGTTTTGAGTGTGTTCAGTTCCAGATTGTTTTGGTTGCACCACAAGGCTAGTCGTTCGACCTCTCGTCTATATGCGGATTCGTCATTGTCTCGAATGAGACCAATCACTGTTGTGTCATCTGCGAACTTCAGTAGCTTAACAGATGGATCATTGGAGATGCAGTCATTGGTATACAGAGAGAAGAGAAGTGGGGAGAGCACACAGCCTTGGGGGGCCCCTGTGCTAATTGTACAGGTATTTGATGTGATCTTGCTTAGCTTCACCTGCTGCTTCCTGTTTGTTAGGAAGCTTGTGATCCACTTACAAGTCTGTTCCGGTACCTGTAGCTGGTTTAGCTTAGTTAGAAGAGTGTCTGGAATGATGGTATTGAATGCTGAACTAAAGTCTACAAAGAGATGTAATGACTCAGAAAAGAAACTCTAACATCAAATCAACCTTTATTTTTATAAGGATCAGACATTGAATATCAGTGAGCAGTTATAAAAAATATGGAAGTGGGCCAGGCAGAGGCAATTATAGCCACTTTAAACAAAAATCTATATTCAAGTGCTGAATGAAGGACTGGATGTAGACTCTAGAAAGAGTGCAGAGAAGAGCAACAAAGATGATTAGGGGACTGGAGGCTAAAACATATGAAGAATGGTTGCAGGAACTCGGTATGTCTAGTTTAATGAAAAGAAGGACTAGGGGAGACATGATAGCAGTGTTCCAATATCTCAGGGGTTGCCACAAAGAAGAGGGAGTCAAGCTATTCTCCAAAGCACCTGAGGGTAGAAGAAGAAGCAATGGGTGGAAACTAATCAAGGAGAGAAGCAATTCTATTCTATTCTAGAGAGGAAAATAATTTATACTTCTTTCAGGTATTTTTCTGCCACATCTTATATAGTCTCTTATATAAAAGAAGACAAAAAAGGGAAGCTATGGAACTCAAAACAGTTCAAGAAATTAGAAAAGTCTGGTAATTCACAAGTAAGCAAAATACAAAGAAAAGGGGGAGAAAGGAGTGTTAGAACTGCAAATGAAGGGAATGCTACTGAATCACACTGAATGACTTACGAATCAAACTGAATAAAAGGAGCCGTATTGAAAGGCAATGTTAAACGCAATTCTTTCGTTGCCGTGGTCACCACACCAATAAGATAATCTCCTGCTCTATAACAGCTCCATGGGTTTTTTCCACCCTGTTGTTCCAAACTCAGCGGGCACTTCATACTGAGCTTCCCAGAGACTGGCTGGGACATCAGCAGCATCAGGAACAAAAGCAGGAGTTCCATCGTCCACAGGGCTGAATCAATCCCCTTCCCATGTCTAAAGGAGAACAACGAAGACGAGTTAGAATTCAAAGCAATCTCCCAAGATGGAAATGCCAATGGCTTTCCTGATTCAGACAGAGACAAGACAAGCTTCACCTGGAAAGGAAAGAAATATGCGTTCAGGACGACAGCCTTTGCCTGTCTCAAAACTTGTGCCACACCGATTGCTACCTGAGGCATATATCTTTTTCTGATGCAAGATCTCTTTCAGGTGGCTCCAGTCTGTTTACGTCAAAGGCAGCCCCTGAAGAAGTAGCAGAAGAGGTCTCAAAGAGCAGGATGGTGAAAATGACAATGAGAAGTAACCTCTTCTCTGGGGATTGTGAACTTCTTCTGGAGAAAAGCATGTTGGTGAAAAAAATCACATACACCCCTGGGGAACTGTTCTCCAGTGGTTGTAGTCTTTTCAGCCAGGACACACCCAGTAAGTGATGCTGGAGGAACATCAGACGGGAGGTTGAACAACTAGCCTTGTGGTGCGACCAGAACAATCTGGAACTGAACACACTCAAAACCGTAGAAATGGTGGTAGACTTTAGGAGAAACCCTACCATACTACCACCTCTCACAATACTAGACAACACAGTATCAACAGTAAAGACCTTCAAATTTCTAGGTTCTACCATATCTCTGACCGGACACTAGTTAGGTCTTATTCTAAGGCCTACCTAGTGGCACTGAGGGAGGCGAAGCGTTCTTACGCTTCCACCCTCATTGCGTCGGCAGATAACTGCCCAGCCGCCCTGTTTCGGGTGACCCGCTCTCTCCTTCATCAGGAGGCACGGGATGACCCTTTGCAGGGACGTACTGAGGAGTTTAGTGGTTATCTATACGATAAAATCGTTCAGCTCCGGGACCGGAAGTCGCGTCTTGTCAAGACTGTTTGGGATGAGTTTGACCCTGTGGCTCTCGAGGACGTGGACAGGTTGTTGGAGAGGCTTCACACCACCACATGTTTACTGGACCCGTGCCCTTCCTGGTTGGTGCTGGCCACACAGGAGGTGACACGAGGCTGGCTCCAGGGGATTATTAATGCTTCCTTGTTGGAGGGGGTTTTCCCTGCTGCCTTGAAAGAGACAGTGGTGAGACCCCTTCTCAAGAAGCCTTCCCTGGACCCAGCTATTTTGAGTAATTATCGTCCGGTCTCCAACTTTTGCTTTGTTGCGAAGGTTGTAGAGAGTGTTGTGGCGTGGCAGCTACCTCAATACCTGGATGAAGCTGTCTATCTAGACCTGTTCCAGTCCAGCTTCCAACCTGGATATAGTACGGAGACAGCTTTGGTCGCGTTGGTGGATAATCTCTGGAGGGCCAGAGACAGGGGTTATTCCTCTGCCCTGGTCCTATTAGATCTCTCAGCGGCTTTTGATACCATCGACCATGGTATCCTGCTGCACCGGTTGGAGGGGTTGGGAGTGGGAGGCACCGTTTACCAGTGGTTCTCCTCCTACCTCTTTGACCGGTCGCAGATGGTGTTGACAGGGGGGCAGAGGTCAACCGCGAGGCGCCTTACTTGTGGGGTGCCGCAGGGGTCGATTCTCTCGCCCCTCCTGTTCAACATCTACATGAAGCCACTGGGTGAGATCATCAGTGGCTTTGGGGTGAGATACCAACTGTACGCTGATGACACTCAGCTGTACTTTTCCACCCCGGGCCACCCCAACGAAGCAGTTGAAGTGCTGTCCCGGTGTTTGGAAGCCGTACGGGTCTGGATGGGGAGAAACAGGCTCAAGCTCAATCCCTCCAAGACGGAGTGGCTGTGGATGCCGGCACCCCGATACAGTCAGCTGCAGCCGCAGCTGACTGTTGGGGGCGAGTCATTGGCCCCAAGGGAAAGGGTGCGCAACTTGGGTGTTCTCCTGGATGGATGGCTGTCGTTCGAAGATCATTTGACGGCCGTCTCCAGGAGAGCTTTTCACCAGGTTCGCCTGGTTCACCAGTTGCGCCCCTTCCTTGATCAGGATGCCCTATGCACAGTCACTCATGCTCTCATCACCTCTCGCTTGGATTATTGCAATGCTCTCTACATGGGGCTCCCCTTGAAGTGCACTCGGAGGCTTCAGTTAGTTCAGAATGCAGCTGCGCGGGTGATAGAGGGAGCTGCACGCGGCCCATGTAACACCACTCCTGCGCAGGCTGCACTGGCTGCCTGTGGTCTTTCAGGTGCACTTTAAGGTCTTGGTTACTACCATTAAAGCGCTCCATGGCTTGGGGCCTGGGTACTTACGGGACCGCCTACTGTTACCCCATGCCTCCCACTGACCCATACGCTCACACAGAGAGGGACTTCTCAGGGTGCTGTCTGCCAAGCAATGCCGGCTGGCGGCCCCCAGGGGAAGATCCTTCTCTGTGGGGGCTCCCTTGAAGTGCACTCGGAGGCTTCAGTTAGTTCAGAATGCAGCTGCGCGGGTGATAGAGGGAGCTGCACGCGGCCCATGTAACACCACTCCTGCGCAGGCTGCACTGGCTGCCTGTGGTCTTTCAGGTGCACTTTAAGGTCTTGGTTACTACCATTAAAGCGCTCCATGGCTTGGGGCCTGGGTACTTACGGGACCGCCTACTGTTACCCCATGCCTCCCACTGACCCATACGCTCACACAGAGAGGGACTTCTCAGGGTGCTGTCTGCCAAGCAATGCCGGCTAGCGGCCCCCAGGGGAAGATCCTTCTCTGTGGGGGCTCCTACCCTCTGGAACGAACTTTCCCTGGCTTGCGCCAAATACCTGATCTTCGGACCTTTCGCCGCGAGTTGAAAACGTATTTATTTACTCATGCGGGGCTGGCTTAAGTTTTTTTGTTAGATTTTTTAAATTTTAAATTTCTAGATGAATTTTAATGTTTTTTTTAGATTTTAAATGTTTTTAAATTTTCGGCCACCTGTATAATAAGTTTTTTTAATTTTGTTTTTTAATTGTATATTGTTCTGTTTCTTATTCTGGCTGTAAACCGCCCTGAGTCCTTCGGGAGAAGGGCAGTATAGAAATCTAATAAATAATAATAATAATAATAATATCTCAAGACCTAAAATGGACACCTAACATCAAAAACGTCATCAAAAAAGGACAACAAAGACTGTTCTTTCTGCGCCAACTCAGAAAAGTCAAACTGCCCAAGGAGCTGCTGATCCAGTTCTACAGAAAAATTATTGATTCTGTCATCTGCACCTCTATAACAATCTGGTTTGGTTCTGCAACCCAACAAGACAGATACAGATTTCAGAGGATAATTAGAATTGCAGGAAAAACAATTACTACCAACCTGCCTTCCATTGAGGACCTGTATACTGCACGAGTCAAAAAGAGGGCCGTGAAAATATTTGCAGACCCCTCGCATCCTGGAGATAAACTGTTTCAACTCCAATCCTCAAAACACACGTGCCATAGGTTCACCATCACAGCTATAGAGAAAAACAGGACTGCAGCATGATTTCACCTATATCCCCCCATTGTGGCCAATTTTTAAATGGAAGAGGAAGAAACCAAAGCCCTAAACTCTTCACAGGAATTCCACCCACTCATTGGTTTAAGTATGTGGATGATACTTGGGTCAAGTCCAATGTCTTCAATGGGTGTTGCTTTTAAAATGCAGTCTTTTTTTTTTTCAAATGGAACGCCATGAAACTTCCAATGCCAACATCCTTAGAAGAGATCCTGTAGCATCCCTTCTTTAAGAGTTTCCAGACTTTCCTATTCTAGTAAAGATTCCTGGAGCAACCATAGAGCATCCATAGGAATGTGTAATCTGGATCCATCTTACTAGAACTAAGGAGAAATTTCCTAACAGTGAGAATAATCCACCAGGGGAATGCCTTGCCTTCAGAAGTTGTGGGTGCCTGATCACTGGAGGCTTTCAAGAAGAGACAAGGGCAGGCAGCCACTTGTCTGAAATGCCATCGACTTTCCTGCTTGTGCAGGAAGTTGGTCTAGATCAGAGGTCTTCAAACTTGGCAACTTTAAGACTTGTGGACTTCAACTCCCAGAATTCTCAGAAGAGAACACTCTGAATTCTGGGTGTTGAAGTCCACAAGTCTTAAAGCTGCCAAGTTTGAAGACGTCTGACTTAGATGATGTCCCTCCCAATTCTGCTATTCGATGTTCTACTCCAGGGCAAGACACAGATGTGGGACTGAAATAGATTTGGTCTTTCTCCTTGATGACCTTTGGCATGACCAGGATGTACACCTATCCTGATCTCTTCTTGGACCACTCGGGCTTTCAAAAATTTGAAGAGTTGCATTCTGGGCTTAGGGACTGTTTTTCTGTGGTTCTGCAGCTTCCATAGTGAACAGCTTTAGTTGGTGGTGCTCAAGGAGAAGAAATCAACCTGTTCGTCCCAAAGGTGCTTTTTCAAGAGACAACTGGACTTTCTTGTTTTTCTTTGAAGACATTTCGCTTCTCATCCAAGAAGCGTCTTCAGCTCTGACTGGATGGTGGGGAATGGAAGGGTTGCTATTCCTTGCAGACAGCTGGTCATTTGCATTCTTTTAAAGAGTTGTTGAGGCCACTTGAAGGTTTGTCTGTGTCCTCAGGATCACCTGAGTAGTGCAAATGGGTGCGGAATGTCTGGCTTTATGATTTGGGGACAGTTCTCTCCCCTTTATTCTTTGAAATCTATGGGAAGCTGATAAGTCAGCTGTTGTCTTTCAGAGACTCTTGCCTTCATCAACACCAGTTGTGTAATATGCTGCCCATGGTGCTGCCTTTAAAAACCATTGGAAACTTTCACTCCCCAGAAATCTAGTGAGTATCTTCTGAAGCACTCCCCATGCCTCTTTTCCTTCTGTGGATGACACATCTTTTACAAGTGAATTGTCCAATATGCATACGTCTTCAATAGATCAGGATTGTTGTGACTTGTCCTCCCTCCTCTCCTCAGCCGGGCCCCTCCCGTCGCCAACTGGACTTGTTATCAGACTCCGAGTCTGATAATGAAGATGAACAGCCTGTCCTGCCACCAGCCCCCGGCCTTGACCCCATGCCCAGAAAGGATGTCAGGAATGAACAGATAAGCCCAAGACAGCTTACTCATAGAGTGTGTGTTCCTTCGATGCAGCCGTCAGAGCAGGAAGTCAGCCAAGTGGTGCAATTACCCGGATCTGCTCCCTCTGACCCCTCCCTTTCTCAGATGCCGACAGTAGAGACAGCTGAAGGGAATTCAAAGTGGGAGGATCCTCGCTTCCGGAAATCTGAGAGGCGACGTCAGCAGAAGGAAGGGAGGGGCAGGCCTGGATAAATGCTGAGTCATGGAGCCACACCCCACAGCCTATATAAAGGACCTGCTTTTGGCATTCCTTGAGTCAAGCAAAGTCTCATTTAGTTTGCTGAAGTCACAACTTGGATTCCTGCCTGCCCTGAGAAATCTGAAAGGAATTTGGCAAAGCTGCAGAGGCTTCGTGGCCACGCTTGATACAGACTTCCTAGACCCGGTCATCAGAGGGGGAGTGGGACATGACAAGGATCAAGAGAGCTGTGGTGGCACAGTGGTTAGAATGTAGTATTGCTAATTGCCAGGAGTGGGATTCAAAAAAATTTACTACCAGTTCTGTGGGTGTGGCTTGGTGGGCGTGGCATGGCGTGGCTTGATGGGCACAGCAGGGGAAGAATACTGTAAAATCTCCATTCCCTCCCCACTCCAGGGGAAGGTTATTGCAAAATATCCATTTCCTCCCCATCAGCTGGGACTCGGGAGGCAGAGAATAGATGGAGATGGGGCCAGTCAGAGGTGGTATTTACCAGTTCTCCGAACTACTCAAAATTTCTGCTACCGGTTCTCCAGAACTGGTCAGAACCTGCTGAATACCACCTCTGGTTCAAGGTTAACTCAGCCTTCTGTCCTTCCAAAGTCAGTCAAATGTGGACCCAGATTGTTGGGGGCAATATGCTGACTCTGTAAACCACTTAGAAAGGGCTGTAAAGCACTGTGAAGTGGTATACAAGTCTAAATGTTATTGCTATTGCAATCCAATGATAAAATATCAGGGATTTCTGATAATTATATGTGGTTTTAGGGCATGGAAACATCGTTAAGTAATAGCTTACACAGTTGATTTGGATCCCAACTTTGAATCTCCACTTCTGTGCAGAAATAAAGGATCCCAGTTTGTTGTATTGTGCCAGGTATAATAATAAACTGAGTACTTGGCTAAAATTGTGCCAGGTATAATAATAAACTGAGTACTGGGCTGGGCCAGCACCTTGATCCTCCCACCAAAGGCCAAATACTGGACCCACAAAAGAGTAGATGGAACCCAACCTCAGATCTGGGAAGGATTTGGCTCTAAGGGAGGGACACCCCATCCTTTTTAGAGTCTAAATCTGCAGAGAGCTCTTTCAGGACTGCAGCAAACATGGCATTAATTAACCAGTGTTGTTTGTTCTTTCATCACTACATCTTAACCTTGTTTTCTTTCAGCAAGAAAATCACATTTTTCCCTCCTTGATTAATTTCCAAGACTGGAGCTCTGAAACCTTGAAAATGAATTCTCGTTTACAGGCTCACTTCCATCTCTGCAAAGGATCTCTGCATACCTCTGCAGAGGTGTCCTCCCCCATAATTATGGAAGACATAAATACAATAGAACGCGTCCAGAAATATTTTACTAGAAGAGTTCTTCGCTCCTCCGAAAACAACAAAATACCTTATACCACCAGGCTTGAAATCCTGGGATTAGAAAACTTACAACTCCATCGACTTCGACATGACCTGTGTTTAACACACAAAATCATCTATTGCAATATCCTTCCTGTAAAAGACTACTTCAGCTTCAATCGCAATATTACAAGAGCAAAAAGAGCAATAATAGATTCAAGCTTAATGTCAACCGCTTCAAACTTGATTGCAGAAAATATGACTTCTGTAACAGGTTAATGCTTGGAACTCATTACCTGACTCCATAGTCTCTACTCAAAATCCCAAAATCTTCAACCAAAAACTGTCTACTATTGACCTCACCCCATTCCTAAAAGGACTATATGCTGATGCATATTTTTTTACATACATACATACATACATACATACATACATACATACATACATACATACATACATACATATATATATATATATATATATATATATATATATATATATATATATATATAGGTCTTTGGTTGTTCGGGTTTTCTCCCGTGTAAAATTGGAAGTGTCTTGGCGACGTTTCGACGAAGTCTCATTCGTCATCTTCAGGCTTCAGCTTCGTGCTTCTGGGAGCAATGTGTGATCGCAGCTGTTTCTTCCTTTTAACTGCTAGTGGGGGTTTGAACTGATTGGGTGGGAGCTTGGCTGTGCTCTGATTGGATGGGGGTTTTTCTGTGCTCTGATTGGCTGGGGGTGTGTCCTGTGTTGGTGGGGGCTTGGTTGTGCTCAATCTAGTCTGTGCTGCAGGGGGATTTGAGCTGGTGAGCTGCATAGCTGTTGTTTGGCTTTGTGGTCGTGCTACATCTTCATAGTGGGTGTCAGTCTGCTGCATGAATGGATTGGAGGGGTTTGAAATGGCTAATGTTGCAGCTGCGGTCTGGCTTCTGGTCCTTGGTCGTGCTTCATGATCAGTGTGGGTTTGGGTCTGCTTTCTGGGTGGATGTGCGGTGGTGACATCCTGTGTGGACCTTGTGAGTGTGGGTCTGGTGTCATTCCTCGTGTTAGGGACTCGTTTGTCAATAAAGTGGGTTTCCAAATGGCTGGTAGGCGGGAGGTGTCATCTCGTTTGTTCATGCTGTGTGGGCGTTTTCTATCTCAATGGCTTCTCTGATTATTCTGTTGTTAAAGTGTTCAGTTTTGGCGATAGTTCTGGTCTTTTAAAGTCAATATCATGTCCTGTGACTTTAAAGTGTTGGACCAGGAAGAAGTTGGTTCCTCTTTTTTGAATGAGTTCTTGTGTTCTTCAATGCGTGCACTTATTCTTCTGTTGGTTTGTCCAATGTATGTGGTGGGGCAGGCGGTGCATGGGATTTCATATACTCCTTGATTTTCTAACTCAATTTTGTCTTTGGGGTTTCTTAGGATGGTGGATACTTTTCTGTTTGTGCAGAATGCTGTCTTGATGTTGTGTTTGTGGAGGATCTTGCTGATTCTGTCTGTGGTGCCTTTTATATATGGGAGGAGGGCTGTGCCGTTTTCTTGTTCTCTGTCTTGGATTTTAGTGGGGGGTTCTTTTTGGATTAGCTTGGTAATCTTATTTCTTTGGAATCCATTGGATGTTAGTACGTTAGTGAGAGTGTCTAGTTCGGTTTTTAGGTGTTGTTCATCAGCTAAGCATTTTGTTCTGGAGATGAGTGTCTTGGCTACGGAGTTGATCTGTGCTGGGTGGTGGTGTGAGAGTGCGTGTGGCCGTTTTTCTATCTGTGTGGCCGTTTTTCTATCTCGATGGCTTCTCTGATTATTCTGTTGTTAAAGTGTTCAGTTTTGGCGATAGTTCTGGTCTTTTTAAAGTCAATATCGTGTCCTGTGACTTTAAAGTGTTGGACCAGGGAAGAAGTTGGTTCCTCTTTTTTGAATGAGTTCCAATTTTACGCGGGAGAAAACCCGAATAACCAAAGACCTACATACAAACACCCGCGAAAACCTCAGAAAACATATATATATATATATATATATATATATATATATATATATTTTCTTCATGATATGTTGTTTATTTATGACAATGTTTGTGTATACTGTTGTGACAAAATGAAATAAAAAAATAAAAAAAACTATTTACTAAATCTGCACTACTATTAATCTTCTCATCGTTCCCATCAGTAATCTCTTTTCACTTATGACTGTATGACTGATTTTTGTTGCTATCATTAAGGGTTAAATTGTACCCTATGACCATCATTTGTGTTGTAAATCTTGTACCTTGATGAAGGTATTTTTTTCTTTCTTTTTCTTTTATGTACACTGAGGGCATATGCACCAAAACAAATTCCTTGTGTGTCCAATCACACTTGGCCAATAAATTCTATTCTATTCTATTCCTAAGGAATCTTGTCTCGTCTTTCTCATTCAGCAACCGATACAGTTTTCCTTCAGGTTTTTGTTATTTCCTCAGAGGTATGAGCCTTTCTTTTGAATTGGTCTTGGTAGCACTTTCTTAAACTTTCTTTCTCAATGGAACACTTCGGAAACTACACACTTGGGGAAGTTACAAGAGGGATATTTCTTCTGCTTATAATTTTCCAAATCACAGTAATCTCTTGTTTCATTGCAATGCAACATCCCTTGGGATTTTCCTTCCCAACAATCTGCAGAGCAAGATGAGGTGATCCATCATCCGGGCTGCATAAACACCTTGGGTATGGTTTTCGGCAGGTGGATGGTATGTTAGATGGATATTGTCTCATCCTCTAGACGTTAGTCTTTTATTGAGCTTTGTCTGTACTATAGAAGTCACTGCAGGTTCATCTTCAAAGATGTTCTGCTAAGAGTGACATGAATATAGTTACAAAGCAGGAGAAAGTGCAGACATAGAAAGGATGGTCCCCTTGCTCCTGCTATTCCTGCTGCTCCTCTTCCTGCCCTGCACAGCTTTCAAGATGTGGAAGACCCATTGCCCTTTGACTCTGGGGCAGAATGGGGAACAGCCATTGAGTCATGGCAAGCTAGGAGACCTTCTCATTTGCGGCATCATCTGTGGAACGAAGGCTCGTTTTCAACCAATTAATTTCCACAGGACTCCATCAGATATGGTTTATTGGTAACACTACAGTCTTCTACTTTATCAGATTGCTGCCGCATTGGTAGAATTGTTGTCCTTTCAAATTCTGAGATATCTGTCCTCTATATGGGCCAATTAGTGCTGCATTTTCTCTTTGGAGGCACATCCGCAGATCTATTTCATGTGCTGCAGCTGTTGTGTGTGAGAGCTGTAGTGATAGCTGGCATGCTAGATGGATGTCAGGGAAGTCCCTCTGCCATCAAATGAATGTGCAGAACCAGCATCAGCAAGGAGAAGGAGAAGGGGAAGGGGAAGGGGAAGGGGAAGGAGAAGGAGAAGGAGAAGGAGAAGGAGAAGGAGAAGGAGAAGGAGAAGGAGAAGAAGAAGAAGAAGAAGAAGAAGAAGAAGAAGAAGAAGAAGAAGAAGAAGAAGAAGAAGAAGAAGAAGAAGAAGAAGAAGAAGAAGAAGAAGAAGAAGAAGAAGAAGAAGAAGAAAGAGAGTAGGGAGGGGAGGGAGACAAGGAGGGGAGGGAGAGAGAGACAGGGACAAGAAGAAAGAGGAGGAGAATTGGGAGGAGGATGAAACTGCTCCAACTATCTGACAGAAAACTGATAATGATTACTTACATTGTACAAAGGGAAAAAATACTAAAATACTAAATACTAAAATACTAAAAATGAATGAGCTTTTTTACATCCAACATAACCATCTGTCTGAGATGGTGTAGGGTTTCCTGCCTGGGCAGGGGGTTGGACTAGAAGGCCTCCAAGGTCCCTTCCAATTCTGTTGTTGTTGTTGTTGTTGTTGTTATCCTACTTCTTTTTATTCTTGTTTTTCTTAAAAGAATAAGTAGACAAGTTAAATGGTTTGTGAAAAAAAATCTACAAAACTCAGATGTCAGTAATATTAATTAGGAGGATGAATTTCAGACAATGTCCATCTCTAGTTCGAACATTCATTAAGACTTGCATTTTACAACCTTGGAAAAAGTCTTTTAAATCATAGAACATAGAATCTTAGGGCTGGAAGGAAACTCAAAGGTCTTCTAGTCCAACCCTCTGCTCAAGGCAAAAGATCTTATACAATGCCTATAAAATGGTAATATCAGTTTTCTTGTGCTGGCCAATTTTAATCCATGTTTTTCATGTTTATTCTGTTTTAAAGTCTTTAGTTGCTTTGTAATCCAGAGATTGGCAGTTTAGAAATAAGACTCACTTTCAAAAGAAGTCCTCACCCTAAAATAAGATCAATCCCCCACCTCTCAATGACAGCTGAGCGATTGCCATATAGCTGGGAACTGTGCTTGGATATTGACACTCAACTGACACTTATAGAAAATGTTTATGGTGTTAAGGAAAAGAACAATGACATTTGTTGTGATTGATGTTCATGGCTTCCACACATATTGATAGGAAAAGATCTCCAACTTATTGGAAACTCCTGTCCTTCCTATTTGCCGTCCAAGAGATCAACCAGGATCCAAAGTTCTTACCCAACATCACTTTGGGCTACACAATCCAGGACAGCTATTTTGATGTGAAAATGACTTCAGATGCTTTGCTGGACCTGCTTTCAACTGGAGAGGCGAACGTTCCCAACTACAGCTGCGGAAGGGAGAAAAACATCCTGGCTCTTCTTGAAGGGGCCTCCACAGACATCTCCATCCAGATTTCAACCATGTTGGGTACCTACAAAATTCCTCAGGTGTTTTGTGTGCATTGAATTGTATTTAGATTTGAAATAGGAGTTAATTGTCCACAGTCTAACATCCCAATGCTGGCTGGTAACCTGTGACAGATAATTGTGGTCATCTTCGAAGCATTCAGAGATTCTGAAGCATCATCCAGCCGAGGTGGTACAAACCAGTGGCAGGTTTCACTCACCTTTGCTACTGCTTTGCTTGTACGTGCACCACTACCACACACCCATCACTTCCACGCATGCGCTGAAGCTTCTACGCATGGGCAGAGCATATTTCATGACATCTGGGTGAGTGGGCAGAGCCTCCCACCACCACTACTACCGGTTCTCACAAACTGGGGTGAACTGGTAGCAACCCACCACTGGTACAACCACTGTCAATCACTGGCACAATGCAAAAACAATAACAACAACAGAGTTGGAAGGGACCTTGGAGGCCTTCTAGTCCAACCCCCTGCCCAGGCAGGAAACCCTACACCATCTCAGACAGATGGTTATCCAACATTTTCTTAAAAATTTCCAGTGTTGGAGCATTCACAACTTCTGCAGGCAAGTCGTTCCACTGATTAATTGTTCTAACTGTCAGGAAATTTCTCCTTAGTTCTAAGTTTTGTTTTTGTTTTTTTGTTTTTTTATTTGAATTTATATCCCGCCCTTCTCTGAAGACTCAGGGCGGCTTACACTATGTTAAGCAATAGTCTTCATCCATTTGTATATTATATACAAAGTCAACTTTTATTGCCCCCAACAATCTGGGTCCTCATTTTACCTACCTTATAAAGGATGGAAGGCTGAGTCAACCTTGGGCCTGGTGGGACGTGAACTTGCAGTAATTGCAAGCAGCTATGTTAATAACAGACAGACTTAGTCTGCTGAGCCACCAAAGGCCCTAGGAAGTTGCTTCTTTCCTTGATCAGTTTCCACACATTGCTTCTTGTTCTACCCTCAGGTGCTTTGGAGAATAGTTTGACTCCCTCTTCTTTGTGGCAACCTCTGAGATATTGGAACACTGCTATCATGTCTCCCCTAGTCCTGCTTTTCATTAAACTAGGCATACCCAGTTCCTGCAACCGTTCTTCATATGTTCTAGCCTCCAGTCCCTTAATCATCTTTGTTGCTTTTCTCTGCACTCTTTCCAGAGTCTCAGCATCTTTTTTACATCAAAAAAAGTGAAAACTGAAAACATTCAAAAACATTCAAAAACATTCAAAAACATTCAAAACTGAATGCAATATTCCAAGTGTGGCCTTACCAAGGCATTATAAAGTGGCACTAACACAATGCCAGTCAGATAATTCCAGAAGTCTCAAATATTAGTGGAGAAATGACCTGTAAAGTGAAAATCCTACTTTATGGTTTATGGCTTGGCAAAGTGACTATGGAAGCAGCTTCCCGATAAAAGTTTTAACCCTCAATGAATGTTTTGGCCTTAATCTGACCAAACAGAAAACCTTAATCTCTCTCTTTCCTTTTCAGTTCAGTTTTACTTTTGCTTCCCGTGTGCTAAGTGATAAAACTCGGTTCCCTTTTTTCTATCGGACTGTCCCTTCAGTAGAAACTCAGTACTTAGGGATTGTGAGAATCCTCCATCATTTTAGATGGACTTTGACTGGACTTCTTGCTCCAGATACTGACGATGGCGAAATGTTCATGAGAATCTTCAGTCCCCTCCTTATAAGGAATGGAATTTGTGTGGTTTTGTCACAAACCATCTCAGTGGTTGCCAACAAATTAAACCTTATGTTAGAACCATTCTACAAATGGACGCAAGTCAATGTCTTCGTTTTCTTTGGAGAACCAGGTTCCTTCATACATGGAATCTTCATTATACAGAAAGTGATTCGGGCTGTGAAACCACCCAGCCCAGACAAAGTCTGGATCACTACAGCGTCCTGGGATTTTATGCTAGACTTGAGGTATGATTCACGACGTATACTCCACACTTATGTTTTCTTTTCCTTTTTCACCCACTCCCAAAAGTGGACAAACCAGGAGGATTTCCACTTCTTTTATCAATCTATTAGCAGATTTGTAGCAGAAAAGTTTCATTGTTCATATTCAAAGCATCCCTTGGCCAAGAAAGGTTGGACAAGGTGCATTGAGAAAGAGAAGCTGAAGATCCAGATGTCCCAGGAGGAGAAGGAAAGAAACTTCTCTATCGACAGCTATTATATCTACCACTCTGTCTGGGCTATGGCAAAGGCATTACATACTGCATACAGTTCCAGGAGCAGGAAGATGAAGTGGAAAGATGGAGACAGACCAGAAGTTCGTAGGTTAAAACCATGGCAGGTATTACCTTTTCCATTATACATCTCTGTCCTCTACTTTTCAAGTCTTTCTAAAGTCTTCACGTGAAATATTAGTCCTGCTTAATAAAGCCTTAGTAAGACCACACTTAGAATATTGCATCCAGCTTTGATCACCATATTATAAAAAAAGATGTTGAGACTCTAGAAAGAGTGCAGAGAACAGCAACAAAGTTGATTATGGGATTGGAGGCTAAAACATATGACGAACAGTTGCAGGAATTAGGTGTGCTTAGTCTAGTGAAAGGAATGACTAGGGGGTGATATGGTAGCAGTCTTTAATATTTGAAGGTCTGCCACAAGGAAGAGGGAGTCAAGCTATTCTCCAAAGCACCTGAAGGCAACACAAGAAACGATGGTTGGAAACTAATCAAGGAGAGAAGCAACCTAGAACTAAGGAGAAATTGAGTATTTAACAGATTCCTATTTTAAAAGGAATCTGATTAAATGAAAAGTATGGATAATGCTAGGACGCGGTGGCTCAGGGGCTAGCACGTTGAGCTTGTCGATCGAAAGGTCGGCAGCTCGGCAGTTCGAATCCCTAGTGCTGCCATGTAACGAGGGTGAGCTCCGGTTCCTTGTCCCAGCTTCTGCCAACCTAGCAGGTTCGAAAGCAGGTAAAAAATGCAAGTAGGAAAATAGGGACCACCTTGGTGGGAAGGTAACAGCGTTCCGTGCGCCTTTGGCATTGAGTCATGCAGGCCACATGACCACGGAGACGTCTTCGGACAGCGCTGGCTCTTCGGCTTTGAAACAGAGATGAGCACCACCCCTTAGAGTCGGGATTGACTAGCATGTATGTGCGAGGGGAACCTTTACCTATGGATAATGCTAAGTCTCAACTATCAGCTGTACCATTTATCTAAAAGAGAGAAATTGAAATTTGAAGTTTACTTGATTACTTCTTTTTGTGACTTCCCATTTCTTTCTGAAATATTCAGATCTTTGTCAGTCTCATTTTTTTTTGAGTGGAGCCTTAGCCAAGTTTCATATTTTCATTAGTGCACAAATGTAATGATTCTCCTTCCCAAAAGAAAAAGTCTCATCACTGACATTCAAAATTAAAATAAAATGTCTCCAGAGGTTTAAAAAAAAATGCACAGCCCCCTGAGTTTGAATTAGTTTTGCACCATAGGACCATCAAAGATTTTTAAAAATGGGCAGCATGTCTTCTCTTTTAAATCTTCCAAAAATCCCCAAAACTTTAACCAAAAGCTATGTACTATTGACACCCCATTCCTAAGAGGTCACCCCATTCCTAAGAGGTCTGTAAGGGCCATGTATAAGAGCACAAGCGTGCCTACCGTTCCTGTCCTAATGTTCCTTTTGATTGTATCCAATTCGTATAGTTTTTCTTTTTTTATACTTATGCTTATATATATGCTTATATATCATATAGTTATTTCATGCTTACGCTTACATATATTATTGTGACAAATAAATAAATAAATAAATAAATAAATAAATTTCTTCTTTTGTCTCCTTCCCTTCTTCTCCACCTCTTCCTTTCACTATTCTTCTTTCACCTGTTTCAGATTCTCCCCTTTCTGCAAAGCTCCCACTTTTATAATTTTTCCATGGATGGAGTGTATTTAGATGAGAACGGCAAAGTGATGACCAACCTCAACATCCTGAAATCTGTGATATTCCCAAATAAGTCCATAAGGAGAGGGAAATTTGGGAGTCTGAAAAGAGAAGGATCGCTAGACTTCAAGCTTTTCATTGACCAAGATGACGCTGCCTTCCTCAACTCCCTAAACAAGGTTCTTCTAATTGCCCAACTTAAGTCTATCTTATTTCTGAACTGGGGACAACAGGAAGGCTGTATCTTACAGAGGCAGCAGAAAAGCAAAGCTGTTCGACACATCTCTGCCACAACAAGATCCAAATGTAGAAGTCTCTTTAGTATTAAATCAAGCTAGCATTTACAAAGCGCTATCCGATCATCCAGAATTCAGTCCATTAATGGCATAATTCCGTGAGAATTCCATTGAAGAAGGAATGACTAGACCACGCCTTTATTTTATTTATTGTTTCAATTTCTATACCGCCTTTCTCCCAAAGGACACAGGGCGGTTTACAGCCAAAGTAAAGACAGTTAGTACAATTTTTAAGACCAGTTTAAAAGGAAAATTTAGAGTTGGTTGAAGAACTTAAAACCAATAAAACCCCTTATTAAAATCCCACTAGGCCAGTCCTGCACGATGAAACAAAAATGTTTTCAGCTCGCGTCGAAAGATCCGAAGATCAGGGAGTTGACGGATACCTGGTGGTAACTTGTTCCAGAGGGTTGGTGCCCCCACAGAGAAGGCCCTCCCCCTGGGCGCTGCCAGCCGACATTGACTGGCTGACGGCACCCTGAGGAGAACCTCCCTATGGGAGCGCACTGGTCGATGGGAGGTCACCGGTAGCAGCAGGCGGTCTCGTAAGTAACCCGGTCCTATGCCATGGAGCGCTTTGAAGGTGGTAACTAACACCTTGAATTGCACCCGAAAGACCACCGGAAGCCAGTGCAGCCTGTGCAGGAGAGGTGTTATATCACCCGCACGGGTGCATTCTGAACTAATTGGAGTCTTCGGGTGCTCTTCAAGGGAAGCCCCATGTAGAGAGCATTGCAATAGTCCAGACGAGAAGTGACGAGGGCGTGAGTCAAATTCAATGTCAAACTCAATCATGTCACATGACGTCATGTGACATATCGTTACATTTTTTTGCCTATGCGGAACTGGGGTGGGTGTGGCCTGCATGTGATGCCAGATTAACATTGAAGATAGAGTGAGGATAACCTGAGAAGTAATAAAGAGTTGTGTCAGTCACTAGAATAAATGATTCAGCAAAGATGATTAGGGGACTGGAGGATAAAACATATGAAGAACGGTTGCAGGAATTGGGTATGCCTAGTTTAAGGGCGGGGGGAACACTTGGGATGACATGATGGCTGTGTTCCAATATCTAAGCAGCTGCCACAAAAAAGAGGGTGGTCAATTATTCTTCACAGCATCTGAAGGCAGATCAAGAAGCAATGGATAGAAACTAATCAAGGAGAGAAGCAACCTAGTGCTGAGGAAAAAGTTCCTGACAATTAGAACAATTAATCAGTGGAATAACTTGCCTCCAGAAGTTGTGAACGTCCCAACATTTGAGGTTTTTAAAAAGAGATTGGACAACTAGTTGGTTGAAATGGTATAGGGCCGTGATGGTGAACCTATGGCATGCATGCCAGAGATGGCATACAGAGCCCTCTGTGCGGGTACGTGTGCCACATGTGTGTGCCGGGCAGCTGGTCTTCCGGTTTCCGGCACTCTGGCATGCATGAAGACCAGCTGGCCACTGTGCATGCAGCTACTCTTTGGATTTGCGGCACTCCAGCGTGTGCAAAGACCAGCTGGCCAGCACTTGTATGTGCACCAGCAGCTGGTCTTCAGGTTTCTGGGCTCCAGCACGTGAGCACATTCTAGTTTCAGCACTCGGTGGCGAAAAGGTTCACCATCACTGGTAAGGGGTTTCCTGCTTGAGAATGTGTCGTGTCCCACTCCCCCTCCGATGACCGGGTCTAGGAAGTCCGTATCAGGCGTGGCAATGAAGCCTCTGCAGCTTTGCCAAATTCCTCCGAGGTTTCTCAGGGCAGGCAGAAGTCCAAGTTGTGACTTCAGCAAACTAGATGAGACTTTGCTTGACTCAAAGTTGGAATGTCAAAAGCAGGTCCTTTATATAGGCTGTGGGGTGTGGCTCCATGACTCAGCATTTATCCAGGCCTGCCCCTCCCTTCCTTCTGCTGGCGTCTCCTCTCAGATCTCCGGAAGCGAGGATCCTCCCACTTTGAATTGTCTTCTGCTGTTTGAGAAAGGGAGGGGTCAGAAGGAGTAGGCCCGAGTAATTCCAATCCGTGGCTGACTTCCTCTGATGGCTGAGTCAAAGGAACACACGCCGTATGAGTGAGGTTTGTTTGTTCATTCCTGACATCCTGTCTGGGCATGGGGCCAGGGCCAGGGGCTGGAGGCATGACAGGACATTCATCTTCATTATCAGACTCAGAGTCTGATAGCAGGCCCGGGAGGAGATGGGAGGGGCCCGGCTGAGGAGAGGAGGGAGGACGAGGCACAACAGAATGGGGTTATACTAAAAGATCTCCAATGTCCTTTCCAGCTGTGTAATTCTGTTACAAAATTCTGGTTTGAAGATCCAAAATCAGCCCACAACTGAAGTTATTCTCCTGATTATTCTCATGTCCACAAGTAAATGAGATCTGTCACATTTCCTGATTTCTCTTTCTTTTTTCTTGCTCAGCCTCTGCCTGCTTCCCAGTGTGTGGAGAGCTGCCATCCAGGGTTTGTCAAGATGCCTCGGGAAGGGGAACCCCTTTGCTGCTATGACTGCCTTCCTTGTGCGGAAGGCACCATCTCTACTTGGGAAGGTGGGTGATGCTGGAGAAAAAATGGAGGCCTTGGAGGAGATGTATTGGTGTGTGTTTTACTCTGCATGCATGTGTTTGAATGAAAATTAGGATTTTGGGGAAACTAGCAGCATCCTTGTGTTCATGCAGTTTTTACCAGAATGTTGTGACTCATCCTCCCTCCTCTCCTCAGCCGGGCCCCTCCCGTCTCCAACCGGGCCTTTTATCAGACTCCGAGTCTGATAATGAAGATGAATGGCCTGTCATGCCTCCAGCCCCCGGCCCTGGCCCCATGCCCGGAGAGGATTCCAGGAGTGGGAGGACAAGCCCGATAAACCTCATTTATACAGCGTATGTCCCTTTGGCTCAGCCGTCAGAGCAGGAAGCCAGCCAGGTATTGGAATTACTTGGCCCTACTCCTTCTGACTCCTCCCTTTCCCAGAAGCTGCCAGCAGATCCAGCTGAAGACAATTCAAAGTGGGAGGACCCTCGCTTTCGGAGATCTGAGAGGTGACGCCAGCAGAAGGAGGGGTGTGGCAGGCCTGGATAAATGCTGAGTCATGGAGCCAACCCCACAGCCTATATAAAGGACCTGCTTTTGGCATTCCAACCTTGAGTCAAGCAAAGTCTTATTGAGTTTGCTGATACCGGACCCTATCGCTGAAGTCACAACTTGACTCCTGCCTGCCCTGATAAACCTCGAAGGAACTTGGCAAGCTGCAGAGGCTTCGTTGCCAAGTTTGTCACGGACTTCCTTGACTCGTTCGCCGGAGTGGGGGGTGGGACACGACACAGAATGACAAAAGTCATGCTGTGACACGAATCCATAAGCTTGGTTTTATGTATCATCTCTCACTGTTATGGTCACCCCCCCTTCATCAGTCTGATCCTATGGACACCAGTGCTAGGGTCATTAGTGAAACTCTTCCAGGAGCCCACCAAAGCCAGCTAGCATATTGGTTTTCATAGCGGAAACCTCAAGGACCTACCAGTTGTGTTCCCTGAATCAGTGTTACACATTCTTCTTTTAATTTTGGCCTATAATTCCTACAAACGAAGTTTAAGGTACAGAAATAGATGGCCCCTAGCTATATTTACTTTACTATCCCAGTTGCCTTGAAGTTTGTTAGGGTGGAGGAGATTCCCTCATCCTCTTGAAAACTGCCTGTGATGTAGGGTGAGGTTGGTACCCATTTCTCTAAATTCTTCCTATGCTCCATCATTCATATAAAACGTCCCCTTCAAACATGTATACGTGAATGAGTTCTCACTCAAAGTGGGCATTTGACCACATGGAAATGAAAAAGCCGTACCAGACACATTATTCTTTTTCTCCTCAGATGCAGAAAAATGCCTGAAATGTCCAGAAGATCAACATCCAAATATGGCCAAAGATCAGTGTATCCCTAAAATCATAACTTTCCTGTCCTACCAAGAACCTTTGGGGATCATCCTAGTCTCTTTCATTCTATATTTCTCCATCACTACTGTCCTGGTGTTAGGAATCTTCATTAAACACCGAGAAACTCCCATTGTCAAAGCCAACAACCGGGACCTCTCCTACATTCTCCTGGTCTCCCTCCTGCTTTCCTTTCTGACTTCCTTTCTCTTCATTGGTCAGCCGAGAACATCCACCTGCCTTCTCTGTCAAACAACATTCAGCATTGTTTTCTCACTGGCTGTCTCTTCCGTCTTGGCCAAAACCATCACAGTGGTGCTGGCCTTCCTGGCCACAAAGCCAGGACACACCATGAGGAGATGGCTGGGAAAACCTTTGACCAACTCCATTGTTATTTCTGGGTCTAGTGTCCAGATTGCCATTTCTGCCTTTTGGTTGGGAATCTCTCCCCCTTTTCCAGATTCAGACATGCATTCCCAACCTGGAGAGATCATCCTGCAGTGCAACGAAGGATCTATTGTCATGTTTTACGGAGCCCTGGGCTACATGGGCTTCCTTGCTGCCATCTGCTTCACAGTAGCTTTCCTGGCCAAGAATCTTCCTGGGGCCTTCAATGAAGCCAAGCTGATCACCTTCAGCATGCTGGTCTTCTGTAGCGTCTGGATTTCTTTTGTGCCCACCTATCTGTGCACCAAGGGAAAACTCATGATAGCCGTGCAGGTCTTCTCCATCTTGGCCTCCAGTGCTGGGCTGCTGGGTTGCATCTTCATCCCCAAATGTTACATTATTATCCTGAGACCAAATCTCAACACCAAGGAGCAGCTTATATTAAAATAAAATAAACATGTAGTTTTATTGGGTTTTTTTTTTTATTTTAAGATGATAATTTAGAATTCCTTATGACCAAACAATTTCATTTCATTTCATTTGGCATAGGATGATGATCGAATCTGAGCAGAGACTAAATAATTCCTTTCAAAAATGATTTTCTATGAAAAGAGAGGTCAAAATATTTTATTTTACTCTATATAAGAAAGATCTGGGTTTCTCATTCCCAGGAATTTTGCTTACTTTTCCTGTTTTGCTTCATCTTTTCCTTGTCCTTTACTTATAATTCCATAATTTATTTTACTTACAATTTGTTATTTATTATTTTAGAGATTTAGGACACAACCTGACATAAACACTTCTTTGCATGATTGTAATCAGTTTGAATCCTACATGGACTTTATTTATATCAGTTGTGCTAAAAGATTAAACTACAAAAATAAACTGAATATGGTTTCTATTGTGCTTGATGTTTAGTGATTTCCCTTGCTGTTTCCCCCCAGACTCAATTACCTATTTATTATGTGTGCCTGGACCATGAGAGCCTGGTAACATCAACGACACCACTGTAGGTTCTTGAGAAAGAGATGGACTATTCCCATAACAAAAGGGCCTCTTATAATTGGACAATGTGATCATCCAGAGGTGAGGAAAAGGAGAAGCTGTTGTTTAACTAAGCAAGCATTTGTGCGAAAAAAACCAGAGCTGGTTTTGATTTTTCTGTACCAAAATGGTGCATCCAATAAAGTGTTACTTTTTGGAATTCAAAGCTCCCAAGACAGTTTCCTTAGTTGGGCTTCATTAGTCGGACAGCTGACAATGATTTCATGTTATAAAAACAGATTATTGAATATCAGTAGACATGCTTGATTTTATTTATTTATTTATTTATTTATTTATTTATTTATTTATTTATTTATTTATTTATTTATTTATTTATTTATTTGATTTTTATACTGCCCTTCTCCCGAAGGACTCAGGGCGGTTTACAGCCAACATAAGAACAATTTTATAAATAGAATTAAAAACATTTTAAAAATCTTATTCAATTTGGTTAACCCCATTTAAAAACTATAATAGAGAAATAATAAAAAAAAACCAATTAAAAACCGTAGTGTATTAGGCCAGCCCTGCGTGGTAAAACAGAAAGGTCTTGAGTTCACGGCGGAAGGTCCAGAGGTCGGGGAGTAATCGTAACCCCAGAGGAAGCTCATTCCAGAGGGTAGGTGCTCCCACAGAGAAGGCTCTCCCCCTGGGGGTCGCCAGCCAACATTGATTTGAACTTGGATCCCAAGTGTCCATCTTTACTTCTGTGCAGAAATAAAGTGCCGGGGCCCAGTTTCCTCTCTAGTGACCATCCAGCAACAGAACTTGGTATCATCAGGATATAGTGGTACCAAACACCAAGGATGGGTGTGTGTGACCTTGCCGAGTGATCTCCATCAATGTTGAAAAGCAAAGAAGAGAAGATACCATCCTGAAGGGGGCAGGGGGCTTCAGGTCTGGCCTGCCATGAACAAAGAGACAGAGTCCAATTCTCTCTGAGTCACACATTTATTCAGATCTGGACAAAGGTGGGTCCTGCCATAAACCTGGAAGAACCCCAAATGCTTTCTTCTTTACACTTTACTTGGTTATACAGGAAGGAAATACAGCTCTTTGCATGAAAGTAGTTAAAAACAGAAGTTGCTGTAGTGTCATTGCTTAACAAGTACATTTAGAAAGAAGCATATTTAGCAAGCCTTAGAGTAGAGTAGAGTAGAGTAGAGTAGAGTAGAGTAGAGTAGAGTAGAGTAGAGTAGAGTAGAGTAGAGAAGAGAAGAGAAGAGAAGAGAAGAGAAGAGAAGAGAAGAGAAGAGAAGAGAAGAGAAGAGAAGGTTGAGTAGAACAGAATAGAACAAAACAGAACAGAATGGAGTGGAGTGGAGTGGAATGGAATGGAACAGGACAGAACAGAACAGTATAGAATAGAATAGAAGATTGAGTAGAATAGAATAGAAGACAACAGAACAGAACAGAATTCTTTATAGGCCAAGTGTGGTTGTGCGTACAAGGAATTTGTCTCCGGTACATAAGCTCTCGTATATTGCACCCTATCTGTGCATCCCTCCACTGAACTATGGACAGGCACACATTGTAACAATTCATTTAGTCTCTTTAATTCAGACATTTCAATGAAAGAATCCTAATCATCATGATCCTGGTCAACGAAGTCTTCCACCTGGGGATTGAACTCTCACCCTCCAATGTTCATTTCCTAAAGTAGCCCAATAGAAAGGGCCAGGACTACTGCAAAATAGTACCCCCTGAGCCCAATCTGTGATTTTTCAATAACATACTATTCTCCAGCTCTCCCTTTGAACTCAAGGGTTCCCAGTGGAAACATTGGTTCTCACTATAATTATCACCATCCCAGTTTTTGGGATGTCTTCTGCTACTTCTCCTGTCATTTGCTTTCACCATAAAAATCAGACTAACACAACATGGAAGAGCTCTTGCAACAGCCTCTAATCATCCTGAGTGTTACACAACATTTCGGACAAGCAAAGACTGTGCTGTTGAATGTAGCTTTCGCTCCTTTCCATGTGAAACTTGGTTTGTCTCTGTCTGGATCAGGAAAATCATTTGCTTTTCTGTTTTGTGAGCGTGCTTTGAATTCTTTGAAGCCTTTTTATGGTTTAGAAACAGAAGAAGTGACTGATTCAGCGAAAGGAGCAATGAACCTCCTGCTACTGTTTCTGATACTTGGGCTGACCCAAAGAAATTTTGGGAGGCTCACAACCAAATGCCCCCCGATTTTGGAGCAGCAGGAGAGAGGAAAGCCATGGAACTATTACGGGCCAGGAGACCATATTATCACTGTGTTTGAAACTGCAACAAACCCTTCTTTTGAATTGTTACAATTTAACGGGGCTCGGTATATTTCTTCTCTGTAAGTCATTCAATGTGATGGAGTTGCATTCCCTACATTTGCATTTTTTTTTAATTTCATTTTGTCACAACATTGTATACACAAACATTGTCATAAAAAAAACATATCATGAAGAAAATATATATATATATATAAGTAAAGAATATGCATCAGCTATATTAGTTTGATATAATGAAGGGAACAATAGGACAGGAACGGTAGGCACTTTTGTGCTCTTATGCACGCCCCTTATAGCCCTCTTAGGAATGGGGTGAGGTCAATAGTAGACAGTTTTTGGTTGAAGATTTTGGGATTTTGAGTAGAGACTATGGAGTCAGGTAATGAGTTCCAAGCATTAACAACTCTGTTACAGAAGTCATATTTTCTGCAATCAAGTTTGAAGCGGTTGACATTAAGCTTGAATCTATTTTTTGCTCTTGTAATATTGCGATTGAAGCTGAAGTAGTCTTTTACAGGAAGAATATTGCAATAGATGATTTTGTGTGTTAAACACAGGTCATGTCGAAGTCGACGGAGTTGTAAGTTTTCTAATCCCAGGATTTCAAGCCTGGTGGTATAAGATATTTTGTTGTTTTCGAAGGAGCGAAGAACTCTTCTAGTAAAATATTTCTGGACGCGTTCTATTGTATTTATGTCAGAGATGTGGTATGGGTTCCAGACGGATGAGCTGTATTCAAGAATAGGTCTGGCAAATGTTTTGTATGCTCTAGTTAATAGTGTAGAGCTTTTGGAAAAGAAGCTGCGTAAAATTAGGTTTACAACTTTTAGAGCCTTTTTTGCTATGTAGTTGCAGTGGGCTTTGGCATTAAGATCATTTGATATGAGAATGAGTACTCTTCTTCTTTCTCTTTAACTTATTTCTAAATTGTAGGAAATGTGTATGTTGGTGAATTATTTTGATTTATAAAGCTCTCTTCTTTTGCCTTATCTCATACAAGACTCAAATGTAAGGATGGGGCAGAAGGAAACCCCTAAATCTCCTAAAATATGAGTTCATCCAGTTCATATTGATTTTTATTTCACGTAGTTATTGAAAAGTTGTATCAATTTCTTGTCCTTATAGAATAAGAATGATTTGTTTTCAGAATTGTTTAGCTGGCTCATTTATTCATCCATGTTCTTGCTTTAATGATTCAGTAACTGGATGACTATGAATCAAGGTCACTGGAAATATGAAAACCAGCATTAGTACAAATATGATATATCTCTGACTATTCACCCTGGTTGAAAACTATGTCTATCCCATCTTCTCAACAGTTTTGGAAATTAAATGGTGATATGTGACTATCATTTCTTCTGGTGTTTGATTAGTAATGGTTTATTTTGTTGTTCATGATGATAATATAAACATATTTCTACAGTACTAGAAACACTAATCTGGCAGGAATGCAACCCTACATTTTCGTCATTCAAGTGGTCAACAAATTTTCCCGGCTCCTGCACAATCTCACACTTGGTTACAGCATCCATGACAACTATTTGAACACATTTGCCACTTCAGATGCTTTGTTGGACACACTCTCTACTGGAGAAGCCAATGTTCCCAACTATAGCTGTGGAAGGAAAGACAATCTTTTGGCTTTTCTTGATGGAGCCAAAAGAGACATCTCCATCCAGATGTCAACTTTAGTAGCCACCAACAAAATCCCACAGGTTTGTGTATGTGTGAGTTTCTCTGTGGGTAAAATAAGTGGAATATTGGAGTGTGAGCAATAGATCCAAAGTATCTTCTCTATGGAATTCAAGAGCTGCTTTTCAACATTGTAGGTGTCCTGGCTAGGGATAATAATTGAAGCAAACATATCCTTCTACTTGTTAATGTTGTCTGTTTTATATTCTGTTTCTTGATATGGCTAATGGCTAATCAACAATAAGCCATTCTATGACATTCATTAGAACAAAGTTGGATTTATTAAAAGCAAATATTTTGGACTTGAACTCACCCCAAATATAACACTGCTTTCTTCATGGCTTTTTCAGATCACTTGTTCATTTGTTTCGGAGGCTCTGAGTGACAAAAGACAATTCCCCTATTTCTACCGGATGGCTCCCAAAAATGGGATCCAGTACCCCGCAATTGTCCAACTGCTCCTCCATTTCAGATGGACCTTGATTGGTCTCTTTGCTTCAGACACAGAGAAGGGGGAGAATTTCATGAAGATGTTTATCCTATGCTTGTGAGCAATGGAATTTGTGTTGTTATATCGCAACGATTCTCAACGGCGACACCTACAGCACCCTTCAGGGAGGCCGTCTCTAAATGGAGACAAGTCAATGTCTTTGTTTTCTTTACAGACTTTAGTACTATGATGGACGGAATTCGCCATGTCCATTTCGCACTTGAAGGTCTACCACAACCCGTTGAAGGGAAAATCTGGATCATCACACTTTTTGGAGAATTGCCAGTGAAAAGTCATAGACTTTACGAATACGTTCATAGTATTTGGCACTTTTATATACAGGAAAGAGGGTATGATGATACCTTTCAACCATTTATCTTTGTGGAACCACAATTTCAAAACCGGTGTTTTCACTGTTCTCTTTCAAAGCACTTTCTTTCTGTCAAAGTCCGAAGAAGATGCTCACAGAAAGAGCCACTGGAGACCAAAGGGAAAAGACACAATGACATGTACTATATTGACCACCGTGCTTACAGTGTCATTAAGACTCTGGCCTATGCTTTGAATGCTGCATATTCCTCCAGATCCAAGAGGAGAAGGAAGAAGAGGTTGGTGGCTTCAAGACTTCAGCCATGGCAGGTAAGTGGACCTTAAAAGGATTCATCAAGCTTAGTTCTTAGGGTCCTTGAGTGGCTCAGACTGCTAAGACAGTCTGTTATTAACAACAGCTGTTTGCAATTACTGCAGGTTCTAGTCCCACCAGGCCCAAGGTTGACTCAGCCTTCCATCCTTTATAAGGTAGGTAAAATGAAGACCCAGATTGTTGGGGGCAATAAGTTGACTTTGTATATAATATACAAATGGATGAAGACTATTGCTTGACATAGTGTAAGCCGCCCTGAGTCTTCGGAGAAGGGCGGGATATAAATGCAAATTTTAAAAAAAAGTTCCTTCGAAAAATGAATTCATAGGAGAAGAAGGGAAACCATCTAAAGTTACTTGTGCTACAAAAGGCCAACAGGTTTGGCCAACCTAGTTGTCTGGGGCATAATCTTCCTCAGAGAGGGAACTATGACGGATATATATTTAATATTAAGCACTGCTGATTTTAAAAGGATGATGTGTGTATTTTTAAAATAAATTCCTGTATGTATGGGTTCATTATTAGCACTCTAGTATTTTATAATCATAAATTTCAAGGTGATCCAAACGCTTCCTCTCTACAGGAATTCCATTCTTTGGATAATCGCCCTGTGGTTTTCATAGAGTTTAAGAATAATCTCTTGATTTCTTTGTTAGTTCAGTTTCTGCTCTAGACAGCTTCCCCCCACATTTCATTAGTTTCTCAATATATATTTTATTTATATATGATTGAAAAATTTCACAGAACCATTTGAAGGCAATGGTAAAATTGTTCTTCCAACTAACAGAATAACAGAATAACAGAATAACAGAATAACAGAATAACAGAATAACAGAATAACAGAATAACAGAATAACAGAATAACAGAATAACAGAATAACAGAATAACAGAATAACAGAATTGGAAGGGACCTTGGAGGTCTTCTAGTCCAACCACCTGCTCAGGCAGGAAACACTATACCATTTCGGACAAATGGTTATCTAATATCTTAAAAATTTCCAGTGTTGGAGCATTCACAACTTCTGCAGGCAAGTTGTTCCACTTATTGATTGTTCTAACTGTCAGGAAATTTCTCCTTAGTTCTAAGTTGCTTCTCTCCTTGATTAGTTTCCACCCATTACTTCTTGTCCTACCCTCAGGTGCTTTGGAGAACAGCCCAACTCCCTCTTCTTTGTGGCAACCCCTGAGATATTGGAACACTGCTATCATGTCTCCCCTAGTCCTTCTTTTCATTAAACTAGACACATCCAATTCTAGCAACCGTTCTTTATGTTTTACCTCCAGTCTCCTAATCATCTTTGTTGCTCTTCTCTGCACTCTAGAGTCTCAACTTCTTACATCTAGACCAGTGATGGGATTCAGCCAGTTCGCACCACTTTGGGAGAACCAGTTCTTAACTTTCTGAGTAGTCTGGCAAACTGGTTGTTGGAAGAAATCATTAGGGCAGAGAACCGGTTGTTAAATCACTTGAATCCCACACTGATCTAGACTCTCAAGAACATCTGCTAGTTAGACAAATGTATTAGAAGAATTCAAATGTTCAAATATATAAAAACCAAGTGGGATAAGAAACCAAAGATTTCTGCTTTTAAACTTTCTGGTTGTTTCCATTCTAGCTTCATCCCTTTCTGAAGCAGAATGCATTTTGCAATTTTTCAGAGATGAAAATGTATTTGGACCAAAGTGGAGATCTGATAGCGGATCTGAATATTATGAGCTTGATGGTTTTCCCTGAGGAGAATTACATCGAAGAGCAAATTGGAAGTTTTGAAAGACAGATACTTACCATCAGCCAAGAGACCCTTTCCTTGCTAAAGTGGCTCAACAAGGTGGGTGAAATATTAGCCTTTTCTCTGTTTTCAAAAGCCTTATGACCCAGTCACAAAGGTGAGTGAACTTCACTGGTAATTGAATGTGTAGAGTAAAAGTTATAATTTTCTTAGATGGATATTATTATCAACTAATATTATATTTTCCTGCTAAAGTGGCTTAAGAAAGTGGGTGAAATATGGACATTATTCTATTTTTTTTCATAGCCTTAGGACCAGGGGTGGGCTTCAAAAATTTTAGCAAGGGGTTCTCTGTCTGGTTGCTGGGTGGGCGTGGCCATGGTGGGTGTGGCCTAATTGGCCTCCTGCACCATGACTGGGGGGCGGGGGGTGTTTTTGCCCTCCTTGGGCATCGGAGGCTTTCCTCAAGCCTCCAGGAGGGCGAAATGGCCTCCCCAGGCTCTGGAGGGCCTCTGGAGTTCTTCCTGTTTTTTGCCCACCCTGAATGTGCCCTGCACTTACCTGCATCCAAAACGGGCCATGTGGAGACTCCTGGGAGGAGCAGGGTGGGTGGGGCCAGCCAGGAATAGGATTTGGGGGTTCTCCAAACTGCACAGCTTAGCTAGAGATTCTCCTGAACCCCTGTGAACCCTCAACAGCCCACTCCTGCTCAGGGCACATTTCAAGTAAGCTAATCAGCTGGGTGGAGGATTTTCCATGAGAATTTAATTTGGAAGTAGAAACTTTATAGTTTCCTCAGACTATTTGGTAGGCTGCGACACTATTGACCAAGGTGTCCTTGAGATGCTATAATATGGGACCCTGCTTTAAGCTCTCCACACCATCCAGTCAGTGCTGGAGAAGCTTCTTGGATGGGAAGCGAAGTATCTTCAAAGAAAAAATGAGAAAGTCCAGCTGCCTCTTGAAAAAGCACCATTGGGACAACCATGACCTGGACGACTTAGAATCTCCGCAGACATTTCTTACAGACATTTCATTACTCAAACAAGGCAACATCATCAGTGCTAGCCGATTGGAATGATGATGTTACCTAGTTTGGGCAATGAAACATCTGCAAGGAAACAACCAAGCTTAGAGAGCACCACAGATCCCTCAACTCAACCCTGGGCTTCAAATATTATACTTTATTGGTACTATTTTAAGTTGATACAGCTATATCAAAACTCAGATGCCGGGGAATTATTCTTCAGGACACACATTATGGCTTTTTTATGTCCCCTCTGCTATTGGGATCTCTAACTACAGAGTAACCCACAAGTATTGGAGATTGTCTTGCTAATACCTTCGGGTTCAATTATTCCTAGTGCTCAAATAGCAAAGAAGAAGGCAATTCAGTTGGACAATCAGCCAGCAGTGTCCAGCAGCAGTAAAAAAGCCAACGCAATCCTAAATTGCATTAACAGAGGGATACAATCACGATCAAGTGATAATACCACTCTATAAAGCCCTAGTAAGACCACACCTAGAATACTGCATCCAGTTTTGGTCACCACACTATAAAAAAAGATGTTGAGACTCTAGAAAAAATGCAGAGAAAAGTACCAAAGATGATCAGGGGAATGGAGGGTAAAACATACAATTAACCTGTCAGGCCAGCTTCAGAGTTGACAGAATGGTTGCAAGAACTCAGCATGGATAGTCTAGTGAAGAGAAGGACCAGGGGAGACATGATAGCTGTGTTCCTGTATTTGAGGGGCTGCCACAGAGAGGAGGGGGTCAAGCTGTTTTCCAAAGCACCCAAAGGCCAGACAAGGAATAATGGATGGAAACTGACAAGGAAGTGAGAAATGAGGAGGAACTTTCTGACAGTGAGAACAATCAACCCCTGGAACAGAAGTTGCCTTCGGAAGTTGTGGGAGCTTCATCACTTGAGACTTTCAAGAAAAGATTGGACTGCCGTTTGTCAGAAATGTGTAGGGTCTCCTGCTTGAGCGGGGGTGGGGGGGTTGGACTAGATGACCTATAAGGTTCCTTCCAAATGTCAGGGTTCCAAGGAACACCCCCAACAAAATAGCTTTTGCCTTCCAAAACTGACACCAATTCTGTTACTCTGATCTGATCTGAACTGGGCCTGAAATTCAGGTTTTAGCGGAATCCGATGACATTGAATCAAGACTGGATGGAGGTTATTTGGGTTCCAGTAAGAAATCATCCTTTGGAATTAAAAACCAAATGGTTGGGATCAGGGTTTTCTGACAGGACAGGTTATTTATTTATTTAGCGTATGGTAAAAAAAAAATGTTAAGAAACAAGCACATCACAATTATATTCTCAATGAGCAAACATGAAACTATTTGCTCTATTTACAAATTCAGAGGTTGACCATTTATTTTTATTATTTATTATTTAAATTTAAATAGTCAATTATTTAAATATTTATATAGTCAATTATAGATATATAAAGAATGGAGGAATGGATTATTAAGCAAGGATCATGAGAAGGAACCCAATGCTTTTTTTCTCTCTCTATTCCATTCTTCCCGACTTTATCAAGTACAAAAGTCTTTTTTTGCAATCTGATCTGTCAGAAGCAAAAGGAGGAACCAAATAAAAAATTTGCCAGCAGTCATATCTCCTACAACCATTTGAAACTAATTAGAAATTTCATATCTATCTAAACGAAGCCCATAGTTGATGTCATGTCCCACTCCCACTCTGACGAACAAATCAAGGAAGTCCGTAACAAACTTGGCAACAAAGCCTTTGCAGCTTGCCAAGTTCCTTCGAGGTTTATCAGGGCAGGCAGGAGTCCAAGTTGTGACTTCAGCGATAGAGTCCAATATCAGCAAACTAGATAAGACTTTGCTTGACTCAAGGTTTGTTGTGTTTCGCCCACTCCCCCTGCCGCAGCCGGGCCCCTCTTATCTCCTGCCGGACGCTGATAGTTCGGAAGAATATCCTGGCATGCCTCCAGACCCCAGCCCTGGCACCATGCCCAGACAGGCCAAGCAAGACGAAGGGCCTGACGTGCCTTCAGCCCCCAGTCCTGGCACCATGCCCAGGCAAACGGAGCAACTAAACCCCTCCCCCACAGCATGTGAGCCTGAAGAATGTGAAGCCAGTCATGAGCTCAGATTACCAACAGCTGGAGGCTGGAGAGATCCTCGCTTCCGGAGAATTGAGAGGCGACATCAGCAAAAAGAAGGGAGGGGCAGGCCTGGATAAGTGCTGAGTCATGGAGCCACACCCCATGGCCTATATAAAGGATCTGCTTTTTGGCATTCTCTGAGTCAGGCAAAGTCTACCTTGGATTGCTGAAGTCACTTCCTGGTCTCCTGCCTGCCTTGAGAACTCTGATAGGACTTTGGCAAAGCTGCAGAGGCACGCTTGATACGGACTTCCCTGACCTGGCCGTCAGCGGAGGAGTGGGACATGACAAGGTTGGAATGCCAAAAGCAGGTCCTTTATATAGGCTGTGGGGTGTGGCTCCATGACTCAGCATTTATCCAGGCCTGCCCCACCCCTCCTTCTGCTGGCGTCGCCTCTCAGATCTCCGGAAGCGAGGGTCCTCCTACTCTGAATTGTTTTCAACTGGATCTGCTGTCAGCATCTGGGAAAGGGAGGGGTCAGAGGGAGTAGGCCTGGTTAATTCCACCACCTGGCTGGCTTCCTGCTCTGAAGGCTGAGCCAAAGGAACACACGCTGTATGAGTGAGGTTTATCAGGCTTGTCCTTTCACTCCTTGAATCCTCTGCGGGCATGGGGCCAGGGCTGGGGGCTGGAGTCATGACAGGCCGTTCATCTTCATTATCAGACTCCGAGTCTGATAAAAGGCCCGGTTGGAGATGGGAGGGGCCCGGCTGAGGAGAGGAGGGAGGACGAGTCACAACAGTCTACTTGATAAATGTTCTTGTTGACCTCTATTTCCCATGGAACAGTGAGCCATAATGTATTTTCTTTGGCATTCGCTATTTTTCTGCTTAGTCTCTACCTCAGTCCGTATGTGTAGAAAATTGTTATCCTGGATTTGTCAAGCGGGCTCGAGAAGGAGAACCAGTTTGCTGTTATGACTGCATTCCTTGTCCACAGGGGACCATCTCAACACAGGAAGGTGGGTGACTCTGGAGGACAGGATTTATTTATTTTATTTATTTTATTTATTTATCAAATTTTTATACCGCCCTTCTCCCGAAGGACTTAGGGCGGTGTACAGCCTAAATAAAACACAATATATATACAATTAAAATCAAAATTTAAAATAAAACATATTACAAAAAGGCCAATGTTTAAAAATTTAAATTTTAAATTTTAAAAAATTTAAAACCCCACAACAATAAAACCCAATTAAAATATTAAAAAACCATTATGCCAGTCCAGCTTGAATAAATAAGTATGTTTTTAGCTCACGGCGAAAGGTCCGAAGATCAGGCACTTGGTGTAGGCCAGGGGGAAGTTCATTCCAGAGCATCGCTGCTCCCACAGAGAAGGCCCTACTCCTGGGGGCCACCAGCCGACATTGTTTGGCGGACAGCACCCTGAGGAGACCTTCTTTGTGAGAGCGTACCAGTCGGTGGGAGGCATAAGGTAACAGCAGGCGGTCTCGTAAGTACCCGGGTCCTAAGACATGGAGCGCTTTAAAGGTGGTAACCAAAATCTTGAAGCGCACCCGAAAGACCACAGGAAGCCAGTGCAGACTGCGGAGCAGCGATGTTACATGGGAGCCACGAGCGGCTCCCGTTACTACTCGCGCAGCCACATTCTGGACTAACTGTAGCCTCCGGGTGCACCTCAAGGGCAGCCCCATGTAGAGAGCATTGCAATAATCCAACCAAGACGTAACCAGAGCGTGAGTGCCTGTGCATAAGGCGTCCCGGTCAAGGAAGGGACGCAACTGGCGGACCAAGCGAACTTGGTAAAAGGGCCTCCTGGAGACGGCCGCCAGATGTTCATCAAAGGACAGCCGTCCATCCAAGAGGACGCCCAAGTTGCGAACCACCTCCTTTGGGGCCACTAACTCTCCCCCAACAGTCAGCTGCGGGTGCAACTGATGTACCGGGGTGCCGGCATCCACAGCCACTCCGTCTTGGAGGGATTGAGCTTGAGTCTGTTTCTCCCCATCCAGGATACCAGAGACATACAGAAATCTTAATCAAAGTGCATGTTAAAGACACATATAAGCTTGAATGTTGAAGATGTGCCGCAGTGGCGCAGTGGTTAGAGTGCAGTACTGCAGGCTACTTCTGCTGATCACCGGCTGCTAGCAGTTTGGCAGATCGAATCTTACCAGGCTCAAGGTTGACTCAGCCTTCCATCCTTCTGCGGTTGGTAAAATGAGGACCCAGATTGTTGAGAGCAAGAGGCTGACGCTGTAAACCGCTTAGAGAGGGCTGCAAAGCACTGTGAAGCGGTATATAAGTCTAAGTGCTATTGCTATTTTGCTGTTGCTCTTTATATTCAACAATTTATTCCAGAATAGGAGGAATAAGAAAAAGGTCTTGAAGATGAGGCAAGAAGGACAGGGTGGACATTTTAGCCAGGGGCAATCTCTCTTCTACTAGTTTGGAACTGTCTTTCCATGTTTACCTTTGTGAGGAACATCTAAATTCTTTGAAAGTTGAGAAACAGTTTCAGATCAATGGCTTGTTCTCACCCAAATCAACTTTACATTATGGGCGGAAGGATACAAACTATCAAACATGTGACGGGCAGCATATAAATATAACAAAATAAAATAAAACATATTACAAAAAGGCCAATGTTTAAAAATTTAAATTTTAAATTTTAAAAAATTTAAAACCCCACAACAATAAAACCCAAATAAAATATTAAAAAACCATTATGCCAGTCCAGCTTGAATAAATAAGTATGTTTTTAGCTCACGGCGAAAGGTCCGAAGATCAGGCACTTGGGGTAGGCCAGGGGAAGTTCATTCAGGCGTCGCTGCTCCCACAGAGAAGGCCCTACTCCTGGGGGCCACCAGCCGACATTGTTTGGCGGACAGCACCCTGAGGAGACCTTCTTTGTGAGAGCGTACCAGTCGGTGGGAGGCATAAGGTAACAGCAGGCGGTCTCGTAAGTACCCGGGTCCTAAGACATGGAGCGCTTTAAAGGTGGTAACCAAAATCTTGAAGCGCACCCGAAAGACCACAGGAAGCCAGTGCAGACTGCGGAGCAGCGATGTTACATGGGAGCCACGAGCGGCTCCCGTTACTACTCGCGCAGCCACATTCTGGACTAACTGTAGCCTCCGGGTGCACCTCAAGGGCAGCCCCATGTAGAGAGCATTGCAATAATCCAACCAAGACGTAACCAGAGCGTGAGTGCCTGTGCATAAGGCGTCCCGGTCAAGGAAGGGACGCAACTGGCGGACCAAGCGAACTTGGTAAAAGGGCCTCCTGGAGACGGCCGCCAGATGTTCATCAAAGGACAGCCGTCCATCCAAGAGGACGCCCAAGTTGCGAACCACCTCCTTTGGGGCCACTAACTCTCCCCCAACAGTCAGCTGCGGGTGCAACTGATGTACCGGGGTGCCGGCATCCACAGCCACTCCGTCTTGGAGGGATTGAGCTTGAGTCTGTTTCTCCCCATCCAGGATACCAGAGACATACAGAGATCTTAATCAAAGTGCATGTTAAAGACACATATAAGCTTGAATGTTAAAGATGTGCCACAGTGGCGCAGTGGTTAGAGTGCAGTACTGCAGGCTACTTCTGCTGATCACCGGCTGCTAGCAGTTTGGCAGATCGAATCTCACCAGGCTCAAGGTTGACTCAGACTTCCATCCTTCTGAGGTTGGTAAAATGAGGACCCAGATTGTTGGGAGCAAGAGGCTGATTCTCTAAACCACTTAGAGAGGGCTGTAAAGCACTGTGAAGTGGTATATAAGTCTAAGTGCTATTGCTATTTTGCTGTTGGTCTTTATATTCAACAATTTATTCCAGAATAGGAGGAATAAGAAAAAGGTCTTGAAGATGAGGCAAGAAGGACAGGGTGGACATTTTAGCCAGGGGCAATCTCTCTTCTACTAGTCAGTTTGGAACTGTCTTTCCATGTTTACCTTTGTGAGGAACATCTAAATTCTTTGAAAGTTGAGAAACAGTTTCAGATCAATGGCTTGTTCTCACCCAAATCAACTTTACATTATGGGAAGAAGGATACAAACCATCAAACATGTGACGGGCAGCATATAAATATAACAAAATAAAATAAAATACCTCACTCAATTAATAGGGGACTGGAGGCTAAAACATATGAAGAACGGTTGCAGGAACTGGGTATGTCTAGTTTAATAAAAAAGAAGGATTAGGGGAGATATGATAGCAGTGTTCCAATATCTCAGGGGTTGCCACAAAGAAGAGGGAGTCGGGCTGTTCTCCAAAGCACCTGAGGGTAGAACAAGAAGCAATGGGTGGAAACTGATCAAAGAAAGAAGCAACTTAGAACTAAGGAGAAATTTCCTGACAGTTAGAACAATTAATAAGTGGAACAACTTGCCTTCAGAAGTTGTGAATGCTCCAACACTGGAAATTTTTAAGAAAATGTTGGATAACCATCTGACTGAGATGGTGTAGGGTTTCCTGCCTGGGCAGGGGGTTGGACTAGAAGGCCTCCAAGGTCCCTTCCAACTCTGTTGTTATGTTATGTAATTGAATAAGCTGTCAATGTTTATTAAGATTATACAGCCTTAGAAAGAGAAACGTGTAGTCACGAGGACCATGGTGGTAGCAGTTGTGTTCAAGGACCAAGAGAAAACTAAATTGAGCACCCATCGTAAAACCCATTACGGGAATTTCAGTGTGAGAGGAAGGACGAAACTAAATTTACTATTAGCAAGGATAAAATCTGCCTGCCTCCTCACCAACACTGTAACTATCCATCTTATAGACTGAGAAGTAAAGCATCAATATTGCTTATAGCCCAGTTCAACAATCCTGGGTTCACCATTTATTCTGGGTGGCATTCTCCAAAACTAACAATAAAATATTTTACAAACCCAAATTAAATCAATGAAACCTAAAAAACTAAGATCAGCTCTGTTGAATGAATCACATTTTAAGGGATTTTGTTGTGCCTCGCCCGCCCCCCTCTCCGCAGCCGGGCCCCTCCCATCTCCTGCTATCTCAGCCAGAGACTGATAATGAAGTCGAATGGCCTGGCATGCCTCCAGCCCCCAGTCCTGGCACCATGCCCAGACAGACTGAGCAAGACGAATGGCCTGGCATGCCTCCAGCCCCCAGTCCTGGCACCATGCCCGGACAGACTGAGCAAATAAACCTCCCCCCCACAGCATGTGAGCACGATGAGCATGAAGCCAGTCACAAGCTAGAATTGCCAGCAGCTAGGCAGGCAGATGAAGGGTGGACAGATCCACGCTTCTGGAGAATGGAGAGGCGACGTCAGCAAAAGGAAGGGAGGGGCAGGCCTGGATAAGTGCTGAGTCATGGAGCCATGACTTATATAGCCATGGCCTATATAAAGGATCTGCTTTCTGACATTCTTTGAGTCAGGTAAAGTCTAATCTGATTTTTTAAATCACACCTTGGATTCCTGCCTGCCCTGAGAACTCTGACAGGAATTTGGCAAAGCTGCAGAGGCTTCGTGGCCACGCTTGAGACAGACTTTATAAACCCGGCCGTCAGAGGAGGAGTGGGACACGACAGATTTCCAGAAAACCTCAAATGTTGGAGTTAATCTCAACTTTAAGTACCGTATTTTTCAGAGTAAAAGACACTCTGGAGTATAAGACACACATTAGTTTTTGGGGAGGAAAACAAGAAAAAAAAATCTGCCTCTATCTACCAGCATCCATTGTATTCATCTGGCTAGTATCCTTGCAGCAAACAGCCTGGTCAGCTTCAACATGTTATTGGAGCCCGATTCAGCACGAGAAGCTGATTGGCGGTTGGATCGGCTTCCTGGAATACCACCAATCAGCTGTTCCAGGCTGCGGGGATCGCTACAGCCCATCGCCATCTCCACGCGTCACACTTTTGGCCTCCGCGCATCGCATTTTTGGCATCCCCATGCCGCTGATACCCACTGCCTGGAACCGGCTGAAAATGCATGGAGGCCAAAAACAGGGCATGCAGAGGTCAAAAACGTGATGCACAGAGACTAAAAATAGCCAAAGAGAGGGGGCCGGCGGGCGGGCGGGGTTTTGGTAACATTTGGTGCATAAGCCGCACCACAATTTTCGCCCAATTTTTTTGAGGGGGAGTACATCTTATACTCCAAAAAGTACGGTAGTTAATGTCTTTTCCCAGGAATGGATAGTATCACCATCTGTCCTGTAGGAGGCAGTAGCAAACCCCTTTCCCAGAGGTCTCTGCATGGGTCCAACTATATAACACAAACTTTTGTATACGATGGAACACTTTAGGACAGTTTGTTGGGAAATGGTTGCTGGTCAGGTATAGTACTCAGGATGTTGTCTAAGTTACAACAACATCCTGAGTTGAAAGACGACACCAGTTGTTATTTATTTTATTTATTTTATTTATTTGTCAATCATATATAAGATAATAGTATAAACATAATTTGGATACATGAAAAGAGTAAGTAAAAAAGGCTAATTAGGACAGGGATGGTAGGCATGCAGGTGCGCTTATGCATGCCCCTTACAAATCTCTTAGGAATGGGGTGAGGTCAACAGTAGACAGTTTAAGCTTAAAGTTTTTGGGGTTTGGGGAAGAAGCTACAGAGTCAGGTAGTGCATTCCAGGCATTAAGAACTCTGTTACTGAAGTCGTATTTTCTGCAAGCAAGTTTGAATCAGTTTACCTTGAGTTTGTATCTATTATTTGCTCGTATATTGTTGTGGTTGTAGCTGAAGTTGTGGTTTGACAGGTAGGACATTGTGGTAGATAATTTTATGTAGTGTGCTTAGGTCAGATTGAAGTCTGCATAGTTCTAAAATGTCTAAGCCCAGAATTTAGAGTCTGGTGGCATAAAGTATTTTATTGCGAGCAGATGAGTAGAGGATTCTTGCAGAGCTCAGGATGTGGGTGGTAAAACCATACTGTCTCTTCTGGATCTTTCATAAGGTTTTGTTACCATCAGCAAAGGTATCTTTCTGGAGCAGCTTTGGGGATTGGAAATGAGAGGCAGACTAGCAATTTTTCTCTTCTTCACAGAAGATTTCAGTTGGTATTGTTGGAGGATAGAGTTCAAGACCTTCTCCTGTCCTTTTTACAATGTGCATGAAACTGATATTTGGAAGGAGAGATTGCTGCATAAAAGAAACATTGATTTCTTTTTCCTCAGATACTGAAAAGTGTACAAAGTGCCCAGATGATCAATATCCAACTGAGAACATAGTCCAATGTATCCCCAAAAGAATAACCTTCCTGTCCTATGAGGAATATCTGGGCATTATTCTGGTCTCTTTTGCCCTACTCTTGTTCCTAACCACAGGCTTTGTGTTAATCCTATTCATTAAATACCTAGAAACTCCCATAGTCAAAGCCAACAATCGGGACCTCTCCTTCATCCTCCTGGCCTCCCTCCTTCTTTGCTTCTTGTCCTCCTTTTTCTTCATTGGCCAACCAAGAAAAGCCACCTGCCTTCTCAGACAAACAGTGTTCAGTATTGTCTTCTCAGCAGCTGTGTCGTGTGTGCTAGCCAAAACAATCACAGTTGTGCTGGCCTTCCTGGCCACAAAACCAGGGAACAAAGTGAGAAGATGGTTGGGGAAGAGCTTGGCCAATTCCATCATCCTTTCTGGTTCTGCTGGCCAAATTCTCATCTGTGCCATATGGCTGGGAGTTTCTCCCCCATTCCCTGATTCTGATCTTCAATCCCAACCTGGAGAGATCATTCTTCAGTGCAATGAAGGCTCTGTCACCATGTTTTATGTTGTCCTTGGCTACATGTGTTTCCTAGCTGCCATTTGTTTCACAGTAGCTTTCCTGGCCAGGAACCTCCCTGGAGCTTTCAATGAAGCCAAGTTGATCACTTTCAGCATGCTGGTCTTCTGCAGCGTCTGGGTCTCCTTCCTACCCAGTTATCTGAGTACCAAAGGAAAGTCTATGGTGGCTGTGCAGGTCTTCTCCATCTTGACCTCAAGTGCTGGTCTGCTGCTTTGCATTTTCTTCCCCAAGTGCTACATTATCATATTGAGGCCAGATCTAAACACTAAGGAACATCTAATGATAAAAGTAGGGAACTGATAGAGAGAAAAATTCTTAAGTCTTATGATGGGTCAGTGTGGATATGTCAGGTAAGGGTCTTGTGATGTGATGAGTCAGTTGTGGGTGTGTCAATTAAGGGTCTTGTAAACGGTCTTCGAAAACCTACTCATAAGTTTGGAGAATTAACCTTTACCTTCATCCTACACCTGAGCTACAGATATTCACCACTATTGCAATGTTCCCTTCCCCTTCACCCACATGTCCATCACATGGTCCAGACAATCCACTGTCCCAATTGGAGATGTTCCCCAGTCATGCCTCTCCAGGAACAGGCTGAACGTCCTTGACTCCCAGAGAAAAGAATGTTGTTATGGCTACATCTCTCCACCAACTCCCTCCACCCCTCTCCATGCAACCTCAGCACTAAGTGTGGTAGCCCTGAAGATCCAAAGAAAAAGATGGCCTCCAGGGCTGACAGACAGTCTGCCAAGAACTCTGGGGAGGGTGGATGGGAGGGGGAATGATTGGGGGGGAAATGAAAGTGACTGCTGTATCTTCCCAAGTTGCTGTTTCAAGGTCACCTGGCTGGGAGAAGACGGCAGCTGCATACCAACCTTGCTTGAAGTGACCATTCTGAAAACTTCTTGCTTGAACCTGGTTGGTCATGGGGAGACCAGCAATGGGAGGCTGTTAAGGGAGGGAAAGATTGGGTTTAGGGATTTTGGTGCACAATTCTCAGTTCTGGCTATGAATTACTGCAATACACTTGATTACTAATAAAACTATACCATTCTCAACAAATGGAGCCAAGGATGGTTTCTATTTAGAGGTTTAAATGGTGGCAGCTCTGACTGTAAAGCTGTACTGACCTAGGCCTCCCAAGATCATGAAGCAGACTACTCTGCCCAATAAAACCTCTTTTATTTAGGTTAAAGGGAATTCCTCTCCAGCAAAGTCCTGGGAAACAGTCTCTCATGAGATTTCACAACTAGAGACCGTTATCACGCTTGGAGAGTTGCCAGGCCAATATCTTCCAAATGCCACATTGTAGCAGCAATTACTTGGCAAGAAGTCAGGAACAGATCTTCACCCTAATGAATAGAATTAATTGTCTCCTGCAAACTCCACTTCCCTTTGCTCCTTTTTATTCTCTATGGGAGGGGCCATTCACTGTCCACCTATACCTTTACTCCCAAGTTGGCCCTTGTTCCTTAACTGCTCTTTTCTCCTGGCAGCTCTGCACAGGCTCCAGCTATTCTTCTGCCCTACTGATATCCAACTCCGAAGGCAGCTGATGGGCCCCATCTCTGCCTTCGACACAGAGCACTCATCAGAACCTTCCCCAAACTCCAGGACTGGCCCATGTTCCTCCCCAACTGCCTCACTGTCTGAGTCTGCCACCAGCTCCGCTGGCTGCTGGTGGGCCACAACAAAATCTTGCATTGGCAATGAGCATCCAGGCCATTGCATCCAACACTAGCTGAAATTTCTGAATGATTTTTAAAGGAATCCCCACGGGAGAACACATTACCCAAGTAGTGATTATGGGAAGGATGCCAAAGTTGGGCAGAAGTACCTAGCCACAATTTTCATCTGTACTTCTCGCAGAACTATGAATCTAGATTCCTAGTTTGAGGGGCTGCCATGAACAAATGGTTCCCCAAACTCTTCTTAAAACTACTAGGGTTGCAGCATTTACAACTCCTGGAGGCAAGTTGTTCCACTGATTACCGTATTTTGTGGACTATAAGAGGCACTGGATTAAAAAATGCACCTACGTTTACAGGAGGAAAACAAGGGGAAAAATTTTTTTCCCTCCCTGGACCCCAGAAGCACACTGCAATGCTCCGCATGGCCCATTTTTACCAAAATCAGGTCCATTCTTGCCAAAAATGCACCCATTTTCTGGGGGCCAGGGAGGGTGAAAATGTGATGCACTGAGGGCTTGGGAGCCCCAAAATGGGCCAATTTTTGCAAAAAAAAAAAAACAGGCCATGCGAAGAAGTGCAGAGTGCTTCTGGGGGCCGGGGAGGGTGAAAACATGAAGCTCGGAGGGTTCAGGAGGCAAAAAATGCCCATATTCAGTCTATAAGACTCATCTAAATTTTCACCCACTTTTAGGGGAGGGAAAGGTTTTATACTCTAAAAAATATGGTAATTGTTCTAACTATCAGGAAATTTCTTCTTAGTTCTAGGTTGCTTCTCTCCATAATTTCCATCCACTGCTTCTTCAGGTGCTTTGAATAAAAGATTGACGCCTTCCTCTTTGTAGCAACCCCTGAGATATTGGAACAAAATGCATATGAACACAACCAGGACAAGGGCCACCAGGTGACTCCAAACCTCCTTCTTAATTTACTTGGACTTCAGTAAAGCATTTGATAAAGTAGATCATAACCTACTACTAGATAAAGTAGAAAAATGTGGGTTAGACAGCACCACCACCAGACGGATTCGTAAGTGGCTGACCAACCGCACTCAACGTATAGTCCTCAATGGAACTACATCCACATGGAGGGAAGTATGCAGTGGAGTACCCCAAAGCTCTGTTTTAGGCCCAGTACTCTTCAACATCTTCATCAATGACTTGGACGAGGGGATAGATGGGGAACTCATCAAATTTGCAGATGACACCAAGCTGGCAGGAATAGCCAACACTCCAGAAGATAGGCTCAAATTACAGAAAGATCTTGACAGATTTGAACATTGGGCACTATCTAACAAAATGAAATTCAAAAGCGAAAAAAGTAAGGTTCTACATTTAGGCAAAAAAAAACAAAATGCACAGGTACCGTATATGTGGTACCTTGCTCAATAGTAGTACCTGTGAGAGGGATCTGGGAGTCCTAGTGGATAACCATTTAGATATGAGCCAGCAGTGTGCAGCTGCTGCTAAAAAAGCCAACACAGTTCTGGGCTGCATAAACAGAGGGATAGAATCAAGATCACGTGAAGTGTTAGTGCCACTTTATAATGCCTTGGTAAGGCCACACTTGGAATACTGCATTCAGTTTTGGTCGCCACGATGTAAAAAAAAAGCTGAGACTAGAAAGAGTGCAGAGAAGAGTAACAAAGATGATTAGGGGACTGGAGGCTAAAACATATGAAGAACGATTGCAAGAACTGGGTATGTCTAGTTTAATGAAAAGGACTAGGGAAGACATGATAGCAGTGTTCCAATATCTCAGGGGCAGCCACAGAGAAGTGGGAGTCGGGCTGTTCTCCAAAGCACCTGAGGGTAGAACAAGAAGCAATGGGTGGAAACTGATCAAGGAAAGAAGCAACTTAGAACTAAGGAGAAATTTCCTGACAGTTAGAACAATTAATAAGTGGAACAACTTGCCTTCAGAAGTTGTGAATGCTCCAACACTGGGAAATTTTTTTAAAATAAGATCTCCCTTGTTCACCGACTGATGGTCACTGCCATCACCTCAGCTGCAGACCATCCAGGCAACTGTTAATTTAATAAAATAAGAAACTTCAAAATATAATGAATCTCAATGTCTTGCATGATGTTGGAAGGACAACGTAGAGCAGGGGTGTCAAACTCACATCGTCACCGTGTTGTCAGGTGACATACCATGATTTTTTTCGCCTTCACTAAACTGGGCATGGGTGTGGCCAGCATGTGATTCATCTGGCACATGGGCCGTGAGTTTGACAGCCCTGGTGTAGAGAGTGTCAAGGGAAAAAATAAATAAATACGAACTTCTATCCCATCTATAACTTTGTCCCAATTTATCCATCCATACAGTCCACAGGCTGCTAGGTTCCTGTCTCTTAATAAGGTCTCATCCAAAAATTTCTATTGCCAGAACATGTGGGAAATGAAATTTCACTTCACGAAGAAATAATTTTAAACTCAGCTTTGAATTATAATAAATATATGATCTAATATAAAAGAAAATCACAAATGGGTTGTCAACTCTGGAAGCCGTATTAGGCCGGAAGTGTTCTATCGTCCCTCGCCTTCGTCCAAGTGATGGCTTAATTAGCCGGCAATATCAGCTCTGGCAGCAGAATAGCCAGCATCTGCCAAGAGCCTCCGTTATCTTCCATGACGCTAGTGAGCCACCCAGGAACAAACGTCAGCTCAATCAGTGGATTTGCCTGTTACAAAGAGACACAGCAGCTCTCGCTGCCTTTTATATCCTGTGGGGTGTGACTCCATGACTCAGCACTTCCTAGGCTTGCCCCACCCTTGCTTCTGTTGTTCCCTCCTCTCCTGCCTACGAAACCTAGAGTTCAACCAAGCCTGATCACCATCAGCTGGGTCTGCAGGCATGGTCTGGGGGGTGGGGAAGAGTCAGGGGACGGAGGCCTCATTATCTCTTCCACCTGGCCTGCTTCTGGCTCCTGGAGCTGAGCCAGGGAAGCCGGCACTCCTGAGGTAAGTCCTGACGGCTCTTCGCCCTCACTGTCCAAGTCACTTTCTGGCAGCAGGGCCGGCTCGGGGGGCACAGACACAACAGGAAGCTTCCATGTTGCCACGTTCTCATGTGTGGGAAAGTAGGAGGGGGGATTTAGTAGAGGGGTTGTCTTTAAACATAATAGCACCTGTCGGTCAAGGTCAGGCCAGTCCTGCATCTGGAGAAGGAGTGGTTGGAGTGCTGTCTCGAGATAGGACGGTTGACGATTGGAGCATGTGATTGACTGAGGAGTGAGGGGATGGTCTTGGGGGTTTTGATTTACTGAGGGAAAATCCGGACGTTTCAGATTCAGGTTTTCCCAAATGTGCCAATTTACCTATCCTATTAATAGAACTTTGAAAGATGCTTGCTTCAGAGTTTTTATTCGGAATTGGGTTTTTTTCTGGAACGCTGACACAGATCCTACTCTGTTTGTGTTCAAGGCAGTGGTGGGATTCACTCAGTTCAATCTGGTTCGGGGAAACTGGTAGTAGTGACTGCGGGAGGCTCTGCCCGCCCACCCGGACGTAATGTGAGAACAATGCGCACATGCTCACATTTGCAAACCAGTAGGGAAGATAAGTGAAACCCACTGCTGGTTCAAGGGTACTGATCTGTTCCTTGGTATAGAAGACAAGGAGCATTAGAATTAAGTCTCATCAACCTAGAATGGCACAGGGGGTGTGGCCAGCGTTGCAACGAGACAGATGCGAACCCTGGGAGCTCCGGGGGGAGCGCCAAAAATCCCATCGTTTGGGGGATCCGTAATGGACCATAGCGAAAAAAGAAGGAACCACTGGAGTGAACAGGGAAGTTGCAAATTCCGTGCACCACCGGTCTTTTAGCCTTTGACCCAGCGATGAGGACCGCAGCTACCACAAGCTGCCAAAGTCGGGACGGCCACAAAGATCGTGCAGGAGGTTGAAGTGGTGAAATTGAACAAAGTATTGAAACCAGGTGAGTGAACATCAACTCATGGAGAGACACTTTAAAATTGACTTTTGCAACAAGCCTGGAAAAAAAACCTGAAATGGCGGCTAAATTGAAAAAGATTGTCGATATTCTTGGAAAAAGAAATGGAAACAGTACCCAAAGACCTGACAAGGTTGGCTTGTGAAACTAAAAGAGAAAAATAGAACTATTGATCAAAACTGGAAATTTGGATAATTTGGAAGTTTTGTGTTTTTTAACAACTGATTAAAGACTAAAAGCAGGAAAAAAGGAAAACAGCCTAGAATGACACAAAACTCCATACTTATGAGTGATCTTCCCTAGCAGTCTATGGAGGCAAAATACCAGGACAGCAAAAATCAGTTACCTGGATGGTGAACTATCTACCTGCAGCATCGCTTTTTGTACATGTCCTGACAGGAAGGAGCCAAAACACTACAAAAAATTTGCTCCGAGGGTATGTGTCTCTTTTTTTTCACCAACATGCTTTTTGTTGGTGAAGACCTTCAAGATTCCCAGAGGAGAAACTGCTCCTCACTGTAATTATCACCATCCTGGTCTGAGATCATTTCTGCTACTTTGCTGTAAACATCAAACTGAAGCAACATGGAAGGGATTTTTTATTAGAAAAGGATGAATGCCTCAGAGGACGCTCTGTGTGATACAAATTTTGGCTTTGCTCATAAACATACCTTTCTAACCTTTCCAGGTGAAGCTCAGTTTGTCTCTCTCTGGATCAGGAAAGCCACTGCCATTTCCATCTTGTGAAAGCGCCTTGAATTCATCTAACTCCTCTTATTGCTCTTCTTTAGAAATGGGAAGGTGATTGAGGGTTATATGAATTATGGACCTCATCTTTCTGCTTCTGATATTGCTAATATCCCAGCCAGTCTCTGGGAAATGTAGATTGAAATGTCCGCTAAATTTGAAGCACCAGGCTAGAGAAAGTTCATATTACAAGCCAGGGGACCATATCATTAGTGTGGTCACCACTGCAGCACAAGTATCGCACACAAAGTTGCCTTTCAACATGGCTCCATATGGTCAGGCTCACTCGTAAGTTATTCACTACGATGGAATTGCATTCCTTCCATTTGCATTTCTAACAATCTTCTATTTTTCTTCTTATTTGATTTACTCCTAGATTGCAAAACATGCCTAATTTCTTGAACTGGTTAATTTACATAGCTTCTCTGTTTTGTCTTATTTTTATGTTTTTTTAGAATAGAATAGAATTTTTTATTGGCCAAGTGTGATTGGACACACAAGGAATTTGTCTTGGTGCATATGCTCTCAGTGTACATAAAAGAAAAGATACGTTCATAAAGGTACAACATTTACAACACAATTGATGGTCAATATATCAATATAAATCATAAGCAACAAAGTTACAGTCATACATTTGTAAGTGGAAAGAGATTGGTGATGGGAACGATGAGAAGATTAATAGTAGTACAGATTTAGTAAATAGTTTGACAGTGTTGAGGGAATTATTTGTTTATAAGAGTGATGGCCTTCGGGAAAAAATTGTTCTTGTGTCTAGTTGTTCTGGTGTGCAGTGCTCTATAGCGTTGTTTTGAGGGTAGGAGTTGAAACAGTTTATGTCCTGGATGTGAGGGATCTGTAAATATTTTCACTGCCCTCTTCTTGATTATTTTATGAAACACTCCCACAAAAAAAGATCAGGCAGAAAAAAATCCTGAAAGAATCGAGACTATTTCCCCCTTCACGCCCAATCTTGATTTCAACACTTCAAAACTGAATTATTAAAAGAGTTATATTGACCTCTGCCCAGCCTATTTCTATATTTTTTATGACCGTTCATTAATATTCAAAGCCAAATGTTTCTACAAATAGATTGATTTGTTTTTAGAGTTGCTTTTCAGAGTCACACGTGAAATATCTCCTTCCTATTTTGGTGCTTCTACTTAAATGATTCAGTGATTTTCAATACTAGTTATTGGACAAAGAAAGATAAGCTCTACTATAAATTTTTTGTTTTTGTTTACATTTATAAATAATGATATATTTGTGATTATTAACTTTGTTGGAAGTCTATCTTCATCCCATCTTCTCAACATTCATAAAAATTAAATAGGTATGGGTGACTATAACTAGTCTCTCATTTGGGGTCAAAATTGAATTGACTCAATAGGTTTCTGAAGATAAAGAGAAATAAATAAAAATATTGGATGATGATCATGATGATGGCATGAATATTTTTTACAGTACTTTGTCTATTGATAAGTCTAGAATCCTTGGCTTCATTTTTGCCATTCAAGCGGTCAACAATAATCTCCAGTTTCTGCTCAATCTCACTCTGGGCTACAACATCCATGAGAAAAATATGGACGCCATTGCCACTTCAGATGCCTTGCTGGACATGCTCTCAACTGGACAAGCCAATGTTCCCAATTACAGCTGTGGAAGGAAGGACCACCTTTTGACTCTTCTTGATGGAGCTGCCAGGGACATCTCCATCCAGATGTCAACCTTAGTAGGCCCCTACAAAGTCCCACAGGTTTGTGTGTGTGTGTGTGTGTGTGTGTGTTTATCTGGTAAAACAGGTGTGGTGGTTGCCAGTGAGCAATAGATACAACCATATATTCTCTATGGAATCCAAAAGATGCTTTTCACCATGATATTGTAGGCAGGGCATGGCTTGGTTGGGGGGGGGGGTCATGTGACTGGGTGGGCGTGGCTATGTGACTGGGGGATCAAAAGACAGACACTCACTAGCAATGTCCTGCTGGAGCAGGGTTGGACTAGATGACTTCCAGGTCCCTTCCAGCCCTAGATTATCCTCTGAAGCTGCGTCTAGTGGCAGGTTTGTGCTCCTTCCTTCCTCTCCTCCTTCCTTCCTTCCTTCCTTCCTTCCCTGCCTCCTTTCTTTCTCTCTCTCAAAAATGAACCCCGCCCCCCCACACACACACCATTTTTCCTCCCAGCAGGCTTCAGGGAAACTTCAGGGAAGCCTGCTGGGAGGAAAAATGGACTCCCCCCCACCCGGTTTTTTGGCTAGCACCCAGCTGAGCTGCGCAATCATCAAGGGCTTTTTTTTTTTACTTTTAAAAGCATTTTTTCTTCAGCCAAAAAAAATGCTTTTAAAAGTTTTTTTAAAAAACCTCTGATGATAGTGTGGCTCAGCTGGGCATGGGTGGGGGGGCAGGGATTTTTGCTACCGGTTCTCCGAACCACCCACCGCCATCGCTACCAGATGGGGTGATCCGGTCCGAACCAGGAGCATTTCACCCCGATTATAGGTGTCATGACTATGGACTGGGATTCACAATGGGGAGGGAGAAAGGATCAAAACAGACATATCCTCTTATGACACCATCCCCATTGTTATGGAGCTTCTTCTGAAGGTGAGGAGAGGCTCTGGGTCCAATCAAAGAGTGTTCTGTAATGGGAAGCTCATATTTTGTACACAATCTTAGCCAAAAAAAGTATTCTCAATGTCTAATTGAAGCTATGGAAACTGACAGACAATATTTTGATTAAAGACCTATTGGATTGTTCAATGGACAAATTATTTTAGGAGCTGTGGCCTCTCTGTCTCTTGCACAACTGGAGAACAAGCTAGAAAGTTTGTTGCACAAAGAATCCAGAATTTTGAAGCAGAGAAAGGAATTGTTAACTTAGATGAGGTTGGCACCGCTGAAACGGATGAGCTGCTACAAGCATCCCTTCCAAATTTTTCAATATTGAAACTCCAAAATGCCTAAACATCTTTGGACAGTGTTTACTCAAGCAAGATTTGAGCAGTTGGACAAAATTTTTACAGAAGATTTAACTAAGTCTTTTATAATGAACAAAGTTGTGTTTGTGTATTTTTTAGAGATAGAAGATGTAACACATCTATGATTTGAATTCCATTGTGTAAGAAGTCAAAATCTTGGACTGTATTGGCATCCTTATATAAAATAGCATTTCCTGTGGGATCAGAAATCAAAATGTCTTTAGAATATGGCTCTTTATTTGAACAAAACAGTTCAATTGGTGGTAGCGATGATAAATAAATACGATTTGCAATAGAAACAGAAAAATGTACGGTCTAAGAGCAATCAACAATAACTTTTCATCAGAACCAAGTTGGATTTATTAAAAGTAAAGTAATATTTTTGACTTGATCAGACCCCAAATATAACACAGCATTCTTCATTGCTTTTCCAGATCAGTGATAAAATTGTTTCAGAGGCTCTGAGTGAAAAAGATCAATTCCCTTTTTTCTACCGGATTTTCCCTAAATTAGGATTCCACTACCCAGCAATCATCCAGGTGCTCCTCCATTTCAGATGGACTTTGATTGGCCTCTTTGCTTCAGACACAGAGAATGGAGAGCATTTCATGAGAACTTTGTCTCCTGTGCTTTTCAGGAAAGGGATTTGTGTTGTTATATCACAACTATTCTCAAGGACTAAACCTACAGCATCCCTCAGGAATGCCATCACTAAGTGGAGACAAGTCAATGTATTTGTTCATTTTATGGAATACGATTCTCTTCTGGACAGAAATTTTCCTATCCACGTAGCGCTTAAGCGTTTGCCAGGACCCATTGAAGGGAAAGTCTGGATCACAACATTCTTGGGAACATATAAAATAAAACAGAACAAACGTTTCAGATATATCCATAGTATTTGGACCTTTGCTTTTCAGGAAAAAAAAAACCCGCAAGATTATTATTTTCAACCTGACGTATTCATGGAACAGGAATTTGAAGATCATTATTTTCTCTGTTCTGTTTCAAAGAATGTCTTTTCTGTCAAAGGCCGAAGGAGATGCACTCAGAAAGCACCACTGGAAAACCAACAAAAAGGGAACAGTATATGGATCCGAACTTACTATCATCTTTACAGTGTCATTAAGACTCTGGCCCATGTCTTGAAAGCAGCATATTCTTCCAGATCCAGGAGGGGGGAAAAGGAGGGTGAAGAGAGATTTGCAACTCCAAGGCTGCAGCCATGGCAGGTATGGGGATCCAGCATAAGGGGCCATAAGACCCTTATGTTAAGGACATATGTCCTTATGTTAAGGACATAATATATATAATAATTATAATAATATATATAATATATATATTATATATATAATAATAATCAGAAAACAAATATATATATATATAATTATTATATAATAATAATTATATAATAATATATATTATTATTATATATTATATATATTATATATATGTCCTTATGTTAAGGACATAAGACCCAACAATATAAGTGCATAAGAGCACAAACGTGCCTACCGTTCCTGTCATATTGTTTTCTTTTCTTCTTCATATATATATATATATATATATATATATATGTATATATATATATATATATATATATATATATATATATATATATATATATATATATATGTGCTTATACCTCCTAATATTTACTCATATATATGTTTATATACTATATAATTTTTTTGTATGATACTTATATATATTGTTGTGACAAAATAAATAAAATAAAATAAATAAACAATCATCCAATAACCAGATCCTAATTTTCAATTCCAGTAGACCAATATGGCTCTTATTGTTGTCTTTCATTGAGGTTAATAGCTCCTTAGATCTTGTCAGAGTTTAGGCAGTGTAACTAGTATTATGAGATAAACCCAGGAGCAAAACATAGCACACAGAGCCTTTAGATAAATAACAGTGCTTTTATCTACAGTTAAAAATTATAGACTTGTACATGGTTAAATAGCTTTACAACTACTGACACACAGAGAGTAATAATATACACAAAGAGAGGACATGAGGAGAATGCATGAGGAGAAGGAAACACCCTCTAATGGCTTCCCCTATATAGGCAGCCTCTTACCCAGCTTCTTAAAGTGGCAGTAACCCTGCTGCCTCATTCCATTGCATCAGCTGCTGGTTGCCTCCACTTATAACTTCTCATCAGCTTACAGCTATTAACTCTTTATACCCTGAAATATCTTCCTTGGCTTCCTAGTCCTTCCATAAATCTCATCCAGTTTTTGTGCAATGTCTTCTCTGTAGACCTTTGTCTGCAAGTTGACCTTATACTGGAGTTGGGGTCACCCCAACCAGAACATTCAAGGAATTATGGAAGCATTTTCCTTCTTTCCATGAGCACCACACTACCAACACAAAGTCAGTTTGCAATCAACTACTATTTTGAGACCACATTCACAAATATTGTATATTATAAAGTTCGGTATCTGTTACGCTGCTTCTAATGCATCATTAATGACATTATCACCTAATTCATATGATTATTAAATTTTAAAATTTTACTTCCAATTTTTTAGCATCATTGATCAGTGTATGTATGTATGTATGTATATATATATATTGTATGTATGTATATAGATAGAATAGATAGATAGATAGAATTTTTATTGGCCAAGTGTGATTGGACACACAAGGAATTTGTCTTGGTGCATATGCTCTCAGTGTACATAAAAGAAAAGATACGTTCATCAAGGTACAACATTTACAACACAATTGATGGTCAATATATCAATATAAATCATAAGGATAGCTAGCAACAAAGTTACAGTCATACAGTCATAAGTGGAAAGAGATTGGTGATGGGAACGATGAGAAGATTAATAGTAGTACAGATTTAGTAAATAGTTTGACAGTGTTGACGGAATTATTTGTTTAGCAGAGTGATGGCCTTCGGGGAAAAACTGTTCTTGTGTCTAGTTGTTCTGGTGTGCAGTGCTCTATAGCGTCGTTTTGAGGGTAGGAGTTCAAACAGTTTATGTCCTGGATGTGAGGGATCTGTAAATATTTTCATGGCCCTCTTCTTGATTCGTGCAGTATACAGGTCCTCAATGGAAGGCAGTTTGGTAGCAATTATTTTTTCTGCAGTTCTAATTATCCTCTGAAGTCTGTGTCTTTCTTGTTGGGTTGCAGAACTGAACCAGACAGTTATAGAGGTGCAAATGACAGACTCAATAATTCCTTTGTAGAACTGAATCAGCAGCTCCTTGGGCAGTTTGAGCTTACTGAATTGGTACAGAAAGAACATTCTTTGTTGTCCTTTTTTGATGATGTTTTTAATGTTAGCTGTCCATTTTAGATCTTGTGATATGATAGAACCTAGAAATTTAAAGGTTTCTACTGTTGATACTGTGTTGTCTAGTATTGTGAGAAGTGGAAGTATGGAAGGGTTTCTCCTAAAGTCTACTACCATTTCTATAGTTTTGAGTGTGTTCAGGTCCATATTGTTTTGGTTGCACCACAAGGCTAGTCGTTCGACCTCTTGTCTATATGTGGATTCGTCATTGTCTCGAATGAGACAGATCACTGTTGTGTCATCTGCGAACTTCAGTAGCTTAACAGATGGATTGTTGGAGATGCAGTTATTGGTATACAGAGAGAAGAGAAGTGGGGAGAGCACACAGCCTTGGGGGGCCCCTGTGCTAATTGTACAGGTATTTGATGTGATCTTGCTTAGCTTCACCTGCTGCTTCCTGTTTGTTAGGAAGCTTGTGATCCACTTACAAGCCTTTTCCGGTACCTGTAGCTGGTTTAGCTTAGTTAGAAGAATGTCTGGAATGATGGTATTGAATGCTGAACTAAAGTCTACAAAAAGGACCCTTGCATAGGTCTTTGGAGACTCAAGATGTTGTAGGATGTAGTGCAGAGCCATATTAACAGCATCATCTGTTGATCTATTTGCTCGGTATGCAAATTGCAAGGGGTCTAAGAGCAGATTCGTGATGGTTTTCAGGTAGGAAAGCACTAGCCTTTCAAAGGTTTTAATGACTACAGATGTTAAAGTAACTGGTCTGTAGTCATTCAGTTCCTTGATGGTGGGCTTCTTCGGCACTGGGATGTACAATACTATACATTCACCAACACCTTGAAGCGCACCGGAAGGCCACAGGTAGCCAGTGCAGCCGGGCGCAGGATAGGTGTCACTGGAGCCACGAGGGCTCCTCAATCACCAGCGCTGCATTCTGGACTAACTGTAGCCTCCGGATGCCCCTCAAGGGGAGCCCCATGTAGAGGCATTGCAGTAGTCCAGACGAGACGTCTGGGCGTGGTGACTGTGCACAAGGCATCCCGGTCTAGAAAGGGGCGCAATTGGCGCCAAGGCGAACCTGGTGGAAAGCTCTCCTGGAGACGGCCGTCAAATGGTCTTCAAAAGACAGCCGTTCATCCAGGAGAAGCCCAAATTGCGCACCTCTCCATCGGGGGCCAATGACTCGCTCCCGACAGTCAGCCGCGGACTCAGCTGGCTGTACCGGGATGCCGGCATCCACAGCCACTCCGTCTTGGAGGGATTGAGCTTGAGCCTGTTCCTCCCCATCCAGACCCGTACGGACATAGCACATCTCTAGTGATTTATTGAAAATATGGGTGAAGATGGGGGCCAATTGGTCAGCACAGACTTTTAAGCAAGAAGGAGTTATCTTGTCTGGGCCTGGAGCTTTTCCTGGCTTTTGTCTGTGAAATAGGTCCTGCACTTCCTTTTCTGTGATCACTAGGGGTTGTGAACCCAATGAAATGGGGTCAGTTGTAGGAGGCTTGGCTGTTGTTGGTGTGTCTGAGATGGGGGTTGTAGAGATAGGGGCTGTAGTTGTTTGGCGAGAAATTTGGCTAGGTTTTGTAGAGGTGAGCCTATGGAGCTGACTATGGGTCTGAGTGGGGTTCCTTCTTTGTGTATCTTGGGAGGCCGTAGAGCTTAGGGCATCTGGATGATTTCTCTCTGGGAATGATTCTTTGTTGGATTTCTTCGCTGATGGGGAGGCTTTTATTTTGGATCTAGTGGTTTTCTAGGTAGGTGGTGGGGTCTGTTTTAGGGGCTTGTATGCAGGGTCTTGGAGTAGGTTGGTTAATTTGGTTTGGTAGTCAGATGTGTTCATAACCACCGTGGCGTTGCCCTTGTCTGCTGGTAGGATTATTATGCTGGTATCTTTTTTTCAGGTTAAGTAGTGCTGTCTGTTCCTCTTTGGGTAAGTTGCTTTTGGGTGGCTTGCTGCTGCAGAGGATGTTGGTGATTTCGAGTCTGATTTTGTTAGCGTCATCGGGGTTGATTTTGGTCAGGCTGGTTTCAACTCCGCATATAATGGTCTCAGTGGGGATGTATTTGGGAGTGACTGCAAAGTTGAATCCTTTGGAAAGGACATCGGTTTCAGCTTTGGTGAGGATCCTATCTGAGATGTTATGCACTGTTTGTTTCATGTGTTGCTGTGAGGGTGGAGGGGTTTGCTCTGATTGGATGGGGGTGTGTCCTGTGTTGGTGGGGGCTTGGTTGTGCTCAGTCACGCCCACACAGCATGAACAAACGAGATGATACCTCCCGCCTACCAGCCATTTGGAAACCCGCCCTTATTGACAAACGAGTCCCTAACACGAGGAATGACACCAGACCCACACTCACAAGGTCCACACAGGATGTCCCCACCGCACATCCACCCAGAAAGCAGACCCAAACCCACACTGATCATGAAGCACGACCAAGGACCAGAAGCCAGACCGCAGCTGCAACATTAGCCACTTCAAACCCCTCCAATCCATACATGCAGCAGACTGACACCCACTATGAAGATGTAGCACGACCACAAAGCCAAACAACAGCTATGCAGCTCACCAGCTCAAATCCCCCTGCAGCACAGACTAGACTGAGCACAACCAAGCCCCCACCAACACAGGACACACCCCCATCCAATCAGAGCACAGAAAAAACCCATCCAATCAGAGCACAGCCAAGCTCCCACCCAATCAGTTCAAACCCCACAAGCAGTTAAAAGGAAGAAACAGCTGCGATCACACATTGCTCCCAGAAGCACGAAGCTGAAGCCTGAAGATGACGAATGAGACTTCGAAGCGTCGCCAAGACACTTCCAATCTACACGGAAGAAAACCCGAACAACCAAGACATATATATATATATATATATATATATATATATATATATATATATATATATATATATATATATATATATTTTCTGAGTTTTTTGGTGTTTGATAGGTCTTTGGTTATTCAGGTTTTTTCAGCGTAAATTGGAAGTGTCTTGGCGGCGTTTCGTGTCTCATTCGTCATCTTCAGGCTTCAGCCGTGCTTCTGGGAGCAATGTGTGACTGCAGCTGTTTCTTCCTTTTAACTGCCTTGCTCATAGAAGCTGAAGCCTGAAGATGACGAATGAGACTTCGAACGTCGCCAAGACACTTCCAATTTGTGGGAGAAAACCTGAATAACCAAGACCTACATACAAACACCGAAACCTCAGAATATATATTTAAATATATATATATATATATATATATATATATATATATATATATATATATATATATGTGTGTGTGTGTGTGTGTGTGTGTGTGTGTGAGCTTATACCTCCTAATATTTACTCATATATATGTTTATATACTATATAATCTTTTTGTATGACACATATATATTGTGACAAAATAAATAAAATAAAATAAATAAACAATCATCCAATAACCAGATCCTAATTTTCAATTCCAGTAGACCAATATGGCTCTTATTGTTGTCTTTCATTGAGGTTAATAGCTCCTTAGATCTTGTCAGAGTTTAGGCAGTGTAACTAGTATTATGAGATAAACCCAGGAGCAAAACATAGCACACAGAGCCTTTAGATAAATAACAGTGCTTTTATCTACAGTTAAAAATTATAGACTTGTACATGGATAAATAGCTTTACAACTACTGACACACAGAGAGTAATAATATACACAAAGAGAGAACATGAGGAGAATGCATGAGGAGAAGGAAATACCCTCTAATGGCTTCCCCTATATAGGCAGCCTCTTACCCAGCTTCTTAAAGTGGCAGTAACCCTGCTGCCTCATTCCATTGAATCAGCGGCTTAAGTTTAGCTGTGGACCAAGGTTTGTTGTTCGCAAGTTCCTGGTTGGTCACACGTAGATCTTCACAGAAGCTGACATATGATGTTACAGTATCTGTGAGTTCATCCAGATCTGCAGAGGTATCTTCAAAGATATTCCAATCAGTGCAGTCAAAACATGCCTGTAGCTTTAATTTGATTCCTCCGTCCAATGGTCTTCAAAAGACAGCCGTTCATCCAGGAGAAGCCCAAATTGCGCACCTCTCCATCGGGGGCCAATGACTCGCTCGACAGTCAGCCGCGGACTCAGCTGGCTGTCCCGGGATGCCGGCATCCACAGCCACTCCGTCTTGGAGGGATTGAGCTTGAGCCTGTTCCTCCCCATCCAGACCCGTACGGACATAGCACATCTCTAGTGATTTATTGAAAATATGGGTGAAGATGGGGGCCAATTGGTCAGCACAGACTAGACTGAGCACAACCAAGCCCCCACCAACACAGGACACACCCCATCCAATCAGAGCACAGAAAAACCCATCCAATCAGAGCAGCCAAGCTCCCACCCAATCAGTTCAAACCCCACTAGCAGTTAAAAGGAAGAAACAGCTGCGATCACACATTGCTCCCAGAAGCACGAAGCTGAAGCCTGAAGATGACGAATGAGACTTCGTCAACGTCGCCAAGACACTTCCAATTTTACACGGAAGAAAACCCGAACAACCAAAGACATATATATATATATATATATATATATATATATATATATATATATATATATATATATATATATATATATGTTTCTGAGTTGTTTGTATAATCTGGTTATTCAGGTTTTTCTACGTAAATTGGAGAGTGTCTTGGCGGCGATGAGTCTCATTCGTCATCTTCAGGCTTCAGCTCGTGCTTCTGGGAGCAATGTGTGACTGCAGCTGTTTCTTCCTTTTTAACTGCCTTGCTCATAGAAGCACGAAGCTGAAGCCTGAAGATGACGAATGAGACTTCGTCGAAACGTCGCCAAGACACTTCCAATTTTACGTGGGAGAAAACCTGAATAACCAAAGATCTACATACAAACACCTCAGAATATATATATATATATATATATATATATATATATATATATATATATGTATATATATATATATATATATGTGTGTGTGTGTGTGTGTGTGTGTGTGTGTGTGTGTGTGTGCTTATACCTCCTAATATTTACTCATATATATGTTTATATACTATATAATTTTTTTGTATGATACTTATATATATTGTGACAAAATAAATAAAATAAAATAAATAAACAATCATCCAATAACCAGATCCTAATTTTCAATTCCAGTAGACCAATATGGCTCTTATTGTTGTCTTTCATTGAGGTTAATAGCTCCTTAGATCTTGTCAGAGTTTAGGCAGTGTAACTAGTATTATGAGATAAACCCAGGAGCAAAACATAGCACACAGAGCCTTTAGATAAATAACAGTGCTTTTATCTACAGTTAAAAATTATAGACTTGTACATGGATAAATAGCTTTACAACTACTGACACACAGAGAGTAATAATATACACAAAGAGAGAACATGAGGAGAATGCATGAGGAGAAGGAAATACCCTCTAATGGCTTCCCCTATATAGGCAGCCTCTTACCCAGCTTCACCTGCTGCCTCATTCCATTGAATCAGCGGCTTAAGTTTAGCTGTGGACCAAGGTTTGTTGTTCGCAAGTTCCTGGTTGGTCACACGTAGATCTTCACAGAAGCTGACATATGATGTTACAGTATCTGTGAGTTCATCCAGATCTGCAGAGGTATTTTCAAAGCAGTCAAAGCAAGCCTGTAGCTTTAACTTTCCCTCCTCATTCCAGATCTTCATTGATTTAATTATTTGTTTTGGGGTTTTAAGTCTTTGCCTGTAAGCCAGTACAAGGTGAATCATGCAATGATCAGAGTGTCCTACAGCTGCACGTGATAAGCATCTTTTAGTGTTGTGTAGCAATGGTCTAGAGTATTCTTGCCTCTGGTGGGACAATTGACATGCTGAAAGTATTTTGGTAGCTCTTTCCTTAAGTTTGCCTTGTTTAGATCTCCCAAAACAATGGCCAGTGAATCAGGGTGTTTGGCTTCAGCCTCCATGATTTGGTCAGCTAAAGTTCGTAATGCCTTGTTTACACAGGCTTGTGGTGGGACATAAACAGCAATTAGAAGAAATGAGGAAAATTCACGAGGCAAATAGTATGGATTGCAATTGATAATTAGAGTCTCTAAATTGTTGTCACAGAATTTGTAAATTATTTTTAAATCTTGACACCAGTTTCTGTTAATATATAGGCATAAGCCTCCTCCTTTCTTTTTACCAGATGTTTCTGGAACCCTGTCTGATCATTCAATCTGAAACCCTGGAATGTTCAGGCTGCTATTTTCAATTGATTCATTTAACCAGGTTTCAGAGAAGCATAGGACTGCTGAATTGTGAAAATCAGAATAGTATTTGTTTAAGAGGAGTATTTCATCCATCTTATTTGCAAGTGAGCGTATATTTGTTAGGAAAATTGAAGGCAGAAGAGTTTTAATGCGACTTCTAAGCCTGTTTAAGATCCCAGATCGTTTACCTCTCTTCCTTCATTTACCTCTCTTCCTTAGTTTCCGTCGTTTGGTTTTTTTAGTAATCCATGGCTCCGTGGGAATTGCCTCCTCCTGTGTTGGAATCTCCTCCATGTTTGTAAAGGCAGGCGGGGGTGAGATCAAAGAAAGCTGCTCCTTAAAGAAATATTGCTTAATTTTTAGCAGATGGTCTCGTGAGTAGGAAATCCGTAGTGAATCACAGAGAACAATTAAAAATAAAGAAACCATTAGAGAGCATTTCACCAAGGCAGCCTTCGTCGGCGCCATCTTGGAAAGAAAGATATATATATATCTTTCTCCCAGAAAGCACGAAGCTGAAGCCTGAAGATGACGAATGAGACTTCATCGAAACGTCGCCAAGACACTTCCAATTTTACTTGGGAGAAAACCCGAATAACCAAAGACCTACATACAAACACCTGCAAAAACCTCAGAATATATATATGTGTGTGTGTGTGTGTGTGTGTGTGTGTGTGTGTGTGTGTGTGTGTGTGTGTGTGGGTCTTTGGTTATTGGGCACTCTAATAAGTGTCTTAGCGACGTTCGACAATCTCATTAGGCTTCAGCTTCATGCTTCTGGGAGCAATGTGTGCTCGCAGCTGAAGCCTGAAGATGACGAATGAGACTTCGTCGAAACGTCACCAAGACACTTCCAATTTTACATGGGAAAAAACCTGAATAACCAAAGACCTACATACAAACACCTGCAAAAACCTCAGAATATATATATATATATATTGATCAAAAGTAGAAATCAAATCTGAATTATAGGTTTACATTGTAGCTGCCATTTTATTTTCTTAAATAGTAACCCATACTCTGTCAAGTCCTGCTAGCTAAAAATGAGATATTTTTCTAATAGATTTAATTTATGTACTACTTTCTATTAATATTTTTCTGGATCCTTCTCATTTTTGAAGAGTTCAAAATAGCTTTGCCTAAGAGATTTATAAATCTTGCAACACAAAATCTTGCATCAGAAAATTAGTAGTCAACTAATTTAAAATTAGTTAGAAATTAGTCAATTAACAACTACTAAAGGAGTGGTGTAAAAGGGAAGGCTTTGGTTTTATTAGTCACGATGTCTGCAACTGGTCCAATGAAAAACTGTACAAAAGAGATGGATTGCATCCATCAAAGAAAGGGACTGAGTTACTTAGCAATAAATTCACAGATTTTCTGGAGAAACATTTAAACTGAACAGTGGGAACCATCTGAAGCGGTTGTAAAAATGCTTTTAAAAGGCTCTGACGATCCTAGCTGAATTGCCTGATCGTCAGAGGCTTTTTTTTCTTTTAAAGGCAAAAAAATGCTTTTAAAAGAAAACAAAAGCTTATGCCGATCAGGCAACTCAGCTGGGATCATCAGAGGAGCCTTTTAAAAGCATTTTTTTACAACCTCTTCAATATATAGTTTGCCTATGTATCATTAATAAAATCTGAGGAGTCTTTGTTTTTCACTTTTCAACCAGTTGTTCAGAAACATTACTCACTCTTCAAAACACCTTGTTCTCCCAACTAAGCATATTTGCATGTTAGAGAAATGTAGAAGAAAGATTCAAGCTGTCAGGGCTGCCTCTGTTCATTTCCTAGGAAAGAAAAATTCTTGGCTCCATAGATTTAGAGAAAAGTACTTTTACTAGAAAGAAACTGAAAGCAGACCGCTTCAAGCAAGCTATGAGGGAAAACTCGCGAACAGAGCAACTTCAAACACAATATACAGCCCAACCCCCTTGTAGCTAGGCAGCCGCATACCAGAGCCAAGGGACTTGGCCTTGGAGATAGCAGCATTTGCAAAGCTGCAATGTAAGCTTCACCCTATTCCCTCCCCCTTATTCTATGGCAGCCAGCAACAGGCTGGATGACACAAGCGTGAAAAGACCACCTGGGATAAAAAAAAAAAAACAAAGTTTCTGCTCTTAAAATTCTTGAATGTTCCATTCTAGTTCCATCCCTTTCTGGAGAAGAATGAATTTTGCAATCTTTCCTGGAGGAAACTGTACATGGACCACAATGGAGATGTAGCAGCAGATCTGAACGTCATAAGTTTGGTGGTTCTCACCAAGGAGGATCCCATCAAAGAGCACTTGGGGAGTTTTGCACGACAGAGTCTTACTATTAACCAAGACGCACTCTCACAACTAAAGTTGCTCAATACGGTAAGGAGAATATTGATGTCTTTTCACTTTTGCCAAAGCCTTAGGATCCATTTCAACTAGTCTAAGCCTAGTCACTGTATTATTGACCAGGATGAGAAGGAGATTGGACTAGAACAGGAGTAGCCAACCTTTTTATACCTACCGCCCACTTTTGTATCTCTGTTAGTAGTAAAAAATTCTAACCGCCCACCGGTTCCACACTAATGCGCCGTGTATCGTCATCTTCACATGCCTCTCGCACATCGTGGATTGGGTTTGTGTGGGGGAGCGCTGGCTACCAGCTCTGCTTGTCTATTACGGCTGGGTGGTGTGGGGGGGAGATACGCGAGCTATTCTGGGATGAGACTTTTTTGTTTGCAGTCGCACTATGGCACCATTTAGTTTCACTTACATAACGTGAACTAAACTTATGCACGGGCGATACAAATAGTATATTTTCAGAAATTTAAATTGTCACGGGGAATTTTATGAAAACCTAATGAAAATGTTTTTAAATAATGCTATGAGAATTTTTTTAAAAGTCGATTAAACTAAAAAAAAAAAGGAAAGTGCTTCAGTATCGGACAAAACCCCTACCGCCCACCATGAAAGCTGGAACAGCCACTAGTGGGCGGTAGAGACCAGGTTGACTACCACTGGACTAGAAGACCTCCAAGGTCCCTTCAAACTCAGTTGTTCTGTTATTCTGTTAAGGTATCCTTCAGATGCTGTAACATGGGACACTATTTTAACCTGATTCAGTCATGTACAGCATGGATTGTGGGTGACTATTGTTTAGCACACAGATCAAGGTCCTTTTGGGTTCCCTCTGCACTTTAGTGCAGGAAAAGTTTAATAAAAAGAAGGACTAGGGGAGACATGATAGCAGTGTTCCAATATCTCAGGGGTAGCCACAAAGAAGAGGGAGTCAAACTATTCTCCAAAGCACCTGAGGGCAGAACAAGAAGCAATGGGTGGAAACTGGTCAAGGAAAGAAGCAACTTAGAACTAAGGAGAAATTTCCTGACACTTAGAACAATTAATAAGCGGAATGACTTGCCTGCAGAAGTTGTGAATGCTCCAACACTGGAAATTTTTTTTTTTATTATTCAAAAAGTTTTACAAAAATTTTTTCCCCCTTTCCCCCCCTCCTCTCCCCTCCCTTCACAACTCCCCCCCCCCGACTTCCCGGAACGGGCACAAGGTACAGTTAAAAATAAAACAAACATATGCTAAAAAATTTCATCCCAACTTAATTATACCCTACAATCATCAATTCCTAACTTCCCCAAAAACAATCAAAATAATACATCATAATCATTCAAAACAGTCTGATAACTCTTAGTCTGATATCTCGTTGAATATAGTCAATCCATTTTTCCATTCCTTTAAGTATCTTTCTTGTATTGTCTTTCAAAAGGCTGATATCTTCGCCATCTCAGCCAAATTGGCAACTTTCAATATCCATTCTTCTATTGTAGGTACTTCTTTTTCTTCCAGTATTGTCCTATTAGTAATCTTGCTGCTGTTATTAGATTTAAAATCAATTTAGTCTCAATTACTGTACAATCCGTAATAATTCCCAACAAAAAAATTGCGGCAGGAACTTTATCTTCTTTTCAAAACATTTTGTAAAATCCACCAAATTTTTATCCAAAAGGCCTTTATGTTCTTACAAGTCCACCAAATGTGAAAATATGTAGCGTCATCACAATTACATCTCCAACATTTTGCTTGCATATCTGGATACATACACAATAATTTTTTAGGATCTAGATGCCATCTATAAAACATTTTATAAAAATTTTCCCTCAGATTCTGTGCCTGCGTGAATTTAACATTTCTAACCCAAATTTTTCCCCCAAGTTTCCAATAATATTGGCTCCTGAAAATTTTGTGACCACTTTATCATACAGTCCTTTACCAAGTCCCTTTCAGAATCTATTTCAAGTAACACATTATACAATCTCTTTATATGCTCCTGAGACTGATTTCTAATTTGCTTTACCAAATTTCCCTCGTTCTGCTCTATACCAATTTTCTGATCTTCCTTCCATCTAGCACGTAGTTGCTCATATTGAAACCAAGTATAATTTTTCCCTTCCTCTCTTAATACTTGCAGAGATTTTAACTGCAAATTACCTCTTTCAGTATACAAAAGATCTTTATATGTAATCATTTCCTGATTCTGTTCTATGTTTATATTTTCTATTGTATGTCTAGGACTTGCCCATATAGGAACCTTATAATTTAGTTTATAAGAGTATTTTTCCAAACACATGAAGAGCAGTTCTTAGCACATGATTTTTAAAGGCCTTATCCACTTTTTGTCATAAATTAAATATGCATGCCATCCATATAACAAATCATAACCTTCTATATTCAAAATTCTGTCCTCTGTTAAATTAAACCAATCACTTATTGCAGAGAGCAGCTGCTTCATAATATAATTTAAAATTAGGCATTTTAAACCTCCCTTTCCGAGAATCTTGAATTATTTTCATTTTAACCCTAGCTTTTTACCTTCCCATATAAATTTGTTAATTCCCTTCTGCCATTCCTCAAGATTCTTATCTTTCTTAATTATTGGTATCATCTGAAAGAGGAATAAAAATCTAGGTAAAACATTCATTTTAATAGCAGCAATTCTCCCCAGCAAAGATAATTGCAATTTTTCCAAACAATCAACTCCTTCTGAACTTTTGCCATAAAACCTCATAGTTATTCTTATACAATTTCACATTTGATGATGTAATATAAACCCTAAGTACTTAACCTTCTTTACAATTTCAAATCCTGTTACTTCCTCTAGTTTTTCTTTCTGTTGTCTGGCCATATTTTTATTATCACTTTTGTCTTTTCTGATTTACCTTAAACCCTGAAACCTTCCCATATTGATCAATTATTTCCAACAAAGATTTACTAGAATTTATAGGGTTTGTTAAAGTAATCACCAAATCATCTGCAAAAGCTCTTAACTTATATTCATGTTGTCTAACTCTAATTCCTCTATCTCCTTTACTTCTCGTATTTTATCCAATAATGGTTCTAGAGTTAAAATAAACAATAATGGTGATAAAGGACATCCCTGTCTTGTTCCTTTCGCAATCTTAAAAGGTTCTGTTAAGCTACCATTGATTATAATCTGTGCTGTTTGCTCTCCATAAATTGCCCTAATTATTCTTAAAAAACCATCTCCAAATTGCATCTTTTCTATTAATTTAAATAAAAAATCCCAATGCAATCGATCAAAAGCTTTCTCTGCATCGAGAAAGATAAATGCTGCTGGAATAAAATTTTTCTTTTCTAAGTACTCCAGTAAATTAACAATCTGCCTAACATTATTCCTCATCTGTCTCCCTTTTATAAATCCAGATTGATCATTATGAATTCTTCGCTGCAAAATCAACATTAATCTATTAGCTATTATTTTAACAAAATCTTATAATCATTATTTAAAAGTGAGATTGGCCTATAATTCCCAGGTTTAGAACAATCCTGTTCCTCTTTGGTATCAATGAAATAAAGAGGTTCTCCATGAGAATTCCCCTCCTAATTGTATCTGTTTAAATAATTCCTTAAGTGGACCTAACATCTCATCCTATAAATTCCTATAATAACTAACTGTAAGCCCATCCGTACCAGGAGTTTTTCCCATTTTTAATTGTTTAATTACCAAAATAATTCCTTCAGAGGTTATAGGCCGATTCAGTTCATCCGTTTGTTCTAAAGTTAAATTTTTTACCTTATATTCCTTCAAATAATTATCAATATCCCTGTTCAATATATTATCTTCAAGATATAAATTTGTATAATATTCTAAAAAAGCTTTTTTAATTTTATCCTGTTGATATCTCTCTTTACCTTTATATTCTATTTTTTCTATAGTACGTTGTTTTTGTCTTTTCCTTAAGGTGTATGCTAACCACCTACCAGGTCTATTTGCATTACAAAAAGTATTATGTTTGGCATATTGTATATTTGTTGCCACCTGATCAGCTATTATCATATTAAATTGATTCTGTAATAACTTTATTGCATCTTTAAGTTTTTGATCATGTGGGTTATGTATTAATAATTGTTGTTTCTTATAAATTTCCTCTTCTAGATACCTACACTATCTTTGTTGCTTATTTCTCTGTCTATTATTAATATATATTAATACACCTCTCATAAAAGCTTTACTGGCGTCCCAAACCATTTCTATCGATGTTTCATTATTCAAATTATAATCAAAAAATTCTTTCATCTGCTTTTTACATTGATTTACATTATCCTGATATCTAAACAAATTTTCATTTAATCTCCAAGTTTTTCTACCCTCTTTTCCATATTGCAATTCCATCCAAACAGGACTATGATCAGACAAACATCTTGGAAATATCTTAGTTTTCTTCACCCTAAAAAGCAAATCATTAGAAATTAAAATAAAATCAATACGTGAGAAGGATTGATGCCTATCAGAGAAAAAAGTATAGTCTCTTTCCTCCAAATTCCGCAGTCTCCATACATCTCTTAACTCGAAATCTTCTATCATATCAAAAAAGGATTTAGGCAGCTTTGCATGTGCAGGTATCTTCTTGGAAGAAATTCTCTTGTCCTTTCGTGTATCTATTACTCCATTCCAATCTCCCAATATAATGCACGATTTATAATCCCATAGAATCAACTTATCATATAACATTCTATAAAATTTTTCTTGTTGCTGATTGGGTGCATATATACCAAACAAGAGAGTCCTTTTTGTTTCTATTGTAAGTTCAATAGCAATATATCTTCCGTGAATATCTGCCTCTATTAACTTGGCTGGTATATCTTTTCTCAAATAAACCACTATGCCATGTTTTTCTCCAAAGCTGAAGCAACAAAATGTTTACCTAACTTTGAGTTTATTAGTACTTTTGATCTGATAATTTAATATCGTTTCTTGTAAGCAAATCACATCATTTCTAAATTGTTTCAAATAATGAAATACTTTTTTTCTCTTCTGAGCTGAATTCAAACCATTGACATTCCTAGTCAAAATTTTATTTGCCATTAGTGGCCTGCTGAAGCTTTTGAGCGATCAACTGAAGATCATCCTCCCGTATCGCTGGCCTTGCTCCTCCCACCACTTCTGTAGCAGAATCCTGAGCTTTACTTTGAGTTTGCTGCTCCTTTTCTTTACGCTTGAGGGCTCCCCTCGTCAGTCTTTGTTCTTGTGGTTGTTCCTCAGATGGTAACATCACTGGAATCACCTCAGCTTCCACACCCATTTGAATCCCTTGAATTCTTTTTTCTATTATTTCTATTTCAAGTTTCAGCACAGTAGAAAGAAAATCTTTGGCCTTAAGCACTGTGTCAATACGATATCTCCTTCCTTGATAATACACTGTCAAACCAACTGGAACCTCCCATCTAAATTGAATCTGGTATTTCTTAAGTTCTTGTGTAAAAAATGTAAAGTCCTTTCTATCCCTTAACATCTTGGGAGGAATCTCTTTCAAAACCTTCAACTCCTGTTCTCCTATTTTCAAGTTTTTCTGAAAAGCAACTTGCAAAATTTGATTCCTCACTGTTCTTTTCAAAAAATAAACCACAATGTCTCTAGGAAGTTTCTTTTGCCTAGCAATCCAAGAATTAACTCTATAAATTTTGTCAATTTGATAAGCAACCTCTTGTGGATCAAGTTCAATAAATTCAGCCAGAGCTTCTGATAAAATTTTTTAAATCTTCCCCTTTCTCCTCATTCAACCCTAATTCTCAGAGCTCCTTCCATCATTCTATACTGCATCACCACCACTTGATCTTCATTTTGTCCAATTTGATTTGCATTCCCCCATTCTATTTTCTATTTGTTGATTTGACTGAACAATTTCTTGCACCTCCTCCTCCACCACCTCCAGTCTTTTGCCAAACCTTGAAAAGCCATCAAGATATCTTCTCTTATTTTTTATTATTCTCTTTATTTCTTCTCTTATTTTCTCATTATTATCCATAATCTCCTTAAACCTTTCTTCAGACACTTTCCTTGCTCTTTAATCAGATCTTCTAAAGCTGGTTCAGAACCCTTCTACCCCCAGTCTTAGGTGGTTTAGTAGCCATTTCAGTTTTAAAATTCACAAAATATAAGTCTAGAAACTTCTCTTTTCCCTTTAAGTATAGGAAAGCTCAGTTCACTTCATTAAAATCCACACATAACATTTCTTATCTTCTTAGTTACACAGGCTGTTTAGAATTCCATTCGTCACTTTCACTCCCTTTCAGGCGCCATCTTAAGAGTCAGTTGAAACAAAGAAAAAAGTTTCTCTTTTTAAAAGGGAGAAGTCAGGAGATCAAAAATACTTGCAATCCAGTAATTGTTCGCTCGCACTCAGTCCGTCTGCTTAAAGAGATCCATAAAGATAAGACAAATAGCAGAGATGGACACTTTCTTCTTTTCCTGCTTTTGCAGGTGCGCACTGAAGTCGGAGCTTATGGCAGGAATATTTATGGGACCGTCGACCCTCAGGGCTCTGCTTAATTAAAAACAAAGCCCCTGGGGAGGTCTACCACACCCCTGGCTCTTATCTTTTCCCTTTCATCCAGGGAAAGAGATTAAAGCCGGCTTTTCCTGGCTTTTACGATGTTCAGTGCGGAGCCCCTTTAATTAGGAGCTCAGCGAAGAGGTGGCGCCACCGGAAGTCCCAACACTGGAAATTTTTAAGAAAATGTTGGATAACCATCTGACTGAGATGGTGTAGGGTTTCCTGCCTGGGCAGGGGGTTGGACTAGAAGGCCTCCAAGGTCCCTTCCAACTCTGTTGTTATATTATATTATATTAAAACCAAGCCCAGTTGTCTTTTGAAAAAACATCTTTCAGTTTTCTTTGTATTTTAATTGTCAGACTGTTTTTGACTATTTTGAAAATAGAATATTTTTTTTTAGAATTTTTTATTGGCCAAGTGTGATTGGACACACAAGGAATTTGTCTTGGTGCATATGCTCTCAGTGTACATAAAAGAAAAGATACGTTCATCAAGGTACAACATTTACAACACAACACAGGGGTGACTTTGCAATGTTTCACATAGTCCAGAAGAAAAGTTTCCAGATACTACTGGTTTTTTTCTTCATCACATTTTTATTCTATTTTAATAAATCTGATAGAATAATTTTAGGATACACAAACAGATCGTCATACTTTAAAGTCATAACTATACGAAGAATGGAGGAATGCATGATAATATAACCATAAGGAACAACCCATTGGCTGTAACTTAATGTTTAAATCTTAACTCAAATCCATCCCTCCAGACTTTATCAAGTAGAAAAGTTCTTTCCTACAATGTGAGATGCCCGAAGCAAAAAGCTGGAGCTAAATGAACAATATCCCCTACATCTGTCTTGAGCTATTCAGAGATTTCATATTTGCCTAAGTCAGCGGTTCTCAACCTGTGGGTCGGGACCCCGTTGGGGGTCGAATGACGATTTGGGATGGGAAGTATACTTGCGAGTTGAAGAATTGCACTCCAATGGTTGACTCCACAAGCCAGCTGCAGGCTCTTCAAATCGTTAGCCGAATTCGGCTTCAGGCACGATCAATTAAAAAGAGAGAAATCTTTGCTCTGATGTCTCCCTCTCAAGCCAGCTGCAATCACTCCCAATCGCTAGCCTAGTCTGGCTTCAGGTGCAATAAACTTAATAGGGGAGGAGTCTCCGCTTTAATGCCTCTGTCCTCAAGGCAATCACAAGCAGTTCAGATTGCTAGCCAATATGGCTTCAGGCGTGATAAATTCAAAACGAAAATAATTTTACGGTTGGGGGTCGCCACATCGTGGGGAATTGTATTAAAGGGGTCACAGCACTATAAAGGTTGAGAACCACTGGCCTAAGTGAAGCCCAGAGATTTCTCGGCCAATGATACATCTACCTCCATTTTCCATATATGGTTAGTTCTGATGCCTTTTCTTTGGCCTTTTTCTTTTTCTGCTTAGTCTCTGCCTCAGTCCAAATGTGTGGACAATTGTCATCCTGGGTTTTTCAAGCGGGCTCGAGAAGGGGAACCAATTTGTTGCTATGACTGTGTTCCTTGCCCGGAGGGGACTATCTCCACTCACGAAGGTGGGTGACATTGGATGAAAGGGTGCTGGATTCATTCAGAGACTTTAGGTCAATGTTCATGTTGAAAGATGCAGTTAAGCTTTGCGATTTTGTTGTTGTTCCCCATTTTCAAAAATTTCTTTGATAATGGGAGGAATAATAGGGCCTCTGGTGGCTCAGCAGACTAAGTCTGTCTGTTATTAACACAGCTGCTTGCAATTACTGCAAGTTCAAGTCCCACCAGGCCCAAGGTTGACTCAGCCTTCCATCCTTTATAAGGTAGGTAAAATGAGGACCCAGATTGTTGGGGGCAATAAGCTGACTTTGTATATAAATATGCAAATAGAATGAAGACTAGTGTAAGCCGCCCTGACTCTTCGGAGAAGGGCGGGATATAAATGCAAATAAAAAAATAAGAAAAAGATTCAGAAAAAAGAAAAAAGATGAGGTAGGATGATGTAGAAGGGCATAGTGGAAGCGTCTCCCTTCCTGCTTCAGGAAGCATCTCTTTAACTTGTCAGTTTGGAATTGTCCTTTCTGTGTTTGCTTGTCTTAGGAAATTCTAAACTCTGAAACTTGAGGAACAATTTCAGGTCAACTCCTCTTGCACTCATACAGGTTTGAGTGGCTTCTGCTTTTCACTTCCATAGGTCTAGTGATAAACCATCTCCTACTCTGAATAAGGTAGCACTCTCCTGGATGAAGGTGTTGCAAGATTTTGGCATCCCCCTACAGCTACTATTCAATGAGCAGGGGCATAGCAGTAGCATTTAAACTTATATATCCCTCCATAATGCTTTATAGCACTGTTTGAGCAGTTTACAGAGCCAGCATATTGCTCCCCGCAATCTGGGTCCTCATTTTATCAACTTCGGAAGAATGGAAGGCTGACTCAATCTTGAGTTGGTCAGGATTGAACACCTGGGAATGGGCAGTTACTCTGCATTACTGAATTCTAACCACTGCACCACTAAAGGTAATGGTAAAGCTTCCCCTCGCACTTACGTGCTAGTCGTTGCCGTCTCTAGGGGGCGGTGCTCATCTCCGTTTCAAAGCCTAAGAGCCAGTGCTATCCGAAGATGTCTCCATGGTCATGTGGTCGGCATGACTCAATGCCAAAGGCGCACAGAACGCTGTTACTTTCCTACCAAAGATGGTCCCTATTTTTTCTACTTGCATTTTTACGTGCTTTCGAAACTGCTAGGTTGGCAGAAGCCGGGACAAGTCACGGGAGCTCACCCCGTTACATGGCAGCACTAGGGATTCAAACTGCCGAACTGCCAACCTTTCGATCGACAAGCTCAGCTGTCTTAGATCCTGAGCCACCGCATTCCTTACTACAACTCAGCTAATGCTATAGCTAATCTTCACACATAAGTTTTTTTTTCTTTACAAACTATGCCCTTTCATGGACCAAAGGCGCCATGCTCATGTCTTGGTCACTTCCTGATTAAATTATTGCTACGTGCTCTATATGGGGTTGCTCTTGAAGACCTCCTGGAATATACAAATGGTGCAGAATGCAATGGCATACACATTGTTGAGTTCCCCTATATTCAACCAGATTGCTCTCCTATTGTGTGAGCTTCACAGGCTCCTGATTTCTTTCCAAGTGCAATTAAATTCATTTTTAAAGGCCTACATGGCATGGGACAAGGTATCTGTGGGACATCCTCACCCTAAGGATATTTGCTTGTTCCACCAGAACAGGTATAATACACATGCTTCAGGTCCATTCCTTAAAACATTGGCATGTTGTGGGTCCTTAGGAACTTGCTTATTTTGTTACAGCCCCTTCCTTATAGAACTCCCTTCCCATTCAGCTCTGATAGGAGCCAACCAGTGTAGGATGAGAATGTTAAAGAAATATTGCTTTTTTTGTTTTCTCAGATACAGAAAAATGCAGCAAGTGCCCAGATGATCAATATCCAGCCAAGAACCGAGTCCAATGTATCCCAAAAGTTATAACTTTCTTGTCTTATGAAGAAGATCTCAGCATAATCCTGGTCTCTTTTGCCCTACTCTTGTTGCTAACAACAGGCTTTGCTTTAATCATATTCCTTAAATATCTAGAAACTCCCATTGTCAAAGCCAACAACCGAGACCTCTCCTACATCCTCCTGGTCTCCCTCCTCCTTTGCTTCTTGTCCTCCTTTCTCTTCATTGGCCGACCAAGGAAAGCCACCTGTCTTCTCCGACAGACAATGTTCAGCATTGTCTTCTCCATAGCCGTGTCTTCTGTGTTGGCCAAAACAATCATGGTGGTGCTGGCCTTCCTGGCCACAAAACCAGGGGACAGAGTGAGAAGATGGTTGGGGAAGAGCTTGGCCAACTCCATCATCCTTTCTTGTTCTGCTGGACAAATTATCATCTGCTCCATCTGGCTTGGAGTTTCTCCCCCATTTCCTGACTCTGACCTCCACTCCCAGCCAGGAGAGATCATCCTTCAATGCAATGAAGGCTCTGTCATCATGTTTTATGTTGTCCTTGGATACATGGGTTTCCTTGCTACCATTTGCTTCATGGTGGCTTTCCTGGCCAGAAATCTACCTGGAGCATTCAATGAAGCCAAGTTAATCACCTTCAGCATGCTGGTCTTCTGTAGTGTCTGGGTCTCCTTTCTGCCCACCTACCTAAGCACAAAAGGAAAGTCCATGGTGGCTGTGCAGGTTTTCTCCATCTTGACCTCCAGTGCTGGTCTGCTGGTCTGCATCTTCTTCCCCAAGTGCTACATTATCCTCCTGAGATCAGATCTAAACACTAAGGAGCATCTAATGATAAAAGTAGAGAATTGATAGTGAAATCATTTCTTAGACTCATAACATTTCATTTTTCTTTGCAGTTATTATTGGGCTTGTATCCTTCCTTTGCATCTGTTTGAGAATTGAGGTGATTTAAAAGCAAAGAAAATAAAACTATGAAGAATGTAAGTCTAATAAAATTAAAATCCTATATAATCATGAAACAGGAAAATGAATGAATGAACGAATAAAACCGGCATGCAGACAAGGAAGGACATGATAACAAATGAGATACTCTATAATAACATACGACATCTAAACAGAAGAGATAGGAGTCCCAAAATTCTTTTATGTACACTGAGAGCCTATGCACCAAAGACAAATTCCTTGTGTGTCCAATCACACTTGGCCAATAAGGAATTCTATTCTATTCTATTCTAAAATAGAGGGAGAAAGAGTCTTTGCTTAAGATGGAATGAATATGATAATCTAACTCTGTTTGAACAAAGTCTCTTTCTATTTTTTTATTTTTTTATTTATTTTTGTTTTTTATTTTATTTATTTGTCACAACAGTATACATAAGCATAAGCATGAAATAACTATACAATATATAAGCATATATATATAAGCATAAGTATGTAATAACTACAGTATACAAAATTGGATACAATCAAAGGGAACATTAGGACAGGAACGGTAGGCACACTGGTGCTCTTATGCACGTCCCTTACAGACCTCTTAGGAATGGGGTGAGGTCAACAATAGTTAGTCTTTGGTTAAAGCTTTTGGGGATTTTGGGAAGAGACCACAGAGTCAGGTAGTGCAATCCAGGCATTAACTACTCTGTTACTGAAGTCATATTTTTTGCAATCAAGATTGGAGCGGTTCACATTAAGCTTAAATCTATTGTGTGCTCGTGTATTGTTGCGATTGAAGCTGAAGTAGTCTTCAACAGGAAGGACATTGTAACAGATGATTCTATGAGTTAAACTCAGGTCATGTCGAAGGCAGAGGAGTTCTAAATTTTCTAAACCCAGGATTTCAAGTCTGGTGGTATAAGGTATTTTGTTGTAATCAGAGGAGTGGAGAACTCTTCTTGTAAAATATTTCTGGACACGCTCAATTGTATTAATGTCCGAAATGAGGTATGGGTTCCAGACAGGCGAGCTGTATTCAAGAATTGGTCTAGCAAATGTTTTATATGCTCTGGTTAGTAGTGTAGTGTTTCTGGAGAAGAAGCTACGCAAGATTAAGTTTACAACTCTTAAAGCCTTTTTTGCGATGTAGTTGCAGTGGGCTTTGGCACTTAGATCATTTGATATGAAAACTCCAAGGTCTTCTCTCTATGATTTATCGCCAAAAGTAGCCACGTACAATAGAACTGGGTGTCAAGAAGATGCAGGTTTTGAGGATGTCATAGACCACCAGGCAGTGGTGGGATGCTGCTGGTTTAACAACCGGTTTGGTGATTGTGCGCTTCATGCGCTCTAAGCGTGTGTGTGCATTTTTACGAAAACTTACCTTCCACGTTACTGTTGGGAAGTAACAGAGCTGAGGCATAGCAATCCACTCAGGGCCACCTGTTGGTCGGAGCAAACAGTTCACTCCCAGCTGATCGTCGGAGCTACCAGTTCGCCCAAACCAGTCCAAACTAGTAGAATCAGACCCTTGCCTTCAAGAGACATTTTTCATTTGTTTCTTTAACAATTTCGTTCTGCCCATCTACCTCCCTTAAGGTATTTTGTAGACAAGATTCTTGGCTTTTGTCATCCTCCTTTTCTGCCTGGTTCATGAGAGGTCCTTGGTGCTTTCTGAGCTTGGTTGTGTTCTTGCAGACATTTCATTACCCAAACTAGGTGACATCATCAGTGCCAGTACTGCTACTAGCACTGATGATGCTATATAGTCTGGGTAATAAAATGTCTGCAAGAAAATAATCTGGAGCACGCCCCTTACAGACCTCTTAGGAATGGGGTGAGATCAATAGTAGGTTTTAGTTGAAACATTTGGGATTTTGGGAAAAGACCACAGAGTCAGGTAGTTTATTCCAAGCATTAACAACTCTGTTACTGAAGTCATATTTTCTGCAATCAAGATTGGAGCAGGTAACATTAAGCTTAAATCTATTGTGTGCTCATATATTGTTGCAAATGAAGCTGAAGTAGTCTTGTGCATTTTGGTTTTTTTGCCTAAATGTAGAACCTTACTTTTTCACTGTTGAATTTCATTCTGTTAGATAGTGCCCAATGTTCAAGTCTGTCAAGATCTTTCTGTATCTTGAGCCTATCTTCTGGAGTGTTGGCTATTCCTGCCAGCTTGGTGTCATCTGCAAATTTGATGAGTTCCCCATCTATCCCCTCGTCCAAGTCATTGATGAAGATGTTGAAGAGTACTGGGCCTAAAACAGAGCCTTGGGGTACTCCACTGCATACGTCCCTCCATGTAGATGCAGTTCCACTGAGGACTACACGTTGAGTGCGGTTGGTCAGCCAGTTACGAATCCATCTGGTGGTGATGCTGTCTAACCCATATTTTTCTACTTTATCTAGTAGTAGGTTATGGTCTACTTTATCAAATGCTTTACTGAAGTCCAAGTAAATTATATTGACAGTATTCCTCTGGTCTACTAATTTTGTCACTTTGTCAAGGAATGCAATAAGATTTGTCTGGCATGATCTGTTTTTGACAAACCCATGTTGACTTTTGGTTATTACTTTGTTTGCTTCTAGGTGTTCGGTGATTCGTTGCTTGATTATCTTTTCCAGAATCTTCCCTGGTATTGAGGTTAGGCTGACAGGTCTGTAGTTTCCTGGATCTGTTTATTTTCCTTTTTTGAAGATGGGAACTACATCAGCTCTTTTCCAGTCCTCTGGCAGTTCCCCTGTGCTCCAGGATCTTTGAAAGATATAGTTCAGTGGTTCTGAGATCTCATCTGCCAGTTCCTTCAGAACCTGGGGGTGTAATCCATCTGGTCCTGGTGATTTGAATTCATCTAGGGTAGACAGGTGTTCACTTACCATTTTCTTCCCTATTTTAACTTGTGTTCCTAATCTGTTTTTTGTGGTGCTGTTTTTGATAGGTTGGATTGTTTTTTTCCTTTTGTGTAAAGACAGGTGCAAAATATGAGTTAAGTAGATCTGCTTTCTCCCTGTTGCTTGTCACCTTCTTGCCACTTTCTCCCAGCAATGGACCAATTATTTTCTTGACTTTTTTCTTGTTTTTAACATGTTGGAAGAAGCTTTTTTTGTTTTTTTTACTTTTGTCGCTAGCCTTTGTTCATTGTGAGCCTTTAGCTCCATCTTTACAAGCTCTGCTGATATTCTGCCTTAGTTATTTGCCCTACTTGTCCTTTTGTCTTCAATTTGTCAGATAGTTCTTTTCCATGCTGGTTTCTTTTGAGATTTATTATTTTTTTAAAAGTTTACAACAATTAAATTTTTCCCCTCCCCTCCCTCCTAAACCCCTCCCCGGACTTCCCGGAGCAAACACAAGGTATAGTTCCTTAAACAAAACAGTCATACATTAAATTTTTAAAATCTAACACAATTATAATCTTTCTCTCACATAACCTGACTTCTTCCATTAAAATCAAAATAACATCCTTCATTCAAAAGCAATCCGAAATTTCTTAATCTGATATCTATTTTGAATATAATCAATCCAGTTCTTCCATTCATTTTAAATATTTTCTTGAGTACTGTCTTTCAAGAAGGCTGAGATTTTAGCCATCTCAGCCAAATTGGAAACTTTCAATATCCATTCTTCTATTGTGGGTAATTCTTTTTTCTTCCAATATTGTCCAATCAACAGTCGTGCTGCTGTTATTAAGTTCAAAATCAACTTAGTCTCAATCACTGTACAGTCCGTTGTTATTCCCAAAAGGAAAAATTGCGGTAGAACTTTATCTTCTTCTTCAGAACATTCTGCATAATCCACCAGATTCTTATCCAGAAAGACTTAATTTTCTTACAAGTCCACCATACATGAAAATATGTAGCATCATCACAATTACATCTCCAACATTTTGCTTGCATATCTGGATACATACATGATAATTTCTTAGGATCTAAATGCCATCTATAAAACATCTTATAAAAATTTTTCCCTTAAATTCTGCGCTTGCGTAAATTTAACATTTCTAACCAAATTTTTCCCATGTTTCCAACATTATTGGTTCTTGAATATTCTGTGCCCATTTTATCATACAATCCTTTATTATATCTGCACTACTATTAATCTTCTCATCGTTCCCATCACCCATCTCCTTCCAATTATGACTGTATGACTGTAACTTTGTTGCTAGTAATCCTTATGATTTATATTGATATTGATTGTTTCCTGATTGCTTATTTGTACCCTATGATTATCTTTAAGTGTTGTATCATTAAGTGTTAAATTTGTACCCTATGACTATCATTAAGTGTTGTAAATGTTGAACCTTGATGAAGGTATCTTTTCTTTTATGTACACTGAGAGCATATGCACCAAGACAAATTCCTTGTGTGTCCAATCACACTTGGCCAATAAAAAAAATTCTATTCTAAACTAAAAAAAAAAAACCCCTTCAAAATATAAAGTTTATTTATTTTTTATTTATTTATTTTGTCACACAGAATATATAAGCATAAGCATGAGTAACTATACAATATATAAGCATATATAATTATGAGTATGTAATAACTATATTAATTGGCTATAATGAAAGGAAACAATAGGACAGGAATGATAGGCACGCTTGGCTCTTATGCACGCCCCTTACAGACCTCTTAGGAATGGGGTGAGATCAATAGTAGACAGGTTTTGGTTGAAACATTTGGGATTTTGGGAAAAGACCACAGAGTCAGGTAGTTTATTCCAAGCATTAACAACTCTGTTACTGAAGTCATATTTTCTGCAATCAAGATTGGAGCGGGTAACATTAAGCTTAAATCTATTGTGTGCTCATATATTGTTGCAAATGAAGCTGAAGTAGTCTTGTGCATTTTGGTTTTTTTGCCTAAATGTAGAACCTTACTTTTTCACTGTTGAATTTCATTCTGTTAGATAGTGCCCAATGTTCAAGTCTGTCAAGATCTTTCTGTATCTTGAGCCTATCTTCTGGAGTGTTGGCTATTCCTGCCAGCTTGGTGTCATCTGCAAATTTGATGAGTTCCCCATCTATCCCCTCGTCCAAGTCATTGATGAAGATGTTGAAGAGTACTGGGCCTGAAACAGAGCCTTGAGGTTCTCCATTGCATACTTCCCTCCATGTGGATGTAGTTCCACTGAGGACCACACGTTGAGTGCGGTTGGTCAGCCAGTTACGAATCCATCTGGTGGTGATGCTGTCTAACCCATATTTTTCTACTTTATCTAGTAGTAGGTTATGGTCTACTTTATCAAATGCTTTACTGAAGTCCAAGTAAATTATATTGACAGTATTCCTCTGGTCTACTAATTTTGTCACTTTGTCAAAGAATGCAATAAGATTTGTCTGGCATGATCTGTTTTTGACAAACCCATGTTGACTTTTGGTTATTACTTTTTTTGCTTCTAGGTGTTCGGTGATTTGTTGCTTGATTATCTTTTCCAGAATCTTCCCTGGTATTGAGGTTAGGCTGACAGGTCTGTAGTTTCCTGGATCTGTTTATTTTCCTTTTTTGAAGATGGGAACTTTTTTAAAGATACCTCTGCAGACCTGGATGAACTCACAGATACTGTAACATCATATGTCAGCTTCTGTGAAGACCTATGTGTACCTACAAGGAACTTGCGAATGCACAGTAATAACAAACCTTGGTTTACACCTAAACTTAAGCAGCTACGACATTCCAAAGAGGAAGCCTACAGAAAAGGTGATAAAATGCTGTACAATCAGGCCAGAAATGCACTAACAAGGGAGATAAGAGCAGCAAAAAGCTACTCTGAAAAGCTAAAGAATCAATTTTCAGCAAATGAACCAGCAAACGTGGAAAACTCTTAAAAATATCACCGGCTATGGCAAACCTCCTTCCCAGGCTGAAGGTAATCAACAACTGGCAGATGTCCTGAATGAGTTTTACTGCAGGTTTGAAAGGAAACTACAGCCACCTATCTCCACAACCCCCATCTCAGACACACCAACAACAGCCAAGCCTCCTACAACTGACCCCATTTCATTGGGTTCACAACCCCTAGTGATCACAGAAAAGGAAGTGCAGGACCTATTTCAAAGACAAAAGCCAGGAAAAGCTCCAGGCCCAGACAAGATAACTCCTTCTTGCTTAAAAGTCTCTGCTGACCAATTGGCCCCCATCTTCACCCATATTTTCAATAAATCACTAGAGATGTGCTATGTTCCTTCTTGCTTCAAACGCTCTACCATCATCCCAGTGCCGAAGAAGCCCACCATCAAGGAACTGAATGACTACAGACCAGTTGCTCTAACATCTGTAGTCATGAAAACCTTTGAAAGGCTAGTGCTTTCCTACCTGAAAACCATCACGAATCCGCTCTTAGACCCCTTGCAATTTGCATACCGAGCAAATAGATCAACAGATGATGCTGTTAATATGGCTCTGCACTACATCCTACAACATCTTGAGTCTCCAAAGACCTATGCAAGGGTCCTTTTTGTAGACTTTAGTTCAGCATTCAATACCATCATTCCAGACATGTTTTTTCCTTTTGTGTAAAGACAGGTGCAAAATATGAGTTAAGTAGATCTGCTTTCTCCCTGTTGCTTGTCACCTTCTTGCCACTTTCTCCCAGCAATGGGCCAATTATTTTCTTGACTTTTTTCTTGTTTTTAACATGTTGGAAGAAGCTTTTTTTGTTTTTTTTACTTTTGTCGCTAGCCTTTGTTCATTGTGAGCCTTAGCTTTCCTCACTTCATCTTTACAAGCTCGGGCTATTTGCTGATATTCTGCCTTAGTTATTTGCCCCTCTTTCCACTTTTTATACTTGTCCTTTTTGTCTTTCAATTTGTCAGATAGTTCTTTATGCATCCATGCTGGTTTCTTTTGAGATTTATTATTTTTTTTCTTCATTGGTATTGTGCTAGACTGCACTTTTATAATCTCACTTTTCAAAATTTCCCAAGCTTCTTGAGTTGTTTTCCCCTTGAGGATTCTCATCCATGGAATCCTTCTCAAGGTCTCTCTAAGTTTATTGAAATTAGCTCTCTTAAAGTCTAAGACTCTAGTTTGACTTTGTTCTACTACTTGTATTTGCTTAATGTTGAATTCCAATATTGCGTGATCACTTGCCCCCAGGGTTCCTGTAGCTTCAACACCTTCTATCATTTCATCTCTGTTAGTGAGAATTAAGTCCAGTATGGCTGATCCCCTTCTTGCCTTCTCTACTTTTTGGGAAACAAAGTTGTCTGCTAGGTTTGTTAGGAACCTGTTGGATCTTCCACTTGGTGCAGAGTTTGTTTCCCAGTTGGTGTCAGGGTAGTTAAAATCCCCCATTAGTACTGTGACGTGCTTCCTACATACCTTAGTTAGCTGACTAGCAAAAAGTTCATCTACTTCCTCTGTTTGGTTGGGTTGCCTCTAGTATATACCTTTGTGTTGCAACAAAGCTGGCATCCGAATGTGAACAGGTCTAAGCAACTTTGTCCAACAGATGCTGAACAAATTCCTCCATGCAAACCTGCAAGTGATTCTCTGAAACCCTCTACCCAAAAGGGATTACATCAACTAAAAAAAGTGTCTTGGGGCAAATATCTGAGGGCACAATAAGGGTGGAGACGTACTGGTGCTTTGACTCCCTTACCTTCACAAGATAGCTCTTAAAAGCAGCTGTAACATACCTTTGATTGAATTTGTATTTTGTTGACACCAACAATATTCCAGACATTTTTTTTCTCTCTCATTTCATTTCCCTGAATGGTCCTCAATGATCCACAGAGAGTGATGAGATTCCCAAGAGGAGAGAGTCACATGGACATCATCCAATCTAATGCCTCATCTGTCCCCCTTATTCAAATTTAAGTAAACCACATTTGTTAAGAGAGAGCTCTAAGCAGCTGTGATGTAGCAGTCAAAGCAGGGGTGAAATGCTCCCAGTTCACACCAGATCAGGTGATCCAGTAGCGATGGGGGTGGGTAGTTCGGAGAACTGGTAGCAAAAATCCCTCCCCCCGCCCATACCCACCCAATCACCCGGTCCCCACTTGCCTACTTGGCAGCTTGCTGCTTCTTTCAGACTCAGTCGCTATTCCTGCCTTGCTTCAGCTGCTGCAATCAATTGCATCAGCTAGCAATTCAATCTGCCTGCCTGCAATCCATCTCATCAGTGAGCAACTCAATCTGCCTGCCTTGTCCCTTCAAGTGGGTAAGTAACGGGGGGGGGAGGCTTTAAAAATTGTTAATTGTGGGGTTTTTTAGGAGTTTTATTTATTTATTTTTTTAGACATAGCAATTAAAAGTTAAGGAAGTTTTAAATTTAGGTGCTTTTATCTAAAAATATAAATAAAATAAAATAAAATAATAAAATATTTGTGCAGCTTCCTGAGATTTGGTGTGTTTCTGTAGTGTTTCACTCTAACTACACAAACACACAAAATCTCATAAAGCTTTACGTGGCATTTTGTGTGTGTGTGTGAGTCAGTTATAAAAATTAAATTATTATTATTATTATTATGTGTTGTGTTGTGTTGTGTGTGTGTAAAGTGTGAAAGTTGGTTTTTGGTACCTCTTATTGTTTTGTGTACTTTGTTTATTATTTTTATTATTTATTGTTATTGGCCACACCCACCTGGTCACCTTGACCACCAAGCCACACCCACCAATTAAGCCACGCCCACATAACTGGTAGGGAAAAATTTTAGATTTCACCCTGGAGTTAAAGTACTAGGTGATGAGCAGGGAGACCTCTCTCAAATCCACCATGGAAGATCTGTGGGTGACTTTATGACACTTTCTCAACACTTTATCTCGAACAGTGATTGGATGGAGGAAAAAGAGCAAATAGGACAATGTCCATCACTGTGAGCTCCTGAATCAAGAACTGATATAAGTGTAATACAAAAAAAAAAGAAAGCAAGTGGACAGTTAATCTCCAAGGAACACAAGAATACTTTTTATTCTCTGTAGAATGAATAGGAAAAGATTATATTTCAGGGCAAATGTGTTGCTTTGGTCAACCCTAGCAACGTCCTGCTTCTCCCCTCTCTAGCCCTGCACAGACGTAGGGACACACATACACACAAAGATAGGCTAAATTTTGAATTCTGATTCAACAATTAAATCTCTAGGAGTCTCGGGAACCTTCAAAGGGATGAGATGGTGAATACACAGGGAAATATTGTCTGGGTGTTCATAGTTTTAATTCTCAAACCAACTCAACTAGATAAAGCATTCCTTTTTTCTAAGTCCAAACATAAATTTTCAGTGGAAGACTGGACAAGATAGTCAGAGAAAAATAATTTGAAGACTTTTCCCCAGGAAGAGATGGAAGGAAACTTGTTCCTAATAACTACCTCATTAACTGCACAGTGTGAACTATAGCACAGGCTTTAAATGTTGCCTATTCAATCAGATCCAAGAAGGGATAGAGCCATGATGGCGAACGTATGGCACACATGCCACAGGTGGTACATGGAGCCATATCTGTGGGCATGCAAGCGTTACCCTAGCTTAGCTCCAGAATGCATGCATGTGCCGGCCAGCTGATTTTTGGGCTTTCCTGGCCCACCAGAGATCAGGAAACAGGCTGTTTCTGGCCTCCGGAGGGCCTTGGGTGGGGTGGGGAAGGACATTTTCATCCTTCCCAGGCACCTAGAAAGTCTCTGGAGCCCAGGGAGGGCAAAAAATGGGCCTACTGGGCCCACCTTACCATCAAGTGCCAAAAGTAAGGGGAGCGCAAGGGGTCGCGCGTACATGTGCGGGGGGGTGAGGCACATTGAATTATGGGTGTGGGTCTTTACTTCTCAAAAATGTTCAGTGGCTGTCTTGTGATTCTATTATTGAAGGATGAAGGACACCTCTGGTGGCTCGACGGGGCCTCTGGTGGCTCAATGGACTAAGTCTGTCTGTTATTAACACAGCTGCTTGCAATTACTGCAAGTTCAAGTCCCACCAGGCCCAAGGTTGACTCAGCCTTCCATCCTTTATAAGGTAGGTAAAATGAGGACCCAGATTGTTGGGGGCAATTAAGTTAACTTTGTATATAATATACAAATGGATGAAGACTATTGCTTAACACATTGTAAGCCGCCCTGAGTCTTCGGAGAAGGGTGGGATATAAATTCAAATAAATAAAAAAAGACACTACCTTCCAGCTGCCCTTTAATCATGAATAGTTGACTCACTCATGTATAGAGAACAGCTTGGACTAATATCTAGGATTGGCCTATTGGAGCATGTTGAATGATGAAATTCCTCATATTTTTACATTTCTTCTGGTTGTAAGTTGCTCCTTTGTATTCATGTGTGGCCTCAGAATAATAATGAAGCATTTGGGGAGGAAGATGCAGACCAGCAGACCAGTACTGGAGGCCAAGATGGAGAAGACCTGCACAGCCACCATGTATTTCCCTTTGGTGCTCAGATAGGTGGGCAGAAAGGAGACCCAGACACTGCAGAAGACCAACATGCTGAAAGTGATCAGCTTGGCTTCATTGAAGGTCCCAGGGAGATTCTTGGCCAGGAAAGCCACGGTGAAGCAGATGGCAGCCAGGAAGCCCATGTAGCTGAAGGTGATATAGAACATGACAACAAACCCTTCATTGCATTGCAGGATAATTTCTCCAGGCTGGGAATAGAGGTCAGAGTCAGGGAATGGAGGAGAAACTCTCAGCCAGATGGAACAGATGATAATTTGGATAGCAGAACATGAAAGTATAATGGAGTTGGCCAAGCTCTTCCCCAACCATCTCTTCACTCGGTTTCCTGGTTTTGTGGCCAGGAAAGCCAGCACCACCGTGATGGTTTTGGCCAGGAGAGAAGAAATACCAACTGAGAAGATGATGCTGAACACAGTTTGTCGGAGAAGGCATGTGGCTTTTCTTGGTTGACCAATGAAGAGAAAAGGAGACAAGAAGCAAAGCAGGAGAGAGACCAGGAAGATGTAGGAGAGATCCCGGTTGTTGGCTTTGACAATGGGAGTATCTTGGTATTTAATGAATAGGATTAAAACAAAGCCTGTGGTTAGGAACAGGAATAGTGCAAAGGTGATGAGGATAATTCCCAGTTGTTCTTCATAAGACAGGAAGATTATTCTTTTGGGGATACAGTGGACTCTGTTCTCATTTGGATACTGATCTTCTGGGCACTTAGTGCATTTTTCAGTATCTGAGAAAACAAAAAGTATTGTTATTTTTATCATCTGAAATGAAACCATTCCTCAAATTTCAAAGAATTCAGAAGTTTTTAACAAAGGCAAAATGGAAGAACACTTCAAAACTGACAAGTAGAATAGAGATTTCCTTTGACAGACGTAAGCTTGCCCAATCCACAATATCCTTCTATATCTCACTTTCTCATCCTTCAAGATATTTTTGTTATTTCTATCATTATGGCAGAAATTGGTCATGTTGAGAATTAAGTACAACCAAATAGTCAAGTTTAGAGGTCTCTCTTTTAACATGCACATTGATCAAAATACTCTGGATGAATCCAGCACCCTTTCCTGTGGTGTCACTCACCTTCCTGAGTGGAGATGGTCCCCTCCGGACAAGGAACACAATCATAGCAGCAAACTGGCTCTCCTTCCTGAACCTGTTTGACGAATCCAGGATGACAATTTTCTACACATTGGGACTGAGGAAAAGACTAAGCAGAAAACCAAGGAACATCAAAGAAAACAAGACAAATCACTGATGGAAAATGGTAGTTGACATAAACTTTAACAAAGTAGTCTCTGGGTTTCACTTTAGGTAAATATGACTCTCTAAAAGTTGTAAACTACTGACGTATTACATTGCAAGATAGGACTTTCCTTCTTAATAGAATATGGTAGGATGGAATTGAGAAAAGATTTAAGCATGAAGTGACAACCAGTGAGTTCCTCTTTTTTTTTTTTTTTTTACATTTATATCCCGCCCTTCTCCAAAGACTCAGGGCGGCTTACAGTGTGTAAGGCAATAGTCTCATTCTATTTGTATATTTACAAAGTCAACTTATTGCCCCCCCCCCAACAATCTGGGTCCTCATTTTACCTACCTTATAAAGGATGGAAGGCTGAGTCAACCTTGGACCTGGTGGGGCTTGAACCTGCAGTAATTGCAGGCAGCTGTGTTTAATAACAGGCTTCTTACAGCCTGAGCCACACCGCGGCCCTCTTACAGCCACATTAACATGCATTCCTCCATTCTTTATATATCCATGATTAATTCATATTAAATTTTGGAATAAATTTTATTTATTACATTTATTAAGTTCTGTTAATAAATAAACAGAATAAAACTTCTGTTAGAGCAGGGGTGTCAAACTTGATTTCACTTGATTTCACTGAGGACCACATCAGGATTCTGTTTGACCTCAGGGGGCCAGGAGGGCTTGGCTAGGGGGTGTGGCCAGGTGGGGCATGTGTGGGGGACACCTGTGGTGGTCAAGTGCTAATGCAGGACTTCACTGAGACCCTCCCTCACTCTCATTATACAGGTAATCCTCGAGTTACGAATGTGATAGAGCCTGCCAATTACATTTGCAACCCAAGGATTCATTTGATTGAATCCCATTAAATGAACATGATCACTCCCTGCTTTTCCCAATGCATTTGTTACTCGAATGCACAGGTCAGTAAATGCATATGCATTATCTCAGAGTAGGGAAGAGCATGCAGGCTAGAGAAGGCCACCCAAGGCCTCCCCCCAATCCACTGAGATATCTCGTGCTCCTCTGGAGCTCCAGAAAAGGCTAACCCACTGGCAGAGAAGCCAAAGTGTTTTATTCAGATGATGGCGAAGCTGTAAGAATGTGAAATTTAAGGAAAATATTTTTGCCAGCTTTGTGATAAAAGACTTCAGCTTGGGGCCATGTGGCCAGCAGCCTCTGGTAGTAGAAAAGGCCTGGGTGAGGCCACAGCAGCCTCCTGTTTCAGGACAGCTTCAGGGATTGAGGCAGCAGCAGCAGCAACCAATCAATGAGGAGCTTGCTTTTTTTGTCTCATCAGGCTGAACTGCAAACCCCTTGTTGATTGGCTACCACACCCCACTCCCTGAAGCTGCTCATTCAAACTAGCCAGTCAGAAGCAATCAGCTTCGCGGCGAAGGTTGTAGAGAGTATGGTGGCATATCAGTTTCCCTTGCACCTGGAGGAAACTGTCTATCTAGACCCGTTCCAGTCCGGCTTCCGGCCCGGTTACAGCACTGAGACGGCTTTGGTCGCGTTGGTGGATGATCTCTGGAGGGCCAGGGATAGGGGTTGTTCCTCTGCCCTGGTCCTATTAGACCTCTCAGCGGCTTTCGATACCATCGACCATGGTATCCTGCTGCGCCGGTTGGAGGGATTGGGAGTGGGAGGCACCGTTTATCGGTGGTTCTCCTCCTATCTCTCCGACGTCGCAGAGTGGCGGGGGCAGAGGCGGGCCCAGCGGCGCCTCACTTGTGGGGTGCCGCGGGGTCGATTCTCTCGCCTTCTGTTCAACATCTATATGAAGCCGCTGGGTGAGATCATCAGTGGCTTGAGTACCAGCTGTCGCTGATGACACCCAGCTGTACTTTTCCACGGGCCACCCCAATGAAGCTATCGAGTGCTGTCCGGTGCTTGGAAGCCGTCAGGTCTGGATGGGGAGAAACAGGCTCAAGCTCAATCCCTCCAAGGCGGAGTGGCTGTGGATGCGGCATCCCGGTACAGTCAGCTGAGTCCACGGCTGACTGTTGGGAGCGAGTCATTGGCCCGATGGAGAGGGTGCGCAACTTGGGCGTTCTCCTGGATGTGGGGCTGTCGTTTGAGGACCACCTGACGGCCGTCTCCAGGAGAGCATTCCACCAGGTTCGCCTGGTGCGCCAGTTGCGCCCCTTTCTAGACCGGGATGCTTTGTGCACAGTCACTCACGCCTTGTGGCGTCTCGTCTGGATTACTGCAATGCTCTCTACATGGGGCTCCCTTGAGGGGCATCCGGAGGCTTCAGTTAGTCAGAATGCAGCTGCGGGGTGATAGAGGCCCTCGTGGCTCCGTGTGACACCTATCCTGCGCAGGCTGCACTGGCTACCTGTGGCCTTCCGGGTGCGCTTCAAGGTGTTGGTGAACGTCTTTAAAGCGCTCCATGGCATAGGGCCGGGCTATTTACGGGACCGCCTGCTGCTACTGAATACCTCTCACCGACCCGTGCGCTCTCACAGAGGGACCCCTCAGGGTGCCGTCGGCGCGACAGTGTCGTCTGGCGACGCCCAGGGGAAGGGCCTTCTCTGTGGGGGCTCCCGCCCTCTGGAACGAACTCCCCCCAGGACTCCGTCAACTTCCGGACCTCCGAACCTTTCGTCGCGAGCTTAAAACTCACTTATTCATCTGCGCTGGACTGGGTTAGTTTTAAATTTATGGGTTTTTTAATGGGTTTTTATTCTAAATTTTAATCTTGGCCAATTCAATAAGTTTTTTAACTGTATTTTAATTGTATTTATTGTATCATTGTGTATTTTAATTGGCTGTGAACCGCCCTGAGTCCTTCGGGAGAAGGGCGGTATAAAAATTTAAATAATAAATAAATAAATAAAAAGTAAGCAGCTCGTTGCCAGCCAGACAAAGCCCAAACTAAGCCTGCAGGCCCTCATGGCAGAGAAGCCAGTCTTTTAGTCAGATGGGGAAAGCTGTTTTCCTTACATCTCACATTCTTACAGCTTTACGGGCTTCTGAATAAAATACTTTGGCTTCTTTGCAATGTGGGTCAGCCTCTTCTGGAGCTCTTCAAAAAGTAAATACAGTAAAGCCATGCAAAATGGCATGGGGAGGAATAATTGGAATCTGGGATGCTAGTAAAGCAGGCAGTCTGTGGAGAGGGCCGACTGGAGACTCAGAGGCCCAGATCCGGCCCATGGAGGCTCCATCTTGGCTTCTAATGGGCCAGAGGAGGCCTCTGGAGGCCCCCTGCCAAGTTTTGGCTGCCAGAGTGATGAAGGAGGCCATCCACACTGAACATAGGGCATGGTGGAACTGCACGCGGCCCCTCGTGCCCCATTTTCACTAGCAGAGGCATGGCAGGCCGGTCCTTTGCTATTTCCAGGCCAGCCTCGTGGGCCAGATCTAAGCATCCCACAGGCTGAATCTGGCCTCAGGGCCTTGAGTTTGATACTCCTGAATTAGAGTGATTGAAATGGAATAAAATTGTGATGAAGAAAGAAACCTCTGGTGGGTAGGTCTGGAAAGGTTTCTTTTAGACCGCATGTCATATCTGGTATCTTCGGCTCTGTGCTTTCCTGGCATCCTGTCATAAAATGTTAGGGGGGAGGGGGGCAATTGAAATAGAGAGATGAGAGATGAGAGGAAAGAAGGGTGATAGGTTTGATGGAAACCAGAAGGGTCTCTGGTGGCTCAGCAGACTAAGTCTGTCTGTTATTAACACAGCTGCTTGCAATTACTGCAAGTTCAAGCCCCACCAGGCCCAAGGTTGACTCAGCCTTCCATCCTTTATAAGGTCGGTAAAATGAGGACCCAGATTGTTGGGGGCAATAAGTTGACTTTGTATATAATATACAAATGGATGACTATTTGTTCTATTTATTGCTTGACATAGTGTAAGCCGCCCTGAGTCTTCGGAGAAGGGCGGGATATAAATGCAAATAATTTTTTAAAAAATGTCAGAACCAGCCTGTTCTAGTCTTCAAGGACACTTAACTAGGGAACAGAATGTGAAATGCAGAATGTGAAAAGCAGAAGTTGTAAATGCTCCAACACTGGAAACTTTTAAGAAAATGTTGGATAACCATTTGTCTGAAATGGTGTAGGGTTTCCTGCCTGGGCAGGGGGTTGGACTAGAAGACCTCCAAGGTCCCTTCCAACTCTGTTATTATTATTATTAAATTGTACCAAGTGGCGCCAAACATCCAAGCTGTTCCCAAAGCATCTAAACGGCATGCTATTGGACAGAGATGGACCAGTCAATGGGGGAAGGCTGGGAAAAGACGGGGAAATATAATGTTTTGCATGGGAACTTCTAGCCTTGCTTTTGCTGCAACCACTAATCCTTAGTAAAACAACCTATCACTTCAACCAAATGGAGTTGTGGTTCCTTCTTTCCTAGGGATCTAGCTGAGTGAAGATCTGATGCTACATAAAACATTGCAAAACCATTCCCCCTTTGAAATGCAGCACATTGGCTTTTGGGGATTATAAGTGTTCTACTCCCCACATTCAATTCTTTGTGAAGTTTATCCACCTTGGTGACTAGGGTTAAAATGGGTTCTAAGGCTTTGGAAAACAGAGTAAAGATCTCAATATTTCATGCACCTTGTTGAGCAAGTTTAGCAGTGAAAGAACATCTTGGTTGATAATAAGTCTTTGCCTTTTAAAAATCCCCAGTTGCAGTGTGATGGGATTTTTCTTGGGGAGAACCACAATGCTCTGGATGTCCAGATCTGCTGCTATGTCTCCATTTTTGTCCAAATAACATTTGAATGTGGAAACATTGCAAAACTCATTCTTCCTCAGAAAGGGATGGAACTAGATTTGAAACATATAGGAATTTTAAGAACAGAAACTTTGGCTTCTTATCCCACCCGGCCTTTCCACACTTGAATGTTCTACAATTGCCTAACTTGCAAATATTCTTAGTTGGGAGAACAACAGTGTCTTCAGAAATGAAAACCAGAGATTTAGCAAATTTTGTCAGTCATATTTTCACAAAATATATGATGACAAAATTTCATTCACAAAATGTCTTAATCGCCAGGAATATTCTAGAGAAGATAGACTCATAAACGCCTTCAGAACAAATGGGAAAGAATGAGAAAGAATGGATAAATTGCCAGGCAAAGCTTCTCCAGATTGACAAGGCAGGAATCAAGAACAGATGAGCTAATTCAACTTTATTGTAAAGCTACATTAAGAGAATCTTGCAACTACAAATGTCTATGGAGATTCTCAATCATTTAGGTCATGGTTGTCCCAAAGGTCGTTGTCCCAAAGTGCTTTTTCAAACTTGCCAGTGTTTATGAAGTGGTTGTTCTGTTTCCCCAATGTCCCAGTTCTGCATCATCTATCATCAACCAATCCATTACCCTCCACCTAGAAACAACAACCTACTCTCTAATAAACAATTTGGTTTCAGAAAAAAAATTATCATGTAATTTACAACTTCTTCACTGCAAAAACATATGGCCTACAAATCTTGATCAGGGCAAAGCAATAGATGCAATCTACATAGACTTCTGTAAAGCTTTCGACTCAGTAGTACATGATATTGACCATCATTTGTGTTGTAAATGTTGTACCTTGATGAATGTATCTTTTCTTTTATGTACACTGAGAGCATATGCACCAAGACAAATTCCTTGTGTGTCCAATCACACTTGGCCAATAAAAAAATTCTATTCTATTCTATAAATTTCTCCTAAAACTAAAATCCTACAGCATCTCAGGACCCCTCCACAATTGGATAACAGCTTTTCTATCAAACAGACAACAAGTGGTCAAAACTGGCAATGCTCTATCAAATCCTGTTCCTGTCAAAAGTGGCGTTCCCCAAGGCAGCATTCTTGGACCAACAATCTTCATATTATACATTAATGATATCTGTGACCATATTACAAGTAGTTGTGTTCTCTTTGTTGACAATGTCAAACTATTTAACACCACCAACAATACAGCTACCCTCCAAAAAGACCTTGACTTTGTATATGAATGGTCTAAAACTTGGCAATTCCAAATCTCTACCAGCAAATGCTCAGTCTTACATATTGGAAAAAAGAACCTAAACACTAAGTACAAGCTTGATGGATATTACCTTACAGATGACCCCCACCCTGTTAAAGATCTTGGAGTTTTCATATCAAACGATCTAAGTGCCAAAGCCCACTGTAACTACATCGCAAAAAAGGCCTTAAGAGTTGTAAACCTAATCTTGCATAGCTTCTTCTCCAAAAACACTACACTACTAACCAGAACATATAAAACATTTGCTAGAACATTCAGTTCTTGAATACAGCTCACCTGTCTGGAACCCATACCACATTTCTGACATTAATACAATTGAACGTGTCCAGAAATATTTTACAAGAAGAGTTCTCCATTCCTCTGAAAACAACAAAATACCTTATGCCACCGGACTTGAAATCCTGGGTTTAGAAAATTTAGAACTATGCCGCCTTCAACATGACCTGAGTTTAACTCATAGAATCATCCATTACAATGTCCTTCCTGTCAAAGACTACTTCAGCTTCAATCGCAACAACACAGGAGCACACAATAGATTTAAGCTTAATTTTAACCGCTCCAATCTTGATTGCAGAACATATGACTTCAGTAACAGAGTTGTTAATGCTTGGAATACACTACCTGACTCTGTGGTTTCTTCCCAAAATCCCCAAAGCTTCAACCAAAAACTATCTACTATTGACCTCACCCCATTCCTAAGAGGCCTGTAAGGGGCGTTCATAAGAGCACAAGAGTGCCAACCATTCCTGTCCTATTGTTTCCTTTCGTTGTATCCAATTAATTTAGTTATTACATACTCATACTCATATATAAGCTTATATATTGTACAGTTATTTCATGCTTATGCTTATATATACTGTGTGACAAAATAAATAAATAAATAATAAATAAATGAATGAATGTAACTCATTTCATTGTACTGCATATATCACGTTCCTTATTTTATGTCTGGCAGTTTTATTCTTGGGTTGGACAAGCTTCTGCCTTAGTGTATTCTTGGGTTTGAAGTGTGCACATATGTTATGTTGGCTGAAGATTGTCTTGAGCTTTTCTGATATTCTTGCAATATTTGAGTCACCAAACGTGATAATATTTGCAAGAATGGTCTCAAAAGTATAGTTGGTTGCAATTTGAATGTGAGGTGGCAGTGTGACGCTCATGGAAAGAAGGCAAATACAACCATAGGAATCTCTAGAAATGAGTGCTCTGGTTTGAGAAGATCCCAGCTATTACCAGGTTCCCTGGGAAGCACCACTCTTGGGGGAGAAATCTAGATCAGGTTTAAGGAAGGGCAATGAAGTCAAGGAAGAGATCAAAGGAATTGCTTATAGCCTTAAGTAAAGTTAACAAGAGCCATGTTGATCTATGGCATTTGACAGTTATAAGAAGTCTGGAAACACCTTTTCCAACTAACACAATCTCATTGAGAACATGTATACTGCACGAGTCAAAAAGAGGGCTGTGAAAGTATTTACAGACCCCTCGCATCCTGGACATAAACTGTTTAAACTCCTACCCTCAAAACGATGCTATAGAGCACTGCACACCAGAACAACTAGACACAAGGACAGTTTTTTCTCGAACTCCCTCACTCTGCTAAACAAATAATTCCCTCAACACTGTCAAACTAGTTATTAAGTCTGCATTACTATTAATCTTCTCATCGTTCCCATCACCCATCTCCTTCCACTATATGACTGTAACCTTGTTGCTGGTGTCCTTAAGATTTATATTGACTGTAGCATTTCTCCCCTGGATTCCACTAAATTTAATGGGATCCCATACCTGCCATGGATGCAGCCTTGGGGCAACCAATCTCTCTTCACCCCACTTTCTTCTCCTCCTGGATCTGGATGAATATGCAGCATGCAAGGCATGAGCCAGAGTCTTAATGACACTGTAAAAATGGTGGTAACTTGTGATCTTGATCCTGTTCCTTTCCTCTTGGGTCTCCAGTGGTGCTTTCTGGCTGCATCTTCTCCGGCCTTTGACAGAGAAAACATGCTTTATAAACGAACAGCAAAAAGACTGGTCTCCAAATGGTGGTTCCACAAAGAAATTGGGCTCAAAGGTATCATCTTTTAGGCTCTGTTTTCCTGAAAAAGAAAAAGTCCAGACACTATGGATGTACTTGAGAAGTTTGTGTCTTTTCATTCTTTGTACTCCAATCATTGTCATGATCCAGACTTTCCTTTCAATGTACCCGGGCAAAAGTCCAAATGTTAAATGGACAGGAAGAATTATGTCCAAAAATGAATCAAATTCAATGAATAGAAAAAAGACATTGACTTGTCTCCAGTTAGAGATGGCATCCCTAAGAGATGCTGCATGTGTAGTTTTTGAGAATCTTTGTACTATCACAACACAGATTCCATTCCTGACAAGCAAAGGAGTCAAAGTCCTCATGAAATTGTCTCCCAACTCTGTGTCTGGAGCAAAGAGACCAATCAAATTCCATCTGAAATGGAGGAGCAGTTGAATAGTTGCTGGGTAGAGGATCCCGTTTTTGGGGAAAAGTGGGTGGTAAAAGGGCAATTGACTTTTATTATGCAGAGACTCTGAAAAAATTTCAAAACAGATCTGAAAAAAGCAATGAAAAATGCTGTTATTATATTTCCAGTCAGATCAATTCCAAAATATTAGTTTTTAATAAATCCAACTTGGATCTCATGAACATTTTAGAATAAGTTATTGTTAATTAGTCTTTAAAAAGGTAAAGGTTCCCCTCATACATGCGTGCTAGTCTTTGCCGATTCTAGGAGGCGGTGCTCATCTCCGTTTCAAAGCCGAAGAGCCAGCGCTGTCCAGAGACATTTCCGTGGTCATGTGGCTGGCATGACTCAACACCAAAGGCGCACGAAATGCTGTTACCTTCCCACCAAAGGTGGTCCCTATTTTTTTACTTGTATTTTTAGATGCTTTCGAAACTGTTAGGTTGGCAGAAGCTGGGACAAGTAACAGGAGCTCACCCCATTACACAGCAGCACTAGGGATTCAAACCGCCGAGCTGCCAACCTTTCGATCAACAAGCTCAGTGTTCCCTTCCCAAACTTTGGTCTCTAGCCACAGTTATCCCTATCTTCAAAAAAGGAGATCCCAGCCTAGTTGAAAATTACAGACCAATCTCTCTATGCTGCGTCACCTGCAAAGTCATGGAATCTATCATCAACCAATCCATTACCCTCTACCTAGAAACAAACAACCTACTCTCTAATAAACAATTTCGTTTCAGAAAAAAATTATCATGTAATTTACAACTTCTCCACTGCAAAAATATATGGACTACTAATCTTGATCAAGGCAAAGCAATAGATGCAATCTACATAGACTTCTGCAAAGCTTTTGACTCAGTAGTACACAATAAACTTTTCCTAAAACTAATATCCTATGGCATCTCAGGACCCCTTCACAAATGGATATCTGCTTTTCTGTCTAACAGACAACAAGTGGTCAAAATTGGCAATGCTTTATCAAATCCTGTTCCTGTCAAGAGTGGCGTTCCTCAAGGCAGCGTCCTTGGACCAACACTCTTCATACTATACATTAATGATCTCTGTGACCATATCTCGTTATTGTGTTCTCTTTGCTGACGATGTCAAACTATTTAACACCACCAACAATACAGCTATCCTCCAAAAAGACCTGGACTTCTTATCTGAATGGTCTAAAACTTGGCAACTCCAAATCTCAACCAGTAAATGCTCAGTCTTACATATTGGAAAAAAGAACCCAAACACTAAGTACAAGCTTGATGGACATTATCTTACAGATGACCCCCCACTCTTTTAAGGACCTTGGAGTTTTCATATCAAATGATCTAAGTGCCAAAGCCCATTGCAACTATATAGCAAAAAAGGCTCTAAGAGTTGTAAATCTAATTCTGCGTAGCTTCTTTTCCAAAAACACTACACTACTAACCAGAGCATTCAAAACATTTGCCAGACCCATTCTTGAATACAGCTCATCTGTCTGGAACCCATACCACATCTCTGACATTAATACAATTGAACGAGTCCAAAAATATTTTACAAGAAGAGTTCTCTGCTCCTCTGTAAACAACAAAATACCTTATTCCATCAGACTTGAAATTCTGGGATTAGAAAACTTAGAACTCAGCCGACTCCAACAAGACCTGTGTTTAACACACAGAATCATCTATTGCAATGTCCTTCCTGTTAAAGACTTCTTCAGCTTCAATAGCAATAATACAAGAGCAAACAATAGATTCAAACTTAATGTCAATCGCTTCAATCTTGATTGCAGAAAATATGACTTCAGTAACAGAGTTGTTAATGCTTGGAATACACTACCTGACTCTGTGGTCTCCTCTCCAACTCCTAAATGCTTTAACCAAAAACTGTCTACCATTGACCTCACCCCATTCCTAAGAGAACTATAAGGGGTGTGCATAAGTGCACAAAAGTGCCTACCATTCCTGTCCTATTGTTTCCTTTCAATATATGTTCCTGTATATTATGTTATGACAAAATAAAATAAATAAATAAATAAATAAAAATAAAAACGTCCTAGCCCCTGAGCCACCGCGTCCCTCTAATTAGTCTTTAGCCCATATTAAAATAGAAAATATACAACGAAGAACATTAACAATATCACACATAAAAATAGAATAAAATAAACTAAGTAAAAGAGAATAAGAATAAAAAATGCAAATTGTATTTCTGTATCACCCTATATATAATAATATATTATTCTGGCTCATATAATGTACAAAGTATTAGCATCCCATCACAGCTGCATCTTCCTTTTATACCGGAGACCTTTTGATTAGACACAAGCCTCTCCTCATCTTCACCTGTGTGCAACAGAAGCCCCCAAAGCAATGAAGATTTGATATGGATGCTTTGATCCTTGCATCCTCCATACTGTAGAATGCAATCCCTATCCATGACACCTTAAATGCTCATAAAGAAAAGCAGCTCTTGAATTCTAAAGGGAAGATATAGTTGAATCCATTACTCATTTGCCGCCACCCTGTTCACTTTACCTATAGAGAAACACAGATACAAACCTGAGGGACTTTGTAGGTGCCTACTAATGTCGACATCTGGATGGAGACATCACTGGCAGCTCCATCAATAACAGCCAAAATGTTATCCTTCCTTCCACAGCTGTAGTTGGGAACATTGGCTTCTCCGATAGAGAGCATGTCCAACAAGGCATCTGAAGTGCCCAGTGTGTTCAAATAGTTGTCATGAATGTTGTAGCCAAGTGTGAAATTCTGCAGAAGTCGGTGATTCTTGTCGATAATTTGAATAGCAAAAACGTAACGTAGTATTCTTAGCTTGTCCAAAGGTAAACTATTGCAAAAATGTGTTCATCTTATTATCGGCATTATTAACAGCAATAATAAAACACTTATTGAATTTAATCCTCTCTCTCCAAAAGACCTCAGAGTGTTAAATCAATACTGATCCAATTCCAGAGACAAATGATATTCACCCATCGCCTAAGAGTATGGCCTTATTTTCCTATTTTCTTTTCCATTAGATCTCCGTATATCAATCCTAAATTGGAGCTTATTTTAAAATTGCCCAGTAATTGTGAGAGGGATCTTAAAGTCCTAGTAGACAACCATTTAAATACAAGCCAGCAGTGTGCAGCAGTGCCAAAAAAGCCAACACAGTTCTAGGCTGCACAAACAGAGGAATAGAATCAAGATCACATGAAGTGTTAATATCACTAATATAATGTGTTGGTTAAGGCCACACTTGGAATACTGCATTCAGTTTTGGTTGCCATGATGTAAACAAGGTGTTGAGACTCTAGAAAGAGTGCAGAGAACAGCAACAAAGATGATTAGGGGACTGGAGGCTAAAACGTATGAAGAACGGTTGCAGGAACTCGGTATGTCTAGTTTAATGAAAAGAAGGACTAGGGGAGACATGATAGCAGTGTTCCAATATCTCAGGGGTTGCCACAAAGAAGAGGGAGTCGGGCTGTTTTCCAAAGCACCTGAAGGCAGGACAAGAAGCAATGGGTGGAAAGTAATCAGGGAGAGAAGCAACTTAGAACTAAGAAGAAGTTAGAACAATTAATAAGTGGAACGACTTGCCTGCAGAAGTTGTGAATGCTCCAACACTGGAAGCTTTTAAGAAGATGTTGGATAACCATCTGTCTGAAGTGATGTAGGGTTTCCTGCCTAAGCAGGGGGTTTCACTAGAAGACCTCCAAGGTCCTTTCCAACTTCACTAGAAGACCTCCAAGGTCCTTTCCTTTATTCTATTCTCTTCCTCAAAATCAGGTGAAAGAGGGAAGCCACGGAAATGAAAACAATTCAAGAAATTTGACAGATCATGCAATTTAGAAGTACATAAATAAGAAGAAAAGAAGAAGATTGTTACAATTACAGTTAGCGGGGATACAATTCCATCACATCGAAAGACTTACAATTGTGTCTGACTATAAGGAACCATGTTGAAAGGCAACATCATACGCAATATTTTTGTGGCAGAGAGGACTACATTAATGAGATGGTCTCCTGGCCTGTAATAGCTCCATGGTCTTTCTCCATCCTGGTGCTCCAAACTTAGTGGGCACTTCATTTTTAGTTTCCCGGAGACTGGCTGGGACATCAGCAGCAGTAGAAGCAGAAGCAGGAGGTCCATTATTCATGGGGCTGAATCAATCTCCTTCCCGTCTCTAAACAGCTACAAGAAGAGATAACAGAAATCAAAGCTCTTTCACAATATAGAAATTCCAGTGACTTTCCTAATTCAGGTATAGAGAAACATGGAAAGGAGAGAAAGACACATTCAAGGCTGTGGCCCCTGCCTCTCCCAAAAATTTTGCTACACAGAGCATGATGCATTTATCCTTTTCTGACGCAAGATCCCTTCCCATGATGTTTTACATCAAAAGCAAGTCACTGGTGAAGGAGCAGAAAATGGTGACAATTACAGTAAGACCTCCTTCTCCTCTTGGGATACCGAAGTTGTCTGAGGTAACAAATTCCAAGAAGTACCAGGAAAAAAGCATGTTATGCTTGACACACCCCCAGGAGGCACAGTTCTGTAGTAGTTTATTTATTTATTTATAATTACATTTCTATACCGCACCATCTCCCGAAGGACTCAGGGTGGTTTACAGCCAATATTAAAATACACACACCAATACAATATAAATATAATAAATAACAATATTTAAAAACAATTAAAAGCAAATATTTAATGGCCGAATCACTAAAACGGTCAGAGACCGATTAAAACCCATTAAAATTTCATTAAAATATGTCTTAGGCTAGTCCCGCTTGGTGAAATAATAAAGTCTTCAGTTCACATTTGAAGGCCCGGAGGTCAGGGAGTTGGCGTAACCCCAGAGGTATCCCGTTCCATAGGGCTGGTGCCGCCACAGAGAAGGCCCTCCCCCTGGGAGCCACCAACCTACATTGTTTGGTCGACGGCACCCTGAGGAGGCCCGCTCTGTGGGAGCGCACAGGTCGTTGGGAGGCAATCGGTGGCAGAAGGCAGTCTCGCAAATACCCCGGTCCTAAGCCATGGAGCGCTTTAAAGGTGGTAACCAGCACCTTTAAGATCACCAGTTGTGATCTTTCCTGTCAAGACATGTTCATAAAGTGATGCTAGAGGAAAACAGTTCATTACCCAAGGAATTAACTTCTGTTGTCCATCAACAAGGTCCCTTGTCTCCAGAAACTGCTGGCAAGTCCACCCAGAGCTAATGCAGTTTGGTGCCACTCTCGGTTCATGACAATTCTAGTGCTGACTGTCTTCTAATGTAAGGAAGCCATCAATACACAGGAATCTTGTCCAATGTTAAGAGTATGGCCTTATTTTCTTTTCCATTGGCTCTCCGTATATTAATCCTAAATTGGAGCTTATTTTAAAATTGCTCAGACCTGAAGGTGAAACTCCATTTCCCATCTCTTCTCAAAATGTCAACCAATTCAGATGACAGATGATGAAATGGATCATTGGGTAAATATTGTAGTTCAATGGACAGAGGAGGGTTCAAACTGCATCTTGTTAGGTGACAGTTTCCATCTGAAGACCTGCGCATCATCCCGGTCTGTTGTCCTTTAAAAGTTTTGTCTTAATCAACTCATTAAATATTTAGGGGTTCCTATTGTCAAAGCCAACATCTGGGACCTTTCCTACATCCTCCTGATTTCCCTCATATTGTTCTGTCTCCGTCCTCACTTTGGAGTAATGAGTTGGCCTACAGCCAGTGGCTCCTATCAGTCCTGGCCGAGAAAACGCAGCTGCCTGCCAAAAAGTTCATACAGATTAAGACTTCAGCACACTTTGACACGGTTCAGCTAATTTGCTTCCCGTGGAACTGAGAGCAGTCCCAAAACTCTTTATATATCCTGTGCGGTCGGGCTCCTGCCCCACCCTTCCCTTTGATGACGCCGCCTCTCTAATCTTCTGAAGCGCGGGTCGATCCAGGCTTGATTAGTATGATTATCAGCTGCGTCTGTAGGCGTAGCCTGAGGAAGGGAGGAATCAGGGGATGTCGGCCTCATTACGTCCTCCGACTGGCCTGGTTCTGGCTCCTGGAGCCAGGCTAAAGGAATTGGTGGTCCTGAGGTAAGCCTTACCGGCCCTTCCCCCTCACTCTCAGAGTCACTTTCGGGCATGGGGCCAGGTTCGGGGGCTGGAGCCACAACACATATAAGCTTCTGGTCCTCCTTTTTCTTTGTTCACCAACCAAGGTAAACCACCTCCCTTTTATGATAGCGTTGCACCTTCTCAGTTGTCATGTCTTCAGTCTTGGCCAAAACAATCACAGAGGTAATGGCCTTCCTCGTCTCAGAACCAGGGAACAAGATATAGAGACAGTTGGGGAAAGGACTACATTGTAAAGAGGAGATAGAACTTTCAGCAATTTCAAGAAGGTTCCACACCCATTTGTGCTATTCAGGTGACCCTGAAGGCACAGACAAACCTCCAAGGGGCCTCAATAACTCTCAGAAAGAGTCTTAATGACCAGAGGACCACAAAGAATATAAAGCCTTTCCTCCTCCATCATTCAGTCATAACTGAAGAAGTTTCTTGGATGAGAAGTGAAATGTCTTTGAGGAAAAAACAAAGAAAGCCCAGTTGCCTTTTGAAAAAGCACTTTTGGGACAATCATGACCTGATGACTGAATATCTCCATAGACATTCTTGGCTGTATCTTCCTAGCATCCAAAATGCTCTCAGCCTGTCTCATCCCCTTCCTGCATGAATATGCAGCATTATAATAACTTTATTGTCACTTTGAATATACACTAATCGGCTCTTTCTAAAATCTACAATGATCTCCTTTGTTTTGTTAACATTAAGAATCAGCTTATTTTTATTGCACCGGTCCACTACAGCCTTCACCTCTTCCCTATAAGCATCTTCATTGTCATCCCAGATAAGACCCACCACTGCCGTGTCATCCACATACTTCACAATATTCTTTGTAGCAGATTTGGCACAGCAGTCATGGGTCATCAAGGTGAACAGTAGCGGACTCAAGACACAGACCTGTGGGGAACCCGTACTCAAGAAGATGGAAACTTTTCTTCCAACTAACACACACTGGGGCCTATCGATAAGAAAATCCAATATCCAATTACGCAAAGGTGTGCTAAATCCTAATAGGCCCAGTTTGTTCACTAACTGCTGAGGAATTATTGTGTTGAACCCCAAACTAAAATCAACAACGAGGCATTCTCATATGAGTATTCTTCTCCTCCAGGTGCGCCAAGCTAAGATGAAGCACGGAGGAAAGTTCATCAACTACAGAGCGGTTCTTCCAATGGTCAAACTGTAATGAGTCAAATATAAGGGGAAGGCATGAAACTAGTGATGAAATCCTCTGTGGTTTGCCACCGGTTTGCTGCCCGCGCATGCACGGTGCGTGCCAAATGCATGATGTGCACGCGCATGCACAGCGCTCACCAAATGCATTTTGTGTGCGGGCACATGCACAGTGCATGTCAAATGCACACTTTGCACGGAAAAAGGATGCTTAACAAGTTAAGTAGAACAGCGAGGAGGGGAACAGCTATGCTGTGCTATTTAGATTCGCTAGAAAGCAAATATAAATCACTCTGCACAACTGATCATCGGAAATACCGGTTCGGACCAACTGGTAGCTTTTTTTATTACTACTAGTTCACCGAACTAGTAGATTTTTTTACTACTGGTTCGCCGAACCGGTAGATTTTATTATTACCGGTTCTCCCGAACGAGTGCAAACCGGTAGGATTACACCACTGCATGAAACCATATAACATAACATCAGAGTTCGAAGGGACCTCGGAGGCCCTCTAGTCCAACCCCCTGCCCAGGCAGGAAACCCTACACCATCTCAGTCAGATGGTTATCCAACATTTTCTTAAAAATTTCCAGTGTTGGAGCATTCACAACTTCTGAAGGCAAGTCATTCCACTTATTAATTGTTCTAACTGTCAGGAAATTTCTCCTTAGTTCTAAGTTGCTTCTTTCTTTGACCAGTTTCCACCCATTGCTTCTTGTTCTACCCTCAGGTGCTTTGGTGAACAGCCTGACTCCCTCTTCTTTGTGGCAGCCCCTAAGATATTGGAACACAGCTATCATGTCTCCCCTAGTCCTTCTTTTTATTAAACTAGACATAATGAGTTCCTGCAACCGTTCTTCGTATGTTTTATCCTCCAGTCCCCTAATCATCTTTGTTGCTCTTCTCTGCACTCTTTCTAGAGTCTCAACATCTTTTTTACATCGTGGCGACCAAAACTGGATGCAATATTCCAAGTGTGGCCTTACCAAGGCATTATAAAGTGGCACTAACACTTCACGTGATCTTGATTCTATCCCTCTGTTTATGCAGCCCAGAACTGTGTTGGCTTTTTTAACAGCTGCTGCACACTGCTGGCTCATATCTAAATGGTTATCCACTAGGACTCCAAGATCCCTCTCACAGGTACTACTATTGAGCAAGGTACCACATATACGGTACTGGTGCATTTTGTTTTTTTGGCCTAAATGTAGAACCTTACTTTTTTCACTGTTGAATTTCATTTTGTTAGATAGCCCAATGTTCAAGTCTGTCAAGATCTTTCTGTAACTTGAGCCTATCTTCTGGAGTGTTGGCTATTCCTGCCAGCTTGGTGTCATCTGCAAATTTGATGAGTTCCCCATCTATCCCTTGTCCAAGTCATTGATGAAGATGTGGAAGAGTACTGGGCCTAAAACAGAGCTTTGGGGTACTCCACTGCATACTTCCTCCATGTGGATGTAGTTCCGTTGAGGACTACACGTTGAGTGCGGTTGGTCAGCCAATTACGAATCCATCTGGTGGTGGTGCTGTCTAACCCACATTTTCTACTTTATCTAGTAGTAGGTTATGGTCTACTTTATCAAATGCTTTACTGAAGTCCAAGTAAATTATATCAACAGCATTCCTCTGGTCTACTAATTTTGTCATTTTGTCAAAGAATGCGATAAGATTAGTCTGGCATGATCTGTTTTTGACAAACCCATGTTGGCTTTTGGTTATTACTTTGTTTGCTTCTAGGTGTTCGGTGATTCGTTGCTTGATTATCTTTTCCAGAATCTTCCCCGGTATTGAGGTCAGACTGATAGGTCTGTAGTTTCCTGGATCTGTTTTTTTTCCTTTTTTGAAGATGGGAACTACATCAGCTCTTTTCCAGTCCTCTGGCAGCTCCCCTGTGCTCCAGGATCTTTGAAAGATATAGTTCAGTGGTTCTGAGATCACGTCTGCCAGTTCCTTCAGAACCTTGGGGTGTAATCCATCCGGTCCTGGTGATTTGAATTCGTCTAGGGTAGACAGGTGTTCACTTACCATTTTCTTCCCTATTTTGTGTTTCTAATCTGTTTTTTGTAGTGCTGTTTTTGATAGTCCATATAGTCCTTTACCAGTCTAGTAATTTCTTCTCTGGGGTTCCTGAGTTTTTTAGGGCCCTATGTGCAGAGGTCTAGGAGGTTCTCATTCATCCAGGTCACATTTGTCCCAAAGGTGCTTTTATTTCAAAGGCATCCGGACTTTCTAATTTTTGTTTAAGACATTTCGCTTCTCATCCAAGAAGCTTCTTCAGCGGCAGAGTAAGATTTTGGGGGACGTGGAGTCGTTACTGCATTTATTTATGAACTAATTGCCTCGTGGACCTCACTGGAGCTCACTAAGAGCCACGTTGACACAGTGGTTAGACTGCAGTACTGCAGGCTACTTCTGCTGTTCATCGGCTGCCAGCAGTGTGAGATCAAATCTCACCAGGCTCAAGGCTGACTCAGCTTTCCATCCTTCCGAGGTGGGTCAAAGGAGGACCCAGATTGTTGGGGGCAATAGGCTGACTCTGTAAACCTCAGGGCCTCTGTGTCTCAGGGCCTCTGCGGCTCAGACTGGTAAGACAGTCTGTTATTAACAGCAGCTGCTTGCAATTACTGCAGGTTCAAGCCCCACCAGGCCCAACGTTGACTCAGCCTTCCATCCTTTATAAGGTAGGTAAAATGAGGACCCAGATTGTTGGGGGCAATAAGTTGACTTTGTATATTAGTAAGGTTCTACATTTAGGCCAAAAAAAAATGCACCGGTACCGTATATGTGGTACCTTGCTCAATAGTAGTACCTGTGAGAGGGATCTTGGAGTCCTAGTGGATAACCATTTAGATATGAGCCAGCAGTGTGCAGCAGCTGCAAAAAAAGCCAACACAGTTCTGGGCTGCATAAACAGAGGGATAGAATCAAGATCACGTGAAGTGTTAGTACCACTTTATAATGCCTTGGTAAGGCCACACTTGGAATATTGTATTTATTTATTTATTATTTATTTATTTATTAATCGTATTTATATACCGCCCTATCTCCCGAAGGACTCAGGGCGGTTCACAGGCAAATAAAAACACATAAATACAGATTAAAATAACAATTAAAAAACTTATTCTAAAAGGCCGAATGTTTAAAAACAATATAAAAAATAAAACCCATTTAAAACCAATAAATTTAAAATCTAATCCAGTCCTGCGCAGATGAATAAGTGTGTTTTAAGCTCGCGACGGAAGGTTCGGAGGTCCGGAAGTTGGCGAAGTCCTGGGGGTAGTTCGTTCCAGAGGGTGGGAGCCCCCACAGAGAAGGCCCTTCCCCTGGGTGTCGCCAGACGACACTGCCTCACTGACGGCACCCTGAGGAGTCCCTCTCTGTGAGAGCGCACGGGTCGGTGAGAGATATTCGGTAGCAGTAGGCGGTCCCGTAAATAACCCAGCCCTATGCCATGGAGCGCTTTGAAGGTGGTTACCAAGACCTTGAAGCGCACCCGGAAGGCCACAGGTAGCCAGTGCAGTCTGCGCAGGATAGGTGTCATACGGGAGCCACGAGGGGCTCCCTCTATCACCCGCGCAGCCGCATTCTGGACTAACTGCAGCCTCCGGATGCCCTTCAAGGGGAGCCCCATGTAGAGAGCGTTGCAGTAATCCAGGCGAGACGTCACGAGGGCGTGAGTGACCGTGCATAGGGCATCCCGGTCTAGAAAGGGGCGCAACTGGCGCACCAGGCGAACCTGGTAGAACGCTCTCCTGGAGACGGCCGTCAAATGATCTTCCAGAGACAGCCGTTCATCCAGGAGGACACCCAAGTTGCACACCCTCTCCATCGGGGCCAATGACTCGCCTCCAACAGTCAGCCATGGACTCAGCTGACTGTACCGGGATGCCGGCATCCACAGCCACTCTGTCTTGGCGGGATTGAGCTTGAGCCTGTTTCTCCCCATCCAGACCCGTACGGCTTCCAGACACCGGGACAGCACTTCGATAGCTTCATTGGGGTGGCCCGGTGTGGAAAAGTACAGCTGGGTGTCATCCGCGTACAGCTGGTACCTCACACCGAAGCCACTGATGATCTCACCCAGCGGCTTCATATAGATGTTGAACAGAAGGGGCGAGAGAATCGACCCCTGCGGCACCCCACAAGTGAGGCACCTCGGAGCCGACCTCTGCCCCCCTGTCAACACTGTCTGCGACCGATCGGAGAGATAGGAAGAGAACCACCGATAAACGGTGCCTCCCACTCCCAATCCCTCCAACCGGCGCAGCAGGATACCATGGTCGATGGTATCGAAAGCCGCTGAGAGGTCTAATAGGACCAGGGCAGAGGAACAACCCCTATCCCTGGCCCTCCAGAGATCATCCACCAACGTGACCAAAGCCGTCTCCGTGCTGTAACCGGGCCGGAAACCGGACGGGAACGGGTCTAGATAGACAGTTTCATCCAGGTGTAAGGGAAACTGATATGCCACCATACTCTCTACAACCTTCGCCGCGAAGCGAAGGTTGGAGACTGGACGATAATTACCTAAAACAGCCGGGTCCAGGGAAGGCTTCTTGAGGAGGGGCCTCACCACCGCCTCTTTCAAGGCGGCTGGAAAGACACCCTCCACCAAAGAAGCACTCGTAATCACCTGGAGCCAGCCTCGTGTCACCTCCTGAGTGGCCAGCACCAGCCAGGAGGGGCACGGGTCCAGTAAACACGTGGTGGCATTCAACCTACCCAACAACCTGTCCATGTCCTCGGGAGCCACAGGGTCAAACTCATCCCAAACAATATCACCAAGACCACCCTCAGACGTCTCACCTGAGTCACCGCAATTTTGGTCCAAACCGTCCTGAAGCTGAACGATTTTATCGTATAGATAACCGTTAAACTCCTCAGCACATCCCTGCAACGGGTCATCCCGCTCCCCCTGGTGAAGGAGGGAACGAGTCACCCGAAACAGGGCGGCTGGGCGGTTATCTGCCGACGCAATGAGGGAGGAGGCGTAGCAACGCCTCACTTCCCTCAATGCCACCAGGTAAGCCCTATTATAGGACTTCACTAGTGTCCGATCAGCCTCTGAACGGCTAGACATCCAGGAGCTCTCTAGGCGTCTTCTCCGGCGCTTCATCCCCCTCAGCTCCTCGGAAAACCAAGGAACTGGTTGGGACCTGCACCGGGTCAGAGGCCGCAAAGGCACGACACGGTCTAAGGCCCCCGCCGCAGCCCGTTCCCAGGCCGCAACAAGTTCCTCAAACGTGCCGTGAGCCAGACCCTCAGGAAGTGGCCCAAGCTCCGTCCGGAACCTCTCCGGGTCCATCAGGCGCCTGGGACGGAACCAACGCATCGGCTCCGTCTCCCTGCGGTGTTGGATGGCGGTCAGAAAGTCCAGGCGAAGGAGAGAGTGATCTGACCATGACAAAGGTTCAATGACTATTTCCTTCAAGTCCAGATCTCTCGACCACTGACCAGAGATAAAAATCAAGTCCAGTGTACCACCCCCAGTGTGAGTAGGGCCATCAACTACTTGAGTCAGGTGCAAGGCCGTCATGGAAGCCGTGAACTCCCGAGCTGCTGTCGACGACGAGCCGGAAGATGGCAAGTTAAAGTCCCCCATGACTAAGAGTCTGGGGGTCTCAACCACCACCCCAGCAAGCACCTCCAGGAGCTCGGGCAGGGCAGCTGTCACGCAGCAAGGAGCCAGGTACGCGACCAGCAAGCCCACCAGCAAGACCAGCAAGCCCATATTGTATCCAGTTTTGGTCGCCACGATGTGAAAAAAGATGTTGAGACTCTAGAAAGAGTGCAGAGAAGAGCAACAAAGATGATTAGGGGATTGGAGGCTAAACCATATGAAGAACGGTTGCAGGAACTGGGTATGTCTAGTTTAATAAAAAGAAGGACTAGGGGAGACATGATAGCTGTGTTCCAATATCTCAGGGGTTGCCACAAAGAAGAGGGAGTCGGGCTGTTCTCCAAAGCACCTGAGGGTAGAACAAGAAGCAATGGGTGGAAACTGATCAAGGAGAGAAGCAACTTAGAACTAAGAAGAAATTTCCTGACAGTTAGAACAATTAATAAGTGGAACGACTTGCCTGCAGAAGTTGTAAATGCTCCAACACTGGAAATTTTTAAGAAAATGTTGGATAACCATCTGACTGAGATGGTGTAGGTTTCCTGCCTGGGCAGGGGGTTGGACTAGAAGGCCTCCAAGGTCCCTTCCAACTCTGTTGTTATGTTATGTTATGTTATGTTATGTTATGTTATGTTATGTTATGTTATGTTATGTTATGTTATGTTATGTTGTTATGTTATGTTATGTTATGTTATATAATATACAAATGGATGAAGACTATTGCTTGACATAGTGTAAGCCGCCCTGAGTCTTCGGAGAAGGGCGGGATATAAATGCAAATAAAAAAAAACCACTTAGAGAGGGCTGTAAAAGCACTGTGAAGTAGTATATAAGTTTAAGTGCTAGTGCTATTGCTATGTCCGGTGCCCCATCACACCCTTGCTGTTGCCTACACCTAATCATTTCACTTGCTTCTGTTCTCAATCCAGGGGTGAAATGCTCCCGGTTCGGACCAGATCAGCCGATCCGGTAGCAATGGTGACGGGTGGTTCAGAGAACCGATAGCAAAAATCCCTGCTGCCCCCGCTGCCCATGCCCACCCAATGCCCGATTTCCCGCTTCCCCTCTTGCCGCTTCTTTTAATAAATACTTAGGTAAAAGGTAAAAAAAGGCTCCGACAATCACAGCTGAGCCGCGCAATCATCAGAGCCTTTTTTTTTACTTTTAAAAGCATTTTTTTACAACCTATTCGGCCGACTTATGGTGCAACCAAAACAATCTGGAACTGAACACACTCAAAACCGTAGAAATGGTGGTAGACTTTAGGAGAAACACTTCCATACTTCCACCTCTCACAATACTAGACAACACAGTATCAACAGTAGAAACTGTTAAGTTTGGGTATTGACGAGGCAGGAGACCAGGTTAGTGACAACAGCTCTTTAATAACGGGTGACCCAGCAAAACTCTGGAGAAAAACCTCTCCTTATATACACTTCAGCCTGAGGCTGCATCCAATCAGAGACGAGATATTTCCCGCCTAAAACTCCCGCCAAAACTTACAGTAATACATTACACTCCTTCCCTCCCAGAAGGCACTTTGCCAATATTTGCATATTATTTCTCTACGTAGTCCTGCAGGTACGTGGGGCGTCTCCTGACTCTCCCGGACCTGCGCAGTTCACTTTCTGGAGTTGAGTCGAGCCTGCCGGAGGGACTTTTCGTTCCTCTGAGCTCCTCCTCCCGCCATCCGCCCTGGATTATTCGCCGCTCGGACCTGCTGTCCTCTAGAGGGACCGGAGGGTGTCGCTGGACCTCGCCTGACTCAGATAAGTCTCTGTTTGGTTCTTTGCTTACGCTTTCTGTTTGTTCTCGGCTCCAGTCAGCTGTGGGGTTAATTAAATCATAGTCAGGGCTGGTCTCGCCTAATTCTGCCTTATCGCTCAATCTGTTTCTTAATTGATCTATGTGGCGCCTCCAGATTCTGCCATCGTCTAGTTCCACTAGATAAGATTTGGGGCCCGTTTTGTCTATGACTATCCCCCTCTTCCAGTTAGGGCCGTCGCTGTAATTATGTGCCCACACCGAGTCTCCTATGTTTAACTCTCGGATTCTATCTGGTTTTGTTTTGAACCCGTCCTGTACGTAGTTCGGGTGTAGCCGGTCTAGCGGGCACCGTAGCTTCCGCCCCATTAATAGCTCGGCTGGGCTGCGGCCGGTGGCCACACAGGGGGTCCTGTGTTGGACGGTTAGGAATGCGTCGATTTGTGCCTGCCAATCGCCGGGGCCGCTTCGTGATAGCGCTTCTTTCGCACTCCGAACAAATCGTTCAGCAAGGCCGTTCGACGCAGGGTGGAACGGCGCTGAGAGGGCATGTCGGATGCCCTCTTCAGCCAGGTACCCTTCAAATAATGCTGCGGTGAACTGTGGGCCGTTATCGGACACGAGGGTGTCCGCAGCCCGTGCGTGGCGAAAAGGTGTTTTAGTGCTGAGATGACAGCTCATGGTTGTGGATTTCATTAGGATGATCTCCAGCCATTTGGAGAATGCATCCACCACAATTAGAAATGTTTGGCCGTGGAAGGGCCGCAAAATCAATGTGTATGCGGGACCAAGGGCCTTGGGGTTTCTCCCACTCCAAAACTGGGGCCGAGGTGGTAGTGGTCTGATTCCTGACACACTTGGCATCGGCCAACCCTGTCACTGATTTCCTGTCCATTAGGGGCCACCAGACATAGCTCCTAGCCAACCCTTCATCCTCACAATTCCTGGGTGACCCTCATGCAGGAGTTCCAGAACTTTTTCCTCAGTTTCTCTGGGACTACCACCCTATCCCCCAGAGCAGGCACCCCTTGTACGGACAATTCTTTTTCTTTACAAACTCCTTAAAACGTCGCCCGCAGAGCGGGCCATCCCTTGAACCCAACCTGATTACAGTCCTTAAAACAACGTCCCGGTAGGAGGCCCGAGCCACTTCCTGCGATGTGACTGGCCCCGAGTCCAAAGAGTCAATTAGTAGAACGGTGTGCCCGGGTGGGGTCCTCGATTTCCCTGGCAATGGGCATCTGCTCAATGCGTCCGCATGCCCCAGCTCCTTTCCAGGCCGATGCTGCAGCTTGTAGGAGTATGCGGCCAAAAAATAGTCCATCTGGTCAGTCTAGGTGAGAGTGCTACTGGCGTTGGGCGGTCGCCAGCCAGTAACCCCAATAGCGGTCTGTGATCAGTGACAATTTCAAATCTCGCCCAAAACGTATTCGTGAAATTTTTCACCCTGACACTATTGTAGAGCCTCCCTATCTAGCTGGCTGTAATTCCTCTCAGCCGGGACATTGTTCGTGAATAGAACGCTATAGGGGCTTCAGTGCCGTTTGGGAGTCTGTGGCTAAGTACAGCTCCTACTCCATAGGGGATGCATCACAGACCAATACTAAAGGCAGTCTGTTGTTGTATTGTATTAACAGGCTATCGCTTGATAGCAAACTTGACTGCCTCAAATGCCCTGCTATTCTCTGACTTCCCAAGACCAAACAGTGTTTTTCCAAGCAATTTGTGTAACGGTTCAGCAACGGTTGCCTTGTCTTTAAAAATACTGCATAAAGTTTACCAGACCCAGGAAAGCCTGAGTTCTGTCTTGTTTTTGGGTGCTGGGGCTCTTTATCGCTTTCACTTTGCTCTCAGTGGGTGAATTTTTTGTCTATTCTATAGCCCAAAATTCAACAGATTCGACCCCAATCTGGCATTTTCTTGCTTTAACTTTCAGGCCGGACCCGAAAATGGCCAAACTTTCCTCAGCCGCTTCCCAGTTCCTTTAAATCTTCCCGATACCAACACATCATCGAATAGGGCACGACTCCTGGTAGCCTTGTAGGAGTCGCCCATCAAATTTTGAATAGCCCAGGGCTACACTCACCCGAACTGTAACCGAGTGCATTTAAAGGCACCTCGTGCGTTACAATGGTCTGGGCTTCAGCTGTGCTAGCATCCACGGGCAGTTGTTGGTAGGCTTGTGCCAAATCTAATTTGGCAAAACTTGTCCGTGCCCTAGTGAGTGCAATAAGTGTTGCACTACTGGAACTGGGTAGGCGCTTTTTGCAATGCTTTGTTCAAGGTAGCCTTGTAATCTGCACAAATTCTGATTGACCCGTCTGGTTTATGGGGTGACGATTGGCTCCCATTTAGCATGGTCAACTGGCACCAGTATCCCTGGCTGACTAATTTATCTATCTCCTATCAATTTTGGCTTGAGTGCAAAGGAACCCTCCTTGCCTTTAACCTAATGGGAGCTATTTGGGGTCTAAATTGAAGGAGATAGGGGTCCCTTGTACTTGCCTAAACGGTCCTCGAATACCTCTGCGAATTCCTCCATAGGGCATTTTGCAGGTTGCATCCGTCCGTGGATGCCAGTCACCCCATTCCCAATGCCCGAACCAGTCCAGTCCCAGCAAGCTTGGCAAGGTTCCTCGACTAACGTGATGGGCAGGGTCTTCTTGTGCTGCCCGTATTTGACCCAGACGGTCGTTGTCCTCGAACAGGGATGCGGTTGCCTGGTAATCCTGCACCCGGAGCCGTTGTTTTGTAGCTTGCGCTTGGCGAGGTGCGGCAAGGCTTTCACAAAAGTGTCCCAGGACATAATTGTGATTGCTGATCCTGTGTCTACTTCCAGTCGGCACGGCACGCCTTCAATTTTCGGGTTCGTGAAGATCTTTTCTTCTATGCGGGTAGCTGCGTGGTCTATGGTGACTGTCATTCTGTTTGACTTCGCGCTCTTCTTTCGGCCAATCGCGGTCGCCTTGCCGATCTCGCGCCTGATTGGCTGGTTTGAAATTTCGCGGAATGTGGGGTTTGCATCTCTGACTCAGAGCCGCTCTGATTGGCCGATTTGAATTTTCGCGGAAGGTTGGGGTGCTCGGCAGACTTGAGCCAGGTGCCCTTTCTCTCACACCGCAAATGGCGCCCTGAACTTACATCTTTGGCGCTGATGTCGCCCCGCAACTTCCGCATTCCTCCGGGTCTTCCTTGTCGATTTTCCGTGTAGTGGACTTCTTCCTCCTCTTCGCTGGTTGACTCACGATAGGTTTCTTCGTGGTGGACTGTGCTCGCTTTGCGCCCGCCATCGGCGTGATTTGCTTTTGTAAGGTGTCTGCTGCATGGTTGGACATCTCATGGGCTCTGGCTTCGTCCAGAGCATTTGCCAATGTCAGGTTGCTCTTGGCTAGCAACCGTCTCAAACGGATGTCTCTGACCCCCGTATAAGTTGTTCCAGCAGCTCTTCGTCCAGATCGCGGTACTGCAATGCTTGGAGGCTTGTCTCAGGGCTGCCATGTAGTCGCTGATAGACTCGCTTCTTGTTGCCTGCGCCCCAAACTCGCATCCGAACGATTTGGACGGGGCTGGTGCGAAGTGATTCTTCAGGAGGGTCTGAAGGGTCTGCCACGATACGGATTGTAGCGGTGTTGGCTCCGCCAGGGCTTCTGCGACGGCGATGACTGCGGACCCACAGTGGCTTAGGAAGTAAGCCCGTTTGCGGTTGTCGGCGACTCCCTGTAGCTCGTTTGCCTCCAGGAAACTTTCGAAACGGGTCATATAGATTCCCCATTTCTCCTGGGCCGGGTCAAACGGAGCAGGTGGCGCGTAGCCGGTCATCGCTGCATTCGCCATCACCTTGCTGGGTTTGATTCTCGTAGTGAGTTCAGCTCTGTTCTGGTACTCTGCCTCAATATCCCACCTTCGTCGCCAATGTTAAGTTTGGGTATTGACGAGGCAGGAGACCAGGTTAGTGACAACAGCTCTTTAATATAGTGTGACCCAGCAAAACTCTGGAGAAAAACCTCTCCTTATATACACTTCAGCCTGAGGCTGCATCCAATCAGAAACGAGATATTTCCCGCCTAAAACTCCCGCCAAAACTTACAGTAATACATTACAGAAACCTTTAAATTTCTAGGTTCTATCATATCGCAAGATCTAAAATGGACAGCTAACATCAAAAACATCATCAAAAAAGGACAACAAAGAATGTTCTTTCTGCGCCAACTCAGTAAGCTCAAACTGCCCAAGGAGCTGCTGATCCAGTTCTACAGAGGAATTATTGAGTCTGTCATTTGCACCTCTGTAACTGTCTGGTTCGGTTCTGCAACCCAACAAGACAGACACAGACTTCAGAGGATAATTAGAACTGCAGAAAAAATAATTGCTACCAACCTGCCTGCCATTGAGGACCTGTATACTGCACGAATCAAGAAGAGAGCCATGAAAATATTTACAGATCCCTCACATCCAGGACATAAACTGTTTCAACTCCTACCCTCAAAACGACGCTATAGAGCACTGCACACCAGAACAACTAGACACAAGAACAGTTTTTTCCCAAAGGCCATCACTCTGCTAAACAAACAATTCCCTCAACACTGTCAAATTATTTACTAAATCTGCACTACTATTACTCTTCTCATCGTTCCCATCACCAATCTCTTTCCACTTATGACTGTATGACTGTAACTTTGTTGCTGGCAATCCTTATGATTTATATTGATATATTGACCATCATTTGTGTTGTAAATGTTAAACCTTGATGAAGGTATATTTTCTTTTATGTACATTGAGAGCATATGCACCAAGACAAATTCCTTGTGTGTCCAATCACACTTAGCCAATAAAAAATTCTATTCTATTCTATTCTATTCTATTCTATTCTATTTCTACCACCTAAGAAATGACTCATTTTTTTATTTAATTTAAAAAACATTCAAGTATCAAACACCATTTAGTACATTTATTAATTGACATTTCTGGAAAAAAAACATGAGTGGCCTGGTGACCTAGAGGTGGAGCTCTCGCCTCACAATCAAGAGGCCGTAAATTCAATCCTAGGTAGAGGCAAATATTTCTCTCTTTGGGCACAATGAGAATATATCTGCTGAACAAATCTCTGCATTGGCGTCTGGAAGGGCATCCAGCCAATAAACACTCTGCTAGCTCCATTTAATTGCCCAGACTCCACCCCACAAGGGATTATGGGGTCAGTAAATGAAGATGATGATGATGATTTCTGGAAAACACATAGATAGAACTCAATTTTCTATTTTATTTTGACATCATACGTTCTTTTGTATTCAGATTTGGTCTTAGGAAAATAATGTAACATTTGGGGAGAAAAATTAATAGCAACAGGCTAGCACTGGAAACCAACATGGAGAAGACTTGCACAGCAACCATATACTTCCCCTTGGTACTCAGGTAGGTGGGTACAAAGGATATCCAGACACTGCAGAAGACCAGCATGCTGAAGGTGATCAGCTTAGCTTCATTGAAGGTCCCAGGTAGATTCCTGGCCAGGAAGGCCATCGTGAAGCAGATGATAGCCAGGAAGCCCATGTAGCCAAGAGCAAGGTAGAACATGGCAACAGAGCCTTCATTACATTGCAGGATGACCTGAGAAGACTCTGAGTACACGTCCGACTCTGGGAACGGCGGAGAGACGCCCAACCAGATGCTGCAGATGACAGCTTGGACCCCAGAGCACGAAAGTATGATAGAGTTGGCCATGCTCTTCCCTAGCCATCTTTGCACTTTATTCCCTGGTTTTGTGGCCAAGAAGGCTAACACCACCATGACAGTTTTGGCCAAGACAGTAGAAATGGCAACCGTGAAAATGTTGCTGAATGCTGTTTGCTGGACAAGGCAAGTGGTTACTCTTGGCCGGCCAATGAATAGGAATGAGATCAAGAATGAAAACAGGAGGGCGATGAGGAGGATGCAGGAGAGATCACGATTGCTGGCTTTGACCACGGGAGTTGCTTGAAATTTAATGAATACTCCGAAGATGAAACCTGTTGCCAAAACCAGGGACAAGGCAAGGGAAGTTAGGATGATCCCTAACATTTCTTGGTAAGATAGGAAAGTTTCGATTTTAGGTATACACCCATCTCGGTTGATGCTTGGATGCTGATCCACTGGACATTTCATGCATTTCTCAGCATCTGAAAAGAGCAAGATTAACATCTACCGTAAAGCAGATGTTTCCATCACATGCAGAGTTGGAATAAAACTAACGATAAGGTCGAAGAATGTGTGTGTCAGCCCCGGAGCCATTTTCCCCCTCCACTTTCAGGGCTGCCACAAAGGAGTTGAGTCAAGCTGTGGGAATGGGAGCGGGGAGGTAGAGATCGCTGGGGGATTGTAGCCAAATTAAATTCTTTCCTCTGAGAACCAAAGACTTCCCCAACAGGTGCAAGGAGGTGGGATCTGAGACCAAGGGACTCTTGGACTGCGACCTGATTGGACCATGTGATGGACTGCATGGGAGGGAAAAAGAAAATTTTACTTTTAACTAGGGGGAAACTCAAGGGGGGTTTAGATTTGGGTTTCCCAAGATTACCAATATGACATGCCTAATAAATCTATACTTTGAGGATATGCCTGCCTTGGAATTTTGGTTCCATTGGGTGTGTTGCTTGGAACCGGAGTGAAATCTAAAAATTTTCCTTACCAGTTCTGTGGGCATGGCTTAATTGGTGGGCGTGGCTTGGTGGTCAGATGACTGGGTGGGCATGGCCAATAACAATAAATAATAAAAATAAACAAAGTATAAAAAACAATAAGAGGTACCAAAAACCAACTTTCACACTTTACACACACACAACACAACACAACTAACACACACACACACAAAATACCACGTACAGCTTTCTGAGATTTTGTGTGTTTGTGTAGTTAGAATGAAACACTACAGAAACACACCAAATCTCAGAAAGCTGCACAAATTTTTTTTTTATTTTTTTTTTAAGGTTTGTGGACTTCAATTCCCAGAATTCCTCAGCCAGCAAAGCCATCCAGCATTAGTTGCTCAGTGATGAAATAGATTAGCTAAGTAACTGATTCTGTTTCGTGCCGAAAATGAAACTGGGGCTTTTGGGCTGGGAAAAAAGCCATGTGTTCAATCAGTAATCAGGTAAGTGCCATAGAATCTCTTAAAAGGAGGTTTTCTACATGTTTTTTACAGAAAACATGTTTTTTAAGGTTCTGCTGATGAGGAACTCAGGTAAGATCAGCAGAGGAGTCTTTAAAAAAAAATTTAAGTTTCAAGGCTCTGCCGATCTCAGCTGAGAGGCGGAATCCTCAAAGACTTTTTTTTACTTTTAAAGGCATGTTTCGGCTGAAGAAAAACCTGCTTTTAAAAGTAAAGCAGCTCAGCAGGGGCAGGGCGGGCAGGGCCAGGGATTTTTGCTACCGGTCCTCCGAACCAGCAGCCACCATCGCTACTGGATCGCGCGAGCCAATCCAAACCGGGAGCATTTCACCCCTGCTTGGAACCCTGACAGTGTGTAGAGAAAGGAAGTATGCAGCAACTGTTAGCAAGTTTAACCAATCTATTGCAGAAGGAGGAATGTCTATGGAGGAGATGAGATGAGGGGTGGAGAGGGGAGAGGAGAGGAGAGGAGAGGAGAGGAGAGGAGAGGAGAGGAGAGGAGAGGAGAGGAGAGGAGAGGAGAGGAGAGGAGAGAATCAAAAGTTCTCCATTTCTGCAGAGACACCAAGAAAAAATGCCAGAGGTTCACCAATAAATAAGATGAAGAAAAAGCAATGCCATTTCTCTTCTAATTCCAATTCTTGATTGGTCTCCTGTTTTTAATATCCTGCTCCCTATTTAAATTACCAGACTATTTCTTGTAACTCCCTACAAATTATACATATTAAAAGAAATTATTTTTTAAAGACAAGTTTAAAAATGCCTTTTGAAATATGCTTTCATGAGCAAGAGAGCCACGGTGGTGCAGTGGTTAGAGTGCAGTGGTGCAGGTTACTTCTGCTGATCACCAGCTGCCAGCAGTTTGGCAGATTGAATCCCACCAGGCTAAAGGTTGATTCAGCCTTCCATCCTTCCGAGGTCGGTAAAATGAGGACCCAGATTCTTGGGGGTAATATGCTGACTCTGTAAACTGCTTAGAGAGGGCTGTAAAGCACTATGAAGCGGTATATAAGTCTAAATGCTACTGCTATTGCTAAGGCAGAGGCCATGGTCTTCCCAAAAGTGTGTCTCTTTTCTCTGCTATCCCTCACCTTCCATGGAGGAGATGGTTCCTTCTGGACAAGGAAGACAATGGTAGCAACAGATGGGCTTCCCTTCCAAAACCACCTTCATGAATCCAGGACGACAGCTTTCCACACACCTGGAAGTCGGTAGGGTCTGAGGAATGAAAAGAAGTACATCCAGAAAGTGTGTGTGTGTGTGTGTGTGTGTGTGTGTGTGTGTGTGTGTGTGTGTGTGTGTATCAGTGGTGGGTTTCAAAAACTTTTACTACCGGATCTGTGGGTGTGGCTTGATGTGCGTGACAGGGGAAGGATACTGTAAAATCTCCATTCCCACCCCACTCCAGGGTTACTGCAAACTCCCCATTCCTCCCAATCAGCTGGGACTTGGAAGGCAGAGAATAGATGGCAGTCAGAATTTTTACTACCGGTTCTCCGAACTACTCAAAATTTCCGCTACCGGTTCTCCAGAACTGGTCAGAACCTGCTGAAGCCCACCTCTGGTGTGTATGTGTGTTTTTCATGACAAACTAAATATCTCATAAAGATGACATTTGGACTGTTGAGAACCTGATCAGCTGACATGAAAACTCAAAAGCAATGACAGAAAACACACACAGACCCCAAAATTGTAATCCTGTTTTTGGCCACATTTAGTAGAATAAAATAAATATTAGTCGCAGATGGTCAGCATTTCTACCTGTTCAATGCTTCTCGGGTCAATGGTAACTTTAAAATCCTGCGTTGTCTTTTTTTCTAGAGTTCCAGTTTTCATTCTCTTAATAGATTTGTTTGGAAAAACAATCCAGTTCAAAATGTCTAGGTCAGCCGTCAGATCTCCTTTCTCATCCAAATATATCCCATCTATGGAATTATTGTGAAACTGAGGGCTTTGAAGGAAAGGGTGAAGCTGGAAAGGAAAGGGAAGGAAAGGTTGAGAAAGGACATCAGAAGTGTTTGTTTGTTTGTTTGTTTGTTTGTTTGTTTGTTTGTATCTCGCCTTTATTACTTTTACAAATAACTCAAGGTGGAAAATCTATGCAATATACCTTCCTCCTCCTATTTTCCCCCCAAGAACATCTCTGTGAGGTGAGTTGGGCTGAGAGAGAGTGACTGACCCAAGGACAGCAGCCAGCTTTCATACTTAAACTTAGAGTGGAACCTTTTGGTCTATGTTGGGGTGGATCCGAACACTTCTCTCTCTCTCTCTCTCTCTCTCTCTCTCTCTCTCTCTCTCTCTCTCTCTCTCTCTCTCTCTCTCTCTCTCAAAAACCAGATTTTATTTTCGGTTTCAAACTTGGTTACAAGAGTATCAATAAACATAAGAATAATAACAATTGCTAACACCATCAGATACCAAGTAGCTGGGGATCAGTGGTGACTTGCTACCAGTTCGCCCTGGCTCAGGAGAACCGGTAGTGGCGGGAGGCTCTGCCCACCCTGCACAGAAGTGTCACATGCGTGCATGAGCGAACCCAGTAGCAAACTAAATTGAAACTCACTATTGCTGGAGATGCAGATAACTAACAATCTCAACTGGTCTCTCCACATGTCATCCTTAGTGAAGTGTGCAAACCAGCATCTGCATTTTCAGTGTCGGATGAGGAGAGCAAATCTTTCTCCTTCTGTCCTGACCACTTTTTACAGAGACACGATTGAAAGCGTTTTAACAAACTGCAACACTGTTTGGTTTGTGGCAGCAATGTGTCAAATAGAAAGTCCATACAGAAAGTGGTAAGGACAGCCAAGAAGATTATAGGAAGCTCGCTTCCTATTATTCAGGAAACTGCTTACAAGCACTATGTGCTTAGAGCTTAAAGCAGTGTTAGAGACCCCACACACCCACTTTATGGCTGGTTTCTGTTGCTCCCCTCTGAGAGGAGGTTTCAAAGTATTTCTAGCAAAACTACCAGATTCTGTAACAGCTTTGTTCCCTATGCCATCTGTCTGGTAAACTCGCAATATTTGTTTTTCTTGCCATGCACATGTATACATCCGAACTAGATTGTGTTGTTTCTATGTGTCATATAATATATGTGGGTGTATATACAGATATATATATGTTTTCTGAGGTTTTCTGGTGTTTGATGTAGGTCTTGAGTTAACAGAAATTGAGGTGTCTTGGCGAAGATCAAGTCTCATTCGTTATCTTCAGGCTTCAGCTTCGTGCTTCTTTGCTCCCAGAAGCACGAAGCTGAAGCCTGAAGATGACGAATGAGACTTCGTCGAAACGTCGCCAAGACACCTCCAATTTTACGCGGGAGAAAACCTGAATAACCAAAGACATATATATATATGTGTGTGTGTGTGTGTGTGTGTGTTATTTATTTATTTATTTATTTTGTCATATTTATGTAGTGTATATTGGAGGTGGTGACCCTTTGAGAGCTGTAAGCAATGAAATTTCATTTTAATGTATGCCGATTAGTATACATTCAAAAGTTAGTCTAAGTCTAATCATGTTTAAAGATGTAGATCAGATCAATAATTGTAAAAGACAAGAGTTTTGACGTATGCTCATGTTTCTGAAGTGGCTTTACATTTTGTAACTTCCCGCATTTTAATTGAAGAGAGAACTTTTGTAAAATCATGTATATGATTTGACAACCTGATAAGTTGTCAAAGATGTATATAGGTATTTCAAATGTATGAATAAAACAGAATTGGAAGGGACTGTAGAGGTCTTCAACTCTCTGCTCAAGCAAGAAACCCTATACCAATTGAGACAAATGGTTGTCCAATCTCTTCTTGAAAATCTCCAGCAATGGAGCATCTACAACGTCTAGAGGCAAATTGTTCCACTGATTAGTTGTTTTCAGGAAATTTCTCCTTAGTTCTAGGTTGCTTCTCTCCTTGATAAGTTTCCATCCATTGCTTCTTGTCCTGCCTTCAGGTGCTTTGGAAAATAATGTATGTTTGAAATAAGGGAGAGAGTTTTTATCTTCTTTGGTGGACTTGTAATAAAGAGATCAGATTCAAATTTTAATACAAAAGATTGCAACATGAATATAAAACTGAAACCAGACTTTCCTTTTAGTACTTCTGGACAAGGAAATTGGAAAAAAAAAAAACTTGGAACTTTGTTATCATATATGTTGACTGCAGTAAGAATTCTTTATGCACAAAAATGGAAATATATATTAATCATCACAATGGAAGAATGGATGGAAAAATAGATGGATCTTGCAGAAATGGGTCAAATTAACTGTTTTAGTAATTTAAAAAACATCTAGTTTTGTTTCTACTTGGAAACCACTTCTGGACTTTGTGATCAAGGAAAAAAAGTTTTACTTTGGGATTTGCTGATTAGATAAAGTCAGAAATGGCTGTTAGATTAAGCATGTAAACATAAATAGATGAGGCTGTACCTTATTATATCTATTCTACTGCACTGAAAAAGTTTTTAAAAATCTTTTTCTCCCTATCCCAAATAGAATAGAATAGAATAGAATAGAATAGAATAGAATAGAATAGAATAGAATAGAATAGAATAGAATAGAATAGAATAGAATAGAATTCTTTATTGGCCAAGTGGACTCAAATGTCTATACACCAATGCACAGAGTATGAGGAATAAACAGGGTGAATTAGAAATCCAAGTAAATGAGGGTAGATATGATATTGTTGCCATTACGGAAACTTGGTGGGATGAAACTGACAAATGGAACAGCTAGAGGGATATACAGCTAGAGGGATATAAATTATTTAAAAGAAATAGACCAAATAAAAGAGGAGGTGGAGTTGCACTATATATAAGAAATAACTACATCTCTACAGAAATAGAGCACAACAATGATGAAAATCATCTTGAATGTATTTGGGTCAATATAAAAGGGGTGAAAAACGATATTGCCATAGGTCTATACTATAGGCCACCCAACCAAACAGAGGAAGTAGATGAACTTTTTGCTAGTCAGCTAACTAAGGTATGTAGGAAGCACATCACAGTAGTAATGGGGGATTTTAACTACCCTGACATCAACTGGGAAACAAACTCTGCACCAAGTGGAAGATCCAACAGGTTCCTAACAAACCTAGCAGACAACTTTGTTTCCCAAAAAATAGAGAAGGCGACAAGGGGATCAGCTATATTGGACTTAATTCTCACTAACAGAGATGAAATGATAGAAGGTGTTGAAGCTACAGGAACCTTGGGGGCAAGTGACCACGCAATATTGGAATTCGACATTATACAAGTAGTAGAACAAAGTCAAACTAGAGTCTTGGACTTTAAGAGAGCTAATTTCAATAAACTTAGAGAGAGCTTGAGAAGGATTCAATGGATGAGAATCCTCAGGGGGAAAACAACTCAAGAAGCTTGGGAAATTTTGAAAAGTGAGATTATAAAAGCACAGTCTAACACAATACCAATGAAGAAGAAAAATAGTAGATCTCAAAAGAAACCAGCATGGATGCATAAAGAACTATCTGACAAATTGAAAGACAAAAAGGACAAATATAAAAAGTGGAAAGAGGGGCAAATAACTAAGGCAGAATATCAGCAAATAGCCCGAGCCTGTAAAGATGAAGTGAGGAAAGCTAAGGCTCACAATGACCAAAGGGTAGCGACAAAAGTAAAAATAACAAAAAAGCTTCTTCCAACATGTTAAAACAAGAAAAAGTCAAGGAAACAATTGGCCCATTGCTGGGAGAAAGTGGCAAGAAGATGACAAGCAACAGGAGAAAGCAGATCTACTTAACTCATTTTTTGCATCTGTCTTTACACAAAAGGAAAAACAATCCAACCTATCAAAACAGCACTACAAAAACAGATTAGAAACACAAGTTAAAATAGGGAAGAAAATGGTAAGTGAACACCTGTCTACCCTAGACGAGTTCAAATCACCAGGACCGGATGGATTACACCCCAAGGTTCTGAAGGAACTGGCAGACGTGATCTCAGAACCACTGAACTATATCTTTCAAAGATCCTGGAGCACAGGGAGCTGCCAGAGGACTGGAAAAGAGCTGATGTAGTTCCCATCTTCAAAAAGGAAAAAACAGATCCAGGAAACTACAGACCTATCAGTCTGACCTCAATACCGGGAAGATTCTGGAAAAGATAATCAAGCAACGAATCACCGAACACCTAGAAGCAAACAAAGTAATAACCAAAAGCCAACATGGGTTTGTCAAAACAGATCATGCCAGACTAATCTTATCGCATTCTTTGACAAAATGACAAAATTAGTAGACCAGAGGAATGCTGTTGATATAATTTACTTGGACTTCAGTAAAGCATTTGATAAAGTAGACCATAACCTACTACTAGATAAAGTAGAAAATGTGGGTTAGACAGCACCACCACCAGATGGATTCAGAATTGGCTGACCAACCGCACTCAACGTGTAGTCCTCAACGGAACTACATCCACATGGAGGGAAGTATGCAGTGGAGTACCCCAAGGCTCTGTTTTAGGCCCAGTACTCTTCAACATCTTCATCAATGACTTGGACGACGGGATAGATGGGGAACTCATCAAATTTGCAGATGACACCAAGCTGGCAGGAATAGCCAACACTCCAGAAGATAGGCTCAAGTTACAGAAAGATCTTGACAGACTTGAACATTGGGCGCTATCTAACAAAATGAAATTCAACAGTGAAAAAAGTAAGGTTCTACATTTAGGCCAAAAACAAAATGCACCAGTACGTATATGTGGTACCTTGCTCAATAGTAGTACCTGTGAGAGGGATCTTGGAGTCCTAGTGGATAACCATTTAGATATGAGCCAGCAGTGTGCAGCAGCTGTTAAAAAAGCCAACACAGTTCTGGGCTGCATAAACAGAGGGATAGAATCAAGATCACGTGAAGTGTTAGTACCACTTTATAATGCCTTGGTAAGGCCACACTTGGAATATTGCATCCAGTTTTGGTCGCCACGATGTAAAAAAGATGTTGAGACTCTAGAAAGAGTGCAGAGAAGAGCAACAAAGATGATTAGGGACTGGAGGATAAAACATATGAAGAACGGTTGCAGGAACTGGGTATGTCTAGTTTAACAAAAAGAAGGACTAGGGGAGACATGATAGCTGTGTTCCAATATCTCAGGGGCTGCCACAAAGAAAAGGGAGTCGGGCTGTTCTCCAAAGCATCTGAGGGTAGAACAAGAAGCAATGGGTGGAAACTGGTCAAAGAAAGAAGCAACTTAGAACTAAGGAGAAATTTCCTGACAGTTAGAACAATTAATAAGTGGAATGACTTGCCTTCAGAAGTTGTGAATGCTCCAACACTGGAAATTTTTAAGAAAATGTTGGATAACCATCTGACTGAGATGGTATAGGGTTTCCTGCCTGGGCAGGGGGTTGGACTAGAAGGCCTCCAAGGTCCCTTCCAACTCTGATGTTATGTTATGTTATGTTAAGTGTGATTGGACACACAAGGAATCTGTCTTTGGTGCATAGGTTCTCAGTGTACATAAAAGCTATAAGTGATAGGTCATGATCATAGTCATAAAAATACATTCATCATAAATCATAAGATACAAATGAAATAAAAAATCATAGTATTGTCTTTAAAAGAATAAAAAAAGGAAGTTATTACAAAACCACAGATCAGGGGAATGGAAAGGAAAAAGAAAGGAAAGATAGATTGCAATTTGGTTGAATCTGAGTTTCATTATATTTCAGGATAATTTGGTTTTTCGGAATAAGTAACCAAGGCATCCACTTACAAAAGTGATACCCGTTTGCAGAAGATACCGTACATGCCTGATGGAAAAGAAATACCTGCCAAGCCATCAGCCTTGGAGCTTCTACCTTCATGCCTCTGTGCCTCACTGATCCCTTGAATGTGGAGATGTGAGCTGAATTTAAGGCCCTTCCCACAGCCCAGATGGCACTGTAAGTGAGATAACTGTCCATAGCCAGGATCCGATCCACCTCCTCGTCCCGCAGAGCCACCAGCTCTTCTTTCTGTCGGCACCGTCTCCAGACTTTCACGGAAAAGTCATCCTCAGTGGAGGAACATGTAAAGGTTTTCTTTGCAAAATTAAATACCGAGTCAACAAAGAGATTAAAAGCATCATAGTTCGCCCATTTCCTTTTCTGTATTAGGAAGGAGAACATGCCACCAATGTATTTAACGGAAGCTTTAGCAAACATCAGTTCAAGACTGAGATCCCAGTGTGCTGTGGTGATCCAGACTTTCTCTACAATAGGTCCCTGAAAATGTTGAAGTATTGATTGTAGGATCAACATTCCAAACGGGAAGGAAATTATCTCCGAACCGTAAACGGCGACATTGACTTCTCTCCACTTATAATATTTGCTAAGGATTAAAACTAGCCGATATAGATTTAGCGGAAAGCTTTGATAGATCACTGCACAAATGCCATTCCTTAGCATCAAAGAAGACATTGTCCTCATGAACCTCTCCCCCTGGTCAGTTTCTGGCGCAATGAGACCAACCATGGTCCACTTGAAATAGAGGAGAAGCTGGACCATCCCTGGGTACTGGACTCCTTCCGCGGGGAGCATTGGGTAGAAGAAAGGAAATTGCGTTTTATCCCTCAGAATCCTGGAAGCCAAACTGTAACTGACCTGAAAAGAATTAACAGAATAGCAGAGTTGGAAGGACTCTACTTGGCCAAACTTGGAATATTGTAAGCCGCCCTGAGAATTCGGAGAAGGGCGGGATATAAATGTAAACAAAAAACAAAAAAAAAAAATATTGCATCCAGTTTTGGTTGCCACGATGTAAAAAAGATGCTGAGACTCTAGAAAGAGTGTAGAGAAGAGCAACAAAGATGATTAGGGGACTGGAGGCTAAAACATATGAAGAACGGTTGCAGGAACTCATTATGTCTAGTTTACTAAAAAGAAGGACTAGGGGAGACAGGATAGCAGTGTTCCAATATCTCAGGAGTTGCCACAAAGAAGAGGGAGTCAAACTATTCTCCAAAGCACCTGAGGGTAGAACAAGAAGCAATGGGTGGAAACTGATCAAGGAAAGAAGCAACTTAGAACTAAGGAGAAATTTCCTGACAGTTAGAACAATTAATAAGTGGAATGACTTGCCTTCAGAAGTTGTGAATGCTCCAACACTGGAAATTTTTAAGAAAATGTTGGATAACCATCTGACTGAGATGGTGTAGGGTTTCCTGCCTGGGCAGGGGGTTGGACTAGAAGGCCTCCAAGGTCCCTTCCAACTCTGTTGTTATATTATATTATATTATTACTCTACTCCAACCCTCTGCTCAGGCAAGAAACTTTATACCATTTCAGGCAAATGGCTGTCCAATCTCTTCTTGAAACCTCCAGTGGTGAAGCAGCCACAACTTCTGGAGGCAAGGCATTCCACTGATTCATTGTTCTAACTGTCAGGAAATTTCTCTTTAGTTCTAGGTTACTTCTCGCCTTCTTTAAAGATTGAATTGAAGACGATGTTCTTTTAAATGTAACAAGCAAAGTGTAATTCCTCCAATTGCCTTAATAAAACACTGCTTGTCATTTATAGCAGAACGGAATAACAGAGTTGGAAGGGACCTTGGAATCCTCTAGTGCAACCCCCTGCTCAGGCAGGAAACCTTATACCATTTCAGAAAAATGTTTTTTTTTTAATTTGCATTTATATCCCGCCCTTCTCCGAAGACTCAGGGCGGCTTACACTATGTTAGCAATAGTCTTCATTCTATTTGTATATTTATATACAAAGTCAACTTATTGCCCCCAACAATCTGAGTCCTCATTTTACCTACCTTATAAAGGATGGAAGGCTGAGTCAACCTTGGGCCTGGTGGGACTAGAACCTGCAGTAATTGCAGGCAGCTGCTGTTAATAACAGACTGCATTAGCAGTCTGAGCCACACTTGTCCAATCTCGTCTTAAAAACTTATAGTTTATTTATTTATTTATTATTTATTTATTTATTTATTTATTGTTTATATTTATATACCGCCCTATCTCCCAAAGGACTCAGGGCAGTTTACAGGCATTTAAAAGCAAATAAATACATACAAATATAAATACATATATATAATACATATATATAAATACATACAAATAAATACAATCTAAAAACAATTAAAAAACTTATTCAAGAAGCCTAACAATTAAAAATATGAAAAAATAAAAACCCAAGTTAAAACCCATAAATTAAAATCTAGCTCAGTCCTGCGCAATTATTGTGGCGATTCGGACGGGGCATCTGAGGGCGGTCTTGATGATGTTGTCTGGGATGAGTTTGACCCTGTGACTCCCGAGGACATGGACAGGTTGCTGGGTAGATTGAATGCCACCACGTGTTTACTGGATCCGTGCCCCTCCTGGCTGGTGCTGGCCACTCAGGAGGTGACACGAGGCTGGCTCCAGGGGATTACGAGTGCTTCTTTGTTGGAGGGAGTCTTTCCGGCCGCCTTGAAAGAGGCGGTGGTGAGGCCCCTCCTCAAGAAGCCTTCCCTGGACCCGGCTATTTTAGGTAATTATCGTCGTCTCCAACCCGCCGCGAAGGTTGTAGAGAGTATGGTGGCATATCAGTTTCCTTGCACCTGGAGGAAACTGTCTATCTGGACCCGTTCCAGTCCGGCTTCCGCCCGGTTACAGCACGGAGACGGCTTTGGTCGCATTGGTGGATGATCTCTGAGGCCAGGGATAGGGTTGTTCTCTGCCCTGGTCCTATTAGACCTCTCAGCGGCTTTCGATACCATCGACCATGGTATCCTGCTGCGCGGTTGAGGGATTGGGAGTGGAGGCACCGTTTATCGGTGGTTCTCCTCCATCTCTCCGACCGGTGCAGACGGTGTTGACAGGGGGCAGAGGTCCCCGCGCCGCCTCACTTATGGGGTGCCGCAGGGTTGATTCTTCGCCTTCTGTTCAACATCTATATGAAGCCGCTGGGTGAGATCATCAGTGGCTTCGTGTGAGGTACCAGCTGTGCGCTGATGACACCCAGCTGTACTTTTCCACACCGGCCACCCCAATGAAGCTATCGAAGTGCTGTCCCGTGTTTGGAAGCCGACGGGTCTGGATGGGGAGAAACAGGCTCAAGCTCAATCCTCCAAGACGGAGTGGCTGTGGATGCCGGCATCCCGGTACAATCAGCTGAGTCCGCGGCTGACTGTCGGGGCGAGTCATTGGCCCGATGGAGAGGGTACACAATTTGGGCGTTCCCCTGGATGAACGGCTGTCTTTTGAAGACCACCTGACGGCCGTCTCCAGGAGAGCTTTCCACCAGGTTCGCCTGGTGTGCCAGTTGCGCCCCTTTCTAGACCGGGATGCCTTGTGCACAGTCACCACGCCCAGTGACGCTCGTCTGACTACTGCAATGCTCTCTACATGGGGCTCCTTGAGGGGCATCCGAGGCTACAGTTAGTCCAGAATGCAGCTGCGCGGGTGATAGAGGGAGCCCTCGTGGCCCCGAGTGACACCTATCCTGCGAGCTGCACTGGCTACCTGTGGCCTTCGGGCGCTTCAGGTGTTGGTGAACGCTTTAAAGCGCCCATGGCATAGGGCCGGGTTACTTACGGGACCGCCTGCTGCTACCGAACACCTCTCACCCACCCGCGCCTCACAGAGAGGGACTCCTCAGGTGCCGTCGGGCGACAGTGTCGTCTGGCGACGCCCAGGGGAAGGGCCTTCTCTGTGGGGGCTCCCGCCCTCTGGAACGAACTCCCCCCAGGACTCCGTCAACTTCCGGACCTCCGAACCTTTCGCCGTGAGCTTAAAACTCACTTATTTATCTGCGCTGGACTGGGTTAGTTTTTTAAGTTTATGGGTTTTTAATGGGTTTTATTTCTAAATTTTAATTCTGGCCAATTTAATAAGTCTTTTAATAGTATTTTAATTGTATTTATAGTTTATTATGTATTTTTACCTGGCTGTGAACCGCCCTGAGTCCTTCGGGAGAAGGGCGGTATACAAATTTAAATAATAAATAAATACAAATTTAAATAATAAATAAATTAAATAAGTATGTTTTAAGCTCGCGGCGGAAGGTCCGAAGGTCCGGAAGCTGACGAAGTCCTGGGGGCAGTTCATTCCAGAGGGTGGGAGCCCCCACAGAGAAGGCCCTTCCCCTGGGCGCCAGACGACATTGCCTCGCTGACGGCACTTGAGGAGTCCCTCTCATGAGAGCGCACGGGTCGGTGAGAGGTATTCGCAGCAGTAGGCGGTCCCGAGATAACCCGCCCTATGCCATGGAGCGCTTTAAAGGTGGTCACCAAACCTTGAAGCGCACCCGGAAGGCCACAGGTAGCCAGTGCAGTCTGCGAGGATGGGTGTTATGCGGAGCCACGAGGGCTCCCTCTATCACCCGCGCAGCTGCATTCTGACTAACTGCAGCCTCCGGATGCCCTTCAAGGGGAGCCCCATGTAGAGAGCATTGCAATAATCCAGCCGAGACGTCACGAGTGCGTGAGTGACTGTGCACAGGGCATCCCGGTCCAGAAAGGGGCCCAACTGGTGCACCAGGCGAACCTGGTAGAACGCTCTCCTGGAGACGGCCGTCAAATGATCTTCCAAAGACAGCCGTTCGTCCAGGAGGGCGCCTAAGTTGCGCACCTCTCCATTGGGGCCAATGACTCGCCACACCGGTCAGCCGCAGATTTAGCTGACTGTACCGGGATGCCGGCATCCACAGCCACTCTGTCTTGGAGGGATTGAGCTTGAGCCTGTTTCTCCCCATCCAGACCCGTACGGCCTCCAGACACCGGGACAGCACTTCGATAGCTTCGTTGGGGTGGTCCGGCGTGGAAAGGTACAGCTGGGTGTCATCCGCATACAGCTGATACCTCACGCCGAAACCACTGATGATCTCACCCAGCGGCTTCATGTAGATAAAGAACAGAAGGGGCGAGGATCGACCCCGCGGCACCCCACAAGTGAGGCGCCCGGGGCCGACCTCTGCCCCTGTCAACACCGACTGCACCGGTCGGAGAGATAGGAGGAGAACCACCGATAAACGGTGCCTCCCACTCCCAATCCCTCCAGCCGGCGCAGCAGGATACCATGGTCGATGGTATCGAAAGCCGCTGAGAGGTCTAATAGGACCAGGGCAGAGGAACAACCCCTATATAGTGTTGGAGCATTAAGTGTTGTACCTTATGATTCTTGGTGAACTTATCTTTTCTTTTATGTACACTGAGAGCATATGCACCAAGATAAATTCCTTGTGTGTCCAGTCATACTTGGCCAATAAAACAAAAATCTATTCTGTTCTGTTCTGTTCTGTTCTGTTCTGTTCTATTCTATTCTATTCTATTCACAACTTCTGGAAGCAAGCAGACAATGTTTGATTCGAAATTGCACATAAACAAAGAAGAGGGGGTCAACTTATTTACCACAGCACTAGTGTCAAGGTTCCAGAAAAACCTCCTCTGCATAAAAAAAACTCAGAAGCCATTGTCGTTCAGAGTTCTTTACTAGCATAAGGAAACTGGCACACAATGAGTGAAATTCCAAAACTGAAACTTCCGGATTCTTTTCCCAGTTATGCAAAACCCAAGAGTCCCATCCCCCTAACCCCTTTGCCGGTCACATGGTCCAACGTTCTTCCACTTTATTCGAAACATCTTCTTGCCACTCCTTCTGCAGATGTGAACACAATCCGACCTTGACCACTTGAAGAAAGTTACCATACCCCTCAACCCCCCTTCTTCCCCTCAGGGGAAAAATGTGGCAGCGTCTGGATACCTAAGGCCTAGTATGGTTTCCAGGCCTGACAACTGACTGGGGACTGACAACTGACAACGGGACTGGCTTAAAAGTTTTATTAAATTTTAATTGGGGCAATTTATATTTTAAGATTTGTTAAATTGTTTTAAATTTCGGCCACCCTGTAATATGTTTTGTTTTAATTTTGTTTTAATGTGTATATTGTGGATTTTTTTCGGGCTGTTTTAATGTGTATATTGTGGATTTTTATCGGGCTGTACACTGCCCTGAGTCCTTCAGGAGAAGGGCGGTATAAAAATCGAATAAAATAAATAAATAAATAAATAAACTAGCAGGCTAATCAAGGAAAGAAGCAACTTAAAATTAAGGGGAAACTTCCTAACAGTGAGGACAATTAACCAGTGGAACAGCTTGCCTCCAGAAGTGGTAGATGCTTCATCACTGGAGGTTTTTAAGAAAAGACTGGACAGCCACCTACCTGAAATGGCATAGAGTTTCCTGCTTGAGAAGGGAGTTGAACTAGAATACTTCCAAGGTCCCTTCCAGCTCTATTCTGATTGATCTTCTAACAGTTCCTCTAAGAAAGACATACCTGAGGGATTTTGTAGGTGCCCAACAAGGTTGAAATTTGGATGGAGATGCCAGTCTCAGCCCCTTCCAGAACGGCCACCGTGTTTCTCTGCCGTCCACACCTGTAGTTGGGAACATTGGCCTCCCCGTCCGAAAGCAGATCCAGCAACGGATCTGAAGTCATTTCTATTTTGAAGAAAATTTGATAAATATTGTAACCCAGAGTGGTATTAGGCAAGAAATGGACATTCTTGTTGATCTCCTCAGTGGCAAAAAGGAAGGGCAGAAATTTCCAATAATGATTGGAGGATGGTCTGCATATACCAAAAAAAAAATGATGAAAATAACATACAACTTTCTTTCCTGATAATACTCTACTTTTCACCCATTCATTACAATTATTCCTCCAAACAATTTGCAAACTTCGAAAATATTATACTGGGGGAGGGGGGAATAAAAGCAATAGAAAATTTTGAATCCCATACTAGTTTTAGGAACTATTCTTACCCTACCATCACTTCAATTTCATTTATTGGTCTTCAAGCATTTTAACCCATATTGGATGGACTCTCCCTAAGTGAAGGTGGGTGATATACTTAGATCACTTTCATATTTCAGTATAGCTCTAGGATTCTGTCAAATAAGGGGATTGGAGACTAAAACATATGAAGAACGGTTACAGGAACTGGGCATGGCTAGTCTAGTGAAGAGAAAGACCAGGGGAGATATGATAGCAGTCTTCCAATATTTGAGGGGCTGCCACAGAGACGAAGGGGTCAAGCTATTTTCCAAGACACCTGGAGGCCAGATAAGGAACAATGGATGGAAACTGACCAAGGAGAGATTCAACTTAGAAATAAGGAGAAATTTTCTGACAGTGAGAACAATCAACCAATGGAACAGAAGTTGCCTTCAGAAGATGTAGGAGCTTCATTACTGGAGGCTTTCAGGAAGAGATGGGACTGCCATTTGTCAGAAATGGTGTAGGGTCACCTTCTTGGGTGGGGGGTTGGACTAGATGACTTACAAAGTCCCTTCCAACTCTGTTAATCTAATCTAATCTAAAAAATAATATTAAATTCAAAGATACTGAATGGCTTAAAAAAAACCTTTATTATTAGCTCTTGTATATTTTTCATATGTTAAATATTTGTGGAGTTGGACCAAACTTACTGAGAATGGCTCAACCTGGATGATGTTTAGAAGCTTGTAAAGACCAGATTATTCTGACAACCTCTGAGGCAGAGTGAAAATTGAGCCACATTGGATAGACATTTGTGGCTTTGTTGTTATTGTTGTTGTTTCTGGGGCTGGGTTTTGTTTTGTTCTTTTTGACTTTTCATGTTTTGTATTTTTTTTTTACTTTTAATTGTAAACTATCTAGAGTCACATAGTCTATGAATTCCAACAAACCAACTAATATAATAGAGATAGTATCCAACAAACCAACCAATATAATAAGAGATATTTGTTTCTTTAAAATGTTTCATTGTTAATAGGATGGGATGGGATGGGATGGGATGGGATGGAATGGAATGGAATGGAATAGAATAGAATAGAATAGAATAGAATAGTTCTTTATTGGCCAAGTGTGATTGGACACAAGGAATTTGTCTTGGTGCATATGCTCTCAGTGTACATAGAAAAGATACCTTCATCAAGATTCTAAAAAACATAATAGTCATAGTCATAGAATAGAATAGAATAGAATAGAATAGAATAGAATAGAATAGAATAGAATAGAATAGAATAGAATAGAATTCTTTATTGGCCAAGTGTGATTGGACACACAAGGAATTTGTCTTGGTGCATAGGCTCTCAGTGTACATAAAAGAAAAGATACCTTCATCAAGAATTCTAAAGTACAACACTTAATGATAGTCATAGAATAGAATAGAATAGAATAGAATAGAATAGAATAGAATAGAATAGAATAGAATAGAATAGAATAGAATAGAATAGAATAGAATAGAATAGAATAGAATAGAATTCTTTATTGGCCAAGTGTGATTGGACACACAAGGAATTTGTCTTGGTGCATATGCTCTCAGTGTACATTAAAAAAAAGATCCCTGGCATGAACTCTTGAATGAGAATCAAAAATATTTGCAAACTCTCTGAATGAATATGTTCTTATCTGGGATGCTTTGAAACTAGGAGTAAATTTTGGTGTGGATAAACAAGAACGGAGCTATCACATATCTGATGCAAAGAGAAAATACAGCAGTCCTCTGTGGTTGAATCAGGCCTCCTCGGAGTCCAGCTGAGCTGAGGATTGAGGTGGAAGGAAGATGTCCTTTTGCTCCTCTCTGTCTACACTCTAGTTCTGCTCATAGGACAGAAAGGAAATGGAATGAGGCAAACATTTGAAAATGAAACCTCATTTCGGACATTAATACAATTGAGCGTGTCCAGAAATATTTTACAAGAAGAGTTCTCCACTCCTCTGATCACAACAAAATATCTTATGCCACCAGACTTGAAATCCTGGGTGTGGAAAATTTAGAACTCCGCCGCTTTCGGCATGACCTGCGTATAACTCATAAAATCATCTGCTACAATGTCCTTCCTGTCGAAGACTACTTCAGCTTCAATCGCAACAATACACGAGCACACAATAGATTTAAACTTAATGTGAACCGCTCCAATCTTGACTGCAGAAAATATGACTTCAGTAACAGAGTGGTTAATGCCTGGAATGCACTACCTGACTCTGGTCTCTTCCCAAAATCCCCAAAACTATCTACTCTTGACCTCACCCCATTCCTAAGAGGTCTGTAAGGGGCGCGCATAAGAGCACCAGCGTGCCTACCATTCCTGTCCTAATGTTCCTTTTGATTGTATCCAATTCGTATGGTTATTTCATGCTTATACTTATATCTACTGTTGTGTTTGACAAATAAATAAATAAAAAAAATAAAAAAAATTGTGATTAGGTTCTAAAATTTTACTTCTCACAATGAGCTTCGTCACTTGCAGTGAGCAATAGAAGATAGAATCAGAAAGTAACTAAGCCAAAGGAGCAGATCAAGGAGAGAGAGAGCAACTCATGTTTTTGGAGAACTGGAACTGTAGACATTCATTGAAAATGGAGCGGCTCTAATGCAGCGCAGGACTTACTTAAGGAACTTGATTAAAGGACTTCGCTCAAAGCTCAATGATTCAAACCTAGTGTCCCTTGTGGAGATTATGCCGCTTATGAAATAATCTCCTGACTTGTAATGGTTGTCTGGGTCCACTTCACCCTGCTCCAGAGTCAGAAGGCATTTGGCTTTGCGTATCTCACAGGCTCCCCTTGGCCACAGAAGCAGGATCAGTTGAAGCAGTAGCAACATGATTTGAGCCTTCTCAGTGGCACCTGGTTTTTAACAAGGGATGAAGTGAAGAGATGGAAGGAAACCAAAACCTCTTCCAGGGAAGTAGCTTCAGTTCCAGTCAGAGCCCAGCCAAGAGACATAAACACGGCACCTGCCTGTCCTGAATCCGGCTCCAGAATCTCTTTCTGTCTCCAGAGTCATTTATGCATCTAGTATGGATAATATAGACTCCACCCGATTTTGCTTTGAGTCTGGTATTGATATCAGACCAATTTCTGACATGTTTGCGTGAAACGTTCTGAAGGTTTGCAGAAAGATCTCTAGGGTCCTAACATAAAGACAACAAAATCACTATAATTTGGACAATTGCAAGGAAGAGAAGCATCTGAACCCTGAATGAGTCAATAGGAGCTGCTCAAAGGGAGAATTCAAAGTTGTGGCTCCAGACTTTGAAGATGGGACAATGTGGGAAACTGGAGAATTATATACTGTACATATATGTGTGTATGTATGTAAGCATGTGTGCATGTATATATGTGTGTATGTGTATATGTATGTGTATATGTACTCTGTGTGTGTGTGTGTATTGTGTGTGTTTGTATATGTATGTAAGTGGTGGAATTCAAATTTTTTTAGTACTGGTTTTGTGGGCGTGACTTGGTGGGCGTGGCAGGGGAAGGATATTGCAAAAACTCCATTCCCACCCCACTGTGAGGCCAGACAGAGGTGGTATTTGCCGGTTCTCCGAACTACTCAAAATTTCCGCTACCGGTTCTCCAAAACCTGTCAGAACCTGATGGATTTCACCCCTGATGTATGTATATATGTGTATGTATATGTATGTACACATATATATGTACGTATATGTGTGTGTGTGTGTGTAAATATTGTATATATTTTATATTCCTTTTTTTCCCAACCGTTCTTAAATCCCATAAATAGATAGATAGATAGATAGATAGATAGATAGATAGATAGATAGATAGATAGATAGATAGATAGATAGATAGATAGGCAGGCAGGCAGGCAGGCAGGCAGGCAGGCAGGCAGGCAGGCAGGCAGGTAGGTAGGTAGATAAATAAATAAATAAATAAATAAATAAATAAATAAATAAATAAATCTGACTCCTGTTTTCTTCTATCATCTTTTCTTCTTTTTAAAATTCTTATTATCTTTAAGTCCGCTTGTAGTTTCCATGAAATAACTCCCAAAAAATCTGTATACATTTCAGTTTGTAAGGGTAATCCCCAATGTCTTGCTCAATTTTTAAATGGTCACCAAGTGCACTTCTAACTCCAGTAAAATCCATTTCAGTTGTCCTCTTAAAGAATTTGTTTGCCTTCACTAGTAATTTCTGGTTGAAGTAAAGTGTTAAAAAGTTCAAGCACTTTACTGACCCATTAGATCACATGATTCCTTTCAAGTAGTCATCTTATGCTCTGATAATCAATTTTCAAGGTTTTGTTCTTCAACTGATTAGCAAACAAGACAGATTTTTCCCACACCAAAGAGTCTTCATAATTAACTTTATAGTCTTTAAATCAGTGGTCACCAACTGAAAATTTCACCAAATAAGAAAATTTTGGCGGTCTGCAGAAAAATTATTTGTGTTTTTTATATTGCACTAAATCAGAGGGCTTCAAACTATGGGCCCTGGGCCAGATACATGCAATGAACGCTTGTGTTGCTGCAGAGAATCTCCCCCTTCGAGGTCCTTTTGTGTGGGGCGGGGGGGGGCAGAAATTCTGATTTGGGGGTCTGCTTCAGTCTCCTTGTGTGGGGCTTTGGGTGAAGGCTGGAGGGAAGCGCCGCTGGTAGCGAAGAGCCGGAGGGCCTTGTTCCAGTGGGACTGCCTCATGGCCTGGAACTGGCTGACCATCTCAGCCTGCTCGGCCTCCAGGCCCTGGCCTTGCAGTCCTGCAGGTCTTCCCTGTGCTTGGAAAGCCTATGCTCATAGTCCTCAGTGAGGTGCTTCTGCTGAGCCTCCTTCTTGGTCAGATTTGAACTGAGCCAGCTATTTTGCCAACTCTTCATCATGGTGGCTGCTTAGCTCCAAGAATTGCTTCCTGTTAGGGCCCTAAGGAGCCCAGGCAGGCAGGTGAGGAGTGACTGGGAGGGGAGGGGTGAGTAGAGGCACCCCTCCACGTGAGTGACATCTGAGTAAAGGGCCTCTGGTGGCTCAACAGACTAAAGCAGTCTGTTATTAACACAGCAGCTTGCAATTACTGCAGGTTCAAGTCCCACCAGACCCAAGGTTGACTCAGCCTTCCATCCTTTATAAGGTAGGTAAAATGAGGACCCAGATTGTTGGGGGCAATAAAAGTTGACTTTGTATATAATATACAAATGGATGAAGACTATTGCTTAACACAATGTAAGCCGCCCTGAGTCTTCGGAGAAGGGCGGGATATAAATTCAAATTAAAAAAAAAAGTTGGCCATGCCCACCCGGTCACATGACCAGCTGGCCACGCCCACCCAGCCAGTCATTAGGCAGATGGTATTAGTGGTCTGTGGGATTTAAAATTATGAATTTAATGGTCCCTGAGGTCTGAAAGTTTGGTGACCCCTGCTATAAATCACTTTCAAAAAGCATTTACAAAGTTTTCCAAACACAACTCTAAAATTACCTCTTTGCTGTATATTACAAAAGATTGCAAAAAAATAAAGTTTTTACAAAGCTGGAAAGATGTGATATTCTTTCTTTTTAAATGGACTGAAGACGATCCCACCCATTGACTGGTAAATTTGTTTCAAACATTTGTTTGTTTGTTTGTTTGTTTGTTCGTTCATTCATTTGTTCATTCATTCATTCATTCATTCAACGATAGTATTTTATTTGATGCCCCTAATATCCAGAATTTGAGGTAAAGTTCTATTCCCAGTGAATTGGAAGTTCCACCCCTTGCCATGAAGGCCTGTCTACTCACTCTTTGTTTTTGTTTTGTTTGTTTTGTTCAGTTTCCTCATCATTTGAAACTAAAGTTGAAGTGTAGATTTGTAGTATGGTAATTTCCCAAAGGTGCCTTTTTGCAAGAGATACTGGACTTCCTTGTTTTTTCTTTAAAGACGTTTCACTTCTCATCCAAGAAGCTTCTTCCTCTCGGAGTGGATGGTGGGGAATGGAAGGATTTAGACTCCTTGCAGACAGCTGGTTATTTGTATTCTTTTAGCGAGTCCTTGAGACGACTTGAAGGTTTATTTGTATCATCGGGTTCACCAAAGCAGTGAAAATGGTTATGGAGCCTTCTTGGAACTGATGAAAAGATTGTGTTGTGGACTGGATCCTATTCCTTCCCCTCACCCCAATCTGGGAAATCTCATCTCCTCTGCAGATGCATTATTTTAATATTATATAATATATATAATAATAAAATCTTATTTTTTATCTTGTCCTTCTCTAGTTTCATGACAGTTGAAATTATTAATTTATTCATTTTACACTTGGATGATTATCTTAAGTTAATCTTACATTCTTTGTATGTTTATTTCTTTCGATTTTAAATAACCTTAATTGTCCAAACAAGCATACAAACTCAAAAATCACTGCAATCAATAAATAATTATTATGAGCCTAAGAAACTACTTCATGATCAGATACCGACTTTTATCATTAAATGTTCCTTAGTATTTAGATCTGGTCTCAGGATGATAATGTAGCACTTGGGGAAGAAGATGCAGCCCAGCAGGCCAGCTCCGGAAGCCAAGATGGAGAAAACCTGCAGGGCCACCATGTATTTCCCTTTGGTGCTCAGGTAGGTGGGCAGGAAGGAGATCCAGACGCTGCAGAAGACCAGCATGCTGAAGGTGATCAGTTTGGCTTCATTGAAGGCCCCAGGCAGGTTCCTGGCCAGGAAAGCCACTGTGAAGCAAATGGCAGCAAGGAAACCCATGTAGCAGAGAACAACATAAAACATGGTCACAGAGTCTTCATTGCAGTGAAGGATGATCACTCCTGATTGGGAGTGCAGATCAAAATCGGGAAATGGAGACGAAACTCCCAGCCAAATTGCACAAATTACAATGTTTCCAGCAGAACCAGAAAGGATGATGGAGTTGGCCAAGCTCCTCCCCAACCATCTCCTCACCCTGTTCCCTGGTTTCGTGGCCAGGAAGGCCAGCACTACCATGATTGTTTTGGCTAGCACACATGACACAGCTGCTGAGAAGATGATGGTGAACATTGTTTGTCGGAGAAGGCAGGTGGCTTTCCTTGGTCGGCCAATGAAGAAAAAGGAGGACAAGAAGCAAAGCAAGAGGGAAGCCAAGAGGATGTAGGACAGGTCACGGTTATTAGTTTTGACAATGGGAGTTTCCTGGTATTTAAGGAATATGACTAAAACAAGGACTGTTGTTAGAAACAGGAGTACAGCAGAGGAGACCAGGATGATGCCCAGATGTTCCTCATAGGACAGGAAGGTTATTCTTTTGGGGATACATTGGATTCTGTCCTCAGTTGGATATTTATCATCTGGGCACTTGGTGCATTTTTCAGTATCTGAGAAAACAGTAAGTAATATTATTTTTAACATATCACATAACATAATAGCAGAATTGGAAGGGACCTTGGAGGTCTTCTAGTCCAACCCCCTGCCTAGGCAGGAAACCCTACACCATTTCAGACAAATGGCTATCCAACATTTTCTAAAAAATTTCCAGTGTTGGGGCATTTACAACTTCTGCAGGCAAGTTGTTCCACTTACTGATTGTTCTAACTATCAGGAAATTTCTCCTTAGTTCTAAGTTGCTTCTTTCCTTGATCAGTTTCCACCCATTGCTTCTTGTCCTGCCTTCAGGTGCTTTGGAGAATAGCTTGATTCCCTCTTCGTTGTGGCAGCCTCTGAGAAATTGGAACACTGCTATCATGTCTCCCCTAGTCCTTCTTTTCATTAAACTAGACATACCCAGTTCCTGCAATCGTTCTTCATATGTTTTAGCTTCCAGTCCCCTAATCATCTTTGTTGCTCTTCTCTGCACTCTTTCTAGAGTCTCAATATCTTTTTTACATCGTGGTGACCAAAACTGAATGCAGTATTCCAAGTGTGGCCTTACCAAGGCTTTATAAAGTGGTATTAACACTTCACGTGATCTTGATTCTATCCCTCTGTTTATGCAGCCCAGAACTGCGTTGGCTTTTTTGGCAGCTGCTGCACACTGCTGGCTCACATCTAAATGGTTGTCCACTAGGATTATTTTTATAGTCTCTCCATTCACATTCCAAGAAAGACCTTCTTTGGATGACAGGCGATACTGAGAGACAAGAAAGCCATAGTAATTTCAGTATATTTCAGTAAACTGAAATATAGATATAGACATAGAAAGATTTTTTAAAAATTCTGGTTGCCCATCTTAAACCAAAAGTAGGCAGCTTACAGTCCAGATAAAAAAACACAAAATATATGACTATCAAAATATCAACAACAATAAATAAAATCCAAAAGAGAAATAATTGAGGCCAAAACTACCCTTCACTGAGGCTATATACCTTGTTGTAATCACTTCATTCTAATGATCTTAATAAATATTGACTGCGACTTCTGGTTTGGCTCCGCTTCGTGGAGAAGCAGCAATGATTAGGCTGCTAACTCCCTAGTCTGTAGAGCTGTCAGGACATCATAAATCTTGGTCCAACAGCTTGGAATTCTCTCCCTCGGGCAAAGAGGGAGAGATGAGCATTCAGGCTGAAGTTGAGACACCCAAATAAGCTTCTGAGGCTTGCGGAGAGTTCTCCTTCCATAGCCTGATAAGCTCCTGGCTGGGGGAGGCATCTGCCTTTATGGCAGACAAACGAAGCGTCCAATTTCCACGGCAGGAATTGATTTATGATGGATTGTAACGTGGATGGAGCAGAAACTGGAGTTCTAGCACTTGTTTGTAAGAAGACTGCAAGCCCCTGAGGATATATTGAAGCCCCTGAGGATATATTGAAGCCCCTGAGGAAATTGAAAGACAAAAAGGACAAATATAAAAAGTAGAAAGAGGGGCAAATAACTAAGGCAGAATATCAGCAAATAGCCCAAGCCTGTAAAGATAAAGTGAGGAAAGCTAAGGCTCACAATGAACAAAGACTAGCGACAAAAGTAAAAAATAACAAAAAAAGCTTCTTCCAACATGTTAAAAACAAGAAAAAAGTCAAGGAAACAATTGGCCCATTGCTGGGAGAAAGTGGCAAGAAGATGACAAGCAACAGGGAGAAAGCAGATCTACTTAACTCATATTTTGCATCTGTCTTTTCACAAAAGGAAAAAACAATCCAACCTATCAAAAACAGCACTACAAAAAACAGATTAGAAACACAAGTTAAAATAGAAGAAAATGGTAAGTGAACACCTGTCTACCTAGGCAGTTCAAATCACCAGGACGGATGGATTACACCCCAAGGTTCTGAAGGAACTGGCAGGCGTGATCTCAGAACCACTGAACTATATCTTTCAAAGATCCTGGAGCACAGGAGCTGCCAGAGGACTGGAAAAGAGCTGATGTAGTTCCCATCTTCAAAAAGGAAAAAAACAGATCCAGGAAACTACAGACCTATCAGCCTGACCTCAATACCGGGAAGATTCTGGAAAAGATAATCAAGCAACGAATCACCAAACACCTAGAAGCAAACAAAGTAATAACCAAAGCCAACATGGGTTTGTCAAAAACAGATCATGCCAGACTAATCTTATGGCATTCTTTGACAAAATGACAAAATTAGTAGACCAGAGGAATGCTGTTGATATAATTTACTTGGACTTCAGTAAAGCATTTGATAAAGTAGACCATAACCTACTACTAGATAAGGTAGAAAAATGTGGGTTAGACAGCACCACCACCAGATGGATTCGTAACTGGCTGACCAACCACTCAACGTGTAGCCCTCAACGGAACTACATCCACATGGAGGGAAGTATGCAGTGGAGTACCCCAAGGCTCTGTTTTAGGCCCAGTACTCTTCAACATCTTCATCAATGACTTGGACAAGGGGATAGATGCGGAACTCATCAAATTTGCAGATGACACCAAGCTGGCAGGAATAGCCAACACTCCAGAAGATAGGCTCAAATTACAGAAAGATCTTGACAAACTTGAACAGTTGGCGCTATCTAACAAAATGAAATTCAACAGTGAAAAAAGTAAGATTCTACATTTAGGCAAAAAAAACAAAATGCACCAGTACCGTATATGTGGTACCTTGCTCAATAGTAGTACCTGTGAGAGGGATCTTGGAGTCCTAGTGGATAACCATTTAGATATGAGCCAGCAGTGTGCAGCAGCTGCTAAAAAAGCCAACACAGTTCTGGGCTGCATAAACAGAGGGATAAAATCAAGATCACGTGAAGTGTTAGTGCCACTTTATAATGCCTTGGTAAGGCCACACTTGGAATATTGCATCCAGTTTTGGTCTCACGATGTAAAAAGATGTTGAGACTCTAGAAAGAGTGCAGAGAAGAGCAACAAAGATGATTAGGGACTGGAGGCTAAAACATATGAAGAACGGTTGCAGGAACTGGGTATGTCTAGTTTAATAAAAGAAGGACTAGGGGAGACATGATAGCTGTGTTCCAATATCTCAGGGGTTGCCACAAAGAAGAGAGTCGGCTGTTCTCCAAAGCACCTGAGGTAGAACAAGAAGCAATGGGTGGAAACTGATCAAAGAAAGAAGCAACTTAGAACTAAGGAGAAATTTCCTGACAGTTAGAACAATTAATAAGTGGAACGACTTGCCTGCAGAAGTTGTGAATGCTCCAACACTGGAAATTTTTAAGAAAATGTTGGATAACTATCTGACTGAGATGGTGTAGGGTTCCTGCCTAGGCAGGGGGTTGGACTAGAAGGCCTCCAAGGTCCCTTCCAACTCTGTTGTTATGTTATGTTATGTTATATTTGCTGCGAAGATAGGAGAGAAGAAAGCAAATGGTGGTTTTGTGGAATGTGTGTACTGAAAACGAAAGTTAAAGAAATGCTTACTAACAGCTAGTGTCGAAATAGAAGATAGAAGATATATAGGAAGATACTGACTAAATGGAAGAAACGAGAATTTTATGATTTATATTTTTTCTTCTTCTTTGGGATTATAGTGATTTAGAAGAAAAGTTTTTTGAATTTTTCTTTTCTAATTTTTTTTTCTTGGTCCGTTATTAAGTTATATTTTTTTAAAAAATGGCTTTTAAGCAAATAGTGCCAAAAGTCATTAAAAACTTTGAAATTTCTTAGTTCAGATTCAAAAATTAAAAGAAGAAATCAAAAAGGAATTAAGAAATTCTTTACAGGAGTTTTTGGAGAGTCATTTTTTAGAAATAGATCAAAAATTTGATGAAATAGAGAAAGAGATGTTGGATTTTAAGGAAGTGGTGGAAGAGCAGAAGAGGGAATGAAAATGGTAAAGGATGCAATTGCAAATATTAAGCTCTTGTATTCAGATGGAGGATCTTGCAGAAATTAATAAAGCTAATTTAGAGTTGCAAAGGAAAATAGAAATTCAAAAAATCAAAACAATCGGAACTTAGATAATAAGATGGAAGATATACAGGCAAAGGTAGATAGGGCAGATGAAGAAAGAGTAATATTACAATATAGATTAATGGAATATGCTATAAGGGTGAGGGGTTTGAAGCAAAATAGGAAGGAAAATTTAAAAGAGATTTTTACGCAAGCCTTTGCTCAGATAAAGGGTGTGGAGCCGGAAGATTTTGAGATTAATATTGAAAGAATTTATCGTGTTAATTCTTGGTGGGCAAGACAAAATAGAGTACTGAGGGATGTGGTTATTTATTTTACAACTAAAAAGGTTAGGTATGAAATTTTGCAAGCCTTTTATAAAAATAAATTTCAAATATTGGGACAAGATATAAAAATGATGAAGGAAATTCCTCCTAAAATGTTAAGAAAGAGAAGAGAATTTGCTTTTTTAGTGGATGAGTTTAAGAAACATCAGATATATTTTAGATGGGAAGTTCCAATGGGTTTGTCAGTGAATTTTAGAGGCAGAAAGTATTTTCTTAATTCAGTTATGAAAGCGAGACATTTTTATATTAATGTTTTAAAGAGTGGGAATCCTTTGTTGTTAGATGCTAAGTTAATTGGTTTGGAAATGATGGAAAATAGAATGGGAGAGGGGAGGAATGTTTAAGATGTGAATATGATGATTATGGTTAATTTTTGGAATTGATTTGTTTAGGATATAAATTATAGGATTTTTATTATTTGCTATTTGTATGGTATAAATCTATGGGATGATATTATTTAATTGTGACGAATAGAAAGTGAAATTTATGAATTTAGATAATGTGGATGTAATGATTTTAACTGTTTACTGTTATATTGTGGATGTAGTTTAAATGTTGTTTTAATTGAGTAGTATTGGAAGATTCGATATTAAATGTTATGACAATTGAAGAAATATATAAGTGATGAAAATTTGAATTTGAGAAGCTGGATTGTAATTTAAGAAATGGACTTATGAAACTTGAAGGAATATACAAGTGGGTGAAAAAAAAATTGAATTTTAGAAGATGGATTAATTTTTAAAATGGACTCTAAGAAGAACGGATATTAAATGTTATGGCAACTGAAGAAATATATAAGTGATGAAAATTTGAGTTCGAGAAGATGGACTGTAATTTGAGAAATGGACTTATGAAATTTGAAGGAATATATAAGTGGGGAAAAAAATTGAATTTGAGAAGATGGATTAATTTTAAAAATGGACTGTAAGAAGAAGTAATATGTGAAGTTGGTATTGCTTCTTTTCTTTTTTTTCTTTTTATTATTCTTTCCTATCTCTTTATTTTTATTGTGAGGGGATCTAAAGTTTTAAATTTTTAAAGGTGGGAGGTTATGTATATTTTGTATACTTTAGCTTGTGATTGTTGGTCATAATACCCGGTATTTGCTCTGGGAAGTCTGGGGGAAGAGGAGGAGGGGAAGGGGAAATGATACATGGATTGATTATTAATGTACAGTAATTTTTGAAGATATGAAAATAAAATTTAAAATGATATTGGGGATGCTCGATTGCCATTTCAGAAATAAAAGAAGAGAGAAGTAGAAGGAGGGAAGAAAGTAGGTAGGAAAGAGTAGAGAAGGAGGAGGGGAATAAGAAGGTTAGATAGGGTAAGAAGGGAGGAGTGGAGAAGGAGGAGAGGAAGTAGTAAAGCGAAGGAGATGAAGGATGTGAAAGTAGTAGAGGGTAGAGAGGGAGGTTGTGAAGAAAGGAAGTGGCAATCGGGCAGGTCTGAATCAGTAATAAATGAAAATTAATGATTAATGATGGATAATAGTTTGCACATAAATATGATGTTGGAAAATGGAAATAAAAATTATTTATTAAAAAAAAAAAGAGCACAAAAGTGCCTACCGTTCCTGTCCTATTGTTCCCTTTCATTATATCAAATTAATACTTGTGCTTATATATATACATATTTTAGCCTATATTTTATACATATTTTAGCCTATATATTTGTTTATATGATGTGTTGTTGTTTTTATATCAATGTTTGCGTATACTGTTGTGACAAAATAATAATAATAATTTTAAAAAAAGTCACCCCAAAAAAAAAAATATTGACTGACTGACTGACTGACTGAGATATCTTTTGGCCTGTAAGATAAAATTGGTTTGGATGAGCAAAACCCATTGACCTGAAAGTTTCAAAGAATTTAGATAGTAAACATGGAAGGAAACTTCCAAGCTGACAAGTAGAAAAGATACTTCCTTTAGCAGAACTGCCATCAGTTGGCTTGTCATCGAGGCAGCTCGGGAGTTCCAGGCTTCCATGACGGCCTTGGACCTGATTCGAGTAAATGATGGCCCTCGCTGGGAGGCATGCTGGATCTGATTTATATCTCTGGACAGTGGTTAAATGATCTGGTATTAGATGATTTAGTAACAGAACCAATGTCATGGTCGGATCATTTTCTCCTTCGCCTAGACTTCGAACCGCCATTCACCATCGCAGGGAGACGGAACTATACGGTGGTTCCGTCCCAGGCGCCTGATGGACCCTGAGAGGTTCCAGACGGAGCTTGGGCCATTCCCTGAGGATCTGGCCCACGGCACGACTGAGGAACTGGTGTGGCCTGGGAGCGGGCGCGGGCCCTGGACCGTGTCGCGCCTTTGCGCCTCTGACCCAGCGTGATCTCGTCCGGCCCCTTGGTTCTCCGAGGCTGAGGAGATGAAACGCCGGAGAAGACGCCTGAGAGCACCTGGAGGTCCAGTCGCTCCGAGCTGATCGGACACTAGTTAGGACCTATTCTAGGACCTACCTAGTGGCAATGAAAGCAAGGCACTCCTCGCCTCCACCCTCATTGCGTCAGCAGATAACCCGCCGCGCCCTGTTTCGGGTGACCCGCTCTCTCCTACATCAGGAGGTGCGGGATGACCCTTTGCAGGGACGAGCCGAGGAGTTTAGTGGTTATCTATACGATAAAATCGCTCAGCTGAGGGACGGTCTGGACCGAATTTGGGGTGATCCTTGTTGAGCATATTTGGGGTGAGTTTGACCCTGTGGCTCCCGAGGACGTGGACAGGTTGTTGGGGAGGCTTCACGGCACGACATGTTTACTGGACCCGTGCCCTTCCTGGCTGGTACTGGCCACTCAGGCGGTGACACGAGGCTGGCTCAGAGGATTATCAACGCTTCTTTGTTGGAAGGTTTTCCTGCCGCCTTGAAAGAGGCGGTGAGACCCTCCTTAAGAAGCCCTCTTTGGACCCAGCTATTTTGGGTAATTATCGTCCAGTCTCCAACCTTCGCTTTGTTGCGAAGGTTGTAGAAGAGTGCCGTGGCACGACAGCTGCTAACACCTGGATGAAGATGTCTATCTAGACCCGTTCAGTCCGCTTCCGACCCGGATACAGCACGGAGACAGCTTTGGTCGCATTGGTGGATGATCTCTGGAGGGCCAGGGACAGGGATATTCCTCTGCCCTGGTCCTATTAGACCTCTCAGCGGCGTTCGATACCATCGATCATGGTATCCTGCTGCCCGGTTGGGGGATTGGGAGTGGGAGGCACCGTATATCGGTGGTTCTCCTCCTATCTCTCCGACCGGTCGCAGACGGTGTTGACAGGGGGCAGAGGTCGACCGCGAGGGCCTCACTTGTGGGGTCCCACAGGGGCCGATTCTCTCGCCTGCTGTTCAACATCTACATGAAGCCGTTGGGTGAGATCATCAGTGGTTTCGGGTGAGATACCAGCAGTACGCTGATGACACCCAGCTGTACTTTCACCCGGACCACCCCAATGAAGTTGTCGGGTGCTGTCCTGGTGTTTGGAAGCTGTAGGTCTGGATGGGAGAAACAGGCTCAAGCTTAATCCTCCAAGACGGAGTGGCTGTGGATGCCGGCACCCGATTCAGTCAGCTGCAGCCGCGGCTGGCTGTTGGAGGCGAGTTACTGGCCCCAAAGGATAGGGTGCGAACTTGGGTGTCCTCCTGGATGATCGGCTGTCGTTTGAAGACCATTTGACGGCCGTCTCCAGGAGGGCCTTCCACCAGGTTCGCCTGGTTCGGCAGTTGCGCCTTCCTTGATCGGGATGCCTTATGCACAGTCACTCATGCGCCGTTACCTCTCGCTTGGATTACTGTAACGCTCTCTACATGGGGCTTCCTTGAAGTGCGCCGAGGCTTCAGTTAGTCCAGAATGCAGCTGCTGGGTTATAGAGGAGCTACGCGTAGCTCCCATGTAACACCGCTCCTGCGCAGACTGCACTGGCTGCCTCTGGCCTTCCGGGTGCACTTTAAGGTGTTGGTTATGACCTTTAAATCGCTCCATGGCTTAGGACCTGGGTACTTACGGGACCGCCTGCTGTTACCACACGCTCCCACCGACCCGTCGCTCCCATAGAGAGGGACTTCTCAGGTGCCGTCCGCCAAACAATGTCGGCTGGCGGCCCCAGGAAGGGCCTTCTGTGGGGCTCCACACTCTGGCGAGCTTCCCGGGTTTACGCCAAATACCTGACCTTCGGACATTTCGTCGCGAACTCAAGACTCATCTTTTTATCCGCGCGGGGCTGGCTTAAATTGGGATTTTAATGTTAAATTTATTAATTTTAAACGGGGTTTTTTAGTATGGTAAATTTTAATCACTGGGCTAATTTAAATAAGTTTTTTAAATCGTATTTTAAACTTGTATATTGTATTGTCGGTTTTATTATGCCTGTACACCGCCCTGAGTCCTTCGGGAGAAGGGCGGTATAAAAATCAAATAAAATAAATAAAAATAAATAAATAAATGACCTGAGTTTAACTCATAGAATCATCTATTGTAATGTTCTTCCTGTTAAAGACTACTTCAGCTTCAATTGCAACAATACACGAGCACACAATAGATTTAAGCTTAATGTTAACCGCTCCAATCTTGATTGCAGAAAATATGACTTCGGTAACAGAATTGTTAATGCTTGGAATACACTACTTGACTCTGTGGTCTCTTCCCAAAATCCCCAAAGCTTCAACCAAAAACTGTCTACTATTGACCTCACCCCATTCCTAAGAGTTCTGTAAGAGGCATTCATAAGAGCACAACAGTGCCTACCGTTCCTGTCCTATTGTTACCTTTCATTATATCCAATTAATATAATTATTACATACTCATACTTATATATATCTGTTATCTGTTTTTAAATGCCTGTAAACCGCCCTGAGTCCTTTGGGAGATAGGGCGGTATATAAATATGAATAATAAAATAAATAATAAATAAATATATGCTTAAATATTGTATAGTTATTTCATGCTTATGACTATATATACTGTGTGACAAAATAAATAAATAAATAAAAATAAAATAAATAAATGCTGGTGAAATAGAATAGAATAGAATAGAATAGAATAGAATAGAATAGAATAGAATAGAATAGAATAGAATAGAATTTTTTATTGGCCAAGTGTGATTGGACACAGAAGGAATTTGTCTTGGTGCATATGCTCAAAGTGTACATAAAAGAAAAGATACCTTCATCAAGGTACAACATTTACAACACAAATGATGGTCAATAAGACTAAATAAGACTAAAGATTACTGCCTGGTTTCTAGAATTATAGTGAGGACAAGGGGAGACGACGTCATGAGAACATGTCACTGTTAAGTCAGGCATTTTTGCTGCAGCCCACAGGACACGAGTATGAGCCCTGTGTGGGAAAGGGATATTTCTAAGGCCAAGTGAGGTATTTAAAGACAAGGTCCTTTCCATTCAAAAATTAGTTTTCTTGTTAGTCATTATTTGTGTCCAACTCTTTGAGCCAAGAAGAACCATAGCACTCCAGGACACCCTGTCGTCCACTGCCTCTCAAAATTAGAACTACAATTATAGTGAGGACGAGTGGAGATGACAAGTCATTGTGGTTCCATTTTGATTGAACACCTTGAATGACCTTCCTAGGAACAGGAGGCCTATCCCAGTGGGGTGAAACAGAGGGATGAATAACTCTGGTCAGATATGGGCTCTTTAAAAATATCAGAGGATCCTCTTTCAGAGGATATTAACACCAACCATAGAGACAGAGAAAAGTTGCCAATATTTTCAACCACCTTGTTGAGCAACTGTAACCGTGAAAGAGCATCTTGGTCGATAATAAGCCTCTGTTTTTCAAAACTCCCCTGTTTCTCTTTGATGGAATCCTCCTTGAGGAAAAGCAACCAACTTATGATATCCAGATCTGCTGCTACATTTCCACTTTGGTCCAAGTACAGTTTCTCCCAGGAAAAATTGCAAAACTCAGTCTTCTTCAGAAACGGATGAAACTAGAATTGAAACATCAAGGAATTTTGAAAGGAACCTGAAACATTCTAAAAGGAGGAGCAATTTTAAAGCTGAGCTAGTGAATAAGAGATGTTCAGTCTCGACTTCACTATTTGTCTGAATAGCACTAGCACTTAGACTTATATACCACATCACAGTGCTTTTACAGCGCTCTCTAAGTGGTTTATAGAATGAGCATATTTCCCCCAACAATCTGGGTCCCCATTTCACCAACCTTGGAAGAATGGAAGGCTGAGTCAACCTTGAGCTGGTCCGGATCAAACTCCTGGCAGTGAGCAGTGAGTTAGGTTAGTCGGGTTAGGTTAAAGAAGAAGGAAGAAGGAAGAAAGGTTAGGTTAGGTTAGGAAGGTTAGGGAAAGAAGGGAAGGTTAGGAGTTAGGGTTAGGTTTAAATGTCAGCAAAATGCAAAGAAACAGCTCTGAAAGTCTTTAACTGGATTCGTGCAGTGAGCAAGGATTAGGCTAAATGCTCGCTGGCCAAACCTGACGGTTTTTTGTAGAACAATGGTTCCCCTACATCAGGACTGGATTTTTTTCTAAATAGGAACTAAATAGGAACATTTTTCTAAATGATGGATCCTTGTCAGGACCCCATATCTGCCATGGCTGTAGCCTTGGAGCCCCCAATCTCTCTTCCTTCTCCATTTTTCTCCTCCTAGATATTGAGGAATATACAAGATTCAAGACATGGGCCAGAGTCTTAACAACACTATAAAAATGGTGATCATTTTTTATCTGAACTCTATTCTTTTTCTCCTGCATGTCCAGTGGTGCTATCTGGGTGCATCGTCTCCGGCCCTTGACAGAAAGGACATGCTTCGAAAAAGAACAGCGAAAAGACTGGTCTTCAAATTTTAAAAAGATTGGGTTGAAAAGCCTCATCATTCGGCCATTCTCTTTCCTGAAAAGCAAAGGCCCAAATGCTATGGATATATTTGAAAAATGAATTTCTTCTGAATGTCACTTGGGCCACAATTGTGGTGATCCACACTTTCCCTTCAATTGGTCCTGACAAACCTTCAATTGTTAAATGGATGCGGCGAATTCGATCCCAAATGGAAACAAATTCTATGAAGTGAACAAAGAAATTGACTTGTTTCCACTTAGAAATGGCACGTCTGAGAGGTTCTGTATCTCTAGTCATTGAGAAGTGTTGTGAGATAACAACACAAATTCCATTTCTCACAAGCATAGGAGTGAAGGTTCTCATGAAATTCTCTCCCTCCTCTGTGTCTGTTGAAAAGAGACCAATAAAAGTCCAACTGAAATGGACGAGGAGTTGGACAATTCCAGGATACTGGATCTCATTTTGGGGGAACATCTGATGGAAAAAAGGCATTTTATCACTCAAAGCCTCCGAAACAATTTCATAACTGATCTGAAGAAGCAATGAAGAATGGGGAATTACGTTTAGATCATATCAAGTCCAAAATGTAAGCTTATAATACATTCAGTGTGGTTCTCAGAAACATATTAGAATAGTTTATTGTTATTAATTCTTAACTCACATCAAGATAAAGAATAGAAAATGCAGAATACTACCAAGATTGAATATAATCATTTGTCTAATCTGGGATCGAAGATACTGCTCTTTCTCTTTTCTAATAAAATAGTCATGCAGATAATAGACGTGCTATGTTTTCTACCTCTAGAGCACTCCAAATGAAAATCAGTTCATTTTAGAGATTTGCTTAAATGTTCCCTATTTAACATTGTGTCCAGCTGCTCAACTCTTGCTCAAGTAAATGTTTAGGCATCCTCCCCGCTGTGGATCCCAATCCCTAATCAGGAGGAAGGCCATGGTGAAAAGCAGCTCATGAATTCAATAGAAAAGATATGATTGAATCTATTACCCACCCACCAACAACCTGCTCACTTTGCCAGATAGAGAAACACAAGAACAAACCTGTGGGACTTTGTAGGTGCCTACGAATGTTGACATCTGAATGGAGATGTCATCAAGAGATCCATCAAGAACAGCCATCAGGTTGTCCTTCTTTCCACAACTGTAGTTGGGAATTTTGGCTTCTCCAGTTGAGAGCATGTCCAGCAAGGCATCTGAAGTGCCAAGGGTGTTCATATAATTGTCATGGATGTTGTAGCCGAGTGTGAGAGTGTACAAAAGCTGAGATTTCTTGTTGACTTGTTGAATGGCAAAAATGAAGCATAGGATTCTTCCTGGATCAGTAAATAATCTACTGTAAAAAATGTTCATGGTAACATCATCTCTAACAACAACAACAAAATATATTTTTATTTATTCCTCTTTCTCTCCACAAGCCCATTCAGTCTTAAGCCAAAAGTGTCCAACATAAGAATAAATTTATAGTCACCCATCACCGTTTAATTGTTATGAGTGTTCAGAAGGTGGGATGGAGATTTAATATATAAAATATATCATTATTCGTAATAGTGCTCATTTTTAATTTGTGCCATGACCAAGATTCAAAATCATTCAATCATTAAAACAGAATCATCAGCAAAGACAACTTATAAATGAACCAGAAAAGCAATTCTAAAAACAAGCCATCCTCTATTCCAAACTAGGGTCAGGCATCGAATATCAATGAATGGTTATAAAATTAGGGAAATAGGTTGGGCAGAGAAAACTACAAACTTTTCAAGAAGCTAGTTGTGATTAACTCAGGATTGCACAAGAGAGGAAAATAATGTATACTTTGGGGAGTTGGTTTGCCCCGACTTTGGATTTGGGTCTTTTAAAATAAGACCTAAGAGAGAATCCATGGAAATCCAAATGATTCAAGAAATTAAACAGGTCCTGCAATATAGGAGTAACTGAAAGAAAAGAAGAAGAGTGCTAGGACTGCACATGGAAGGAATGCAACTCCATCACACTGAATGACTTACGAAGGAGCTCGAGTATAAGGAGCTGTGTTGAAAGACAGCGTCATATGTGGCAACAGAGACTATACTAATGAGATGGTCTCCTGGCCTGTAATAGCTCCGTAGTTTCCTTCCCTCATGTTCCTCCAAACTCAGCAGGCACTTCATTCTCAGCTTCCCAGAGACTGGCTGGGACATCAGCAGCAGCAGAAGCAGAAGGAGGAGGTCCATAATCCATGGGGCTGAATCAATCCCCTTCCTGTTTCTAAGAAAGAACAAGAGCATTCAAAGCATTCAAATATGGAAATGAGAGCGACTTTCTTGACTGAGAGAGAGATAAACAGAACTTTATTTATTTATTTATTTAGTCACACAGTATATATGAGCGTAAGCATGAAATAACTATACAGTATATAAGTATATATATGGGTATGTAATAACTAAATTAATTGAAGCATATATATAAGTATGAGTATGTAATAACTATATTAATTGGATATAACGAAAGGAAACAATAGGACAGGAACGGTAGGCACTCTTGTGCTCTTATGCACGCCCCTTATAGACCTCTTAGGAATGGGGTGAGGTCAATAGTAGACTGTTTTTGGTTGAAGCTTTGGGGATTTTGGGAAGAGACCACAGAGTAGGGTAGTGTATTCCAGGCATTAAAACTCTGTTACTGAAGTCATATTTTCTGCAATCAAGATTGGAGCGGTTAACATTAAGCTTAAATCTATTCTGTGCTTGTGTATTGTTGCAATTGAAGCTGAAGTAGTCTTTGACAGGAAGGACATTGTAGCAGATGATTCTATGAGTTAAACGCAAGTCATGTTGAAGACGGCATAGTTCTAAATTTTCTAAACCCAGGATTTCAAGTCTGGTGGCATAAGTGGAGAACTCTTGTAAAATATTTCTGGACACACTCAATTGTATTGATGTCAGAAATGTGGTATGGGTTCCAGACAATCAGACAGACTTCACCTGGAAAGGAGAGAAAGGAAAGGTGCATTCAAGAAGCACAGTCCCTGAATGTCCCAAAATTTGTGCCACACAGAGTGTGACCTGAGACATTTATCCTTTTCTGATGCAAGTTGCTTCGGTCTGATGTTTACATCAAAGGCGATCGCTGGAGGAATATCAGGAGAGATCTCACAGACCAGGATTTTAATAATTACTGTAAGAAGCAACATCTCCTCTGGGGATCCTGAACTATTCTGGGCCTCCATGTGTGGAGGAGAAACTGGAGAAAAGCATAGTGAAAAATTATAGATATATCCCTAGAGGGCACTGAAGTGATTGTGGTTCTTCCTTTCTGGACATGTCTAGAAAGTGATGCTGAAGAAAGATAGTTCAACACCCGGGAAATTAGGTGTTGTCCTTCAATGTACTCTCTTGTCTCCAGAGACTCCTGGGGAAGGTCACCCAGAGCTATAGAGTTTGGTTCCACCTTAGTGTCAGACCTGGAAGCCATCTTTTACATTTGGGCCTTCAGGCCTGCCACTTTTTCAACTGTAGGAAAATGGGAGGGGGGATTGCATAGAGCAGTGGTCACCAAGAAGAAAATGTTGGTGGTCCGCGGTGCACCCAGGTGGAAGAGCGGCTCCGGGATAAGCAATGGCCAGTCCTGTGACTAGAGCTCTGGAATATGGAACTGGCCAGGCAGCTCATGGTGGGGCTGTAAATCTCCGCTGTAGAGGGAGGTTCGTGCAACTTGCAACTTTGTAGCGCAGCCCTCGCCGGCCAGAATGAGGTAATGGTGCAAGGGGGGGAGGCGGTGCAGGTGGGCCGAAGTAACGAGTGGTGGGATCCCCGGGCTACTTCTTCCCCCTACTGTAGCTTCCTGTCAGCGGAACCCACCAATGGCTATCCCCGCCACTCACCCTCCCTTCCCAATCACTCCTCGCCTTGCAAGGGGAGGGTGAGGGATGGAGATTCACTCCATATTCCAGAGCGGAAGTGAAGCTTCATGTCTTGCTGAATCTTGCAGCCATTTCTTCTCACCCTTGTTGGTGCCCCGCACACCTCGGTCTCTCAGGGAGATGCTTGACTTCCCCTCAGCCCGAAGACACTGGCTGGCCCATGAGATGAGAGAGAGAAAGAGAATGACAGAATTAGAGAGAGAATGAAAGAGAGAGAATGAGAGAGAGAGGGAGGGAGGGAGAGAAAGAGAATGAGAGAGAATGAGAGAGAGAGGGAGGGAGGGAGAGAAAGAGACAGAGAGAGAATGTGAGAGAGAATGAGAAAGAGTGGAAGATAAAGAGAGAGAGAAGGCGGGAGAGAGAAAGACAGAATGAAAGAGAGAATCAGAGAGAATCAGAATGAGAGAGGGGGGGCAGAGAATGAAAGAGAAAGAGAAAAAGAGACAGAATGAAAGAGACACAGAATGAGTGAGAGAGAGATGGAGAGAGAGACAGTGAAAGAGAGAGAAAAAGAGAGACAGAATGCATGAAAGAGAGAGAATGAGAGAGAGAGAGAGAGAGAGAGAAAGAGACAGAGAAAATGAGAGAGACAGCTAGCCCTGGCTGGGTTCCTAACCACAGCCAGGCTGATATGCAGCCGGTATAGCTTTGTGCCTCTATTCATGCATTAAGCAAAGCTCAAAAAAAGTTGGGAAACCAGCCATTTTGGCTTAGAGGGCTGCGCCGCCCCGCAATCTGGCTGCTTTGGGGATCACACATTAGCATCCCATTGTCAGGGTTTCAAGTAAAAGATGGTAAAAGATGGCTTCCAGGTCTGACACCTGTATGCTCTTCCCGCACCTTTTGTGCAAAGCAATGGAAACCAATTTTGCACTTCAGAGGAATGCCAGGCTCTCTCAGGCATGGCTCCCCCAGATATTGCAATGCAGGCAGAATACGGACGCAGAAGAGGAAGCAGCCAATTGAGGAAAAGGAAACTGTCTGCCCTGCTCCCTTCTCTGCCCCACTTCTTGCACTTTCTACCTATAAACTGGGGATCTGCGAGAGGGAGACCCTCCTGGACCATCCCTCTTCCATCGCCAACTTGCCTCCCTGGCCTATTTTGCCTAGGCTTCCCCATGTGCCCTGCTCCAGCTGCTTCCCTTTAGCTAAGAGACAGGCAGTAATGGGCATGCCTGGACGAAGAAGCTCCTGCACCAAAAACCTTCCCTTCCCCTTCCCCTGTGTAAAGATTGGGGCCTTTTTATTCCATCCTAGGCCAAGGGGATGCTTCAGGCATTGTCGTGTCCCACTCCTCCTCTGATGGCCGGGTCTGGGAAGTCTGTATCAAGCGTGGCCACGAAGCCTCTGCAGCTTTGCCAAATTCCTGTCAGAGTTCTCAGGGCAGGCAGGAATCCAAGGTGTGACTTCAGCAAACAGATGAGACTTTGCCTGACTCAAGGAATGCCAAACAGCAGATCCTTTATATAGGCCATGGGGTGTGGCTCCATGACTCAGCACTTATCCAGGCCTGCCCCTCCCTTCCTTTTGCTGACGTCGCCTCTCCATTCTTCGGAAGCGGGGATCTGACCACATTTTGTCCTCCTGCTCAGCTGCCGGTAATTCTAGCTCGTGGCTGGCTTCTTGCTCAGTCTGTCCGGGCATGGTGCCAGGGCTGGGGGTTGGAGGCATGCCAGGCCATTCTTCTTCACTATCAGTCTCTGGCTCAGATAACAGGAGATGGGAGGGGCCCGGCTGCGGAGAGGGGGGCGGGCGAGGCACAACAGGCACAGGTTGCCATCAGCATTACCTTTCTGGGCAGCTGCGGTGTGAGCTCTGTGGGCTGGAAAGTAAGGCAGGCCACTTTGGGGGGATGGGAGGCTCGGCTGCCTTTCGGGAAGGTTTTTTGGTGCAGGACCATCACTCGGACACACCCCTCACTGCCTGTTTGTGGCAGAGTAACTTCTCCCTCACTGGGCGTTAGCCAAGGGGAAGCATCCGGAGCAGGGTGCAGCAGTGAAGCCTTGAACAAAAATGCATGGGCCAGAGAGGTGAGCTGGCGACGGCAGGATGGCGAGACTCAGCTGCCTTTTGGGTCCTGCTCAGAGAGCCCTACTCAGGGAGCAAACCCTTGGATGACCTGATCCATCCCAAAGGCCTCAAGGGGCTCCAGAGTTTTCACATGCCTATGCCAGCCGGAGTAGCCTGTCCAACGGAGCCAGTGCCTGGTGGCAGTGCTCCTCACTGGCAGGCGGGCAGTTGTCCCAGGGCTGCAATTCCTGGGTATCAAACTATCTTCCTTCAGCAACACTTGAAACACCACTCCTGCGCAGACTGCACTGGCTACCTGTGGTCTTTCGGGTGCACTTCAAGGTTTTGGTTACCACCTTCAAAGCGCTCCATGGCTTAGGACCGGGTTACTTACGGGACCGCCTACTGCTACCGATTGCCTCCCAGACCGTCGCTCTCACAGAGAGGACTCCTCAGTGCCGTCCGCCAAGCAATGTCACTGGCGGCCCCAGGAAGGGCCTTCTCTGTGGCTCACCTCTGGAATAAACTTCCCCCAGGACTCCGTCAACTACCTGACCTTCGGACCTTTCGCCGCGAGTTGAAGACTTACTTATTTATTCGCGCAGGACTGGCATAGAAATTTTTAGCAGCTTTTAATATTCTGATGTAAATTATTTGGGGTTTTTATGGTTTTAAATAGTTTTAATTTGGCCTGATATTTAATTAGATTTTTAATAATTGTTTTTATTATGTATATTATTACTGTTTTATTTTGGCTGTGAACCGCCCTGAGTCCTTCGGGAGAAGGGCGGTATAAAAATCTAAAAAATAAAAATAAATTTAAAAAAAACACTTTCTAGACATGTCCAGAAAGGAAAGACCATAACCACTTCAGACCAGTGCCCTCTAGGGATATATCTATAATTTTTCACTATGTTTTTCTCCAGCTTCTCCTCCGCACATGGAGGCCCAGAAGTAGTTTGGGATCCCCAGAGGAGATGTTGCTTCTTACAGTAATTATTAAAATCCTGGTCTGTGAGATCTCTCCTGATATTCCTCCAGTGATCACCTTTGACGTAAACTTCAGACTGAAGCAACTTGAAAGGGATCTTGAATCAGAAAAGGATAAATGTCTCAGGTCACAAATTTTGGGACGTTCAGGGACTGTGCTTCTTGAATGCATCTTTCCTTTCTCTCCTTTCCAGGAGAAGTTCTGTTTATCTCCCTCTCAGTCAAAAAAGTCGCTCTCCTTTCCATCTTTGAACGGTGCTTTGAATTCTTCGAATGCTCTTGTTCTTCCTTAAAAACAGGAAGGGGATTTTTTTAAAATTTTTAATAATTAAAAATCTTAAAGTAATTAAAAAGATAATTTTAAATTTTGTCACAACAGTATACACAAGCATCAACATAAAAAAACTACATATCATATAAGCATATATATGAGCAAAAGTATGCAATAACTATATTAATTTGATATAATGAGAGGAAAACAATAGGACAGGAACGGGAGGCACTTTTGTGCTCTTATGCATGCCCCTTATAGTCCTCTTAGGAATAGGGTGAGGTCAATGGTAGACAGTTTTTGGTTAAAGCTTTTGGGATTTTGAGAAGAGACCACCGAGTCAGGTAGTGTGTTCCAAGTGTTAATAAGTCTGTTACAGAAGTCATATTTTCTGCAATCGAGATTGAAGCGGTTAACATTAAGTTTAAATCTATTGTTTGCTCTTGTATTATTGCTATTGAAGCTGAAGTAGTCTTTAACAGGAAGGACATTGCAATAGATGATTCTATGAGTTAAATAAAATAGATGATTCTATGAGTTAAATAGATGATTCTATGAGTTAAACATTTCTCATTTCCATCTTTGAATGGTGCCTTGAATTCTTTGAATGTTCTTGTTCTTCCTTAGAAACAGGAAGGGGATTGATTCAGCCCCATGGATTATGGACCTCCTCCTTCTGCTTCTGCTGCTGCTGACGTCCCAGCCAGTCTCTGGGAAGCTGAGAATGAAGTGCCTGCTGAGTTTGGAGGAACATGAGGGAAGGAAACTACGGAGCTATTACAGGCTAGGAGACCACCTCATTAATATAGTTTCCACTGCCACAATGAGATCCCATATAACACTGTCTTTCAACACAGCTCCTTATACTCAAGCTCCTTCGTAAGTCATTCAGTGTGATGGAGTTGCATTCCTTCCATGTGCAGTCCTAGCACTCTTCTTCTTTTCTTTCAGTTACTCCTATATTGCAGGACCTGTTTAATTTCTTGACTCCTTTCGATTTCCATGGATTCTCTCTTAGGTCTTATTTTAAAAGACCCAAATCCAAAGTCGGGGCAAACCAACTCCCCAAGTATAAATTATTTTCTTCTCTCGTACAATCCTGAGTTAATCACAACTAGCTTATTGAAAAGTTTGTAATTTCCTCTGCTCAACCTATTTCTTTCTTTTTATAACCATTCGTTGATATTCAATGCCTGACCCTAGTTTGGAATAGAGGATGGCTTGTTTTTAGAATTGCTTTTCTGGTTCATTTATAAGTTGTCTTTGCTGATGATTCTGTTTTAATGATTGAATGATTTTGAATCTTGGTCATTGCACAAATTAAAAATGAGCACTATTACGAATAATGATATATTTTAAATATTAAATCTCCATCCCACCTTCTTAGCACTAATAAAAATTAAACAGTGATGGGTGACTATAAATTTATTCTTATGTTGGACACTTTTGGCTTAAGACTGAATGGGCTTGTGGAAAGAAAGAGGAATAAATGAAAAAATATTTTATTGTTGTTGTTAGAGATGATTTTACCATGAACATTTTTTACAGGAGTTCATTTACTGATCCAGCAAGAATCCAATGCTTCACTTTTGCCATTCAGCAAGTCAACAAGAAATCTCAGCTTTTGTACAATCTCACACTCGGCTACAACATCCATGACAATTATATGAACACCCTTGGCACTTCAGATGCCTTGCTGGACATGCTCTCAACTGGAGAAGCCAATATTCCCAACTACAGTTGTGGAAAGAGGGACAACCTGATGGCTGTTCTTGATGGATCTCTTGATGACATCTCCATTCAGATGTCAACATTAGTAGGCACCTACAAAGTCCCACAGGTTTGTGTTTGTGTTTCTCTATCTGGCAAAGTGAGCAGGTTGTTGGTGGATGGGTAATAGATTCAATTATATCTTATCTACGGAATTCACGAGCTGCTTTTCACCATGGCCTTTGTCCTGGTTATGGATTTGAATCCACAGTGGGGAGTGTTAAGTTCGGGAAGTAACGAGGCTGGAGACCAGGGTAGTGACAACAGCTCTTTAATATAGGGTGAACCCAGCAACAGGCTGGGGGAAAAAACCTCTCCTTTTATACAGTTCTGCTGGAGGCTTCGTCCAATCAGCAACGTGCTGATTTCCCGCTCAAATATTTAAAGGCACAACTGTTAATACATAACACTCCTCCCCTCCCAGAAAACACTTGGTCTTATTTACATATTTATTTACATGTTATTTTTCGACGTAGTCACGCAAATAACCTGGGCGTCTCCTAGTTCTTTCTGACCTGCGGTTCAGTTCTGGTGAGGTTTTGAGCTGGTCGGAGGGGCTGTTTTCCTCCCAGCTCTTTCTCTGGGCCATCGGGCTCTGGATTATTGGCCGACTTTTTCTTGGCCATCCGCCTTGGATTAATTTTGAATTTTCCTGCTGCTTCCTCGGGACCTGATGGCGCTGCTGGAACTCTGGGACCTCAGCTAAGTCTTGCGCCTCCCGGGTCATTGTCAGCTGTGGATTCAAAGTGGTATTGGTCATTACCTGTCTCTGTTGGTTTGGTCAGTTATTCGCTTCTTAACTGATCTATGTGGCGCCGCCACACTCGGTTGTCTGGTAGCTCTACCACGATTTTGGCCCTGTTACTTTTGTTACTTGTCCGCGACCCAACTCGGGCCGCCCCATAGTTTCGGGCCCACACCGTCGCCTATGCTCATTTCCCTTGTTTTTCTAGCTCCCCTTGTAACCCTCGGTGTGTAATGGGGTTCAAACGGTCAAGTGGGCACCGGAGTTTCGCCCCATTAGCAATTCGCTGGGCTTTTCCAGTGGCTGTGCTTGGGGTTCTGTGCTGGACGGCTAGGAAAGTCTATTTTTGTTTGCCAGTCACCTGGCTTGAGCCTGACAATGCCTCCTTAGCGCCCGGACGGAACGCCTGCAAGGCCATTCGACGAGGGTGGAAAGGCGCAGAGAGGGCATGTCGGATGCCTTCCTCTGCCAGGTACTCTTCAAACTGGGCTGCCGTGAATTGGGGCTCATTGTCGGACACCAGAGTGTCCGCAACCCGTGAGTTGCGAATAGGTGGCGAGGGTTGCGATTACTGCTCGCTGTGGTGGACTTCATAAGTATGATCTCTAACCATTTGGAAAATGCGTCCACCACCACTAGGAACGTTTGGCGTGAAAGGGCCAGCAAAGTCAATGTGGATTCTTGACCAAGGCCCTTGGGGCTTTTCCCATTCTCTGACTGGGGCTGTTGGGGTAGCGGTCTGGACTCTTGGCAAGCTTGGCATTTCCTACCCTCTCAGCAATCTCTGCCCATGAGTGGCCACCATACATAGCTTCTAGCTAACCCTTCATCCTTACGATGCCTGGGTGACCTCGTGGAGGAGGTCCAATACCTTGCCCTTAACTTAACAGGAATTATTACACGATCACCCCATAACAGGCACCCCTTGAGCCGAGAGCTCATCACGTTTTAACAAATTCTTTGAACGTCGCCCGGCGCAGCGGCCACCCTCTCTGTACCCAACCGAGTACAGTCCTTAACACAATGTCCCGGTATGATGCCCGAGCCACTTCCTTTGATGTGACTGGGCCAGAGTCCAACGAGTCAATAAGGAGGATGGGTGTCCCCGAGTGGGGTCTTCGGTCGCCCCTGGCAGTGGGCATCGGCTCAACGCGCCTGCATGCCCCACTTCTTTCCTGGTCGATGCTGCAGCTTGTATGAGTAAGCGGCTAAAATATAGTCCATCGATCAACGTGGCGAAAGTGCCACAGGTTGGCGGTCGCCAGCCAGTAATCCTAGTAACGGTCTGTGGTCAGTCACGATTTCAAAATTCCGCCCAAAGACATACTCATGGAATTTTTGACCCTGATACAATGGCTAATGCTTCTTTGTCTAATTGGCTGTAGTTCCTCTCTGGGGAGGACATCGTTCTAGAGTAGAACTATAGGGGCTTCTGTGCCGCTTTGAAGTCTATGGCTGAGTACAGCCCCACCCCATAAGGGGGCATCGAAAACCAGCACTAGGGTAGTGAGTCGTGATATTGGATGAGCAGGCTATCACTTGAGAGCAGGTTCTTTACTGCTTCAAAAGCCCTATTTTCTGACTTTCCCAAGACCAAACAGTATTTTTCCTAAGAGCCTATGCAGCGTTCAAGAACGGTTGCTTTGTTCTTTAAAAGACCGCAAAAATTAACCAATCCCAGGAATGCCTGCAGCTCTGCTTTGTTTTTGGGCGCTGGAGCCTTCCTAATTGCCTTAACCTTTGCTCTCAGTAGGGTGAATTCTTCTTGTCTATCCGGTAGCCCAAGAAATCGACCGATTCGACCCCTATCTGACATTTATTTGTCTTGACTTTAACCGCTGTCCGGAAAATGCTCAAGACCTTTCTTAACCGCCTCCCCAATTCCTCCATGTTTTCCCTGAAATTAGGACATCATCAAGTAGGGAACTACCCTGGGAGCCCTTGCAGTAGTCGTTCCATCAGGTTTTGAACAGCCCTGGTGCCACACTAACCCCAAATTGCAATCGGTGCACTTGAATGCCCCTGTGCGCCACAATCGCTTGGGCTTGTGGGCGTCACTGGCAGTTGTTGGTAGGCTTGGGCCAAGTCTAACTTTGCAAAGACTTGCCCTTGCCCCAAAGAGTGCAATAAGTGTTGCACCACGGAACCGGGTAAGCGCTTTCTGTAAGGCTTTGTTGCGCCGCCTTGTAGTCAGCGCAAATTCTAATTGACCCGTCCGGTTTGATGGGGTGACGATTGGCTCTCCCACTTTGCGTGATCGACTGGCACCAAAATCCCTGATTTATGAGCTTGTCCAGCTCCTTATCGATTTTTGGTTTTAGGGCAAAGGACTCTCCTCGCCTTAAGCCTAATGGGGGCTACCTGGGGTCTAAGTTGAAGGAAATAGGGTCCCCTTGTACTTGCCCAGGCAGTCCTTGAAGACATCTTCGAACTCGTTAAAGAGAATGTCTTTCAAATTGCAGTCACTTCTGTAGATGCCAGTCACTCCCATGCCCAGGGCAAAACCAGTCTAGTCCCAACAGACTGGGCAGAGTTCCTTCGACGATCGTGATGGGCAGGGTCTTCTTGTGAGGGCCGACACTCGGACGGAGGTGGTCCTCAACAGGGATGCGATTCCCTGGTAGTCGTGCACTCGTAGCCGCTGTGCTTGCAGATGGCGCTCGCGACGACGGCAGCGACTTCGCCAGGGTGTCCCAGGACATGATGGTGATCGCTGATCCGTGTCACTTCAAGCCTGCACCGTACTCTCGATCTTGGGCTTTGTGAAAATCTTCTCCACTGGTTGAGGCGCGCCTATAATGACAGTCGCTTGGTTAGACGCTTTTTGTTTGAACCAATCGCGGGTCGCCTTTCCGGTTCCGCTTTGATTGGCCGATTTGAATTTTCGGGAAGGTTGGGCCGCCTGACAAACCTGAGCTATGTCCTTTCTTCCCACACCGCTGCATGCGTCTTAAACCTGCAGCGTTGGCGCTGATGTTGCCCTCCGCAGCTTCACTGTCGGGTCCTTTGTCGCTTTCGGTCCGGCAGACCCTTCCTCATCCTCGCCTCACCTTCGGATTCGGACTGAATCTCCTCCTGGTGCACTGGCGTTGGCTGCGCTGCCTTGGATTGAAGAGGCTTTGCAGAGTCTCTGCTGCTTTAGTAGACATTTCGTGTGCTCTGGCCTCGTCCAGAGCGGTGGCTAGTGTCAGGTTGCTCCTGGCTAGCAGTCGTCGCCTGAGGCGGATGTCCTTGACCCCTCGGATGAGTTGCTCGAGTAAGCACTTCTAAGTCTCGGTATCCGCAGTCCTTGGGCGCTCTTCTTAAGCGCCATGTAGTCACCGATGGACTCGCCTCCATCTGTCGTTCTCCAATTCAAACCGCTGCACGTATTTGGACGGCGTCGGTGCGAAATGGTTCTTCAGCAAAGTCTGCAGAGTCGGCCACGATACCGATTGTATCGGCGTTGGCTCTGCCAGGGCTTCGCAATCTCGATTACCTCTGGCCCGCAATGGCTTAGGAAGTAAGCCCGCTTGTTATCAGGGATCCTGTAGTTCGTTGGCTTCTAGAAAGCTTTGAACGGGTCATATATGTTCCCCATTTCTCCTTGCCGGGTTATGCAGTGCGGGTGGCGTGTTTGCCATTTCCGCGTTTCTGCCCTGAGTTTGCTGGGTTCGGGACTAGCGTGCTTCAGCTCGGTTCTGGTTCTCCTTAGCCTCGATATCCCACCTTCGTCGCCAATGTTAAGTTCGGGAAGTAACGAGGCTGGAGACCAGGGTAGTGACAACAGCTCTTTAATATAGGGTGAACCCAGCAACAGGCTGGGGGAAAAAACCTCTCCTTTTATACAGTTCTGCTGGAGGCTTCGTCCAATCAGCAACGTGCTGATTTCCCGCTCAAATATTTAAAGGCACAACTGTTAATACATAACAGGGAGGAGGCCTAAACATTTACTCGAGCAAGACTTGAGCAGGTGGACACAATGTTAAATAGGGAACATTTAAGCAAATCTCTAAAATGAACTGATTTGGAGTGTTCTAGAGGTAGAAAACATAGCACGTCTATTATCTGCATGACTATTTTATTAGAAAAGAGAAAGGGCAGTATCTTAGATCCCAGATTAGACAAATGATTATATTCAATCTTGGTAGTATTCTGCATTTTGTATTCTTTATCTTGATATGAGTTAAGGATTAATAACAATAAACTATTCTAATTTTTGTGAGAACCCCAGTAGATGTATTATAAGCTAATATATTGGACTTGATCTGATCTAAACATAATTCCCAATTCTTCATTGCTTCCTCAGATCAGTTATGGAATTGTTTCAGAGGCTTTGAGTGATAAAAATCAAATGCCTTTTTTTCATCAGATGCTCCCCAAAGAAGGGATCCAGTATCCAGGAATTGTCCAACTCCTTCTCCATTTCAGATGGACTTTGATTGGTCTCTTTTCAACAGACACAGAGGAGGGAGAGAATTTCATGAGAACTTTCACTCCTATGCTTGTGAGAAATGGAATTTGTGTTGTTATCTCACAACAGTTCTCAATGACTAGAGATACAGAACCTCTCAAACGTGCCATTTCTAAGTGGAAACAAGTCAATGTCTTTGTTCACTTCATACAATTTGTTTCCATTTGGGATCGAATTCACCGCATCCATTTAACAATTGAAGGTTTGTCAGGACCCATTGAAGGGAAAGTCTGGATTACCACAATTGTGGTCAAAGTGACATTCAGAAGTCATTCACTTTTCAAATATATCCATAGCATTTGGACCTTTGCTTTTCAGGAAAGAGAATGGCCAAATGATGACGCCTTTCAACCCAATCTTTTTCAGGATTCCAAATTTGAAGACCAGTCTTTTCGCTGTTCTTTTTCAAAGCATGTCCTTTCTGTCAAGGGCCGGAGACGATGCACCCAGATAGCACCACTGGACATGCAGGAGAAAAAGAATAGAGTTCAGATAAAAAATGATCACCGTTTTTATAGTGTTGTTAAGACTCTGGCCCACGTCTTGAATCTTGCATATTCCTCAATATCTAGGAGAAGAAAAATGGAGAAGGAAGAGAGATTGGGGGCTCCAAGGCTACAGCCATGGCAGGTATGGGGTCCTGACAAGGATCCATCATTTAGAAAAATGTTCCTATTTAGTTCCTATTTAGAAAAAAATCCAGTCCTGATGTAGGGGAACTATTGTTCTACAAAAAACCAACAGGTTTGGCCAGTGAGCATTTAGCCTAATCCATGCTCACTGCAGGAATCCAGATAAAGCCTTTTAGACTGATGGCTACTCAGTCTTTGCATTTAGCTGTGGCATTTACCCTAACCCTAACCCTAACCCTAAGCCTAACCCTAACCCGACCTAACCCTAACTCACTGTTCACTGCCAGGAGTTTGATCCGGACCAGCTCAAGGTTGACTCAGCCTTCCATCCCTCCAAGGTTGGTGAAATGGGGACCCAGATTGTTGGGGGAAATATGCTCATTCTATAAACCACTTAGAGAGCGCTGTAAAAGCACTGTGATGTGGTATATAAGTCTAAGTGCTAGTGCTATTCAGACAAATAGTGAAGAGGGGACTGAACATCTCTTATGCACTAGCTCAGCTTTAAAATTGCTCCTCCTTTTAGAATGTTTCAGGTTCCTTTCAAAATTCCTTGATGTTTCAATTCTAGTTTCATCCCTTTCTGGAGAAGACTGAGTTTTGCAATTTTTCCTGGGAGAAACTGTACTTGGACCAAAGTGGAAATGTAGCAGCAGATCTGGATATCATAAGTTGGTTGCTTTTCCTCAAGGAGGATTCCATCAAAGAGCAACTGGGGAGTTTTGAAAGACAGAGGCTTATTATCGACCAAGATGCTCTTTCACGGTTACAGTTGCTCAACAAGGTGGTTGAAAATATTGGCAACTTTTCTCTGTCTCTATGGTTGGTGTTAATATCCTCTGAAAGAGGAGCCTCTGATATTTTTAAAGAGCCCATATCTGACCAGAGTTATTCACCCCTCTGCTTCACCCCGCTGGGATAGGCCTCCTGTTCCTAGGAAGGTCATTCAAGGTGTTCAATCAAAATGGAACCACAATGACTTGTCATCTCCACTCGTCCTTACTATAATTGTAGTTCTAATTTTGAGAGGCAGTGGACGACAGGGTGTCCTGGAGTGCTATGGTTCTTCTTGGCTCAAAGAGTTGGACACAAATAGCGACTAACAAAAAAACTGTAATTCTTGAATAGAATAGAATAGAATAGAATAGAATTTTTTATTGGCCAAGTGTGATTGGACACACAAGGAATTTGTCTTGGTGCATATGCTCTCAGTGTACATAAAAGAAAAAATACGTTCATCAAGGTACAACATTTACAACACAAATGATGGTCAATATATCAATATAAATCATAAGGATTGCCAGCAATAAAGTTACAGTCATACAGTCATAAGTGGAAAGAGATTGGTGATGGGAACGATGAGAAGATTAATAGTAGTGCAGATTTAGTAAATAGTTTGACAGTGTTGAGGGAATTATTTGTTTAGCAGAGTGATGGCCTTCGGGAAAAAACTGTTCTTGTGTCTAGTTGTTCTGTTGTGCAGTGCTCTATAGCGTCGTTTTGAGGGTAGGAGTTGAAACAGTTTATGTCCTGGATGTGAAGGATCTGTTAATATTTTATACGGCCCTCTTCCTGATTCGTGCAGTATACAGGTCCTCAATGGAAGGCAGGGTGGTAGCAATTATTTTTTCTGCAGTTCTAATTATCCTCTGAAGTCTGTGTCTTTCTTGTTGGGTTGCAGAACCGAACCAGACAGTTATAGAGGTGCAAATGACAGACTGAATAATTCCTCTGTAGAACTGAATCAGCAGCTCCTTGGGCAGTTTGAGCTTACTGAGTTGGCGCAGAAAGAACATTCTTTGTTGTCCTTTTTTGATGATTTTTTTGATGTTAGCTGCCCATTTTAGACCTTGCGATATGATAGAATGGAAAGGACCTTGTCTTTAAATACCTCACTTGGCCTTAGAAATATCCCTTTCCCACACAGGGCTCATACTCGTGTGCCATGGGCTGCAGCAAAAATGCCTGACTTAACCTTTTTGAGTGACATGTTCTCATGACGCCGTCTCCCCACGTCCCCACTATAATTCTAGAAACCAGGCAGTAATCTTTAGTCTTATTTTACCAGCATGGCAGCTGTATGAATTGAAAATATAAATATACAGATATAACTAAATAATACCTCATTTGAGTTTGACAGTCCTAGTCTGTGAGGGATTTTTTCTCTATATCTTAACTGGAAAAAGGATTTGGATTGTTTTCCAAGGGGAGTGGCTTTGCAATATTTGATGTTTTCGTGATCTATTGCTCAGAAGTGTCTTTCTTAAGCGCAGTTTCATTTTATTTTAATCAATCTAATAAATAAAAATGTGGCAGATATTTTGGAATAAATTTTGTTTTTCTGCTTAGTCTCTGCCTCAGTCCAAATGTGTGGATAATTGTCACCCTGGATTTGTAAAACGGGCTCGGAAAGAAGAACCAATTTGCTGCTATGATTGTATTCCTTGTCCGGAGGGGACCATCTCCACACAGGAAGGTGAGTGACACCAGAGGAAAGGGCTTTGTATTCCACCAGAACATTTTATCAAAGTGCATCTTAAAAGACACATGTGAACTTCACTGTTTTATTCTTCAATGCTATTTTCAACATTGGGGGACATGGTTGCTCAGGGGCTAGGACATTGAGCTTGTCGATCGAAAGGTCGGCAGCTCAGTGGTTCGAATCCCTAGTGCTGCCATGTAACGGGGTGAGCTCTCGTTACTTGTCCCAGCTTCTGCCAACCTAGCAGTTTCAAAAGCATGTAAAATTGCAAGTAGAAAAAATAGGGGACCACCTTTGGTGGGAAGGTAATAGCATTCCGTGTACCTTTGGCATTGAGTCATGCCGGCCACATGACCACGGAGACATCTTCGGACAGCACTGGCTCTTCGGCTTTGAAACGGAGATGAGCACTGCCCCCTAGAGTTGGCAACGACTAGCACGTATGTGTGAGGGGAACCTTTACCTTTACCTTATTTTCAACATGTCCAATTTATTCCATAATGAGAGAAATAAGATCTGGAAGAATAAGGCAGGAAGGGATAGAAGAACGTAGTGGGTGGGGCAAGATGAATTTTACTAAAGGAAGTATCTTTTATATGTGTCAGCTTGGAAGTTTCCTTTCTGAATTTATTTATTTATTTATTTATTTTGTCACAACATCATACAAAAAGATTATATAGCATATAAACATATATATGAGTAAATATTAGGAGGCATAAGCATATATATATATATAGGAAGAAGAAAAGAAAAACAATAGGACAGGAATGGTAGGCACGTTTGTGCGCTTATGCACGCCCCTTTGAAACTTGAGGATTGAAAAAAAATCCTAAAAAAAAAAAAGAAAAGAATTATTTGAAACTTGAGGATTGGTTTCAGGTCAATGGGTTTTGCTCATGCAAACCAATTTTTTCTTTTTTTTTTTTTTTTTTTTTTGCAAATTTTTTTTATTTTTCCATAATAATTCCCACAATTTGACCAGTGTACAATACAATCACTTATCCAACAATCAGTCCTATACTCAAATTATACTCAGTCAGGGCTGCTCGACTGCCACTCCCCCCTTTAATCCTTTCTTCCCTTCTCATCCTTCTTAAACTTCCCCACCACCTTCTCCTCGCTTTCCTACCCTCCTCTTTCCCACTTCTCACTACCATCCTTTCTAACCCTCTATCTCCTTCTTCTCCTCCTCCTATCCTTTCTTCTCCCTCCTTCTTTCCTCCCTACCCACCTACCTACCTACTTTCTTCCTTCTTTACTCCTCTTTCCTTACCCTTTCCTTCGGGAGTGTTTGCCGAGCAGTCCCGACATTACACCATTCCAACTTGTTTAATTCTACCATTATTCCTGTACAATGGCAACCAATCAATTTATAGTCTTCCCTTCCCCCTCCTTCCCCGAGACTTCCCAGAACAGAATACAGGGTATTGCAACTAACAAACATAATCTAAAATATAACATAAAACATATTCCATTTCACACCATCACACTATCAATTCCCTTCTTTCTTAAACTAATACATAATAATTCCTAACGTCACTCAAAAACTAATTGATATTTTTTAATCTGATACTTATTTTGAATATATTCAATCCACTTCCTCCATTCCAATATATATTTTTCTTGTGTACAGTCTTCTAAGTAGGGAGAAATTTTTGCCATTTCTGCTAAATTTGATACTTTACTAATCCATTCTCCAATTGTAGGTAAGTCTTCTTTCTTCCAATATTGTGCAATCAATAATCTTGCAGCAGTTATTAAATTCAGAATCAGTTTTGTCTCTATAACAATGCAATCTGAGATTATTCCTAATAAAAAGAACTGTGGAACAAACTTGATCTTCTTTTTCAAAATGTTCTGCATAATCCACCATATTTTAATCCAAAAGGCTTTAACTTTTTTGCAAGTCCACCATATATGATAATAGGTAGCATCCTCACAATCACATCTCCAACATTTTGCTTTCACATTTGGATACATACATGACAGTTTTTTAGGATCTAAATGCCATCTATAAAACATTTTATAAAAATTTTCTCTTAAATTTTGTGCTTGCGTGAATTTAACATTCCTCACCCAAATTTTTTCCCATGTTTCTAACATTATAGGTTGTTGAAAATTTTGTGCCCATTTTACCATACAATCTTTAACCAACTCCATTTCTGAATCAATTTCAACCAATACATTATATAATCTCTTTATATGCTGTTGACCTTGATCTTTTATTTGTTTTACCAGATTATCATCACTTTGCCTTATACCAATTTTCTGATCTATTTTCCATCTAGATTGCAATTGTCCATACTGGAACCATGTATAATTTCTTCCTTCATCCCTCAATTTCTCCTAGATTTCAACTGTAATTCCCCTTTTTCCATAGTCAAAAGCTCTTTGTAAGTGATAACTTCCATTTTTTGTAATATATTTATATTCTCTATCATATGTCTGGGGATGGTCCATATTGATATCTTTCCATCTAACTTATATTGATATTTTTTCCAAATCCTCAACAACGCACTTCTGACCATATTATTCTTAAATGTCTTATCAATTTTCTTGTCATATATTACATATGCGTGCCATCCATATAACAAACCATAACCTTCTATATTCAAAATCCTTTCCTCTGTTAAATTAATCCAATCAGAAATTAAAGTTAAAACAACTGCATCATAGTACAATTTCAAATTAGGCATTTTAAACCCCCTCTTTCCCTAACGTCTTGCATTATTTTTAACTTTATCCTCGGTTTTTTACCCTTCCATACAAATTTATTAATCCCTTTTTGCCATTCTTGTAAATTTGCATCTTTCTTCAAAATTGGAATCATTTGAAACAAAAATAAAAATCTAGGCAAAACATTCATTTTTATAGCTGCCACTCTTCCCAACAATGATAATTGTAACTTCTTCCATTTCTCCATTTCTTTAATTACTTTTCCCCACAATACCTCATAATTGTTTTTATATAATTTTACATTCGATGCTGTAATGTATACTCCTAAGTATTTAACCTTTTTAACTACTTCATATCCAGTTATTCTTTCTAATTCTTCCCTCTGATGTGTATTCATATTTTTAATTATCATTTTTGTCTTCTGTTGATTCACTTTAAACCCAGATACCTTACTATACTGATCAATTGTCTCCATCAAATATACAGCTGAATGTATTGGTTGAGATAAAGAAACAACCAAATCATCTGCAAACGCTCTTAATTTATAATCTTGATTTTTAATTCTAATTCCTTTTATTCGATCTAAACCACGTATCTTACTCAATAATATTTCCAAAGTTAGAATGAATAATAATGGTGACAAGGGACATCCTTGTCTAGTCCCTTTCTCAATCTTGAAAGATTCTGTTAATCCACCATTTACTATTATTTGAGCTGTTTGCTTTTGATATATAGCCTTAATTGCTTGAATAAAATAATCCCCAAATTGCATTTTTTCTATTACTTTAAACAAAAACTGCCAATCCAATCTATCAAAAGCTTTTTCGGCATCCAAAAAGAGGAATGCTGCTGAAACCTGGCTGTTTCCTTCCAAATATTCAAGTAAATTTACAATTTGTCTCATATTATATCTCATCTGTCTCCCCTTAATAAATCCTGATTGGTCATTATGAATTAATTGATTCATCAGTGGCATCAATCTATTCGCTAGTATCTTAGCAAATATCTTATAATCAGTATTTAAAAGCGATATTGGCCTATAATTCTCTGGTTTAACACCATCTCGATCTTCTTTAGGTATTAATGAAATAGAAGCTGTCCTCCATGAAGGAGGAGCCCTCCCTTTGTATTCTGTTAAATAACTCCTTAAGTGGTACAATCATCTCATTTTGTAAATTTTATAATAAGTAGTTGTCAAGCCATCTGTACCTGGTGCTTTATTCGCTTTAAGCTGCTTAATTGCAAACACTATTTCCTCTGAAGAAATTAATTGATTCAACTCTTCCTTTGATCTACTGTAATTTCTAAAATACCGTGGTCCTGTAAATATCTATCTATATCTTTATCACTAATCACATCTCTAGAATATAACTTAGTATAATATTCTAAAAAGCTTTTTAATCAAATTTTGCTGATATACTTCCTTACTCTATATTCTATTTTATCAATTATACGCTGCTTCTGTTTCTTTCTTAATAAATATGCTAACCACCTTCCAGGTTTATTAGAATTATTAAACAAATTATGTCTTACATATTGTAAATTAGTTGCCACCTGATCTGCCATTAACATATTAAATTGACCTCTTAATATATTTATTGACTCTTTTGTTTTACTATCTCCTGGATTGCCTACCAATAACTGCTCCTTCCTTTTAATTTCCTCTTCTAGTTCTTTTCGCCTTTTGTGCAGTCTATTTCTATATTTATTATTCATCTCTAATAAAATTCCTCATATATGCTTTACTGGTGTCCCAAACTATCTCTATAGGTGTCCCTTTATCCATGTTCAAAGAAAAATTCCTTCATTAGAGTTTTACATTCATTTACATTTTGTTCATATTTAAACAAATTCTCATTCATCCTCCACGACCTCCTGGCCTCTTTTTCCGATCTAACTCAATCCATACCGCTATGATCAGACAAGGTTCTAGAACAAATTTTGTCTTCTTCACTCTGAAAAACAAATCATTAGTAATTAAAATGAAATCAATCCTAGAAAAGATTGATGTCTGTCAGAAAAAATGTAAAATCTCTCTTTTTCATTGCGTTCTGCCATACATCTCTCAATTCTAAATCTTCCATCAAATCAAAGAATGCCTTTGGCAGTTTTACGATTGGAAATATTTCTAAGACTTCTTTTATCTTTCTGGGTATCCATCACTCCATTCAATCACCCATTAATATATAAGTTTTATAATCCCAAGATGTTATTCTTTTATGTAAAACTTATAAAATTTTTCTTGTTGTTGATTTGGTGCATAAACTCCTATTAAAAGTATTTTTCTCCCTTCCAATAAAAGTTCAATAGCAATATATCTTCCTTGATTATCTGCTTCAACTAGTGTTGCAGATAAATCACTCTTTATATAAACAACTAGTCCATTCTTCTTTTCTGTAGATGCAACAAAATGTATTCCCAATTTTGAATTTATCAAATATTTCTGGTCTAATGTTCTAATATGTGTTTCTTGTAAACATACAATGTCATTTTAAATTGCTTCAAATAATGAAATATCTTTCTTCTCTTTTGTGGTGAGTTTAATCCATTGACATTCCAAGATAAAAGTCTAATTGCCATTATCAGCAATCGAAACTTTTGAAGCACCAGCCGCAAATCATATCTTTCTTTGGGCCTTGCTCCTCCCACTGTTTCCGTCTTGGTAATAGCAGATTGAACCTGTTGAGCCTTTTCTTCTTGTTCCTTGCGTTTGACAGCTGCTCTTGTCATCCTTGGCTCTTTTGGAATCTCTGATCCCATCTTAGACACATCCAACGCTTGTAAACGGTCTTCTTCCATTACTATCACTTCTTTTTCTTTAATTTCACCTTCCTTTCTCCTACCATCCGGAGATGGTGGACTTCAGCCAAGCACATAAGCATAAAACTCTTGTGCTTTACTGACTGTATTAAGACGATGTGCTTTCCTTCATAGTAAACTATTATACCAATTGGGATGTCCCATCTATACTCAATCTGACGCTTTTAAGTTCATTCACCAAAAAGCAAACTCCTTCCTACCTCTCAACATTTTGGGGAATTTCCTTTAGTATTAAAATGTCTTGGCCGCTTGAATCTTGTCTCCTTTAAAAAGCTTGTAAAATCTCATTTCTCACTGTTCTAGTAGTAAAATAAATAACAATGTCTCTGGGAAGATTTCTTTGTCTTGCTATCCAGGAATTCACACGATAAATTTTATCAATATAAAGCACATCTGCTGGCCGAACTGCCAAAATCTCTGCAAAGGCCTCCGAAAAATTTGCTTCAAATTCTCATTTTACATTCTTTAAGTCCCCGGATAGCAAGTTCCATAGCTCTATATTGTACCAAAACAATTTCATCATCAACTTTATCCATTTTACATTGAACTGCCTCAATCTTATTTTCCAATTTTAAATTAACTTTCTTTATTTCTTCTACTTCCTGCTCCAATAAAATCACATTTGATGCCAGACCCTGTACTGCTGACACCACACCTTCTTTAACTTCTTTATTTCAGTTTGAATTTCTAACATCTGTTTTTTCATCTCTGACATTTCTTCTGTAATTAATTTAAACTTATCCTCTATCTGGGAAGTTTGCCAATTCATAGCATCTTTAAGAGATTCTTTCATAAATTCTTCAGGTTATCCTGAAGTGCTTCCAAATTTAATGATTTTGTATCTGCTGTATGTGCTGGAGAGACTGTGTTAATGTTCCTGGGGTTTTGTAACAGTTGACTTTAATTGTTTTGCTGCCATCTCTTAAAATTTCTTTAACTTAATATTACGATAAACCTTTTAAGTCTTTTTTTTTTCCAGTCTCAGTATCTCTTCTCCTTCTCATTACAATGTTTAAAAAATTTCCAGCTGGCCTCAGCTATAAACAACAGACAGTGAGACTTGTAACACTTTCGTTTTCAACTGTGTAGCTCATTAAAGAACGATCGGCATTTTCACTTTGAAATCAGATCCAAAACTTAAAAAAAGACAAAAACAGGGAATTGATTGATTACTTGCTTTTATAATTAGAGCTCTCCTGTTTCTGTTCAGTCCGGTATTATCTTCTTTAAGTTAAAATTGGTCCCTAATATTACGATAAACCTTTTAAGTCTTTTTTTTTAAATCAGTCTCAATATCTCGATTTCTTCTCCTTCTCATTACAATGTTTAAAAATTTCCAGCTGGCCTTCAGCAATAAACAGTAGACAGAGAATTGTAACACTTTCGCTTTTCAATCATGTAGCTCATTAAAGAACGATCGCCATTTTCACTTTGAAGTCAAATCCAAAACTTAAAAAAAATAACAGGGAATTGATTGATTACTTGCTTTTATAATTAGAGCTCTCCTGTTTCTGTTCAGTCCGGTATTATCTTCTTTAAGTTAAAATTGGTCCCGGAAGTTGGTCGCGGCAATTAGGTCTGCCGGAGCAGGAAAAAAGCCTCAGATCTGGAGCACTTTGAAGTTCTGAGGGGGCTTAACCCTTCGAGCCCCCTGGTATCTTCCAGGAGCTCTAGGGAAGCTCTACCTCTGCTTCCTTTTGCTCACCACCGCTTCTTCTCCCGAAGAGGGGGGTTTCCGAACTGCTGGACAGCTGATTGTCGCTGTCTTAGCAGTCCAACATGATCCAGAGGTTGGTGACCAGAAAGATCACCTCCATTGCCAACGGAGCCAACCAGGAAGTCCCAAACCAATTTTTTCTTACAGCCCAAAAGATATCTCAGTCAATCAGTCAGCCAGCCAGTCAGTCAGTCAATGAAGTGATTAAAACAAGGTATATAGCCTCAATGAAGGATGGTTTTGGCCACAATTATTTCTCTTTTGGGTTTTATTTATTGTTGCTGATATTTTGATAGTCATATATATTGTGTTTTTTTAACTGGACTGTAAGCTGCCTACATTTGGTTTAAGATGGGCAACCAGAAATTTAAAAAAATCTTTTATGTCTATATCTATATTTCAATTTACTGAAATATACTGAAATTACTAGGTCTTTTTTGTCTCTCAGTATCAGCTGTCATCCAAAGAAGGTCTTTCTTGGAATGTGATTGGAGAGACTATAAAAATAATATTACTTACTGTTTTCTCAGATACAGAAAAATGCACCAAGTGCCCAGATGATAAATATCCAACTGAGGACAGAATCCAATGTATCCCCAAAAGAATAACCTTCCTGTCCTATGAGGAACATCTGGGCATCATCCTGGTCTCCTTTGCTGTACTCTTGTTTCTAACAACAGGCTTTGTTTTAGTCATATTCCTTAAATACCAAGAAACTCCCATTGTCAAAGCTAACAACCGTGACCTGTCCTACATCCACCTGATCTCCCTCCTGCTTTGCTTCTTGTCCTCCTTTTTCTTCATTGGCCGACCAAGGAAAGCCACCTGCCTTCTCCGACAAACAATGTTCACCATCATCTTCTCAGCAGCTGTGTCGTGTGTGCTAGCCAAAACAACTACGGTAGTGCTGGCCTTCCTGGCCACGAAACCAGGGAACAGGGTGAGGAGATGGTTGGGGAAGAGCTTGGCCAACTCCATCATCCTTTCTGGTTCTGCTGGAAACATTGTAATTTGTGCAATCTGGCTGGGAGTTTCTCCTCCATTTCCCGATTTTGATCTGCACTCCCAATCAGGAGTGATCATCCTTCAATGCAATGAAGGCTCTGTGACCATGTTTTATGTTGTTCTCTGCTACATGGGTTTCCTTGCTGCCATTTGCTTCACAGTGGCTTTCCTGGCCAGGAACCTGCCTGGGGCCTTCAATGAAGCCAAACTGATCACCTTCAGCATGCTGGTCTTCTGCAGCGTCTGGATCTCCTTCCTGCCCACCTACTTGAGCACCAAAGGGAAATACATGGTGGCCGTGCAGGTTTTCTCCATCTTGGCTTCTGGTGCTGGCCTGCTGGGCTGCATCTTCTTCCCCAAGTGCTACATTATTATCCTGAGACCAGATCTAAATACTAAGGAACATTTAATGATAAAAGTCGGTATCTGATCTTAGGCTCATTTATTTATTATTTATTTATTTATTTAATCATATTTATATACCGCCCTATCTCCCGAAGGACTCAGGGCGGTTCACAGGCGCTTAAAAACACATAAATACAGAATAAAAAACAATTAGAAAACTTATTTTAAAGCCCGTTAATTAAAATATACAAATAAAACCCAATTAAAACCCATAAGTTTAAAATCTAGCTCAGTCCTGCACAATTAAATAAGTATGTTTTAAGCTCGCGGCGGAAGGTCCGAAGGTCCGGAAGCTGACGGAGTCCGGGGTAGTCGTTCCAAGGGTGGGAGCCCCACAGAAGGCCCTTCCTGGGCGCCGCCGACATTGGCCTCGCTGACGGCACCCTGAGGAGACCCTCTCTGTGAGGCGCACGGGTCGGTGAGAGGTATTCGGTAGCAGTAGGCGGTCCCAAATAACCCGCCCAATGCCATGGAGCGCTTTAAAGGTGGTCACCAAAACCTTGAAGCGCACCCGGAAGGCCACAGGTAGCCAGTGCAGTCTGCGCAGGATGGGTGTTATACGGGAGCCACGAGGGGCTCCATCTATCACCCGCGCAGCCGCATTCTGGACTAACTGCAGCCTCCGGATGCCCTTCAGGGGAGCCCATGTAGAGAGCATTGCAGTAATCCAGGCGAGCGTCACGGTGCGTGAGTGACCATGCATAGGGCATCCCGGTCCAGAAAGGCGCAACTGGCGTACCAGGCGAACCTGGTAGAACGCTCTCCTGGAGACGGCCGTCAAATGATCTTCTAGAGACAGCCGTCGTCCAGGAGGACGCCTAAGTTATGGACCTCTCCATCGGGGCCAATGACTCGCCACCGATGGTCAGCCGCGATTAAGCTGACTGTACCGGGATGCTGCATCCACAGCCACTCTGTCTTGGCGGGATTGAGCTTGAGCCTGTTTCTCCCCATCCAGACCCGTCTGCCTCCAGACACCGGGACAGCACTTGATAGCCGTTGGGGTGGTCGGTGTGAAACACAGCTGCTGGTGTCATCCGCATACAGCTGGTCCTTCACACCGAAACCACTGATGATCCCACCCAGCGGCTTCATGTAGATGTTAAACAGAAGGGGCGAGAGGATCGACCCCTGCGGCACCCCACAAGTGAGGCGCCTCGGAGCCGACCTCTGCCCCCCTGTCAACACAGACTGCGACCGGTCGGAGAGATAGGAGGAGAACCACTGATAAACGGTGCCTCCCACTCCCAATCCCTCCAACCGGCGCAGCAGGATACCATGGTCGATGGTATCGAAGCCGCTGAGAGGTCTAATAGGACCAGGGCAGAGGAGCAACTATCCCTGGCCCTCCAGAGATCATCCACCAACGCGACCAAAGCCGCCTCCGTGCTGTAACCGGCCGGAAACCGACTGGAACGGGTCTAGATAGACAGTTTCATCCAGGTGCAAGGGAAACTGATATGCCACCATATTTCTACAACCTTCGCCGCAGCGAAGGTTGAGACCGGACGATATTACCTAAAACAGCCGGGTCCAGGAAGGCTTTTGAGGAGGGCCTCACCACCGCCTCTTTCAAGGCGGCCGGAAGACACCCTCCACCAAAGAAGCTGTAATCGCCTGAGCCAGCCTCGTCACCTCCCGAGTGGCCAGCACCAGCCAGGAGGGCACGGGTCCAGTAAACATGTGGTGGCATTCAGCCTACCCAGCAACCTGTCCATGTCCTCAGGAGCCACAGGGTCAAACTCATCCCAAACAATATCGCCAAGACCACCCTCGAGCATCTCACCCATCACCGCAATCTTGGTCCAACCCATCCCGGTTGAACGATTTTATCGTATAGATAACGTTAAACTCTCAGCACGCCCTGCAACGGGTCATCCCGCTCCCCTGATGTAAGGAGGGAGCAAGTCACCCAAACAGGGCGGCTGGGCGGTTATCTGCCGATGCAATGAGGAGGAGGCGCATACACGCTTCCTCAATGCCACTAGGTAAGTCCTAGTATAGGACTTCACTAGTGTCCGATCAGCCTCCGAACGGCTAGACCTCCAGGAACTCTCTAGGCGCCTTCTCCGCGCCATCCTCTCAGCTCCTCGGAGAACCAAGGAGCCGGTTGGGACCCGCGCCGGGTCAGAGGCCGCAAAGGCACGACACGGTCTAAGGCCCCGCCGCCCGCTCCCAGGCCGCCACAAGTTCCTCAGCCGAGCCGTGAGCCAGACCTCAGGAAACGGCCCAAGCTCGTCCGAACCCATCAGGGTCCATCAGGCCTGGGGCGGAACCAACGTGTCGGCTCCGCCTCCCTGCGGTGGTGAATGGCGGTCAGAAAGTCCAGGCGAAGAAGAGAGTGATCTGACCATGACAAAGGTTCGATGACTATTTCCTTTAAGTCCAGATCTCTCAACCACTGACCAGAGAGAAAATCAGGTCCAGAGTGCCACCCCAATGTGAGTAGGGCCATCAACTACTTGGGTCAGGATCCAAGGCCGTCATGGAAGCCGTGAACTCCCGAGCTGCCGTCGATGATGAGCGGAAGATGGCAAGTTAAAGTCCCCATGACTAAAAGTCTGGGGTCTCAACTACCACCCCAGCCAGCATCTCCAGGAGCTCGGGCAGGGCAGCTGTCACGCAGCAAGGAGCCAGGTACGTGATCAGCAAGCCCATCTGACACCTCGACCCCATCTCACAAGAGGGATTCACACCCGGCAATCTGAGGTACAGTGGTCTCCCTCGGCTCTAGACTCTCTAATCACAACCGCCACCCCCACCCCTACCCTGGGCCTCGGCTGATGGAATGCACGGAAACCCGGCGGGCACATCTCAACAAGGCACGCCCCTTCAGTGCCCAACCAGGTCTCCGTAATGCCCATAAGGTCCGCGAACCCCTGTATAAGATCACAAACAAGGGGCTTTGTTCACCACGGACCGAGCATTGCACAACATCAACGAGGCCCAGGCTCTGAGGATCCTGACCATCCGAGGCAGGAGAAGTCAAGGGGTCGGAGCGCGTGATCGCTTTAAGACATCGAGCACGCGCTCCGGAACTTGATATGACCCTCGCTTCCGCCATACCTGCCCCTCCCACTTACCGTGTCGATAGGACCACCCTCACAGATAGGAACAAACTCCTCCCATAACCTCCGAACCTGATAGTAAAAACCGCCATGAGCATGCAGGAACTGGCCCTTACCCCACGGGTTACCCCCCCATTACCACCTCCCACCCTTAAAAATTCCTCTCTAAAAACCCCAAGCTCTTCTTTTCGCATGCCACCTCTGTGGGTCCCAAGACCCGTCATGGAGGCCGCCCTCGATAATGAGGAGGCCATTCCTGCAGGCGGGGCACCTATGAGGCGCAAGAGTTCACAAGCAGTATAATGCATAGCGGCTGAGACTAAGAATCGGCAAAGTAGAGGCTTCATCTCCGAATGGCAAGATGATGACAGATGGTACTAGTCCAGAATGAAGGCAAACAAAGAATGGAACAACAATTGGCACCGAATGACAGTCTAGGTGGTATTCTGTCCGGTGCATAGTCCAAACATCCTGGAACCGGGGGTGAGGGGAAATGGCATTCCAGTCGCTGGCCACGTCTTCCTCCGTCCTCCTCTGTCCCCAAATAAATCCCTTGTCCTTCCCCAAGGGGTCCTAATAGGACCAAAAACGACCATAGAAATCTCAAAAAGGCCGAGGGGGCATGGGTGATGGTAAAATAGTCACAGTCACAGACTGGTTGCAGGGGGCAACTCCGGGGTGCCTCCATCATCTCCCCGCAATCCTCCAACAACCACCTCCAGACATGGCCAGGGAAAGAATCCTAACCACTCCAGAGCTGGTCTCCCCAGACCTCTCCTCCAAGAGGCGAAGCCCATATAAAGGCTGAACCTCTCCGAGGCTGGGGTATGAACCAAGTCCATGTCCAGTCCAGCAGGGAGAAAGCCAAGGAACCATGGCAGCGAGGCAGATGGCAATAGGGGTGGATGAAATACCTCCGCAATCATCCAGGTCGTCCACGTTGCAGAGGCTGGAACCCAAAGGCTACACCCCAAAAGTCCGGAGTCCGCAGTCAGAAGAGGGCCGGGAGACGAGCCAGAGGCTAGAGGCCAGCCGGCCAGATGAATCGGCCGAAAAACGGCCGGAAAAAACGCCGACTCATCGCCCCACCTCCGAGCCTAAAGCATGGCCGCCAGAATCCACCGCTTGCCTACCCGGCCTCGTTCTCGGCAGCCACATGTGCGAGAGAGTCCAGAGACCTCTCATATGGCCGCCCGAGGTAGGATCTACCGAGCCGGGGACAGTAAGCGGCTAAACGCGCGGCCGAGGCTTCGCCAACATCGGAGGGGCCTCTCGTCGCCGGAGCCGAGTCCTCAGAGCCGCGCCATCTTGCGCATGCGCAGAGCGAATCTCCTCCCTCTCTCCTCCATAACAATTATTTATTGATTATTATTATTATTATTATTTTATTATTATTATTATTATTTTGATTTATATACTGCCCTTCTCCTGAAGGACTCAGGGCGGTATACAGCTAGATAAAAACAGAAAATACAAACATTAAAAACATTTTAAAAAGCTAAATTCAATTTGGCTAAGAGTGACTAAAAACTCTAATAAAAACCCCCATTAAAACTATTAGGCCAGCCCTGCGCGATGAAACAAAAATGTCTTCAGCTCGCGGCGAAAGGTCCGGAGGTCAGGGGGTTGACGTGAACCTGGAGGCAGCTCGTTCCAGAGGGCAAGAGCCCCTACACAGAAGGCCCTCCCCCTGGGGGTCGCCAGTCGACATTGTCTGACCGGCGGCACCCTGAGGAGACCCTCCCTATGGGAGTGCACTGGTCGATAGGAGGCAATTGGTAGCAGCAGGCAGTCCCGTAAATAACCCGGTCCTATGCCATGGAGCGCTTTAAAGGTGAGAACCAACACCTTGAATTGCACCCGGAAGACCACCGGTAACCAGTGCAGCTTGTGCAGGAGAGGTGTTATATGGGAGCTACGAGACGCTCCCTCTATCCCCCGCGCAACCGCATTCTGGACCAGTTGAAGCCTCCTGGTGCTCTTCAAGGGGAGCCCCATGTAGAGAGCATTGCAGTAGTCCAGGCTAGAAGTGACGAGGGCATGAGTGACGGTGCATAGGGAATCCCGGTCTAAGAATAGGTGCAACTGGTGTATCAGGCGAACCTGATAGAAAGCTCCCCTGGCGACGGCCGTCATATGGTCTTCTAAAGACAGCCGTACATCCAGGAGGATGCCTAGATTGCGGACCCTTTCCATGGGGGAAAGTCAGTCAGCGATGGAGTAAGCTGACTGTACCGGGATGCCGGCATCCACGCCACTCAGTCTTGGAAAGGTTGAGTCAAAGGCTGTTTTTCCCCATTCAGACCCGCATGGCCTCCAGACACCGGGACATCACTTCAATGGCTTTGTTGGGGTGGTTAGGGGTGGAAAGGTACAGCTGTGTATCATCAGCGTACAGATGACATTGCACCCCAAAACCACAGATGATCTCACCTAGCGGCTTCATGTAGATGTTGAACAGGAGAGCGAGAGAACTGACCCCTGTGGCATCCCACACGTGAGGTGCCTCGCGGTTGAACTCTGCCCCCCCTGCCAACGCCATCTGCGACCGGTCAGAAAGGTAGAAGGAGAACCACCGAAAAACGGTGGCCCCCCCACTCCCAACCCCTCCAGCCGTCGCAGTAAGATACCATGGTCGATGGTATCAAAAGCTGCTGAAAGATCTAGTAGGACCAGGGCAGAGGAACAACCCCTGTCCCGGGCCCTCCAGAGATCATCTACCAACGCAACCAATGCTGTCTCCGTGGTGTACCCAGGCTGAAAGCCGGACTGGAACAGGTCTAGATAGATAGTTTCATCCAGGTGCCGGGGGAGCTGTTGCGCCACCACACTCTCAACAAACTTCACCACAAAATGAAGGTTGGAGACAAGACGATAATTCTCTAAAACAGCTGGATCCAGGGAGGGCTTCTTGAGGAGGGGCCTCACCACCGCCTCTTTTAAGGCAGTGGGGAAGACACCCTCCATCAAAGACGCGTTGACAATTCCCTGAAGCCAGCCTCATGTAACCTCCCGGGTGGCCAGTACCAGCCAGGAGGGACACAGGTCCAATAAACATGTGGTCGCATTAAGCCCAGTATCCTGTCCATGTCCTCGGGAGCCACAGCATCGAACTCAACCCAGATAACGTCATCAAGAGCTACCTCCGTCATCCCATCCGAATCTACCCAATCCGCGTCCAGACCGTCCCTGATCTGAGCGATTTTATCATGCAGATATTGTCCAAAATCCTCAGCACGCCCTTGCAAGGGGTCCTCCCGTGCTCCCTGCAGGAGGAGGGAGCGGGTCACCCTAAACAGGGCAGCTGGGTGATTATCTGCTGATGCAATAAGAGCGGAAAAATACTCCCGTTTTGCCGTCCTTATCGCCACTAGATAGGTCTGAATATAAGACCTTACTAGTGTTCGGTCAGATTCAGAACGACTGGCCCTGCAATCACTCTCTAGCCATCTTTTCCGGCGCTTCATCTCTCTCAGCTCCTCAGAATACCAAGGAGCCAGTCGAGATCTGCGCTGGGTCAGAGGCCGCAAAGGTACGACGCGATCCAAAGCCCCAGCCGCCGCCCTTTCCCAGGCGGCCACTAGTTCTTCAGACGAGCCGTGAGCTAGCTCCTCAGGAAGTGGCCCAAGCTCCATCAGAAACCTCTCCGGGTCCATCCGGCACCTGGGATGGAACCAACAAATTGGCCTCGTCTCCATGCGGTGTTGGATGGCAGTTCGAAAGTCAAGTCAGAGGAGTGAATGATCTGACCATGACAGGGGTTTGATGGCTAACTCCCCTAATTCTAGATCATTCAACCACTGCCCAGAGACAAAAATCAAATCCAGAGTGTTTCCCCCGATGTGAGTGGGACCCTTAACTAACTGGGTCAGGTCCAAGGCCGTCATGGAAACCATGAACTCCCAAGCCGCCATGGATGATTCACTGACCGACGGCAGGTTGAAATCCCCCATAACCATAAGTCTGGGGGTGTCAACCACCATCCCGGCTTTCACATCCAGCAGCTCGGGCAGGGCTGTTGTCACGCAGCAAGGAGCCAGGTACGTAATCAGCAAGCCCACCTGCATCCCCAGGCCCCACTTCACAAAGAGGGACTCACATCCGGCTATCTGTGGTACAGTGGCCTCCCTCGGCTCCAGACATTCTTTGATAATAACCGCCACCCCCCCACCCCTCCCCTGAGCCCTCGACTGATGAAATGCACGGAAGCCCAGTGGGCACATTTCAACAAGGGGCACCCCCCCTTCTGTGACCAATCAGGTCTCCGAAATGCCCATCAGGTCCGAACCCCCCTCTTGTATAAGATCGAAAATGAGGGGGGCTTTATTTACCACGAACCTGGCATTACATAGCATCAGTCGAAGGCCCAGGCTCTGGGGATCCAGACTGCTCGGGGAACGAGGCAAGTCAGGGGGACCGGAGTGCGTGATCACTCGCAAACAGCAAACACGCACTCCCCGAACATGATGCGGGCCCCCACTTCCACCATATCTGCCCCTCCCATTCACCATGCCGATGTGATAGCCCTCATAGAATCAAGCTCCAGCCTCCTCCTTCGCCTCCAAACCTATAACATCCTTACCGTGAGCCCTCGCAGGGTCCAGTCCTGGCCCTAATGGGTTTCCCCCAAAACCTATCCTAGCCCTCCCTCCCCTTAAAAACCCTTTACTTGAATCGTTTACAAAAGTAATAAAAGACGATTTTAAAAAACCCCTAAGTCCCTTTTTTGCAGCATGCCACCTCTCTGGATTCCAAAATCCGTCATCAAAGTAGGCCCTCGATATAGTGGAGGGCCACTTCTGCGAGAGGGGGGAGTCTCGCAGACCAAGAAGTTCCACTGGAAAGTATCTCATGGTTCCGGGAGAGTGGCGGGTAATTTTATCCCGGTCAGACAAGATGATGGTAAAGCAGGTCTCTGGCTGGAACAGGATTAGGTGACAAAGGTCCAGGTAGAAAATGGTAAAGCAGGCTGGCAGGTCATCTGGGGTGGACACTCTCTCAGGCAAAGTTGGAATATTGCCAGAAATGATCCCATCAACCACTCCGAGCATAGGATCTGCAGCATCCGTCGGCGACCAAGCAACCCCCCTCCATCAACATCGACATCCCTGGGTGTGGCAGCCATGACCACCTCGGCCCCCGATAGGCTCTGGGGGAGGAAAACGCTATCGCTGCCGAAAGACGCCACCGCCGATAAACAAACGCTATCGCCCAGCCTCCAAGAGGGCTCCATGGAAGGGAGGATGCCACCATCAGCGCCACCACCGCCGCCGCCGCCGTAAGGACGCCGCTGACCACCGAGAGCGCCGTCACCACCACTGCCGCCATCACCATCCAGACCAGCCACCCAGGCCTCCGGCGGGCCCAAGGAGGAAGGAGGAAGAAGCTGCCGCTGTCGAAGAAACGCCACTGCCGCCAAAAAAAGACGGCGGCGCCACCGCCGCTGCAGCCTCGACAGCCCCTCAGACCTCAGACCTCAGACCTCCACAGTGGCTCCATGGGGACTCCATGGGGGGGGCCACTCGGGGAAGCGTCACCGCCGCCACCGTCACTGTCGCCATCACCGCTGCAGAAAGGGGGCTCCATTTGGGGCCGCTCAAGGAACTGCCACCGCCACCATCGCCACTGTCGCCACTGCAGAAAGTGCCGTCGACGCCGCCGAAGACCATGCCGACATCGCTGCCAATGCCGCCAACGCCCCGCCCCACCACGCCAATGGGGCCGCCGCTCACCCCCCGCCCTCGCTACCCCAGCCACGCTCTTCCAGAGGGCAAAAAACCTCTCTTCGGGCTGGCGGAGCGCCTCTCTAACAGGGTCAGGGGGCAAGGATGAACGAATCGGCCTCCCTGCTAAGGTCGGCCGGGAGAAAGACCACCATTCTCTCACGCTATCTCACAACCGTGCCATCTTGGGCATGCGCATTAGGGGAACATAATTGCAGTGATTTTTGAGTTTTTATGCTTGTTTTGACAATTAAGGTTATTTAAAATCAAAAGAAATAAACATACAAAAAATATAAGACTAAATTAAGATAATCATCCAAGTGTAAAATAAATTAATTAATAATTTAAATTGTCATGAAATTAGGAAAGGGCAAGAAAAGAAATGAAATTTATTATCGTATATAACTGACTGACTAACTGAATAAACAGGCATATGTTTGAAACAAGTTTACCCGTCAGTCGGTGGGATCCTCTTCAGTCCATTTAAAAAGAAAGAACTCCATATCTTTCCCACTTTGTGAAATCTTTATTTTTTGTAATCTTTTGTAATATACAACAAAGAGGTGATTTTAGAGTCATTTTTGGATAACTTTCCCCAGCTGAAACTGGGGAAAGTCTAAAACTCTTTTGGCCAGGTGTTCAGAGCCACTAATTAACTGAGTCCCTAACATGCCAGGAATGAGCTCATCCTCCCTTGATGTGATCTCTGAGGAAGAATATGGGGAGTTGTCCAAGGGAGACATCATACAGCTCGCTGTTTGCTTAATAAACAAAGATGCTTCAAAATACAAAGGTTCTCGTGTCTTATTTGAATACTGAAGGGCAAGTATAAAGGGAAAAAAGTCTATCCCCAAAATGTATTCCATATCTACCCAATGATACAGTTGGCCAATTATCTATTTCCAGACCCTTTGTCTCAAATATCACCCACAGTTGGTATTTCTAGGGCAAATGAAATTTCACTATCGCATGAGCAATTTTAAGATCACTTCCAATTTATGATTAATATCTGGAGATCTAATAGAAAAGTAAATTACAAACAGATCCTATTCCTAACATTAGGCAGGGTTCACCATTACAGATTTCTTCCTTAACATTAGAAGACAGGCAATATTAGAATTAAGTCATCAACCTAAATGTCAGGGTTCCAAGTAACACTCCCAATGAAAGAAGACTCCGAAGCATGAATTTCTTCAAAATTCCATTTTATTAGAGATGTCATATTGGCACATCTGGGAAAACCTGAATCTGAAAGTTTCCAGGTTTTCCCCACCCAAAAGAAAGTTCAAGTCCCTTCCCCCTGCACCCACATGTCCCTCACATGATCCAATCAGGCATCATCCAAAACTGGAGATGCCTCCCAGTCACCTCATTGCAGCTGTACGGCAAGGTGGCCTTGACTTTCTGAGAAAAGAATGATATTTTGATTATATATCACCTGCACTCTATGCCAGGGGTCCCCAATCTTTCGGACCTCAGGGACCACCAAGTTCATAATTTTAAATCCCGTGGACCACTAATAAGAATCCAGTGCGCCGCTTGCTGAAGCCTCTGTGGCTCAGACTGGTAAGACAGTCTGTTATTAACACAGCTGCCTGCAATTACTGCAGGTTCTAGTCCCACCAGGCCCAAGGTGGACTCAGCCTTCCATCCTGTTGTGACCCAGGTTCCTGGACCCGGACTCCTGGACTCGGATGATTCAGAAAGTGAGGGAGAAGACCTGGCCAGCCCTGCTTCTCTTGAGCCCTTTCCCTCCCTGGCACCCACTCAAAGGGAGGAGGAGGGGCCGGCAAAGCCTGATTCCATGGAGCCTCCTTCTGATTTGGCAACGCCCCAAGAACAGTTTTGGAGTGATGCAAGGTTACGTAGGCGTGATCGGCGTGCGCAGCAGCGGAAGAGTTGGGACAAAGCCAAGTCATAATTGTCATGCAGTGACATCTGCAGAGACTATAAATAGGAGGCGGGACTTCCTGGTTTTTTGTCTTGGACAAAGTAATGAATTTGGGCAGGCAATCTGTATCAACGGAGGGAAGAATATATTCGTGAGTAATTCTGGCCTTATCTGTAATTTCCTGTTATCTCCAGAAACTTGGCAGGCCCGTGGGTAGGCGTGGCCAGGACATTTATATATATGTAAATAAAAGGAAAAAGGAGGCCTCTGACTGACTCTTTGCTCGGAGTATTGGGGAAGGGAAACAGAACATTTTGTCCAAGACCTGACTAAAACATCTTCTACCAAAGATGGACCAGCAGCAGGTACAACAGCAGTTACAGCAGCTACAAGCGGCTAATCAACAGCTCCAGCAGCAAGTGGCTCACTTGGCAGGCCAACTTGCTGCCGGGAATGTGCCTGCAGCCCCCCCGGCCTCCCACTCCCACCTCCTCATCGCAAGTGCCCGATAACCATGCCGGATAAGTTTTCTGGGCAGCCTGAGATGTTCCCAACCTTCTTGGGACAGTGCCAGCTCTACATGGCTATGAGGCCAGAGGATTTCCCAGACGACCGGGCTAAGGTGGCCTTCATGATTAACCTTCTTTCCGGCTCGGCTGCTCGATGGGCCACGCCCCTCTTGCTCCAGGAGAGCCCCCAGCTGGCGGACCAACAGCGATGGTGAGTATGTGTTGAGCTTCTTCAGGAAAGGCACCTACCTTCTGGATTTTGGAAGAAGGACCCGGATATGGTGAGTATTCATGAGCTTCCTACAGGAAAGGCACCTACCTTCTGGATTTTGGAAGAAGGACCCGGATATGGTGAGTATTCATAGAACTTCCTACAGGAAAGGCACCTACCTTCAGGATTTTGGAAGAAGGACCCGGATATGGTGAGTATTCATAGAACTTCCTACAGGAAAGGCACCTACCTTCAGGATTTTGAAGAAGGACCCAGAGATGGTGAGTATTCTGAACTTCTTTCAGGAAAGGCACCTACCTTCAGGATTTTGGAAGCAGGACCGGATATGGTGAGTATTCAGAACTTCCTACAGGAGAGGCACCTATCTTCAGGATTTTGGAAGAAGGATCCAGAGATGGTGAGTATGCATTGTATTTCCTTCAGGAAAGGCACCTACCTTCAGGATTTTGGAAGAAGGACCCGGATATGGTGTGTATTCATAGAACGTCCTACAGGAAAGGCACCTACCTTCAGGATTTTGGAAGCAGGACCCAGAGATGGTGAGTATGCATTGAGCTTCTTTCAGGAAAGTCACCTACCTTCAGGTTTTTGGAAGAAGGACCCGGATATGGTGAGTATTCATAGAATTTCCTACAGGAAAGGCACATACCTTCAAGATT